>NC_086016.1:25489908-26739908 GCF_028858775.2 Pan troglodytes
CCCCCCTCTTCTATAACCCTCGTGCTTCTAGTCCTCGCCTCGGAGTCCAGCCACGGCAGCAGTTCTGCGCCGCCTGACAGATCTCCATGCCTCCACTGCATCCAGAATGCAGCTCTGAATGCCCCATCTGGAGATGTGGGATCCTGCCCACCCAGGCCCCAGACCAAGGGACACAGTTTATGGCGAGGGAGGATCCCAGTGAGCACATGAGCGTGATGCCCACCAGTCTCACCCTGGAGCCTGGGCCTGATGGAACGTAGGGGCAGCCAGCTTGTGCTACACCCCGAGCACAGAGCCAACAGCCAGTGCCAGGTGCTGCATCCCCAGAAGCTGGAACACATGGTCCAGGGACAAGTTGTAGAAATAGGATTGCCCGGCCAGGCATGGTGGCTCATGCCTGTAATCCCAGCACTTTGGGAGGCTGAGGTGGGCAGATCATGAGGTCAGGAGATGAGACCATCTTGGCTAACACGGTGAAACCCTGTCTCTACTAAAAATACAAAAAATTAGCCGGGCGTGGTGGCGGGTGCCTGTAGTCCCAGCTACTTGGGAGGCTGAGGCAGGAGAATGGCGTGAACCCAGGAGGCGGAGCTTGCAGTGAGCTGAGATAGCGCCACTGCAGTCCGGCCTGGGTGACAGAGCAAGACTCTGTCTCAAAAAAAAAAAAAAAAAAAGGATTGCCCGCCCCCCCCACCCACCATGCCCCAGTGTCCTTGTGGATTTGTGCTGCTTGTCCCTGCAACTTTAGGGTTGTCAGATGAGAGGCCCCAGCTATCTGGGACAGGGGAGAGGGGAGAGGGGGCAGGGGAGAAGGGAAGTAGGGGAGGGCTCCACTGGGCACAGCGTGGATCTCATTGAACTCAAACCTGTGACTACATCTGTCACACTGGGGTCTTTCTGCCAAGGACCAGGACTAACATGTAAAGAAAGGGGTTTCCACTCAGGGTGGGTTCTAAGCTCTTCTCGGTCACCTTCTAGCATGAAGTCTTTGCAGGTACTGCAGATGCCAGCACCTCAAAGGGGCCTCTGATGGGTGGACCCAGTTGGTGGCAGGGGCGGGGCTGAATGCTGCCAGGCGGGCACTGTGTTGAGCAGCTCTCCTGAATGGCTTCAGACCTCTTGGCTTCACCTCCTAATCCAGGCCCAGCTGCAGTAAACAGACCTCGCAGGCCGTGACAAGCTCCATGTGGCAGTAAGATAACAATGGCCTGCCCTAGGCCCCTGTGCTTGCCTCTCGCTTCCAGTCCGGGGCTTTGCTGATGCCACAGTGTGGGATCCCCCAACCTCCGCCCCTCCACAGTAACCCACTCAGCAGTTACACACGCTCAACTGCAAGTGCAAAGGCATGAACACCCTACAGGCCAACGTTTCCTCAAAGGCGGCAGAGCCCTGGAAGCAATGCTCCCTCCTTTCTTCCCCTTGGCGGATGGTTCTGAGATGTATTTTGTAAGGCAGCTCCGGTGATCCTGGGGGATCTGGCACCCTGGCTTCCATAATGGTGAACTCAGCAATGCAGGTTTGCATTGGCTTTTTTTTTTTTTTTTTTTTTTTTTTTTTGAGACAGTCTTGCTCTGTCACCCAGGCTGGAGCGCAGTGGTGTGATCTCGGCTCACTGAAACCTCCATCTCCCAGATTCAAGTGATTCTCCTGCCTCGGCCTCCCAAGTAGCTGGGATTACAGGCACCCGCCACCACACCTGTCTAATTTTTGTATTTTTAGTAGAGAGGGGATTTCGCCATGTTGGCCAGGCTGGTAATTTTTGTATCTTTAGTAGAGACGGGGTTTTGCCACGTTAGCCAGGCTGGTCTCTTAACTCTTGATCCCAAGTGATCCACCTGCCTCGGCCTCCCAAAGTGCTGGGATTACAGGCGGAACCACTGTGCCTGGCCTTTGCATTGGTTTTCTTGCTGCTCCTGTTTTGCTCTCCCCCTCCCCATCCCTCACTCTTGCCCCTGGGAGTACTCGTCCCAAACAAGCTCCAAGTACAGCAGCCTTTCTTTGAGGCCTGCTTGCAGGGAGCCCAAACCAAAACAGATGTTACAGGCTGGATTGTGCTCCTCCAAATTCATACATTGAAGTCCTAACCCCAGGTCGTCAGAATGTGTCTGTATTTGGAGACAGGGTACTATGGTCTGAATGTTTGCATCCCACCAAAATTCAGGTTGCAACCTAATCTCCAGTATGATGGTATTATGAGGTGGTGGCATTGGAGAGGTGAGAGGCTCTGCCCTTACTAATAAGATTAATGTCTGTATCAGTCCATTCTCGAATTTCTGTGAAGAAACACCTGAGACCAGGTAATTTATAAAGAAAAGAGGTTTGATTGGCTCACGGGTCTGCAGGCTGTACAGGAAGCATGCTGGCATCTGCTCAGCTTCTGGGGAGGCCTCAGGAAGCTTCCAATAATGACGGATGGTGAAGGGGGAACAGGTGTCTCACACGGCCAGAGCGGGAGCAAGAGAGAGTTGACAGGGAGGTGCCACACACTTTTAAACAACCAGATCCCACGAGAACCCACTCAGTATCAGGAAGATGGCACCAAGTCATGAGGGATCCACCACCAACCAAACACCTCCTACCAGGCCCCATCTCCAACTCTGGGGAGGCTGAGGCAGGAGAATCAGTTGAACCCGGCAGGCGGAAGTTACAGTGAGCCGAGATTGCACCATTGCACTCCAGCCTGTGCAACAGAGCCAGACTCCGTCTCAAAACAACAACAACAACAACAACAACAACAACAACAACAACAACAACAACAACAGAAAAAAGAAAGAAATGATGGAGCACCTATTACCCTTCTTGCACTGGTTCCTGGGGAGTTCAGAGCCTATCTTTTGCAAGTGTCCTGATCCTCTTGCAGGCCTTTCATGTGTGTTTCCTTCCTGGCTTCCTCCTGTTTTTCTCACACCTCTGAACCTGCTGTCAGGTGAAAAATCAAGCTGGGCCCAAAATGTAAGAGCTCATGAATTTGATGGTGTTCGAGTGTCCTGGACAGTCCAGCCCTCAGGGATGGGGAGTTGGGCAGAGAGGAAGGAGGGCATTCCAGGGGCCAGGGCCAGAAGCAGAGGGACTCTAGGCCCAGAGTAGGATTTCCAGGCTGAGGAAAGAGAGGCTGTGGGTGGGTAGAGGGTCCAGACCAGGACAGGGACACAGGGTGTATCTGGAGGCTCAGTCAGAAATAGCTCCCTCTAGAAAGTAGGCAGCAAGTCGGGGATTGAACTGCAAGGAGGAAGGGGAGGAGGGAGAGAATGGAGGGACTGGTGTCCAGTGAGCCGACTCCTCCTATCCTGGCCTATTTCCCCAGGGGACGCCCGTGGGAGGCTGTGATCCTCTCCTCCAGGCTACTTTCCCACTGGTGCCAGGATTCCCCCAACACCACACTAAGTACCCAGGAGAAGCATCACATTATATGAGAGATAAGAAATGAAGAGAGGGAGCAGGATTTCTGGTTGACAAAGAGGGTATTTATTGAGGGTTTACTGGGTACAGGGAGAAGGGCTGGATGGCTTGGGATGCAGAGAGAGACCCCTCCCCTGGGATCCTGCAGCTCCAGGCCCCTTTGGGTGGGGTGGGGGCTGGGAACCTATGAACATTCTGCAGGGGCCACCGTCTTCTCCACGGTGCTCCCTTCGTGCATGACCTGGCAGCTGTAGCTTCTGCGGGACCTCCACTGCTCGGGCGTCAGGCTCAGGTAGCTGCTGGCCGCGTACTTGTTGTTGCTCTGTTTGGAGGGCGTGGTCATCTCCACGCCCTGGGTGATGGGGGTACCATCTGCCTTCCAGGTCACCGTCAAGATTCCCGGATAGAAGTCATTCATGAGACACACCAGTGTAGCCTTGTTGGCTTGGAGCTCCTCAGAGGACGGCGGGAACAGAGTGACCGAGGGGGTGGCCTTGGGCTGACCTGTGTGGACAGAGGAGGGGGTGAGAGATGGCAGAGGGAGTGTGGGGTGTTGTGGAGCGCCTCTCTCTGTCTAAAGTCTCTGGGAGGGTTCATGGTGTGGCCGCCTGGTCCACCCAAGGCCTCTCCTTCCCTCCTCATTCCCTCCTTTCCACTGGAGCCCTCTGGAGAGCAGACAGCCCTGTGCCTTCCTAGGAGCCCTCCCCAAGTCACCTTTCCCAGGTGTCCTGGCCCAGCCCTTTCCTCTGCAGCCTCAGTTTCCCCGTTTGTACCCAGGGCAGGCTGTGCTCCCTCCTTCCTGGTTTCTGGAGTCTGAGTTTGGAATCTAGGGGTCTCCCCCACAGCACACAAAACTGTACTGGCAGGATGTGGGGAGACCCAAGCCTGGCATGGCCTGGAGCTTCCCATCCCCTGGGGCACCAGGCTGTGCCCCAGCCTGGCCCACTCAGCTCTCCTGGTGAAGTGTGGGCTCCACCCAGACACACCCTGGGGCTCTGCCGTCTCCCCTGTCCCCACCAGCCCGACCACAGGACCCTTCACATCGGCTGGGTTCTTGGGGCTGCTCCCCCAGACTTTGGGGAACCGCAGCCCCCACGCCCACCCCAGCGGCCTCTGATGCCCCTGGACTTCACCTGGTGGCCATGGAGTTCTCTGCACCCCCATTTACTCCCCACTAGTCACCTTCTGAGTCTAAGGTGCCCTTCCTCAAATGAAGGTGGGAGGTCGACCCATGAACAGAGAGACACCAGGCCCCAGAGATGACAGGGCTCCAGGGACAGGCACATCTCTGCCCTAACAGACCTTCTCCTTTCTGGTGACTGTCCTGGGAGGGCTGGGCTCTGGGACCTCATCCGTTCCTCTGTGTCCCCATGCCCTGAAGACCCAGCAGAGGCCACAGAGCTGCAGCCTAGACCCAGAGCCCTCTCTGTGCCCTCCATTGGTCTCCCCTGGGGGTGACCCCTGTGTCCCCAGGCCCCCGTGTGGCCCTCCCAGGCTGGATGGGCATCTAGCCCTCAGCCTAGAACCTGGGGTCCCAGGGACTGTCTCTAAGGCCACTGCAGGGCCCCTCATCAGAACCGGCCTCTGTCCCTCACTCAGACTTCTGCCCTGGGAGAGGGGAGGAGCCCTGACCCCGCCCAATCCCAGCCCAGGCCCTGGGACCAGGCTGTGTCCTGCTGTTGGAACCTGAAGGCGGCTGCTCCCACTGTGGGGGCCCTTCCTGCCATTACCCTGAGACTAACACATCTCCTCCAGGCCCCATGGACAAAGGTAGGGGTCAGTGCTTAAGGCTGGGAGGGCAGAGGGGAAGAAGCCCCAGAGAGAGAAAACACAATTTCCAGAGACAGGAGAGGGTGGGACAGGCTGGGAAGTTAGAGCCACTTACTTAAAACGGTGAGCTGGGTCCCGCTGCCAAACACGTGCATCACTGAGTTATGCTTGGATTGAAACCCCCGGGGCCAGCACCTGGGGCCAGTCCAGGAGCCGAGCTGGAGCAGGAACCTGCTGGGAGTGAGGGGCACAGGGCTGCAGTGTGTAGGCTGTGACCCAGGCACAGGGCAGGGGGGTGGCCAGTGTCCCAGTAGTGTCCCCCAGTAGTGTCTCTGTGCCTGTCCCTTCTCTGAGGCAGGTGCCGCCCCAGCGTGTGTCCCCCTCTCTGAAGATGTTGGTGCTGATGGCAACGCTGGGCCCAGTAGGTCCCAGCAACTCCCTGAGTGACACATCCCCTCAGGCAGCTGTGCCGTGTGGCTGAGGAGTCCTCAGCTGGCTCGGACTTGTCCACCTCACTTGGCCTCATTTTAAGGGCCTCTAAAATCTGCCACAAGTGTCCCCAGTCAAGCCAGGCTGACTTCCTCCCTGGACCAGGACACTGGGTCATTCCTGACTCAAGAGGAGGGTCCTCTGCTTTTGTATCTACCCATGGAGATGCAGCTCAGTCTCACTTTGTTCATGAAGCCTTTTCTGATCATTCATTCCATCTGTCTGTCCATCCATCTCTCCATCTGTCCATCTATGCATCGGTCCATCTATTCGTCTGTCTTTGCATCCATCTATCATCTGTCCATTCGTCCATCCATCTACCTGTCTGTCCATCCATAAATCCATCCTGTCTACCAGGCACTGTGTGCTGGGGACATGGTGTGGTCCCTCAGGCTCTCACCCCCATCTCTCCCAGGTCATGGCTAACAAGGCCCTCCTCATGGTCATGTCCAAGGTCCTTCTGCTGTACCTGGTGTCTCCACTGGATGTGACATGGGGCTGGCCCCTCTTTCCAGTGACTCTTTTCCCCTTGGGGTCTGACTCCCCTTTCCTCTTCCCCTGGCATCTGTTTCTCCACGGCCCATGCCTGGCTGCTGACTCCCCAGCCCCCACCCAGACCTCTTTCTTGGCCATCTTCACACTCTGTGACCCCCACTATCGCCCACATGGTGAGGCTGGAGTCTATCCCAGCTCCAAACCCTCTCAGCTCCTCAACTGCCTACTGACCATGCCCAGTGGGCTACCCAACAGGAGTCTCAAACTAATCACGTCCAGAGGAGATGACCACCTTCCCCCAGCCCAGCTCATTTTCTGTCTTCATCTCATCACAATGACCATGGGCGGTCTCAACCCCTCAGCCAGAAACCTGGAGTCCCTGGATTCAGTCACCTCGCCTCCCACACTGAAATGGCTTCTGTGTACTTAGCTACTGCATCTAGACATTCTTTTTTTTTTTTTTTTGAGACAGAGTCTCGCTCTGTTGCCCAGGCTGGAGTGCAGTGGTGTTATCTCGGCTCACTGCACCCTCCACCTCCTGAGTTCCTGGGTTCAAACAATTCTCATGCCTCAGCCTCCCGAGTAGCTGGGACTACAGGTGTGCACCACCACACCCAGCTAACTTTTCTATTTTTTATAGAGACAGGGTTTCACCATGTTGACCAGGCTGGTCTCAAACTCATGACCTCAAGTGATCCACCCACCTCGGCCTCCCAAGGTGCTGGAATTACAGGTGTGAGCCACCACGCCTGGCCCCCCATAAATCTTTACTCTTTTAAAATTATGAGAATATAATATTTAAGATAATTAAGCAATAGAGAAGTGCATTTAAGAAGTGTAATATTGGGCTGGGCGTGGTGGCTCATGCCTGTAATCCTAGCACTTTGGGAGGCCGAGGCAGGTGGATTACCTGAGCTCAGGAGTTCCAGACCAGCCTGGGCAACATGGTGAAACCCCATCTCTACTAAAATACAAAAAAAAAAAAAAAATTACCCAGGTGTGAGTGTGGGCCTGTAGTCCCAGCTACTCAGGAGGCTGAGGCAGGAGAATTGCTTGAACCTGGGAGGCGAAGGTTGCAGTGAGCCAAGATCATGCCATGGGACTCCAGCCTGGCAACAAAGCGAGACTCCGTCTCAAAAAAAAAAAAAAAAACATAAAAAATAAATAAAAATAAATTTTTAAAAAAGAAGTGTAATATTGACTGGGAGTGGTGGCTCACACCTGTAATTCCAGCACTTTGGGAGGCCAAGGCGGACAGATCATGAGGTCAAGAGATCAAGACCATCCTGGCAAACATGGTGAAACCCTGTCTTTACTAAAAATACAAAAATTAGCTGGGCATAAAGTCGGGCGTGGTGGCTCACACCTGTAATCCCAGCACTTTGGAAGGCCGAGGCGGGCAGATCATGAGGTCAGGAGATCGAGACCATCCTGCCTAACATGGTGAAACCCCGTCTCTACTAAAAATACAAAAAAACAAAAACAAAAACAAAAAATTAGCCGGGCATGATGGTGGGCGCCTGTAGTCCCAGCTGCTCGGGAGGCTGAGGCAGGAGAATGGCATGAACCCAGGAGGCGGAGGTTGCAGTGAGCTGAGATCGTGCCACCGCACTCCAGCCTGGGTGCCAGAGCAAGACTCCGTCTCAAAAAAAAAAAAAAAAAAAATTAGCTGGGCGTGGTGGCGTGCACCTGTAGTCCAGCTACTCTGGAGGCTGAGGCAGGAGAATTGCCCGAACCCGGGAAGCAGAGGTTGCAGTGAGGCAAGATCGCGCCACTGCACTCCAGCCTGGCAACAGAGCAAGACTGTCTCAAAAAAAAAAAAAAAAAAAAAAAGAAGTGTCATATTGATCTCTCCCTCTCTCTCCTGCTATGTACAGTCCCATTTCCTTTTATTTTTTTGAAATGGAATTTCACCCTTGTTGCCCAGGCTGGAGTGCAATGGTGCCATCTTGGCTCACCGCAACCTCCACATCCTGGGTTCAAGCGATTCTCCTGCCTCAGCCTCCCGAGTAGCTGGGATTACAGGCATGTGCCAGCACACTTGGCTAATTTTTTGTATTTTCAGTAGAGACGGTGTTTCTCCATATTTGTCAGGCTGGTCTCGAACTCCCGACCTCAGGTGATCCGCCCACCTTGGCCTCTCAAAGTGCTGGGATTATAGGCGTGAGCCACCACACCCCGCTCCATTTTTATACATAGCATCAATATTTCCACTTTAACTATTTTTAAACGTACAGCTCCGTGGCACTAAGTACATTCACACCGTTGGGCAACCTTCACCACCATCCATCTCCAGAACTCTTTCATCTTCCCAAACAGAAACTCTAAACCCGTTAACTACAGCCCCCCATTCTTCCCTCCCCCTCACCCTGCTAACCTCAAATCTACTTTTTGTCCAAGTGAATTTGCCTATTCTAGGTACCTCATAGAAGTGGATTCAAATGACATTTGTCCTTTTGTGTCTGGCTTATTTCACTAAGTATAATGTCTTCAGGTTTCATCCATGTTGTAGAAGATTTTTGAAATTAATTTAAAAATAATTAACATTCAAAACCTATTAAGACCTATTAAAAATAGTACAGGCTAGGCAGGGTGGCTCACGTCTGTAATCCCAGCACTTTGGGAGGCCGAGGCGGGTGGATGGCTTGAGCCCAGGGGTTCAAGACCAGCCCAGGCAACATGGCGAAACCTCATCTCTACAAAAAATTATGCCGGTGTGGTAGCGCATGCTTGTAGTCCCAGCTACTGGGGACGCTGAGGCAGGGATATTGCTTGAGCCCAGCAGTTGGAGGCCAGCCCGGGCAACATAGTGAGACCCCCATCTCTAAAAAAATAAGTAAAACAAATAAATTTTTTTTTTTTTTTTTTTTTTTTTTTGAGACGGAGTCTTGCTCTTTCGCCCAGGCTGGAGTGCAGTGGCCCGATCTCAGCTCACTGCAAGCTCCGCCTCCTGGGTTCACGCCATTCTCCTGCCTCAGCCTCCCGAGTAGCTGGGACTACAGGCGCCCGCCACCACGCCCGGCTAATTTTTTCTATTTTTAGTAGAGACGGGGTTTCACCGTGTTAGAACAAATAAATTTACAACTAAATATAAAAAGTGATACACAATCTATTTCTTAAAAACAATGAAAATATCTTTTAATAAGCTATGAATAGAAGAGTCATTTATTTGATAGGAGATATTTACCAGAATTCTACAGGAATAATCAGTCTTTTTTTTTTTTTTTTTTTTGAGACAGGGTCTCCTTCTGTCACCCAGGCTGGAGTGCAGTGGTGGGATCTCAGCTTACTGCATCCTCAACCTCCGAGGCTTAAGCAATCCTCTCACCAGCCTCCTAAGTAGCTGGGACCACAGGCAAGTGCCACCATGACTAGCTAGTTTTTATGTTTTGTAGAAATGGGGTCTTGCTATGTTGCTTAGGCTGATCTCAAACTCCTGGGCTCAAACAATCCCGCCTCAGCCTCCCAAAGTTGTGGGATTACAGGCATGAGCCACTGCACCTGGCCCATAGTATTTCTAAAGATTATAAAAACTCATATTCATATCCCCCACCCCCAGCATAATACCTTTTTTTTTTTTTGAGTGGGAGTCTCATTCTGTCGTCCAGGCTGGAGTGCAGCGGTGCAATCTCAGCTCACTGCAACCTCCACCTCCCTGATTCAAGCGATTCTCCTGCCTCCCCTCCCGAGTAGCTGGGACTATAGGCTCACGCCACCACGCCCAGCTAGTTTTTGTATTTTTAGTAGAGACGGAGTTTTGCCATGTTGGCCAGGATGGTCTCAATCTCCTGACCTCGTGATCTGCCCATCTTGGCGTCCTAAAGTGCTGGGATTACAGGCATGAGACACAGCACCCGGCCCATAGTATTTCTATAAGATTTCTAAAGATTCTAATATAAAAACTTATATTAATAGCCCCCCAACATAATACCATTTTTTATTATCTGTGTCTCCCTCCACCTGTCACCCGTCCCTTGTGGAGACCCCTCGGGCCTTCCCCATCCCAGTCTCTGTTCTGTAGGCATCACCCTGCATGTGGCTATCTCCTCACCCGGCCCCCGCTCCTTGTGGACTTGAATTGGGGCAAATCTAGATCCTCTGGGACCTCAGCCCCAGCACAGAGCCTGACCCTGATGGGGACTCCTTGCTCAGAAGTCCGTGCAGGACACTGACACCCGGTCCCGGCCTGCCACCATGCTGACCCCGCCTCCATGGCCGGGCTCCTGGTGTGGGTCAGGTCGGCTGCCACTGCTGGAGCTCTCACCACAGCCACCCCAGCATCCTCTGGGTGGGTGGGACGCTGAAGGCCCTCACCAATCAGGGCCCCTCAGATTGCAGAAGGGGAAACTCAGGCCCGGTGTGGCGTCTCATGCATGTAATCCCAGCACTTTGGGAGGCTGAGGTGGGTGGATCACCTGAGGTCAGGAGTTTGAGACTAGCCTGGCCAACATGGTGAAACTCTGTCTCTACTAAAAAAAATACACAAAATTAGCCAGGTGTGGTGGCAGATGCCTGTAATCCCAGCTACTCCGGAAGCTGAGGCAGGAGAATGTCTTGAACCTGGGAGACGGAGGTTGCAATGAGCCCAGATCTCGCCATTGCACTCCAGACTGGGCGACAAGAGTGAAACTCTGTGAAACTTTATTTGAAAAAGAAAAAAAAGGGAGAAAAAAGGAAACTCAGGTCCCAGAGGTGCACGTGTCCGCTCGATCAGCTTAGAGGATGGGACAGGGGAGAGCTAGAGGGGATAGCTTGGGCCTTAGAATCTGTGCCCATGAGCTGAGTGACTTGGACGGGTCACCTCACCTCTCCGGGCTCTATCCCCATCTGCACAAAGGGGATCACAGCAGGACCTGCCTATGGGGCCACCGAGAGGGGGTTCTGCCCCTGAAATGATTATCGCCTGTGGGTATAACGTGCACCAGTGATGAACAGGCTGTTATGTCCCAAATGCTCATAAATGGACCCAGATGTTTGGTGCTTTGTCCGGGGACCTCCCACCACATGCAGAGTGGTGGCAAGGGCTGAGTTGTGGCCTCCCTAGAGCCTCTCCTGGGCTTTTTCTTTGGAGGCACTTGCACCCTGGATAAGCTTGGGTCTCCTAGGGGCTGGTTTCAGGAGGCGATGCTGGCTGAGGTCTAGTGACCCAGGGACTCCAGGAAAGGCCCCTCACACCTTAGCTGGAGCTCCAGGGAGTGGCCCCTGCCCAGTGAGGGTGGGAGTGGACAGGTGACATAGGCCAAGGGGAAAAGAGGAGGGAGAGGAGAGGAGGGGAGGAGGAGGAGTGGGAGGAGGAGGAGGGAGAGGCCTGGGCACCCTTCAGGGATAGCAGCCACCACTCCTGTGGATGTACTGCCCCCGCCTCCAGTCCTGCCCTACCCCAAGGACTAGGGGGAGGTGAGGGAGACATTGGCCTTGGTGCCAAATGTAAGTGGGGGAAGAAATCTCAGGAATCAAGATAAGTAATATTTTAATATGACATTAAGCAATAAAAATTAATTCAAAGATGGACAAAACCTTGACACTTTAGTTAAAGTCAGTGTCTGTGGCTCCCCTCCAGGGATTAACCTTCCTCCTCACCCCTCTGGCTCGTCTCCCCTTGGTCATCCTTTCCTGCCTCTGCCACCAAGACCCCCACATCCCCTGGAATCTCTCACCCCTTACCTGCCCCACCGGCTCCTCAGGCTGGACCGGCTGCTTCCTCCAGGTGCTCCAGGGCCCAGGGCCCTGCTTTGCGGTGCAGCTGTTGGGCGCAGCAGGCCATGGGTTACCACGACCAGACCCAGCAGCAGCAGGGGCCAGCGCTGCCTGAGGTTGGGGCCTGGCTCACCAGGGGCCTCAAGGCCCCCCTGGCCTGTTCCTGGCCTCATCGGCCCTCAGGGTCAGAGGTCCTTGTGGCCTGACTTGCAGTGTGGGCTCCCTAGAGAGTGGTGCCCTGGTCCCTCTCGCTGGCAGCAGCTGTCCCATTGCACCCCAGTCCATGTGGCCCCATCCTCATCCTCTGGTCCCTGCCCCCAGCCAGGCCCCTTCCAGAGTCCGTGACCGTTACCCCTGGGGTTCTGTCCCAGAGGCACATCTGCCAACTGCCCTGCTGTGGTCAGGATCCAGGGCTCAACTGCCTCCCACACCTGTCAGCTTGGCCTTGCCCCTGGGGCCCTGGGTGCTTTGTTTGGGGACCTCCCACCACAGGCAGAGGGTCGGCAAGAGCTGAGGTCACACAGGGAGGTGGGATGCGCCATGGCCCCCCAAGACCCTCCCTTGGGGCTTTCCTTTGGAGGCACCTGCGCCCTGGATGGGCTTGAGTCCCCTCGGGGCTGGTCCCAGGAGGTGATGCACCTGACTTCCCTCCTTCCCCACTTCCCCGAGGGCGCCCTGGGTCTGTGGAGCATCTCACTGGGGTCCAGAGAGCTGCCCAGCAGGAGTCCCCCAGGGCTTGAGCTCAGGGGCCTGGGCTGAGGCTCCTCCAACCAGTCCTGGAGGGAGGTGTGGTTAGAGAGCAGGAAACAGGTTTGGGTTTAGCCAGAAGCCACTCAACGGTTCAAGTCCAGGAATCATGAGATAAGAATGAAAATGCTGTTTAATGCACCATGTTCAGCACCTCACTGACCTCACATCACACAGACACACACACACACCAACCACCCCAGCTTCCTGAAGGTATAATTGACAAAACTGTATATATATTTACCACCTACAATGCGATGCTTTGCCACACTGCAAAATGATTAAATCAAGCTGACACACACGTCTGTCACCTCACATACTTATGCTTTTGTAGTGAGAACATGGAAGATCTAATCTTAGCAATTTTCCAGTATACAATACATTTTTTAACTGTAGACTCCATGTTGTACGATACATCTCCAGAGTTCATTCTTATAGATTTCACTCAAAGGCCAGTAGCTTCCTCCTGAGCGGTGAGCGCATCATGTCATGGCTTCTGACAGGCCCCCAGGTCCTCTCCCAGCCCAGCATCCCCGACCCTCTCCCAACATCTCGCGACCCTGTGCTTTGGTGTTGAGGGAGCAGTGGCAGTCAGGAGGGACTGAGCACCTGTGCTGGGCGGCCAGGGCCAGGCTCTTTTGCTGGTGCTGCCAGAGACGCCTCAGGTCACCCAAGAGTCTCAGGTTCCTCTCCTTCCTCCAGAGGCGGGGCTGGAAATGCTGCTGGCTCTGTTCACTTTCCAGGGCTGGGTTGAGGTTGGTGTTGGGAGATAATGCATGTCAGCGTTGTTTTCTTCATCTGTGAAAAAGCAGTAACATACACACAACCTAAAATTTATCATCTTGACCTTTTTTTTTTGAGAGTCTTGCTGTGTCGCCAGGCTGGAGTGCAGTGTGGCGTGATCTCAGCTCACTGAAACCCCCGACTCCCTGGTTCAAGCAAATCTCCTGCCTCAGCCTCCTGAGTAGCTGGGATTACAGGCATGCACCACCACGACAAGCTAATTTTTGTATTTTTAGTAGAGATGGGGTTTCACCATGTTGGCCAGGCTGGTCTCGATCTCCTAACCTCATGATCCACCCGCCTGGGCCTCCCAAAGTGCTGGGAACACAGGTGTGAGCCACCGCGCCTGGCCCATCTTGACCATTTTTAAGTACACAGTTCAGTGGCATTAACTACATTCACAATGTTGTGCAACCATCACCACCATCCATTTCTAGATTTTTCTTTTTTCAGAGTCTTGCTCTGTTGCCCAGGCTGGAGTACAGTGGTGCAATCTTAGCTCATGGCAAACTCTTTCTCCCGGGTTCAAGCGATTCTCCTGTCTCAGCCTCCTGAGTAGCTGGGATTACAGGCGCCCACCACCATGCCAGCTAATTTTTGTATTATTAGTAGAGATGGGGTTTCAGCATGTTGGTCAGACTGGTCTCGAACTCCTGACCTCATGATCCATCTGCCTCGGCCTCCCAAAGTGCTGGGTTTACAGGCGTGAGCCACCGCAACTGGCTTTTTCTTTTTTTTTTTGAGATGGAGTCTCACTCTGTTGCCCAGGCTGGAGTGCAATGGCATGTCTAGATCTTTTTCATCTTGCAAAACTCAAATTCTGTCCCCATTCAACACCAACTTCCCATTCCTCCCTCCCCCAGCCCCTGGCACCCACTATGCTAGTTCCCATCTCTATATTTGGCTACTCTGGGTACCTCCTATGGATGGGACCATACACTACTTGTCCTTTGAAAGTCCTTTTTAAACTGGAAAGTACCGCATGTATAATACCTTCAGGAGCTTATTATTATTATTATTATTATTATTTTGAGATGGAGTTTCACTCTGCTGCCCAGGCTGAAGTGCAATGGTGCTATCTCAGCTCACTGTGGCCTCTGCCTCCTGGGTTCAAGCAATTCTCCTGCTTCAGCCTCCCAGGCAGCTGGTCTACAGGTGCCCGCCATCATGCTAAATTTTTGTGTTTCTAGTAGAGACGGGGTTTCACCATGTTGATCAGGCTGGCCCCGAACTCCTGATCTCAGGCGATCAGCCCACCTCAGCCTCCCAAAGAGCTGGGATTACAGGCGTGAGCCATCGTGCCCGGCCGATTATCATTATTATTATTATTACCAGCTGACCCAGTTAGTGTGGCCTGGAAAATGTTGTCAACCATCATAAAATAAATGAATCCTTGATGATACTGAGCTTCCAAATGCCACTCTTCAAATTTTGCACTGCAACTCAGAGGGTGTAAAATTAATTCCAATGGCTGCAACCAGCATTTTGTTAAAGTGAGGCAGCCCAGAGCTGACTCCAGCTGGAGAGCGAGCTGTTCAGCGGGAGGGATGGTAAGGGTTCCTGGAATGTTGCTTCAGTTACCTGAATGCGTAGATATGCTCTGGATAACGATGGAAGATCTACTTCTTGCTGGAAGTTTGGATGGAAAATCTTTTGCAAAGTGCTGTCCTGGAACACCTGGCCCAGCTGTCAAATCCCCTCTGGTATTTTCCCAGCGGCTGATCTGCTGTCACGTTTGAAGCCACCCTTTGCCTTAGGTCCTGCATATCCCTGTCCACGCCCCCGGGTGTGTCCCTGGGGGCAGTGCCATCTGATGGCTTGTCCAGCGCTGTGAGGCTCTCCCCAGCTTCCCTCAAGTTGAGTTTCATCCTGGAGCTGGGCCATCTCACACATCCCCTTGGCATCTGCCAGCCATGGTTGTGAGATGCTATAACAGACAGACAGAGAGACAAACAGAAGACTTCACGTTATCTCATGGAGATCACGAGAGCCATAGTGAGCTCAGGCTCCATGGACTGATGCTCAGATCCCAGTGTCCCACAAACACTGAGAGTCCCCTCAGCACCAAAGGCTGCATGCCAGACAGCTCCCGATCCTCGGGGAGATGGGCAAGGTGCTGAGCAGTAATGGGATGTGGACACCCTAAGAAACACTGATGCAGGTAGAGGGGAAGCCCCTGGGAGGCCCCAATCCAGTCTAGCTTCTCCCCTGTTGGGAGCCTTGGTCCACTGCTACCCCTGACCCTGGTTCCTCTCACCTTCAGGGCTGGAGCAGCACCTGCACTGGGGGTCTGGGCTGAAGCTGCTCCCTCCCCAGCACCCCCCTTGAGTGTGACACTCATCACTGCCTGGGACTCAGAAACTGTGGTTCCCCCAAGGACAGCCCCAGGTCTCGGGAAAGAAAGGGACTGTTTTAAATAGTGCCCCCAGCCGCTCCCTTTCAGGCCCTGCCTGACCCTGCACCTGCCATGGCCTCTCAACAGAGGCAGCCTCAGACCACATCTTTCTGTGGCGGGAAATCTGGGTCTGGCTGGATCCTGGGGACCCTGCGGGGCTGGGCTGGGCCGGGCCTCTCCAGCAGGTGCAGCTGCAGCTCTCACCACCCAGGCTCACCTCACCCCTTCCTGGACTGAGATGTGTCCAGGCCTGGGCAGAGGAGGCTGGGCCCTGCTGTCCTGCTCAGTGCCCTCCCTTTTTAGGGTCCCTGGTGCCTCTGCAGAGCCCTCTGGGTCCTGCCTGGCTGTTCTCTCTCAGAGCACAGGTGACTGCCCCATCTAGTCACCTCTGCCCTGCTCCCGTGTTTGTGGGTGTCCCCCATTCTGGCCTCCTGCTGGTCAGTCCCCTGCCCACTCTCTATGCCCCAGGCCTCAAAGACTCCGCCTGCACCACCAAGGATCCCTCTCTCTCAGGCTGTCTCCAGAGGAAATACAGGACCATTTTCCTCAGGAACCAGAAGTGAAGGTTCTAGAAACTCTCAAGTTTTCAGGGTCACTGGAAGTGATCTCTGTTATTTTGGCAGCTTCAAAATATTCTTCAAAGCCCAGAAGTCTTGAGGTTTCCTTGGACATGAGGATGATGATGTACCTACCATTATTTACGGCCAGGGTGATGTTTAATTTTATGTGTCAACTTGGCAGGGCCACAGTGCCAGATATTTGGTCAAATATTATTCTGATGTTTCTGTGGCATTATTTTGTGGGTGGGATTAACATTTAAATTTTACATTTCACAAATTTGTGAAAATTAAACAACAGTCTTTTTTTTGAGACAAGGTCTCACTCTGTTGCCCAGGCTGGAATGTAATGGTGCAATCATAGCTCACTGCAGCCTCAACCTCCAGGGCTCAAGGAATCCCTCCCACCTCAGCCTCCCAAAGGGCTGGGATTTAAGCTACCAATTTCCCTCTATGTGCTGATTTATCTGTATCCTACAAATTTTTATGTGGTGGTCTCATCATTGTTCAGTTTAAAATGTTACCTAATTTTGTTTCTTGAGTTCCCCAACTGTTGGCTTATTCAGCAGTTTCTTTTCTCTCTTTCTTTTTTTCCCTCTCTCTCTCTCCTTCCTTTCCCTTCTTTCTCTCCTTCCTTCCCTCCTTTCTGTTTTAGAGACAAGGTCTTGCTGTGTCAGCCAAGCTGGAGTGCAGTGGTGCAATCAGGGCTGACTACAGCCTCCAACTCTTAGGCTCAAGCGATCTTCCCACTTCAGCCTCCGAAGTAGCTGGAACTAGAGGAACATGCCACCACACCTGGCTAAATTGTGTTACATGTTTTGTTGAGAGGGTCTTGCTATGTTGCTCAGGCTGGTCTCAAGCTCCTGAACTCAAGATCCTCCCGACTTGGCCTCCTGAAGTGCTGGGATTACAGGCATGAGCCACCATGCCCGCCTAGCAGCGTATTTCTTAATTTCCAAATATATGAAGAGGTTCTAGTTATATATTTGGTTGTGGGGGATATTTTGTGGGTTTTGTGGGTTTTCTTTTCTTTTTTTTGAGACAGTCTCACTGTCACCCAGGCTGGAGTGCAGTAGTGTAATCATGGCTCACTGCAGTCTCCAACTCCTAGGCTCAAGTGATCCTCCTGCCTCAGCCTCCTGAGTAGCTAGGACTACAGGCACATGCCACCACACCCAGCTGCTTTCTCTTTTATTTTTATAAAGACAGGGTCTCACTGTGTTGCCCGGGCTGGACTCAAACTTCTGGCTTCAAATGATCCTCTCGCTTTGGCCTCCTAAAGTTCTGGGATTACAGGGATGAGTCACTGTGTGCCCGGCCATATATTTGTTATTGATTTCTAGTTTAACTGTATGTGTTTAGGGTGCATACTCTGAATAATTTCAATTCTTTGAAATCTGCCTTATGGAGACTTGTTTTGTAACTCAATAGATAGTTACTTTTTGTCAATGATTCTTGTCTGTTTTTTATCTTTGAAGAGAATATGTACTCTGCAACCCTTGAATGCAGTGTTCTATATGTAAGTCCATTAGGTACTCATTATTGTCTTTCAATCTTCTATTTATTTTTGTTTTTTAGGGTTTGTCTGCTGAGAAGGAATCATCTCCCTCAGGGACTGTGAATTTATTTGTCCCTGTAGCTCAGCAGTTTTTGGTTTCATATTTTTTGAGACTACATTATTAGATGCATACAAATTTAAAACTGCTAGTCCGGCTGGTAGCTTATGCCTGTAATCCTATCACTTTGGGAGGCCAAGGCAGAAGGATCACTTGAGCCCAGGAGTTTGAAACCAGCCTGGGGAACATGGTGAAACCCCATCTCTACAAAAACATTAAAAACTAGCTGGGCATGGTGACTTGCACCTGTAGTCCCAGCTCCTTGGGAGGCTGAGGTGGGAGGATCATCTGAGCCCAGGAGGTCTAGGCTGCAATGAACTGTGATCACACCACTGCACTCCAGCCTGGGCAACAGTGTGAGACCCTGTTTCAAAAGAAAACCAAAAAACACCATTACCTCCCTCATGTTCCCTGATGAGGTTTTTGTTTGTTTGTTTGTTTTTGAGACTGAGTTTCACTCTTGTCACCCAGGCTGGAGTGCAATGGCAGAATCTCGGCTCACTGCAACCTCCTCCTCCCAGGTTCAAGTGGTTCTCCTGCCTCAGCCTCCAGAGTAGCTGGGATTACAGGCACATACCACCATGCCCGGCTAATTATTGTATTTTTAGTAGAGACAAGGGTTTCACCATGTTGGCCAGGCTGTTCTTGAACTCCTGACCTCAGGTGATCCACTCGCCTCAGCCTCCCAAAGTGCTGGGATTACAGATGTGAGCCACTGCGTCCAGCCGAAATAAAACTTTTATTAGCATAAAATAGCCCTATTTATTCCAGATGACACCTTTTACCTTGAAGTTTCTTTTGTCTGATAGCTATATAACTACACCAGTTTTCCTTTGAGTAGGAATTTCACGGTATCTTTTTCCATCTGTTTACTTTCATAGCCATTCTCTAACCTAGCCCACCACTCCTGCACACGGGAGCTCTTCTCTAAAAGACTTACCTGTGCCCTTATCGTGCAAGAGTCATGTTTGTTCTCCTTGCATTTCCAACAGTTTAGTCGCATCTCTATGATGGGATTTCTAGGCCTTTTCTGTGCAGTATCTGGGGCTGGGATAGCACTGCCGGGTGCCCCTCCCCCCATGCTTCCAGGGTACATCTGCAATGTCTGTTATAGACCATGTCAGAGAGCCATCCTGTGGGTCCCAGACACCCAACTCAAATGGCCTCAAACAAGGAGGGAGTTACTGCCTGGCATAACCGGGAATCTGGATGTGGGGCACCTAGGGTCACCCGATCCCAGAACCCTGCTTCCATTTCTGTGGGTTTCTCCCTGCCCTTTCCACCAGTTGGCTGGATTTACTCATGGGAAGCCTTATCAGACCAAAATTCGAGGGGAAAGAGAGGCCTTCTCCATCATCCAGGCAGAGGGGCCCATCCCTGAGGACCAGGACCAGGGCCGGGGCCTGACTGCCTTCCCTGGGGCACAGAGAAGGGAGGGAGTACTGAAGGCCTCAGGCCTAGGACAGGCAGCTGACCACCACCCTCCCCTCCCCACCATCCAGGCCAGGGACAATCTGAGAACCAACTAGCAATCCAGCAATGGGACACATTCAGCAGAACCCTGGAAGGTGCCCCAGGAACCAGGCCCAAGGCCTCTAATGTCAGGGCTCACAGAAACCCAGGGGTCTCCCCACCGTGCATGCAGTGTGACAAAGACTCTCTCCTTGAAAAAACTTGAGCCAGGCCCCTCTAAGCCTTCTCCACTAGGCTTTGACCTTGAGCTTCAGTGCCCACCTTAATTGCGTCTGCACTGCACAGTTTTAGCAAGATTCCTGCTAAGTGGGTTTAGTCATAGTCACCTACCCTTAACATCTGATCACCTTCCCTATCTGATCAAATTCCCAATCCCCCAGGTGACGTCTGGTCACCCTGGCCTGCCTTCTGAGGAATCCCCACTTGCCCATGCTATATTCGCATGGAGCCCAGTCTCATACCGAGGCCTCTTCTCCACAGCAGTAGTTCCTGATAAAATCTGTTTTGACCCTTTTGCTACTGTCCAGTTCTGGTTTTCTTTTTTTCTTTGTTTTGAGACAGAGTCTTGCTCTGTTGCCCAGGCTGGAATGCAGTGGTGCAATCTCAGCTCACTGCAACCTCCGCCTCCCAGGTTCAAGCAATTCTCCTGCCTCAGCTTCCCAAGTCGCTGGGATTACAGGTACCCATGGCCACACCCAGCTAATTTTTTTGTATTTTTAGTAGAGATGTTTTGCCATGTTGGCCAGGCTGGTCTTGAACTCCTGGCCTCAGGTGATCCACCTGCCTCAGCTTCCCAAAGTGCTGGGATCACAGGCGTGAGCCACTGTGCCCAGCCCGAGCTCTGATTTTCTATAACAAGTTGGGAAGGTGCTCAGTGGGAGGGTTCAGCCCACAGCAGAGAAGTGTATTCAGAATCTCTTCCTTCTTGCAGGTCACACCTGAGCTGCCCTCTTCCTGAGAACAGAGAGAGCTTCCAGGCAGGGGGCCCTACTGTCTGCCCAGCAGGTGCCTAGGGCCACCATTTAAGAGGGTGCTCACTCTCAGGTGCTGACCCTGTACTCACACAGGTGCCTGCTCCCCTCACTCTGGTCCTGGGCAGGCCCAGCCCCTCTGCATCTGTCTTATGGCCTCCAACTGAACAGGCCTGTAATGAGTGATGGCTGTCGCTTCCTTTCTGCCACCCGGTTATCTCACAATTTTTTTTAGCCAATTCTGACCCCAAATCATATGGAGAAGGGGACTGTGGGAAACTTAGTTCTAGTTTAGCCAGGTGGACACAGGACAAAACCACTCCAGCCCACCTTTGTCAGTGTGGCATTTCTGCACACTTCCTCTAACCAGATTAACCTCCAAATAAAGCCACTAGCAACACCATGCTTCTGCCGAACATGATGAAACTAGGCTCATACAACCCAAACAAGCTAACCCTCCCAGAAAAGGACTCAGGTCTGTAGATCACTTCATCCATCTTCAGGTGATGTTTATTACTCTCCCAGCTGACACACACACACACACACACACACCCCTTTGATATTCCATAACTTAGATATCAAAATAGGTTACCAGCCAGGCAAGGTGGCTCATGCCTATAATCCCAGCACTTTGGGAGGCCAAGGTGGGCAGATCTCTTGAGCCCAGGAGTTCAAGACCAGCCTGGGCAACATGGTGAAACTTTGTCTCTACAAAAAATACAAAAATTAACCAGGCATGGTGGCTTGAACCTGTAGCCCCAGCTACTTGGGAGGCTGAGGTGGAAGAATCACCTGAGCCCAAGAGCTCGAGGCTGCAGTGAGCTATGATGGTGCCACTGCACTCCAGCCTGGGCGACAGAGCAACACTGTCTCATTAAAAAAAACCCAAAAAACATACATATGTACATATATATATGTGTATGTGTGTGTGTATATATAAAATAAAAAATATATAAATGTTCATATATAATAAAAAATTTAAAAGTAGGTCACTTATTAACATAAGAATGTATTAATCACAGGGAAATGAGGAAGAGAAAGTGTTACCAGTGTTACGACAAATGCAAATACAGTCACGTCAAAACAAAGAAGAAACATCCTCACTCTTGAGTGTCCTCCTTTCTGTCACTCTCACATGGCCGCAGCTGGTGCTGACTGTTTCCACTACCCATTGGGTAGTCTCTGTGCCCTCAGCAGATACCTTGGTGTTACCTGTTTGGTGGGGTGACTCAAACCCTTATACCTGAGGGTCTGGGCCATTCACGCTCCTGCCTGAATTACATGGCTGTAGTTTGCAGTAACTGTTACCACAGGACATGAAGGGACCCCGAGGCTCTCAGTGCTCCAGACATACCCTCCCTTCATCACTCTGTGTAGCAGTGCCCCAGTACCCTGATAGTTTGGCTCGATCCCCGGATGTCTATTGTTCTCTGGCATAAGGAGCCCACAGTGGCCAGGGAGGCAGCCTCTTGTGGAATTGGTCGAAGGTTTCCTCTCTTGGGAATTAAAGCCTCTAAAGCAACAGAGCCCAGAGCTGTGTGGACGGGAAGCACCTTCTGTTTGTTGATTTCCAGGGCCATGAATCCTGGCTAGGGGTGAGGTGATGCCACATAATGGCTTTCTGGTTGCATTTTAGTGATTGATTTCTAGCATCGTTGCATTGTACTACAAAAGCATAACCTGTATTTCAGCCCTTTGATTTTTTTTTTTTTTTTGAGACAGAGTGTTGCTCACCCACCCTGGCTGAAGTGCAGTGGTGTGGTCTCAGCTCACTGCAACCTCCACCTCTTGGGTTCAAGCAATTCTCCTGCCTCAGCCTCATAAGTAGCTGGGATTATAGGCATGCACCACCACACCCAGCTAATTTTTGTACTTTTAGTAGAGATGGGGTTTTGCCTTGTTGCCCAGGCTGGTCTCAAACTCCTGAGCTCAAAGTGATCTGCCTGCCTTGGTCTCCCAAAGTGCTGGGATTACAGGTGTGAGCCACTGCACCCAGCCAGCCCTTTGATATTTGGGGACACGTTCTTTTTTGTTTTGAGATGGAGTCTCGTTCTGTCACCCAGGCTGGAGTGCAGTGGCACAATCTCAGCTCATTGCAACCTCCGCCTCCCAGGTTCAAGTGATTCTCCCGCCTCAGCCTCCCAAGTAACTGGGATTACAGGTGTGCACCACCACGCCCGGATATATAAATATAGATATCTATCTAGATATCTATATATCTAGAGATGGGGTTTCACCATGTTGGCCAGGCTGGTCTTGAACTCCTAACCTAAAGGGATCCGCCCACCCTGCCTTGGCCTCCCAAAGTGCTAGGACTACAGGCGTGAGCCACTGGGCCCAGCAGGGTACATGTTCTTTATAGCCTGGCATATGTGCACTTTTGTTCCATATCTGCTTGAAAAGAATGTGCCCTGCACTCGGAGCATGCTCTGCTCCGTGGATGGCATAAGGCTGTCTACTGTCTTCCTCAAACCTTCTCTAGCCTTTCTCACTCATGGCCCACTTATTCCACTAATTACAGAGATGTGTAAGAATCTGGGAGCACCTCTACATCTGTAGGCATCCCACAGCTGGAACAGGGCTCCCCTAGACAGTTCTGGCCTTCAGGCCTGCGGAATGGTTGAGGCAAAAGGAAGAAAAAGACACTGAGTCCCAAGCAGAGATGTGGGGTCCTCCTCCCCCAGCTCAGCTTGGGCCAGTCTCACAGCACCCCCTGGTGGCCTCCCGCCGCAGGTCACACACTTACACCCTCAAGGACTGCACTGGAGCTTCAGACAAGGAGGGCACTCTTCCAGGCCCTGTTCTTGCTGGATGGGTCAGGTCTCTTCCTCTCCCTCCCTGTGACTCCCCTTTCTCCACCGACTACAAGGATATGGTCTCCTGCCAGCCTTCTCGCTGTCTGAGAACGTGAAATGACAAGGTCTCCTGCTGAGACCTTGAACTACTCCAAGCGCTTCCCACTTCACTTCTATGAAGTGAGCTTCCCTCAAAATTTCTGCTGACCTCATCCACGAAACAGGGAAGAAACCCAAGGGCAGGTTGAGCCTCAGCCACTGTGAGGATCTATCTGAGGCCTAGGGGGTCCTGTCAGGAGCTAGGTTGTGGAGCACATGGGCTCAGGGAAAATCACAGCTGGGGTGCTTGCGAAATCATTGTTTTTAGGAAATACGTAAATACACCAGGCGTTAAGGCGACATGAAAACACAACAGTGAGAAGCAAGAAGAAAATGGTTATGGTTGGACCTATTTTCTCCTTTTCCACTAACCAAAGGGCTGGCTCAAACCCCAAATTTGGCCTTCTTCCCTGGTTCAGCTGCACCTGACACCCAGAATACAGCACAGGGCTGGGGGAGGGGTGTGGAGGGGGAGCAGGCCCTTTGCTTCCCATGTTACAGTAGCTAACATGGGAATAGGACTCCCCCAAACCTCCAGCCCAGGCTCCTTCTGTGGCTATGCGAGGGGTGTTTCCCCAGGCACGTCCTTCCCTCCAGCGGAAGGCATGTTCAGGGAACACAGGAACGCAATGGGGCTGGAGCATGGAGGGTCCAGAGACGGGAGCCAGATCAGGAAGGGCCTGCAGGCTGGCCTTGACATTCTGGTTTACATGGGACTCAATGGGGGTGTCTGAGGAAGGGAATGACCCCATCAGGCTAGCAGGGTAGAAAGCACTCTGGCTGCCAAAAGCAGAACAAATACAAGGGCAGTCAGGTCAGGAGGCTGTGCACTGGGCCAGCAGAGGGATGGCAGCAGCCTCAGGTAAGGCAGAGTAATCAGAGAGGAGGTGGCATCCAGTGATATCAAGGAGCAAGACTTGGGGCGGGGGGGCGGTCCATGAATTAGAAGGTAGAGGAGGAGTGGGTTTTTGAATCCAGGCTTAAGAGGAGAAAAGGACAGGAAGTAGGGAGAGAGCTGATAAGCACCATCAGTATGCATAACAGGCAAGAGAAAGTCACTTGTTCACACAGCAAGTGCTACTGCGTGGCCTACTCCACAGCCTCTTCAGGGGCAGAGCCCACCCCTCCAGGGCCCAGTCTGCACAGTGGGAAAGGAAGATGGGCAGAGAGAGGCTGATATTGGGCACCCCTGGGGCAGGCCACTGATAGAAGGGAGAGGCTTCAAGCTTTAAGATAAGACTTCCAGCCAGGTGGCTCACACCTGTAATCCCAGCACTTTGGGAGCCTGAGGCAGGCAGATCACCTGAGGTCAGGAGTTTGAGACCAGCCTGGCCAACATGGTGAAACCCTGTCTCTATTAAAAATACACACACACACACACACACACACACACAAAATTAGCTGGCGTGATGGCACACACCTGTAATCTCAGCTACTCGGGAGGCTGAGGCAGGAGAATTCCTTGAACCCAGGAGGTGGAGGTTGCAGTGAGCCATGATCGTGTCACTGCACTCCAGCCTGGCAACAGAGTGAGGCTTCACCTCAAAACAAAAGAAAAAAAAAGAAATTATTCCTGAAGAAACACAGGTATCAGACTTGCTAGACAAAGACCTTAAAACCATCTTAAATACGCTCAGTTAAAGGAAAACACGGGCAAAGAACTAAAGGAAATCAGCAAAATTATACATTAATAAAATGAGAATATCAATATAGAGATATAAAAAGAACCTCAACAAAAATTCTAGAGCTGAAAAATACAATAACTAAATTGAAAAATTCAGTAGAAGAAGTCAATGGAAGGTTCAAGCAGGTATTGGAGAGAATGAACAAACTTGAAGAAAGTACATTTGAAATTACTTTGTCTGAGGAGCAAACAGAAAAGAGCAAACAGGCCGGGTGCGGTGGCTCATGCCTGTAATCCCAGCACTCTGGGAGTGCTGAGGCGGGCAGATCACCTGAGGTCAGAAGTTCGAGACCAGCCTGGCCAACATGGTGAAATCCCTTCTCTACTAAAAATACAAAAATTAGGCCAGGCACAGTGGCTCACGCCTGTAATTCCGGCACTTTGGGAGGCCAAGGCAGGCGAATCACAAGGTCAAGAGATCGAGACCATTCTGGTGAACATGGTGAAACCCCATCTCTACTAAGAATATAAAAATTAGCTGGGCATGATGTCGCGCGCCTGTAGTCCCAGCCACCCGGGAGGCTGAGGCAGAAGAACTGCTTGAACCTAGGAGGCAGAGGTTGCAGTGAGCCAAGATTGCGCCACTGCACTCCAGCTTGGTGACAGAGCAAGACTCCATCTCAAAACAAAACAAAACAAAAACAAAAACAAAAACAAAAAAATTAGCCGGGCGTGGTGGCGCATGCCTGTAATCCCAGCTACTCTGGAGGCTGAGGGAGGAGAATCGCTTGAACCCGGGAGGCGGAGGTTGCAGTGAGCTGAGATGTCACCACTGCACTCCAGCCTGGGGGACAGAGCAAGACTCTGTCTCAAAAAAAAAAAAAAGAAAAAAAAAAGAAAAGAGCAAACAAAGGTGAAGGCATCCTAAAGGACTATGGGACACCATCAAGAGGACCAAGATACACATTATGCATTCAGCAAAGGAGAAGAGAGAGGACGGAACACAGATTATTTGCAAAAATGTCCAAAAACTATCCCAAATTGGAGAAAGACGTGAAACTACAAATCAAAGCAGCTCAATGAACTCCAAGAGAATTAACCACAAAAAGATCCACACCAAGACACTTATCATCAAACTGGCAAGTGACAAAAAATCTTGAAAGCAGCAGCCAAAAAAAAAAAAAAGTTGGCTGGGTGTGGTGGCTCACGCCTGTAATCAAAGCACTTTGGGAGACCAAGGGAGGTGGATCACCTGAGGTCAGGAGTTCAAGACCAGCCTGGTCAACACGGCAAAACCCCATCTCTACTAAAAATACAAAAAATTAACCAGGTGTTGTGGCAAGTGCCTGTAATCCCAGCTACTCGGGAGGCTGAGGCAGGAGAATTGCTTGAACCTGGGAGACAGAGATAGCAGTAAGCCAAGATCGCACCACTACACTCCAGAGTGAAACCACGCCTGGCTAATTTTTTGTATTTTTAGTCATTGTTGAAGTTCAAGGGAACAAGATGTATGACAAGTGACTACTCATCTGTCAGAGTGGCAGGGCCACTGAGGATGTGACAGTCATTCATCCACTCTGAAACAACTATTCAGGACCCCTAACAGAAAGGAATGTCTGGCCTTTACATGCTTTGATAAACAGGATCTATTCCTGTTAAAGCAGAGGCTTCGTTCATCTCCAAAGCTTGTAGAGGAACCTCAGACCTGGGCCAGAGATCCTCAGAGGGCTGTGGTTTCAGGGCCTGGAGGTGACACCTCCCAATCACACAGACATTGCAGGCTCAGAGGGAGGAGCCCCTTTGAAAGAGGTGAGCAGAGTCTGGGGCATTTGTGTAAATGTTGATGAGGTCCCCAGACAACTCGCAGGCTCCCAGGGAACCCTAACTGGGGAAGAAAAGATGAGGATAAGCAGAGCCCACCATGGGTGAGAAGAGAGGAAAGCCAGTGTCTCCACCACCCAGGTCCTCAGTGTCCTTCCTCTGTGTACCTGGCCCTGTCCTGTGTGTGGAGGGTGAGGAGAGGGAGAGAAGGAAGGGCTGGCAGTTTTATAAGAACTGGGGCTCCTCCAATGAGTGGATGAAATAGTTTAATGGGATTGGTTTTGGATTTTCCAGCTTCCCTAGAGGCCGGAATCAGATTCCCAATATAAGCTCTTGGTTGCTGTGGTGAAAGTTTGTGTGTATTCATCCCCTGAGAAGGTTCCCTAACCCTTACTGTGTCTTCTGTGTGAAGAGTGCAGCTCTAAGCACTCAGGGTACTGTTTCCCAGTGAATCTTAATGAAATGTTTGGAGAATTTTTATTTCCTCCATTTAGCCTAACCAGAAACGTCAGCTCTAGAGGTAGAACAGGTCACTCAGAGTCACCCGAGCAATGACTGCTGCATGAGCTGCTGACTTGAGGTCTAAGTGATGGGAAAGTTCACCTTTCTGCCTAGTTGCCTCTGAAAATGTATCCTAAAATTAAGTAAACACACTGTTTATAGCTAATCTTTCTAGGTGGCTTCATAAATCAATAAACAGACACACATTTTCCATGTGCAGATGGTGTGCAAAGTTTTGGGGGTCAGACCAACTCAGGAGGCTGCCCCTGAGGAGATAGGAAAGGTCCCCTGTCCATTAATGAAGTGGCCTTGGCCAGACTTCCAACCATGGTGAGGGAGGAAGGGGGGCATCCACAGATCATTCTCCTCCACTCTCAGGAAACCCTAAGCCAGGAAATAATTCTAAAGAGATCTAGGGAGGAGGAACTGAGAGGACAAGTTGACTCAGACAGGAAGACCCTAGGACTCTCCATGGGGGACGTTCATAACTGAGAAGCATCATTGCTGGCCAGGGGACTGGAAAACACATCATCTTACGTCCCTGCATTCCCGCTCCAAATGTCTGAAATCCCAGGAACCCACAGCCTGTCCTCTCACCGGAGCTCTCAGGGGCACTTCTGCTCTGTAGGAGATAGAAACTGTCCCTTCATTATCACATTACGTCATTTTTGCTGCACACAGAGTCTTCCACAGTGGGTCCTAGTCATTTCTCCGTGTTTCCCTTCATCTCCTTTCTGTCTTTTCTGAGAGTCTGATTCCATCTAGCACCTCTTCTCTTTCCTGTGAGGCCAGTTCTCCCCGGGTCCAACCTCAGGGGTGCAGTTCAAAGGTTGTCCCCTTCCTCTTCCCCTTCCCCTTTTGACAGAGTCTTGCATCCAGGCTGGAGTGCAGTGACACGATCACAGCTCACTGTAGCCTTGATCTACTGGACTCAAGAACCCTCCCACCTCAGCTTCGCAAGTAGTTGTGACCACAGGTACATGGCACCCCCGTTTATTTTTATTTTTATTTGTGCAAATGGGGTCTGATTTTGTCGCCCAGGCTGGTTTAAACTCCTGGCCTCATACCATCTTCCCACCGTGGCCTCCCCGCTCTGCATTTTCTTCTGAGCGCTGGTCTCACAGCCTCCTACAAGTATGGTGTGCTTTGTTTCCATTTTCATTTATCTCAAAGAATTTTTGAACATCACTTGTAATTTCTGCTTTGATTCATTGATTGTTTAGGAGTGTGTTTAAATTTTTATATATTCCTGAATTCAGATTGCCTTTGTTATTGATTTCTACCTTCATTCTATTGCAGAGAAGATACTTTGATTTCAGTGCTTTTAAATCAATGAGATTTGTTTCATGGTCTAATACATGGTATATTCCAGAGAACATTCCATGTGTGCTTGGGAAGAATCTGTATTCTGTGAGTCTGTTGTAGATGCTGTCAGGTCTAGCTGATTTATAGTTTTTCAAGTCCTCTACTTCTTTATTGATCTTCTGTCTCATTGTTCTAGCCAGTATTGACAGTATAGTATTGCAACTATTATTGCGAAGCTGTCTGTTTCTCTCTTCAATTCCATCAGTCATTACTTCCTATACTTGGGGGCTCTGTGGTTAGACGCACATGTACTAATTGTTACATCTTCTTGATGAAGTAACTTATTTATCAATATATAATGTCCTTCTTTGCCTCTTGTAATAACTTTCATTGACTGACCCATCTTTCTTTTCCTTCCTGCCTTGCCTCCTTCCTTCTTTCCTTCCTCCCTCCCTCCATCCCTCCCTCATTTAAACTGTTGGCTGGACACAGTGGCTTACATCTATAATTCCAGAATTTGGGAGGCCAAGGCAGGTGAAGTGTGTGAACCCAGAAGTTTGAGACCAGCCTGGGCAACATGGTGAAACCCAGTCTCTACAACACAACACAACAAAACAAAACCTAAAATTAGCCGGTCACCTATAGGTGCAGCTATGCGGCCACTCAGGAAGCTAAGGCCAGTGCATCTATTGAGCCCTGGAGGTCAAGGCTGCAGTGAGCCATGATCACACCACTGCACTCCAGCCTGGGTGACAGAAGGAGACCCTGTGTCAAAAAAAAAAAAAAAAAAAAAAGGAAAAAAGAAAAGAAAAGTACATAAATACACAGATAAACTGTTGGTTGGGAGCCGTGTATGCACCAGGCACTAAGCTGGGGATGAGATGGGATGAAGAGTCTGGAGACTTGGGAAAAGGCTGCATCTCTGGGAGGCCACAGCTTTTCCTTAGTCAAAGAGGGTCCTGGAAGGGGTAGGTAAGATCCCTTGAAGCCAGGTCCTCCAGAGCTCCAGGACCCAAGGTGGAGCTCAGGGTGTGGGAAGGCAGCCAGGGGGCAGCATCAGGCCTGGTGGGGGGCTGGGGCTGGGAGCAGGTGGGATGTAAGGAGGGGGCTGGGAGCAGGTGGGATGTAAGGACAGGGCTGTTCCACCCTCACCTGTGAGCTGCATGAACACCCAGTGCAGCCCTGAAATACGCTCCCCCTCTCCCTGGCCACATCTGTCTTGTTTTTCTCCTGTCCCACATCCCACGCAGCAGCCTTGGCTTCTTCTTGCCTTAGTTTTTTCCCTTGTCACCCTGAGTTCTGGTTTAGGTCAATGTTAAGATTAACCTTAGCCTGGGGATTCCCAGGGTCAGCCAGCTGCAGGCAGGGCCACCAGAGCTGGGAAGGTGAATCCCCCACCCCCATCCCTTGGCCTGGCCCCCACCCTACTCTCACCTCAGACCTCGCTGCACCTCCAGGCCTCCCTGGCCAACCCCTTCACCCAGGAAGCTACTGGTTTCCTGAATGGCTGGTCCTCAGGGTCCCTGACCCAGCTTTTCCTTGACCAGAGCAAAGGCTGGGCCCGGGGAGGGAAAGGCACTTGCCCAGGATCACACAGTGTGTCACCCACAGGCCCGGGCAAGAACCCAGGAGATAACAGCAATGGCTGCGGGTAGGTGAGGGTCCCCATGGGCATGGCACTCCCTAGGCATTCTCATTTAATCCCCAAAACAAACCTGTGGGGAGAGACTGTTATCACCCCCCTGTACAGAGGAGGAAACTGAGGCCCATTGAAGGGAGTCAAACTGCCCGAGGTCAAGGGCTGCTGAGGGCTGAGCTTGGGCGGGACCCCTTTTCTGTCTCACCCTGTGGCTGGGGCTCCCACAGCAGAGGCTCCACTTGGAAGAACACGCTCTGGGCTCCTGCAGGCCTTTGCCAGCTGCCCTCCCTCCTCCTAGCCGTTCAGGGGAGGGGTGGCCATCGGGCTCTGTAGCCCTGACTCGGCCTTACTCTGCTCTGAGGCCTCTTTTCTGCATCCCTGAAATGGGGTCAGAGCTGGGGAATGGTAAAGGGAGGTCACCCCACCTGAGCATATCTGGTGCCTGGCAGAGGGCAGTGCTCCATACAGACGCCCTCCATACAAGTGTGTTCCATACAGGTGTGCTCCATACAGGTGTGCTCTGATGTGAGCTTGGGCAGGCCCCTTCCTTTCCTGATCTCGGTTTCCCCATTTGTCAGTGAGAGGCTCTGGGCTGAAAGTCAGGACACCCCTGAGCTGGCTCTGCCTCATTCTTTGGGATTTAACTGCTCTAGGCCTCAGTTATCCTACCTGTTAAATGGGACCAAGATCCTGACCATGGGCCCCACAGAATCCATGAGTGGCTCAGCTGGACAACACGTATCCCATATTTTATAAATGGTACAGGGACAATAAGGCCACTCAATAGCGTCTCAACACAGGCACAGCTGCCTTTAGGAGTTGCAGATCTGGCCAGATCTGAGGCATTCAGGGCCTTTATTCTCAGCCTTGTTCCCTCTGGGCCCTGTTCCTGCCCCTCTGCAGGGCTCTGGGGCTTAGGACACGTCAGCCTGCTGGCCCAGCCCAGTGTGCGTGTTCACAGCCCTGGTCTACCATCCACCCCAGAGAACTCCTATGCACCCCGCAGGGCCCTGCCCTGGACCTGCCTCCCTGCATCCTCTGCTCATTCAGTCTTCTTTACCTGGTGGTCACTGCCTGTGTCCCATTCAGGGCCCAGACCTGCTCTCTCCCTTGTCCCCTGCCCCTATTAAGGCCTGGCCCAGTGCAGGGCCCAGCCATGCGGCAGAATGGAAGGAATTTTTGGGTGGTGAGCAGGGTGGCAGGGCACGTGGTATGGCAGACAGGTTCTAGGGTCTCTGAGATGATCCTTCAGGATGGTTCCACAGGGGCCCATGTGCACCTGCCATATCCCTGTTGAGAGAAGGGGCGCTGAGGTCACTCCTGTGCCTTTGCTCACACCCATCTTCCAGCATGCCCTTCCTCCCTCTGCCCTCCAGCCCTGGTTCAAGCTCCCAGGCCTGTCTGAGGTTGCCACTGCCCCCAGGCCATCTTTGCTGACATGGGATCCCGAGTATCCCCTGCCCCTCATCGTCTTCACAGAGGGTCTCATCTGCAGCCTGCGCTCTGGACTGGGCAGGGACAAGTACTCCCAGGGGACCCCAGTGCCACAGCCCCCTTCTCCCATGGTGCATGATCAGGCACACTTCAGGTCTCACCTGGGGCTGGGCTAGGTTGATCCCGCTTTGCCCGGGACATCAGGAGCTGAGGGTCTATATAGGTCAGGCCCCAGGAGGCGTCAGAGGGCTTGTGGAAGGATGGGTGTGTGTGTGTATGGACAGATATATGGATGGACAGACTGATGGAAAAACGGATAAGTAACTGTCCAGTCTGAAGTCCTGTCCATGAAGGAGGGACCCTGGGAGGCCTCTTGGGGGCAGCTGTGCTTCCAGGTACTTTGTCACTACCCAAGACCTTAGGGTCCCAGGGCAGCAATTGAAAGGGTCCCCATTTCCCTTTCCCTCCCTGTAACTGGCCAAGCCCCCTGAAATGTCCGAGGTTTGGAGGCAGCAGGTGGGGTGTGACCTGCAGGGACCCACTTCCAGCTTCAGCCAATCCTGCCCACCCTGGGTCCCTCTGAGCTCTGAGTGTCTGGCTGTGCCCTACAGTTGGCCATAGCTCTGCACCTAGCATTTTGAACAGTTCCTGGGGATCCCTGAGAAGGGGGTAGGGCCTGCATGAACAGAAGCTTCTGGAGCAGAAGATGCCGCTTCTGACCCTTCACTGACTGCGATCTTGAGACCCTGTCTAGCTCAGGTCTGGGCACAGGGCCTGGGCACCTCGGTGCTGGATACAGGCCCATTTCCCAGCTGGGCTGGTGGAGGCTTCATTAACTGAACCCTCCCCTACCCCTATGTCCCCACCCCCACTAGCCTCCCCTCTAAAAACGATTCGGCAATTTTTTTTCTTTTCTTTTTTTTTTTTGAGATGGAGTCTCACTCTGTCGCCCAGGCTGGAGTGCAGTGGTGCGATCTCGGCCCACTGCAAGCTCTGCCTCCCGGGTTCACACCATTCTCCTGCCTCAGCCTCCTGAGTGGCTGGGACTATGGGCACCCGCCACCATGACCAGCTAATTTTTTATATTTTTAGTAGAGACGGGGTTTCACCGTGTTAGCCAGGATGGTCTTGATCTCCTGACCTCGTGATCGACCCACCTCGGCCTCCCAAAGTGCTGGGATTACAGGCGTGAGCCACCGCACCTGGCCGGCAATTTCTAATAAACATACGCTTATGCATATCAAGCAAACTCTACTCCTAGGTTTTTATCCAAATGGAATGAAAACTTATGTTTAAACAAAAATTTGTTTGCAAATATTTATACTGGTTTTATTCACCATTGGCAAGAAGCAGAAACATCTGGTTTGACCTAACGTGCGCGTGCGCGCACACACACACACACACACACGTGGAAACAGCCCAATTGTCATTCAACTGGTGAATGGCTAAACACATTGTGATACCTTCATAAATGGAATCATACTCAGCAACAACAGGGAACAAACTATTGATCCATAAGGCAACTGGGATGAATTACAACATTGTTACACTGAACTCAGGAAGCCAGACTCAGAAGGTTACATACTTAGACTCCTAGTCAGCATTAAAAATGAACAAACTAGGTTGCAATTGAGCCACCTGGAGGAACACCCAGAAAACCATGCTGAGTGGGAGAAAGCCAGTCCCCAGAAGTCACATACTGTGTGATTCCATGTGCAGAACATTCTTGAAATAACAAAATTATACAAGTGGAGACCAAATTGGTCGTTGCCAGGGGCTAAGGAGGGTTTTGGGACAGTGGGAAGTGAGTGTTTCTGTGAAAGGGCAACATGAGGGATGTTTGGGAGGGAAGTGTTCCCTTCTTGCTGTATCAATGTCAATCTCCTGGCTGTGACTCGTTACTGTAGCTGCAAGGTGCTACCCTTGAGGGAACTGGCCGGAGTACCTAGGATCCTTCTGTATTATTCCTCACAACTGCATGAGAAGCTGCAATTATCTCAAAATAAAAAGTTTAATTTAAAAAACAGTCACATCCTTTACATTTGCATTTCTATGATATTCTGTAAAAAGCAAAAGTATAGGGTCAGAAAGAGATCAGTGGTTGCCATGGTTGGGGTACAGAAAGGGTTTGACTATAAAAGGAACATAAGGGCTGAGAGCAGTGGCTCACCCCTGTAATCCCAGCACTTTGGGAGGCTGAGGCAGGTGGGTCACTTGGGGCTAGGAATTTGTGACCAGCCTGGCCAACATGGCGAAACCCTGTCTCTACTAAAAATACAAAAATTACCCGGGTGTGGTGACACACACTTGTAATTCCAGGTACTCGTGAGGCTGAGGCAAGAGAATCGCTTGAAGCCAGGAGGCAGAGGTTGCAGTGAGCCGAGATTCACCTCTGCACACCAGCCTGGGTGACAGAGTGAGACTGTGTCTCTAAAAAAGGGGTGCTTAGAGAAATTTGGGGGTGGTGGTGGAAATATTCTGTATTTCAATTGTGATAGTTACATGAGTCAATGATTTTTTAAAAATTATACTAGGTTTTATTAGCTACACCAAAAAGAGTAAACTTTACCATAAAGTAGAAATGTTTCAAATGTTTAAATGTTTTAAAATGTTTATTATGTCATTACAGTTGTCAAAAACATATTTATCTTAAGTGTTTAATGTTCCCTACCATGGATATAACATAGTTTATTTTACCTCCCCCTAACATTCGACATTTAGGCTGTTTCCACTTTTCCCTCCATGAACACATTTACTTTTTTTTTTTTTTTTTGAGACAGTCTCGCTCTGTCGCCCAGGCTGGAGTGCAGTGGCACAATGTTGGCTCACTGCAACCTCCGCCTCCCAGGTTCAAGCGATTCTCCTACCTCAGCCTCCCACACATTAAGAATTTTTAGCTGAAGTTTTATCCCCCCAAAACAAATTTCTCGAAGTGGAATGACTTGATTAAAAGGAATGTACATTTTTATGATTTTTCATACATGTTTCTGAAATCCAGTCTCCCTCGGGCAGCCCCCGAGAATGCCTGCTACTCCCCATCAACCTCTGGTGCCCCCAATTCAGCTTCACCCTCCCATTTCACAGCAATCTGGGCCCCTGGGTGGCTTAAACCTGTGCCTCCTCCAGGTTCCTCACCTCCCCCGGACCTGGCTAACCCCACTCTCCGCCCTGGGCCTCCCTCCTCTAATCTGCTCTACACCAGCCTCTCATCAGAAGCACACAAATCTGATGATCAGTCTCCTACCCAAATCCCTCCAAAGACTCCTCCTGGATCTGAGGATAAAGGCGGGCCACAAGGACCCTGTGGTCTGTCAGCCTCTCCCTCTTCATGTCCCCCAGGAGCTCCCCGCCACAGCCCTTGGTCTCTCCACTGGCACTGCTGCCTTTGAGGGGCGCCCATCACCAGCCAGTGCGGCTTGATCTGTGAGACCAGTATTGGCATCCCTCCACTGCAGAGGGGGGACCCCCTCCCCCTTTATTGCTCCAAAAATGGGCCATGATCTGTCCTCCTGACTGGACAGTCCCCTTCCGTTTGGCCCACCCTCCCTGTGTCCCCCAGCCTGGCCCCTAGTAAGCCTTTATGAGCAAGACGATGAGTGGATGGCCTTGGGGGAGACGAAGCCAAGCCCTTGCTGCCTTCTGGGGACACTTTGCAGACCACCACTTCCCTTGGGCATTTTGTTTAAAATACAGGATGTGCTGACATGATCACAGTGTTAACTGTTCATCAAAAACGCCCAGGGCTGTCCTTGCTCCTCCCTCTCCTGTTCCCCCTTCTCCTGAATCTGTCCTCATATCAGTCAAACTGCCCGGGTCACCACAATACCCTCCATGGGGTGTCTCTAGTTCTGGATTCACACCCCTGCCCACCCATCCAACTCTGGTCTCGTCGATTCCCTGCAAACAGCCTCCAGGACTCCCCAGATGAGTCTGTCCTCCAGGGATGAGTTCTCTGGGTCTGGGCCTGGCACCTGTCTAGCCTGCTCTCAGACCACCTTGGCCCCAGGACTCACTTGCTCCAGCCCTGTGGGCCGCCTGGAGCTTCTCGAGGCTCTATGCCTGGGAGTCCCCTGCCAGGTGTCCCCTGCACCTGTCACTCATCCTCTGTGGAGACCCCTCAGGCTTCCCCTGTCCCAGTCTCTGTCCTGCAAGCATCACACTGCATATGGCTGTCACCTCACACGACACCCTCATTTTGTGTGCTTGAGTTGGGGTAAGTCTGGTTCCTCCGGGACCTCAGCCCTGGCACAAAGCCTGATGCTGATGGGGACTCCTTGCCTAGAAGTCCCTGCAGGACACTGAGACCCTGGTCCCAGCCTGGCACCCACTAGTTTTAACCCTCCCCTGACAGAGGGACTGCTGGTGTTGCACAGGGTCAGATTTCCTCGTGGAAGCCCTCACCACGGCCACTGCAGGGGTGGGCATCAGGCTGCAAGGCCCTCACCAATCAGAAACCTCACTTTGCAGAAGGGGAAACTGAGGCTGCAGAGGTGCACATGTCAGCTCCATCAGCTCAGGGGACAGGGACAGGGAAGAGCTGGAGTTGGACTAGCTAAAGCCTTATGACTTTCTCAATCACTAGAGCTGCTAAGCTGACACTATCTTTATTACCTGGTTCCTCTCAGAGTTGATATTTGGAATAAAGTACATGGCCTTCCCTTTATTTCTGTGAAATGACATCTTGATCTAGTTGTCCCAGTCCATTGCATTTGGTGCAATTGTCCAAGGTACTCATGAACTCTGCCAGCTCTGCGATATGAGCTGAGTGAGTTGGGCGGGTCGCCTCACCTCTCTGGCTTCTATCCCTATTTGTACAATGGGGATCACAGCAGGACCTGACTATGAGGCCACTGAGATGGAGGTTCTGTCCCTGAAATGATTATCACCTGGGGTGTAAAGTTCACCAGTGATGAACAGACCATTGTGACCCAGAAGGTTGTAAATGAACCCAGATGCTCAGTGCTTTGTCTGGGGACCTCCCACCACACACAGAGGGCAAGGACTGGGGCCACACAAGGAGAGAGGCTGCACCATGTCCCCACAACAGGTCCTCCCCAGGGCCTTTCCCTCAGAGGCACCAGCACCGTGTAGGCTTAGGTTTCCTAGGGGTCAGTCCTAGGAGGTGACTCTGGCTGAGGTCTAGTGACCCACAGACCCCAGGGAAGGCCGCCACAACATCAGCTGGAGCCCACCACCTGGTGCTCGGGGAGGTGGCCCCTGCCCAGTGGGGGAAAGGGTGTGGAGGCGGCACATACATAGTGGGGGGAGGAGGAGGAGGGGGAGAGGGAGGGAGAAAGGAGGAGCCTGGGTGCCCTGTGGGGACAGCAGCCACCATCCTCTGTGGACATCCTGCCCCTGCCTCCATTCCCGCCCCTGCCTCCATTCCCACCCCTGCCTCCATTCCCGCCCCTGCCTCCATTCCTGCCCTATCCACAGGACTGCGGGGAGGCCAGTGAGATGCTGGTCTTGGTGCCAAATTTAACAGGGGCCAGAAATCTCACGAATCAAGATAAATAATATTTTAATGTGATATTTAACAATAAAAATTAGGCCAGGCACAGGTTAATTATGGGCTCATGCCTGTAATCCCAGCACTTTGGGAGGCCGGGGTGGGTGGATCACTTGAGGTCAGGAGTTTGAGATCAGCCTGGCCAACATGGCGAAATGCCATCTTTACAATAAAAAAATTAGCCAGCCATTGTGTGCACCTGTGAGCCCAGCTACTTGGGAGGCTGAGGTAGGAGAATCGCTTGAACCTGGGAGGCGAAGGTTACAGTGAGCTGAGTTCATGCCACTGCACTCCCGCCTCAAAAAAAAAAAAAATTTTTTTTTAGTGAGACCCCACCTCAAAAAAAAAAAATTAATTCAAACAAGTTCATGATGGACAAAATAGTAACCCTTTAGTGAAAGCTAGTGTCTGCCCAGGCCCCTCTAGGGGTTGATGTTCCTCCTCAACCCTCTGGCTTGTCTCCTCCACAGGCCTCCACATTCCATAAAATCTCTCACCCCTTACCTGCCCCACAGGCTTTTGGGGCTGGACTGACCACTTCCCTCCCAGGCTTCCAGCTCCAGCTGGGAGGAGCCAGGTGGGGCCTGTTTATGGGGGAGCCTTGCCTCATTGTACTTCTCCCCATACCTGTACCCGAGCTGTGCCATGTGATGCCCCCCTTCCCATAGAGCCCCAGGTCCCTTCAAGACCCCTTGGCCAGAGCCTATGGCTTCCCGTTGGCGTCAGTTGGGGTGCAGCTCTTGTTGGTGTGTGAGACACTGGCCTCCACTCTAGGTCTTCCATCTCGGAGTCGAACCCAAGCTCTTCTCAAGGGCTGGTCTGACCAGGCGTGAGTCTCCAACTCCTTTGAAATATTTGGGGTGGGAAGCGGGGGCTTTCTTGGCTCCCCTACTCTGGGGCAGTGGCAGGGAAGAGTGGAGGGTCTCCTGGTGTGCCTGGGCCCCACAGCAGTGAGGTGCGGGATCTCCCAGGGCTGGCTGCTGCCTCTCAGGCCACTGTGCCCTGCTACGGCAGATGCCCCCTGAGATGCCAGCGACCAAAGGCTGCCCTCCCTGGGTCCTCTGCGCCTGCCCTCTCATTCAACTGCTGACATGGCTGTCACCCACCCACAGCCTCCTGCTGGCTTCTCAGGCCCCTGGCCAGGCAGCTTCGTGGGGTGATGGGGAACTTACAAGTTCTCTTGTCAAACCCACCAAGTTGCTCTGCAAAATCCTTCCTGCGCCCTGCAGGCCAACCAGCATGGGAGGGGGTGTGGCCGGTCCACCCTCAGTGCCCTTTCCAGTCGTGCAGGGACCCACGATGTCATCAGCAAGGGTCTGATCCGCTCACTGATGTGGAAGCTGCAGAGGGAGGAGCAGCTCCGGGAGCTTGTCCTGGACCCGCTGTCTCCTGCCTGCAGGAGGATGCAGGAGAGGGTCTGGCACCTCCACCCCATGAGGAAGGCGAGAACAGGAGAAGCACTGGTGACGATCCTGACACCCAGTGGTCACTGAGTGTGTCCTGTGTGCCAGGCATTGTCTCCAAACCTCACATTTAGACAACCCTCCAGGGAGGCGATGTCTGCCTTCACAGGTGAGGAAACGGAGGCACAGTGTCTTGTGTCTCAGTCCAGGTCACATAGGATCACAGTCTACATCCTGGCCTCAAAACTGGGGGAGCACAAAGACTCAGAGCTTGCAGTGGTTGGGGAGTGTTCCCACACTGGGGCCCTCATTGTGAGGATGGGCCAGTCACCGACCCCCAGAGTCCCTGCCTTGGCCGTGGCCATGTCCCTTTGCTGGCGAGGGCGGGGGGGGGGGGGGTGCCTCTTGCCTTCCCTAAGTCCAGGTTTCTCTTTCTTCTGAGAGTCTCATTAGAGGCCCGGGTGAGTATTTCTCCAAGTGTGGCCCCTGAACCAGACCCTGGGTGGTCTGTGGAAATGCATGTTCCCAGGCCCCATCCCCGCCCCATCCTTCTTAGGTTTGCACAGAGGTCCCTTTCCATGGGATCAGGAGAGTGGCTTTCCAGGAGAGAACTTTCTCTCTGAAAATGCAGCCTCCCCAGCCTCCCTGCATCCTCCTGTGTCCACTGTGACCACCATCCTTGCCATCACTTTCTGTGTCATCCCCAAGGGGAGCCCCTGAGGACAAGGCTTTGCTCTGTTTGCTGCTCCAGACCCAAAGGTCACAGCAGGGGAGCTTTGGCCCCAAGTTGAGAATTACCTGGCCCAAAAGACTGCTGAGGTGGGGAAACCCAGCTCTTGCCTCAGCATCTCGCTGCATGAATGAATCAGGGAATCCCTGCAGCAGCAGGACAGGGTGGCACCTCCCTTTGAGACTCTGCAGGCACCAGGGTCAAAAGAGGGCTAGGGTGAGAGGGGGTGAGAAGAGGCCCCCACAGGCTGTTAGAAATTCCCTGTGTTGGTGGCCTGCTGAGAAGTAGGTGGCCTGGACGCACAAGCCATCAGCCTGCTCCTGAAGCTGCTACAATCATGCATGGGCAGGGTGTGCCTGAAAGCCACCAAGGCCCTCACCATGCTGCCAGAGGTCCCTGAGGGCTGCAAGGTCCTGCAGGCCCATGTGCACACCTTCCGTGTCCTGGAGGAGGACTCTGACAGCAAGGCTTACAAGGGCAAGGCCTTATAGAAGGTGACCCAGATTGCCATCGATGTCATTGAGTGGAAACCCTGAGCCCCTCATTGGGTCAGACCTGATCAGCCACCTCTGCACCTGAATAAATGCCCACAGTCTCTTTATTTCAAGTTGGAATGGCACTTTCTGCCCTTGGAGCACAGTCACGTCTCTTCTCACTCTCTTGCCAAAGGAGAAATGCCAGGCCCAGAAGCACTGGGTCCTGGATGGTACAGGCCAAACCCAGTGCTGGGGGTGGGTGGGAGGCGGCCTTGGACTTTTGCCCTCTGCTGGGGCCAAGAGTTTTCCTCAGAATGTAGAGAGGATTGAGACCTCCAGGGCAAAGGTGGGCATCCTGCAGCACGCGCTGGCCTGCCCTTTGGGTCAGCACCCTGGTCAGCTCCACAAAAGTGCTTCACCCTGGATGAAGAGATAATCCCTTTTTAGTGAGAGCAGGTTCCCAGCTTTGTGCACTATGACATCATCCCACTAAGCAGCCTCCACGCCAGCATCTCCTGGGCTCCCGCCTCTGCGGTCCAGGCTGAGGAGAAATTACAGATGCGGAAACTCATCAGCCAGGGACAGAGGTGCCTCTGTTACAAGGGGAGGGCCAGGAACACAGCCTATGTTGGGACCTAGAAGTCCTGAGCCCCACACCCTTGCCTCCATTCTCCAAGGCCCATTTACCGTTATCAGCTTCTGGGATTTAAGAAACTGCTGTCGGGAGAGGTATGGGAGCCAGCCTGGAAGAGGCAACTGGTCATTCAACTGTAGCCCAGAGGCACAAACTGACACCCCAGACAGCTGAGTTTGGACAAGGGCAGAGGGACAGCCAGTGGCTATAAGCCCACACTATGGAGGGAGGCTGCTGTGTTGAGACCCCCAGCTCTACACTGACTGTTTATCTGTGGAGTCTGGGGCAAGTTGATTAACTGCTCAGTGCCTCAGTTTCACTAGCTCTAAAGTGGGGCGAGTAATTGTGCCTATCATAAATGGGTATGATTTTGGCAGTGCCGGGGGCATCATACTGAAAATAAGTGCCTTGTACATTGTGGGTACCCAGGAAGCCAGTTTACAGCCCCTCAGAGGAGACCCATCAGCAGGCATCTGAGGGAGCCTGGAGCCCTGCATCCTGCAGGTGCCTGGGGTCTTGTGCCCAGGAGAAGCTGCTCCCTCACTCCACAGCAGTCTACAGAGCACCCCCTGACCAGGGGTACACCTGTTTGTGCAGGTGTCAGGAGGGAGCCCTGGGCCTCTCTGGGCTCTCACTTTCCCTGGCAGGACTGTAGAGGGCCCAGAACCCTGCCTTCTCCCAGCCAGGCCCTTCCCTCCCTTCCCCAAACTCACGGCCTCCTCACCGCTCTCTGCCTCAGATTCAGGACTAATCTCACTATGTCCTTCATCCCTGTTTGCATCAGGGGCTGCAAGAAGCTCAGCTCACCTCCCCCTCAAGGCCATGAATACTCCTTTTCTGACCCCATCTGCTGCAACCTTTTCTCCAAGCCCTCTGGAGGCCCTCCCTGGAACATTCTTTCCTTTCTTGCTTGGACTGAAACCTAGCTCTCCCAAGACCTGCTTCCCCTCCCTGGGCATCCTCCTATGTAGGGCTGCTTTCCTCCCTCCCTGCCCCTCATGCCTTCACTGGAGTGGGACAGGTCCTTACGAACCATCTCCTATGCCCGTTCTGAGGAGCCCTCTGGTTCTGAATCCCTGCACAAGCTCTGTTGCCCTGGCCGTCTCTCCTCCCCAGCACCACACCACCAGATTGCTCTTGTAGGGCACGATGTGGTCTCCATGTGGCTGAGCCCAACCACCAGTCCTCAGGCCTCATGTTTCTTTGGTCATGAGGATTTCCTCACCTCACCACCTCCCCGTCCCTGAAACACTTCCAGGAAATGAGGCCACTTCTCTGCAATTTTGGTTGTTCAGTAATGTGCTATTGTGCTCTTTAAGAAACTGATACACATCGTGGTGTGTTTAAGCCTTTAGGGAAGTGGGAGGATACTGGGGGCTGCTGTGTGAGCACCTCTATGCCATACCAAGTAAGACCAGTGAGGGAAACTGGACCGCTAAGCTGCAGGGCTACCTCCCCCTCCAGGATGCTTTTCACATCTTCCAAGATCCCCTCACTGGAGACCTTCCATGGCCTGGACTCATCTTAGGCCTCCCTGTTCTGTCCATGTGCTACTGGGGTGCCTGCCGATCAGATAATTAGCAATGCTGTCACTGAACTGACTGCCCGCGGGGACTCGTGGTCTTTGGCATTCCAGGCTCCACCACAGTCTCTGCATCCACAGGCAACTGTGGTCCTGGCTGCTCTCTGCTGTTAGGTTTCCCTTCCATTTTTATTTATTGCCTAAAGAACTTCATACAAAACTCTATTTAAAAGCAGTTTATTCCACAGTCCCACATAGAACATATCAACTATTTTAATTTTTTTCTTCTTTCCTATCACTGTCTAAAAGCACTCTTTTTTTTTTTTTAACATAGTAAGACCCAGTGTGGTTGACTGTATCTAATTTTTAACCTATTATTAGATGGGCAAATTTTTTTTTTTTTTTTTGAGACAGAGTCTGCTCTGGGTGATTCTCTTTGATTCTCTCTGTTCTCCTTCCACCACATGCTCTATGGACGCATAACCTTCAATTGCACTCATATAACCTGTCAGTAACTTTTCACTCCCTGAGCCAAGAGCTTCTCCTTCCAAGCTTCAGCAAGACCAATTTCTGACCCATGGAGCAATGGGTAACACCAGCCTCACTGAACTCACGTGCCCAGTTGTGGAAGCAAATTTCATTTTATGGTAATTCTATTTTGCCAGTACAGGCGGTGTAGCACGTTAGTTTATAGATTAACCTTTGGCGTTAAAGAGATCCAGCTCTTGGCGTGTCTCCTGAGTAATTTACTTAACTGAGACCCACATTCCCCATCTGTATAATGACTATAACAAAACTAATTCTGTCTCAAAGTGATTGTGACACTTCAAGGAGACAACATACAGAAGTGCCCACATACCCAATTTATGGCTGTTCTTATTTTCATTCATTTTTTTTTTTTGAGATGGAATCTCATTCTATCACCCAGGTTGGAGTGCAGTGGGCATGATCTCGGCTCACTGCAAACTCCGCCTCCCAGGTTCACGCCATTCTCCTGCCTCAGCCTCCGAAGTAGCTGGGACTACAAGCGCCCACCACCACACCCAGCTAATGTTTTGTATTTTTAGTAGAGATGGGGTTTCACTGTGTGAGCCAGGATGGTCTCGATTTCCTGACCTCGTAATCCGCCCACCTTGCACCTGCTTATTAACTACAGCCATATGTAGCAGAATGACATTTTGGTCAATGACAGAACACATGTATGACAGTGGTCCCATAAGATTATAACAAAGCTGAAAATTTCCTTTTCCCCAGTAAAGTCGTACCTGTTGAAAGGTCGGCGCAGTGCATTACTTACGTGTCTGTGGTGAGGCGGGTGTAAACAAACCTACTGCGCTGCGTCATTACAGTAAAACAACATTTCTTTTTGGTGAACATTTTAAGTAATATGTTATACAAATGAAAGACTAACCGCAGTGATGGAATTTTTAGAAAGAGATAAAACTAAGAGTCCGTGAGGATTTGGAGAAACGGCTACTCACATATGCTGTTACAGGAGCATGAATTGGTGTCATCATTTTGGAAAAAGTTTGGCATTATTTATAACAATGAAAGATATGCCCCCTTCTAACAGTCTACTCCACAAAAGTGAGTGCTGGTGTTATTCCAAAACCACTGACAAAAATACTCAAAGCACCATTACTTGAGATAGCCACAATTACATTAAAAATAACCCTGGCCAGGCATGGTGATACATGCCTATAATCCAAGCACTTTGGGAGGCTGAGGCGGGCAGATCGCCTGAGCTGAGGAGTTCCTGACTAGCCTGGCCAACATGGTGAAACCCTGTCTCTACCAAAAATACAAAAAATTAGCCAGGCATGGTGGTGGACGCCTGTAGTCCCCACTACTCGGGAGGCTGAGGCACGAGAATGGCATGAACCCGGGAGGCGGAGCTTGCAGTGAGCCGAGATCGCACCACTGCACTCCAGCCTGGGTGACAGAGCGAGACTCCATCTCAAAAAAAAAAAAAAAAAAAAAAAAAAAGTCTAGAACTTAAGTGATGAATACAACTTAGAGAACAAAACCAAAGCCAAATTTTTGAAGACAGGAAATAGTGTGATACTATCTTTTGTGGGAAGGAACTTTTGGCTTCCCAAAAAATTAGAGAACTGGGAGAAAGAAGCCACATCTCAGAATGTGTGATTGGGTTGGGCAGTGGAGGCTGGAAAAGTGCTCAAGGTCAAACTTTTCTCCTCCCCTCAAAGGAGACTGGAGTTTTACCAGTGACCCCAGAGTGAATATTCACCCCACCATCCACTCCGGGAGATCCCTTTAAACCAGGAGTGCACAGTGAGGACAGAAACATGAATGTGCACTAACAAGTCCTGAAAGTTCAGAGGGTGATTCTCGATTTCCCCTTGGCACACAGCACAAGGACTGTTTCTCTAGGTTCCAGGAAATGCCTGTAAGACAGTTGTGTCCCCCAGATTCCCTTCATCACAGATGACACCCAGTGCTTAAGCCTATACCCCTTGTGCCCACTCCCAAGGAATGTTGACTAATCCAAACCAAAGGCTATGATGTTCCACAGGGCAGAAAAGAGCAGGTGCACTGCAAAGATAATCTCTCATGAACGCAGCACCCTCATAGCCCATAGAGACAGTTCTTACCATGATGCCAAGAAACTCTGAAAACAACAAGCCAGACCTCACACATATTTCCATTTTCTTTCTGTTTTCATACCCCCTCCTTCAGCCCCTCCTCACAAGCAACAGGGATAACCTGGAGGCTCCTGGGAACCTTTTCCCATTGGGTTTTTGCTGGCACGTAGTTCCCTACCTGGATGAATCTCCTCATCACTTAGACTCTCCAGCGTCAAGTCTTTAGAAACAAAAACACCACAATAAGTCATTAGAGAGAGTGACTCACCCACTCCTCCTACTTTACTTTAGCTGAAGCTGAGTGATGAGCTAGTCTCCCACTCCATGCTGCTTCATACATGATCCCCTAATCTTTCTTCTGGGTCGACAAACCTTCCTACAGCTTCTCAGGCCAGAGTTCTATACTGGCAGAATCACTTTCACGAGAACCCCAAGCCTCTTTCCCAGCAGGACCCCAGAATCAGGTTTCTATACACTGAAGCTAGCAAGTTTTTTCCCTCAGGAAGTGAGTTATTTCATGGTACATACCACTTTCTATCCGAGCTGTTATCTGCAATTATATAAAAGAAAACATTATGAAAATCAGATTCTGCTGTGCGCTTCACACAGATCTGTTATTCTCTGGACAACGATAAAAAACCAGAAGGCAGTATAGTGATTGAGCCATAGGTCAAAGTCCCCCAAAGACTAGCACAGAGGATAGCTATAGAAAAACAAGACCTCTATTTGTAGAATTTACCTTTAATTTTATATGCAAATGCACAATGCTTAATTCAAGGAGGAAAACTGTTGTTGTGGAAAATGTCTCAGTATTCCAGTTGATAATGGATGCTGTCATTTAAAAGCACCCTAGTGGACCACATATAAGTTGGGAAGACACACCTACGGAATTCCAGCCCCACAAAGAGAATAGTGTACAGTGTACATAATGTGCATTGCCAGATTTTCATATCAAAATTAATTGAGAAGTAAAGGAATCAGGAAAGCAACATTGCTGTAGAAGACAAAAAAAGGGAGGTCTTACGTGGATGTCATCATCTTCTTCTTCTTCTTCTTCTTCTTCTTCATCTTTGCGTCTCAGTGAGCATCTTAAAAACAGGCTACCTTCAGAACAAGCTGGAAGGACACAGAGGAAAGATCAGTGCACCGGTGGTTGGTGACTGTGAGTCACTCGGGGAGCTTTGCTGGATGTGGTGTATGGAGGTGATTGATTAACAAGCATGGACTGAGTTGATGCTGGGCTATTCCCCTGAGTGGAAGAGGGATGGCAAAGAAGGGAAGCATGAAAGACATGAGACATGGAGGCCTTGGCCTTGTACTAGAGGCATCAGGAAGCAACACAAAACAATCACCCCCAAATGTAAGTAAAATGCACACTAAGGGTCAGTGGAAGAGTGCCTTCCTCCCTCTCAAATGTTTTGAAACTCTTCAAAACAAACAGGATTTTCTTAACGTATTCAAGACTGTGTCAGTACACTAGGATCTAATTATGCTGATACTACATTTAGCATCTCTTTTAAAGGATTTATTACTTATTTAAAATCATATTTTATTGTGAAATGGACTCAATTTTACCCAAATTATTCTATTAATGACACTTTCTTTTTCATAGAGATCATTTTAAAAATTCAATATTAAAATGCTACAATTAAAAATAGTCATGATTTCCTCTTTGTAAGTCTTCTTCTGGAACAACTTCTACACACACTTTTGGACCCCTGTGATCAGGGGCTTCAGCAGCTCCTGTGTCACTCTCCCTGAGGAGATTCCCTAAAAATCAGGCTTCATTCAAACAGGCCAAGCCCACAGAGCCTGCTCTAACTACACCAGTGAAGCTGAGAGATGTGACTCTGAACACTTTCTGCCATGAGGATAAGTTTCCAGGTTCAAATATACATTATCTACTGAACTGGGGAAATGTATACCAATACAAATGAACAAATTCATGAAAAAAAGTCCATGAGTATGGGGGTGATTTTTGGTTAGCTAGCTTATATAAAAATTATTTTTTTGGTTGAGCACTCTGGCTCAGACCTGTAATCCCAGCAGTTTGGGAGGCTGAGGTGGGTGGATGACCTGAGGTCAGCAGTTCATGACCAGCCTGGCCAACATGGTAAAACCCCGTCTCTACTAAAAATACAAAAAAATTAGCCAGGCATGGCGGTGAGTGCCTGTAATTCCAGCCACTCAGGAGGCTGAGGCAGGAGAATCACTTGAATCTTGGAGGCAGAGGTTGCAGTGAGCCGCGATCACGCCATTGCACTCCAGCCTGGGCAAGAACAGTGAAACTCCATCTCAAAATATACATATATATTTATTTGATACCTATTCATTCAGACATATAAAATATTGGTATAAGAAATCAAAAATTTTTATCAGTCATGTTAAATCTAATTATCAGCTGTCAACATGAAGATCCTAGGAAGTAAAGAAGGTACAAATAAGTGGAAAGGCATCCTGTATTCATGGATAGGAAGACTAAACCTGACTAACACACAATACTACACAGATGATCTACAGACTCACAAGAACTGCTATCAAACTGGCAACAGCCATCTGTGCAGAAATTGAAAACATAATCCTACAACTTTAATTAATTTTATATGTCTCAAGTAACCATGATGACATTAAAACAATAGTGTTAGTGGTTGCACATTCATGAGATTGAAATCCACACACATACACAAATACAGAAATTCAGACAGCATGGTTCTAGCATGGGGGCACTCATAAGTTTCACAGATATAGAGAGCCAAGAATTGAATGCACACATACACTGTAAACTGATCTTCAACAAAAGTGTCAAAAATACACAATGGGGAAAGGAAAGCCTCTTCCACAAATGATGGTAAAACTGCATATTCTCATTCAAATAAAGAAATAGAATGTTGACAGTGTGCTCAAGGTTGTGCTTCTCCCTCCATTTCCAAGACACTGAAGCTTGTGCAGTGAGCCCAGAGTGTATTTTCATTCTGTCCTCCATGCCCAGGAAGAGCTCTTGATACCAGAGGTAAGCAGGAAAAACAGACAAATGAATGTGCTGCCATGAAACCTAACACTTCATAAGGTGAGAATTAATCTCTCCTATGCATCTGGACACACCACAGAAGAATTTTGTCTCCAGAATTAAGTAACTGCCTGTGACAGAACTCTGTCCTAAACCAAAGGCTTTGAGATTTTGCAGTGGCACAGGCAGAAAAGAGCAGGTGTTCTAGAAAGATCATCTGTAAATAATAAAGTAAGAAGAGGTGATCGAAAACACAGGATACTCAAAAGCCCATAAACATAGTACTTCTCACCATGATGACATTAAACTCTAAAAAGAACAAACTTGACCTATATTTACTTTTTCTTTATCTATTTCTGCACCTTCCCTAACCCTGCCAAGCAGCAGGTATAACATGAAGACTCCTGGAAATGCTGTATTATTAGACCCCACTTGAAATCTTTTTACCTACCTGGAAAGGCATACTCTTCCCTGCTGAGATTCTCCAGAATCCAATCTTTAGAACCACCAACATCAGGATAAGTCAGTGAAAGGTGCACTCACTTCTACTCCAGGTGAAGACACACTGGCTCACACAAAATCTCCTGGTTGGTCCTCTGGTTCACACACATTTCTACAGCCCCTCTGCTCATAGTTATACACTTGCAGAATCATTTACTCTCACCACACCCCTAATATTTTTTAACAGGAACCCAGATTAAGGTTTCTATATATTAAAGTCAGCAAGTTTGTTTCTCAGAAAGTGAGTTAGTTCAAGGTACATACCCTGGACAGGTGATGGTAAAATCTGCAATGAGATAAAAGAAGATGCTGTAAGGATCAGATCAATTCTGCCACACCCCTTACACAGATCTGTTAGTCTCTTGATGACTTCACAAAACTATTTGTAAGACAGTGGTAAGTCAAGGTCAAAGACCAAACATTCTAGCATAGAGGACATGTGTGGAAAAGACAAGAGCTTTTCCCACAGAATTTATCTTTGAAGTTGATTTAGATTGGTAAATGCACAATGTCTAATCCAAGGAGAAAAACTGGTGTGGAGGAAATGCCTCTGCATTACAGTTGATGATGGATGCTGTCATTTAAAAACATCCTAGTGTGTCATGCATTAGATGAAAAGAAACTCCCACTGAACTCCATCCTCACAAAGAGAATTGTGTATGTTGTACATAATGTGACTTGTCATATTTTTATATCAAAATTAATTGAGAAGGGAAGAAATCAGGTGGAGGAAATAATGTATACAGTGGTCCATGTTTAATACAAAGTGCCTTGAACCGGTCTAGGTCAGCAAAAAAACCAGAAGAAATAGGATATGCTAGGCTCCTGCTTGGATAGGCAATGCCTGCTTGTTGGGCCCCCTCTCCTCGGAAATCTCACTTTTACTGTTTTTCAGCTCCCTGAGTCCATTCTTTGGGATTGGACTGGTGAGTTTGTTTCTCACATCAGAAAACCAACATTTCCTTAGAAGACAAAGAAAGATTGTCTTACCTGGACATCATCATCATCATCATCACAGTCATCATCTTCACTTCGTGGTAGGCATACTAAACTCAGGTTGTCCTCAGAAGAACCTGGAAGGACACAGAGGAAAGATCCGTGCCCTGGTTGTTTGTGACTGTGAGTCACTCAGGGAGCTTTGCTGGATGTGGTATATGGAGGTGGTTGATTAACAAACATGGACTGGTTAATGCTGGCCTATTCCCCTGAGTGGAAGAGGGATGGCAGAGGAGGGGAGCAGGACAGACATGAGGCATGGAGGCCTTGGCCTTGTATACTAGAGGCATCACGCAGCAACACAAAACAGTCAACCCCAAATGGAACTAAAGCACACACTAAGGGTCAATGGAAGAGTGCCTTCCTCCCTCTCAAATGTTTTGAAACTCTTCTAAACAAACAGTATTTTCTTAATGTATTCAAGACTGTGTAAGTACACTGGACATAATTATGCTGGTACAACATCTAGCATCTGTTTTAAAGGATTAATTACTTAATTTATTGGTGAAATGGATTCAATTTTACCCAAATTACTCTATTCTATTGATCACACATTCTTTTTTTTTTTTTTTTTTTTTTTTTTTTTGAGACAGAGTCTCACTCTGTCCCCCAGGTTGGAGTGCAGTGGTGTGATCTCAGCTCACTGCAAGCTCCACCTCCCAGGTTTGCACCATTCTCCTACCTCAGCTTCCCGAGTAGCTGGGACTACAGGCACCCACCACCACGTCTGGCTAATTTTTTTGTATTTTTAGTGGAGTTGGAGTTTCACCGTGTTAGCCAGGATGGTCTCCATCTCCTGATCTCATGATCCACCCACCTCGGCCTCCCAAAGTGCTGGGATTACAGGGGTGAGCCACCGCACCCAGCTGATCACAATTTCTTTTTCATAGAGATCATTTAAAAAATTAAATATTAAAATACTAAAATTAAAAATAGTCATGATTTCCTCTTTGTAAGTCTTCTTCTGGAACCATGGTGTGTGAACACAAACTTTTGGGTCCCTGTGATCAGGGGCTTCAGCAGCTCTGTGTCACTCTCCCTGAGGAGATTCCCTAAAGATCAGGCTTCATTGAAACAGGCCAAGCTCATAGAGCCTGCTCTACCTGTACCAGTGAAGCTGAGAGACGTGACTCTGAACACTTTCTGCCATGAGGATAAGTTTCCAGGTTCAAATATACATGATCTACTGAAATGAGGAAATGTATATCAATAGAAATGAACAAATTCATGAAAAAATGTCCATGAGTACGGGGGTGATTTTTGGTTAACTAGCTTATGTAATTTTTTTACCTTGATGCCTATTCATTCAGACATACAAAATATTGGTATAAGATATCACAAATTTGTCCAGGCGTGGTGGCTCATGCCTGTAATCCCAGCACTTTGGGAGGCCGAGGTGGGGGGATCACGAGGTCAAGAGATCGAGACCATCCTGGCCAACATGGTAAAACCACGTCTCTACTAAATCTTCAAAAATTAGCTGGACGTGGTGGCATGCATCTGTAGTCCCAGCTACTAGGGAGGATAAGGCAGGAGAATCACTTCAACCTGGGAGGCAGAGGTGGCAGTGAGCAGAGATCACATCACTGCTCCCCAGTATGGTGACAGAGTGAGACTCCGTCTCAAAAAAAAAAAAAAAAAGAAAAAGAAATCACAAATTTATATTAGTCATGTTAAATCTAACTAATCAGCTGTCAACATAAAGTTTCTAAAAGTAAAAAACATACAAATAAGTTGAAAGGCTTCCCATATTCATGGATAGGAAGACTCAGCATGACTAACACACAATACTACACACATGATCTACAGACTCACAAGAACTGCTATCAAACTGGTAACAGCCACCTGCGAAGAAATGGAAAAGTTAATCTAAGACTTTAATGAATTTTTATGTGCCTCAAATAACCATGGTAATGTTGAAAAAGAACAGTGTTGGAGGATGCACATTCATGAGATTGAAATCTACAAAAAACAGAGAAATGCAAACAGCATGCTTCCAGCATGGAGGCACCCATAAGTATCACAGATATAGAATAGAGAGCCCAGAATTAAACGCACACATACAGAGTCAGCTGATCTTCAACAAAGTTGTCAAGAATACACACTGGGGAAAGGAAAGCCTCTTCCACAAATGATGGTAAAACTGCATATTCTCATTCACATGAAAAAACAGAATGCTGACAGAGTGCTGAAGGTTGTGCTTCTCCCTCCATTTCCAAGACACTGGAGCTATTGCAGTGAGTCCAGAGTGAATTTTCATTCTGTCCTCCACACTCAGGGAGATGTCTTGATACCAGAGGTAAACAGCAAGCACAGACAAATGAATGTGCTGCCATGAAACCTAACAGTTCATAAGGTGAGGATCCATTTCTCCTATGCATCTGGGCACACCACAGAAGAATTCTGTCTCCAGGAGTGAGTAACTGCTTGTGACAGAACTGTGTCCCACACTAAAGGCTCTGAGATTTTGCAGTGCCAGAGGCAGAAAAGAGCAGGTGTTCTCAGAAAAATCAACTTTAAATAATAAAGCAAGAAGAGGTGAACAAAAACACAGGATACTCAAAAGCCCATAAACATAGTACTTCTCACCATGAAGACATTAAACTCTGAAAAGAACTCGGCTTATATTTACTTTTTCTTTTTCTCTTTTTACACCCTCCCTCACCTCCCAAGCAGCAGATATAACATGAAGGTTCCTGGAAATGCTGTTTTATTAGATCCCACCTCAAGTCTTGTTGCCCACCTGGAAAGGTAACCTCTTCCCTGCTGAGATTCTCCAGAATCCACTCTTTATAACCACCAACATCAGGATAAGTCAGTGAGAGGTGCACTCACTTCTCCAACTCCAGGTGAAGACACACTGGCTCACACAAAATCTCCTGGTTGGTCCTCTGGTTCACACACATTTCTACAGCCTCTCTGGTCATAGCTATACACTTGCAGAATCATTTGCTCTCACCACACCCCCAATATTTTTAACAGGAATCCAGATTAAGGTTTCTATATATTAAAGCCAGCAAGTTTGTTTCTCAGAAAGTGAGTTAGTTCAAGGTACATACCCTGGACACGTGACGGTAAAATCTGCAACGAGACAAAAGAAGATGCTATGAGGATCAGATCAATTCTGCTGCACCCCTTACGCAGATCTGTTATTCTCTTGATGACTTCAGAAAACTAGTTGTGAAACTGTTGTTGAGTCAAGGTCAAAGGCCAAACATTCTAGCATAGAGAACACCTGTGGAAAAGACAAGAGCTTTTCCCACAGAATTTATCTTTGAGGTTGACTTAGATTGGTAAATGCACAATGCCTAATCCAAGGAGAAAAACTGGTGTGGAGGAAAATGCCTCTGCATTACAGTAGATGATGGACGCCATCATTTAAAAACATCCTAGTGTGTCATGTATTCGATGAAAAGAAACTCCCACTGAACTACATCCTCACAGAGAGAACTGTGTATGTTGTACATAACGTGACTTGTTATATTTTTATACCAAAATTAATTGAGAAGGAAAGAAATCAGGTGAAGGAAATAATGTATACAGTGGTCCATTTTTAACACAATCTGCCTTGAACTGGTTTAGGTGAGCAAAACACAGAAGAAATAGGATATGCTGGGCTCCTGCTTGGATGGGCAATGCCTGCTTGTTGGGCCCCCTCTCTTCCCCACTTAATTGCCCTCACTTCAACCAAAGAAGTTTAGTCTAAGTTGAAAGTTTACTAGCCTGCAAAATAGCTCGCTTTGTCTGTTCTTATCAGCCTGCCCAGCTACTTAGGTCATAGGTCAAATACTTGAAGAGCCCCTGAGCTCACTAGGATGGTAATGCATTGTGGGCTGCAACAAAATGCAGTAAGACAACCATAAAAAAAAAATACCTAAAGCCCCTCCCCAAAAATCAATATGTGACACCCAGGAAGATTGTGACCTCATAGTACTCAGCCTATGAGGAACCAGGGTAGGGACCTGCACACTAGGGGATAAATTGCTTGTTGAAACTGTGCTGGGTGTGTCTGCCCATAAGGTACCGGATCTTGCAAGACTGTCATTAAAAGTCTCACTTTCGGCCAGGTGGGGTGGCTCATGCCTGTAATACCAGCACTTTCGGAAGCTGAGGTGGGTGGATTACCTGCGGTCAGGAGTTCGAGACCAGCCTGGCCAAAATGGTAAAACACCGTCTCTACTAAGAATACAAAAATTATCTGGGCATGAAGACACATGCCTGTAATCCCAGCTACCTGGGAGGCTGAGGCAGGAGAATTCATTGAGCCCAGGAGATGGAGCCGAGATTGCACCACTGCACTCCAGCCTGGTGAACTGAGTGAGACTCTGTCTCAAACAAAAACAAAAACAAAACAAAACAAAAAAAGAAAAGAAAAGAAAAAAGAAACAAAAAAAAGAAAGGAAAGAAAATCTCACTTTTGTTGTTTACAGCTCCCTGAGTCCATTCTTTGGGATTGGACTGGTGAGTTTGTTTCTCACATCAGAAAACCAACATTTCCTTAGAAGACAAAGAAAGATTGTCTTACCTGGACATCATCATCATCATCATCACAGTCATCATCTTCACTTCGTGGTAGGCATACTAAACTCAGCTTGTCCTCAGAAGAACCTGGAAGGACACAGAGGAAAGATCCGTGCCCTGGTTGATTGTGACTGTGAGTCACTCAGGGAGCTTTGCTGGATGTGGTGTATGGAGGTGGTTGATTAACAAGCATGGACTGAGTTAATGCTGCGCTATTCCCCTGAGGGGAAGAGGGATGGCAGAGGAGGGGAGCAGGAAAGACATGAGACATGGAGGCCTTGGCCTTGTACTAGAGGCATCATGCAGCAACACAAAACAGTCAACCCCAAATGGAACTAAAGCATACACTAAGGGTCAATGGAAGAGTGCCTTCCTACCTCTCAAATGTTTTGAAACTCTTCAAAACCAACAGTATTTTCTTAATGTATTCAAGATCGTGTCAGTACATTAGGATCCAATTATGCTGGTACTACATTTAGCATCTGTTTTAAAAGATCTATTACTTAATTAAAAGTCTATTTTATTGGTGAAATGGACTCAATTTTACCCAAATTACTCTATTAATCACACATTCTTTTTCATAGAGACCATTTAAAAAAGAATATTAAAATGCTACAATTAAAAATAGTCATGATTTCCTCTAAGTCTTCTTCTGGAATAATGGTGTGTGCCCACAACCTTTTGGGCCCCTGTAATCAAGGGCTTCATCAGCTCTGTGTCACTCTCCCTGAGGAGATTCCGTAAAGATCAGGTTTCATTCACACAGGCCAAGCTCACACAGCCTGCTCTAACTACACCAGTGAATCTGAGAGACGTGACTCTGAACACTTTCTGCCATGAGGATAAGTTTCCAGGTTCAAATATACATGATCTATGGAAATGAGGAAATGTATACCAATACAAATGAACAAATTCATTAAAAAATGTCCATGAGGAAAAGCGTGATTTTTTGGTTAACTAGCTTACATAAATTTTTTTTGTTTGATGCCTATTGTACCAAAAAATATTGGTACAAGATATCACAAATTTGGCTGGGCATGGTGGCTCATGCCTATAATCCCAGCACTTTTTGGGAGGCTGAGGCGGGCAGATCACGACATCAAAAGATTGAGACCATCCCGGCCAACATGGTAAAACCACATCTCTACTAAAAATACAAAAATTATCTAGGCATGGTGGCACATGACTGTAGTCCCAGCTACTCAGGAGGATAAGGCAGAAGAATCACTTGCACCCAGGAGGCAGAGGTGGAAGTGAGCAGAGATCACATCACTGCACCCCAGTATGGTGACAGAGTGAGACTCCATCTCAAAAAACAAAAAAGAAAAGAAAAAAATAGAAATCACAAATTTATATCAGTCTTGTTAAATCTAACTAATCAGCTGTCAACATAAAGATTCTAGAAAGTAAAGAACATACAAATAAGTAGAAAGGCATCCCATATTCATGGATAGGAAGACTAAGCCTGACTAACACACAATACTACACAAATAATCTACAGATTAACAACTGCTATCAAACTGGTAACAGTCATGTGTGCAGAAATGGAAAAGATAATCCTCAGACTTTAATGAATTTTCATTTGCCTCAAATAAACATGGTAATGTTGGAAAAGAATAGTGTCGGAGGATGCACATTCATGAGATTGAAATCTACAAAAAACAGAAATTCAGACAGCATGCTTCTAGCGTGGGGGCACCCATAGTATCACAGATGTAGAATAGAGAGCCCAGAATTAAATGCACACATACAGAGTCAGCTGATCTTCAACGAAGGTACCAAGAATACACAATGGGGAAAGGAAAGTCTCTTCCACAAATGATGGTAAAACTGCATATTCTCAACAGAATGCTGACAGTGTGCTCAAGGTTGTGCTTCTCCCTCCATTTCCAAGACACTGGACCTTTTGCAGTGAGCCCAGAGTGAATTTTCATTCTGTCCTCCACACTCAGGGAGATGTCTTGGTACCAGAGGTAAACAGCAAGCACAGACAAAAGAATGTGCTGCCATGAAACCTAACAGTTCATAAGGTGAGGATCCATTTCTCCTATGCATCTGGCACACCGCAGAAGAATTCTGTTTCCAGGAGTGAGTAACTGCTTGTGACAGAACTGTGTCCCAAACCACAGGCTCTGAGATTTTGCAGTGGCACAGGCAGAAAAGAGCAGGTGTTCTCAGAAAAATCATCTTTAAATAATAAAGCAAGAAGAGATGATCAAAAACACAGGATACTCAATAGCCCATAAACATAGTACTTCTCACCTGATGACATTAAACTCTGAAAATAACAAACTCAGCTTCTATTTACTTTTTCTTTTTCTGTTTCTACACCCTCCCTCAGCCTCCCAAGCAGCAGGTATAACATGAAGGTTCTTGTAAATGCTGTTTTATTAGACCCCATCTGAAGTATTGTTACCTACCTGAAAAAGCATGGTCTTCCCCGCTGAAGTTCTCCAGAATCCACTCTTTAGGATTCTGGTATCTTTACCAACATCAGGATAAGTCAGTGAAAGGTGCACTCACTTCTACTCCAGGTGAAGACACACTGGCTCACACAAAATCTCCTCATTGGTCCTCTGGGTTCACACACATTTCTACATCCTCTCTGGTCATAATTATACACTCGCAGAATCATTTGCTCTCACCAGACCCCCAACATTTTTTAACAGGAATCCAGATTAAGATTTCTATATATTAAAGCTAGCAAGTTTGTTTCTCAGAAAGTGAGTTAGTTCAAGGTACGTACCCTGGACAGGTGATGGTAAAATCTGCAATGAGATAAAAGAAGATGCTATGAGGATCAGATCAATTCTGCTGCACCCCTTACACAGATCAGTTATTCTCTTGATGACTTCAGAAAACTACTTTTGAAACAGTGGTTGAGTCCATGTCAAAGACAAAACACTTTAGCATAGAGGACATGAGTGAAAAGACAAGAGCTTTTCCCACAGAATTTCTTTGAGGTTGATTTAGGTTGGTAAATGCACAATGCCTAATTTAAAGAGGAAAACTGGTGTGGAGGAAAATGCCTCTGCATTACAGTTGATGATGGATGCTGTCATTTAAAAACATCCTAGTGTGTCATGTATTAGATGAAAAGAAACTCCCACTGAATTCCATCCTCACAAAGACAATTGTGTACGTTGTACATAATGTGTCTTGTTATATTTTTATATCAAAATTAATTGAGAAGGAAAGAAATCAGGTGAAGGAAATAATGTATACAGTGGTCCATTTTTAACACAAACTGTCTTGAACCAGTGTAGGTCAGCAAAAAAACAGAAGAAATAGGATATGCTGGGCTCCTGCTTGGATGGGCAATGCCTGCTTGTTGGGCTCCCTTTCCTCCCCACTTAGTTGCCCTCACTGGAACCAAAGAAGTTTAGTCTAAGTTGAAAGTTTACTAGCCTGCAAAATATCTCGCTTTGTCTGTTCTTATCAGCCTGCCCAACTACTTAGGTCATAAGTCAAATACTTGAAGAGACCCTGAGCTGACTAGGATGGCAATGCAGTGTGGGCTGCAACAAAATGCAGTAAGACAACCATAAAAAAAAAATACCTAAAGCCCCTACCCAACAATCGATATGTGACACCCGGGAAGATTGTGACCTCATAGTACTCAGCCTATGAGGAACCAGAGGAGTGACCTGCACACTCGGGGATAAATTGCTTGTTGAAACCATTCTGGGTGTGTCTGCACCCAGATCTTGCAAGACCATCATTAAAAGTCTTACTTTTGCTGTTCTGCAGGCCTCTGAGTCCATTCTTTGGGTTTAGATGGGTGAATTTGTTTCTGACATCAGGAAAGCAACATTTCCTTAGAAGGCAAAGAAAGGGGGTCTTACCTTGGCATCATCGTCTTCCTCACTTGGTGGCAGAAATTTTAAACTCAGGCGGTCCTCAGGGGGACCTAAAAGGACACAGAGTTAATGTCAGTGCCCTGGTGGTTGGAGACTGGGAGTCCCTCAGGGAGCTTTGCTGGATGCGGCACATGGAGCGTGGGACTGAAGGTTCGGAGACCATCTCAGAGAAACAACTGTGTTCAAGTAGTGAGCATGAGGGAGTCTCACCAGATACCTTGCATCTTAGCCAGTGCCCAGACCTAATAAGACTCTTGCATTCCGAAGTCCCAGAAGATATTAACCAATCAAAAATCAGGGCTTTGATGTTTGCTGTGACATAGGAAAAACTGGTCTTCTGGGAAAGGTAATCATTAAATATCAGAGCAAGAAGAAAAAATGGTTACAAACACAGCACACAAAGCCCATGGGAAAAAAAAAAGAAAAAAAAAAAAGCCCATGGATACAAATTGTCTCATATCTATCTTATTAAAATTCCAAAGGAACAAGTCAGACTTCTACACATATTTCCTTTGGTTCTGACTTCATTGCCCTTTTCCTAGGTTCCAAACCAACAGGTGTCACCCAACTGCTCCCAGAGATCCTCCTAGAGTATCATTCTCTAGCTGCAGATCTGCCTCATTGCAGCTGCCCTCATGGATGGTGTCCATTGGCCAATCATTAAGAGACAAAAACTCTGCAAGAAGTTATTCCAGAGAGCAACTCGCCCAGCCTCCTACTGCAGGTGAGGCCACACTGGGTTGCACAAGATCGCTCTGCACTTTCCTCGGTGTTGTCAGACTCTCCCTGGTCTCTGTGGAGTCAGAGGTCTCTAAAAAGGCATTGCTCACACTTGCCAGCCTTTGAGTGAGAAAGAGGAACTGAAGGAACCACCTTTTAACTTTTTCCTTCCACTGGCCCATTACAGGTCTCACCTCCAATCTCACAGCCCTGAGATTTCCCACTTTGATGTGTACGCTTTGAGTTACAGGAGTTCAACAATTGGTCCCTCAGCCAGGCTCACAGCAGATGTGAAAGAGCATTCTGCAGGGATGGAAATCTCTCCGCTTCATTAACATAAGGCTGCTGGGCCATTGCACGGTGGCTGTTGTGATGAGGTTCTGATTTTTTTTTTTTTTTTTTTGAGACGGAGTTTCACTCTTGCTGCCCAGGCTGGAGTACAATGGCATGATCTCGGCTCACTGCAACCTCTGCCTCCCAGGTTCAGGCGATTCTCCTGCCTCAGTTTCCCAAGTAGCTGGGATTACAGGTGTGCGTCACCACACCCGGCTAATTTTTGCATTTTTAGTAGAGATGGGGTTTCACCATGTTGGCCAGGCTGGTCTCGAACTCCTGACCTCAGATGATCCACCGGCCCTGGCCTCCCAAAGTGCTGGAATTACAGGTGTGAGCCACCACGCCCGGCCCTGAACTTTTAATTGTAAATAGTTAAATGTATTTAAATATGAGGAGGCACAGATATGACTGAGAACCTCACTAGATGGCACAGGAGATCCAGACATGGGGAAGACATGACTCCCCTCCCCTGGTGTTTTCTTGCAAAATAGTTTGCAGCTCTGCTCCTACCATATGTTTATGGTTACTTCCTGGGCATCTACACAAGGGCCAGTCACTGTGTGGGGCTGGGGATATGACAACAATGAGAACAACATCCAGGTCCAGAGGGATTCCAGCAGGGGGCGCACGTGCACACAGGGGAAGAGCGTGGCCCTGCACAGCCTGTCTAGACAGGATCAGAGCAGCAGGAGCCGAGGGGCAGGGGCACCTCACTGTCCTCAGGAGCTCAACTTCATCTCCAGGGACCCTGACTCAGAAGCTGGGGCAGGCTCCAGGATTGGTGTAGGGCTCAACAGGCTGGACAGGCTGAGAAGGGAACATTTCCACAACTAAGCTAGATCCCACCCCAGGGGTGACCTAGAACTCATCCCAGGGATGTGTTCATTACAATGCCCATGGGGCCTAACATGTTCTCCCCAGGACTGAACTCTGGGATAAGGACTAATGAGGAAGACACAGTCACTGCCCTGGCAGGAAACACCCATAGCCAGGGCTCCTCTACCCACCCTGTGGGAAGACACAACACAGATAGAGTTTGACACTGAAGATTCCAAACCTTCTATAAAATAAGTGGAAACTGATGTGTGCTGGATTCCACAGAAGAGTTGCAAGGATGAGCTGGACTCTGGAATCAGTCCCCATCCCTTTGCTGAGCTCATGGTGCACTGGAACTTGTGTCCCTCCCTACCTCCCCTGCTACTCAGGAGTGCTGCAGCTACAGGCTCAGTGCTAGGGGGCTCTGTCCAGTTGATACACACGTCAGCCAGGCACAGTGGCTCACGCCTGTAATCCTAGAACTTTGGGAGGCCGAGGTGGGTGGATCACTTGATGTCAGGAGTTCGAGACCAGCCTGGCCAACATGGAGAAACCCTGTCTCTGCTACAAATATAAAAATTAGTTGGGTGCGGTGGCACATGCCTGTAATTCCAGCTACTCAGCAGGCTGAGGCAGCAGAATCAGTTGAACTTGGGAGGTGGACGTTGCAGTGAGCTGAGATCGCACAACTGCACTACTCCAGCCTGGGCAACAGAGTGAGACTCCACCTCAAAAAACAAACAAACAAACAAAAACACATTTCTGAGCCAGACAACCCTTGGCAAATAGTGTCTCCTCAAGGCCATTCCTCAAGTGACTTCCATAAGAGGTGAAAAAGAAAAAGTCATCTGTCCCAGCCCCAGGAAGATCAGGCCTGGGACCTGTCTGTGTCTGTCCTGACCCTGAAGTCCATCCCTGCTGACTTGTGTCCTGTCTGCTCTGTGTCAGAGAAGTGGGGACCTGATTCCTGTTCTGCCCCCCCCCCCCCACCAATTTCTGCCGGTGTCAACGGCCATCATCGCACAAAGAGATGGAGAAGACAAGAGAAAGCAATGAAACTCCATTCTTGAGGCATTTAGGATGATGTCCATGCCATGCTCTCGGCAGACAGGAAGGCCAGGTCCTGTTCACTCCTACTCAGAAGGGGTCTCAGATATACGAGTACTAACCCTGTTAGATATTTCTCCTCCGCTCTTCCCTTTCATTTTTTGTTTTGTTTGTTTGTTTGTTTGTTCGTTTTGAGAAGCAGTCTCAGTCACTGAGGCTGGAGTGCAATGGCTCGATCTCAGCTCACTGCAACCTCTGCCTCTTGGGTTCAAGTGATTCTCCTGCCTCAACCTCCCGAGTAGCTGGGATTACAGGCACCCACCACCACATCCAACTCATTTTTATATTTTCAGTAGAGACAGGGTTTCGCCAGGTTGGCCAGGCTGGTCTCGAACTCCTAACCTCAGGCAATCCACCCACCTCGGCCTCCCAAAGTGCTGGGATTACAGGCATGAGCCACCGCACCCCGCCCATGTCTTCCATTTATTTGCACTGTGTGTGCATCCATTGAGTCAGTGGCTGCTCATGCTCACACCAGCCCCCAACAGTGGGACAGTCCATCATGGGGATCAGTACATGGGGATCAGTACATGGGGATCAGTACATGAGTGTTGAGCCTCACTAACCTACTGGTGCAAGAGGTCTCCAATGAGGGTGATCGGCACCAGGCTAATAATAATATTGTCCTGAGTTCTGACGTGGCACTGGCCCTTGTCTGTCTGCTATGGATTGCAGCATTTCTTTTTATTTATTTCTTTATGTTTTTGAGACAGAGTCTCACTCTGTCACCCAGGCTGGAGGGGGCACTGGCTCGATCTCGGCTCACTGCAACCTCCACCTCCCAGGTTCAAGCGATTCTCCAGCCTCAGCCACCCAAGTACCTAGGACTACAGGTATGGGCCACCATGGCCGGCTAATTTTTGTATTTTTATTAGAGACAGGTTTTTACCATGTTGACCAGGCTGGTCTCAAGCTCCTGACCTCAGGTGATCTGCTGCCTTGGCATCCCAAAGTGCTGGGATTACAGGTGTGAGCCACCGTGCCCGGCCATGGATTGGAACATTTCTAAGGCTTGAGGTACTCATGTTACTAAACACAATGCAATATCTTCCTGATCCTTCCCTGCTTTGACCAAGTGCTGAGGAATGACCCCAGCACTGACAGATGTCGACCTGCACTGTTCCATGTGATCCCTTACACTTCTCAGAATCTGTGAGCTGACCAGAAGCCTGTGGGCTTTCTATGTGTATTTCACAGTAATGCCCATGCCAACGTCTATTGTTCCGTGTACCTTTTGCTACCCAGGGTTATGTGACCACTGGGGCCCCATTTGATGGTGGGCAATGTTTGGCACGCTTATAGGCCATCCACTACCACTACCAGGGCACACATAGGTGCTGGAACTCCCTGGTGTGGGGTCATATCACCAAGCCTGAGTGATGACACGGTTGAGTAATGCAGACCATCAACATCGGGACCCATTTCTGGGTTCACTTTTGCCTCTTCCATTCAGGAGGTCAAAATCTGGGTTCATTCCTTTCCACACTCTCTCTCTCTAAGAAGTAGGGATATTAAACTGACCTTCAGGTATGCTGTGTTGAGCGAAAAAGAGGTCATTTATGTAAAGTGTATGGTGGTGCTGAAGTTTTTCTTCCTTTTTATTAGAGAATGACATGACTTGGGAGGCTGAGGTGAGAGGACCACCATAGGCCAGGAATTCAAGAAAACTGACACTTGCACTGTGCTGGGCATGCGGGTCCACATTTTTGGGGGAAAACACACATTTACAAACACTACACATTAATTCACCCCTGGCTATCTCCCAACCCTCATGCACACAAACCCACATCATCTAAATGATACGGCTGTTTCCAGGGACTCTAGTGGATGATGACAGTTCTTCACTGAGCCATCTGTTTCTCACACTGCACTCCAGGTCCTCACTCACTTCAGGAACCTGAAGCCAGGCAGGCTCTCCAGACAGAAGCAGGGAAGAGAGTCCCCCGCGAACCATCACTTAGATTTGTCATCAGCAAGGGAGTGGTCTTAGAATACGAATGGTGTTAGACAGGGAATGATACACACTGGGGCCTGTCAGGGGGCAGGGGAAGGGAGAGAATATGGATAAACAGCTAATGCATGCAGGGCTTCATACCTAGGTGATGGGTTGACAGGTGCAGCAAACCACCATGGCACACTTTTACCTACGTAACAAACCTGTACATCCTGCACATGTACCTCGGAACTTAAAAAAAATTAAATTAGGAGCCGGGCGCGATGCCTCATGCCTGTAATCACAGCACTTTGGGAGGCCGAGGCGGGCAGATCACCAGGTCAGGAGATCGAGACCATCCTGGCTAACACAGTGAAATCCCGTCTCTACTAAAAATACAAAAAATTAGCCGGGCGTGGTAGTGGGCACCTGTAGTCCCTACTCAGGAGGCTGATGCTAGAGAATCGCTTGAACCCAGGAGGCAGAGGTTGCAGTGAGCTGAGATCCCACCACTGCACTCCAGCCTGGGCAACAGAGCAAGACTCCATCTAAAATAAATAAATAAATAAATAAATAAATAAATAAATAATAAAATTTACAAAAAATAAGCTACCTTAAGAGATGGAAGAAAAACAATCTGACCCTTAGCTGGTTCCTTCATTTAGGTACCAAACCGGCCAGATAGGTGAGGCTAGAGAATGGGATGGGGACTCCAAAATTGGGGTATTTGAATTTTCATTGAGAAAAGGGCTCTCCCTTTTCTAGATCAAAAAGTCTCAACGACAAAGACAGGAGGCAGAGTCAGCCTTTGTCTCCCATGCCCCAGACCTGGGAAAGCTGGCTATGGGCAGGAGAGAGCTGGAAGTTGAGGATGTCTCTGGGGATTAGCGTATGGGAAGGGGGTGGGGGTGGCCAGAGGTGTGCCAGAGGGTAAACGGCACCCGTGGCTTTTTTACCTGTGGGCATCTTTTGGTTGCTGATGTGCTGCAGGTCTTGGCCCTCCGTGGCTCCCACATCCAGCTTGCCAGGCTGTACAGTAGTGGATTCTGATGTTGCAGCAGCCACAGCCTCATAAATATCAGTATCAGATTCATAACAGGGTGCCTCCTTCCCCCTGGGCCAGCCACAGTTGGAGTTGATACAACAGGTCAGTATATTCCCCATGGGGCCTCTCCGTGCCTCTCCACACCTGCCTCAGCCTTCAGCGAAATTGTAACTGTGCTGCCCTAGCAGCCACACTACTGAGGGTGGCCCTGCACTTTTAGAAGCAGCCTGACCCCAGGCAGATCTGGGGCCTCAGCCCTTATTCTGCCGCCACCTCCCAAACTAGCTGGTCTATGAGGTCAGGGACCTGCTGTCTTCTTTGAAAAATAAACGAACACGACAAGCACCCAAAGGTGCAAAAACTACCATCAAAGAGCACAGTTGGAGCTCCTCCTCCCTCCACTGCGAGCTACCGACTGAGGGCTGCTGGCCCTGGCTGATGCTTATAACCCACAAAGCTTCCTATGTCACCTGGTTACCAGGAAACAGCCAGGTCAGGCTAGTGACTCACAATGTCCAGCCCCACAGCCCCCTACAATGCCTCACAATGCCTGTCCCTGCTGCTGCCCACCTTGTGGCCCCCCTGCCCCTCTGTGGGGACTGCACTACTCAGGCTTTTATTCACCCTATGCTGCCTGAGCTTTCCAGTCCTGAGCTAAGTGCAGGGGGGGTTGTTATTGGGAGTCACCCTTGGCAAGAAACTCAATAGAAAACCCTGGTATGGCCGGGAGTGGTGGCTCATGCCTGTAATCCTAGCACTTTGGGAGGCTGAGTTGGGGGGTGGATCACTTGAGGTCAGGAGTTCAAGACCAGCCTGGCCAACATGGTGAAAACTTGTCTCTACTAAAAATACAAAATATTAGCTCGGCCTGGTGGCGGGCACCTGCAATCCTAGCTACTCTGGAGGCTGAGGCAGGAGAATCGCTTGAATCCAGGAGGCGGAGGTTGCACAGTGAGCCAAGATCACACCATTGCACTCCAGCCTGGGTGACAAAGGTGCAACTGTCTTAAAAAAAAAAAAAGAAACAAAAGAAAGAAAACCCCAGTTACTAAAGTCAGTTCCACCAGCAGTTCTGTTTTTCTGAGTCTGACAGCTTTCATTTGCTCACCAAATGCAGTTATACACAAATTTTTGATTGCTTTTGTAACTAAATGCTTCTCTCCTGTCTTACAAGTGTTAGTTCTTGTCTGCAACTTGACCACAGCTACCCCCAGGGCCCTGGTCCCACTCTCAATAGAGAGTTATGGCTGCGTATCCTCAGTGAAACCCTGGGACACATCACACTTCCCTCCTCGTGTATAAAATAGGGACTGAACACATCCTTCCCAGCTCTGTAATGCTAGGACCTACCAACTCCCTTTTCTCGCTCTGTTTCTTCTTTCCACGGCAGGGGTATTCAGATATTTCTTTTATTTACTTATTTATTTATTTTTTGAGATGGACTATTGCTCTGTCGACCAGGCTGGAGTGCAGTGGCACGATCTCGGCTCACTGTAACCTCCACCTCCCAGGTTCAAGCGATTCTCCAGCCTCAGCCTCCTGAGTAGCCTGGACTACAGGCACACGCCACTGCATCTGGCTAATTTTTGTATTTCTAGTAGAGACGAGGGTTTCACCATGTTGGTCAGGCTGGTCTTGAACTCCTCATCTCAGGTGATCCACCCGCCTCGTCCTCCCAAAGTGCTGGGATTACAGGCATGAACCACCATGCCCAGCCTCAGGTATTTCTTTTACTAACAAATCATAAAACATTATTTTCTTATACAAAATTGAGAACCCCACAGTGGGGTACCATTGTCCTCATAGGACAAAGACAAATAGTCAATATCTGGCAAGCATTATGTGCCTGACAGTGTTCCAACTGTGGCATACTAATTTAACCCTCAGAAATAGTCCCATTTTACACATCTTACTGCGTAAATCTAGAGGGAAAAGTCAAGTAACTTCCCCAAGGTCCCACAACTGCTCAGTGAGTTCAGGCAGATGAGCAAACAAAGGCTTAGAGTTCAGTTGTCTGAGGCTACACTGCAAAACAGTGGATGAACCTGGAATACAAAGGCTCATTCACTGTCCAGCAGTAGAGTTTAAGTAGAGTTTAAGTTTTATTCTGGAAACATGAGAGTCACGGAACCACACAGAGGTGAGGAGTCTCTATCAGATGTGTTTGCAGTGAGGTCTCTCTGCACAATAGAGAAGGACTCATGGAACCAGTGGGACCAATTAAGAGACATTATGTTGGGAGGCCAAGGTGAGTGGATCATTTGAGGTCAGGAGTTCCAGACCAGCCTGGCCAACATGGTGAAACCCCATGTCTACTAAAAATACAAAAATTAGCCTGGCATGATGGCGGGCGCCTGTAGTCCCATCTACCCAAGAGGCTGAGGCAGGAGAATCGCTTGAACCCAGGAGGTGGAGGTTGCAGTGAGCCAAGATCACACCACTGAACTCCAGCCTGGGCAACAGAGAGAGATTCTGTCTCAAAAAAAAAAGAGAGAGAGACATTATGTTCATCTGGAAGAACAGATAAGGCCAAAGGAAGTGGAAATGACTGAAGTGGACAGAGAAGTTCTGTGATCATTTGGCAGAGAGAACAGAAAGTGCTAGAGGATTAGATGTGGAAGAACAGGGGAAGGAAAAGGAAAAACAGGCTTCTAAGGCTCTAGTTTGAAGGACTGGGTAAATAGCAGTGAATTTCTCCTACAAAGACAATGTAGGAAGAGGAATAGGTATGGGGAATAAGATAGTTTTCGGCTGGGTGCAATGACTCATGCCTGTAATCCCAGCACTTTGGAAGGCCGAGCTAGGTGGATTATGAGGTCAGGAGTTCGAGATCAGCCTGGCCAACATGGTGAAACCCCATTTCTACTAAAATTACAAAAATTAGCCGGGTGCGATGATGGGCACCTGTAATCCCAGCTACTCAGGAGACTGAGGCAGGAGAATTGCTTAAACCTGGGGGGCGGAGTTTGCAGTGAGCTGAGATTGTGCCACTGCACTCTAGCCTGGGTGACAGCGTGAGACTCTGTCTCAAAACAAACAAACAAACAACAACAAAAAAAAACCACCACATAGTTTTGGACTCTTAAGTATCGCATTGAAATGGAGCTCTCTGGTAGAAAGTTGGACAGAAACCTCTGTAGGCTAAGTCCATTCTGTGACATCACAACTCATGTTTTAAAAAATACACCCACAAAGTCAAACCATTTAGGAAATTTCCTAAAATTTACATACTCAAATATGACAACTTTTTAGTTATTACTTTCTTAGAGCAACTTCGAATTTACAATCGTAGTGAATGAGGTGTCATGTAAAATAGAACTGTTATATAAAAACAACATTTGAATTTTATTCTCATCAGAGCATATAGAAAACAACTGAAGCCATGGGTATGGCAGGGATTACTTTAAAAAGCTGTGCCTGATAAGGGGAATTGGAAAGAAAGGAGACTCGGGGGCTGGGTGCGGTGGCTCACGCCTGTAATCCCAACACTTTGGGAGGCCTAAGCAGGTGGATCACCAGAGGTCCGGAGGAGTTCGAGACCAGCCTGGCCAACGTGGTGAAACCCCGTCACTACTAAAAATACAAAAATTCGCTGGGCATGGTGGTGGGCACCTGTAATCCCAGCTATTTGGGAGGCTGAGGCAGGAGAATTGCTTGAACCCAGGAGACGGACGTTGCAGTGAGCCGAGATGGTGCCACTGCACTTCAGCCTGGGTGACAGAGCAAGACTCTGTCTAAAAAAAAAAAAAAAAAAGAAAGAAAAGAAAGAAGACTTGGGGAATAGGGAGATTTAAGTGGCATTAAGTAAAGCCTGCAAATGTGAGCAGGGAGTGTCAAGGTACCTGAGTGTTCATCAGAAATGGCTGATCAATGGAGCTGGTGTCTGCTTCTCATTTCTCTAATGGCCACACCTAGCACAGTACCTGGTCAATAGGGACTCAATACCTAATACCCCAAAGAACACAGTAAAATTCTGCCAGTTCAAACACACGTCCATACCCACCAACTTCCCTCGTGGAGTTTTACTTCTTTCACTTACTGTAATGTTTTGAAGTTCATCCCTCCTGTGACCTGTATCCATAGTTTCTTTTCTTTGTGTAACTGAGCAGTACTCCACTGTATGCACAGACCACATGGGTCTATCCATTCTCTAGCTGACGGACACTTGGGTTGTTTCCAGTTACTGCCTATAGTGAATGAGGCTGCTGAGAACATTTATGTACACGTCTTTTTTGAACACATGCTTTCATTTCTTCTAGATAAATTCCTAGGGCTAGAATTGCTAGGTCAAATTGCTAGTTTATGCTTAACTTCTTTTTTTTTTGCCTTTCTTATTCATAGAAATTACACTGATACATAATATTGGACATTTCTATGAGGTGCATGTGCTGTTTGGTTCCGTGCATCCACCATGTCATCATCAAGTCAGGATATTTGGGGTATGGCCTTGAGTATTTATCATTTCTATGTGTTGAGTATATTTCAAGTTCTCTCTTGTAGCTATTTTGAAATATACAATACATTATTGCTAACCATAGTCACCCTACTCTGCTATCCAACATTAGAACACATTCCTTGCATCTAACTGTAAGTGTGTATTCATTGACCAACCTCTCTGCATTCCCTTCTTATACCCAGAGAAGGAGAGAGGAAGGAGGGAAAGAAGCTGTGGTTGGGCTGAATTAGGGCCCAGGGATGGCTGTGTCCCAGTCCCGGGACATGTCCATGTGCTGTGTTGTGTGGCCTCAGGGACTTCACAGATGTGATGATGTTAAGGGGCCTGAGGTGGAAGATGATCCTGGGTTATGTGGGTGGGTCCAAGGTGGGGTCTTTATAAGGGAAAGGAGGAGGCAGGAGGGTCAGAGTGACAGCAGGTGTGGGGCTGGAGGACAAGAAAGGGAGAGAAGGAGGGAGGGTGAGAGAAGACAGTTGGCAGGGAGAGAGAGAGAGAGAGAGAGAGAGAGAGAAGAATGGGAGAGAGATTTGAAGATGCTGAGCTCTGGCTTTGAAGTTGGAAGAAGGGGCCAGGAGCCCAGGGCATCCTCTAGAAGCTGGAAAAATCCTGGAAATGGATTCTCCCCAGAGCCCTCCGAAGGAGCCTGGCCCAGCTGGCACCCTGATTTTAGCACTCTACGATTCATTTTGGACGGCTGACCTCCAGACCAGGGAGAGAACCAATGTATGATGTTTTAGGGGTCATTTGTGACAGCAGCCACAGGAAAGTCAAACAGGAGCCATGGAAGAGACTCCCTAGGATACACCGAGGGTCCCTCCCTGGCCCCACCCACGGAAACACAGGCCTGACCACTGCTAGTGCCCCCACCCCTCTAACACCCTGATGAGCAGGAACCATGCAGGAGAGGCTGGGTGTGGCTGGGCCCTGTTCTCTCCCCCCATACCTTCTCAGAGAGGAGCTGGAGCCCCAGACCCTGGGAGCCTCACAGATATTCCCAACACAGGACCTGGTTTTCCATTTCCCAAAATGATGCTTCCTCCAAAGATGGCCAGTGACTCTCTGTGCCAAGCATCTGAGAAACTCTCCAGGTCCTAGGGCTGCCAGGCAGTCAGCTGTGCACATGTTGGAGCCCAAATCCCATCAATAGTGAGGCCCTGGGTAAAACACATCCCCACTTTAAATTATGAGGAGATGCCTGGCCTCAGCATTGAGAACACCAACTTCCCTCGAGTGAAGATGTATTTAATCTCTTAGAAATGATGGAGCACACCAGCCTGAACAACATGGTGAAACCGTGTCTGTAATAAAAACACAAAAATTAGCCGGACATTGCAGCATCTACCTGTAATCCCGGCTACTCAGGAGGCTGAGGCAGGAGAATTGGTTGAACCTGGGAGACAGAGGTTACGGTGAGCCAAGATCAAGCCATTGCACTCCAGCCTGGGCGACAGAGTGAGACTCCATCTAAAAAAAAAAGAAAGAAATGATGGAGCACCTATTACTCTTCTTGCACAGGTTCCTGAGGAGCTCAGAGCCTATCTTTTGCAAGTGTCCTGAGCCTCTTGTAGGCCTTTCATGTGTGTTTCCTTTCTGGCTTCCTCCTGTTTTTCTCACACTTCTGAACCTGCTGTCACGTGAAGAATCAAGGTGGGCCCAAAATGTAAGAGCTCATGGATTTGATGGTGTTGGGAGTGTCCTGGACAGTCCAGCTCTCGGGGTGGGGAGTTGGGCAGAGAGGAAGGAGGGCATTCCAGGGGCCAGGGTCAGGGCCAGAAGCAGAGGGACTCCAGGCCCAGAGTAGGATTTCCAGGCTGAGGAAAGAGAGGCCGTGGGTGGGTAGAGGGTCCAGACCAGGACAGGGACACAGGGTGTATCTGGAGGCTCAGCCAGAAATAGCTCCCTACAGAAAGCAGGCAGCGAGTTGGGGGTTGAGCTGCAAGGAGGAAGGGGAGGAGGGAGAGAATGGAGGGACTGGTGTCTAGTGAGCCGACTCCTATCCTGGCCTATTTCCCCAGGGGACACCCCTGGGAGACTGTGATCCTCTCCTCCAGGCTACTTTCCCACTGGTGCCAGGATTCCCCCAGTGCCACACTGAGAACCCAGGAGAAGCATTAGATTATATGAGAGATAAGAAATGAAGAGAGGGAGCAGGATTTCTGGCTGACAAAGATATTTATTGAGGGTTTACTAGGTACAGGGAGAAGGGCTGAATGGCTTGGGATGCAGAGAGAGACCCCTCCCCTGGGATCCTGCAGCTCCAGGCCCCTGTGGGTGGGGTGGGGGCTGGGAACCTATGAACATTCTGCAGGGGCCACTGACTTCTCCACGGTGCTCCCTTCATGCATAACCTGGCAGCTGTAGCTTCTGCGGGACCTCCACTGCTCGGGCGTCAGGCTCAGGTAGCTGCTGGCCACGTACTTGCTGTTGCTCTGTTTGGAGGGCGTGGTCTTCTCCACGCTCTGGGTGATGGGGGTACCATCTGCCTTCCAGGTCACCATGAAGATTCCCGGATAAAGTTATTCATGAGACACACCAGTGTGGCCTTGTTGGCTTGGGGCTCCTCACAGGACGGCAGGAACAGAATGACCGACGGGGTAGTCTTGGGCTGACCTGTGTGGACAGAGGAGGGGGTGAGAGATGGCAGAGGGAGTGTGGGGTGTTGTGGAGCGCCTCTCTCTGTCTAAAGTCTCTGGGAGGGTTCATGGTGTGGCCATCTGGCCCACCCAGGGCCTCTCCTTCCCTCCTTTCCACTGGAGCCCTCTGCAGAGCAGACAGCCCCGAGCCTTCCTAGGAACCCTTCCCAAGTCACCTTTCCCAGGTGTCCTGGCCCAGCCCTTTCCTCTGCAGCCTTGGTTTCCCCATGTGTACCCAGGGCAGGCTGTGCTCCCTCCTTCCTGGTTTCTGGAGTCTGAGTTTGGAATCTAGGGGTCTCCCTCACAGCACACAAAACAGACCTGGCAGGGTGTGGGGAGGCCCAAGGCTGGCATGGCCTGGAGCTTCCTGTCCCCTGGGGCACCAGGCTGTGCCCCAGCCTGGCCCACTCAGCTCTCCTGGTGAAGCGTGGGCTCCACCCAGACACACCCTGGGGCTCTGCTGTCGCCCCTGTCCCCACCAGCCCGACCACAGGACCCTTCACATCGGCTGGGTTCTTGGGGCTGCTAACACAGACTTTGGGGCACCGCAGCCCCCATGCCCACTCCAGCAGCCTCTGATACCCCTGGACTTCACCTGGCGGCCATGGAGTTCTCTGCACCCCCGTTTACTCCCCGCTAGTCACCTCCTGAGTCTAAGGTGCCCTTCCTCAAATGAAGGCGGGAAGTCGACCCTTCAACAGACACCGGGCCCCAGAGGTGATGGGACTCCAGGGACAGACACATCTCTGCACTAAGAGACCCTCTCCTTTCTTGGGACTGTCCAGGGAGGGCTGGGCCTTGGGACCTCTCCCAGTTTCACCCATCCCTCTGTGTCCCCATGTCCTCACGACCCAGCAGAGGCCACAGAGCTGCAGCCTAGACCCAGAGCCCTCTCTGCCCTCCATTGGTCTCCCCTTGGGATGACCCCTGTGTCCACAGGCCCCTGTGTGGCCCTCCCAGCCTGGATAGGCATCCAGCCCTCAGCCTAGACCCTGGGGTCCCGGGGACTGTCTCTAAGGCCACCGTACGGCCCCTTATCAGAACCGGCCTCTGTCCCTCATTCAGACATGTGCCCTGCCCAATCCCAGCCCAGGCCCCAGGACCAGGCTGTGTCCCACTGTTGGAACCTGAAGGCGGCTGCTCCCACTGTGGGAGCCCTTCATGCCAGTTAACCTGAGACTAGCCCGCTTCCCCCAGACCCTATGGAGAAAGGAAGGGTTCCGTGCTTAAGGCTTGGAGGGCAAAGGGGAAGAAGCCCCAGAGAACGAAAACAGATTTTTGCAGAGACAGGAGAGGGTGCGACAGGCTAGGGAAAGTTGTGAGAGCCACGTACCTAAAACAGTGAGCTGGGTCCCACTGCCAAACACATGCTTCACTGAATTATGCTTGGATTGAAACCCCCGGGGCCAGCACCTGGCGCCAGACCAGGAGTCGCGCTGGAGCAGGAACCTGCTGGGAGTGAGGGGCACAGGGCTGCAGTGTGTAGGCTGTGACCCAGGCACAGGGCAGGGGGGTGGCCAGTCCCCCAGTAGTGTCCCCCAGTAGTGTCTCTGTGCCTGTTCCCTGTCTGAGGCAGGTGCCGCCCACAGCCTTGGAGTCACCCCAGCATGTGTCCCCCTCTCTGAAGCTGTTGGTGCTGATGGCAACGCTGGGCCCAGTAGGTCCCAGCAACTCCCTGAGTGACACATCCCCTCAGGCAGCTGTGCCGTGTGGCTGAGGAGTCCTCAGCTGGCTCGGACTTGTCCACCTCACTTGGCCTCATTTTAAGGGCCTCTGAAATCTGCCACAAGTGTCTCCAGTCAAGCCAAGCTGACTTCCTCCCTGGACCAGGACACTGGGTCATTCCTGACTCAAGAGGAGAGTCCTCTGCTTTTGTATCTACCCATGGAGATGCAGCTCAGTCTCACTTTGTTCATGAAGCCTTTTCTGATCATTCATTCCGTCTGTCCGTCCATCCATCTGTCCATCTATTCATCTGTCTTTGCATCCATCTATCATCTGTCCATTCATCCATCTACCTAACCATCCATCCATAAATCCATCCTGTCTACCAGGCACTGTTTCGTGTGCTGGGGACATGGTGTGGTCCCTCAGGCTCTCACCCCCATCCATCCCAGGTCATGGCCAACAAGGCCCTCCTCATGGTCATGTCCAAGGTCCTTCTGCTGTACCTGGTGTCTCTGCTGGATGTGACACGGGGCTGGCCCCTCCTTCCAGTGACTCTTTTCCCCTTGAGGTCTGACTCCCCTTTCCTCTTCCCCTGGCATCTGTTTCTCCACGGCCCATGCCTGGCTGCTGACTCCCCAGACCCCCACCCAGACCTCTTTCTTGGCCATCTTCACACTCTGTGACCCCCACTACTGCCCACATGGTGAGGCTGGAGTCTATCCCAGCTCCAAACCCTCTCAGCTCCTCAACTGCCTACTGACCATGCCCAGTGGGCTACCCAACAGGAGTCTCAAACTAATCACGTCCAGAGGAGATGACCACCTTCCCCCAGCCCAGCTCATTTTCTGTCTTCATCTCATCACAATGACCATGGGCGGTCTCAACCCCTCAGCCAGAAACCTGGAGTCCCTGGATTCAGTCACCTCGCCTCCCACACTGAAATGGCTTCTGTGTACTTAGCTACTGCATCTAGACATTCCTTTTTTTTTTTTTCTTTGAGACAGAGTCTTGCTCTGTCACCCAGGCTGGCGTGATCTCAGCTCACTGCAACCTCTGCCTCCCACGTTCTAGACGATTCTCTTGTCTCAGCCTCCAGAGTAGCTGGGATTACAGGCATGCACCACCACACCCGGCTAATTTTGTATTTTTAGTAGAGGCGGGGTTTCACCATGTTGGCCAGGCTGGTCTCGAACTCCTGACCTCAGGTGATCCCCCCCGCCTTGGCCTCCCAAAGTGCTGGGATTAGAGGCATGAGCCACCGCACCCGGTGACATTCCCTTTAAAGCTAAAAGAAGGCTCAATATAATTAAGAAACAATAAAACCACCTTCTGAGACTCTAAAACCACAAAAAGTGTGAACTTTGCTTTTCTGGATTTTAATCTCAAACTCTTTTTGGTACAAGGATTTGGTGTTGAACTGGGGCTTACTGGGTGCAAGTTCCCTGCCAGGGGTTCAGACCAGAGTGTTTCTACCTTAGAAGCTGGGCTAGTAATTGGTATTGGTTTTGTGTGGTAAATATAAGATTTTTAAAATTTATTTGTTGACACAGGGTCTCGCTCTGACACCCAGACTGGAGTGAAGTGGCGCCATCACAGCTCACTGCAGCCTTGATCTCCTGGGCTCAAGCGATCCTCCCACCTCAGCCTCCTGAGTAGCCGGGACCACAGGCATGTGCTGCCATGCCCAGCTAATTTTCTTTTAATATTTTTTTGTAGAAATGGGGACTCACCATGTTGCCCAGGCTGGTCTCGAGCTCCTGGGCCTCCCAAAGTGCTGGGATTATAGGCATGAGCCACCATGCCCAGTGGTATTTTATTTTTCTTTTCTCTTTTTTTTTGAGACGGAGTCTTGCTCTGTCACCAGGCTGGAGCGCAGTGATGCGACTCAGCTCACTGCAACCTCCGCCTCCCGGGTTCAAGCAATTATCCCGCCTCAGCCTCCAAGTAGCTAGGACTGCAGGTGCGTACCACCACACCTAGCTAATTTTTGTACTTTTAGTAGAGTCAGGGTTTCATCATGTTGGCCATTATGGTCTCGAACTCCTGACCTCGTGATCCACCCACCTCAGCCTCCCAAAGTGCTGGGATTATAGGTGTAAGCCACCGTGCCTGGCCTTTATTTCTTATTTTCAAAAAAAAATTTTTTTTTTTTTTTGAGATGGAGTCTTGCTCAGTCACCCAGGTTGGAGTGCAGTGGCGGCATCTTGGCTCACTGCAACCTCCACCTCCCGGGTTTAAGCGATTCTCCTGCTTCAGCCTCCAAGTAGCTGGGACTACAGGCGAGTGCCACCACGCCTGGCTAATTTTTGTATTTTCACTAGAGATGGGGTTTCACCATATTGGTCAGGCTGGTCTTGAACTCCTGACCTCGTGATCTCCGTGCCTCAGCCTCCCAAAGTGCTGGGATTACCGGCATGAGACACCACCCCCAGCTTTTTTTTTTTTTGACTGAGTCTCACTCTGTTGCCCAGCCTGGAGTGCAGTAGTATGATCTCGGCTCACTGCAACTTCCGCCTCCTGAGTTCCTGGGTTCAAGCAATTCTCATGCCTCAGCCTCTCAAGTAGCTGGGACTACAGGCATGCACCACCACACCCAGCTAACTTTTCTATTTTTTACAGAGACAGGGTTTCACCATGTTGGCCAGGCTGGTCTCGAACTCCTGACCTCAAGTGATCTGCCCACCTGGGCCTCCCAAAGTCCTGGAATTACAGGCGTGAGCCACCATGCCCAGCCCCAAAAAAATCTTTACTCTTTTAAAACTATGAGAATATAACAATGAAGACAATTAAGGAATAGACAAGTACATTTAAGAAGTGCAATATTGGGCTGGCCTCCGTGGCTCATACCTGTAATCCTAACACTTTGGGAGGCCAAGGTGGGCAGATTGCCTGAGCTCAGGAGTTTGAGACCAGCCTTGGCAACATGGTGAAACCCCGTCTCTACTAAAAATACAAAATTAGCCGGGCATGGTGGCGCATGCCTGTAATCCCAGCTACTCGGGAGGCTGAGGCAGGAGAATTGCTTGAACCTGGATGGCAGAGGTTGTGGTGAGCCAAGATTGTGCCATTGCACTCCAGCCTGGGCAACAAGAGTGAAACTCCGTCTCAAAGAAAAAAAAAAAAAAAAAATTAGCTGGGCATGGGTGTGCCCCTATAGTCCCAGCTACTCAGGAGGCTGAGGCAGAATTGCTTGAACCTGGGAGGTGGAGGCTGCAGTGAGCTGAGATCGTGCCATTGCACTCCAGCCTGGGCAACAAGAGCAGAACTCCATCTCAAAAAAAAAAAAGAAGTGTAATATTGGCTGGGAGCGGTGGCTCACACCTATAATCCCAGAACTTTTGGAGGCCGAGGCGGGCGGATCATGAGGTCAAGAGATCAAGACCACCCTGGCCAACATGGTGAAACCCCGTCTCTACTAAAAATACAAAAATTAGCTGGGCGTGGTGGCACACAGCTGTAGTCCCAGCTACTCTGGATGCTGAGGCAGGAGAATGGCTTGAACCCAGGAGGTGGAGGTTGCAGTGAGCCAAGATCGTGCCACTGCACCCCAGTCTGGCAACAGAGCAAGACTCCATCTCAAAAAAAAAAAAAAAAAAAGTATATTTATCTCTCCCTCTCTCTCCTGCTACAGAGCCCCATTTCCTTTTTTTTTTTTTAGACAGAGTTTCACGCTTGTTGCCCAGGCTGGAGTGCAATGGCACAATCTTGGCTCACTGTAACCTCTGCCTCCCAGATTCAAGCCATTCTCCTGCCTCAGCCTCCCAAGTAGCTGGGATTACAGGCATGCACCACCACGCCTGGCTAATTTTTTGCATTTTTAGTAGAGACAGGGTTTCTCCATGTTGGTCAGGCTGGACTCGAACTTCTGACCTCAGGTAATCTGCCTGCCTCGGCCTCCCAAAATGCTGGGATTACAGGTGTGAGCCACCACGCCCAGCTCCATTTTTATTATTGCAGTAAAACATACATAGTATCAATATTTCCACTTTAACTATTTTTAAAAGTACAGCTCCGTGGCACTAAGTACATTCACACTGTTGGGCAACCTTCACCACCATCCATCTCCAGAACTCTTTCATCTTCCCAACCAGAAACTCTAAACCCATTAACTACAGTCCCACATTCTTCCTTCCCTCTCGTCCCAGTAACATCAAATCTACTTTTTGTCTATGTGAATTTGCCTATTCTAGGTACCTCATAAAAGTGGATTCAAATGACATTTGTCCATTTGTGTCTGGCTTATTTCACTAAGTATAATGTCTTCAAGTTTCATCCATGTTGTAGAACAGGCAGGTGCCTGTAACCCCAGCTACTCGGGAGGCTGAGGCAAGAGAATCGCTTGAACCCAGGAGGCGGAGGGTGTGCACCTGTAATCCCAGTTACTGGGGAGGCTGAGGCACGAGAATTGCTTGAGTCCAGGAGACCGAGGTTGCAGTGAACTGAGATCTCACCACTGCACTCCAGCCTGGGTAACAATGAGACTCTGTCTCAGAAAAAAAAAAAAAAAAAAAAAAAATCAGTGCTATTTTATCTTCAGTGTGTTATGATTAAACTTCTATAATTGTCTATTGCACTAAGTTTATTATTTGTATTAAACTTTAGATTCATGGGGTACATGTGCAGGTATGTTCCATGAGTACATTGCAAAATGCTAAGGTTTGGGCTTCTAGTGAACCCATCACCCAAACACTGACCATAGTACCCAATAGGTAGTTTTTCAACCCCTTCCCCCTCCTTCCCTCCCCACCTGTGGAGTTCCCAGTGTCTGTTATTTCTATCTTTATGTCCATTTGAACCAATTGTTTAGCTATTTATTTATTTATTTTATTTTTTTGAGACAGAGTCTCTCTCCTTTGCCCCGGCTGGAGTGCAGTGGCGCCATCTCAGCTCACTGCAACCTCCCCCTCCCGGGTTCAAGCGATTCTCCTGCCTCAGCCTTCTGAGTAGCTGGGATTACAGGCATGCGCCACCACACCAGGTGAACTTTTGCAATTTTAATAGAAATGGGGTTTCACCATGTTGGCCAGGCTGATATCAAACTCCTGGCCTCAAGTGATCCACCTGCTTTCCCCTCCCCAAGTGCTGGGATTATAGGCATGAGCCACTGCACCAGGCCTATTTTTAAATAATACTTAATTTTCTTTCATTTTATTTGCTAATAATTTACAGTAGAATTATATAATGATGTTGATTTTTTTTGGGGGGGGACAGGGTCTCACTCTGTCACCCAGGCTGGAGTGCAATGGCTCAATCATGCTTTGCTGCAGCCTCAAATTCCTGGGCTCAAGTGATCCTCCCATCTCAGCCTCCCGAGCAGCTGGGACTACAGGCACACACCACCATGCCCAGCTAATTTTTCTATTTTTTGTGGAGGCAGAGTCTTGCTATGTTGCCCAGGCTGGTCTCAAACTCCTGAGCTCAAGCAATATGCCTGCCTTGGCTTCCCAAAGTGCTGGGATTACAGGCATAAACCACTGTCCCTGGCCTAATAATGTAGAATTTTACTTAATGCTTCATAATATGATTTTAAAAGTTTGTATCTGAAATGTATTTAAATATGTAGTTTGATCTTTTGAAAAACATTTGAATTCCTAACAGATTATAAAACACTAGTTGTGCCCAGGAGGTGGAGGTTGCAATGAGTAGAGATCACGCTGCTGCACTCCAGGCTGGGTGACAGAGCAAAACTCTGACTCAAAAAAAAAAAAAACAACTAGTTGTGTTAGGGTTCAAACCAGAGAAGCAGAACCAGTAGGAGAGATACACAGATTCATATATAAACATATAGGGACACACATCTGCATAGATTTATAAAAGGTTGGCTTCTGGCCGGGCACAGTGGCTCACACCTATAATCCCAGCACTTTGGGAGGCCGAGGCAGGCGGATCACCTGAGGTCAGGAGTTTGAGACCAGCCTGGCCAACATGATGAAACTCTGTCTCTACTAAAAATACAAAAATTAGCCAGGGGTGGTGGTGCATGCCTGTAGATCCAGCAACTCAGGAGGCTGAGGCAGGAGAACTGCTTGAGCCCAGGAGTTAGAATCTAGCCTTAGCAGCATAACAAGACCTTGGTTCTAAGAAAGATTTAAAAAATAGTCCGGCCACGGTGGCTTACGCCTGTAGTCCCAGCACTCTGGGAGGCCAAGGCGGGTGGATCGCTTGAAGCCAGGAGTTCAAGACCAGCCTGGCCAACATGGTGAAACCCTGTCTCTACTAAAAATACAAAAATCAGTTGGGCATGGTGGCACATGCCTGTAATCCCAGCTGCTCGGGAGGCTGAGGTGGAAGAATTGCTTGAATCTGGGAGGGAAAGGTTGCAGTGAGCCAAAATCACGCCACTGCACTCCAGCCTGGGTGACAGAGCGAGACCCTGTCTCAAAAAAATAAGAAAGATTTTAAAAATACAACACTTTTAATTTTTTAATTATTTCTTTCTTTAGCAGCACATTGAGAAGTTAACTTACAGTTTTAGAATTACAGACAAATTGCCAAGATAGCACAGAGTTCACATATACCCTTGTACCTGGCTTCCTTGTTATGAACATCTTAAATTAATATGGTAAGTTGCTACAGTTAAAAAACCTGGCTGGGCATGGTACCGCACGCCTATGATCCCAGCACTTTGGGAAGCCAAAGTGGGAGGACTGAGTCTTGGAGTTCAAGACTAGCCTGGGCAATACAGTGAGACCTTGCTTCACTTAAAAAAACATGTAAGGTCAGGCGCGGTGGCTCATACCTAAAATCCCAGCACTTTGGGAGGCCGAGGCGGGCAGATTACCTGAGGTCTGGAGTTTGAGACCAGCCTGACCAACATGGAGAAACCCCGTCTCTACTAAAAATACAAAATTAGCCGAATGTGGTAGCGTATGCCTGTAATCCCAGCTACTCGAGAGGCTGATGCAGAAGAATCGCTTGAAACCAGGAGGCGGAGGTTGTGGTGAGCTGAGATCTCACCACTGCACTCCAGCCTGGGCAACAAGAGCGAAAATCCATCTAAAAAAAAAAATCTTTTTTTAATGAAAAAATTTTTGGAGAGATGTGGTCTTGCCCTGTTGCCTAGGCTGGAGCACGGTGGCACAGTCACAGCTCACTGCAGCCTCAAACTCCTGGGCTCAAGCAATTCTCCCTCCTCAGCCTCCCTGGCAGCTGGGACTATAAGTGCATACCACCATGCTGACTAAAAGAAAAAACAATTTTTTTAGAGAGATGCGGTCTCACTATGTTGCCCAGGCTAGTCTCACACTTCTGACCTCAGGATCTTCCCACGTTAGCCTCCGAAAGTGCTAGGATGTGATACCATGCCTGGCCCCAATAAACCAATACTGATACATTATTATCAACTAAGGTTCATCTTGATTCAGATTTCTTTACTATTTCCCCTAATCTCCTTTTCCTGTCCCAGGATCTCATCCAGGACACCATACTATGCTTAGTTCTTAAGTGTCCTCAGGATTGCTGGAGTGCAGTGACTCCATCTCGGCTCACTGCAACCTCCGACCACTGAGTTCAAGCGACTCTCCTGCCTCAGCCTCCTGAGTTGCTGGGATTACAGGCACCTGCCACCATGCCCGGCTAATTTGTTTGTTTGTTTCTGAGAGGGAGTCTCCCTGTCGCCCAGGCTGGAGTGCAGTAGGGCGATCTTGGCTCACTGCAACCTCCACCTCTGGGGTTCAAATGATTCTCCTGCCTCAGCCTCCCGAGTAGCTGGGATTACAGGTGTGTGCCACCACACGCTGTTTTTTTTTTTTTTTTGAGACGGAGTTTGAGATGGGGTTTCACCACGTTGGCCAGGCTGGTCTCGAACTCCTGGCCTCAGGTCATCCACCCACCTCAGCCTCCCAAAGTGCTGGGATCACAGGTGTGAGCCACCCGCCCAGCTTGGCTAGGTTTTTTTTTTTTTTTTTTTTTTAATGCAGTAGCTGGGGTCTTGCTATGTTGCCCAGGCCTCCCAAAGTGCTAGGATTACAGGCATGAGCTGCCGCTCCTGGCCTAGGAGGTCACTGTGATACCCTGTTTGAAGGGGACAGGGCCTGGACAGGGCAGAGGCTGTGATAGGAGCCCCCTCTTCCCTTCCTATCTATGACTCTCAGTGTCCTTGCCCAGTTTTCACCACTTCCATTTTATTTTTTATTTTGTATTTTTAGAGACAGGGTCTCACTCTGTTGTCCAGGCTGGAATGCAGGGGTGTGATCATAGCTCACCGCAGTCTCAATTCCTAGGCACAAGTGATCCTCTCACCTCAGCCTTACAAGCAGCTGAGACTATATGCATGGGCCACCACGCTGGGCTAGTTATTTTATTACTGGGTAGAGATGGGGTCTCCCTGTGTTACCCAGGCTGGTGTCAAACTCCTGGTCTCAAGCATCCTCGCACCTTGCCTTTCCAAAGTGCTGCGATTACAGGCGACCCCGCTCTGCCTCTCCAGTCCCTGACCGTTCCCACTGGCCAGCCGTGGAAAGCCCAGCAACAAGGGAGCCAGGCTGGGGCAGGAAACACGTAGCAGCCTCCTCTCGCGCCCACTTTATTTGGGGGCAGGCGTGGGAGGACCTAGGCCTGCTGTGCCTGTAGTAGCGCCCACACCTGGCACATCTGCCAGTCGACGCTGGAGTGCTCAGTGCCATCCAGGGCACTGTACTGCTCCACGCTGTGCCTGTATTCCCACACGTGGCTCACGTCACCTGAGAACAGGGGGCTAAAGAGAGGAAGAGGTGGGCCAGGGTGCCAGGCCACCTGGAGACAGCGTGGGGAAGGGGGTGGGCCGCACCTGATGGTCTGCAGCTCCCGTAGTGACAGCTGGTTGAGGGCAACCCCCTTGGTCTCGGCCATGAACATGGCTTTCCTTGGAGGCCTCGTGGGCCTGGTGGAATGGCATCTGAGTGCCAGGCAGAAAGGTGGCACTGAGGCAGCTTCGTCCATGCCCCGATTTGCCTCCACTGCCTGCACCCTGTTTTTTTTTTTTTTTTTTTGGATACAAAATCTCACTCTGTTGCCCAGGCTGAAGTGCAGTGGCCTGAACTCACCTCACTGTAACCTCCACCTCCCTGTGGGAGAAGAGGAGCAGGGGCTCAGGTGGAGGCTCGGGCAAGGCCTGCCTGTGACACTGGGACCCTGCAGGCCTGGGTCACCCCTGGAAAAAGTGTCGTCCTGCAGCACTCCACCTGAATGAGGGATCCAGTGATCTCCCAGGACAAATCAGTCTTAAGGGAAAAAGAGGCTGGAAGTGGGGCCATGTGAACCAAGGACTAGGTCTGAGCTGTGGGGCCTCCGGAGGTGAGAGTTTGCCGGGAACACCTGAAGGCTGAGCCTCTGTCACTCAGCATCTCCGAGCTGAGGCCAGAACAGGGGAGGAGGCCCGTGTTGGGTATGACTTGGCCATGGGAGGTTTCGTTTGAGGACCCCAGAAATAGCTGGGGCTCATTCAAGGGCTGCTCTGACCAGCTGAGACACCCTGCTCCTCATTCAAGTAGGTAGGGCAGAGGCAGAGGTGCTGTGAATGATGGTCCTGTTTTCTTATTGTTTTGTTTTTATTTTCAGAGACAGGGACTTTTCTGTTGCCCAGGGTGGAGTGCAGTGGCACGATCATAGCTCACTGCTGCCTCGATCTCCTAGGCTCAAGTGATCCTCCTGCCTCAGCCTCCTGAGTAGTTGGGACTACAGAGACATGCCACTACGTCCAGCTAATTTTTAATTTTTTGTAAAAATGGGGTCTTGCTATATTGCCCAGGGTGGTCTGAAACTCCTGGGTTCAAGCAATCCTCCTGCCTTGGCCTCCCAAAGGGCTGGGAATACAAATGTGAGCCACCACACCTGGCCTGTTTTTTGTTGCTGTTGTTGTTTTTGAGACAGCGTTTCACTCTTGTTGCCCAGGCTGGAGTGCAACGGCACGATCTTGGCTCACTGCAACCTCCGTCTCCCAGGTTCAAGATTCTCCTGTCTCAGCTTCCCAAGTAGCTGGGATTACAGGCGCCCGCCACCACGCCAAGCTAATTTTTTGTATTTGTAGTAGAGATGGGGTTTCACTGTGTTCACCAGGCTAGTCTCGAACTCCTCACTTCAGGTCATCCACCCGCCTTGGCCTCCCAAAGTGCTGGGATTACAGGCGTGAGCTACTGTGCCCGGCCTGTTGTTGTTTTAAATAAACCAGCGTTACTGAGATCTCATTCACAAATAATTTACCCATTTTAAGTTCACATTTTAGCGTACAACCATCACCAAAACCAGTTTTAGAACATTTTCATCACCCCATAAAGAAATTCTGTACTCAAGGCCAGGCATGGTGGCTCAAGCCTATAATTCCAGCACTTTGGGAGGCCAAGAGGGAAGGATCACTTGAGGCTGGGAGTTTGAGACCAGCCTGAGCCACATAGTGAGACACCCCGTTTCTACAAAAAATTTAAAAAACTTGCAGGGAGTGGTGCACACCTGTGGTTCTAGCCACTCAGAAAGCTGAGGTGGGAGGATCATCTGCGTCCAGGATTGTGGGCCTACAGTGAACTATTACCGAACCACTGCACTCCAGCCTAGGTGACAGAACAAGACCTCATCTCTAAAGACAATTTAAAAAGTTACAAAGTTAAAAATTAGGCCGGGTGCAGTGGCTTATGCCTCTAATCCTATCACTTTGGCAAGACAAGGCAGGCGGATCACCTGAGCTCAGGAGTTCGAGACCAGCCTGGCCAACAAGGCAAAACCCATCTCTACTGAAATAAATACTAAAATTCGCTGGATGTGGTGGTGCACACCTGTAATCCCAGCTACTTCGGAGGTTGAGGCACTGGATTTGCTTGAACCTGGGAGGCAGAGTTTGCAGTTAGCCGAGATCGTGCCACTGGACTCCAGACTAGGCGACAGAGTGAGACCCTATCTCAAAAGAAAGAAAAAAAAAATTAAACCCTGAACTCAGTAGCAGACACTCCCTGTATCTCCTAGCAGCCCCGCCCCACCTACAGGGTGACAATTTGTGTGCCCTTGTTTCCCCCCAGGTCTGTGAACCAGGGGTCACAGGGAGTTGAGGAAGAGGAGGGGTCTCTGACAACACATCAGAGACTCCTCAGCAGCTCCCCATCCAGGTCTGCAAGGATCAAATCCAGTCCCAAAGACACCAGGTGAAAGCCTGGGATGAGGCCAGTATGAGGCAGCCTTTGGCTCTTTTGCCAGATGGGCTAGATGGGGACGCGGAGCATGGGATGGGAGACGTGGGGCACAGGCAGGGTAGCAGGTGAGTCTGGCTGCTCCAGGCACAGCCAAGCTAGTGCCTTAGCTTCCTGCCCTTAAATCCGCAAAGGGTGAGTTTTCTATTTTATTTTTGAGACAAGGGTCTCGCTCTGTCGCCCAGGCTGGCAGTGGCTCAATCTCAGCTCGCTGCAACCTCTGCCTCCTGGGTTCAAGCAGTTGTCCTGCCTCAGCCTCCTGAGTAGATTGGATTACAGGCGCCCACCACCACACCTGCCTAATTTTTGTATTTTTAGTAAAGATAAGAGTTTCACCATGTTGGCCAGGCTGGTCTCGAACTCCTGACCCACCCGCCTCGGCCTCCCAAAGTGCTGGGATTACAGGCATGAACCCCTGCACCGGCCCCATGAAGGGTGAGTTTTCCTTGCCAGCTGAGCTAGACTGCCATGGGAATATTGCCGTCTGCAGGAAATGCCCCACTCCTGGCTGCTCTGCCTCGACCCTGGAGTTTAGGGATGCCCTGGTCCCCCAGGGCCTGGCACCCCCACCCTGTTCACCCCTGCCACCTAGGTCTGCTGTTCAGGCTGCCATCACACCTCTCTCTGCCCCCTGGGTGTCCCTTGGGTACTCACACCTCTGCCCAATCCACCATAGCCCTCATGAGCTCCCAGAGGAGGCCCGAGAGCGTGAAGCAGGTCTGCCACATCCACAACCTGAGGTCCGTGACCACCTGTGCGAAAAGGAGGTGGTGCTCAGGGAGACTGACATATTACTTCCCTGGGGAGCCAGGACCACTGCTGAGCTCTGACTGCCCCCTGGGCTCCCCAAGGTTGGGACAGCACGGAGTGGGGGGGTGGAGGGGATAGAGGCACCTGGTCATTCCAGCTCCATCCCACGTGCGGCTTCCCTGCGGTTTCACCAATGATCACAGAATGATGGTGCTAATGCTCAAAGTGGCCCCGCGCAAGGTGGAGAGGGGAGGCCAGGAAGGCAGTGGGGCTGCAGGGGTCGTACCTTCAGGTGGTGCTTGTTGGCTGTGTGGATGTTCTCAGCATTGGGGTTGAGTTTGAAGGTGCCCTGGGCCCACTCCTCAACCACCTATAGCACGTAGCAGCAATACCAGGGGTCAGGTGAGCAGGCATCAGCAGCCGAGAGCCCCTGCCCTGATCCCACCTTATTCCTGATGACTGACTGTCCCTGTCCAGGAGCTGAGTCCTGGAAGTGCACCCTGGGAGGGGGCATCTTGAGCCCAGCACACCTTTACCCATAAGCCATGTGGGCCACAGGGATCATTAAAGGAGAGAAGAGGTCAAGGCACACAGTTAAACAGCACTTGAGTATATAATTAGTTCAACGTAAAACCATCCATCTCGGCCTTGGGGAGGAGCCCTGCCTTCTCCACGCCCCGGCTGTAGGCTCTGCTGCCTTGAATATCCACCTCCCACAGGTGCTGGTCGTAGGCTGGATGTGTTGAACTTCTCCATGATGGGGTCCACTGCACACACTCTGGCCAGGAGAGCAGAACAATTAGTCTCTCCTCCACCATCCAGAACAGTGCCTCTTGCAGAGAGTCCTCGGGAAACTTACCAAGTCTGATGGTAGCAGGGGCATGGGACCATCCTAACTGGGAAGACAAAAAGGCTGAGACCTTCCCAGAGTCACCTAGGGAGTGAGCATGGGAACATGGCTGAACACCAAGACAGAGCCAGGCTGGACTGCAGTGGTGCAACCTCGGCTCACTGCAACCTCCACCTCCCGGGTTCATGAGAGTCTCCTGCCTCAGCCTCCCGAGTAGCTGGGATTACAGACACGCACCACCACACCTGGCTAATTTTTGGATCATTAGTACAGACAGGGTTTGACCATGTTGGCCAGGCTGGTCTTGAACTCCTGACCTCAGGTGATCCTCCCGTCTTGGCCTCTGAAAGTGCTGGGATTATGGGCATGAGCCACTGTGTCTGGCCTTGAAGTTGGTGTCTTTCCCACCACATGGCACCACCCCAAGGAGATGGTGGCAGGGCCCGAAGCACCCCGGGACCAGAGCAGAGCTTCTGGAACCTTTCCTGCCACTGACCAAGGTGCCATCCTAATTGATGACACAACTCTCTGGGGTAGGCACCAATACAATCCCACTATGAAGAGGGGGAAACTGAGGCACAGGGAGGCATGCAGTCTGCCCTTACCCGGGGTGGGAGAGCCAGGGCTGCAGCCCAGCAGTCTGAAGTCAGAACCCATGCTCTTCACCCCTGTTCCACCACGGCCTCTGAGCTTGGCTCTGGTGTCCTGAACTTTTGCTGCAGGGACAGGCAAAGAGGCACTGACAGTCTCCACCAAGCTTAAGTGCCCTGCAGCTCTCTCCCTCACAGCTTGGAGTCAGACTAAGAGGCTAAGATCCCAATTCCTACTGCTCCCTTGGCTCTGAAGAGCACTCTGACACCCCCCATTGTCACTGGCCTTCTAGGAGGTCACTGGGTGACCCCTTACTCCCCAGGGGCCAAGGGTAGAGAGATGGTACGTAGGCATCTACGTTTTGTTCTTATTTTTGAGACACAGAGTCTCACTTGGTCGCCCAGGCTGGAGTGCAGTGGTGCGATCTCGGCTCACTGCAACTTCCGTGTCCCAGGTTCAAGCCGATTCTCCTGCCTCAGCCTCCCAAGTAGCTGGAATTACAGGTATGTGCCACCACACCTGGTTGAGTTTTGTATTTTTAGTAGAGACGGGATTTCACCATGTTGGCCAGACTGGTCTTGAACTCCTGGCCTCAAGTGATGCACACACCTCAGCCTCCAAAGTGCTGGGATTACAGGCATGAGCCACCGAGCCCAGCCCATTTTGTTATTTAAAAAAAATTTTAATTCTGTTTTAGAGACAGGGTCTCACTCTGTTACCCAGGCTGGAGTGCAGTGGTGCCATCACAGTTCACTGCGGCCTCAAACTCCTGGGCTAAACCAATCCTCCTGTCTCAGCCTCCCCAGTAGTTCGGACTACAAGCATGTGCCACCACACCTAGACATTTTTGAAAAATTTTGTAGGGCTGGGTGCGGTGGCTCACACGTGTAATCCCAGAACTTTGGGAGGCCGAGACAGGTGGATCATGAGGTCAGGAGATCGAGACCATCCTGGCCAACATGGTGAAATCCTGTCTCTACTAAAAATACAAAAATTAGCTGGGCATGGTGGCGCTCGCCTGTAGTCCCAGCTACTCAGGAGGCATGGCAGGAGAATCACTTGAACCCGGGAGGCAGAGGTTGCAGTGAGCCAAGATCGTGCCACTGCACTCCAGCCTGGGTGACAGAAGGAGACTCTGTCTAGGAAAAACAAAAATTTTGCAGAAAATATGTTGAGACAGGATCTATGTTGCCCAGGCTGGTCTTGAACTCCTGGGCTCAAGCAATCCTTCTGCTTCCGAAAGTGCTGGGATTACAGGCATAAGCCAAGGCGCTGGCCACATCTATGTTTTGAAAGCGGGCAGAGGCCAGGGCATGGGACAGATCGGGGAAGGGTACAGAGCACCTGGGAAGTAGTCCTAGTGCCCAGGACTGGGGGGAGGGTGGGGTGGAGGTGGGCACGTCACTTGACTGACATCCTTCTTGTGGAAGGGACTCTACAATGGCCAATAGGGACATATGTCCTCCTCTGTCCCCCTGCAATGCCCCAGACCTCTGTTAACCACCTGGCCTGGGGCCTATTATAAAAACTCAGGGTTGGGAGGCCCAGATGGGTGGATCCCTTGAGGTCAGGAGTTTGAGACCAGCCCGGCCAACATGGGGAAACCCTGTCTTTACTGAAAATACAAAAATTAGCCAGGCGCAGTGGCGGGCAGCTATAGTCCCAGCTACTTGAAAGTCTGAAGCAGGAGATTCACCTGAACCCTGGAGGTGGAGGTTGCAGTGAACAGAGATGGCACCATTGCACTCCAGCCTGGGTGGCAGAGCAAGACATCTTCTGAAAAATAATAAAGTACCTATGTGATAGCCTTGTTTTGAGCATTCAGTCAGGTAACATTTGCAAATTGCATGCATAACATGGTGCCTGGTGCTCAGGAAGGAATGGGAAATGCCAGCAGTTACTAAGGGAGGGCAGGCAGGGGACAGGACATGTTTCAGCTCCACTCCTGGTTCTTGTGTGCACCCAGAGACCTCTACCGTGCTCTGGCCCTGAGCTGTGAACTGACCCCTCCATGCCCAACAGCCCCAGCTGCCAAAGGACTCTGCCCTGCAGAGGGAGCCTCCGCCCCCACCCCGTCTTTTGAGCTGGTCCTGCCCCTTACCCCACAAGCTGCCCCACCAAGCCTAGATCTCCAGCAAAGCACTAGGTGGGGCCTGGATCTTTCTGATCACTGGGGCCAGCCAGTCAGAATTGAAGCCAGCCTGCCCCTCAGCTGGGAGCCTGGCAGTACCTCCCCCAGCGGGGTCCTGGGCCACCCTGCCTGGGTTATTAGTAATAAAAACTGCTACATATGCAAGGCTGCAGCCAAACCAATTAGTGCCAACCTACAGGAAGGCCTGGGGCAGGCTGAGGTCACCTGGAGTGCTGGGCTGGTCCAACGGCAGACCACTCTGCTCTAGGACCAAGCGCCTATCCTTACTGGCAGGCATAATAGGATGCCATGGGGAGATCAGAGTGAGGTGCCTCCCCTTGGGCACTGAGGAGAAGGGAGGCCCAGTGTGGTAGCAGAAGGTGCTGCTCCGAGCCAGGACACTTCTGGGCCAGAATGGTCTCTTCAGGGCCAGGGGATGGGGCACTGAGTTGGGCTGGGTTGAATGAGCAACAGTCAAGGTCGAATGTACACGGGAAATATCAATTTTGGTTGTGGGGTTTGTTTTTGTTTGTTTGTGTTGGTTTGTTTGTTTTGAGACAGAGTCTGGCTGTTGCCCAGGCTGGAGTGCAGTGGCAAGATCTTCACTCACTACAACCTCCACCTCCCAGGTTCAAGCAATTCTCCTGCCTCAGCCTCCCGAGTAGCTGGGATTACAAGCGCTTGCCACCACGCCAGGATAATTTTTCTATTTTTAGTAGAGATGCGGTTTCACCATGTTGGCCAGGCTGGTCTCAAACTTCTGACCTCGTGATCCACCCATCTCAGCCTCCCAAAGGTGCTGGAATTACAGGCATGAGCCACTGCACCCAGCCCGCCTGGCCCATTTTTTTTTTCTTTTCTTTTCTTTTTTTTTTTGAGATGAAGTTTTGCTCTTGTCACCCAGGCTGGAGTGCCATGGCACGATGTTGGCTCACTGTAACCTCCACCTCCCGGGTTCAAGTGGTTCTCCTGCCTTAGCCTACATAGTAGCTAGGATTACAGGCACCCACCACCACCCCCAGCCAATTTTTGTATTTTTAGTAGAGATGGGGTTTTACCATGTTGGCCAGGCTGGTCTGGAGCTCCTGACCTCAGGTGATCCGCCTGCCTTGGCCTCCCAAAGTGCTGAGATTACAGGTGTGAGCCACCCCTCCCGGCCCCTTGCCTGGCCCAATTTTTAATATATTACAGGATTGTGGCAACCTTGTGTTGAGCTAGTGTAGTATTGGTGCTATTTTTCCAACAGCACGTGCTCACTTGGTGTCTTTGTTCAACATTTCGGTAATTCTTATTGCATTTCAATAATTCTTACCGCCTCCCAAATTGCTAGGATTACAGGCGTGAGCCACGGCTCCTGGCTGTTTTTTTGTTTTTGTTTTGTTTTCTTTTGTTTTTTTTGAGATGAGATGGAGTCTCACTCTGTCTCCAGGCTGGAATGCAGCGGCACGATCTCGGCTCACGCAAACTCAGCCTCCCGGGTTGAAGCGATTCTTCTGCCTCAGCCTCCCGAGCAGCTGGGACTACAGGGGTGAGCCACCGCGTCCAGCCTGGCTGTTTCTTCCTCCTCCTCCTCCGTTTCTTTTTCCTCCTCCTGTTTCTTTTTCCTCCTCCATTTCTTTTCCCTCCTCCTCCTGCTCCATTTCTTTTTCCTCCTCCTCCTCCACCTCCTCCTCCTCCAACTCCTTCTGCTCCGTTTCTTTTTCCTCCACCCCCTCCGTTTCTTTTTTCTCCTACTTTTTTTCCCCCTCCTCCGCTTCCTCCTCCTCCTCATAGGCACGAGACACCATGACTGGCCTGGCTGTTTCCTTTTCCTCCCCCTTTTCCTCCTCCTGCTCCTCCTCCACCTCCCAAATTGCTGAGATTACAGGCATGAGCCACTGCACCTAGCTGTTTCTTCTTCTTTTTTCTCCTCTTCCTCCTCCTCCATTTTATTTTTAGATATGGAGTCTCACTCTGTTGCCCAGACTGGAGTGCAGTGGCCTCACTGCAACCTTCACTTGCCTGGATTCAAGCAATTCTGCCTCAGCCTAACAAGTATCTGGAATTACAGGCAGCAGCCACCATGCCCAGATAATTTTTGTATTTTTAGTAGAGACGGGATTTCACCATGTTGGCCAGGCTGGTCTCCAACTCCTGACCTCGTGATCCGCCCATCTCGGCTTCCCAAAGTGCTGGGATAACAGGCCTGAGCCACTGCGCCCAGCCCGCCTGGCCCGTTTCTTTTGTTTTCTTTCTTTTTTTTTTTTTTTCTTAAAACAGAGTTTTGCTCTTGTTGCCCAGGCTGGAGTGCAAAGGTGCGATCTTCCCTCACCGCAACCTCCACCTCCCGGGTTCCAGCGATTCTCATGCCTTAGCCTTCCGAGTAACTGGGATTACAGGCACTTGCCACCACGCCTGCCTAATTTTTGTACTTTTAGTAGAGACAAGGTTTCTCCATGTTGGCCAGGCTGGTCTTGAACTCCTGACCTCAAGTGATCCGCCCTCCTCGGCCTCCCAAAGTTCTGGGATTACAGGCGTGGGTCACTGCGCTGGGCCTACAGCTCATTTCTTACCACATAAAGTCTTGCGCCTCTTCACAAAACTGCCATCAGGGATGTCCCCAGAAACCATTCATCCCAGGCGCCACGCAGAGAAGAGCTGCTTCTTCTCCTTTTCCCTTTACCTCTTCCATCTCACCTCATCTTGTTCATTCATTCATCCCTTTTCCATTCTCACTTTTAAGCGTTAACCTTTCAAAACCCTGTTTTCCCCTATAAGTAATGTATTGTAACTCCCGCAATCACCATATCCTTCTCCAACCCACCAAGCTGCCATCCTGAGTTTATGGTAAGTCCATAAACTAAGAAGAAATGGGAAACATTCATTGCAAACCTGGCAGCCCCTCATCCACCCAACGTGACAGCACAGATCTTCTTGTCTTTGAAGACCCCTTTTTTTTTTTAAGACAGGTCTCACTCTGTCACCCTGGCTCAAGTGCAGTGGTGTAATCATAGCTCACTGCAGCCCCCAACTCCTGTGCTCAGGCGATCTGCCTGCCTCAGCCACCCAAGCAGCGGGAACTACAGGAACACACCACCACACCTAGCTAATTTGCTTACTTTTTGTAGAGAAGGGGTCTTGCTATGCTTAGCAGACTGGTCTCGAACTCCTGGCCTCAAATGATCCTCCCACCTTGGCCTCCCAAAGTGCTGGGATTACAGGCATGAGTCACCATGCCCAGTCTAAAGACTTTTAAATGCTGCCGTATTCAAGACGTGTTGAAACTCACCTGTATTCGATGAGCCTGCTTTTTGCAAGTGAGTAATATAAAACAGACTGAAATACCTTAAGCTTCTCAGGCTTTGTACCTTCCTAAAGTAAATCCATGAGGTCCAGTTTTTCCTTCCTCCTTGGCTATGAAATAGACAAGAAAAAGACAAGCTAGCCATTTACATCTCACTATAGCAGACTCTCCTGTTTGCTTTTTGACTGTATTTGGGAAGCAGGGGCCTGACTGCTTTCCTACTTACTAAGCACAACTCACTTTTCCTAGGAAATCCTCAACGCAACCCGCATGTATTAAACCAGCTCCTCGCTTTGTTTCCAATATTCTTACAATCAAAGTGTCCAGAATGGGCAAGGCAACCTGAAAAAATGAGGACAGGTACATTATCCCATGAGCCAAACTGCCGCTTACACTGGTTAGTCATGAAATCGGCAAAATTCCAGATGAGCTCTCCAACCACGTATTTTCTGCGTTTTTGATCCAGACCCAGATGGTACTGCTCTAGCAGACTTTTCTGGTAGTCTTCACTGAACATCAGAGGTGGATCCTGGGATTCAAGGCAAAGAGAATTTAAGAGTCAGAACTGGCAGAATTGTAAATGTTAGATAAAAAATAAAGATCCACTTGATGGTGACCAAAATATCTGTCCTCGCAGGGGGCTGCAGTGACTGCAGGACTCACTGATGCTAGGGCAAAGACAGCCAGGGAATGATGTAACCCAGAGTTAAAAAGGAGGTTTAAAAAAACAACACATTAATTAGTAACTGCTTTATTTATAAATGTAATCTGATATTCACTTTTTCTTACCTTTCCGTCTCTATCTGCTGGTACAGTCTTAAGGCTGAACTACGTTAGAAGTAAAAATATGACTTTGGGCCAGGTGCACTGGCTCATGCCTGTCATCCCAGCACTTCGGGAAACTGAAGTGGGAGGACTGCTTGAGCCTAGGAGTTCAAGACCAGCCTGGGAAACATAGCAAGACCCCATCTCTACAAAAAGTACAAAAATTAGCCAAGCATGGTGGAACACACCTGTGCTCCCAGCTACTTGGGAGGCTGAGGTGGGAGGACTGCTTGAGCCCTGGAGGTCGAAGCTGCAGCGAGCTGTGTTTCCACCACGGCACTCCAGCCTGGGTGACAGAGTGAGACCCTATCTTAAATAAATAAATAAATGTATGTATGTAAAATTAAATTAAACCAGGCTGGGCATGGCAGCTCAGGTCTGCAATCCCAGCACTTTGGGAGGTCGAGGCAGGAGGATCACTTGAGCCCAGGAGTTCAAGACCACCCTAGACAACCAGTGAGACCTAGTCTCTACAAAAAGTCTAAATATTAGCCACTTGTGGTGGCACATGCCTGCGGTTCCAGCTACTTGCGGGGCTGAGGAGGGAGGATCGTTTGAGCCCAGGAGGTTGAGCAGTGAGCTGTGATAACGCCACTGCACTCCAGCCTGGGCAACAGAGTGAGGCTCTCAAAAAAAAAATTTTTTTTTAATTAAACTAAATAAAGTTATCCTAGTCATATGTCAAGACCTCAATAGCCACATGGTCCCAAAACCTCTGGATAAAACCTAATTCCCAAAACCTGTGGATATTACCTTATACAACACAAGAGTGACTAATACCTTAAGTGGAAAAGTATGTTAAAGATTTTTTTTTGTTTTTTTGAGACAGAGTCTCACTCTGTTGCCCAGGCTGGAGTGCAATGGCATGGTCTCAGCTCACTGCAACCTCCGCCTCCCAGGTTCCAGTGATTCTTGTGCCTCAGTCTCCTGAGACTACAGGTGTTCGCCACCATGCCCAGCTAATTTTTTTTGTACTTTTAGTAGGGATGAGGTTTCACCGTGTTGTTCAGGCTAGCCTCGAATTCCTGGCCTCAAGTGATCTGCCTGCCTTGGCCTCCCAAAGTGCTGGGATCACAGGTGTGAGCTACCCTGCCCGGCCTTTTTTGCATTTTTTTTTTTTTTTGAGAGGGAGTCTTGCTCTATCACCCAGGCTGGAGTGTGTGGCACAATCTCGGCTCACTGCAATCTCCACCTCCCAGGTTGAAGCGATTCTCCTGCCTCAGCCTCCTGAGTAGCTAGGACTACAGGCATGCGCCACCATGCCCAGTTAATTTTTGTATTTTTAGTAGAGATGGTGTTTTACTGTGTTGGCCAGGCTGGTCTCCAACTCCTGACCTCAAGTGATCCACCCTCCTTAGCCTCCCAAAGTGCTGGGATTACAGGCATGAGCCACCGCACCCGGCCTAAAGTATGTTAAAGATTTTGAGAGGAGGAGATGATCCTGGATTATCTAGATGTGCCCTGAATGTGACCACAGTGTCCTTGTAAGACAGACACACAGAGGAGAGGACACACAGCAGAGGAGAAACCAGTATGACCATGGAGACAGAGACTGGAGTGAGGCAGCCACAAGCCAATGAATGCTGGCAGCCACAGGAAGTGGGAAGAGACTGTGAAAATTGTCAAAATAGAGCTGCGGCCACACACAGTGGCTCACACCTGTAGTCCCAGCACTTTGGGAGGCCGAGGTGGGTGGATCACCTGAGGTCAGGAGTTCGAGACCAGCCTGACTAACATGGTGAAACCCCATCTCTACAAAAATACAAAAGTTATCTGGGCATGATGGCGGGTGCCTGCAATCCCAGCTACTGGGGAGGCTGAGGCAGGAGAATTGCTTGAACCCAGGAGGCGGAGGTTGCAGTGAGCCGAGATTCCGCCACTGCACTCCAGCCTGTGCAACAGAGCAAGACTCCATCTCAAAACAAAACAAAACAAAACAAAACAAAACAAAACAACAAAAAACAACTCTGAAAAATAGAGCCAGGGAAAGGCCATGAAGAGAGGACTCTCGTGCACAAGTGCCCCATTCTCGGCTGGGTGTGGTGGCTCATGCCTGTAATCCCAGCACTTTGGGAGGCTGAGGTGAGAGGATTGAGGTAAGAGGATTGCTTCAGTCCAGGAGGCTGAGGCTACAGTGAGCCTTGACAGTGCAACTGCACTCCAGCCCAGGTGATAGAGCAAGACCCTGCCTCAAAAACACAACTCACAACATTACACACAGGCCATCACAACCTTACACAAAAAATACTTCTGCAAAGACATCTGCCCAGGAGTGACCTGTCCAGCCTCAGACTAGTGTCACCCTTATCACTGATCCTAGTAGCCAAGGATGATAATTCCAAAACAGTTATATACCAAAGCTAAGCTATGAGGAAGCAAACACATAAGAATGATATAATGGGCTGGGCACAGTGGCTCATGCCTGTAATCCCAGAACTTTGGGAGGCTGAGGCGGGTGGATCACCTAAGGTCAGGAGTTTGAGACCAGTCTGGAGAACATGGTGAAACCCCGTCTCTACCAATAACACAAAAATCAGCCAGGCATGGTGGCACACACTGGTAGTCCCAGCTACTCGGGAGGCTGAGGCAGGAGAACCTCTTGAACTGGGAGGTGGAGGTTGCAGTGAGCCAAGACTGCACCATTGCACCCCACTCCAGCCTGAAAGACAAGAGCAAAACTCTATCTAAAAAAAAAAAAAAAAGGGTCTGGGAGCCAAGATGGCCGAATAGGAACAGCTCCAGTCTACAGCTCCCAGCATGAGTGACGCAGAAGACAGTGATTTCTGCATTTCCAACTGAGGTACCGGGTTCATCTCACTGGGGAGTGCCGGACAGTGGGTGCAGGACAGTGGGTGCAGCGCACTGTGCGTGAGCTGAAGCAGGGCGAGGCATCGCCTCACCCGGGAAGTGCAAGCAGTCAGGGAATTCCCTTTCTTAGTCAAAGAAAGGGGTGACAGGCGGCACCTGGAAAATCGGGTCACTCCCACCCAATACTGTGCTTTTCCAACGGGCTTAACAAACGGCACACCAGGAGATTATATCCTGCACATGGCTCGGAGGGTCCTACGCCCACGGAGCCTCGCTCATTGCTAGCACAGCAGTCTGAGATCAAACTGCAAGGCGGCAGCGTGGCTGGGGGAGAGGCACCCGCCATTGCTGAGGCTTGAGTAGGTAAACAAAGTGGCCGGGAAGCTCGAACTGGGTGAGGCCCACCACAGCTCAAGGAGGCCTACCTGCCTCTGTAGGCTCCACCTCTTGGGGCAGGGCACAGACAAACAAAAGGCAGCAGTAACCTCTGCAGACTTAAATGTCCCTGTCTGACAGCTCTGAAGAGAGTAGTGGTTCTCCCAGCACGCAGCTTCAGATCTGAGGACGGGCAGACTGCCTCCTCAAGTGGGTCCGTGACCCCCGAGTAGCCTAACTGAGAGGCACCCCCAGTAGGGGCAGACTGACACTTCACACAGCCGGGTACTCCTCTGAGACAAAACTTCCAGCAGAATGATCAGGCAGCAGCATTTGCGGTTCACCAATATCCGCTGTTCTGCAGCGACTGCTGCTGATACCCAGGCAAATAGGGTCTGGAGTGGACCTCCAGCAAACTCCAACAGACCTGCAGCTGAGGGTCCTGACTGTTAGAAGGAAAACTAACAAACAGAAAGGACATCCACGCCAAAAACCCATCTGTACGTCACCATCATCAAAGACCAAAGGTAGATAAAACCACAAAGATGGGGAAAAAACAGAGCAGAAAAACTGGAAACTCTAAAAATCAGAGTGCCTCTCCTCCTCCAAAGGAATGCAGCTCCTCACCAGCAATGGAACAAAGCTGGACGGAGAATGACTTTGACGAGTGGAGAGAAGAAGGCTTCAGAAGATCAAACTACTCGGAGCTAAAGGAGGAAGTTCGAACCAATGGCAAAGAAGTTAAAAACCTTGAAAAAAAATTAGACGAATGGCTAACTAGAATAACCAATGCAGAGAAGTCCTTAAAGGACCTGATGGAGCCGAAAACCACGGCACAAGAACTACGTGACAAATGCACAAGCCTCAGTAGCCGATGTGATCTACTGGAAGAAAAGGTATCAGTGATGGAAGATGAAATGAATGAAATGAAGCGAGAAGTTTAGAGAAAAAAGAATAAAAAGAAAGGAACAAAGCCTCCAAGAAATATGGGACTATGTGAAAAGACCAAATCTATGTCTGATTGGTGTACCTGAAAGTGATGGGGAGAATGCAACCAAGTTGGAAAACACTCTGCAGGATATTATCCAGGAGAACTTCCCCAATGTAGCAAGGCAGGCCAACATTCAAATTCAGGAAATACAGAGCACACCACAAAGATACTCCTCAAGAAGAGCAACTCCAATACACATAATTGTCAGATTCACCAAAGTTGAAATGAAGGAAAAAATGTTAAGGGCAGCCAGAGAGAAAGGTCGGGTTACCCACAAAGGGAAGCCCGTCAGACTAACAGCTGATCTCTCAGCAGAAACCGTACAAGCCAGAAGAGAGTGGGGGCCAATATTCAACATTCTTAAAGGAAAGAATTTTCAACCCAGAATTTCATATCCAGCCAAACTAAGCTTCATAAGTGAAGGAGAAATAAAATACTTTACAGACAAGCAAATGCTGAAAGATTTTGTCACCACCAGGCCTGCCCTAAAAGAGCTCCTGAAGGAAGCACTAAACATGGAAAGGAACAACTGGTACCAGCCACTGCAAAAGCATGCCAAATTGTAAAGACCATCGAGGCTAGGAAGAAAGTGCATCAACTAGCGAGCAAAATAACCAGCTAACATCATAATGACAGGATCAAATTCACACATAACAATGTTAACCTTAAATGTAAATGCACTAAATGCTCCAATTAAAAGACAGACTGGCAAATTGGATAGAGTCAGGACCCATCAGTGTGCTGTATTCAGGAAACCCATCTCACGTGCAGAGACACACACAGGCTCAAAATAAAGGGATGGAGGAAGATCTACCAAGCAAATGGAAAACAAACAAAGGCAGGGGTTGCAATCCTAGTCTCTGATAAAACAGACTTTAAACCAACAAAGATCAAAAGAGACAAAGAAGGCCATTACATAATGGTAAAGGGATCAATTCAGCAAGAAGAGCTAACTATCCTAAATATATATACACCCAATACAGGAGTACCCAGATTCATAAAGCAAGTCCTTAGTGACCTACAAAGAGACTTAGATTCCCACACAATAATAATGGGAGACTTTAACACCCCACTGTCAACACTAGACAGATCAACGAGACAGAAAGTTAACAAGGATATCCAGGAATTGAACTCAGCTCTGCACCAAGCGGACCTAATAGACATCTACAGAATTCTCCACCCCAAATCAACAGACTATACATTCTTTTCAGCACCACACCACACCTACTCCAAAATTGACCACATAGTTGGAAGTAAAGCACTCCTCAGCAAATGTAAAAGAACAGAAGTTATAACAAACTGTCTCTCAGACCACAGTGCAATCGAACTAGAACTCAGGATTAAGAAACTCACTCAAAACCGCTCAACTACATGGAAACTGAACAACCTGCTCTTGAATGACTACTGGGTACATAACAAAATGAAGGCAGAAATAAAGATGTTCTTTGAAACCAACGAGAACAACGACACAACATACCAGAATCTCTGGGACACGTTCAAAGCAGTGTGTAGAGGGAAATTTATAGCACTAAATGCCCACAAGAGAAAGCAGGAAAGATCTAAAATTGACACCCTAACATCACAATTAAAAGAACTAGAGAAGCAAGAGCAAACATATTCAAAAGCTAGCAGAAGGCAAGAAATAACTAAGATCAGAGCAGAACTGAAGGAAATAGAGACACAAAAAACCCTTCAAAAAAAATCAATGAATCCAGGAGCTGGTTTTTTTTAAAAGATCAACAAAATTGATAGACCGCTAGCAAGACTAATAAAGAAGAAAACAGGGAAGAATCAAATAGACGCAATAAAAAATGATAAAGGGAATATCACCACCGATCCCACAGAAATACAAACTACCATCAGAGAATACTATAAACGCCTCTACGCAAAAAAAACTAGAAAATCTAGAAGAAATGGATAAATCCCTAGGCACATACACCCTCCCAAGACTAAACCAAGAAGAAGTTGAATCTCTGAATAGACCAATAACAAGCTTTGAAATTGAGGCAATAATTAATAGCTTACCAACCAAAAAAAGTCCAGGACCAGACGGATTCACAGCCGAATTCTACCAGAGGTACAAGGAGGAACTGGTACCATTCCTTCTGAAACGATTCCAATCAATAGAAAAAGAGGGAATCCTCCCTAACTCATTTTATGAGGCCAGCATCATCCTGATACCAAAGCCTGGCAGAGACACAACAAAAAAAGAGAATTTTAGACCAATATCCTTGATGAACATTGATGCAAAAATCCTCAATAAAATACTGGCTAACTGAATCCAGCAGCACATCAAAAAGCTTATCCAGCATGATCAAGTGGGCTTCATCCCTGGGATGCAAGGCTGGTTCAATGTACGAAAATCAATAAACGTAATCCAGCATATAAACAGAACCAAAGACAAAAACCACATGATTATCTCAATAGATGCAGAAAAGGCCTTTGACAAAATTCAACAACACTTCATGCTAAAAACTCTCAATAAATTAGGTATTGATGGGACATATCTCAAAATAATAAGAGCAATCTATGACAAACCCACAGCCAATATTACAGTGAATGGACAAAAACTGGAAGCATTCCCTTTGAAAACTGGCACAAGACAGGGATGCCCTCTCTCACCACTCCTATTCAACATAGTGTTGGAAGTTCTGGCCAGGGCAATCAGGCAGGAGAAGGAAATAAAGGGCATTCAATTAGGAAAAGAGGAAGTCAAATTGTCCCTGTTTGCAGATGACATGATTGTTTACCTAGAAAACCCCATCGTCTCAGCCCAAAATCTCCTTAAGCTGATAAGCAACTTCAGCAAAGTCTCAGGATACAAAATCAATGTGCAAAAATCACAAGCATTCTTACACACCAATAACAGACAAACAGAGAGCCAAATCACGAGTGAACTCCCATTCACAATTGCTTCAAAGAGAATAAAATACCTAGGAATCCAACTTACAAAGGATGTGAAGGACCTCTTCAAGGAGAACTACAAACCACTGCTCAATGAAATAAAAGAGGATACAAACAAATGGAGGAACATTCCATGCTCATGGGTAGGAAGAATCAATATCGTGAAAATGGCCATACTGCCCAAGGTAATTTATAGATTCAACGCCATCCCCATCAAGCTACCAATGACTTTCTTCACAGAGTTGGAAAAAACTACTTTAAAGTTCATATGGAACCAAAAAAGAGCCCACATTGCCAAGTCAATCCTAAGCAAAAAGAACAAAGCTGGAGGCATCACGCTACCTGACTTCAAACTATACTACAAGGCTACAGTAATCAAAACAGCATGGTACTGGTACCAAAACAGAGATATAGACCAATGGAACAGACCAGAGCCCTCAGAAATAATGCCGCATACCTACAACTATCTGATCTTTGACAAACCTGACAAAAACAAGCAATGGGGAAAGGATTCCCTATTTAATAAATGGTGCTGGAACAACTGGCTAGCCATATGTAGAAAGCTGAAACTGGATCCCTTCCTTACACCTTATATAAAAATTAATTCAAGATGGATTAAAGACTTACATATTAGACCTAAACCATAAAAACCCTAGAAGAAAACCTAGGCAATACCACTCAGGACATAGGCATGGGCAAGGACTTCATGTCTAAAACACCAAAACCAATGGCAACAAAAGCCAAAATTGACATATGGGATCTAATTAAACTAAAGAGCTTCTGCACAGCGAAAGAAACTACCATCACAGTGAACGGGCAACCTACAGAATGGGAGAAAATTTTTGCAACCTACTCATCTGACAAAGGGCTAATATCCAGAATCTACAAAGAACTCAAACAAATTTACAAGAAAAAAACAAACAACCCCATCAAAAAGTGGGCAAAGGATATGAACAGACACTTCTCAGAAGACATTTATGCAGCCAAAAGACACATGAAAAAATGCTCATCATCACTGGCCATCAGAGAAATGCAAATCAAAACCACAATGAGATACCATCTCACACCAGTTAGAATGGCGATCATTAAAAAGTCAGGAAACAACAGGTGCTGGAGAGGATGTGGAGAAATAGGAACAGTTTTACACTGTTGGTGGGACTGTAAACTAGTTCAACCATTGTGGAAGTCAGTGTGGCAATTCCTCAGGGATCTAGAACTAGAAATACCATTTGACCCAGCCATTCCATTGCTGGGTATATACCCAAAGGATTATAAATCATGCTGCTATAAAGACACATGCACACGTATGTTTATTGCGGCACTATTCACAATAGCAAAGACTTGGAACCAACCCAAATGTCCAACAATGATAGACTGGATTAAGAAAATGTGGCACATATACACCATAGAATACTATGCAGCCATAAAAAATGATGAGTTCATTCATGTCCCTTGTAGGGACATGGATGAAGCTGGAAACCATCATTCTCAGCAAACTATCACAAGGACAAAAAACCAAACACCACCATGTTCTCACTCATAGGTGGGAAATGAACAACGAGAACACATGGACACAGGAAGGGGAACATCACACACCAGGGACTGTTGTGGGATGGGGGGAGGGGGGAGGGATAGCATTAGGAGATATATCTAATGCTAAATGATGAGTTAGTGGGTGCAGCACACCAACATGGCACATGTGTACATATGTAACAAACCTGCACGTTGTGCATATGTACCCTAAAACTTAAAGTATAATAATAACATTAAAAAAGAAAAAAAAAAGAATGATATAACAGGGTCCGGCATGCTGGCTCATGCCTGTACTCCCAGCACTTTGGAAGGCCAAGGCAGGCAGACCACCTGAGGTCAGGAGTTCAAGACCAGCCTGGCCAACATGGTGAAACCCTGGCTTTACTAATAATACCAAAACAATTTAGCCAAGCATGGTGGTGGGCGCCTGTAATCCCAGCTGGTGGAAGGCTGAGGCAGGAGAATCACTTGAACTCAGGAGGTGGAGGAGGTTGCAGTGAGCCAAGACCACACCACTGCACTCCAGCCTAGGCAACAGAGTGAGACTCCATGTCAAAAAAAAAAAAAAAAAAAAAAAAAAAAGAATCATATAATGGACTCTGGGTACTCAAGGGGAAGAGTGGAAGGGGAGGGGGATGAGGGATAAAAGACTACACACTAGGTACAGTGTACACTGCTTGGGTGATGAGTGTACCAAGATCTCAGAAATCACCACTAAAGGCCAAGTGCAGTGGCTCATGCCTATAATCCCAGCACTTTGGGAAGCTGAGGCAAGTGGATCAATTAAGGTCAGGAGTTCAAGACCAGCCTGGCCAACAGGATGAAACCCTGTCTCTACTAAAAAGATAAAAGTTGGCTGGGTATGGCGGCTCATGCCTGTAATCCCAGCACTTTGGGAGGCCAAGGCGGGTGAATCACCTGAGGTCAGGAGTTCAAGACCAGCCTGGTCAATATAGTGAAACCCCATCTCTACTAAAAATACAAAAATTAGGCGGGTGTGGTGACGCATGCCTGTAATCCCAGCTACTCAGGAGGCTGAGGCAGGAGAATCGCTTGAACCTGGAAGGTGGAGGCTGCAGTGAGGTGAGATCACGCCACTGTACTCCAGCCTGGGTGACAGAGCGAGACTCCGTCTCGGGAAAAAAAAAATTAGCTGTGCATGGTGCTACATGCCTGTAATCCCAGCTACTTGGGAGGCTGAGGCATAAGAATCACTTGAACCCGGGAGATGGAGGTTGCAGTGAGCTGAGATCGCGCCACTGCACTCCAGCCTGGGAGAAAGAGCGAGACTCCATCTCACAGTAAATAAATAACTAAAAATAAAAAGAGAAATAAGTAAAAATAACAACCAAACGACAAAACAGTGCAGTTTATTCAAAGAGACAGAGACTCTTAGAACTGACAAAAAGGGCCCTGTTGGGCTCTAGGAGACCCACACCCTGCTCTCGGGATCACCGTCACCTACCCAGAGGCTACTGAGAGAGTCCAAAGAACAAGTGGCTCTATGCACCTGGGACACCCGTGCCCAGGCAGCCTGCTTACATGTGGGGAAACTGAGTCTCAGAGAGGCTAAGGTATTGCCGAGGTCCACTTGCCTGGTTTCCAGGGCCCATGCCCCCATGCCCTGCCCTGCTCATCTCCCAATCTCCAAGCAGGGCTTGGCATCCGCAGCTGAACAGGCCTGGTGTACACATGGTTGTCAGGTTCCTTGGAGGCTGAGGGCAGCCACAGACAGAGGCCAACAATGACCAGCACCAGGACCATGGCCAGCAGACCCAGCACCACTAACTTCATCTTCATGACTCTACTGCATCCACGGGGCAAGGAGCAGGGTCAGGCCCAGCCTCAGACACTCCCTGGCACCTCCCCAACAGAGCACAGTCTAAAGTCGGGCCTCAGAAACACAAGCTCAGTGTCTCCTTCCCGCCTCCCAGAACGTGTGCATGCTGTCCAGTCCTGGGAGTGGGCGCCTCCGAGGAGCAGAGGCAGGGAAGGAGCAGGAGCTGCCAGAGAACCCATAAGCTTACCTAGTCCCAGAGGGGACAAGAGGCCAGCCAGGGGGTGCCCAGCAGCCCTGGGGGACAGTGGAAGGCATCTACACAGGGTGCAGGACAGGCAGGCCTCTCACAGAGGTCCAGCCTAGCCAGGAGGATGGGGAGGCTGTCGTCACAGCAGCAAGGAGGCACACAGTGACTCCGCACAGTAACTCAGCCTGTCACCAGGTGACTAAACTTCATGCAGCCCTGGGAGGGCCCCGGGTGGGAGGTGTTGTGAGCCGGGGAATAGGGTTCCCACGTCCCAGGCTCGGTTCCCTCCAAAGGGCGCTGTCTGCCCACGAGCCCCTCCAGTGAGCCCCAGGCTGGGTCCCTCTGGCTCTCCCTGTCCCTGTTCAGAGCATCTGAACTCACAGCCAGTGTCGCAGAGACGGCTCTGGAGGCGGTGGAGTAGTGGTGCCCCTGGCACTAGACCAGAACCCAGCCTAAGGGGCCTCACCACACGCTGCTGTCAATGCCAAAGGTGTGTTCCGGGAACATGGCCTGGGGCCCTGAGTGCAGACTGGTTCTGCTGCCCATCCAGAAACATTAGCACCCCAGGCCCAAGGAACCACCCGAACAGCCCAGAAAGGCAGGGCCCAGAGAGGGCCTGAGCTGGCCCAAGCTCACAGAGCCCAGCAGTTCACGCTTGGCCACTTGGTAACTGCCCCAAGTTACTGCATGTTTCTGACCAGCCCACCAAGAAGTCTGAGCCAGGAACAGCCGCGGGCCCAGCCCAGGGGACCTTGGACACTTCTGCCCATTCCCCTGCGGCCCTTATCTGCCAAGGATATGGGTCAGAGGCTCCCTGAGTCATGGCTCCCTCCCCTGCTCCTGGGCCTGCTGTGCCTACAGTGCCGGAGAGCCCCTGCAGCCTCCACCTGAGGTCTATTCCGTGCCCATAACACCTACCCCACAATCATCCTTCCAGGCTGCCCCAGCTGACAGAAGGGGACATGAAGGCTGACTCAATATTGCTGCCTGCCTGGGTCACATAGGCCTGTCCTGTCATCCACTGCTCTCAAATGGGCTCTGGACAGAACCCACCAGACACACAACTGTGAGATCCTCAATAGCCCTAGGGTGGAGGTGCTATGACCAAGTCCTTTCCCAGGCTATTCCTCCTCCTGAAGATCAGGGTGACTGGGAAGATGACAGGGCAGGAACCAAGGCCCCATGACCTGTCCCTGAAGGCTAGACAGCCAACAGGAACATCAGGGGATCTGGCCCTGCTAAGTGGCTGCATTCCATGGCAGTCAGCCAGGAGGGGTCTAAAGTGGAGAGCCACAGGGCTCTGTCCCCTGCCCCGGCCTGCTCAGCAGTGTCCTCTCTGCCTGAGAGCATATAAGACAGGCAGGATTCACAGCAGCAGGTGGGCAGGAAGAAAGTCTGAGTGCGCAAAGGATGGCTCAGACCCCCGCAGCTGACCCCAAAAGGAAAATCCTGGGCTGGGGAAAGTAGGGAGACAGAGCTGCCTTTGATGGGGCACAGCTGAAGCCTGGCAGCAGCTGAGGATTCCAGAGAGGGGAGACAGGAGGGGAGGCACTTTATCAAAGGCCATGTCAACAGAGGTAGGGCCTACAGAACAAAGGAGGCTTCTCCTCGCATGCTGAGTGTGTCACATTTTGTCCCAGTCAGCCCTCTACCCCCTGAATGCAGAGAGGGCACCTAGGGGGAAGTGGGTCTGGGGAAGCCATGTCACCCAAGGAAAGACTGCAGGGGCTGGCCTAGAAGTCTTCTGCAGACCCCACAGCTCTTGTCCTGGGCACATAAGGTAGTGAGTTCCCTGTCCCCAGAAATGTGCAAGCCTCACTCACCCAGAGACACTGACTCTGGTGTCAGTACCACCCACTTCCAACACACGTGCAAGCACGTGCGCACACACACAACTGAGCCTCATCTAGGCTGAGCAGAGCAGCTTCCCAGGATGCAGCAGAGAGAGGAGTATGAGGAAGAGATAGACATGGCAGCCAGTCTGAAGTTTCCTGGTTAATCCTTCAACCCAGCTTGATGGCTTTGTCACCACAACCCCAGAGCCACAAGGGTGAAACCAGAGCACAGCCCCAACCCCATTCACAGGCAGGAAACTGAAGCTTAGACAAAAGGGATTTACCGAGGTCAGCTGGCCCCAGGAGGTCTGCAGACCTGCAGGTAAGCCCAGGACCCACCCATCCCTTACCCTGCCAGCCCCCAGAATAGAGTCACTATCCCTGGGTATGAGAACGCACAGATCTCTGTGGCTTCTCCAGGCCTGTCTACATCCCTGGACTGGATGCTTACTACCCAGACCTGGAGTTGGAATCCATCTTCCACGCTGTCTACCTGTGCGGTGCAGTGTTGAGAATTAGAAAAAACACCCCTTCAGTAAGATTTAATAACCACTACCTGCTGGAAACCTGTTGAAAGAACTATATATATATCCCCATATATATAGCTGAGAGGTGGCAGGCGCCCCCTGGAGTTGGGCAATGACCCCTCGCACAACCGGCCCTGCCCCACCCCAATCCACAGCCACAAACAGAACCCAGGAGTGAGGCAAGCATGGCCCAACGACACAGGGTCCCCCAACCCCATCACAGCTCTGGCTCTACTCCAGAGCTGACCCCCCACCCCCATTCAGGGCTGCCAGATCCTCCTGGGTCTGTTTCTTCATGCTGCACTCTCCCCTCCTTTTTTTTTTTTTGAGACAGAGTCTCACTCTGTTGCCCAGGCTGGAGTGTAGTGACGCAATCTCGGCTCACTGCAACCTCTACCTCCCGGGTTCAGGTGATTCTCCCACCTCAGCCTCCCGAGTAGCTCAGATTACAGGCATGCACCACCACGCCCAGCTAATTTTTCTATTTTTAGTAGAGAGGAGGTTTCACCATGTTGGCCAGGATGGTCTCGATCTCTTGACCTCGTGATCCGCCCGCCCTGGCCTCCCAAAGTGCTGGGATTACACGCATGACCACTGCGTCTGGCCCACTCTTCCCTCTCAATTCCAAGAAGCCACGGCTCTCTCAAGGGCTTCTTCGAGTAAGTCAGGTGACTCTGCCCCAGCCCTCCCTCACCCACCGGCATACCTCTCTCAAACCCACTTAGCCAAGAAACAGAGGCCCCCCCTAGCCCAGACACAGTTGGATAGAGAACCCAGGGCTCTCCCCTTCTGTGGGATCCCTCTGCAGGATGTGCCCATGTGAGTTTCCCCCTTCACCCCGAAGTGCAACTCACTCCCACTGCGCAGGTGCATAAACCGAGGCTCGGAGAGGAAGAGGAACTCCTCTAGAGCGCAGCAAGCACACGGCAGAGCTGAGAATGGGACTCAGGCCTCCAGACACTCCTGGGAGTCCCCTGGCCTGAGCTTCCCCACCTATGATGTCCAGCATCTCAGAGAGGGTGAGGGGCTCCTCCGGGTCACACAGCGCTGGGCCACAGCCAGCTGCCCTCACTCACTGGCTCACCGGACTCTGGATCTGGTCGTCCAGCAGCACACTAAAACCAAGCTAAGATTCCCCGCTGTGACCCAGCTCCTCTCCTCCCCGCCTCCCCAGGCAGCATGCGGGCGGGCAGTGCGGTGCGGGGGAGGCATTAAAGGCACAAGAACTGCTGCAGGTGGGACAATGGCTGGCTGCTGGTCCCATCCCTGGGGCTGTGTGATCTGGGACCGCTGCAGGTCTGAGTCCGGTGGGGTCTCAAACCCTGAATGAGAGACCTGAGCTCTGACGGCCTTGGTGGGGCTGAATGAGGCCAGGTTTCAGGGGAAGGCAGATTAGACCAAAGGTTCCCTGGGAGATGGGGCAACAGAGCTGGGCGGCAGCCAGATGCCCACGCCAGGAGGGGCTGGAGATGTAAGCATCTGAGGCCCCACAAGGTCTGAGGAGTCTAGTTCACCTCTACAACCCCAGGGCAGGGGATGCCTCTCCTAACAGGCCCTCTCCCCAGCTTGCAGAGCTACAGGTGGGGCTCTAAGAGATGTCACTCCAAGGACCCTGGTCACCTGGACTGAAGGGAGTCACATGATCCAGGAGGGTCCTTCCTCAACCCCCAATTTCAGGGGTCTGACAAGACAGGCTGACAGAGGACCCCAGACAGTGGGAGCAGGGGGACGAGGCCCATCCATCCATCACACCCTCACCTGCTTTGCCCCATTCAATGAGATGGGGTGGGTGCCCCCACAGGGCTGACAGGCCCAAGCCTCTCAGCCCTCAGATCGAGGTCCACACATGGTCTGCAGCCTGCCAGTATTGTCACTCTTAGCAAGGTGCACGCTTACATTCCTTCTTATTCCATCATTCATTCTCTCATCAAATCCTGGCCCCTCCAGATTCTTCTCTCAAGGAGCCCTGACCTGGCTGGGCATGAGACAGTATGGTCACCCCAGGGGGAAGAGCCCTACGGAAGGGGCAGACACCAGAATAGGGGCCTTGGGAATCCAGCCGGAGGTGGGATTGGATTTGGGGAGGACCTGACAGGCAGAAGGAACCACCTGAGCCTGAAGGCCAGGAAATGGAGCCTTTTCCAGGAAGTGAGGGCTGCAGGGGACCTCTTGACCACCTTAGGCCCGTCCTGAGCCCCGAGGTGTCAAAGCTGGAAAAGGAGGTGGCCGAGCTAAGACCTTCAAGGCCAGGCCAGTCTGGACTTTGAGAGCCCTGGGAGGCTGGTCAATGTGTCACCGGGCCCAGTAACCCATTAACCCTGGCTCACTCATTAAGACCCTGGTGGGTGTCCATTAGCTCCTTGGCCGGTTTCAGGAGCCGGGCAGAGGGTAGGGGTCATGGGAAGAAGGGAGTGCTGATTGGGGTGCTAGGTGGAGGCTGGCTGAGTTGGCTCTCTGTGTCCTTGTTCCTTGAGGAGCGTTCTAGGGCCAAGCTGGCCTCCAGCCGGGGCAGCTGCAAACACAGCCCGGCGGGGATGCCGCCCCACCATCCTAGTGACTTTCATCTCCTTATCACTCCTGTGTACTGGCACCAGCAGCCCACAGTGCCTCGGGGGCCTCAGCCTGACAGGAGGCTCAAGGGGCCAGTCCAGTGCCTGGCTCAGCACCCAGCCACACTGCCCCTCTGAGAAATGGGCCCAATGTGGCCTCCAAAACCTTGTCTGTTTCAACGGGCTGGGATCTGCCCCACCTCTGTATCTGGGAAAACAAGGCTCTGGTGGGGCAAGAAGGGAGCTCCTGGCATAGGAACCTGCAGGCTGAGAGGGGAAGGGACCTGCCCAAAGCCACTCGGCCAGACAGTGACCCATGACACCAGGAAGGCTGTGCAAACCACTTCCTGCAACTGGCGTCTCATTGCAGCCCCACCCCACTGTCAGGTCCAGGAAGCTGACCACAGGAATCACCCGGAAATCCTCGTGCCCTGAGTGGGCCATGGTGAAGGCCATGGCGGGGTGGGGTTGGGGGGCGCATGGGGGCATGACATCCTCAACTGCAGTCATGAGGCTCACAATGAGCGAGCAATGCGGATGGGTCCAGATGCAAGCTGTGCCTGGCCCATACTCCAGAACCGCTGGAACAACATCTCAGGGACCCCTGGGAGCCAGAAACCCAATATTATCCGGACATTTTGTGTTTCCTGGTGTCCTGCACCAAGGAGACACTTGGTAAACTGGCTAAATAGAACTGACTTCAAATCCAAGCATCATAGCATTGGAGTCAATATTAGGATCACGGAATCTCAAGTGTTTGCCCTCTGATCTTCCAGCATCCCAGAAAGGTCAGCTTACATACCTTCCCCAGTGGGGAGCTCACTACCTCCAAAGATAGTGGGACTGTGTTTGGTTGGCGAGTTCTTCCCAACATTAAGCCCCAATTTGCCTCTTTGTAACACCTGCTGCAGGTGGGCCTGGCCTCAGATCCTGCCCACTGTCAAAGGCCACAGAGCAGAGAAACAGGGGCCACCCCAGATCCTGTACCTGGCCACAAATTCTCTGAGCCACAAAGACCACACTGAAGGAATGGGAGGAAGGCTTCAGCTCAATGGAAGTGCTGGTGCCACTCAGCTGTGATGGAGGGAGGTCAGCACAGGCCAACTGTGGGCATGGGCAGAGCTCCTGTGCCCCCAGAGCCTGGCCAACACCCCCAGTACCATTTGCAGCATTTGTTATTCCAGCACCCACCTGTGATGTGAGGACACAGACTGAAGCATGGCCAAGTGCGTGGGCCCTTCAGAATTGTCAGCTTGTGAATGCCTGGGAGCACCCAGCAGCAGGGCTGGCCTGGCACTTGATGGAACAAGTCCAACTCCCAAACTCAGAGGCAGGATGGCAGAGGCATGGGTCCTAGAGTCCCTGGGTTCAAACTCAACCCCAGCCACTGATAGTGTGGGTATCACAGCAGCCTTTCCCTTCCTGGCCTCAGTCTCCTACCTAGAGAGCAGGGATAACTACAACAGTTACTGGGTGGATTCCCTGAGACGGCCACGCACAGACTGTAGGGAGCATCTGCTACTTTCAAGACCTCACAGGGTCTCGCCAGGCTCTGACACCAGGCCTGTAGGAGCTTCTCACCTTTCCTGATGAGCAGCTCAGAGCAGGGGCCCAAAGGGTACCCCTCCTGGCCACCCTGTCCTCCCTGCCCAAGGCACCCGCCACAGGTAGTATTTATCACATCACCTGGTAATTATCTGCAGTGTCTGAAAGCTCCAAGGAGGGGTTGGGGGTGCAGGAAGACTGTCCATGCCTCAGCCCCGACACTATCCCACGTCCTGGTCTCCAGGAAAGCCAACCCGAACCCGCTCATGTCTCAAGGCCTCCCTGGTGACATGCCCAAGCACACCTGTTCACACACAGCCCCCTGTGACTTCACTGATGCCAAAACTGCGCAGCACTTTCCACGCACGCCATGCTCTCATCTGGACTTCTGGGGACCTCCCCCTGCCTCATAGCAGCACCTTCCCGACCTCCCTTGCTTCTTGGATACTGGGCTCAGGAATGCTCTCACTGACGAGTCTGCGCCCTGCTGGCTTATGTTTCAGACACACCAGATGGACGTGCCCAAGCCTGAGCTAAGCAGCTGCCTCCCCAGACCTCCTACCACCAGGGCAGCCAGAGTCTAGCCCTGGGCAGCTGCCCCTGCATCCTCACTGGGCCTGTCCAGCTGCTCCCACCTCTATACCCCACTCCCAGCCTCACCTGATCCCCAGTCCCCACAGGCCACCCCTCTCACCTGGAGACTCCCAATCACAGGTCCCAGCCCCTCTGCTGTTTCCCTACTGCAGCCCAGGCGCTTGGCATGCACATCTGAGCACACCCCTCCCCCACTGGAAAAAAAACACTCCAGAGGTCCCCCTTGTCCTACCTTGCTGGCACCTGTCCTTTCCTCCTTTTTTTTTTTTCTGGAGTGGGGCAGCTGGATATGAACCGTCCTTTCCCCTTACTCCTTCCCGGTCTTTGGGACTTTGCACTGACTCCATTATCATGGAGACACTCTTCAGACACCAATCACAATGCCACCTCCTCCTGAAGCCCTCCGGCACTGCATCTCACTCTGCAGGCCGGCTGCGACTGCTGCCTCCTCCACAGTATCCACAGTGCCCAACAATTTTCACTGAATGGATGGATGCCAGCTGTCAGGTGGCTAGCTGTTTTTACTAAAATGCGTCTTCTAGGACTTTACACTGAATCTACCTAGCCACCTGACAGCTGGCATCTCTAATCTTGTAATCCCAGCACTAAGGGAGGACGAGGTGGGTGGATCACTTGAGACCAGGAGTTTAAGACCAGCCTGGGCAACATAGTAAGACCCTGTCTTTAATTTTTTAATTATATATATTTTTTACAAGGCCAAAGAGGACAAGGTTTGGGGAGCTTCATGTGGAGGCCGACAGGAAGGTGAATAAGAACTCATCCACGGCCAGGCGCAGTGGCTCATGCCTATAATCCCAGCACTTCCGGAGGGCGAGGTGGGTGAATGGCTCGAACCCAGGAGTTCACCACCGGCCTGGGCAATATAGAGAGACCCCATCTCTACAAAAATAAACAAAAAAATTAGCTGGGTATGGTGGCACATGCCTGTGGTCCCTGCTACTTGGGAGGCTGAGGGGGACGATCACTTGAGCACGGGAGGCAGAGGCTGCAGTGAGCTGAGATAGTGCCACTGTACTCCAGCCTGGGCAACAACAAAAAAAACCAACTCATCCATGTGTCCAACTCCATTAGGACAGAAACTTCTGTACTTGGGAGTCTTCCAGTCTTTGCCTTATATTATCTCTTCATCTGACTGTTTATTTGTAGCCTTTATTCATTTTATCTTTTTTTTTTTTGTGATCCACCCGCCTCGGCTTCCCAAAGTGCTGGGATTACAGGCGTGAGCCACCATATACCACGTTCTCACTTCAAGTGGGAGCTAAGCACTGGGTACACATGGACATCAAGATGGAACAATAGACACTGGGGACAACCGCAGGGGGCTGAGAGGGAGAGGGGCAAGCGCTGAAAACCTACATATTGGGTCCTGTCTGGGTGCTGGGGATCATTCATACCCCAAACCTTAGCACTGCACAATATACCCACATAACAAACCTGCACATGTACCCCTTGAATCTAAAGTGAAAGTTTTTTTTAAATCTCATGGGATTCTTTGGAGGAATTAAAAGAGGTTGAGTCCATCCATGCCCCATTCAAAATCCAGGAGTGGCTTACAAATGCTCTGGTTTTAGAGCTTCAATATGAGTTTTGTGATACAACACAAACAGGCAGAAGGGAACTGTATTCAATATACTTGAAACGAACCATCGCATATAAAATAAAACGATACCATTTGTGGCCAGGCATGGTGGCTCACATCTGTAATCTCAGCAGCACTTTGGGAGGCTGAGAAGTCCGGCGGATCATTTGAGGTCGGGAGTTTACATTCCCACCAACAGTGTTTGAGGGCTCCCCTTTCCCCACGACCTCACCAGCGTTCATTATTGCCTGTCTTTTTGACAAAGGCCTGTTTTAACTGGGGTGAGATCTCATTGTGGTTTTGATTTGTGTTTCTCTGATGATTAGTGACACTGACACACCACTGTGCCCTCAGTTGGCCTTAGCTCACTTATACATCTAACATTCACACGACTAAAATAGTCCCCATGAAGCCAATAGTGCCATTGGTATCACGTAGAAGGATATAAGACATGAAACACCGTGTGCCAGCAGATGTATCCTGCCTGTGTCTTTAGCAGGAATCCTCACGGCTGTCCACACTTCAGGCCAGGAGCTATTCTCTGGATCCTGCTCCCCAAGTGACACCTCACGTGCAAAGCAACAAGGTCACATGGGTGGGCACAGGGCTACCAAGCTTAGAAGCCTGTGTCCCAAAAAGAAACTGAGATTTCTTTTAACAGTCCCATGGTCAAAGTTTTCAAGGGTCCCAGCAACGGACATGCCTAGTTACAAACACCACTGCGCTCAGGGAAACCCAAAGTATGGTTTACCTCTTGATTTTTTCTCCAAAGCCAGCCACGAAAAAGTTGACCACAGACTTCAAAACATTTCTAACAATAGCAAAGTCCAATTGATGGCAGACTTCAAAAATTGCAAATACTCTTCTCTAACTCGAGATGCCCCCATTGTTTCACAATTCATTCATAGCTCTCCCAATTCAGATAATGATGACCAACTCTGGGCCATTTTTATTTGTAGTCTGGTAACCCAACACAGATGACATTCCACCTTTTCCAGGTTTCCAAGGGAACTGACTCAGAAAGTTAACCCAAGTTCATATTCATTTCTAGAGAAAGATAAAAAAAGTTTTCTAACTTTATTCATGCATACGCAATACAAGGATCCGTGGAATTTCTGAGAGACCTTCAACCTCACTGCCAAATTTTCAAGAGCTGTGACAAACCTTAATGTCAAAGAAAGACTGCTTTCATAGCAGCAGAACTGCCATCACATCTGTCAGCTGGATCTGCCACGGGCTTTTTTTTATGTCGTATCAACTGCTTCCCCATGTCTCTGAGTTGTTGAAAGTATCACAGCGGCAAACACATTTTTCTTTCTCACTTTTTTTTTTTGCTGTTGAGATGGAGTCTCAATCTATCCCCCAGGCTGAAGAGCAGTGGCGCAATCTTGGCCCACTGCAACCTCTGCCTCCTGAGTTCAAGCGATTCTCCTGCATCAGCCTCCAGAGTAGCTGGGACTACAGGCATATGCCAGCACGCCTGGCTAATTTTTGTATTTTTAGTAGAGACAGGGTTTCACCATGTTGGCCAGGCTGGTCTCAAACTCCTGACCTCAGGTGATCCACCCGCCTTGGCCTCCCAAAGTGCTGTGATCACAGGCGTGAGCCACCATGCCCAGCAGGCAAACACATTTCTAGTTCATGCATACATATGCCAGGTGGGATGAACCTGCCCCGGGGCCCCTGATGGTGCTCATGGGTAGAGCAGGGTGATCCCCAGGTCCCACGATGGCATGGGACCTGATGCTGGCATCAGGTGGTCTGGCCTGTTGTTAGGCCCCCTGCTGGTGCAAGCACATGCCAGAAGTGGAGGGCAGGGCAGGTCTATACCCAGGTCCCTGGGTGAAGTACTTGGGTACTTGTGGGGTGGGGGTTCTCTGGGAGGGGTCAGCCTATCCTTAGGCCCTGTGGGAGCCTGCATGGACACAGGTTGTGGTTGGTGGGCTGGGGTGATCCCCAGGCCCCTGAATGTCATCCTTGGGGACCAGGGGCAGGTGGGCTGGGTCTGTTGGCAGTCCTCCCTATGGTATGTGTCTGTGCCCATGGCAAGAGGTGGGCAGAGCAATTTCCAGGCTCCCAGGTGGCTTGCTTGGGTGGCAGTGGTGGTGACTGGTTTTGAGTGGGCTGAGTCTGCATTCAACAGTCAACTCAGAAACCCCAGACGCCATTTTCCATGCCAACTGGCCTGTCCACCACTCAGAAAGGCCCTGGACACTGTGCCATGTGGCTGGCCCCGCATTGGGCCAGGCTTCCATGGGAGGCAGGAGGTCTGGGCCCTGCCCTGGGGAGGGAGAAGAATGGGACACAGGCAGTGGTCATTGAGCGGAAGAGACAGAATGAGCACAGGATGCTGTGAGGCGGTAAGTATAAGGAATCATGGAGCTGAAGGTGTTCATCTGACATATACCAGAAACTAACATAAAGTAGGAAAATACACAAAACCAACTAATCCAACAAAACTTGGGCAAAGAACTGATAGACATTTCTGAAAAGAAGGCAGGAAATGAACAGGTTAAAAAAAAAAAGCTTGCCCACATCACTAATCATCACAAAAATTTAAATCAAATCACACTAAGACAGTGTCCCCATCCACATAAAATGAATGTTGCCAAAAGCAAAAACAGAATTTTTAAAAGGCAATCACAAGTGTAAATTTACAGAGAGGGAAACTCTTAGACACTACTGGTGGGAATGTAAATGGGTGTACACACTATGAGCAATAGTTGGCAGTTCCTCCTCAAATTAAAAATACAATTACTATGTCATCTAGCAATCTCACCACTGGGAAATACAAAGTACATGGATGTATTATGCTCCCTGATTACAAATGACATAGAAGAGCTATAGTGGTCCAAACAATACGGTATTGACATTAACACAAAAATACAGAACAAGACACAACGAGGGAACCAAATACCAAACCCAAATTCATATATGATGGACACATTTTTAACAAATATACCCAGGGGATGGGAGACCCCGGGCTGCCTTCGGTCGGGGCTGCAGAAGTGTCCTGGGGGGACCTGCAGCCACCTCTCACCTGGGCTCTGGATGGTTTCTACTCCATGAGGATTTCCAGAGTTTCCCCTCAGCCACCCTCAGAGTCAGAGGGGCTTCCACGGGGCTGCAACCATCTGTCCCAGTCTTTCCTGTCTCTATGACACACCGTGTGACCTGCGTACACTGCGAGATGTAGGTGCGTGCATTGAAACCGTACAGTTAAGATGACCTACAACCGATGCTACTCTAAGTCTTCCAGAGATTTTTCAGATATCCCCAGAGTCAAACAAACTAGTGATATCCCATGGTTTTGCAAACCAGAACCAACAACTGCACAGAAACAGCTCCTTATGCGCCATCAGACACTCTCCAGACCTGCCCCTCACTCACAAATGTAACAAAGCAGCATGAACCCAGGCAGTCTTCACTCCTCAGGGCCACATAACAACCTCTATCGGTCAGGAAGCCTTTGATCTGGGCCAGGCTGCCGACCCACAGGGGTTAATTGTGCCTCTCATGCTGAGTGTTGTTTCCCCTCACTGGACTAACCCCCACCCTTCCACCAAGAAGGGCCCCCAGGGAAACTGCTGTTTGACATCCAGGAGCCCATGTGGAATGTTCCAGCAACCTGGATGGCCTTGGCCACCTCTAATACCAGCCTTTCCCTCTGTGGGGCTCCCTTCCTGGCTCTTGCTCATTCAAGTCAATCTCAAGTGGCTGAGATGTCCTGCTCTCTCACCCTCCTGGGTCACCCTGATGGCATAGGCAGGTGTCTGCATTCAAGAATGAGTTACCCACAGGCCAACTTCCCTGGTGTGGGGGACAATGCCTGGGTCCTCCAGACAGCCAGCCCCAGGTAAACAATCCAGCTCTGACACGGCTCAAAGACTGTGTGGCGCACCTGGAGAGACTCTCTGGTCCTGTGCCCTCTTCTGGCTCACTGGATTCTTAGGATTATTGAGAGACTGGGCTTAAAGCTCTCAGCCTAGGGCCCACGATGCCACAGGGAATCAAATCAGCATGACCAGGGATCGAAGACCTCTCCTTGGCTGGGAATGGGGAATCAGGGTTGCAGAGACAAGGGGCACAGAGAGATGCCTGTGCCATCAGAGAAGGGACTGGGGATCTGGTCCACTCTGGGCTCCTCAACCTGAGCGTGAGGCCTTGCTGCGCCATGAGCTCACCTGCCCCTTGGGAGTCCACTGTGACTGCAGTCCAGCGGGGTCAATGTCCACACTGATGCCAGAAAGAAGTCCTGGGAGATGCGGAGGGCATCCTGTAGCGGCAGGCAGTCTGGGTGGTCCACGGGTGTGAGCTTCAGCAGGTCCTGGGAAGGGATGAGGTGGTGGATTGGGGGCCGTGTTTTTGGGGTTCGATGAGAAGCTCCTGGGGGAATGCTCAGTCCTCACCAAAAGAATTCAAAGGGCAGGTACTCAGGGACCCACACTCATGCCTGCAAAATCTGAACCGAAAATTAGAATCGGAGCAGCAGGGTTGATTCTAAAAGGGGCTGGGCTCGCTTTTCTCCCTGCTGCAGTCATTACTCTTTTCCCCTGGCAGAGGCAGCCGGGTGGAGGCTCATCTCTTCAAGCAGCTGGGAGAGACACCCCACTACCCACCCTGCAGCTGCTCCAAGGATACTGGAGACAAAAAGACAGGGGTTGGGGAAGCAAGACGTTCCTGCCTCCACCAAGACAGCAATTGGCCAAATGCCCTGACCCTGCTGGCATGGTTACCGCAGGCCAGGCAGGCATATTCAGGGCTCAGGATCCCTCTGCCTGACTTTTCAAACGGGCTGTTCTCAGTGACTCTGGTCCCCTCCCACCCTGGGCTCACTCTTGAGAAACTCCTAAGCCTCCTCTGGCCCTTCAGGGGCCTTAACGCTTATGTGTAGGACCAGGATGCTCTGAGTGACCTACTTGGTCAGTGGGCTGCTACAGCAGAGCTGTTGGGGAAGGCAGAGAGAAAAAGGACAATGACATACAAAGAACCACTCAACACCTCAGAAACCAGCTTTGTCCCCCACCCACCTGCCTTGCTCCCCACATGAACACCTGCTTGCAGGAAGCCAAAGTGGGTCCACAGCAGCCCACCTCTGTTCTCACTCCCAGGGCAGACAAAGCAGCAAGAACAGGTGACACACAGCCCTGGTGACCCTGTCCCCTCCCTACCCATGACTACTCTCCCATCAGACCTGGCTTCGAGGGCTGCTCCCCAGTCCTGTCCAGGCCTTATCTGGCTCAGAGCAGATGATCCCCTGCACCTCCCACCCTGAATCACACAGCTACACCCAGCACATGCTACAGAGGCCCAGCACACTCTGGATCACATCCAGAAACTCCACAATAGGGGAGGAGACATGCTGTTTCCCAGGAAGGGCAGTTCCCCAGGCTTGGTCATTCTCAGACTCCTCCAGTCAAAGGCCGGGCACAGCCAGCTGGGATCGCCATGCTTCACTCTGACCCACACGACTGGCCTTGCCTCCTCTATGGGAAGAGACCCCTCCGCACAACCTCAAACCGAGACATAACAGGACAGGACAGGCTGGATGCTAGAGAGGCCAGCCAGATCTCCACACAAAGGCTCTGCTCTTAAGCAGGAGGTAGCCTGAGGGTCAAAGGTTTCCTGAAGCAACTCAGGTGAGACCTCACATACAAGAGCCCCAAAGAGGCTGCAAAAGCACCAACTCAGCCAGCCAAGAACCCAGGTGCCACACGCTTCTCAGACCACTGAGGATCGCTGGGATTCAGCAGGAAAAGGTGGACATGACAGCTGATGGACCAATACTTCCCAACACCCTTCCAGCAAGCAGCTGTGCCCCGCCCCTCCCCACATGAGTCACTCAACTTCGGTCCCGTACATGGATGCCTTTGACCATGGGGTCATGGCTTGGGTCTCCTGCTATAGGGGCAGTGAGAGGCAGGATGGTGGTCTGGGAAGGAGGATCCTAGACTGGGTGTTCCACAGGACCAGGCTGTGACAGATCCCAGAGCCAATACTCATGTGCCAGCCAGTCCCCAAACCCAACAGCTCCCCAAAGCCCAGGATATAAATAGCCTGTGCACTGCCAAGCAGACACTTCAGGGAATGATCTGCTGGCTGTGAAGAAGATGCGGCCTCAGTAGGGTTCCACGAGCCTTCTGCCAGCAAAATCTTCTTTGCTTGGATGCCCATTAGAAACACTAAGGGAGCTCTTCAAAGAAACAGGCCAGACATGGTGGCTCACATCTGTCAACTCAGCATTGTGGGAGGCTGAGGCAGGAGGACAGCTTGAGGCTAGGACTTTTAAGACCAGCCTGGGTGGAACAGTGAGACCCCACCTCTACAAAAAACACAAAAATTAGCATGGCATGGTGGTGCATGCCCATAGTCCCAGCTACTTGAGAGGCAGAGAAGGGAGGATTCCTTGAGCCTGGGAGATCAAGGGTGCAGTGCCCATGATCGTGCCACTGCGCTATAGCCTGGGCAACACTGCAAAGTCCCGCTTTCAAAAAAGAAACAAATGAAACAAAACAAAACCAAAGATGCCTGTCTCCTGCCCCATCAAATAAATCCAAATCTCTGCAGGGTGACACAGGGTATTAACATTCTTAAATTTTGCCTTTGCTGAAGTAAACATATAGTAATGGCTGAAAACCACGGCGTTATGTAAATACACTTCCTATGACTTATTTGTAGTCCTTTCGTATCTAGCAATTTCTACAGATCCTCTCTGTGGGCTTCAGAAGCCAGAATGGGCAGGGCCAGGTGTGAGGTGTCCTAGGACACTGAGGGTAGAGCACAGCTCCCAGCTCAGGGGGACCCATTTCTGAGGCTAAGGCACCCACCTGGGGCTCAGCCTATCTTCAGAGGGAAAATCACACCTCAGAACACCAGACACCCAAATGAAAGCTCCAGTTTGGCAGATACCTGCCAATAGACCCTGGAGTGGCTGCCCCAGGGAAAACTGCCATTGCACTGTCAGCTCCCTCCAGCCCTCTCTCAGGTCCCAGCAGGAGCAGATTTCTGACTAAGCTCAGAGGTCTCAACAAATGGCAGGTTGAACATCAGAGGAGTTATTAATAGGCCTATAGTTACCTCAAGACTCCACCTTACCAGGGCCAAAAATGAGTCCTGGAAGGGCAGCCAGAAAGAAAGTAGGGCAGAGAGGAAACACAGGGAGAGGGGCCCTGGGACCACGTCAGATATGGAGGGAACCAGGGGAACGAGAGCAGCCCTGATGATTGTACTCCCCACAGCCCCTGCATGCCTGTGAACCCTGAGAATTCAGGGTGAGGAGCTCACTCTTGCCCTTCACCTGTTCCTGGGCTCTGGCAGGCTGGCCTGCTTCCTGCCCCAGCCTCGCCCACTCTCCGCACTCCTCGCCACTGATGTGGGCAAGCTGATCTCTCCGGTTTGCTGGGCTCTCACCCTCTGCCCAATGGCACCGAATTAACTTCTTCGCGTGCTTTATTTTCTGTGATTAAAAAGGGAAACAATTCTCACTAACGCCATTTCTCAGAGGAGAAAACAGGCACAGGGATGTTCTATGACTTCCTCACGATCACCAAGCTACAAGGGGGAGCTGGGCTTTGAATGGAGGTCTACCCATGCTCCTAAAGTTGAGGTGTCCTCCAAGGAAAGGACAGCACCTGTAAAAGCTCAATGAATGGGGCGGCAGTGTCACCACTAAGCCCGACCACACTGCTGCTCTGATATCCAACTTCCAGCCTCCAGAACAGGGAGAAATACAGTTCTGTTTTTGATGAGCTCCCCAGGCCGTTACGGCTCTTTCTTTGCTGTAACAGCCTGAATTAGCCCAGAAGTGCTATTCCATCATCTGTGTCATATTCCACCATTCAGAAGGGAGTCACTAACGCCTCAGTGCTGTCTCTGTGGACGCTGCCCACCCTAGGCTGAGATGAGGCACAGGGTCTGGGTCTAAATAAAATGGGAAGGCACTGGAAGGTGCAATGTCATAGGGGGAGGATGTCTGAACTTCATTTCATCTCAGCCTCTACTGGCGCAGCATGAAAGACGAGGCCCAGAGCAAAAGTGTCTTTTCCCGAGATCACACTGTGGACCCCAGGCCCACTGGAGTTGCATTCCACGTTACCTCTCACCCCTTCTTGTATTTGTTCCATTTCTAAGTGTGTGCAATATCCACAGGGAACACCACACCATGAGTTTTTAAATATTTATCTCAAACATACCTCATGAGTTCCCTAGGAAAGAGATGCTAGCATAACCCCCATTGTGCATGCTGGGGAGACCCCAAAACACCAAAGGAGTTCTCTAGGGTCTCACAACTGCTAAGATAAAGGCTGTTTGACCCAGCACTGTCTCCTCAAACCTGGGACCCTGGTTATATCCAGGTCTTCCCAAGGTGCTGAAGGGGCACACTTTTTCATAATGGTGAATACGTAAGGAGGTGACGGGGGAGGGTGAGCGGTCAGAAGCCCAGAGGGGCCTTTGAGTAGGACTTATGGAAAGGAGGAGCTTACAGGATGGAACCTACAAGATGTGACCTCACTTCCTTGCCGACAGACCCCCAACAGAACTTACAATTCTGGTAACTAGGCACCCACATTCTAGAGACAGCCCCATTTCCAGCTCACTTCGTAGGCGACGCTCGAGAGAACAACATGTTCTCCTGCTGTGTCCCGATATGCTGCCGACCTCCTCGTCGCAGAAGAGGCCAAAATGAGAGTCTTTCCCGAGAATATAGACCTTGGTTCAACCCTCGCCCTCGACGCCTCTGGCCCTTTGCCAGAAGGCACCCACAGGTAACACAGGGCCCAGGGCAGGCCCGTCCAGGCTAGGCCTCAGCTGTGCCCATCAGGGCAGCCCCAAGCACCTCCCCATTTGTTTGGGGGAAACAGGAGATGAGGGGCCCTCCCTGGATAGGAGCAGGTAGGTTGTCAGGTGTTTGGAGCCTGGTAGGTATGTCAGGTTCACAGCCCAGACCGTGCCTGGCAGGATGGGAAGGTGAGTGTCAAGGACACAGTTTGTCTGCTCAGATCTGAATCCCAAGTCCTCAAGCTGTCATCTGCCGGAGACCTCAGGCTTCTCTGGCTGGAGGTCTATGCAGACACTCCTATGTGCCAAATCCTGTTGGGGAAGGGGGTGCCAGGGAGGAGTTCTAATGGGGGTGTCCCACTGTGGGGTCAGCCAGACAGGCCACTGACACCTCTTGGCCCGGCTCTCGGGCACTCTCTTTGCAGAGCTCCACACAACAGACCAAACAAGAGCTGTTGGATGGATTCAATTTCTCCATATTCTTCAAAGAAGGGCACGTGCACCACACCACCAACCACGTCCAGTGCCGGTCTGCGGTGAGATTGGGCACAGAAGGGTCTCCACAGACAGGACTTGTGAAAACCAAGGTGGGCCCAGGACTCAGACACGAATATGGGGACTCCCTAAGCTCCATCCTAGGGCGTTCCCACTTGAGTGACCCACTGTCCTCTCCCAAAGGAATCTGGCTGCCATTAGTCCCCAGTGGCAACTTGGTTACAGGCAAAGTCCCTTTCACCTATCAGAGGAAGACCAGAGAAAATCCTTCTGTTTTCACTTCAGGCTATGCCAGGAGTATCTCGGCATGTTGCTTTAAGAATTGAGTACAATGGTAACATTGCAGAAAAATACTCACACTGTTATCATTTTAACTCCCCACCCTAAGTGGAGTTCCAGCAACAGGCAGCTCCACTGCCCTGCCAGACCTCCTCCAGGACTTAAAATCCAACACTTTTGCACAAACAAGGGGTGGGGGGGGGGTGCATTGATGACAACAAAAGAAGGTGAAGCGACTCTATGCATTAGTCTTTAAAGTGTCATCTCACAGAACTCATCCCTGCAGCCCCATCAGGCAGGAGTTGTACCCTCGCATGTCATTGTAACATTCCTTAAGGGAGGCCATTTTCCACAGCGGGTCAGCCTCTCAGTGCTGGTGGAGCCTGTCATGATAAAATTCCCTTTCGAGGCAGCCTTTCTACAAGGAGCATAATCCTATGCGTGTCCTAATAGGCTGGAGCAGTTTGCCAGGGCTGCCATAACACGGCACCCTGACTGAAGGGCTTAACCACAGAAATCTGGTTCCTCACAATTCTGGAGACTGGAAGTCCAACGTCAAACTGTCAGCCTGGGGTGGTTTCTCTGGGCCTCTCTCCTTGCCTTGGAGATGGCGGACTTCTATCTCAGTCAGCACAGGGTCTTCTCTTGAACTTCTCTGTGCGCTGACCCCCTCTCCTTGTAAGAACCCCAGGCATATTAAATTAGGGGCCACCCTAATGAACTCACTTCACCTGAATTACCTCTTGGAGTACTCTGTGTCCAGACACAGTCACATTCTGAGTCTCTGGGGTTGAGAATAGAAACAGTTACATTTGGGGAAGGGGACACAATTCAACCCATAAAATAAACAAATCCCCTGCAGCAGACAGACACCCAGGAAAGGGATATCTGGGTGAAAGGATATGCAGGTATCAACTTTCAACAGCTCTAGCTAGCTGACTTTCCAAAAGGGCTCCAGCTGGTCACACGGTCACCAGCAGCCTCTGAAGGTAGCTGCTTCTCTGAACGCAGCCTCCCCTGAATACTAACATGCTTTTAACTTTTTGCCAACTTGCTGTCTGTGTGGCAGAGAAAATCCTTGTTTCATTTCCACTTTCAAACATACATTTGCGTAACCTTTCACGGGTTCAATACCTGCCTGCGTTTTCCCCGAGTCGCCTCACAGATCCTGGGCCTTGGGACGTGCTTCCTCCCACCCTGGAGTCTTCCGGCATTTTCCCCTTGGCCAGGGCTGGGATGGCCGTAGCTGTTTCTCCAGACTCACGTTCATGTTAAAGGAACAAAAACAATCATATACCTTTAAGTCAAAGAGTTCTTCTAGAGCGTATTGTCCTGTGTGCTGTTGCTGAAATGAGGAGGGGATGAGGCCTCCCCAGGCCTTGAGGACTTGCAGGGATGATGCTCTTCATGCAGGTTGCTGACACAGAGGGTGCTGTTGCCCCACAGCTGACAAACACCGGGACGATGCCTTGAAGGCAGGAATCGTTTTATCATTCTCCATCCTCACATGCAATGTTACTCTGAAAGCCTAGAACGCTTTTCACCATGGGCACCCAGGTTCTCCACATGCACAAGTCCCTGAAGGGTTGGTGCTTCTTGGTGTGAGTTCCAGATCCCGATCCTCTGGTGGTCCATGGTGTTACCACTGACTCCCATGTCCCTCCTTGTCCCCCTAGTGTGAAAATGAGATCTGCAGGATGCTAACTTTCCAGCCCGGCACTGGGGAGAAGCTGTTGGAGTCCCTGGTTCCAGCCTTTCTAACTAAACCCATCTCCTCCTATGCCACCTGCCTGGGCCCCTCCTGGGACTTTATCACTGTGCCACACTTTTTGGAACTACTGGTTAGAAGGTGAGTGTCCATCCCCCTCCAAGACACAGAGGTGCCTCTGTCCCCTACTGGCTCTGTCTTGAAGATGCCCCTCTCGGGGCCTCGGTTGGCTCCTCTGGAACAGGGAGTAGTGAGAAGACGAACCTCACAGGGTTCTTGTAGGGACTCAATGATCTAAGACACAGCAAACAAAGGGGTCCCTAGAGCCTAAAACTCTGGAAAATCTGCTGGGGGTGCTGTGATTCATGTTTGTTACTTTTCCCCCTCACTTGAAGCAGCTCTCAGCATTCTGCCTCAATGGCCTATATCACTCACTGTTTGGAAAAACACATAGAAACCAAGTCTGCGATGGCACTGGTAAAGGATGTCTGAGATTCCTTCTGGCTGGTCTTTCTCCTTGACACAGACAGAAGAGGGGTCCCTTGGTGCTGAAAAAGGAGCCACAGGCCCACTCAGACATCTGGAGAGGCTCACTGGGGTTCTCCAAAGGTTGGGGTTCACTCATTCAACACATACATTCAAAACACCTCATTTGTGCATCGCTCTTCTTGGGGCTTGGCATAATTTCATAAACAAAGCAGATGACACTCCCCCGGCCTTGATTCTACTCAGAGTCAGGCACTCACAGTAGACAGAATAAACAAGTCACATCTACAGAATGTTACAGGTGAGACCCTCATGGCCTCCTCTACGTATGGTGGCATCCTCCCAGACTCTGACTAGAATGACGCAGCCCAGCAACAAATATAAACCGGGTGGATTTAGGGTTCTGAAGGGCCTTTTCACCCACAAAACATGGGGGAAAATATATGGACTCTGGCTGGGGAGAGACTAAAGGAGCCCTGGGGCTCATACTTCTTAAAATTCCCACGAGAAGGCTGACATCTGGGGACTTCCCCCACAAGAGGCAAATAGTGAGTTCTGTAAATGGAGACTTAGGTCCCCTGCAAAGCAGAGGGGAGGCTGGGGTCACAGCTGGCCACTGAGTAGACCCATCCCCCTCAGCACCGTGGCTTCCCAGCTCTCCCTGTCCTCCTCCCCCCGACATCTGCCCCTTCCCTCCTAACCCCAGGACCAGGGGACCCAGATCTGGAGCTTTGATGAGGAAGCTGCTCACAAATCTGCCTGCAGCTGCAGTCTTGAGTGCCCAGGTGTACAGTGCTGTGCTCCAGGGCCTTTGGGAAGAGAACGTCAGTGGGACGCCAGGGCTTATGGGGGTCTGTACAGCCCTGCTGCATGGGCAGGTCTGCCCCTTCCAGGACAGTACTGATGGCTTGGAGTAGGGTGGAGCTGTCCTCTGCACAGGCAGCCAGAGGCCAGGGACCCAGAACCATGCAAGGGTGCCCTGTAGGGTTGTGTGGGAGAAGACCAGGCCTCTGACTCAGCTGTCCACTCCATCACCAGCACCACCACCTCCATTTTGTTCACCTGGCCAGCTGAAAACTCTTCAGGTTGCTATCAGTCCCTGCAACAGTCATCTTTCTGGATAAAGCTGGCCTTCAAGAACTTTGCCTGGCCTGGACTGGGCTTGGAGGACCATCAGGAAATTGTTCTAGGCCAGTTGGTGCTTCCGGAGCCCAACGAGGCCAAGCCAGATGGTGAGGGGGCTTGCAGTCTGCAAGACTTTCCGGGGGTGGTGTTTTGGGGCTACAATTCCCTTAAATTCCACCCGGTCATTTCTGTGCTTGGAAAACCCAGTGAAAAATGACTGGTGTGGTGACCTTTTCTCCTTTTCCAGATCCTGCTCCACGTCCTGGGCAACACGCATTAACAATGCCGGCCCTGGAGCCAGCACCACCACTGCTGGCGGACCTGGGGCCTGCTCTGGAGCCAGAGTCACGTGCAGCCCTGGGTGTGCCCGGGTATCTACATTCAGCACCAGGGCCAGCACCAGCACCAGCACCAGCACCAGCACCAGGGGAAGGGCCCCCTCCAGGGACAGTGCTGGAGCCACAGTCAGCCCCAGAGTCCTCCTGTCCCTGTCGCGGGTCTGTAAAGAACCAACCCAGTGAGGAGCTGCCTGACATGACGACCTTCCCTCCCAGGCTGCTGGCAGAGCAGCTGACCCTCATGGATGCGGTGAGCAGCTGAGCTTTGCAGGCTGTGTCTCTGGCACCAGCTGTCTCAGACCAGCCTCTCCCTGAGGAGCAGCCAATGCCCTGGGTCCAATTTCAGCCCCACTTCTTACCAACCGTGGGATCTGGATGAGTTTCCTCACCCACAAGCCTTCCCTGTCTGCATGTGGACAGCAGAGATGGGACATCACCAGCGCCAGCTGCACAGAGTGACTGTGCAGACTGAGTGACAGGGGATGGACAGAAAGCAGGGCAGGGCAGGTGCTCACTGTGGCGCAGGCAGGGCCATGGGTCACTCACCCAGCTGCTCAGGAGCCTCACTACCCTCAGCACTTATTAGGTACCTGATGCATACTGGATTCTATGGCAGACACCCAAACAGAGCCCATAGTTGCAGCTGCCACAAGGGAAGTGCACCGGTACGGAGAGGAGTAGTAGAGGGCTGATTGGGATGGGAGGAAGACCAGGCCTCAGGATGGGCAGGCCTGAGCCACCTTCTAGTTCTTGGAGTGTGGATGGCCTGGGAGAAAATGTCACTCTCTCTTCCCACCCTTGTTGGGTTCTGGGCCATGATGCATTCAGGTCCCTCGGGGGCAGAAAACCAAACCCAGGGACTCCCACAAGTCTGGAGCCCATTTTAAAGCTTTCTGAGCTCCAGCTTGGTTCCTGCCAGAGACCGTGGATGACTGTGAGCTCAGTCCCTGCCTGGGACTGTGGGTGACTCTGAGCTGCAGTGTGCTGTGTCCGTGACACTCTCCTCCTCCCCCAAAGGAGCTGTTCAAGAAGGTGGTGCTCTACGAATGCTTGGGCTGCATCTGGGGCCAACGACATCCGAAGGGGAATGAGCACATGGCACCCACAGTTCGTGCCACCATCGCACACTTCAACAGGCTCACCAACTGCATCACCACCTCCTGCCTCGGGGACCACAGCATGAGTGCCCGGGACAGGGCCAGGGTGGTGGAGCACTGGATCAAGGTGGCCAGGGTAAGCTATGGTTGGGCCTGGGGATTCCCTCTTTAAAAATGGGGAACTTCCTCTTCTCCTCCATCGGCTTTCAGGATCGGCATCTGTATCTCTGGCCTGGACCCTGCACATCCCCTAGGCTCTTCTTGCCAGAGCTTCACTCACCTTGACTCCCACGGCCCAGTGGTGGCTGCTCACTTCCGACCTGGGGTCTTCCTTGGGTTGAACTAAAATCCTCCTAGAGGAGTGACATCCACTGGGCCCCAGGTCTGCCCTCCTGAGGCTCCCCAGGCCTCTGCTTCATCCAGGAGGGGAGATCTCAGCAGAGGGGGCTGAGGCTGAAGTGGGCCGGGCTCTACTCTGAACCGCACAGCTCACTCTTCCCTCTCCAGGAGTGCCTAAGCCTCAACAACTTCTCCTCGGTGCACGTCATCGTCTCTGCTCTGCGCAGCAACCCAATAGGTCAGCTACACAAGACGTGGGCAGGAGTGTCCAGGTGAGGAGGGCTCTCTCCATGGCAGCATCAGGGTTGACCTAGGGACTCACAGGTCTCCCCCCATGTGCCCTCAATGACTCTGAAAGGTTCTTGGAGTCCAGGGACACTGGAGGCAGGGATGGGCCGGTGGCTGTGGTCACTAAGCTGCCCTGGACTCCTAGGCAAGGATTTCCAACTCAGGACTAAGGTTTTTTCACCATCAGGAACAGACTGGAGCCAACTGGAGGCTTTCAGGTGTTTGTACCCAGCAGTGGAACTCTGTGTCCAACTGAAAGCTAACTGTAAACACGCAGTGGCTCATGTGAAGTGGAGATGGGGCCCAGGGGAGGAGCATGAGAGGTCCCACCCTGGTCCTCTGGAGCCCCTGTGATCAGAGGACTCCACTGAAAACTCTCACCCAGTAAGCTGGGATTCACTGGGTTTTCAAACAAAAGGGACTGGAACTCACAAATCTCCCCCGATTCCCAAATTTACCCTTCTTTCTTTCCTCTGCCCATAGCAAAAGCATGAAAGAGCTAAAAGAACTCTGCAAAAAAGACACTGCAGTGAAGAGGGACCTGCTGATCAAGGTACAGTGGAGTCTGGGAGATGCAGGACAAGTGTTTCAGGGTCAGAGAAAAGAGTGAGTTTGGAAGGGCATTGGACCAGGTGTGGAATGGTTATTTTGTTTGGTTTTGACTTACCTACTAAAAGTGGACTTGAAAAATTCCCTCCATGCCTACCTTGGGCCAACAGGAAGAGTGGTGTGTCGGTCCATGGGCACGTGGGGGCATGGGGGCAGGAGGCCCTGGAAATGGGATGTGGCAATGGCTGCTGGGCTGCTGGGCTGCTGAGCAGGGGTGATGAGCTGCAGCATTAGCAGGGCTCTGGCTCCCATGCTGGTCCATGCTGCTGGCATGGAGCTTCCTCCAGGCTGGAGGGTGATCATGGTAGGTGGGACTTCCTTCCTTCCTCAAACCGGCCAGCAATTCCTCAGGAAGCCAGGCCTCTGCTGCTGCTGCTGCTGCTGCTGCTGCTGCTGCTGCTGCTGCTGTCTGCAGCACACCTCCATGGGCAGGGGGCCTTCGCCTGCACTGCGGGAGAGGGGGAACAACAACAGAGGAAGCTCATGTGGCAGGGAGTCCAGTAACTGCCCGGCTTTGGGTACCAATGGGCATACTGGGGACAGACGTAGCTGTTTGCTGGGACTCCCCACTCTGCCCTTTGCAGACACCCAGAAACGGTCATGTCAGAGGATTCTCACCGGTTAGCAGCGACGCATGCTGATGACAAGTATCTGGGGGATTCATACATTGCTAGGGGATCCTCCCTGACCAGATCTCAGAATCGTCCATGCAAATGAGAAGGCAACATGTCACCCCACCCAGGACTCTGGAAAACCCTGCCATCGCAGTCAGAGATGGCGCATCAGGAGGCTACTTCCTCAGTGGAGAAAGAGAGAGTTCCGTGCACGGAACTCCCCTGGGGGATCATTGGCGAGGCGAAGTCTTTGGCATGGCTCAAACCCAGTTTGCGTGGCAGAGATTCCAGTGGGGCTGGGATAGGCAGGTGCCACTTAACCAGGTCTCCTAAAATGCCCTGTCCCTTTCCCATCACGACTGTATGTGGCTGGAGACCTAGACACTCAAAGACTCCAGAGAACACGACCCTGATGGGTGGTGGTGCTGGGATGTGGGCTGAAGGCAGCCGAGACGGAGCCTCCAGGAGCAGAAGGAGGCGTCCTCTCTTTTGGGGCCCTGGGGAGCCACTGCCCGCTCTGGGCCTCTGTTTCCTCATCTGGAAAATGAAGGGATGCTGAGCCTGTAGTGCAGGCCTCACAGGGTAGAAATGAAGTTCAAGAAAAGAAAGCAATTTGAGGGTGCTCGTGCCTGGTTCTTCCTCAGAGGGATGACGGTGAGAACAACGGCAACAGCTACAGGAAACTGAGCCCTCAGAGGCCCTGTGAGGTAGCTGTGGTTTGCATCACTCTTTACAGAAGGGGAAACAGTCTCAGGGAGGCCCGGCTGCAAGACTGGGTGACACACACAGGGAGTGTGGATCTGGGCCAGTGGTATGAGCACGGTGCCAGGTGGCTCCCGCCACTCCCTGGGGATCCAAGTGCGGGGTGGCTGGGGTGTAACTGGGGGAGAGGAGGAGAGCCTCACTGTCTTTGTCACTGACACCTGGCAGGCGGGGAGCTTTAAGGTGGCCACCCAGGAGAGGAACCCCCAGAGAGCCCAGATGAGGCTGCGGAGGCAGAAGAAGGTGAGTGAGCCTGTGGCATGGACGGGCCGCAGGGGATCAGAGGACAGGGCTCCCTTCCCCGCCAGCTGGAGGCCTCCATATCAAGACAGCGGGGGCTTCCTCCCCAACCCTGTCCTCCTGTGGCCACTGGGCCTGGAAAACCTCCATCTGAGCGACCAGAGGAAGGGTCTGGGAAAGCTGGACTCAGACTAGATGTGGGGAAGGGTAAAGCTGGGACCACAGGCCTTTGTGACTTGTTAAAATCCCACCATAGAGGTTAACAAGGAGTGCTTGCTAGACTTGGAGGTCAGCTGGGATAGAGGAGGCAGAGAATTGGGAAAGGCAGCTGAGGGTCTTTGGCTGCTCCAACCGGGAGACCTGAGGAGGGGGCTCTGGGAGACAGGGGCTGATGGGATTTCATGGGACAGGACCTTGGGCAGGCACCTGAGGGCCAATACTCATCACCACTACCCCTCCCACCTCCCCACCCCTCCTTGGCACAGGGTGTGGTCCCCTTCCTGGGGGATTTTCTGACTGAGTTACAGAGGCTGGATTCGGCCATCCCGGACGACCTGGATGTGAGTGAGCCTGGGGCAGGGTGCTTGGGAACCGAGATCCTGAAGCTTGGGAGGAGAGGGTCCTGGACCGAGCCTTTAGATCTCAGCCCTTGGCAAACCTCCTCTCCTAAGAGCCTCACAGCTGCTCCTGTGGGTGGGGGTGTCAGGCCCATCTCATCACCTCTGAGTGATGGAGGCTCCATGGCAGCCACCAGGCCCTATTCCTGAGTGGTGAAGCTGCAGAGCTGCCTGACTGCAAAGCTGCTGAGGTGTGGGCTGAACTGGGCTCAGCTTCTCCCTAGGGTAGTCCCGTAATAGGAGGGTGAAATTGAGCCTCTCCAAGGGCAGGCAGTTCCAAGGTCACTGAGCGCTTTCTTTCTATGAGAGACCTCAGTTTCCCTGTCTGTCATCACAGAGGGTTGGGGCAAAAGGTCCCTGGGCCTCAGCTCCCATTCCCCCTGCTCTAGAGCCCGGAGCCTGAGGCAGGTCCAAGTCCTGTCGTGTGCACATCCCCTGACCCTGGTGGCCCTGGCAGTAGTGCAGCATGGGAAGGGGTGGGGTGGGGCTGGTTGTGGGCCAGGGGCCTTTCTGATGGACTCTGTCTGCCTTCCAGGGCAACACCAACAAGAGGAGCAAGGTGAGCAGCTGGGGCACTCACGTTGGATGAGGGTGGGGATGTGGATGTCACAGTCCACCCTGGGCAGGACACTCCCCGGCTCCATCCTCTACATCTTAGGCTTACTGGGAGTGTTTGACACACACAGGAGGAGGGGACCTATCCCAGTGGAGAAAATGGGAAAAGCACTGGAATCAAAGACCAATTCCTGCAGGAGGGGCTGTTTATATCCAACTCTGAGAACAGGCTGGGGGCGCTGCATGGGACCCCTTCAGAAAACTGCCCCAGGGACCAGCCCCTTCTCCCTGCCTGCCAAAGGCCCCCGCAGCAACTTCCACCCAGGCCCTGTCAGCATCCTGTCCTCTGTCTCTAGGAGGTCCGAGTTCTGCAGGAAATGCAGCTGCTCCAAGTGGCTGCCATGAATTACAGGCTTCGGCCTCTTGAGAAATTTGTCACCTATTTCACAAGAATGGAGCAGCTCAGTGACAAAGAGAGGTGAGGGCCTAGCCCATGGGCTGAGGGTGGGAGAAGGCTCTCCATTTTTTTTTTAAACACGGTCTGGCTCTGTCGCCCAGGCTGCACTGCAGTGTCACCATCTCTGTTCACTGCAATGTCTGCCTTCTGGGCTCAAGCCCTTCCTCAGCCTCCCAAGCAGCTGGGACTACTGCTGTACACCACCATGTCCGGTTGTTCTGCTGTTGTTGTTCTGGTACAGATGGGGTTTCACGATGATGTCCAGGATGGTCTCAAACTCCTGGCCTCAAGCAATCCACCCACCTCAGCCTCCCAAAGTACTGACGTTACAGGTGTGAGCCATCCCACCTGGCCTAGAGGAGGCTCTCCCGTGGCCAGCTGCAGAGAGCCTATGGCCATGACTCCACGGCCAGCATCAAGCCCTGTTGCATGGGGACCACTGGGGACCCAGGATTCCAGCTGGGCAGGCACTGACAGGGGACCTGATGTGTGGCTCATGGTGGCCTCACAGCTGCTTCTCTGTCCTGCAGCTACAAGCTGTCCTGCCAGCTGGAGCCCGAAAACCCGTAGGCTGGCAACATCCTGCAGTGGCTGGGAACCCACCGGGATGCTGGCCAGAACACCGGCTCTGCACCATCCCTCACCCAGACCGTAGACACCAGGGAACCACATCTAGGAGGCTGGCAGCTCAGCTGCATCTTGCCCTGGATCCTCATCACCAACTGCTCCTGCTGGCCAGGATCAGGCCATGGGACTTTTGCGAGTCACGCGGGAGACCATTTTATGTTTATTTTCTTTAGTGGATAAGTAAGGGTTTTTTCTTAACTTTCGTTAAAATAAAATTTTAAAAAACTATTCAAAATGTTCTGTAGTTGTTGGAATGAGAAAAGTAACTCCAGTGCGGTAACCATATACCAGTCTTTAGGATTCATAGCCTAGCATGTCAAATTGAGGCTATGGCTGAACAAGTCATGGAATAGCGTTCACATTACACATGCCAAGCATTTAATGTTTTCCTTCTTTATTCAAATTATTGTTAACTCTGTTTAAGAAAACAAACAGAACAAAACAAAACCCCTTAAAAGCCATAGTATGTCACCCAATCTATGTCACCCATAGTATGTCACATTTGGTCTACTGACCAGCTACTCTCAAACTTAAATTCTAGTTAAATTCAAGTTCCACTGGGTTACTCAACTTTCTTAAGGTTTAAATATTTAACAAATCACTTAAATATTTACTGAAGGGCTGGAGATGGGAGGTATTTAAGCAAGTGGTAGGGCTGGCCTTCTCCAGAAGTCCTGGGCAGAAGGGAGCTGGCCATCAGTCTCCACGAAATACAGATAAACTTTTTCCACTGTGGATCTTCCCAGACCTTCTGACACCGCTCCCCTAAATGAACATCAAGGAAGGTCAGAACTGTTTGAACCCAGTATCTAAAGGATGTCCCACAGCTTAATTTGAACACAACCCCCATTGTGGGATATCAGACAAAAACAAGCCAAAGAAATCAACATTTCAGGGTCTGAAACATGTAATACCCCCAAATCAACACAAAATAGACACCTAAATCCAATCCTGGAGCCGCAAAGCTCCTATAAGAAAAGCGGGAGTTTCTATTTCGGCAAAACTTGTATCTATGCACGCAGTTTGCAAAAAAGAAAGAAAAGAAAACCAAAAATTATCTATGGCAAGAAACCCTTTGACCATGCAATTGATTTGGCAATACTTTTTCTTATTTTTTATTCTTTTTGGATGGAAAACAAAAACGTGAATACAAACACATAGGACTAAACATCATTTTAGAGCTTCCGCATGGGGAAGAGAAACAATGAACCATTAAAGAAGGCATCCTACAGATTGAAAGAAAGTTCAGCAGAATCATCTGTGAAAGGGGTTGTTATCTAACATGTACAAGAAACTAACACTACTCTTAACTGGAAAAATGAACAAAACCTAATACCCAAGCTAAAACTGGGCAAAGAACCTGAACAGGCACATCTGAAGAGAAAACACGAAATTGACTGACAGGTCAAAGAGAAGTTGCTCAACTTCACTAATCCTCACACAAATGCCTAAGTGCAAACCAGACTCAGATACCTCTCACTCTAATTACAATGAAACTTACCAAAAACAACAAAAAACCCATACGTTCACAGGCAGTGGCCAACGTAGAAACGCAGAAAAAGACACTTTTATAAATTATTGGTGGGAAGGTACATTACTAGACACATGAAGCGAAGCAGTTGAAGGTGCCTTAAACATTTTACATTACAACTACCCGTTCACCTATCAATCCCACCACTGGTTATACACAGAAAGCGCATGGAATCTGTTATGTTGAAGAGATATCGGCCTTCCTATGGTGACTGAAGCACTACTCACAATAGCAAAGGTATCCAATCCACCTACCTGTTCATGCACAGATAAAGGGATAAAGAAACTGCAGCACACGGTGGAATCCTCTTCGGCTGTAGAAATTCATGAAATCATGTCATCTGCAGCAACGTGCAGAAACCTGGAGGACATGACCTTCAACAAAATGAGTCAGGCAGAGAAAGACAAACAGCATGATTTCATGCATGTGAGAATGAGATCAACTTTCTCTCTAAACGACTTTATCTCCTAGAACTAGAAAGTTCCACAGTGGTGAAGAGAGGCGGGGGGTTGGGGAGTCCGGGCAGGAACTGGAAATGGATACAATGGTACACTCAGATGACAGGAATAAATTCAGCTGTTCCACTCCACAGTAGGGTGTCTAGAGTTAACAGTATCCTACCATATTTTCCAAAAAAGGCTGAAAAGAAGGATTCTGCATATTGCAACCACAGAGAACTAATAAATAATAACTACACAAGGTAACAGAGACAGTCAATGCCTTGCTTTCATCATTACACAAGGTATATATGCATGATCAAAATGTCCCACTCTACTCTTTAACTGTATACCTTTACCACAGAGCAAATTGGTTTTAAGGACACAGAAATAAACAATGCTGGAGTTCATGTGACACCAGGAAATGCCCTGCATTTCCAAAGCAATTCTGAGAAATCCAAACTACATTGGATGCATCACATTCTCTGATTTGAAATTTCACTCAAACTCTAGGGACCTGCTTCCACATGGATGAGTGGAAGAGAACCTGAAGTAAACCCACACACCTCATACCACCTGATTTTGGATGAAATACACACTGATAAGTAATGGGGAAAGAACTCCCTTTTCAATAGTCTTGGGGTAAGTGGCGAGCCATATGCAGAACAGTAAGTAACACTGGGCCTCTACTTCTCACCATGTACAAAAGTTCACTCCGATGAATGAAAGATGTAAATGGAAGACCTCAAACTACAAAAATCCTACAAGAGACCCTAGGAAGTGCCCTTCTCGACATTGGCTTTGACAAAGCATTTCTATGCCTAAGACCCCACATGACACTGCAACAACAGCAATAACCGACATGGGGGACCTAATACACTGAAGAGCCACCGCACAACACAAGAAATTACCAACACAGTAGACAGACAACATACAGGATGAGAGAAACTCTTCCCAAACTATGCACCTGATCAAGGTCTAATATCCAGAATCTACCTTAAAGACCTTGCACAAATCAATTAGCAACCCCCCCCCAAATAATTAATAGGCAATGGATATAAACACACACTTCTCGAAGGATGATGTACAAGCAACCAACAAATGTGAAAATATGCTGAACCTAACTATCAGAGAAATATAAATCAAAAGCACAAGGAGATATCATCTCACACTGGTCAGAATGGCGATTACACAGTTAAAAAAAAAAAAGGACACTGGTGTGGCAGCAGAGAAAGGGGACACTGGTCCACTTGTGGTGAAAATGCAGAGTAGTTCAGACACCATGGAAAGCACTTCGGAGACTGCTCAAAGAACTTAAACCAGAACTACCATCTGACCCAGCAATCCCACCACTAGGATATACCCAAACGAAAATGAATCCTTCTGACCAAAACACACATGCACACAAACGGTCTTGGCAGCACTATTTACGATGGCAAACACGTGAAATCAGCCTAGGTACCCATCAACAGTGGATCAGAAAAGGAAAATGCAGTACATATATACCACAAAAAACTAGGCAGCCATTACAAAAAAGAAGGAAATCATGTCCTTGGCAGCACCATGAAAGGAGCTGGAGGCCATTATCTAAAGAGAAATAAGGAAAAAACAGAACACCAAATGACACATGTTCTCACTTATAAGGTGGAGCTAAAATTGAATACACCCTACCGTAAAAGTGAAAACAGCAGACACTGGTGACTATCAGACGAAGAAGAAGGGACAAGGTATGTGCTAAAGACCTACCGGTGGCTGCACCTGTTCCCTGCGTGATAAGGTCCCTGGGACCCCAAGTCTCAGTGGCATGCAGTATACCAAAGGCAGTAACTAATCTGCCTTTGTACCCTTTAGTCTATAATAAACGTAGAAATTATGTTAAAAAATACACTTAGAAGCTAAAAAAATGAATGAAAAACACAAGCTTTTATAATTATCCAAACAATTCTTTATTGGTATAAACTAAGAAAGTGGACAGAATGAGTAAACCAAATACTCAACCCCAATTTACATATAGTGAACACATTTTTTCAAAAGAACACCAAAAAGACACAATGAGAAACAGAGACTGTTTAATAGATGATTTTGAGCAAACTGAATATTCACATACAAAACACTGAAATAGGACCCTTATGTCATGCAACACAAAAATCAATGCAAAATACATTAAAGACCTAAAACTCAATTCTGAAACCACAAAACTCCCACAAGAAAACAGGGTGCGCATGTATTTTAGAAAAGAAATCCATGCACGCAGCCTGCTAAAGGTATAAACAAAACATTAAAACAAAGGAAACACTCTAAGAAAACATCCATAGACAATGTAATGGCTTGGCATTTTCACTGAAAAGCTGGGACCTGGTTCCACAGAGCAGTGGAACAGATTAGAAGACCCAGATATAAACCTGCACACCTGAAACCATCTGACGCTTGAAAAAAATCAACAAAAATAAGCGATGGAGAAAGGACTCCCTATCAGTAAGTGGTGCTGGGATAAGTGGCTAGCTGGATGCAGAAGAAATAACACTGGGCCCCTGTGTCTCACCATGTACAGAAAGCAACTCAAAATGAATCAAAGATGGAAATGCAAAATCCCAGGCTGAGCACGGTGGCTCATGCCTGAAATCCAAGCACTCTGGGAGGCAGAAGTGGTCAGATGATTTGTGGTCGGGGAGTTCGAGACCACCCTGGCCAATATGGTGAAATCCCGTCTCTATTAAAAAAGCACAACTTAGCCGGGCATGGTGGCACGTGCCTGTACTCCCAGCTACTTGGGAGACTGAGGCAGGAGAATCACTTGAACCCGGAAGGTGGAGGGTGCAGTGAGCCGAGATCGCTCCATTGCATTCCACCCTGTATGACAGAGTGAGACTCAGTCTCTAAATAAATACATAAATACATAAAAATCCAAGACCTGAAACTATAAAAAAATCCTGCACAGGAATCTAGTAAATACCCTTCTCAACAGAGGCTTCGGCAAAGCATTTATATGTCAAGTCCCCAAAACCAATGGCAACAAAAACAATTACTGATAAGTGAGACCTAATGCACAACAGAGCTGCTGCACAGTACAAGAAACTACCAACAGAGTAAACAGACAGCCTGTAGAATGAGGGAAAATATTCCCCAATTATGCATCTGAAAAACATCTAATATCCAGGATTTATCATAAAGACCTTAAACAAATAAAACCAGAAAAAAAAAAAAAAAAAACAACTTATAAATGGGCAAGGGACATGAACACACACTTAAAAGGAGGTGTACCAGTAACCAATGAGCATGAAAACATGCTCGATCTCACTGATCATCAGAGAAATGCAAATCAAAAACATACTGAGATACCATCTCACACTGGTCAGAATGGCAATTACGACACACAGTCCACAACAACAGAGGCTGGAGGGGCAGATGAGCAAAGAAATGCAGGTCCACTGTTGGGGGAAATGCAAACTAGTTCAGACCCCCTGGAGAGCAGCATGGACATTTCTCAAAGAACTTAAAAGAGAACTACCATCCCACGCTGCAACCCTACTCCGAAGGATCTACCCAAAGGAAAATCCTTCCACCAAAAACACACATGCACTCGTCTGTTCATGGCAGTACTACTCACAATGGTAAAGACATGGAATCGGCCTTGGTGCCCATCAGCAGTAGATCAGAGAAAGGAAATGTGGTACATACACACCACGGAACGCTACACAGCCATGAAAAACAAATCCATGCCCTTACCAGAAACACGGACAGAGCCGTAGGCCATTATGAACAAAAGGCAAGAAGAGAAAACCAAAATTTTCAAAACAGCTACAAAGGTCAATTGTGAATATTCTCTCCACAGAGAAATCATAACTCTGGAGCTCACAGAGATGCTAGACACTGCAACTTCATTATGATGCCACTTTTACATAGATCAAATTGTCCCTTACAGCAGCTGGTTATACACACATACTCTACGGCAATGAAATTGCTATCCCATTCTGGTAACATTCATTCTCAGCGGAGTGAGATGATATCTGAGTGTGGTTTTGACTTCTCGTGAGGATCAGTAATGTTGATTCAGAATCTTTTACCTGTGCATCCATCTCAGGTCTTCAGGTCCTTTGCCCAGTCTTACACATTAAATTGAAACAAGTTCACAATAACTTGGCAAACATCACTCACCACAAGCAAAATGTAAATCAAAACCACATTTAGATATCTCATTCTAACTGGAATGAGTGTTACAAAAAAAGACAAAAAACATTGAAAGAAAGGCAAATGCTGGTGTGTGTTTCCAGAGAGAGAGAGAGAGAGAGAGAGAGAGAGAGACACTCTTCTCCGGTTTGTGAGAAGGTAAACTAGTACACACGCTACAGAAACCACTTGGAGGTTCCTCCAAACCTTAAAAGACTCCAACTACCATTTCAACCAGCAATTCTACTAGGAATACGCTCAAAGCCGTTGAAATCAGGACACCAAAGATAGATCTACCCACCCATGGGGATTCCAGCACTGTTCCCAAGAGCCAGTATAAGCAATCAACCTACCTGCTTATCCACAGATGAAGGGATAAAGAAGCTGCTCCACATGTACATACTGGGATACTCTTCAGACAGAAAACCACAATGAAATCATATCGTGGGGAACCACACGGTTGCACCTGGAGGACGTGATGGTAAATTAAATGAGCGAGGCGGGGAGAGAAACAAACCTTGAGTCATCTCACTCATGCAGAATCTGAGAAACTCTATCTCAAAGACCTGGCGACCACAATATTGGTTTCCAGAGATTGGGGGAAAATAGGGGTAATGGGCAGGAACTGTAAATGGGTACAAAGTTACACATAAATGAGAGGAAGAAAATTCTGTTGCGCTATTCCACTGCAGGGTGACCACAGTTAACAGTATCAGCACATCACTTTCAAAGCAGCTTGATAGGAGAATACTGAAGGTTCTCACCATAAAGGAATAAACAATGGGAAAAGGTAACAGAAACACTAAGTACCCTGACTTCATCATTCCACAATGTATGCATGGACCATAACGCCCCACTCTACCCTCTCATTGTACTGTTCCTTTACTATGGAACACATTTGTCGAAAGAAATAGAAATACACGATGCTAATATTCACGTGGGACCATGAAGCGCCCTGAGTTTCATCCTCAGCAATCCTGAGACATCCAGACTACATCGGATACATCACTCCCTGATTTCAAATTTCAGGGAAAAGCTAGGGACCCGCTTCCACACAGAGCAGTGGAACACAAGAGAGGACCAAGAAGTAAAACCACACACTGAAAACTATCTGATCTAACACAGAATCCACAAAAGTAAGCAAAGGGAAAAGGACACCCTATTCAATCAATGGTGCTGAAGTAAGTGGCTATCAATGGTGCAGAAGAATAACACTGGGCCCTCCCTCTCACCAGACACAAAGAAGAAATCAAGATGAATGAAAGATTTAAACGTAAAAACTCAAACTATTAAAATCTTATGAGAAAACTTGTGAAATATCCTTCTCCACATAGGCTTTGGCAAAGCATTTAGATGGCTAAGTCCTGAAGAGCAAAGGCAACAAAAACAAAAATTGACAAGTCAGACCTAACACCTGAAAGAGCTGCTGCACAAAAGAGACTACCAACAGAGTAAACAGACGGCGTACAGAATGGAACATGTTCCCAAACTGTGCATCTGACCAACGTCTAATATGCAGAATCTCCAAGGCCCTTCAACAAGTCAACCAGGGGAATAAACAGAAAAAGAATATCCCATTAATATACGGGCAAGGGATGTGAACACACACCGCTCAAAAGTCGATGTACAAGCAACCAACAAATAGGAAAACGTGCTCAAACTCACTCATTATCAGAGAGCTGCCAATCAAAAGCATGACGAGATGCCATCCCACACAGGTCACAATAGTGAGGACCATGCAGGCAAAGAACACATGCTGGTGAGGCAGCCGAGGAAAGGAAACGCTGGTACACTTCCGGGTGGGATGAAAGCTAGTACAGACACCACTGAAAGCAGATCGGGGATGTCTCAAAGAGCTGAAAACAGAACTACCATCTCACCCAGTAAGCCCACTCCTGTGCATCTACCCAAAGGAAAATTAATCCTTGTATCCAAAAGACACAGGCACTCGTATGTTCACAGCAGTGTTATTCACAATGTCAAAGACATGGAATCAACCTAGCCATCAACAGTGGATGAGAGGCCGGCACAGTGGCTCACACCTGTAATTCTAGCGCTTTGGCAGGCCGAGGCAGGTGGATGGCTTAAGTCCGGAATTCGAGACCAGCCTGGGAAAAATGGTGAAATCCCATCTCTACAATAATACAAAAATTAGCTGGATGTGGTGGTGGGCACCTGTATTCCTATCTAATCAGGAGGCTGAGGTGGGAGGATCACCTGAGCCCGGAACATGGAAACTGCAGGCCACTGTCATAAGTGAACTAAGGCCCAAATAGAAAACCAAATGCCACATGTTCTCACTTATAAGTGGCATTCAAAGCTAAACTTTGAATGGACTCAAACATAAAGAAGAGAACAACAGACACCTGGAATGACCACCAGACCAATAAAAAAACAGGGGAGAGGAAGAGTGTGCTGCAGACCCACCCTGTGGGCCCTCTGCTCACTGCCTGGGTTACGTGGTTGTTGGGACCCCAAGTCTCAGTGTCATGCAATAAACAGATGTAACTAACTTGCATATGTACCTTTTAAACTCTAATAATGAGAGTAGAAAGCATTAAAAGAAAAATCCAAGGTTAGAACCCAAGAAAATAATAAATGAAAAAACAATCTGTAGTTATCCAAACAATCCATGACTGTCACAAACACAGAACGAGGACCTAAGTGACAGAATGAGGCAGCCAAATACTCTATCCAACATGATATGTAAGGAATACATTTTTCAAAACCCCAGAAAGATACAATGGGAAAGGAAGAGTCTGGTTCAATTGATTTTGAGAAAACTGAATATCCACAGGTAAAACACTGAAATAGGGCCCTTACGATGCACGATACCCAAAATCAACACAAAATGAATTAAAGACCTAAACTCAATCTTGAAACTGTAAAGGTCCTATAAGAAAATAGAGAGCGGGTGTATATTTTAGGAAACCTGTATCTATGCAAACAGGCTGCAAAAGGTAAAAAAGCATCATAACACTAAAAAAAAAAACACCCACAGACAATGCAAGGCATGGCTGTGCGTGTGTGCGTGTGTGTGTGTGCGCGTGCGTGCACACATGCATGTTTCTGTGTTTTGTGGAAGTGGGGTGTTAAACACAAAAATCACTGCTAACATATGCAACTATAACCATATGAGACTAGGGACACTTTGCAACTTCTACAGGGAAAAGAAAACAATGAAACAAACAAAAAAAGGCATCCTAAAGACTGAGAGAAACTATAAAAAATCCTACCCCTGAAAGACGTTGTTATCTACTACATACAGTAAACTAATATGACTAAGTGTAAAACAACAACAACAACAACAACAACAAATATCCAAGGTAAGAGGATCTAAATAGACCTGAGTGAAAAGGTGGCAGGAAATTGACTCACAGGTGACAGTTTCTCAATATCACTAATCCTCACAAAAATGTGAATGAAAACCATACTCGGTTACCATCTAATTCCACTTAGAATGAGTATTACAAAAGACAAAAAGCAAAATTGTTGAAGGCAATGATCAGTGTAGACTTGCAGGAAAAAAAAAATCTTCTACACTCTTTGTGGAATGAAAATTACTATACACTCTATAAAAAACTTTTGGAAGTTCCTTAAAAAAGTAAAAGGTAGGCTGGGCGCAGTGGCACACACCTGTAATCTCAGTACTTTGGGAGGCAGGTGGATCACCTGAGGTCAGGAGTTCGAGACCAGCCTCACCAACATGGTGAAATCCTGTCTCTACTAAAAATACAAAAATTGGCCAGGCGTGATGGCAGGTGCCTGTATTCCCAGCAACTCGGGAGGCTGAGGCAGGAGAATCGCTTGAACGCGGGAGGCAGAGGTTGCATTGAGCCGAAATCGCGCCACTGCACTCCAGCCTGGGCAACAAGAGCAAGACTCTGTCTTTAAAACAAAAAACAAACAAACAAAAAAACTAAAGGTTAAAGTACAACTGCCACTCCAGCTAACAATCCCACCACTGGGTACATGTTTAGAGAAAATGAAATCCCTGTGTTATCCGCCTTTTCATGTGTCCTGAAGTACTAGTCACAATAGCCAAGATGTGGAATCAACCTACCTGTCTATCCACAGATGAAGGGATAAAGGAACCACAGTATATATACACAAGGAAACACACTTCAGCTCTAACACTTTGGGAAATCATGTCATCTGCAACCACTTGGAGAAATCTGGAAGACAATTAGGTGAAATGAAATGAGTCTGTTAGGGAGACCCACACTGCATGACATCAGGCATATGGAATCCAAAACACATTGTCTCCTAGAAGCAGAACTTCCAATAGGGGTTACTACAGGCTGGGGAGAGCAGGGAGCCTGGGCAGGGATGGGTAACGGGTACAGAGTGACGCTCAGATACGAGGAATCCATTCTGGTGTTCTGTTACACAGCAGGGTGACTAGGTGACTAGGGTCAACAGAATCTACAAAAATTTTTCAAAATCAGCTGGAAAATACGGTTCTGAATATTCTCTCCACAGAGAAGTAACAATGATGGAAGGTCACAGAGATGCCAGATATGATGATTTGATCATGATGCTACATATACATGTCAAAATGTCCCTTGCACTCTTACGGTTGTGTGTGTTTGTGTGTGTGTATATATATATACACATACACACACACATACTCTACAGAAACAAAACTGCCATCAAATGTTGGTAGTATTCATTCTAACTGCAGTGAGATGAAATCTTCAGTGTGATTTTCACTCACGCTTTTGTGTGAATCAGCGATGGTGAGAATCTTCTCTTCTACCTGTGCCTCCACCTCACGTCTTCAGGTCCTCCATCCAGTCCTACACAACAAATTAAAAACAAATTCACAATAACTTAGCAAGTACCACTTATCATACACACACAAAAATCAAAAACACACTCAAGATTCCATCTCACTCTACGTGCAATGGATGCTACAAGAAAAAAGTTGAAACATTAAAGCACAAAAAAATCAAGATGTGGATTTCCAGAGGAGGAACTTGTCTCCACAGCTGGTGGGAAATGGTGAACTAGTACGCACACTAAAGAAACCACCTGGGTGTTCCTTGAAATCCTAAAACTTCAACTACCGTTTTCTCCAGCAATTCTATTCCTAGGTATATATACAGAGCACGTGATCAGGACATGGAAGAGATTATCTGTCATCCCAGGTGGAATTCAGCCCTATGCCCAAAAGCCAAGATAAGAAATCAGCCTACCTGTCCATCCACAGATGAAGGGATGAAGAATCTCTAGTACCAGACACAATGGGATACTTTTGGGCAATCAAAATTCATGGAATCCTATCATTTCCAGCAACATGGCTGCACCTGGAGACACTATGTTCAATCAAATCAGAAAGGCAGACTAAGACCAAGCCTGCATGTTCTCACTCATGTAGGAGCTGAAAAATTTAACTGACTGAAGGTGGAAATACAGCAGTGGTCACCACAGGCTAGCTGGAGGAGAGGATATCAAGGATTGGCAATAGGTACACAATAGGTACACAGAGAGTTACAGGAGAGGAATACATTCTGGTATTCCACTCCAAAGCACGGCGACGATACTTAACAACATGATCATGCCATTTTCAAAACAGCTACCAAGGAGGATACTGAATGTTCACACAGCGAAGATATAAAACCTATACGTGGTCACAAGCATGGGAAACTCCCTGATTTTATCCATACTCAAGGTATACGAACAAGTATCACAATGTCCCAATGCACCCCTAATTCTGGACATGAAGTATGAAACAAACGTTTTATGAAATGTTAACGATACATGGCTAAAAATTCACATGGAACCACCAAAGACCCAAAGAACCTGAATATGCAAAGCAATCCTAGGGAATACAAACTCAATTGGAGGCCGCACACTCCCCAGTTTCAAATTACAAGTAAAACCTCCACTCATCCAAAGACTACAGTAGTGGCATAAAAATGAATCCACGAACCTAGGGACGTAAGAGAACCTAAACACACACCTGTACGCAGTCAACACATTTTTTTCAAAGAACACCTAGAAGATGCAATGAGGCCGGGTGCTGTGGCTCACACCTGTACTCCCAGTGCTTTCGGAGACCAAGTCGGGTGGATCACTTGAGGTCAGGAGTTTCAGACCAGCTTGGCCAAAATGGTGAAATCCTATCTCTAGTAAAAATACATGCAAAACCAGGTAACCCAGCCAAAGTTGGGCAATGAACCAGAAGAGACATTTCTCAAAAGTCCCAGCTACTCGGGAAGCTGAGGTGGGAGAATCACCTGAGCCCCGGGAGGTCAAGGATGTAGTGAGCTGAGATTGCACCACTGCCCTCCAGCTTGAGCAACCAGAGCCAGACACTATCTCAAAAAAAAGGAAAAAAGGAGAAAGAAATAAACTACACAGAGAAAGACAAACATCACATTTTCTCACTCAGGAGGAATCCACAAAACTTTATTTCATAGAACTAGTAAGCATAACTGTTCTTACCACGGGTGGGGGTTGAAAGGTGGGGCATAGTCAGAGATTGGAAATGGCATAAAGTTACATACTCCGTGAGAGGAATGAAACCTGTAGTTCTATTCCACAGCAGCAGGGTGACTAGGTCTAACATTATCAGAGCGTACTTTTCAAGAAAGCTAGAAAAAGAGGATACTGAATGTCTTCACCTCAAAGGAATAATAACTCTATGAGGCAAGAGAGATGCTAAATACCCTGATTTCATCATTACACAATGTACGCATGGACCAAAGTGTCTCATTCTACCTTCTGGTAGTACACCTTTACCATAGGGTAAATTTTTGTAAAGAAATTTAAGGAAACAGGCTGAGCATGGTGGCTCATGCCTGTAATCCCAGCACTTTCAGAGGCTGAGGTAGGCGCATCACTTGAGGCCAGGAGTTCGAGATCAGCCTGGTCAACATGGTGAAACCCCATCTCTACTAAAAATACAAAAATTAGTCAGGCATGGTGGCACACGCCTGTAATCCCAGCTACTTTAGGGAGACTGAGGCAGGAGAATTACTTGAACCTGGGAGGCGGAGGTTTCAGTGAGCCAAGATCGTACCACTGCACCACTCCATCCTGGGTGACAGCACAAGACTCTGTCTCAAAAAAACAAAAAACAAACATAAAAAAAAACGTGTATTTGGCCAGGGGCAGTGGTCATACTTGTAATCCCAACACACCACCACAGGGAGGCTGAAGAGGGAGGATCACTTCAGCCCAGTAGTTCAAGACCAGCCTGGGTAACATAGAGAAACCACATCTTCCCTACAAAATAACAAAAATTAGCTGGGCGTGGTGGTGTGTGCCTGCAGTCCCATCAGCCCCAGGTACTTGGGAGGCTGAAGTGGGAGGATTGCTTGAGCCAGGAGTTTGGGGCTGCAACGAGCTACGATCTTGAGGCAGGGTAGGTAGTCAAGGAAGTGACCGTGTCCTTCGGACGTGCCAACCACGGCGCTGAGACATGTGATGTGTGAACAAGCATGTACAGCTACAGCCCATGTGCACCCAGAGGATGACCCAGAACGTGCTTAGAGTAACACCTCTTCCAACTCCTTAAGAATTCACCATGGAAGACTCCCAGAAAGGGAGTTTCCCCAGTAATAATCAGCGCTCTCTCATCCTTACGAGCAGCCTGCCCTGAATCCTCTCTCAGGATGAACCGTGTATTTTGGACTTCACGATTTTTTTTGAGATGGGGTCTCGCTCTGTCACCCAGGCTGTCTCAGCCTCCCGAGTACCTGGGATTATATAATGGAGTGTTGCAATCTCAGCTCACTGCAACCTCCACCTCCCAGGTTCAAGCAGTTCTCCCATCTCAACCTCCCTAGTAGCTGGGATTACAGGCATGAGCCACTGCGCCCGGGCTATTCTGCACCTAACTTGCAAAATACTTTTCCCTTTACAATAAATTGCTCTATGCTGCATCACCTTTGCTGTGTGATTTGTTATTTAATTTCTTTTTTATTTATTTTAATTATTCATTCTTTTTGAGACAGGGTCTCACTATGTTGCCCAGGATGGTCTCGAACTTTTGAGCTCAAGCGGTCTGCCGACCTTGGCCTCCCAAAGTGCTGGGATGACAGGCATTAGCCACCACACCCAGCCTAAATTCTTTGAAACTTACAACTGCGGCCCCACAACAGCTGTCAATCATCGCACCACTGCCATCCAGCCTGGGCAACAGTGCAAGGCCTCATCTCACAAAAGGAAAAAGATATATTTAAAAAAAAAAAAAAAATTAAAAAAAAATTTTTTTTCTTAAAGACAGGGTATTCCAGCCATGCGTGGTGGCTCACAGCTGTAATCCTTGCACTTTGGGAGGCCGAGGCGGGTGAATCATCTGAGGTCAGGAGTTCAAGACCAACCAGGCCAATATGGTGAAACTCCATCTCTACTAAAAAAAAATACAAAAATTAGCTAGATGTGGTGGAAGGTGCCTGTAATCCCAGCTACTCGGGAGGCTGAGGCAGGAGAATCACTTGAACTCGGGAGGTGGAGGTTGCAGTGAGCCCAAGATTGCACCAGTGCCCTCCAGTCTGGGCTCCTACAGAGTGAGACTCTAGCTTAAAAACAAATAAAAATAAAAAAGACAGGGTCTCCCTCTGTTGCCCAGACCAGAGTGCAGTGGCGTGGTCACAGCTCACTGCACCTTGACCTCCCAGGCTCAACAGATTCTCCTGCCTCAGCAGCTGGGACTACTGGCATGCATCACCATGCCTGGCGGTTTTTAATTTTTTGTGGTGATGGTCTCGCTATGTTGCCCAGGCTGGTCTTAAACTCCTGGCCTAAAGTGATCCTCCTACCAAGTCCTCCTTACAAACAGCTGGGATGACAGGCGTTAGCCACCGCACCCGGCCCCTCGAAGCTGCCTGTTCTTTGAGCACGATGTGTAGCAAGGGGAGCTAGAGTGAGAGCAGCACCGTGGGGAAGGGACAGGATTGCCACCCTGAGCTGTGTGACGTTAGGCCAGACCCCTCTTCTCCCAGCGAGATCTACCACATGGGTGATTTCGGGAGCCCATGCCGGCTCAGACAGCCTGGATTTTAGCTTCGTAGGTGGATGGGAACCTATGAAGGTTTAGAGATGCTGGGAGAGCTTTCCAAACAGAGAACAAACAGAGCCACCCTGGGCCCCACTGAGGGAGGATCTTACCAGAAGCCCTCACCACTGTCTCGCTCCACGCCGGTGGTGACGGTGACGTCATCGATGTAGGTGGTGGGTGTCGTGTATAGAAGCAGAAACCACAGGAGTCCTGAGTAGTTGAAGAAGTCAAAGTCTGTGTTCTGGACAAAGTAACCCTTGGGATACCTAGGGTGGGAGAATTGTGGTTCGCTGGGCCCTTGCCATGGGTCTTTTGACCTCAGCTCACATGCCTCCCCAGATCCAGGGCCTCCTCTCTGCGAAGGCCACCCTGTCCCTGGCAGGAAGACCACAGGGTGGAGCGGGAAGGTGGGTGCGTGCAGTGGAGGCAGGATGGTCCCCACTTGGAGGTGTCGGTCATGTACAGATAGTCCCTGGTGGCAGGGTTGGGGGGTGAGCGTGTTGTTGATGGCGATAGTGATGCAGAGGCGGGAGGGCAGGGGCTCCACCTGGAACAGGCTGCTGATGTCGGCCTCAAAGGGGAGGTAGCCCCCTTCATGCTCTACCGTGTCGACCCCATTTACCCACTGCAGACATAGGAGATATGGGGAGGGGGTGGCAGGTCAGGGCATGAGGAGGGGCACTGCTATCGGGCACTCCCTCACATAACCTGCAGCATGGGGATCGGGGGCCTGCCAGCCAGACGGGAAGAATGACATCCCAATGGGGTACATCAGGCCACCTATCCCCCTACACAGGGCACAGCCTCCAGGGCAGGGCAAGGCCCCCCACCGTCCCACCCCAGGAGACAGGCTGTGGGTGGCAGCTGAGGGTCCCATGCTGTTCAGCAGCTGTGCCCACCCACCCGCCCTGCCTGCTCCTGGCCTCACTGACCACGATGGCATAGAAGTGGGCACTGCCAATCCTCAGCACCACTCTTGTGCGCAGGTCCTGGATCCATCGCTCCAGCAGGGTCACCTCCCGTTCATACCACGACCAGCTGACAAAATGCCGCAGCCGCAAGCCCTGGCCGATGTCGTTGAAGCTGGAGGGAACCCGCATGTCCACGGTGGGGCCTGACTGCGAACAGAAGGGCTGGGCTCAGCTCCTAGGCCCCCCAAAGGGATCCAGGACCAGTGTACTGCACAGCCACGCCCCCAGGCCTAGCGCAAACACTGACACACGGCGGGGACTCCTGGTGGAACAGACAGATAACTTGCTGATGACAGGTCAACTGCCAGGGCGGTTTGTACACCTGGGCCAGTGGGGCCAGGAGTTCCTCCTTGGAGCGGATGGGACCCAGTATCTCCCAAGACAGGGGTGAGCCCAGGGGCACAACCCAGCATGAGGCAAGAAGGTTCAGACCTGTGACTAAGAGGCAGATGGCCCACTGCCTGTCACAGGGAGGAAGGCTGGTTAGGGGGATGGGAGGTGCTTTGCTTAGGACACTGTGAGTGGGGCACATGCTGGCACCCAGCCTTCTCCTCTCTTTCTCCTGTACTGAATGCCGTAAAGTCAGAAAAAGAGGATGTAGGCTGGGTGCGGTGTTTCACACCTGTAATCCCAGCACTTCAGGAGGCGGAGGCAGGCGGATCACAAGGTCAGGAGTTCGAGATCAGCCTGGCCAATATGGTGAAACCCCATCTCTACTAAAAATACAAAAATTAGCTGGGTGTGGTGGGCCTGTAGTCCCAGCTACTCAGAAGGCTGAGGCAGGAGAATCACTTGAACCCGGAAGGCTGCACTGAGCCAAGATCGTGCCATTGCACTCCAGCCTGGGTAGCAGAGAGAGACTCCGTCTCAACAAAAAAAAAAAAGAAAAGAAAAGAAAAAAAGAAAAAGAGGATGTACACCAGGCAAACGCGGCCCAAACCTCATCGGATGCCACTTCTCTGCTGACCACATCCAAGTCAGGAGGGGAAGAGGGGTGGCGTCCTTGGCCTGAGGTCACATTCTGTCCTCTATCTGAACCGTGAAAACCAAGGTACCTTCCCGCCTTGGCAGAGCTGACCTCAAAATATCTAAACTGTCGCCTCCTCCCGATCCCCGGGCCCAGCTCTGGGCAGCGCCTGCCTCTCAGGCCTGACGAGTGCCTGGGTGGCTCATGCCTGTAATCAGCACTTTGAGAGGTTAATGTGGGAGGATGGCTTGAGGCCAGGAGTTCGAGACGAGCCTGGGTAACTTAGTGAGACCCTATATCTTAAAAATACGAACAAAAAAAACAAAAAAAAAAATTGATTGTGTTTTTGTTTTAAGACGGAGTCTCACTCTGTCTCACAGGCTGGAGTATAGTGGGGTGATCTCGGCTCACTGCAACCTCCGCCTCCCTGGTTCAAGCAATTCTCCTGCCTCAGCCTCCCAAGTAGGTGGGATTACAGGTGCTCACCACCACGCCCGGCTAATTTTTGTATTTTTAGTAGAGATGGGGTTTCACCACGTTGGCCAGGCTGGTCTTGAATTCTTGGCCTCAGGTGATCCGCCTGCCTCGGCCTCCCAAAGTGTTGGGATTACAGACGTGAGCCACGAGCCCGACCAAGTTTGTTTGTTTGTTTGTTTAAATTAGCCAGGCATGGTGGTCCCAGGTAACTTGCAAGGCTGAGGCGGGAGAATCGCTTGAGCTCAGAAGTTAGGATTGCACCACTCCGCTCCCACCTGGGCAGCAGGGCCAAACCCGGTCTCAAAAGCATTTCAAAAATTAAAATTAAACATTAGAAAGAAGGACACTGCCCGGGCTCAGCCTTCGCCTAGGAACGGGACTCGACAGGAGCGCTTCTTCCTCCTCCCGCCTCCACCGCTCCGGCCCTCGCGGGTCCCCCAGGTACTCCCGTCCTCCAATCCCGCGCCCCCAAGCCCGTTGACCTTTAACCTCCTCCGGGCCCCCAGCTCCGGGGCACTACGGTGAAGGAGGCTGCAGGGCGCCGGGGCTTACCCCATTCCCACCGCCGGGCTTCCGGGCGACTCCTGGCCCTGCCCCGAGTCCGCGCCTCCGACAGCGGTCGCCGGTACCTCTGCTCCTCGAAGCCCCGGCGTCGGTTGTCGGAGAAGTCGGCGCGGAAGCTTCAGAGGCCGTCCAGCTGCTTGCGCTGCCACGACAGGCTCTCTCGGGGATACAGCATCCCGTCCGGTAGCGCCAACGTGCAGCCATACAACAGCAGCCGGAGAGCCGCCCAGGCCACTGCCGCCCCCCAGGCGAGGCTTCCCCCTCCCCGTCTCGGCCGCAGTCTACGGGGATAAGAGCTGCGCGGGAGGAGCACTGCGGCAAGGTAGCGTGACGCGTCTTAGGTCGTCCGCGCCATCTTTGTTGAGGGCGATTGCCAGGCCTGGAGGGGCGGGGCGGCGCCGTGCCGCGCCGCCCAGTGGGGCCTGTGGCTGGAACCCTGGGCTAGGCCTTTAGGGAAGCGGGACCCCCACCCTCAGCCCCAACCAAGAAGGGCGTCGTCTGCTCCCCATCGTCGTCTGCTCTGTGCTGCATGATCCAGGGCCACAGGCCAGGACAGAACCCCTGAGATTGGTGGGATCCCCGTTTCTTCAAGGGGCACCTCCACTTGCTTTCCCCAGCAGGAACTAGAGCAGGCCCCAGTGGAGCCTCTTCCATGACTGCTGGATGCAGCCTCTTGCAGGCATGCACGTCCTTGGGAGGCGGCGGTAGCCTTGACCCTGGGCCTCTGGGACCTCGACCCTAACCGAGGGGTCAGAAGCTCCCTCTTGGCGTTGAAGACACATGAAGATGCAGGGAGAGAGGCCAAGTGCAGTGGCTCACGCCTGTAATCCCAGCACTTTGGGAGGCTGAGGTGGGCGGATCACTTGAGGCCAGGAGTTTGAGACCAGCCTGGCAAACATGGCAAAACCCCATCTCTACTAAAAATACTAAAAAAAAAAAAAAAAAAAAAAAAAAGCCAGGCATGGTAGCAGGCGCCTGTGATCCCAGCTACTTGGGAGGCTGAGGCTGGAGAATCGCTTGAACCCAGGAGACGAGGGTTGCAATGAGCCGAGGTCACACCACTGCACTCCAGCCTGGGCAACACAACAAGAATCTATCTCAAAAAATATATATATATATATTGCACAGAGAGGGTGCCCTGCGGGACCCCACTTTACTCCAGTAGGGAAGGCACCGTGTGGAAGGGTAGAGGAAGAGATCTGGAGACAGTAAAAAAGACAAAGGTTTATTGAGGGGACTTTCACACAGGTGCAGTGGCTACGGCTGGACGTGAGAACCACTACATGATTTGTAAAAACCATGCAGCTTCCATAACATTTTCACCTAGCATCCTCGACCAGTTACCGGTGGAAGGTATCCAGCTTCCCAGTGGTGAATCCATACGCATCTGTAGCAACCTCAATTCTTGCCGCCTCAGAAGAAAGAATTTGACCGAGGGTCATAAGGCAGAAACCAGACAGAGGCAAGTTGCAGAGTAGGAGTAAAAGTTTATTAAAAAGCAGGCCGGGGCCGGGCATGGTGGTTCATGCCTGTAATCCCAGCACTTTGGGAGGCTGAGCCAGGTGGATCACCTGAGCTCAGGAGTTCAAGATCCGCCTGGCCAACATGGTAAAAACATGTCTGTACTAAAAATACAAAAATGAGCTGGGTGTGATGGTGAGCGCCTGTAATCCCAGCTACTCAGGAGGCTGAGGCAGGAGAATCTTTTGAACCTGGGAGGTGGAGGTTGCAGTGAACGAGATTGAGCTACTGCACTCCAGCCTGGGCTATAGAGTGAGATAGTATCTAAAAAAAAAAAAAAAAAAAAAAAAAAAAAAAAAAAAAAAAAAAAAAGTTTATTATAAAACTTTAGAACAGGAAATAAAAGAGGAAAGGAAAGAAGGAAAGTACAACTTGGAAGAGGGCCAAGCAGTCGACCTGAGAAACCAAGTGCCCAGCTTGACCTCTTGACTCAGGGTTTCATAGGTTGGCATCGTTCCAGGATCTTGCCACTCCTGATTCCTTAGCTTGGGGCTCTGAACACACATTCTTCTTAGACCATAAAGTCATTCTTTTTTTTTTTTTTTAATTTTACTTTTTTGAGAAGGAGTCTTGCTCTTTCGCCCAGGCCGCACTGCAGTGGCACTATCTCGGCTCACTGCAAGCTCCGCCTCCCGGGTTCACGCCATTCTCCTGCCTCAGCCTCCTCCTCCTGAGTAGCTGGGATTACAGGCGCCCGCCACCGCGCCCGGCTAATTTTTTGTATTTTTAGTAGAGACGGGGTTTCACCATGTTAGCCGAGATGGTCTCTATCTCCTGAGCTCGTGATCCGCCCGCCTCGGCCTCCCAAAGTGCTGGGATTACAGGCGTGAGCCACCGCGCCCGACCGACCATAAAGTCATTCTAAGGGTACACATCAGTTATGGCTGTCGGGTGCCTCTGCCATACAGAGGGGTCCCTTTGGTCCTAGGAACCTGGACTGGACACAGTTGTTTGTACGATTACTCCCCCACCCCTTTTTTTCATGCTCGCCAAATCCACCTTCTGAGAATGGACCTTAATACTGGAAGGATACCCCAGTATAGTGAAAATAAATACATTCTAGGAACTGACAAGGCCTAAAGGCTTTTTCCCAAATGTTTATGCTTGTTTTCTTATTTATTTATTTAGTTTTTTTTTTTTTTTTTTTTTTGAGACAGAGTCTCGCTCTGTCGCCCAGGCTGGAGTGCAGTGGCACAGTCTCGGCTCACTGCAAGCTCCGCCTCCCGGGTTCAGGCCATTCTCCTGCCTCAGCCTCCCGAGTAGCTGGGACTACAGGCGCCCGCCACCATGCCAGGCTAATTTTTTGTATTTTTAGTAGAGACGAGGTTTCACTGTTAGCCAGGATGGTCTCAATCTCCTGACCTCGTGATCCACCCGCCTCTGCCTCCCAAAGTGCTGGGATCACAGAAGTGAGCCACCGTGCCCAGCCTATTTTCTTTCTTTAAAATTTTACTTGTATATTCCTTTAGTAAAATGCTTACATGCTTAAATTAGGATATAGTTCACTGTTTATGAGGCAGCTTTAGGCCAAATTTAACAAAAGTAAGAAAAAGTAGGATGCCAAAGTTTATACAGTATGTAAAAATCAGTAATTCAGGACGGGCTTAGTGGCTCACACCTGTAATCCCAGCACCTTGAGAGGTGGAGGCAGGAGGATGACTTGAGCCCAGGAGTTTGTGACCAGCCTGGGCAACATAATGAGACTGCTGTCTCTACAAAAAATAAACAAATAAAAAAATTAGCTATGTGGAGTGGTGCACGCCTATAGTCCCATCTACATGAGAGGCTGAGGCAGGAGGATTGATAAAGCCCGGGAAGCAGAGGTTGCAGTGAGCCGAGATTGTGCCACTGCACTCCAGCCCAGGTGACAGAGCGAGACCCCATCTCAAAAAAAAAAAAAAAAAAAAAGACTAAAGGGTGCCAGAGAAGATGCCTTCCTTTTTTCCTTTTCCTTCTTTCTTTCTTTCTTTCTTTTTTTTTTTTTTTTTTTTTGAGAGTCGCGCTCTGTCGTCTAGGCTGGAGTGCAATGGCCTGGTCTCGGCTCACTGCAACCTCTGCTTCCCGAGCTTCATCAATCCTCCTGCCTCAGCCTCTCATGTAGCTGGACTATAGGTGTGTGCCACCTGGTTCAAGCAATTCTCCTGCATCAGCCTCCCAAGTAGCTGGGATTACAGGCGCCCACCACCACGCCCGGCTAATTTTTGTATTTTTAGTAAAGACAGGGTTTCACCATGTTAACCAGGCTGGCCTCGAACTCCTGACCTCAGGTGATCCGCCCGCCTCAGCCTCCCAAAGTGCTGTGATTACAGGCATGAGCCATCGCACCTGGTGAATTCAAATATTTTTTTACGTTTACAGTTGGTTAAGAAAGCAAAGCTTTATCTAAAACCTTGGGGTCAGCAGAAGGGATGTTAAGTTTTCACCTGTGAGTCTGATTCCCTCCAAGCCCCTCAGGAAGAAATTTAGAACAAAGAACTCCAATCAGAGTTTGGTCCTTGGTTCACCCTTATCTGAGGTCAACGTGAAAGCTGTCGCCATTTTTCATCTGGTTGAGGTCTGCGCTTCTGAAAAACAACTTAGGGACATTTGTCAAGATGTTATCTTTACTTTCTATAGGGGATCAAATATCTTGTGGCTCTAACTGACTTGGGTGGCTGTTGTTCTGAGCTATTATTACTTTTTCTTGTTTTTTTTTTTTTTTTTTTTTTGAGACGGAGTCTTGCTCTGTTGCCCAGGCTGGAGAGCAATGGCCCAATCTAAGCCCACTGCACCCTCCGCCTCCTGGGTTCAAGCAATCCTCCTGCCTCAGCCTCCCGAGTAGCTGGGATTACAGGCATCCGTCACCACACCCAGCTAATTTTTGTATTTTTAGTAGAGATGGGGTTTCATCACGTTAGCCAGGCTGATCTCGAACTCCTGACCTCAGTTGATCTATCTGTCTCGACCTCCCAAAGTGCTGGGATTACAGGTGTGAGGCACTGAACCCAGCCAATTATTACCTTCTTCTCACCAAGTTGCTAATTTACTTCTCAAGATAGCTAGGTGCCCGGAATTTCCCTCGAAGGGTAATGTGGTTTGGGTATGTGCCCTCCAAATCTCATGTTGAGATGTGATTTCCAGCCAGGCGCAGTGGCTCACACCTGTAATCTCAGCACTTTGGGAGGCTGAGGTGGGCAGATCACTTGAGGTCAGGAGTTCAAGACTAGCCTGGCCAGTATGGTAAAACCTTAATTCTACTAAAAAAAAAAAAATACAGGCGGGGTGCGGTGGCTCATGCCTGTAATCCCAGCACTTTGGGAGGCCAAGGCGGGTGGACCACAAGGTCAGGAGATCGAGACCATCCTGGCTAACACGGTGAAACTCTGTCTCTACTAAAAATACGAAAAATTAGCCAGGCGTGGTGGCGGGCGCCTGCAGTCCCAGCTACTTGGGAGGCTGACGCATGAGAATGGCGTGAACCCGGGAGGTGGAGCTTGCAGTGAGCCGAGATAGCGCCACTACACTCCAGCCTGGGTGACAGAGCAAGACTCTGTCTCAAAAAAAAAAAAAAAAAAAAAAAAAATTAGCCGGGCGTGGTGGTGTGCATCTGTAGTCCCAGCTATTCGGGAGGCTGAGGCAGGAAAATTTCTCGAACCTGGGAGGCAGAGGCTGCAGTGAGATGAGATCACGCCACTGCACTGCAGCCTAGGTGAGAGAGCAAGACTCTGTCTCAAAAAAAAAAAAAAGAGATGTCATTCTCGGTATTGGAGGTGAGGCCTGGTGGCAAGTGATGGGATCATGGGGGCAGATCCCTCACGGACAGTTTAGCAACATCCCTTTGGTGATGAGTGAGCTCCCACTCAGGTAGTTCCCATGAGATCTGGTTGTTTATAAGAGTGCAGCACCTCCCTGTTCTCTCTCTCACTCCCTCTTTCACCATGTGACATGCTGTATCCCCTTTTGCCTTTGTGAAAAGAAAATAAATCTTGGGACCCCTCCTACCCTGACAAGTCACTAAGCCAAAGGGAAAAGTCAAGCTGAGAGCTGCATCAGGAAAAGGTAGGATAGGCATGATGGGGGCAGAGAGGGCTCTCCCCCCGCCCACTAGAAATGTCAGCAGATGGTTTGGCAATCATCCCATTGCCTCTCTAAAAGGGATAAATTGGCCGGGCACAGCACCTTGTGAGGCTGAGGCGGGCGGATCACTTGACGTTAGGAGATCGAGACCAGCCTGGCCAACGTGATGAAACCCCGTCTCCACTAAAAATACAAAAATATTAGCTGGGCATGGTGGTGTGTGCCTGTAGTCCTAGTTGCTCAGGAGGCTGAGGCAGGAAAATTGCTTGAACCCAGTAGGTGAAGGTTACAGTGATATTGCACCACTGCACTCAAGCCTGGGTGACAGAGCCAGATTCTGTCTCAAAAAAAAAAAAAGTGACAAATTGGCAGCTGGCACCAGGAAAAGGCCATTGCCTGCTGGTCCACACCTGTTGCATTAAAGTATGAATTGAATGCAGGCACAAGGGAGAGGCAAAAGGGGGCTTCCGATAAAATGTCAGGTATTGGATGAGTGAGTCCAGGCATGTGCAGTAAGAGACAAAATGGGGGAGTATGACCTTTCGGGGGCACTCCACCAGAAAAGGGAAGAAAGCCTTAGATGGGTGTGCACACAAGTTTCTAAACACATGGCGGGTGCTCACCTGCCCCCTGTGGCAGCCCACCCTAAAGGAAGGAACATGGGAAAGAGGCCAGCCTATAAAGTCCTAGGGTCAAGGTTAAACACCGCACTTGACCTTGGTGCCCTCTTGGGTCTCTTCCAAGCGTACTTTCCTTTCCTTTCTTTCCTATTCTAAAGCCTTTTAAATAAACTTCCACTCCAGGGCCGAGCACGGTGGCTCATGCCTGTAATCCTAGCATTTTGAGAGGCCAAGGCAGGTGGACCACTTGAGGTCAGGAATTCAAGACTAGTCTGGGCAACATGGTGAAGCATCGTCTCTACTAAAAATACAAAAATTAGCCAGGTCTGGTGGCACATGTCTATAGTTCCAACTACTAGGGAGACTGAGGTAGTAGAATCACTTGAACCCAGTGGGTGGAGGTTGCAGTGAGCTGAGATGGTGCCACTGCACTCCAGCCTAGGCAACAAAAAAAATTTTTTTTTTTTTTTTGAGATGGAGTTTCGCTCTGTCCCCAGGCTGGAGTGCAGTGGCACAATCTCGGCTCACTGCAAGCTCCGCCTCCCGGGTTCATGCCATTCTCCTGCCTCAGCCTCCTGAGTAGCTGGGACTACAGCCGCCTGCCACCATGCCCAGCTAATTTTTTTTTTTTTTTTTGTATTTTTAGTAGAGACGGGGTTTCACCGTGTTAGCCAGGATGGTCTCGATGTCCTGACCTCGTGATCCACCCGCCTCGGCCTCCCAAAGTGTTAGAATTACAGGTGTGAGCCACCGCGCCTGGCCTAAAATATTTTAAATATATAAGCAAACAAACTAACTTCCATTCCTGCTCTGAAACTTACCTCAGTCTCTTTTTCTGCCTTACACACCTCAGTTGAATTATTTCCTGAGGAGGCAAAAATTGAGGTCACTGCAAACCCACACAGATTCACTGCCTGGAACACTGATACCTTCCACCGATATCAAAGCTGCCTCATATTTTATTCCTAAATAAGATAGCAACAAAGATTTTTTTAAAAAGCTACATATGCCAGGTGCAGTGGCTCACGCCTGTGATCCCAGCACTTTGAGAGGCTAAGGTGCGCGGATCACTTGAAGTCAGAAGTTCGAGACCAGGCTGGCCAACCTGGTAAGACCCCGTCTCTACCACAAAAACAAAAATTAGCCAGACATGGTGGTGTGTGCCTGTAATCCCAGCTACTAGGGAGGCTGAGAAAGGAGAATCGCTTGAACCTGGGAGGTGGAGGTTGCAGTGAGCCAAAATCGTGCCAGGTTTTGTAATGTGTTTCCCGTCTTTATAACATTAGGGTCTGATGGACTTAGACGTCCCAGTTCCCAGGATTGGGGTAAGCAGAATACTTTCTTTTCTTTTTTTAATTATCTTTTTTTTGGCTGGGTGTAGTGGCTCATGCCTGAAATCTTACTTTGGGAGGCTGAGGTGGGCGGACTGCTTGACCTAAGGAGTTTGAAACCAGTCTAGGCAACATAGCAAAACCCCATCTCTACAAAAAATACAAAAATTAGCCAGGCATGGTGGCACATACCTGTAGTCCCAGCTGCTCAGTGGGCTGACGTGGGAGGATCGCTTGAGCATGAGAGGTTGAGGCTGCAGTGAGCTGTCATCGCACCATTGCACTCCAGCCTGGGGGACAGAGCAAGACCCTGTCTCAAAAAAAAAAAAAATGTGGGTAGTAGAGGAGAAATAATGTTTGAAGGCTGGGTGTGGTGGCTCATGCCTGTAATCCCAGCATTTTGGGAGGCTGAGGTGGGAGGATCACCTGAGGTCAGGAGTTCAAGACCAGCCTGTTCAAAATGGCGAAACCCCAGCTCTACTAAAAACACAGAAAATTAGCCAGGCATGGCGGCACACACCTGTAATCCCAGCTACTTGGGAGGCTGAGGCAGGGAAATCGCTTGAACCCCAGAGGCCGAGGTGGCAGTGAACTGAGATTGCACCACTGCACTCTAGCCTGGATGACCGAGCAAGACTCTGTCTCGAAAAAAAAAAAAAAAAAGAAAGAAAGAAAGAAAAGAAAAGAAAAAGAGAAAAAAGAAATAATGTTGGATATGTATGGACCCAGAAGCTAATGTGTGTAAAGTATTTCCAGTCATCAGAGAAGTACAATTGTAAGCATATAATTCCATTCTTGTTGATACCTAGTCATAATGTCTCATCATTCCTAACAGAATGGCCTCAATCATTTGGTATATGCAATCTCACACGTAGAGTTTTGTTTTGTTATGTTTTGTTTGCTTGTTTTAGAGACAGGGATGTGCTCTGGCACCCAGGCTGGAGTGCAGTGGCACAATCATAGCTCACCGCAGCCGCCAACTCCTGGGCTCAAGCAACCCTCCTGCCACAGCCTCCTGAGAAGCTGGACACAGGCACGGGCTACCACACCCGGGTAACTTTTTTAACATAGAGTTTGCATTTTTATGAGAATTTTGTGCAGTAAAAGTTATTACAATTTTTGTGTTTGTAGAGTACAAACCTGTACCAGTACTATAAACAATAATAATATCTTTTCATGAAGTCACAGCCCAATGTATCAGTTCACATTTTTTTTTTTTTTTTTTTTTGAGACGGAGTCCCACTTTGTCTCCCAGGCTGGAGTGCAATGGTGCAATCTCGGCTTACTGCAACCTCCGCCTCCTGGATTCAAGTGATTCTCCTGTCTCAGCCTCCCAAGTAGCTGGGATTACAGGCACACGACACCACACATGGCTGATTTTTGTATTTTTAGTAGAGACTGTGTTTCACCATGTTGGCCAGGCTGGTCTCGAACTCCTGACCTCCAGTGATCTGCCTGCCTCAGCCTCCCAAAGTGCTGGGATTACAGGCATAAGCCACTGTGCCCAGCCTTCAGTTCACATCTTAGCACACCAGGAAGGCTATGTGGTTCTACAGCAAATAGACTAAAGAAATGCTTCAGTAATAAAACTCCCACATATATTCATCAATATATCAATGTGTGTTGAGAAAGAATAATTTGACTACATAATTATGTAGTTTAGTACCAATGTAGCAGCTTTTTGAGACAGGGTCTCACTCTGCTGCCCAGGCTGGAGTGCAATGGTACCATCATAGCTCACTGCAGCCTTGACCTCCTGGGCTCAAGTGACTCTCCTGCAGCAGCCACCTGAGCAGCTGGGACCACAAGTGCACACCATCATGCCTAGCTAATTTTTCTATTTTAAGTAGAGACGGGGTTTCACCATGTTGGCCAGGCTGGTCTTGAACTCCTGACCTCAAGTGATCCACCCGCTTCAGCCTCCCAAAGTGCTGGGATTTCAGGCGTGGGCCACTGCACCCGACCTATTTTTGTTATTATTATTATTATTATTATTATTATTATTTGGAGACAGGGTCTCATTCTGTTTCCCAGGCTGGAGTACAGTGGCACCATCACGTCTCCCTGCAGCCTCGACCTTCTAGGCTCAAGTGATCCTCCCATCTCAGCCTCCCAGGTAGCTGGGACCACAAGCATGTACCACCATGCTCTGCTCATTTTTAAAATTTTTGGTGACATTTTGGAGTCTCACTATGTTGTTCAGGCTGGTCTCAAACTCTTTGGCTCAAATGATACTCCCACCTCGGCCCCCCAAAGTGCTGGGATTAAAGGCTTGAACCACCATGCCCAGTCTCCTGGTGCACTTGAAATATAATTTAGACTCCTCACAATGGCCAACAAGGCTTTGTATGACCCAGCCCCTGCTCAATTCTTACTCTCATTCACTGTTCTCCAAACATTCAAGCCACTTTCTGTTCCTCAAAAGCCCATTCCTGCCTTAGAGACTTCACACCCGTAGCTCTTACAATTTCTGCTTCTTTATCATTGAAGCCTCAGCTCAAATGTCACATCCTCAGTAAGCTCCCATCTGCCCACTTTTAAAATTATGATAACTAACCATGGAAGTTCAGCAAATATTTCTTTCTCCCTCTTTTTAGACACGAAGTGGAATTGCATGTCTTTGACTTTGTCATGTGAGGGGTGACCATGTGACTTTTTTGGTCCATAAAATGTAAAGAGCAATTTTTTCTTTTTTTGAGAGAGAGGGAGCGTCTCACTCTGTCACCCAGGCTGGAGTGCAGTGGCACGGTCTCGGCTCACTGCAACCTCTGCCTCCCAGGCTCAAGTAATCCTCCCAACTCAGCCTCCCAAATAGCTAAGATTACAGGCGAATGACACTGCACTGGGGTAATTTTTTGTATTTTTTGTAGATACGGGTTTTTGCCATGTTGGCCAGGCTGCTCTCGAACTCCTGAGCTCAAGTGATCTGCCCGCCTTGGCCTCCCAAAGTGCCTGGATTACAGATGTGAGCCACCACACCCAGCCTTAAACAGCAAAAAAAAAAAAAAAATTTGAGGCGGAATCTCACTCTGTCACCCAGGCTGGAGTGCAATAGCGTGATCTTGGCTCACTGCAACCTTGCCTCCCAGGTTCAAGCAATTCTCCTGCCTCAGTCTCCTGAGTAGCTGGGACTACAGGCATGTGCCACCACATCCAGCTAATTTTTTTATTTTTAGCAGAGATGGGGTTTCACCACATTGGCCAAGCTGATCTTGAATTCCTGACCTCAGGTGATCCACCCACCTCGGCCTCTCAAAGTGCTGAGACTACAGAAGTGAGCCACCACGTCCAGCAGGCAGCAACATTTTTAAGAGCCAATGCCTGATTTTCTGCATCATCCCTTTTTCCTGTCTTAGTGATCACAGAAGCACGTGTCGAAATTGAGCACCTCTCAGCCAGGATCCCTGAGCAACTTATGGAAATCAAAGCCCCCTTTCCAACCAGTGATGGATGTGTAGGATGAATGAGAAATAAACCTTTATTGAGTCAAAAGACTGAGGTTTTGGAGTTGTTACTGCAGCTTAATTAGCCTGTCCTGACTGATACACTATGTGCCAGACCCTCATCTGGGGTCTCTACCCACATTATCTCATCTACTTCTCACAACATCCGAATAAAGTAGCTTGTCCGCTTATAAAGGAATACCTGAGGCTGAGGCTGGGTCATTTGTCTTTTTTGTCAAAAAGAGACTTGTTTGGCTCACGGTTCTGCAGGCTGTACTAGAAGCATGGCCCCAGCATCTGCTTCTGCTGCAGGATTGGAAGCTTCCACTCATGGCAGAGGCAAAGGAGAGCTGTGTGCAGATCACATGGCAAAGGAGGAAGCGAGAGAGCAGAGGTGCCAAGCTCTTCCAACAACCAGTTCTTACAGTAACTAAGAGTGACAATTGGCCAAGTGTGGTGGCTCACATCTGTAATCCCAGCACTTTGGGAGGCCGAGGCCGGGGGATCACTTGAGGTCAGGAGTTCGAGATCAGCCTGGCCAACATGGCAAAACTCCATCTCTACTAAAAATACAAAAATCAGCCAGGCATGGTGGCAGGTGCCTGTAATCCCAGCTACTTGGGAGACTGAGGCAGAATTGCTTGAACCCGGGAGGTGGAGGTTGCAGTGAGCTGAGATTGCACCACTGCACTCCAGCCTGGGCCACAGAGCCAGACTCTGTCTCAGAAAATTTTGAAAAAGCTGGGCGCAGTGGCTCGTGCCTGTAATTTCAGCACTTTGGGAGGCTGAGGCAAATGGATCGCCTGAGGTCAGGAGTTCAAGACCAGGCTGATCAACATGGTGAAACCCTGTCTCTACTAAAAATACAAAAATTAGCTGGGCGTGGTGGCGGGTGCCTGTAATTCCAGCTACTTGGGTGGCTGAGGCAGGAGAATCGCTTGAACCCCAGAGGTGGAGGTTGTGGTGAGCTGAGATCACACCATTGCAGTCCAGCCTGTGCAACAAGAGCGAAACTTCGTCTCAAAAAAAAAAAAAAAAAAAAAAGAAAGAAAAAAGAAAAAGAAAGAAAGAAAGCATTTTGTAGTCAGGCTCTCACTATTTTGCCTAGGCTGGCCTTGAACTGCTGGCCTCAAGCAATCCTCCCAGCTCACCCTCCCAAAGTGTTGAGATTATAGGCATGAGCCACCATGCCCGGCCTCAAAGACTTTCAAATTTATGTTTGAAGAAGGAATTGACGGAGTCATGGGTTTTATTATATACTCATATATTGCGAGAAAAGAGAACTGCCAATTTTCATACTCTGGGTATATATGAATGAAATGTATAGTTTTTATTTTTTTTTACTTTATTTTATTTTATTTTATTTTTGAGATGGAGACTCGCTCTGTCACCAAGGCTGAAGTGCAATGGTGCCATCTCGGCTCACTGCAACCTCTGCCTCCTGGGTTGAAGCGATTCTCCTGCCTCAGACTCCTGAGTAGCTGGGACTACAGGCGCCCGCCATCACGCCTGGCTAATTTTTTGTATTTTTGGTGGAGACAGGTTTTCACTGTGTTAGGCTGGGTGTTCTCGATCTCCAGACCTCATGATCCGCCCTCCTCGGCCTCCCAAAGTTCTGGGATTACAGGTGTGAGCCACTGTGCCCAGCCAGATTTTTTTAATAGAAATGGGGTGTTGCTACATTGACCAGGCTTGTCTGGAACTCCTGGCCTCAAGCGATCCTCCCGTCTCTGCCTCTCAAAGTGCTAGGATGACAGGTGTGAGCCACCGTGCTCAGCCCATATGTAAATAAATACAAGTGTTTATATCTTTATGTGTACAGAGATGTCATTTGATATTTTAATTGTTACTTTAATATTCTAATAGCAATATCATGACAAAAATTATCAAACACAACATCCAATTAGAATAACAGGCATTTCTGATCTCCCACCTCAGCTACCTTTTGTGCGGTTTTTGAGGTTAAAGGTTTTTGGTTTTGGGTTTTTTTTTTTGCAAGGCCTAAAAATAATGTCTGAATTCTGAGTGTCTTCAAAGACCCCTTCCCTTTGTACAAATACTGCCAGGGACAGTTGTTTTATTACTTAAAATAAATGTTATTGAAGTATAGTTTACATACAATACAATGCACTTATTTTAAGTGTATAGGTTTTTTTTGAGACAGGGTCTCACTTTAACTGTACAGTTTGATGAGGCTTAGCAAATGGCTATATCTGAATACCCACTGCCACTATCAAGATATAGAACTTTCTGCTGGGTGCAGTGGCTCATGCCTGTAATCCCAACTTTGGGAGGCTGAATCGGGAGGATTGCTTGAGGCCAGGACTTTCAGGACAGCCTGGGCAACGTAGGAGCTACCTGGCTACAATTTTTTTTAAAAATTAGCCAGGCATGGTGGCATGCACCTGTGGTCCCAGCTTCTCAGGAGGCTGAGGCAGGAGGATCACTTGAGCCAGGAGTTGGAGGCAGCAGTGAGCTATGACCACAATACTGCACTTCAGCCTGGGTGACAGAGCAAGATGCTGTCACAAAAAAAAAAAAAAAAAAAAAAAAAAATTAAAGCCAGGTGCGATGGCTCACACTTGTATTCCCAACATTTTGAGAAGCCAAGGTGGAAGCATTGTTTGACCCCAGGAGTTCCAGACCAGCCTGGGCAATATAGTGCTATATCATCTCTACAAAGAATATTTAAACATTTAGCCAAGCGTGTTGGCAAAGGCCTGTGGTCCCAGCTACTTGGGAGGTTGAGGTGGAAGGATCACCTAGGCCCAGATCAGGAAGGCTGTTGTGAATTGAGGCAGCGCCACTGCACTCCGCCTGAGCAACACAATGAGACCCTGTCTCAAAATAAAAACAAAAACAAATCAACAAAAAAGAACTTTCCCTAGGCCAGTGTGGTGGCTCATACCTGTAATCCCAGCACTTTGGGAGGCCAAGGCAGGCTGATCACCTGAGGTCAGGAGCTCAAGACCAGCCTGGACTACATGGTGAAACCCTGTCTCTACTAAAAATATAAAAATCAGTTGGGTGTCGTGGTGCATGCCTGCAATCCCAGCTACTCAGAGGCTGAGGCAGGAGAATTGCTTGAACCTGGGAGGCAGAGGTTGCAGTGAGCCGAGATCGAGCCACTGCACTCCAGCCTGGGTGATAAAGTGAGATCCTGTCTCAAAAAAAAAAAAGAACTTTCTCATTACTCCAGGGAGTTCCCTCTGACCCCTCCCAGTCAATCCACCTTCCAGCCCTGACCCAGGCAACCACTGATCTTCTCTGTGTCACTATGGATTAGATTTGATGTTTCCAGAATTTCATATCAATAGAATTATACAGGGTGCTCTTTTAGATCTGGCTTCTTCCACGCAGCATGTTTTTGAGATTCATCCATTTTCTGCATGTTTTAGTATCTTGTTCCCAAGTATCACTTTTAGCAACAGAAAACAGAACAAATTTCATGAGTATATCAATTACACACCTTATTCAGGCAAGATTCTTTGAATCAATTTTATGACATGAAATGGTGTCTATCACTTTGCAGCTGCTGAAAAGAGACACATCCTCTTTCTTTCTTTCTTTCTTTCTTTTTTTTGGAGACGGAGTTTCACTCTTGTTGCCCAGTCTAGAGTGCAATGGGACGATCTCAGCTCACCACAACCTCCACCTCCTGGATTCCCAGATTCAAGCGATTCTCCTGCCACAGCCTCCTGAGTAGCTGGGATTACAGGCGTGTGCCACCACGCCCAGATAATTTTTGCATTTTTAGTAGAGACGGGGTTTCACCATGTTGACAGGCTGGTCTCGAACTCCTGACCTCAGGTGATCCACACGCCTCAGCCTCCCAAAGTGCTGGGATTACAGGCAAGAGCCACTGCGCCTTGGCTCTCTTTCTTGTCTCCCTGAAATTGCTTTTCTCTCACAACATTCTCAAGCTCAATATCAGTTTTCCATAAGCTGCCAAAAAAAAAAAAATTAAGGCCAAGGAGCTCAAAACCTAACATATGAAAAGGGAAAAGGCAAGATGGGAATTTTAAACAGGAGGAATGAGGGGCACATAATGTGTTTCTCAGTTCCACCTGATATAAATTCTTATCTGTAGCCTGGGCAGCATAGCAAGATCCCATCTCTACAAAAAAATACAAAAACTAGCCAGGAGTGCTGGTGCACACCTGTGGTCCCAGCTACTTAAGAGGTTGAGGCACAAAGATCTTGAGCCCAGATTGAGGCTGCGGTAAGCTGAGATCACACCACTGCACTCCAGCCTGGGTGACAGAGTGAGACCCTGTCTCTAAATAAATAAATTAGCATGTGTTCACCAGCAGTACACTGCAGTAGTGGCTCGTGTGAGATTTCTCCAGGTGTGTCCTAGGGTTGGAGCTGCTGGGTTGCAGGGTCTGTTCATCTCCAAGGAGGTTGTCCACACCAGGGCTTTTACCGCCAGCTGCCTCACAATAGAGAAGCATCCAGTCACCAGGGCCTCCCTTGGCCCCATGCAGGTCCGGGTGTCCACCCCAATCAACAGTTTTGCTTATTTCTGGTCCACAAAAAGGTTTCAGTTATTTTGATCTTGGCTAGACCTTTTGGGGGTCTTTTTTTTTTCCCTTGAGATGTAGTTTCGCTCTTGTTGCCCAGGCTGGAGTGCAATGGTGCAACCTTGGCTCACTGCAACCTCCGCATCCCGGGTTCAAGTGATTCCCTTGCCTCAGCCTCCCAAGTAGCTGGTATTACAGAGGCCCGCCACCACACTTGGCTAATTTTTTTGTATTTTTAGTAGAGACAGGGTTTCACAATGTTGGTCAGGCTGGTCTCAAACTCCTGACCTCAGGTGATCCACCCACCTTGGCCTCCCAAAGTGCTGGGATTACAGGCATGAGTCAGCATGCTCAGTCTATTATTCCTGTAATAATATTTGTCATGCTGATCTATGACCGGTGATCCTTGATGTTACTATTGTATCGGTGCAAAAGTAATTGTGGGTTTTGTCATTAAAAGTAATGGCACTAGGCTAGGCCCTGCTCAGTAGCTTATTTGGTAAGCCGGTGGGTCCTGGAAGTTTGCTTTTTTTTTTTTTTTTTGGATATGAAGTCTCATTGCCACTAGGCTGGAGTGCAGTGGCGTGATCTCAGCTCACTGCAACCTCCGCCTCCCGGGTTCAAGCAATTCTTCTGCCTCAGCCTCCTGAGTAGCTGGGACTACAGGTGTGTGCCACCACGCCCAGCTAATTTTTTTGTATTTTTATTAGAGATAGGGTTTCTCCATGTTGGTCAGGCTGGTCTCGAACTCCCGACCTCAGGTGATCCGCCTGCCTCGGCGTCGCAAAGTGCTAGGATTACAGGTGTCAGCCACCACGACCAGCCGAAAGTTTGCATTTCTGGCAAGTTCCTGGGCAATAATTATGATGGCCAAGAATGACAGTCTGAGAATGACTGCTCTGGAAGATTTTATCTGTGACCCAGAGCTTTGACCCTTTTGGGGATTTGGTGTGTCACATCCTCACTGCTGGAGTTTGCTTTAGTTAACAAAATCTGTCATTGCTCCCAAATCACTTGGTGGGGGTTATTCATTCTTCCTTGAGTTGAGCTTCCTTATCTTTGCTGTTAATAAAATGTAAGTTTCAAACATTTCTTTTTTCTTTTAGGGACAGGGTCTTGCTCTGTTACCCAGGTTGGAGTGCGGTGGTGCCATCACAGCTCACTGCAGCCTCCCACTGCTGGGTGTGGTGGTGAGCGCCTGTAGTCGTAGCTACACAGGAGGCTGAGGCAGGAGAATCGCTTGAACCTGGGAGGCGGAGGTTGCAGTGAGCCGAGATTGTGCCACTGCACTCCAGCCTGGGTGACAGAGTGAGACTCTGTCTCAAAAAAAAAAGAAAGAAAGAAAGGAAGGAAGGAAGCAAGGAAGGAAACAGAAAAGAAATGAAGCCTGACTTCAAGAAGTTCCAACATAGAGCATGGAGGAGGAGTGCAGGGAGCACAAGGGCGTGTGGGGGGGCGTCTCTGTTGGGAACTCAGGGAAGATGTTCTTGATCTGATTAATTATTCAACCAAAATGACAGGCTGGATTCTAGGCACTGGGAGTACCCTGAAGGGGCTTCTAGTAAACCTGTCCTCTGCATTGGGTCTTGGAAGATAGGGGGAATTTGCCCAAGGAAGAAGGGGAAAAGAACATTGCAGGCAGAGGGAGAAGTCTGGACAAAAAGGGTGACTGGCCTGCTTGAAGAACAGGAAGTCATCCAAGTGGCTATAACTATAACAAAAGGTAGGGAGGAGACGTGGAAAGAGTTTGGGGGAAGGCTGTGAAGAGCTTTGAATGTCAAGAGAGGGAGTTTGATCTTGGTCCTTTAGGTCATAGGGAGCCCCAGTCGATTTTAAAATCAGAAGAGCCAAATTTATTTTATTTTATTTTTATTTATTTATTTTTTTTGAGACGGAGTTTCGCTCTTGTTGCCCAGGCTGGAGTGCAATGGCATGGTCCGGGCTCACTGCAACCTCTGCCTCCCAGGTTCAAGCGATTCTCCTGCCTCAGTCTCCCAAGTAGCTGGGATTACAGGCATGCGCCACCATGCCCAGCTAATTTTGTATTTTTAGTAGAGATGGGGTTTCTCAATGTTGGTCAGGCTGGTCTCAAACTCCTGACCTCAGGTGATCCACCCCCCTCGGCCTCCTAAAGTGCTGGGATTACAGGTGTGAGCCACTGCTCCCGGCCAAAACCCCATCTTAAAAAAGAAAGAAAGGAAGGAAGGAAGATAAATCTAGCTATAGTATTGAGCTATATGGGATGGAACAGAAGGAGAAAAAGAGACCAATGGCTGGAATGTGTTGTGGTTTGACGATTTCTAGCCCTGGCTCAACTTAAGAATGGAATTACTTGGAGTTCCCAGAATGGATCCGACTGTTTCAAGCCTTCCTAAATGCTCTTCCCTGTGCCTGGGATGCCCTTCCCTCAGTGTCGGTCTTGCTACCTCCCATTCATTCATCAGTATTCTAGCCAAACATCATCAATGTCAGGTAGGCTCCCAGTTGATCCAGGTGTCCAACTCTGGGCTCCCATGTGATCCTGAGTAGTACGGGCATTTAGTGATCTTTTCCTGATTTGGGAGCACTGTAGTAGTGCCTTCTGGGCCTTCTCCACCACCCAAGTGGTAAGCTCCTTGCAAGCAAAGCTTCGTCTGACACATTTTAGTGTCCTGACACCCAGCCCTCTCCTGTCTTCCCCCACAGAAGCCCTAGAACTGGGCTGCAGCTGACCACTGGGAAGACAGGAAAGACTGTGAGACCAACTGTATGCCATGTGGTCCTGAAAAATGCGAAAATGGAGTGGCAAGTCCTGAGAGCCACCAGCTAGTGTCTGAGGCCTGGCATCCCTTTCTGGGAGGCCTCGTGTGAAAGCCAGTGGCATTCTGCAGATGTGAGGTCGTACTTCTGAATACGCAGCAAAATCCTGGGGCCAAACGCTTTGACAAATGAATTGAGGCTAGAAAGAGAGTTGGAGAAGTGGTTTGACAGCAGGGCTGTAACCACAATACCTAACATGGGTAAGTCACCAGGTGGCAGGCTCTGAGCTAAAATTCATCTCATTGCATCTTCATGACAGTACTGTTTATAAATAAAGAAACAGAAGCTGGCCGGGCATGGTGGCTCACGCCTGTAATCCCAGCACTTTGGGAGGCCGAGGCGGGCGGATCACCTGAGGTAGGGAGTTTGAGACCAGCCTGACCAACACGGAGAAATCCCGTCTCTAATAAAAATACAAAATAAGCCGGGCATGATGGCGCATGCCTATAACCCCAGCTACTCGGGAGGCTGAGGCAAGAGAATCGCTTGAACCCGGGAGGCAGAGGTTGTGGTGAGCCAAGATCTTGCCATTGTACTCCAGCCTGGGCAACAAGAGCAAAACTCTGTCTCCAAAAAAACAAAAGAAAAAAAGAAAAAAAAAAACAAAACAGAAGCTGCAAAGGGTTAGGGGTTAGAGGACATGCACACAGGCACCCAGGTAGAAGGGGACACTCAGTCTGGCTGCCCAGATGACAGAAGAGAGATTGTCAGTCCAGGTTTTTTTGCAGCAAACAGCAAGCTTGCAAGCTTGGTATGTGCGGAGGCCACGCTGTAGGTATGGGGAAGAGAACTCAGGAAGAGGAGAAAGACAGGAAAGCAGCATAAAGGCTTGCAAAAAAATTAAAAACAAATAAAAAGCAGATGAGTCAAAAGAGTCTGCAGCTGAGTCCCTGACAGTCGACACTGAAATGGACATGAGCCTTTATCCTGAGGAAGCATCCTTGGCATTAAAGACTCATAGGAGGCCCGGGCACAGTGGCTCATGTCTGTAATCCCAGCACTTTGGGAGGCTGAGGCTGGTGGATCACCTGAGGTCAGGAGATTGAGACCGGCCTGGCGAACATGGGGAAACCATGCCTCTACTAAAAATACAAAATTAGCAGGGCATGGTGGCGCATGCCTGTTATCCCAGCTGTTATCCCAGCTACTTGGGAGGCCGAGGCAAGAGAATCGCTTGAACCTGGGAGGTGGAGGTTGCAGTGAGCCGAGATCACGCCACTGCACTCTAGCCTGGCAACAGAGTGAGACTCCGTCCCAAAAAAAAAAAAAAAAAAAAAAAAAAAATTAGCCAGGTGCAATGGCGCGTGCCTGTAATCTCAGCTACTTTGGAGGCTGAGGCAGGAGAATCGCTTGATCCTGGTTGCAGTGAGCCGAGATCGCACCACTGCACTCCAGCCTGGGCTACAGAGCGAGACTTCATCTCAAAAAAAAAAAAAAGAAAGAAAGAAATACTTCAAAACACTAATAGTGTAATAATCAACTGCACCTGATAGTTTGCTAAGCATGTTTGCATTCCTTATACCACTGAGGCCCCCAAGGCTGTGAGTGTCATCATTCCCCCATGTTATAGCTGAGGACCCTGAAGTCAGAGGCTGTAACTTGAGGAATGGGCTCAGGGCAGATCCTGGCACTGAACCCAAATGTGACAAGAAGAGAGACAGGTGGGCCCAATGGCAGACCTCTAGTCTATCCAGAAATGACACTCCACATATGGTTAATAACTCCTAGAGATGGGAGTGAGGGGTGAGCATGGCTTTTTGAGTTTAAATTAGTTAATATATATTAAAATATTAAAATGAAAATAAATGATGCCTTGCTCAATAGTATTAATGATAGAACTTCTTGTACAAAAATAAATTACAGAAAGAACCAGAAAACAAACTCTAACAATTTGTTGTTTATGTAGATGTATAGAAAAATATATACACAAATTTAAAAAATAAAATGCTGAGCTAAACTCTACCATGCAAATTCAAGAAAAGCAGGGGGCTTCAGTTATAATATTTGGAAAAGACAAGTTTAAGCTAGAAATATTAAAAGAGGCAAAGAGGGTACTTAGCATAGTTTTTCTTGTTTTTTTTTGTTGTTGTTGTTGTTTTTTTTTTAGATGGAGTCTTGCTCTGTCACCCAGGCTGGAGTGCAGTGGCACAATCTCTGCTCACTGCAACCTCCGCCTCCCAGGTTCAAGTGATTCTTCTGCCCCAGCCTCCCAAGTAGCTGGGATTACAGGCGCACACCACCATGCCCAGCTAATTTTTTGTATTTTTAGTAGAGATGGGGTTTCACCATTATGGCCAAGCTCGTTTCAAACTCCTGACCTCAAGTGATCCGCCCACCTTGGCCTCCCAAAGTGCTAGGATTACAGGCATGAGCCACTGTGCCTGGACAAGTTTTTCAATATATCACTATTAAATATATATGCCCCAAACATGATACTTATTTATTGATAATTCATACCCTGCCTATTTCTCAAAAATGACTTGAGAAAAACTGCACAACATAGCGACAATACACATACAGAAATTAAAAGTGAAACAGGAATACATAAAGATATAACACACAAACATCAAACTATGATTAGATCAGGTAAATGAGTGTTCTGAACTGCTTTGGTGTCACAGAGGCATTTAAAAATATAGTAAATACTACAGCTCCTTGTCCCAGCAAAATTCCTTCAAGCACATACCCAGCTTTGTTCGATCCCTAGGGGTCTGCAACTCCTAAACCCCTACATGCTAAAGACTCCTAGGCAGGCCATGGACCCCCGGATTAAGAACTCTAAAGTAAATGAAAGTCAGAGAAAATATGGATTTGAATAAAATAATGAAAAAATTGAGTTAACAAATAGAACTGGTAGAATAAAAACACATTTTGAGATTACACAAATGCTTTTATAAAAACTGATAATATATTCAGGCCCAAAGAAGTCCTATGGACACTTAGAAATGTTGACACCACAGTACAATAATAAATAAGCAGCAATACCCTAAGCATTCATCACTTAGAAATTTTTTTTATATATATATTTTTTGAGACAGAGTCTAGCTCTTTTGCCCAGGCTGGAGTGCAGTGGCGCCACCTCGGCTCACTGCAGGCTCTGCCTCCCGGGTTCACACCATTCTCCTGCCTCAGCCTCCCAAGTAGCTGGGACTACAGGAGCACGGCTGCCTGTAGCCACCACGCACAGCTAATTTTTTGTATTTTTAATAGAGACAGGGTTTCATCATGTTAGCCAGGATGGTTTCGATCTCCTGACCTCATGATCTGCCCGTCTCGGCCTCCCAAAGTGCTGGGATTACAGGCGTGAGCCACCGCTCCCGGCTATTTTTTGTTTTTGTTGTTGTTGTTGTTTTCCCCGAGACGGAGACTTGCCCTGTCACCCAGGCTGAAGGGTAGTGGCACAATCTTGGCTCACTGCAACCTCCGCCTCCCGGGTTCAAGCGATTCTCCTGCCTCAGCCTCCCGTGTAGCTGGGATTACAGGCACCCGCCACCGTGCCCAGCTAATTTTTGTATTTTTAGTAGAGACGGGTTTTCACCATGTTGGCCAGGCTGGTCTTAAACTCCTGACCTCGTGATCCACCCACCTCGGCCTTCCAAAGGGCTGGGATTACAGGTGTGAGTCACCACGCCCGGCCCACTTAGAAATATTTTTAAATAATAACACTTGGGCAAAAGGAAATTCTTAATACTATAACAAAAAACACCACGTCAAAACTTACGGAGTGCAGACAAAGCTGTCACTCTAAGAAGAAGAAGAAATAAAAAAAGGCCGGGCGCGGTGGCTCACGCCTATATTCCCAGCCCTTTGGGAGGCCAAGGCGGGCAGATCACGAGGTCAGGAGATTGAGACTATCCTGGCTAACACGGTGAAACCCCGTCTCTACTAAAAATACAAAAAATTAGCTGGGCATGGTGGCAGGTGCCTGTAGTCCCAGCTACTCAGGAGGCTGAGGTAGGAGAATGGCGTGAACCGGGGAGGTGGGGGCTTGTAGTGAGCTGAGATCGCGCCACTGCACTCCAGCCTGGGCAACACAGCAAGACTCAGTTAAAAAAAAAAATAGACCAAAGTACCTACATTTACTAGAAATATTTAAAATATGATTAATTATATCTAAGTAATCTTAGAACTACAAAGTAAAAAAAGACAAACAAAAAGAGAGAACACATATACGCTGACAAAACAATGAGATTAGCAAATAAAAGCAAGAGTTGGAGTTTTGTACTACTCAACAACATCTAAGTAAACCACTGCCATAAAAAGGAAAAAAAAAGGCCGGGTGCGGTGGCTCACGACTGTAATCCCAGCACTTTGGGAGGCCGAGGCAGGCAGATCATGAGGTCAGGACACCGAGACCATCCTGGCTAACACGGTGAAACCCCGTCTCTATTAAAAATACAAAAAATTAGCCGGGGGTGGTGGCAGGTGCCTGTAGTACCAGCTACTCAGGAGGCTGAGGCAGGAGAATGGTCTGAACCTGGGAGGTGGAGCTTGCAGTAAGCTGAGGTCGCCCCACTGCACTACAGCCTGGGTGACAAAGCAAGACTCCATCTCAAAAAAAGAAAAGGTAGGACAACAAAAACAAAGAACAACTAAATTAAAAGATAACTGATTAAAATATTGCCAGGGATGATCTTTTATAACTTTACACTGTTTGAGAATCTAAATAGAATGAGAGAGTTAAAAAAAAAAAATCTAATAAGCTGGCTGGGCACATGGCTCACGCCTGTAATCCCAACACTTCAGGAAGCCAAGGCAGGCAGATCAGGAGGTCAGAAGTTCGAGACCAGCCTGGCCAACATGATGAAACCCCATCTCTACTAAAAATACAAAAGTTAGCCAGGCGTGGTGGCGCATGCCTGTAATCCCAGCTACTCAGGAGGCTGAGGCAGGAGAATCACTTGAACCCGGGAGGCAGAGGTTGCAGCGAGCCAAGATCGCACCACTGCACTCCAGCCTGGGTGACAGTGAGACTCTGTCTCAAAAAAAAAAAAAAAAAAAAAAACTAATAAAACAAGGAAAGAATTTGAACAGAGGGAATGAGGCTCTGGTCATACTTCCAAAAAAGAACCTGGTCTTATCATGTTTATCTGTTAACCCTTGGGAGAGAGGGGGGATCTTCATCTCCACGTTACACAAAAATTAGAAAGAGAGAGGGAGGGAGAGGAGGAGAAAGTGCACTTTTCAAAATGCAAGAACAGCACAGAATTATGAGCTGGGAGTGATGCTGGAGTGAGCAGGGGCGGCCTGATCTCCATGTGGCTTGCTCAGAGTGGGTAAACCAGGTTGGCTGAAACGAGGGTTTGCGTGCAGAAAAGCTCCTGAAAGTTGGTTTTAAGGAGAGTGGTGACTTGTGCAAAATGATGCTTTAAAAATCAATTTGGCTGGGGTGTGCAGGAAGGATGGGGAGGGAGAGACCAAAGATAGGTAACAGACATTTGCCAGATGATAACGGTGGGGAAGAGGGGCAGGTGTAAAGAGGAGGTAGATCTTTCAGGGACCCCTGCTTGATGCCGCCTGCTGTCCCCACTGCATCCTAGCATTCTCTCTTCACTCTTGATAGAGACAGGCCTGAAATGACAGGCCACTTGCAGGCAATGCCCAGGGCACCACCCAGTCAGTCCAACTGGTTGCACAGAGGGTTCTGGTGGACAATGGAGTGCTGGTTAAATGTTAAATGTTTCACATACGTAGCAAAGACAGGGGCTGGACAGAGGCATGGCTGGAACTCCCACCATGACCTCTCCAGCCCATCATATCTGTCATTTGGAAATCTCTGGCCTATCAAGACCCACTTAGTAACAATTATGGCTTTCCCATGTTTATTCATCAAAACTAGGCATAATGGCCATGCTGAGCTTCTGATCAGCTGAAATACCCAGTGTTACCATGATGAGTTCATGTTAGCCCAGCCATAAATGTTTAGGAAACTTCAAAACAGCCTAGACTGCCTCCTTCCCCACTAGCTCTGAGGAGCCCAAGGGAAGCCAGGACTAAAGAGATCCCCGAGGCCCCAGCCAAACACTTTCCAAGCGCCCAGCTGACCATCAGCCTGAGCCCATCCCTGAGGCTCCAGGTGTGGGGAGCAGGGAGTGAGGGCACTGAGACAGAATGGCCTTCAATCTCTGCTCAGCCAAAGCCAGCAGGCTGACATTGGAAGCTGTCGAGGGATGCACAAAAACCCAGCATGGGCCAGGTGTGGAGGCTCATGCCTGTAATCCCAGCACTTTGAGAGGCCAAGGCGGGCAGATCACGAGGTCAAGAGATCGAGACCATCCTGGCCAACATGGTGAAACCCCGTCTGTACTAAAAATACAAAAAATTAGCCAGGCATGGTGGCACGCACCTGTAGTCCCAGCTACTCAGCAGGCTGAGGCAGGGGAATCGCTTGAACCCAGGAGGCAGAGCTTGCAGTGAGCCAAGATCACGCCACTGCATTCCAGCCTGGCAACAGGGCAACACTCCATCTCAAAAAAAAAAGCCCAGCACAGGGCCCACAGCCTGGCTGCACACTAGGAAGTTATAATCACCTGGGGAGCTTTAAAACATGCCACCACTGCGGCTGACTGAACTGGTCCAGGTGGGACACAAGCAATGGTACTGTTTAAACAAGCCCCACGTGAACTCCCAGTTGGCAGGCGGGGAAGACAGACAGAATGTGGAAGTGCAGAATGACACTGCTGCTACAGGAGGCTCAGGACAGCATCCAAGAGGAAGTGTCCTTGTGTGGGACACTGCATCTGCAGGCATACACAGCCCAGGCTGCAAGGGGCGGAGGGAGAGAAAGCCCTGTTCAATGAGAGGTCCCACTGCTCAGAAACCAGACGGGAACATCTCTCCAGTCCGTGGAAATGCACAGGGGTGGGGCAGGGGTCACTCTGGGTCTCTGTCCTCAGTCACCATGACTGCTCACAGTTGCCAAAGCACTTTCACAGTGGCTGTGTTCTGAATGACAGCCTGGCACCAACTCTTAGAGGCACGTGGCCAGTTCCCATTACCCCAACTCTTGGATGGGGAAATGGAGCCTGGGGAAGTTACAGGACTTGTTCAAGCTCACGCACGTAGGAGGGGGTGGAACTAGGACTTGAACCCAGACCTTCTGATTAGAACACAGCCTCCTCCAACAGGCCACCCAGCTTCCCAGGTCCCCTGACACTGGGGCAGGAGGGCTGCATCATTGCCAGACCAGACCAGACCCAGGCCCTGCTGATGTCCAAGGCACACTGTGGTCTTGGGGACACTATGTCTCAGGGAGGGGTTATTCCTGGAGGGCAGTCATGTCCGGTGTCCAGGCTGAGTCACCGCTGGGTGTCAAACATCCTCTGGCCAACATGATCAAATCTCTATCCTCCTGTAACAGAGCTGTCTGAGGGAAGCTGCCCTAGGGCTAAGGAGACGGTTAAGAGGCCACGCCCAGGGGCTCACCACCCTCACCCCCAATCTCAAGACCCACCCTCCAGACCTGCCTTTGCTCTGCAGACCTGTTTTGGTTGTCCCCACCAATGCCCAACCCAGTGAGAAAATTCTACTTTGCTGCTGACACATCTACTTTTGAATCCATTTTTCTTCTACTGCTTTGGACTGTGAGTGTGGTTTCTGTCTTGCCAGACTGCAGCCTGTTTTAAAGAGTTCATCTGATATTTTCCTGGGTTTAATTCAACTTTCTCCCTCTTGGCATTTATTCTTCTAGATTCTGGGAAATGTGAAGACAGGGCAAAATGAAATCCTGTAGGCTTGGGAGTCAAATGCAAGAAGGAGAAACTGAAGGCCAGCTGTCTTTTCCGGCTGCCCTCCCTATCACCCCACCTTCCCTTCCACGCAGAAAACCTGCTGAGAGCTGGCGTGCTTGGCCCGGGGCCACGCAGGGCCTTCCTGCTAGTGGGATGTTCAAGAGCGCTTAGGTGGGAAGGTTTCCATTCAGCATCAGGGAGGTAGGTGGGGTCTTGGAGACCACGCGACGTGGAATAAGGGCTCCATCTGGCACAGGCTTTCAAGCTTTGTGTGGGCTCCTCTTTCTATAGCTTCTCCCCAGAATGAATCTTCTGATGGCGAATCAGGTGCGAGCTCCCCCGGAAGGACTTGCCGCACAGATTGCACACGTAGGGCTTCTCTCTGGTGTGGGTTTTATAGTGCTCGATGAGGGCTGACCGGTGCCGGAAGGCTTTGCCACACTCGCAGGTGTAGGGCTTCTTGCCGGTGTGGATTCTCTGGTGCTGGATCAGCGCAGAGCTGTGGCAAAAGGCCTTGCCACACTGACAGCACTCGTAGGGCTTCTCACCGGTGTGGATGCGCTGGTGCTCAATGAGGGAGGAGCTCTGGCTGAAGGCTTTCCCGCACTTCTGGCATTTGTAGGGCTTCTCGCCGGTGTGGGTCTTGCGGTGCTCAATGAGGTTGGAGCTCTGGCTGAAGGCCTTCCCGCACTCATCACATTTGTATGGTTTCTTCCCAGTGTGGATCCGCTGGTGTCGGATGAGGTGTGACCTGTGACAAAAGGCTTTCCCACAGAGATCGCACTCGTGAGGTTTCTTTAGGGTGTGGATCTTCCGATGCTGGCTCAGGCCTGAGCTCTGGTTGAAGGATTTCCCACATTCCTTACACTGATAAGGTCTCTCTCCTGTATGAATTCTCTCGTGTTTTCTGAGGCTGGAGCTCCGGCTGAAATCTTTCCCGCATTCCCTGCACTCGTAGGGCCTCTTTCCGGTGTGGATCTTTTGGTGTTGCGTGAGGGCTGAGCTCTGGCGGAAGGCCTTCCCACACTCCCGGCACTCATAGGGCTTCTCCCCGGTGTGGATGATCTGGTGCCTGAGCAGGTGGGAGCTCTGGCTGAAGGCCTTCCCGCACTCACAGCACTCATAGGGCTTCTCCCCAGTGTGGATCACCAGGTGTCGGAGCAGGTGCGAGCTCTGGCTAAAGGCCTTCCCACACTCTCGACACGCGTAGGGCTTGGCTGGTTGTGGGGTTCTGTGAGGTGCGTTAGGTCCTGAGTCCCCTCTGTCTGTTTCTGCACAATCGCATGGACTGGGCTCTTCACTGTGGATTATCTGACACATGCTGAGGTCGGATTTCTGGAGGAAGGTTTGTCCGAAGAGCTCATCATCCTGGGGTCTGGTTCCTGGGGGGATACTTTGATGCTGAACAGGGCTTGAGCACAAACTGAAATTCCCCTCGTAATCATCATGTTCTTCGTCCTGCTCACCAAGAGGGATCTCCTTGTAGATCACAGCCATTTGCTCCAAACCTCTTTCCTGAAGAAAAGGGTCCCCCAGGTCCTCCCCTGGGAAAAGTCCTTGTTGTGACTCTAACCTGTTCTCAAATGCAAAGGTCTCACCAAACTTGGTTGCTGGGGGAACCTCCATTGTGAATCTGCTATCATCCCCAATGGTTGTATTTCTTTAAAAATGTTCTTCTTTGGGCCACACTTACTGTTCTCACAATCTGAAAAGAAAACAGGGAACTCTGTCAAGTCAGCAAGTCAAGCAGCTCATATGTGCCTGCTTCCTGTCCTAGAATCTATGGTAGAAACAACAAAATACGCATAAGACACAATCTTGCCCTTAAGATGATCCCAAATAAGTTAGAGGCAAGTTTTGCTTACCAGAGACAATTGAAGGCAGACAGACAGACACAATCAAGTGCCACATCATGGTGTCTAGACTCTACGGGCTGAAGGTGTTCAGAAAGGTGAGCCAAAACAGGAAGTGGGGGCTGGGTGTGGTGGCTCACACCTATAATCCTAGCACTTTGGGAGGCTGAGGCAGGCAGATCACTTGAGGTCAGGAGTTCAAAACCAGCCTGGTCACATGGTGAAACCCCGTCTCCACTAAAAATACAAAACAATTAGCCGGGTGTGGTGGTGGGTGCCTGTAATCCCAGCTACTAGGGAGGCTGAGGCAGGAGACTCGCTTGAACCTGGGAGGCAGAGATTGCAGTGAGCGGAGATCACCCCACTGCACTCCAACGTGGGCAAGAAAGCGAGACTCTATCTCAAACAACAACAACAACAACAGCAACAACAACCAGGAAGTGGGGCCATTGCAGAAAAGGAGCAAGACTCCAGCTACTGGGTGACATTGGGGGCAGGTTTTGCTGGGAAAGAGAAAGAGAGCTCTTCCCTCTACCCTAGGTCAGTCGCACTCCCTCCAGCCAGGTGCCCCAACCTGGGAGTCAGCATAGCCGCTCTTATTCTCACCCGACCGGTCCCCTCTTATCTACTTCCTGAGGCTGCATGGGCAGCGTCTCTGTCTCTCAGTCCTCACTGTCACTCTGCAGCTCAGGCTTCAGAGCTACCTCCTGGGATCTTTTCAGGGCTGGCCTCCAAACTAGCTGCTGACCTCCGGCTTCCTCATCTCCCTCTGGTGCATGCCCTACATTAACAATAGAGTCAAATATCCAAAACATAAGCCTGATTATGGTGGTTCCCTTTTTTTTTTTTTGAGAAGGAGTTTCACTCTTTCACCCAGGCTGGAGTGCAGTGGCACGATCTTGGCTCACTGCAACCTCTGCCTTCCAACTTCAAGTGATTCTCCTGCCTTGGCGTCCCAAGTAGCTGGGATTACAGGCGCCCGCCACCATTCTTGGCTAATTTTTGTATTTTTAGTAGAGACCGGGTTTCACCATGTTGGCCAGGCTGGTCTCAAACTTCTGACCTCAAGTGATCTGCCTGCCTCGGCCTCCCAAAGTGCTGGGATTACAGGCGTGAGCCACCATGCCTGGCCTGGTGGTTCCCTTCTTAGGATCTTGTGACAGCCCAATTCCTTCACACCTGGCCCTTCCAATCCATCTCCTGTCTGTCTGCCCCATACACCTCTTCTTTTTTATTTGAGATAGGCTCTTGCCCGTTGCCCAGGCTGGAGTATAGTGGTGTGATTTTGGCTCACTGCAACCTCTGCCTCCCAGGCTCAAGTGATCCTCCCACCTCAGCCTCCTGGGACTGCAAGTGTACGCCACCACACTCTGCTAATTTTTTTAATTCTTTCTTTTTGTAGAGATGAGGTCACACTGTATTGCCCAGGCTGGCCCCCCCCAACACTTCTAATTTTCCAGCTCAATGACTAATTTGCACTGCTGTTGTCTGGTCCTAACAGGTAAGGACCATTCTCAGACTGCCACTTGCTCATCCTTCAGGACTCGTCCAAATGTCCCTTTTTCTCTGCGCCCTCAGGTTCTTGACCATCTCAGGCCCCCACCGTTAGCTTGAAAATTCCCTAAGGGCAAATACTGTGCTCCTTCATTTCAGAATCCCCAGCCCCCAGCACAAAAGCACAATCCCAATGTACACAGTTGTTGAATAAATTATCAAATGGAGGAAAAGCCATTTGTTTTTGTGCCAGAACTGTCACTTTTTTTGGTCAAAGAACACTTTAGTCAAATAAGTCAACTGTCTAGGACAGGGGTCCCCAACCCCCAGAGTGGGGGACAGGCACCAGTCTGTGGCCTGTTAGGAACCAGGCCGCATAGCAGGAGGTGAGCGGAAGGTGAGCGAGCATTACAGCCTGAACTCTGCCTCCTGTCAGATGAGCAGTGGCATTAGATTCTCATAGGAACTGGAACCCTATCGTAAACTGTGCATACGAGGGATTTGGTTGTGCACTCCTTATGAGAATCTAACACCTGATGATCTGAGGTGGAACAGTTTCATCTCAAAACCATCCCCCATGTCCCCCACCCATTCATGGAAAAATTGTCTTCCGCAAAACTGGTCCCTGATGCCAAAAAGGTTGGGGATCACTGGTCTAGGAGATATAAATAAATAAAACAGACAAGTCCGGGCGCGGTGGCTCACACCTGTAATCCCAGCACTTTGGGAAGCTGAGGTGGGCGGATCACGAGGTCACGAGATCGAGACCATCCTGGCTAACACGGTGAAACCCTGTCTCTACTAGAAATACAAAAAAATTAGCCGGGCGTGGTGGCAGGTGCCTGTAGTCCCAGCTACTCGGGAGGCTGAGGCAGGAGAATGGCGTGAACTCAGGAGGCGGAGCTTGCGAGATCATGCCACTGCACACCAGCCTGGGCAACAGAGTGAGACTCCGTCTCAAAAAATAAATAAATAAATAAAAATAAAAATAAAATAAAACAGACAAAAGCAGAGCTGCTCCAGTTGAAGGAGGGCGCATTAGCAGGGACAAGGAAGGAAGCTAGAACAGCCCACTCAGCACTCCCCCTCCCAGATGTGGCCCCTGAGGAAGCCCCAAAGAGCCCTATTCAGAAACTTCTGTGCTAGATAAAGGCAAAGTCTTCAGGTGACACAATAATGATAGCAACAGCTCATATTCACTGAGCACCTACTCTGTGCTAGGCACTAATAGGTCCTTCAAGGCACCTCATTTAATCTTCACAACTCTATACAAAGGCACAATTATCCTTATACTGAATCTAGAGAGTAACTGCCTCAAAAAAAAAAAACAAAAAAAACTAAATTAATCAGACCAGTCATAACAGAACTCATTTCTACTTGGAAAAAAAAATTTTTTTTGAGACAGGGTCTCACTCTGTCACCCAGGCTGGAGTGCAGGAGTAGAATCACAGCTCACTGCAGCCTTGACCTCCCCAGCTCAACTGATCCTCCAACCTCAGCCTCTCAAGTAGCTGGGACTACAGGGGCATATCAACACATCCAGCTAATTTTTTAATTTTTCTGTAGAGATGAGATAATATTATGTTGCCCAGGCTGGTCTTGAACTCCTGGGCTCAAGCAGTCCTCCCATCTCTGCCTCCCAAAGTGCTGGATTACAGGCATGAGCCACCATGCCCAGCAGAAATGATTTTTTTTTTTTTTGAGGTGGAGTCTCACTCTTGTTGCCCAGCCAGGAATGCAATGGCCCAATCTCGGCTCACTGCAACCTCTGCCTCCTGGGTTCAAGCAATTCTCCTGCCTCACCCTCCTGAATAGCTGGGATTACAGGCACCCGCCACCAGGCCCGGATAATTTTTGTATTTTTAGTAGAGATGGGGTTTCACTATGTTGGCCAGGCTGGTCTCGAACTCCTGACCTCAGGTGATCCGCCCACCTTGGCATCCCAAAGTGCTGGGATTACAGGCGTGAGCCACCACGCCCAGCCCAGAAATGATTTTTTTAAATGATTTTTCAGCCAATAGACCGACTGGATATAAAAAAAAAAAGAGCACTGAACTAAAGTATTTTCTTTTTCCAGAATGGAGTGCAGTGGTGTGATTACAGATCACTGGAACCTCTGGCTCGTGGGTTCAAGTGATTCTCCTATCTCAGCCTCTTAAGTAGCTAGGACACCATCCTGGCTAACACGGTGAAACCCTGTCCCTATTAAAAATACAAAAAAGGCCGGACGCGGTGGCTCACGCCTCTAATCCCAGCACTTTGGGAGGCCGAGGTGGGTGGATCATGAGGTCAGGAGTTCAAGACCAGCCTGGCCAAGATGGTGAAACCCCGTCTCTACTAAAAATACAAAAATTACAGCGTGCCTGTAATCCCAGCTACTCCGGGAGGCTGAGGCAGGAGAATCGCTTGAACCTGGGGGGCGGAGGTTGCAGTGAGCCGAGATCGCGCCACTGCACTCTAGCCTGGGTAACAGAGCGAGACTCCATCTCAAAAAAAAAAAAAAAAAAAAAAAAAAAAGCCGGCCGTGGTGGCAGGTGCCTGTAGTCCCAGCTACTTGGGAGGCTGAGGCAGGAGAATGGCGTGAACCCAGGAGGCGGAGCTTGCAGTGAGCCGAGATCGCGCCACTGCACTCCAGGCTGGGCGACAGGACGAGACTCCATCTCAAAAAAACAAAAACAAAAACAAAAACAAAAACAAAAAACAGTAGCTGGGAATACAGGCACTACAGGCACGCGCCACACCTGGCTAATTTTTGTATTTTTTGTAGAGACGGGTTTTCGCCATGTTGTGCAGACTGGTCTCGAATTTCTGAGCTCATGCGATCCACCCATTTTGGCCTCCGAAAGTGCTGGTATTACAGGCGTGAGCCCCCTCGCCCAGCCCTAAAGTATTTTCAAAAATTCTTTGATCACTTCAACTCCTCTCACCCTCCCCCTCCTCTTCAGCAACCCATAATCTCCAACCCTTCCAGCTCTCTCACTCAATTTGTGCTTTTCGACCTCATGAAATCCAAGCCATTTTTACTGTAGTTCTCCTTTTCCAGCTCCACCCCTTCTCCATCCAGCTTAGACTCTCCATACTATGCGCATCACTTCAACTCTCACGCTCTAGCACCATGCTCCTCACCTCCTCGTCCGGCTGCAACTAGCCGCTAAGTCCCAGTCTTCTCGGCCAGTTCCTCCTAAGTTGTTAAATGTTGCCAAGAAAAATCATACAACTATGTATGGCACCACGACAAATTTCGAGTTTCCGATTTCAGCTGGGACCTCAGCTCTGGCATTCTATGACCTCCTTATTGCCAATCCCTCTCTTCTCAGTCTTCACCTTCCCACCCCATCTGGCACTGCTCTCCAATACCTCCTTCTCAAAACCCTTCATTTCAGAGGTTGCAAATTGGCAGCCTGAAGATCCTGCTATGTTATGTTTGGCTCTCGAAGAGTTTGGCTTTTCCTGTTCATTTTCCTTAGTTACCAATATTTAAAACTCAGTAGGTTTCTGGCTTTCTCTTGAAAAACGAAGATGTGACAATATCCCTTCACCCGCCCACATTGCCTACCTGGGTGCATGAAAGCTTTGAGCTACCCCCCAACCCCATCCCCACCCTCGCTTTCTTCCCAATTTTCATGGCTTCCAAGTTCTCTTTCTTGATATCTTTAGATTGCAACTCTTCCTCCGCCCACCCATTAAGTCCTGGTGTTCTCAAACTTCCCTCCGTAGAGGTTTTCCATTCCCACTATATAGCCCCTACACCCTGAAGTCTCCACTCAGGATAAAAAGTTGGCAACCCTTTATCTGTCTCCCACAACATGATAAGTGTTTTTGGACCGAAAATGCAAAGGTCTGGAACTCCATGCTTCCCACCTCTGTCGGGGCCTTCTCCGGGTCCTCCTGCATCTGTCATCCCATGCTCCAGAGAGTCCCTAGGGCCTGGGCACCCTGCAAACTCTTAGTGCAGTCAAGGTTTCCTGGCTGGGGGCCCAAGAGTGGCCACGGACCCGCACACGCTGCCCAGGCGGCGACGTGGCGCCCCTACAGGCTTCCCCGCGATTGGGGACACGCACACCCAGGGCCACCGGAGGGACAGGTGGTCAGGCGGACTCAGGTCACACCGGCGGACGCGGGGCCACTCACCTGGGCCGGGGCGGGGCAGCTCACCTGGGCCGGGGCGGGGCCGCAGGCGGGCGGGGCGGGGCCGCACCTGAGCTGCTCCAACCCGCGGCCGACGCGGCCGACGCGGCCGACGCTGCCTGGCTCCACAGCAGCTGCTGACGCGGAGCCCGCGGCCGCCCGAGCACCCAGAGCCCCGCCCCCGGCCCGCGGGCACTTCCGGGACCACTCTAGGCCGCGCGGAGGTCCCGGCGTCTCGGTGGTCCCACCGCACCGGTTGTCGCCGCGCGTAGCCGCCCGGGCCCCGGGACACAAGGACTCGAATCAGGAGAGTCTCTCCAGTCGGCATGGTGGCTCTGGCCGTCCCCGAAGCGCGTGCTGGACGTGGGGGAAACAGAGATGGGCAGGCGTTGGCAGGAGAGCAGAGGAGGAAACAGGTCCGGACGGGCGGGCCGACCTCGAGCCGCCGGCACTCGGGGCATCTGCGCTGGTGCTGGGTGCAAGGCAGAAGCCACTGAGGCAGCTGGGGTCTTCAGGGAAAGGAGAGTGGAGCCCCAGAGCTGTCGACCCTGTCACTGTCCACAGGCACCGGGGTCCTGTTAGGATCCCCCTCCCCCAACCTGCTTCAAGGGTAGCCCTGTTCCTGTCTGCCCTCCCCGCCCCCACAGAAATAGAGATGAGAAGGGGCAGGCGAAGAACTAGGAGTGTCTGCGAGACCATCCCAGGACCCTGAGCCCCCCAACTCTCTGCATCCCAGGGCTGACTTCGACATGAAGCGCCTCCTCTCAGGCGCACCGGGAGGGAAGAGGAATGTGTTCTTGAAATGGCCGCCCCCTTGGCCGGGCGCGGTGGCTCACGCCTTTAATCCCAGCATTTTGGGAGGCCGAGGCGGGTGGATCACGAGGTCAGGAGTTTGAGACTCAGCCAGACCAACATGGTGAAACCCTGTTTCTACTAAAAATTATCCGGGAGTGGTGACAAGCGCCTGTAATCCCAGCTACTGAGACAGGAGAATCGTTTGACCCTGAGAGGCGGAGGTTGCAGTGAGCCAAGATAGTGCCATTGCACTCCAGCCTGGGCGACAGAGCGAGACTCCATCTCAAAAAACAAAAAAAAAAAAAAAAAAAAAGAAAAGGAATCTCCGCCCCCTCCTTGCTGCTGATGGCAAGACTGGCCCCTCCACCCAGTGTTCTGCCCATGACCCCTAACCCCTGCTCAGGTGCAGCTGCCCAGCTTGTGGGAGAGCTTCCCTCCGCAGACCTTGGCCCAATCACAGGACATCAGGAGAACACACCGTCCCTGGGAAAAAGGATTCTGCCCCAGCCATCTGCCCACCTGCCTTCAGCACCCTCAGCCGTGGCGCTCGAGTGCCTCCAATGCTACCCACACACACCTGCCTTCCTGCCCCATTAATGCTCTGTCGGGCCTTGGGCACAGACTCCAAGGGGTAGGCAGTGGCTGCCCCTCCCCAAGCCAACAGCCTGAGCTCCATGGGGACCAGCCACCCTAGAGCCATAACCCTTGGACCATAACCAGCCATGCAGAGTTGGGGGCGGCAAGGGCTGGTTCCTTTTTCTCCCTCCGGCTCCTCAGGTCACAGGAAGGTCAGGCTACCAGTTTGAGCCCCCAGGGGGCCATGGTGGGGGAGTCTGGGCCATGCCCCAATAGTCTCAGGTGCTTCCTCTTTGACAACAGTCCCCAGAATCCCCATTCCCCCGCACACTGCTCCCCCCGCCAGGAGTGGGTCTTCAACTCCCAGACCCACCACAGTCATTTTTCTCAGCCAGGATCTCATGACCCTCACAATAGCTGTTGTTGACATGTTGAATATTATTAACCCATTTTACAGAGGGGAAGCAAGGCTCAGAGAAAGTTTAAAAGGGACCCAAGGTCAGGGGCAGAAATGGGAGGCAGAGGGGAGGCACCCATCTCACACCCCACCCCTAGGGACTAAAGCTGTAGCCAACAGAGCAGTAGTAATCCGCGTCGTCTTCAGGCTGCACGGGACTAATGGTGAGGACACAGGCATTGTGGGCCTCATCCTTGGCTGCCGAGAATCGATCGGGGATGTCAGCAGGCCGGTGGTGATCCTCCTCCGAGCGGTAGTAGAGGAGATATCGAGGGGCACTGCCTGCCCGCTGCTGGTACCAGGACACACCGTAGTCCCTGATGGTGACGTGCTGGGGGCTGAGCGTGCAGGAGAGTTGAGCCACTTGGCCTGGGAAGACCAGCAGTGCATCCGGCTGGGCCAGGACTGTCTGGGAAACTGCGAGACACAAACCCACTCAGCCTGAGCCCCTTCCCTCCCACCCCTGCCCTGTGAAGGCTTGGTTGGACTCCATGGAGACTCCCAGTCCCAAAGGGCTCATAGCCCAGTGCTATGGGATTAGCAATGAACGGGGTGCAGGAGGCCTGGTTCTGTGTGACTTAGGGTGCCCTATCTGGACCTCCATCTCCCTTTGTGAGTGAGGGGTTTGGAGTTAGCCCCCAAGTCTCCATTAGTGCCATATCCTCAAGGATCTGTGTTCAGTTAAAGGCCCAGAGCTCAGAAGGTTGGACTAGCAGCCTCTAGGTCCCTCTGCTACCGACCCACGTTTCTCTGCAGAACTGCACCCCTCTCCCCCACTTCCCCGCCCACTTCACTTCAGCTCTTCCAAACCCTGAATACAGACTAACCACCCCCAGGAACCTCTTGGGCTGTCCCACACATCAACTCAGCCTCAGGCAACTGGCTGCAGGGACCCTCTCGGGGAGGTTAGATTGCCTCAGGCCCTGTGGGGTAGGGACCAACCCACAATAGCTTCCCCTGTGAAAAACTAAGGAGACCCAAAGTCAGAGTCCAGGGCTCTAGTGATCTGGTCATTCACGAATGAGAAAACCAAGGCCCACACAGGGAAGTGATTTGCCCCAGGTCAAGGGCAGAGCTGTCTGAAGCCAGGTCACCCCTCTACCTGAATACGCCTCCCAGCCAGGTGCAGTGGCTCAAGCCTGTAATCCTAGCACTTTGGGAGGCTGAGGTGGGCGGATCACCTGAGGTCAGGAGTTTGAGACCAGCCTGACCAACATGGAGAAACCTTGTCTCTACTAAAAATACAAAATTAGCCGGGCGTGGTGGCGCATGCCTGTAATCCCAGCTACTCAGGACGCTGAGGCAGGAGAATCGCTTGAACCTGGGAGGCAGAGGTGCAGTGAGCCGAGATTGCACCGTTGCACTCCAGCCTGGGCAACAAGAGCAAAACTCCGTCTCAAAAAAAAAAAAAAAAATACCCCTCCCAGGACCTGCCCTACTGTCCCCATCGATTTGCCTCCTTGCAGGGGCCTTCTGGGGCCAGTACTGTTCCCCACCCCACACCCAGGTGACTGAGGCCCAGGAAAGATTCACCTGACAGGAAGGTCCCCATCAGAAGGAAGCTGAGGCACCGGCAGGCCATGGCCAGAGGCAGGGAGGCAGGCAAGGAGAAGTTCTGCAAGGCTATATGCTCCAGGTGCTTTGGGGCACAGGGCTGGGAAGGCCACTGGACCACAACAGAGCATGCAAATCAGCCTATTGACTGAGGAAGGAGGGGCGGTGACTGGGGCCCAATGGCCAAGCCTTTTCTTCCCAAATGTCAGGGTCCTGGCACCACAAGGCCTTCCAAGAATAGGAGCCCAGAAGTCCTCATGTGCACTTATAGCAGGTGGAAATCTACTTTTTTATTGAGGTACAACTAGCATACGGTAAAGTGCATAAATCTTGAGTGCATAGCTTGATGATTTTATGTATATGTATGTATGCCCACAAGCATGCATGCATGCATGTGCGCGCGCACACACACACACACACACACACACAAGCACACACAGACCCCTGCAACCTCCACCCAGATCAGGATTTAGAAAATCTCGGCTGAGGGTGGTGGCTTACGCCTATAATCCCAGTACTTTGGGAGACGGAGGCAGGTGGATCACTTGAGGTCAGGAGTTCGAGACCAGCTTGGCCAACATGGTGAAACTCCATATTTTTTGTACTAAAAATACAAAAATTAGCTGGGCATGGTGGTGCACACCTATAGTCCCAACTACTGGAGAGGCTGAGGCAGGAAAATCGCTTGAACCCGGGAGGTGGAGGTTGCAGTAAGCCAAGATTGCTTCACTGCACTTCAGCCTGGGCGACAGAGCGAGACTCTGTCTCAAAAAAAGAAAAGAAAAAAGAACACCTCCATCTCCCCTGAAGGCCCCTCAGTTAATGACATGCACCCTCAAGGGAATCATCATTCTGACTTCTATCACCTTAGATTAGTTTGTGCCTGCTCTAGAACTTCAACTATAAGTGGAATGATAGTGTGCCCTCTTTTGTGCCTGCTTCTTTTGTTGAACATGATGGGAGTGATCCATGTGTGTGCAGCAATATTTCATTCATGCCCATAACTGTGTGTAATCCATTGTGTGAATGCACTGTAATCATGTTTTCCATTCTCCTATTGTTAGATATTTGGATGCTCTCCAGTCTTTGGCCATTACAAATACAACTTCTGTGAATGTCTCTGTCGATGTCTTTTGGTGTACTGGTGCACTCATTTGTGCTGGAGAGACACCCAGGAATGGAGCTGCCAGACGGCAAGGAAAGAATACATTTAGCTTTACTAGGTCTGCCAGGGTTCTTGATGTGTTTGTAACAATCTGGTCTTCCACCAGCAGAGTAAGAGAGTTTACTGTGACTTCGCATCCTCGCCAGCCCTTGACATTATCACAACCTTTAATTTGCCAGGATTCCAAGTAGCTGAGGTGGTTTTGAACTTGGGTTTGAATCCCAGCTCCTGCTTTTCTTAACTGCATGACTTCGGCCAAGTTACTTCCCCCCACTGTGCCTCGGTTTTCTCATCTGGAACATAAAGTTAAGCATAATGCCAGCCTGAGGATTGTGAAAATGCAAAGATGGGACCTATTTGCTCAGGGCTGGCCACAGTGGGTGGATTAACCATGTCATTTATTTTCTGTATTCCAGTGCTGTGTAATCTGGGGCCTTGCTGACCATTGAGGGACTAACCCTCCCAGGGTTACCCAGTCCCTATAGATAGTAAATAACTTTTTTTTTTTTTTTTTTTTCTGAGACGGAGTCTCACTCTGTCGCCCAGGCTGGTGTGCAGTGGCGCGATCTTGGCTCGATGCAAGCTCTGCCTCCTGGGTTCACGCCATTCTCCTGCCTCAGCCTCCCGAGTAGCTGGGACTACAGGCGCCCGCCACTGCGCCTGGCAAATTTTTTATATTTTTAGTAGAGATGGGGTTTCACCATGTTAGCCAAGATGGTCTCGATCTCCTGACCTTGTGATCTGCCCGCCTTGGCCTCCCAAAGTGCTGGGATTACAGGTGTTAGCCACCACGCCCAGCCGATAGTAAATAACTCTTTTTCTTTTTCTTTTTCTTTTTTTTTTTTTTGAGAAAGAGTCTCACTCTGTCACCCAGGCTGGAGTGCAGTGGTGCGATCTTGGCTCACTGCAAGCTCTGCCTCCGGGTTGACGCCATTCTCCTGCCTTAGCCTCCCGAGTAGCTGGGACGACAGGCGCCCACCACCATGCCCGGCTAATTTTTTGTATTTTTAAGTAGAGACGGGGTTTCACCGTGTTAGCCAGGATGGTCTCAATCTCCTGACCTTGTGATCCGCCCACCTCGGCCTCCCAAAGTGCTGGGATTACAGGTGTGAGCCACTGCACCTGGCCAACTCTTTTTCTTTTTTATCAGACAGAGTCTCGTTCTGTCCCCCAGGCTGGAGTGCAAAAGCACCATCTCCACTCACTGCAACCTCCGCCTCCCGGGTTCAAGCGATTTTCCTGCCTCAGCCTCCCAAGTACCTGGGATTACAGGCATGCGCCACCAGGCCTAGCTAATTCTTTTTGTATTTTTAGTAGAGATGGGATTTCACCATGTTGGCCAAGATAATTTCGGTCTCCTGATGTCAAATGGTCCACCTACTTCGGGCTCTCAAAGTGCTGGGATTACAAGCATGAGCCACCTCACCCAGCCATGATAGTAAATAACTCTTCTGAAAGCATGCTTTTCAAATGCAAGTCAACTAATCCCAACCCCCTCAACTCCCTCCTTAATCTGCTCTTATACTCCACCTGCCCTAATCTCTCCAGGGCCACGCACCAGACAACTAGGGACAGCCCGTGCCCCAGAATCCACTTTAATTATTCAGTCCTAAGCCTGCCCAGTGTTGGAAACCACAATAGAGGCCCTTGCCCACAGTTCCTCCCTCTCCCTCTGCCTGCCCATCAACTGTGGTGCTTCCTGTGTGGCCCACCTTGGTGTACTCCCTGTTTTAGGGGAACTTTGAGTAACAAGCTATCTTTTCTTTTTCTTTTTTTTTTTTTTTGAGACGGAGTTTCGCTGTTTGTTGCCCAGGCTGGAGTGCAATGGTGCAATCTCAGCTCATTGCAACCTCTGCCTCCCAGGTTCAAGTGATTCTCCTGCCTCAGCCTCCCAAGTAGCTGGGATTACAGGCATGCACCGCCACGCCCGGCTAATTTTTTTTGTTTTTTTTTTTTTAGTAGAGACGGGGTTCACCATGTTGGTCGGTTTCACCATGTTGGTCAGGCTGGTCTCGATCTCCTGACCTCATGATCCGTTCGCCTTTGCCTCACAAAGTGCTGGGATTAAAGGCGTGAGTCACTGCGCCTGGCCACAAACTATGTTTTCAATGGCACTTCCCCCCTGCCCCTCCCCTCCCCTCCCCTTCCCTTTCTTTTCTTTTCTTCTTTTCTCTTTTCTTTTTGTTTTTCTTGAGACAGAGTCTTGCTCTGTTGCCCAGGCTGGAGTGCAGTGGCGCGATGCTCAGCTCACAACCTCTGCCTCCTGGGTTCAAGCGATTCTCTTGCCTCAGCCTCCCGCGTACCTGGGACTACAGGTGCGCATCACCATGCCCAGCTAATTTTTGTATTTTTAGTATATTTTGTATTTTTGTATATTTAGGAGACGGAGTTTCACTGTTTACCTCGTGATCTGCCTGCCTCGGTCTCCCAAAGTGCTGGGATTACAGGCGTGAGCCACCGTGACCAGCCTTCTTTTTCTTTTTTCTTTTTTTTTTTTTTTTGAGACGGAGTGTTGCTTTTTCTTTTTTCTTTGAGACAAGGTCTCATTCTGTCACCCAAGCTGAAGTACAGCGGCTTGATCATAGTTCGCTGCAGCCGTGAACTCCTGGGCTCAAGCAGTCCTCCTGCCTTAGCCTCCCGAATAGCTAGGATTACAGGTGCATGCCACCATGCCTGGCTAATTCTTTTATTTTTGTTTAATTGATGTACTTATTTTGAGACAAAGTCTTGCTCTGTTATCCAGGCTGGAGTAGAGTGGTGTGATCATAGCTCATTTGCAGCCTCGAACTTCTGTGCTCAAGTGATCCTCCCACCTCAGGCTCTTGAGAAGCTAGGACTACAGGTGTGAGCCACCATGCCCAGCTAATTCTTTAAATTTTTTTTTTTTTTTTTTTTTTTTTTTTTAGAGACAGGGTCTTACTATGTTGCCCAGGCTGGTCTTGAATTCCCAGCCTCAAATGATCCTCCTGCTTCAGCCTCCCAAAGTGCTAGGATAACAGGTGTAAGCCACCGTGCCTCACAAGAGTGCACCATTTTAATCGGCTTTATTATTATTCAAGTAAGGTAAGGCTAACATCAGAAAATAACTGTGACACTGAGCACGGTGTCTCACGCCTATTATCCTAGCACTTTGAGATGCCAAGGCAGGAAAATCGTTTGAGGCCAGCAGTTTGAGACCAGCCTGAACAACGGAGCAAGACCCTGTCTCTACAAAAAAATTTTTTTAATTGGCCAGGCGTGGTGGCTCACATCTGTAGTTTTAGCTACTTGGGAGCCTGAGGTGGGAGGATCACTTGAGCACAGGAGTTTGAGGCTGCAGTGAGCCATGTTTGTGCCACTGCACTCCAGCCTGGATGACAGAGTGAGACTCTGTCTCAAAAAATAATAATAAGGCTGGGCGCAGTGGCTCATGCCTATAATCTCAGCACTTTGGGAGGCGGAGGCGGGGGGATCACTTGAGCTCAGGAATTTGAGACCAGCCTGGTCAACAGGGTAAAACCCTGTCTCTACGAAAAATACAAAAAATTAGCCAGGCGTGGTGGTGTGCACCTCTAATCACAGCTACTAGGGAGGCTGAAGCGGAAGAATCACTTGAACCTGGGAGGCTGCAGTGAGCTGAGATCGTGCCACTGCACTACAACCTGGGCGACAGAGTGAGACTCTGTCTCAAAACAAAACAAAACAAAAACAAACAAAAAAAACATGGGCGGGGCTAGGTGGCCCATGCCTGTGATCCCAGCACTTTGGGAGGCTGAGGTGGGCAGATCACAAGGTCAGGAGTTCGAGACCACCCTGGCCAATGTGGTGAAACCCTGTCTCTACTAAAAATACAAACAAAATTAGCTGGGCATGGTAGCGGGCGCCTGTAATCCCAGCTACTCAGGAGGCTGAGGCAGGAGAATCACTTGAACCTGGGAGGCGGAGGTTGCAGTGAGCCAAGATCGTGCCATTGCACTCCAGCCTGGGCGACAAGAATGAAACTCTGTCTCAAAAAAGAAAACAAAAACAAACAAAAAAAAACATGGAGCACTTTTTCCCGGGACAGAACCATATCTGGGAATCCACGTCCCACAGAACACAGCTCAGGAGACTGTTAAGTGTGGAGCCTCCAGTGCCTGAAGCCAGAATCTGGAAGGAAAGGCCACTCCAGGCCTGGAGCCTCAGCTCTGGTAGTCACCATCTGCCATCCAAGGATCTCTTCAGTGCCACCAAGGAGGGAATCAAGAGACTGTATCTTGACTGTCATGGAGATACCCTGAGGAGGTGTCAAGAATGGAGTGGGACCTGGGAAGGGGCTATGTAGCCTCCCCAAGGGAATTCTGGAGGCTGTGAGTTAAAAAAAGGGCACTGTTTTTTGTCTTTTTTTTTTAGTCAAAGTCTCACCGTGTCACCCAGGCTGAAGCGTAGTGGTGTGATTTTAATTAATTTCTGCCTTGAACTGGGCTCAAGTGATCTTCCCGCCTCAGCCTCCCGAGGAGCTGGGACTACAGGTGTGAGCCACCACACCCAGCTAATGTTTTTATTTTTACAGAGATGAGGCCTTGCTATGTTGCCCAGGCTGGGCAGATCCTCGGCCTCCCAAAGTGTTGGGATTACAGGCATGAGCCACTGCGCCTGGCCATCTCATGTTTAAATAAGCTTGGGAAGTGCTACCTGTTTCTGCAATACTGATTGGAGTGCTTGCTCCATCACAGTGCTGAGCACAGAGACAGCTCTTTAAAATTTATCACACTTAATCGTCACCACAGCCCTGCTAAGTCATGGGTCATACCCCCCTTTTACAGATGGAAACACCAAGGCAGTCCAAAGGAAAGTGCTTATCCAGAGCCAGAGTCTGACAATGGCAGGCTTCATGGAAGACTCAGATTTCCTCCACCCTCACTGTCCAGAACTCTGCCTGTAAAAGGCAGGACACAGCTGAATCATGGGGGCTGGAAGCACTTCTAAAACCTTGGGGGTAAGGGAGCTGGGGAAAGGGAGGTGTTGCTCCAGGCATCCACCTGGTGCCCTGGCTGGAAAGGTCTGGTGGGGGTCATGGGGTGAGGGCAGGAGACAGAAGTGGAGAGACAGAGACAGAGGGGAGGCAGTAAGCAGGAAGGAAAGGGAAAGGATAATGAAAAGAGACATGAGAAAAAAAGTCAAAGGAAGGATGAACACGGAGAGGCAAAAAAACCAATGTGAGGCTGGGACCAGTGGCTTGCACCTGTAATCCCAGCACTTTGGGAGGCCAAGGTAAGAGGATTGCTTGACCCCAGGAGTTCAAGACCAGTCTAGGCAACATAGTGAGACTCCATCTCTACAAAATTAAAAAGAAAAAAATTTCAACAGGCATGGTGGCATGCACCTGTAGACCCAGCTACTCAGGAGGCTGAAGTGGGAGGATTGCTTGAGCCCGGCAGGCCAAAGCTGCAGTGAGCTGTGATTGTGCCACTGCACTGCAGCCTGGGCAACAGAGTAAGACCCTGTTTCAAAAAAAAAGAGAACAGAAGAGAAAGAAAAGAAGAAAGGAAGGAAGGAAAAGAAAAAGAAAGAGAGAAAAGGAAGGAAGGAAGGAAGGAGGGAAGGAAGGAAGGGCAAAAGAGTGAAAGAGCAAAAGAGCGAGAAAGCAAGCCAGCCAGCCGGGCGCAGTGGCTCACGCCTGTAATCCCAGCACTTTGGGAGGCCGAGGGGGGGCGGATCACCTGAGGTCAGGAGTTCGAGACCAGCCTGGCCAACATGGAGAAACCCTGTCTCTACTAAAAATACAAAATTAGCCAGGTGTGGTGGCACATGCCTGTAATCCCAGCTACTTGGGACGCTGGGGCAGGAGAATCGCTTGAACCTGGGAGGCGGAGGTTGCGGTGAGCTGAGATTGCACCATTGTACTCCAGCCTGGGCAACAAGAGCAAAACTCTGTCAAAAAAAGAAAGGAAGGAAGGAAGGGAGGGAGAGAGAGAGGGAGGGAGGAAGAGAAAGGAAAAAAGGGAAAGGAGGGAGGGGAGGGGAGGGGAGAGGAGGAGAGGGGAGAGAGAATGTGAAGCCTAGACAGAAAAGGAAGACAGAGAGGAGGGGAACAAGAAGGGGAGAGACTGGGAGAAGCAAACAAATACAAAAGACACGAAATGGCCGAAATGGCCAGGCACAGTGGCTCATTCCTATAATCGCAGCACTTTGAGAAGCTGAGGCAGGTGGATCACCTGAGGTCAGGAGTTCGAGACCAGCCTGGCCTTCCTTATGTCTACTAAAAATACAAAAAATTAGCCAGGGGTGGTGGCTGGCGCCTGTAATACCAGCTACTCCGGAGGCTGAGGCAGGAGAATCGCTTGAACCCGAGAGGCGGAGGTTGCAGTGAGCCGAGATTGCACCACTGCACTGCAGCATGGCTGACAGAGCGAGACTCATTCTCAAAAAAAAATAAATAAATAGGTCAGGCTTGGTGGCTCAGCACTTTGGGAGGCCAAGATGGGCGGATCATTTGAGGTCAGGAGTTCGAGACCAATCTGACCAATATGGTGAAACTCCATCTCTATTAAAAATACAAAAAAAGGCCGGGCGCAGTGGCTCACGCCTGTAATCCTGTAATCCCAGCACTTTGGGAGGCCGAGGTGGGCAGATCACAAGGTCAGAAGATTGAGACCATCCTGGCTAACATGGTGAAACCCCGTCTCTACTAAAAATACAAAAAAAATTAGCTGGGCGTGGTGGCGAGCGACTGTAGTCCCAGCTACTCAGGAGGCTGAGGCAGGAGAAAGGCGTGAACCCGGGAGGCGGAGCTTGCAGTGAGCCGAGGTCACACCACTGCACTCCAGCCTGGGCGAGGGAGCGAGACTCCGTCTCAAAAAAAAAAAAAAAAAAAAAAAACTAGCCAGGTGTAGTGGTGCACATCTGTAGTCCCAGTTACTTGGGAGGCTGAGACAGGAGAATCGCTGGAACTCGGGAGGCGGAGGTTGCAGTGAGCCAAGATCGTACCACTGCATTCTAGCCTGGGTGACAGGGAGACTCCATCTCAAAAAATAAAAATTTAAAAAACACCAATAATAATAATAATTAATAAACTTAATAAATAAATAAATAAAAGACAGGAAATGACGGTGAGAACCGGTGTGAGGGACTAGCTAGTGGCCAGTGCTAACAAGGAGGTGCTTGTGACCTGCTATGGACCTGGAAGCGACTAGGGCTGAGTACAAAGGGGGCAAAGGAATTTGGGGGTGATGGAAATGTTCTGTATCTTAACTGTGGTGGTGGTTATATGAGAGTTGGCATAACTTTAAAACACCAGAAAGGGTGAACTTTACTGTACAAGTGGTTCACAACTGCAATCCCAGCACTTGTGGGAGGCTGGGGCTGGAGAATTGCTTGAGCCAAGTTCGAGACCAGCCTGGGCAACATAGGGAGACTGTCTCTAAAAAAAATCAATCCCAATGATGGCATTCCCCCCCTCAGGGAATGCCAGCCCCCACTTCTTCTGTCACCCCTCCCCCATGGGCCCCGTTAACGGATACAGGGAGGAAGGCATTTCCTACCTAGATGTCTCCGCCCCCACTGCCATGGAGACCAGCTTGGAAGCTTAGGGGAGCTGCTGTGGCCCAGGGCTCAGTGGGGAGGAAGAGGAGGCCAGGAGTCTTGGACTAGCTGCAGGGTTTGAGCTAGGCTGAAGCAGCAGAACCACAGAGGTGGCTGAGCAGGGGCCTGGCCCTGGGACCCAGCCATCCACACTCACACATCCACTTCTCCCTCCAGAGCCCGGCCCTGAAGCAGGTCTCTGCTCCACGACTTTCCTTAGTTGGGGAATCGAGAGTTGGGGGATCAAAGCCCCCCACATCTCCCTCACCCGCTGCAGCTATGTTTATCAAGGTGATGTTTGGGGGTAAGTGGGGTCCCCTGTCTTGGTAGGCGGATAGGGGGATGAGCACACTCAGAGGCGTGCTTCCTCCCGCCCTTGCGGTGGGTGGGGAGGCAATGGCGGGAAAGGGGGGTGGTGCACATGGCGGGGGTCGGGGAAGCGGCTCTGTGAGGAGGCGAAGCCAGCACCTGGAGCGAGTCCCTTAAAGGGAAAACCCGAGCTGAGTCCTGCTCATTCACAAGGGTTCCTCTCGGCCAGAGACCGCCGCATTACCCTGGAGCAGGTTTTTAAACCGCACAATCTCTTCGCCATTCAATCCGTGATCCTCAAGCTTCAGCGTGCATCAGACACCTGAAACTCTAGCCACAGTTGCAGGTTCCCCGTGCCTCTGGCTGGAGGCGGGTCGGCCCTGTGCGGTAGCGGAAGGGAAGAGAGGAGCCGGTGGGTGCGGAGGGCGGGGACTGGCTGGGTCCCGTGGGGGCGGGTCCCGGGAGGAGGCTGGGCTGGCGCGCACTTCGTGCTTTGCAGGACTCAAGAGACCAACACTTGGGAGTCACCACACATGGGAGAAAAGTCACCACACATGGGAGATGGATGGAGGGTTCTCCAAGGCAGTTTAAGCAACAGATGTTGGAGCTGTTATGCCCGGGGCACAGTCTTAGCCCATAGGCCCAGTCGCAGCTCTGGGAAAGGGAGAGATGGGAGGGAGAGACAGAGGACCCCGATTTGGAGGAAGGTAAGAGATCTCACATGCTCACCTTTGCCCCTCTCCACAGCCGGCTGCTCGGTGCTGGTGAACACCTCTTGCAGGCTGGTGAACCTCACCGCCCACCTGAGGCAGAAAGCAGGGTTGCCCCCAGATGGTGAGGAGACAGGGAGGAGGAGGGGCTGAGGGGTCCCAGGCAGGGGTGCCAGCCCTGCCCAGTCTCTCTCCATGTCCTCCCAGCGACCATTGCTCTCCTGGCTGAGGACGGCAACCTAGTGAGCCTGGAGGAGGACCTGAAGGAAGGGGCTTCCCGGGCCCAGACCATGGGCAACTCCCTACTGAAGGAGCGAGCCATATATGTCCTCGTTCGGATCATCAGTAAGGTGGCCCAAGGTTCTCTCCCCTGCAGCTATGGTAGAATGTAAGAGGGGGGCATAGCAGACCATAGACCACCCAAGGCCCTGTCCAGCCTCCCACCTCGGCTGGGGACCTAGCCCCAATCCATCCCTACCCAATGCTCTGCTCCCAGCCTGGACTAGCAAACAGTTCCAGAGTGAGAGGCAGAGTAGGGACCATTAGGCCAGTCAGGTGTCCTTCATCCTCTCTCCACATGCCACAGAGGGAGAGGACATGGCCTCCACCCGCTATGAGTCCCTATTGGAGAACCTGGATGACCATTACCCAGAGCTGGCAGGTGAGTGTCAGGGTACAGCCCAGGGGGAGGGCACACCTTCTCCCTAACCCCTACCAACAGGACTTCCTGGGCCTTCCAGAGGAACTGCGCAGGCTGTCAGGCCTCTCCTCTGCGGGCCACAACTGGAGGAAGCGCATGGGCACTCGGCGAGGCCGCCATGAGCAAAGCCCCACTTCAAGGCCCAGAAAGGTGAGCTCCCTGCCACCCAGGAGTTGCTAGCTGGGGCAGGGAGCCAGGTACAGAGCAGATTTGGACATCCACAGAGACACCCAGAGTGGGATCCCTTCCTGCAGGACAGACACATATGATGAGGGGCAGACCCTCAACACCAACTCCACGCACATATACCCCCAGATGGAACACACTGTACCCTGAGACAGGTCCCCACCACCCCACGGGAGTGCCAGCGCACTAAGGGCTGGAATGTCCTCAGGCTTCACAGATGTGGCATAGGGGCTGGCACACAGTAGGAGCTCAGTGCACAACTGCTGGATGAACTCAATGAAGGCGGCAGCATGGTGTGTGATGGCACGGCCCACACTGGGTTTGAAGGGCTTGTTCTTCCATTCTGGCAGGCTTGGGGACCTGGCACACTACTGCCAACTGGCCAAGTTGGACTCAGACCCAAGGGGGTTAGCCATGACCTCTGCCTTGTGTGATCAGGTGCAAACAGACAACAACCCAGCAGGACTCCTCTTGCAGAATCTGGAATTGCTGAGAAGTTGCATCAGCAAGAGGGGCAAGGTCAGACAGGATTTGAGGCCGCCAGGGGCACCTAAGCTGTGGGTGCAGAGAATGGGATGCAGAGGTAGAGACAAGAAGGGTAGAGGTGGCAGGTATCCCTGATAAGGGGGAGACCATGGGTTCATCCTGGGATTCCACCCTCAGAGTCAGATGCCCTTGGGATCACCGACTAATGCCTCTCCACCTCACTCTGGACTGCCCAAGGAATCTGTCCTGTGCTACCCACAGTGCAGATTGCAACAGGGCTCCTCCTCCCCACCCAGGGCCCTGATTAAGGGGATGGATTGCACACTGTAGTGAGACATCCATCCTGACCCCACCTCATCAGCCAGGGAGCTCCCTGAAGACAGGCCATCAAGAGAGGCACACAACAGGCTGTGGTCTAAAATAAACTTTTAATTGCACATTTGTGTCTTGGGTTATCTGTGGGGTGAGAAACCTCCTCACTTCCAATCCCAGCTATCTGGGTACAATCTGGTGTTGTGGTCTGGCTGTCGGTGAGGGGTAGAGGTGGGTGCAGGACTGGCCCCCGAGTCTGCACCGACCTCTTCAGGGCAGGGAGCTCAGACCTGGGAAGGGAGGGGCAGCACAGGCTGGTGGTCAGCCTGCAGGTGCAAGAGGAGGGTTGGCCTCTCCCCCTCCCCGCCTGAGTCGGGGTCCACTCACTCACCATGGTTGTACTTGCACTGCTTCAGGGCCTCGCTGAAGCCCTCACACAGGGACAGGTCACTCTGAGTGGTGGAACAGTCCAGGAACTGCCTGATCTCGTAGGCGCAGGGCCCCATCTGCAGGGGCTGGGGGGCAGCGGGGGTGGGGGCCTGGGGGTACAGTGCAAGAGGCTGCAGGATCAGCTTGGAGTTGGCACCTGGAGGTGCGTTTCAAAGCTGGGGCCACCTGCCCCTCCCCACATCCCCAGCCTGGGTGTCCCAAGGGTCCTAGGCAGGCTGAGTGATCCAGCAGCAGAGGCGGCTACAGACAGCATGTTTCTGCCGCCTTTTTTTTTTTTTTTTTTTGAGACAGAGTCTCACTCTGTCACCTAGAGTGGAGTGCAGCGGCGCAGTCTCGGCTCACTGCAACCTCCGCCTCCCGGGTTCAAGTGGTTGTCCTGCCTCGGCCTCCCAAGTAGCTGGGGCTACAGGCGCCCGCCACCATGCCCAACAAATTTTTGTATTTTTAGTAGAGAGGGGGTTTCACTATGTTGGCCAGGCTGGTATCGAACTCCTGAACTCATGATCCACCCGCCTTGGCCTCCCAAAGTGCTGGGATTACAGGCATGAGCCACTGCGCCTGGCCTCTGCTGCCTTCTAATGGGCACTTTGGGCGGGTGCAGGGGAGGGAGGAGAAGGCTCTAGGAAAGCCCAGTACTCTGCCTGTACTCTCAGAGTATGAGCCCCACCCCCACAAGTTCTAGCACCTTCCTGGCTCAGCTACACTAATCCTCATGACCCCTGACCTAGCCACAAAGCCACATTTGGCTTACGGCGGGTGGGGTTCCTAGCAGGGGAAAGGTCATCAGGGAAGTGGCTCCCCTTCGCCCTTGCGCCCAGCGGCCACAGTGCCCAGACCTGGGTGTGGGGAGAACAGGGGCTCAGGAAATCCAACATCCCTCCCCTCTGCTAGGGTGAGGTGACCCTGGGCGAGTCTCTGAGCCCTCAGGGCCTGGGTTTCCCATCTTTAAAGGGCTGGTTGGTGTCTCTCCCTGGGAGCTTAGGGACCCTGGCCTCAAGGGAGAGGCCGGGAAGCCTGCCTCTAAGTGACAGTGAACTCAAGACCAGTGGACTAGGACCCTTCTCGGGCAGAGTCCTGGGCTGAAGCAATGGTGAATACACGCGGACACTCCTCACTGGACAGTTGGGCAGCTCCCTGTGTGGCCTCGAGATAATCCTGCCTCAGTTTCTCTTGGACCCGCTGCTCACCTGCTGGACAGCAGGCTGGGAGGGCTCCGAGCTCCCCCCGCTGAAGGCTCCGGTCAGGGCGCTGCCCATGACGTGTCCCACAGCCGAGCCCACGGCTACCCCTGCGGCCGTGGTCGCCATCTGAGCCATGAGCCCCGGCTGGCCCGAAGGGGCGGGGGCTGGGGCGGCTGCCGAGGGCGGTGGGTGCGCGGGCGGGTAGGCAGAGGGCGCGGCGGGGCGGCTGCGGGGGTGGGAGGAAGCAGGGTTAATCCTGGTCAGACCCCAGGCTGGAGGGCTGCAGCTCCTGGAAACGACCCCCGGAGAGATGGACGACCCACGTCTCCACACGTGGGTGCTGCACCCCCACCCCTCCCCCCGCCAAGATGGCGCAGCAGCAGCCAAGGTCACTCTGCGGACGCCCTTAGGGGAGTGCCCACGCTTCCCTAACCCCCTCCCCACAGGCCCCTTGTCCCCCTCACACCTGGCTGGCCGGGACGCCGCGCTGCGGCTTCCCCGAGGCATGGTGGCGGCGGTGGGACCCGGGCGACCTTAGAGACGGCGGCAGCGGTGCTGTCGCGGGGACAAATGCCGCAGCGCTTGTCACAGCCGGCGCAAAAAAGGCGGGGCCCCGGGCGGGGCCTCAGGAACACGCCCCCAGCGGGAGGCGGCACTGCCCCCAACCCTATCCCCCTTCTCCCGTCCTCCGGACCTCTCCCTTCCAGCAGCTCCGGGTCTCGGCTGGAAATGGGACCCTGCTCCCTCCCTGCGCCTGGCAGGCTGTGCGGGTTCTGGGGACAGGGGACAGGGGCCAGTGTCGCAAAGCGCCGAGGGCTTAAGGAGGGCGACAATGCCTTCTGTTAGGACCACCGCAGAGGGCAGGGAGCGGAGTTGGGGGTTGTTGCGAGCCCTGGAGGGGAGAGGAGACGGGGAGGCGACGGGATGGGGCCAGCTGGGAAGGGGACGCGAGGCTCCAGGCTGGACTCCGCTCTCTGCCCCCTCCCGGACTCGGCTGTCTGTCCCCTCCCTCCAGACAGGGTCTGCTGACCACCGCGTGGCCTGGGAGTCTCCGGTGGCCTAGGGAAGTGAAGCGCGGCCCTGGGGAAGGCCTGGAGCAACCCATCCCCAGAACTCCCACGAGGGGGCGTCCCAACCCGTCTTCGACTGTTGGCCAAAATGCGCTGCCAATGCTGGCAGCCTTACGCAGTGCCCGCGGGGGATATGAGGCCCCCCGCGCGGCCCTGAACCCCACCGGATTCCCCAGGCCGGCCCGACCGCCCCCACCTAGTCCCTGGCCCCGCGGGTGCAACCCCCGACACTAACGGCCTTTACGCGACATCCGAGCAGCGTGTCTATCCCAAAGGCCTAGGAGCATTTGCCCAGCTCGGTCAAATCTAGCGCAAGTTTGAAGCCTGCGGCCTCGCAATTTTAGCAGCTTCGTTCCAGGCCAGGTGAGCTGGAGCGCGGATTTAGAATGCTTTCCTGCTCTTCGGGAACTTGAGGTTTCAATTTTAATTTTTTTTTTTTTTTTTTTTTTTTTTTTGACACGGAGCCTTGCTCTGTCGCCCAGGTTGGAGTGCAGTGGCGATCTCGGCTCACTGCAACCTCCACCTCCCGGATTCAAGCAATTCTCCTGCCTCAGCCTCCTGAGTAGCTGGGACTACAGGCTCATGCCACCACACCTGGCTAATTTTTGTATTTTTAGTAGAGACGGGGTTTCACTATGTTGGCCAAACTGGTCTCCAACTCCTGAGCTCATGATCCTCCTACCTCAGCCTCCCAAAGTGCTGGGATTACAGGCATGAGCCATCGCGCCCGGCTGAGCTTGAGGTTTTTATGGTCTTTTCTGGGTGACTTTGCAGTGGTCATATTATTACTCCTAGGTGGGGGAAGGTAGGGACTGTCCTTCATCACTGCTGTGCCCGCAGAGGCCTCCTGACACCGGGATTGTCGGCAGGGTGCAACCACCAAGAGCAAAAGCACCCAGAAGTGGGGGTGTGGGTCACCAAGTAAGAGAGGAGGCCCCTCCATAAGGAAGGAGCAGGTCAAGGGGCAAGGGGAGTGGTGGCTGGGGCGTTTGGCCCTGCCTGGCATGCTCAATTCTGTGTGTGCACAGCTGTCCCCAGCCATGCATGCTCTCCATGGAAGTCAGGTGCAGCCCTGTGTTCTCTCACACTGCAGTCCTTTCAGCCAGCCTGTGAACAGGGCCCTTCCCTGCCCTGTCTTCAGTTTCTCCTCTCTGAAGGGGGGTGACCACCCACCTTGAAGGTGGCCTCCCAGTGAGGTGAGCACACCAAGGGTGGGCCATTCTTTCCTGGCAGACTCACCAGGCCTGGTCCAGCCGCTACTCCCTTGTTCATGCAGTCCATGCCACCTGGTTCCTGTTTGCCACACCAAACAAACTGAACACTTCTCATGGTGGTCCCTGGGCCTAAACTGCAGAGAGTTGTTACTTCAGCTCCCATGGCTGATGGACTGCAGGTTCCACAAGGCATGGCCTTGCACCTCGGAGGCACCCAAGACCACTTAAGTGGGTTACACAAATGAAAATGAGGCTGAAAGGATGACACTGAAGCAGGCATTGAAATGCCAACTTTTTTTTTTTTTTTTTTTGAAACGGAGTCTTGCTCTGTCTGTCGCTCAGGCTGGAGTGCAGTGGTATGATCTCCACTCACTGCAACTTCTGCCTCCTGGGTTCAAGCGATTCTCTTGCCTCAGCCTCCCGAGTATCTGGGACCACAGGCACATGCCACCATGCCCCGCTAACTGTTTGTTTTTTGTTGTGTTTTTGTTTTTGTTTTTTTAAACAGAGTCTCACTCTGTTGCCAGGCTGGAGTGCGGTGGTGTGATCTCAGCTTACTGCAACCTCCACCTCCCGGGTTCAAGTGATTCTCCTGCTTCAGTTTCCCAAGTAGCTGGGACTACAGGCACGTGCCACCATGCCCAGCTAATTTTTTTTTGTATTTTTAGTAGAGACAGGGTTTCACCATGTTGGCCAGGATGGTCTCTTGTGATCCGCCTGCCTCAGCCTCCCAAAGTGCTGGGATTACAGGCATGAGCCACCACGCCTGGCCTGAAATGCCTACTTTTTAAAAATGAGTCACTTTAGCGGGGAACAGTGGCTCATGTCTATATCCCAGAACTTTGTGAGGCCCAGGCAGGCAGATTGCTTGAGTCCAGGAGTTCGAGACCAGCCTGGCCAACATGGTGAAACCCTGTCTCTACAAAAAATACAAAAATTAGCAGGGCATAGTGATGCACACCGGTAGTCCCAGCTACTTGGGAGGCTGAGGCAGGAGGATCGTTTGAGCCTGGAAGGCGGAGGTTGCAGTGAGCCAAGATCACACCATTGAGCAAGACCCTGTCTCAAAATAATAAAAGTAAATAAAAGTGAGTGACTTTAAAGAGAAGATTGCCTTTCAGGCGCGGTGGCTCACGCCTGTAATCCCAGCACTTTGGGAGGCCGAGACGGGTGGATCACCTGAGGTCAGGAGTTCAAGACCAGCCTGGCCAACACGGTGAAACCCTATCTCTACTAAAAATATAAAAAATTAGCCAGGCATGGTGGCGGGCACCTGTAGTCCCAGCTACTCGGGAGACTGAGGCAGGAGAATGGCATGAACCCGGGAGGCGGAGCTTGCAGTGAGCCGAGATCGTGTCACTGCACTCCAGCCTGGGCGACAGAGAGAGACTCCGTCTCAAAAAAAAAAAAAAAAAAAAAAAAAAGATTACGAACAGTGTAGGTTGTAAAAATTACTGCTGTCTTACTTCTCCTCGCCCTCTAGGAGTCTCTGTGGAGTCTTCTTGAATAAGCTGTGAAACATTTCCCCACCCGCTTGCCTTTCTTGGCCCAGGCTTCCTGACCACAGCCTCACCTTTGAGCAGCTCAGAGCCCTGCCTGCCAGGATGGGAGCCACTGCCTGGATCGTGGCTCTGCAGGGCCACCCATGATGGAACAGGTCGCCTGGTGAGGTGGTGAGGCCCTTCATCATTTCAGGGGGTGTACAGCAGTACTGGGTAACCCCGAAAATCAGGGATGAGACTGAAGGATCCCTTCCAGAATGTGGACACACCCCCTCCTTTGAGTCTCACCTCCTTTCCTTCTTTTTTATGAGATGGAGTCTCGCTCTGTCGCCCAGGCTGGAGTGCAATGGAACAATCTCGGCTCACTGCAACCTCCGCCTCCCGGGTTCAAGTGATTCTCCTGCTTCAGCCTCCTGAGTAGCTGGGCTTACAGGCGTGTGCCACCACACCTGGCTAATTTTTGTATTTTTAGTAGAGACAGGGTTTCACCATGTTGGTCAGGCTGCTCTCCAACTCCTGACCTCGTGATCCACCTGCCTCGGCCTCCCAAAGTGCTGGGATTACAGGCATGAGCTACTGCGCCTGGCCTCTCGCCTCCTTTCTTTCAAGTCTGAGGTGGCTAGCCTGGAGGGGTCCCCAGGGGCTTGTTGGGCCCTGACGAGGGGACACCCTGGGGGCCTAGTACTCCACTCAGACACCTCCCACAGCCTTCTGACAGCATCCTCCCCACAGCTGACCAGCTAGAGGACCTCCTGACCCCTCCACTTGTCTGCTGGTGTGGAAAAGCCTGGACCCTCCCTCTTGGAGCCTCAGTTTCCCTATCTGTAAACTTCGGTCTATCCCAAGCTGAAGGACTGGCCAGTCCCTGCCATATGCCTCACTTTCCCCTGGGACACATTTTAATATCCCTTTCCTGGCCAGGTGCAATGGCTTCCCCATGTAATCCCAGCACTTTGGGAGGCCAAGGTGGGCAGATCACTTGAGGTCAGGAGTTCGAACCAGCCTGGCCAACATGGTGAAACCCCATCTCTACTAAAAATACAAAAATTAGCCAGGCATGGTGGCGCACGTCTGTGGTCCCAGCTACTTGGGAGGCTGAGGTAGCAGAATCGTTTGAACCTGGGAGGCGGAGGTTGCAGTGAGTGGAGATCACACCACTGCACTCCTGCCTGGGAGACAGAGTGAGACTGTGTCTCAAAAAATAATAATAATAATAAATAAAATAATATCCCTTTCCTCACAGGGGCTATTGTGTCATCTTCTAGAAGGATCCGTTGAGGCTCTGAAGGGTGGGGGAACTTGCTTGTGGGTAGGACCACCTGTCACAAATTAGCAGAGGTCAGAGGTCAGGCCACCAAGGAGACCCAGTGGGATGCGCCTTCCAAAGGTGGGGGTACGGATGGGACCCATGAAACCTGACTCAGACTCTAGCCAAGTCTAAGACTTTGGACGGCCACCACCCAGAGGAGAAATTGAGACCCAGAGCGGCACGGGTTGGCCAGGGTCACCCAGCACCAGATAGGGACTTTGCCAGCCCCGGGGCAGGACCCTGTCTCCGGCCCTCGACCCCGCTGGGCCGTACCCTCCCCGTTCACCTCCCCCACCCGGGCCGCGGCTGCTAGGAGAGTTCAGAACAAAAGGCGGCGGGGGGCGGGGCCGAGGCGGGCCGGGGGTGGGGCGGAAGCTATAAGGGGCGGCGGCCCGGCGCGGCCCAGCAAGCCCAGCAGCCCCGGGGCGGATGGCTCCGGCCGCCTGGCTCCGCAGCGCGGCCGCGCGCGCCCTCCTGCCCCCGATGCTGCTGCTGCTGCTCCAGCCGCCGCCGCTGCTGGCCCGGGCTCTGCCGCCGGTGAGTGCCCGCCACTCGCCGGCCGCTCCTCGCTGAGGGGGCGCCGGGCACGCGGGCTGGGCCCAGCGGCAGATCCGGACCGAAGGGGGCGCCCCGGGTGGCCTCCAGCGCCCGGTACCCGAAACGCTTTCTGGTTCCCTCTAGGCGTGATAGACAGCGAGCTTGCAGTCCCTGGGGGTGTGAAGGGGAGCCGGCGCCGGCATCGTTCGGGCTGGTGGGACGGGACTCCACGCTGGACTCACGCTTGCTCCCAGCGTGGGGACCTGCCTCTCGCGCTCCAGCCGCGGGTGCTGGAGTGTGCGTTGAAGGAAGCAGCAGAGGGAGTGGTAACAGGGCCCCCTATTCATCGCAGGGACAAAGCCGAGCAGATCCCAGGCAGGTGTCAGCCTGCAGGTGTGTGGCCGCAGTTAGTACACCTCCAGGTGTGCGGTGGGATGAAGGATAAAGGGAGAAGGGAGGGCAGCGCTGTGCTGCGGGAAATGGGGTCTGAGCCTGGAGATGTCCCCCGCGGGCACCTGCCGGCAGCAGTTTTGGGAGGCTTGGAGCCAGGAGAACATGAGTATGAAATAGTATGAGTGCAGTGTGTGTGTGACTGAGAGGTGGCTGTCAGAAAGAAGCGGGGAGAGAAAGGAAAGGGAGAAAATGTGTGCTCAGGAGAGGAGAAGAAAGCCCAGGTAAGAGAGGACAGCAGAGTGAGGAGAGGAGGGACTGTCATGGAGTGTGTGTGACAGCTTGCATGTGTCCCAAAAGCTGCCCCTTCCCTGGGGCGCTTCCAGGCACCAGTCACAGGGCCTGGGGCCAGAGCCTGGGCCACCCCACTCCACAGCAGAGGCATCCAGACAGCTCGGGCAGGGAAGGGAGAAGGAGGGTGTGACAGGCAGGAGTCTCAGGACTGGCCTGGTGAGGAGGGAGGCCTGGCCAGGCTGGGACCCTCTGTCCAGCCACTCTGGCTCTGCTCAGGGCAGCCTTGTCCTGTGCTGGCTATGGGAGCAGAAAGGGATGGGATGGGTGGGGTAGAGTGAATAGGGGGCATCTCAGTCTGGAGTCTTGCCTCCTTCCCAGCCCCTCTTGGTTCCTAGGACTTGGGACAGAGTCAGGAATCACTGTGGGTAGACATTGAACCACAGTCTGGAAATTGGCGAGATCTGGGTTTGAACCATGCGACCCTGGGTGAATCCTGCCATGCCTCAGAATCTCACCCACTCCATCTCTAATGGGAGTGCAGGTGGGAGGGGGCAATAGTGCCTACTGCTGTGCCCACTGTTGAGCAATGAGGTGATGCCAGGCTCACTAGAAACACTGTCGCCTGTAGCTGCCACTTTGACGCTTGTGCATGGTCAATGCTGGAGCTGGGGGCCAGCTTGGGGTGGGGTCTGAGCTGGACTGTGGTCTGTCACTCTGCAAACACGCAGGGAGCATTTGGGGTCACCTCTGATGTGTTTATCCCCCGGCTGCCTTCAGCAAGGCTGGGAGAGCTCTGTAAATATTTATCCAGCCCAGTTCCCAGCTTTCAGGGTTGATGGAAGCCCTGCAGTCCGATGGATGGGACGAAGCTACCGTCCCTCCTGGAGCCAGCAGCAGAGGGGTGAGAATAGGAAGATTAGGTGGAAGCTTGAGGGAGAAGATATCCCTGCTTGCCACCTGGCTGTGCGAGTTGGGCAGGTTGCTTGACCTCTCTGAGCCTGCATGGTGATGCTCCCGTCTTCCTCCATAGCCTAACAAGTGCCCTCCTCGAAGTCTTGCCTCCCACTGACATCAGAAGGCATAGCTATGATTAATTATACCCACTAGACCAACTGCAAACTGAGGCCCAGAAAGGGGCACAATGAGCCCAGCCTTTCGCAGTGTTTCCTGGCACCCTGGGGTCCTCCCTTATCTCCCCTCTATCTGGTGCCTCCCATTTTCTGGATTGCAAGTTGACCCCAGGGCGGGGTTGACTCCGAGTCTCTAAGCTCTGCCAGGACACTGGGTCAGCTGAGAAATTCCTTGAATGTGTCTGCAGCTGAGGTTTGGTGTCTGGCAGAAGAGGGTGGGGCTGAGTGAGCTAAGAACCCACCACAGGGCAGGCCAAGGGAGGCTACTGGCCAAGACAGAGGGAATGCACTGGAAGCAGAAATGCTTCTTGGGAAAGTGGGTTTTGGAGAAAAGCCAAGAGCTGGGGAGACAGGGGGAAGCCCTGGAGGTGGGAGGCATGAGTCCCAGGTCTAGGTCCAGCTCTTGCATGACTTGCTGTGTGACCCCGGGCAAAGTCCTTGAGCTCTCTGGGCTCTGTCTCATCCTCTGGGAAATGGGGGAGCTGCTTCTTCCTCAAGCTCCCCAGGGGTGTAGATGAGGCCAGTGGTGGCCTGTGTCTACCACCTCACCTCACTGAATCCTGAGAGTCCTGGGAAGGCCAAGCCCACCTGTCTCACAAGTAGCAAGCTGCTTCATGCCGTGCCTTGTAGTTAGGGCATCTGGTCCCAGGCCAGAAAGGACTTGGAAAGATGAAGTGTGGGAGGACGGTGAGGCAGAATGTGTGTCCTATCCCAGCCATGGGGAAACTGAGGCCAAGAGCTCATGGGCTCTAAAAAAATCATGGGCTCTAAAAACAACCTCACTAGCTAGAGGCCTCATTTCTAGCATCTCCTGCTCACTCAGTTTCTAAGAATTTAATGAACGAGACAGGGACAGGGAGAAGAGACCTTGATATGTGGGAGACCCTGCACAAGGCGCTTCTCTTTTCTAGGCCTGAAAGCTCCCTTCTAGCTGCGACTTCTGTTTTACCACTTAAAGCCTGAAGATTTTGTTGGGTAGCTAGAGGGGAGGTGGGTGATGGGAACTGTAGGGACTGGCAAGGGCAGATTCCCAAGCGTGGGAGGGGAGGGCCTACAGGGACAAGGAACAGGGCCAGGTAAGAGGTGCTTTTCTGTGCCAGAGGCTACAGCAGGCATTACAGAAGGATGTCATGTAGCCCTTTGCTGTGGCATCATTCCCATTTGACAGATAGGAAAGTTGAGGCTAAGAGAGGAAGGTGACTTGTCTAGAGTATCCATGTCATAGAACTAGGCCTTCTGAACCTCAGTGGCTGGCTCTTTTTGTGACACTAAGACTGTCATGATCCAGGGGTTTGGGCATGGACTGGGTGCCTCATGAGGGAAGGACAGGAAGGGACAGTGGAAGGGGTGGGGGCATGCCCGTGGCTCTCCCTCCATGACTGTCTGCACCAGGACTCACTAGAGGGCAGAGGAGAGAAGAGATTTCTGACCATGGGCATAGGCAGGGCTGGCAGGCTGGGCTCTGGGTTGTTTGGAGCTCCCAGGGGAGAGCACAGCTCTGCCCTTTCCAGGGAGGGTCTTCATACCCCTGCCAGGCTGGGGAAAGGAATCTGTTTCTCCTGTAAGTCAAGGGGGCAGTGTGGCAAGGAGGAGGAGGCAGGACCCTCTGGCAGCCCACATCCTCCATGGGAGAACTTGGATATGTAGCATCTCCACCTTCCTGGTGGATATTGGAAGCCCAACGAACCTGCCTGCAAAATGCCCGGGAAATAGCAGGCGCTGAATAATTTGCACCTCACCAAGGTGAGGCCAGCCTGGGTCCCTCCTTCAGGGGAAGGGTAACTCAACCCCTGCAGAGCAGAGCAGAGGTAGCAGGGAGCTGGGTGGGCTGTGAGCACAGACAGTCCACTGCCTGCCAGCTGTCGTCTGATCAAGCTGCTTAACTCCTCTGGGGCCCATTTCCTCATCCTGGAAATGAGGGTGGTGATGGTGGAGTTGGTGAGAGGTTCCATCAGGGGCTAAGAGCAAGTCTGTGGAGCTGTTGCCAAGGTCCTAGCCTGCAACAAGTGCTAAGTACTTTTTTTTTTTTTTTTTGAGATGGAGTCTCGCTCTGTCACCCAGGCTAGAGTGCTGTGGCGCGATCTCGGCTCACTGCAAGCTCTGCCTCCCAGGTTCACGCCATTCTCCTGCCTCAGCCTCCCGAGTAGCTGGGACTACAGGAGCCCGCCACCACGCCTGGCTAATTTTTTGTATTTTTAGTAGAGACGGGGTTTCACCGTGTTAGCCAGGATGGTCTCGATCTCCTGACCTCATGATCCGCCTGCCTCGGCCTCCCAAAGTGCTGGGATTACAGGCGTGAGCCACCATGCCCGGCCAACCAGTGCTAAGTACTTATTAACAATAAGCCCAGGCTGGGTGCGGTGGCTCATGCCTGTAATCCCAGTACTTTGGGAGGCCGAGGCAGGTGGATCATGAGGTCAGGAGTTCAAGACCAGCCTGGCCAAGATGAATAAACCTCATCTCTACTAAAAATACAAAAATGAGCCAGGCGTGAGGCTGGGTGCGGTGGTGCATGCCTGTAATCCCAGCACTTTGGGAGGCCGAGGCAGGTGGATCACAAAGTCAGGAGATCGAGACCATCCTGGTAACATGGTGAAATCCCGTTTCTACTAAAAATACAAAAAAATTAGCCGGGCATGGCAGCAAGTGCCTGCAGTCCCAGCTACTCAGGAGGCTGAGTCAGGAGCATGGCATGAACCCGGAAGGCAGTGGTTGTAGTGAGCCCAGATCACACCACTGCACTCCAGCCTGGGCGATAGAGCGAGACTCCCTCTCAAAAAAAAAAAAAAAAAAAAAAAAAATTAACCAGGCGTGGTGGCAGGCACCTGTAACCCCAGCTACTCAGGAGGCTGAGGCAGAGAATTGCTTGAACCCGGGAGGTGGAGGTTGTAGTGAGCCGAGATCGCGCCACTGCACTCCAGCCTGGGCAACAGAGTGAGACTCCATCTCAAAAAAACAAAACAAAAAACCAATAAGCCCAGAATCGGCCAGAACCCACAACCCAGTGAGACTGCGCTGTGCCAGGTAACCATGCAATAAGCAAGCTCGGAAATGGGGGGAAGCTGCTTCAGGGCCTCACGCCCCAAGTAGTTCCATAGCCTCCGTGTTCAGAAGGCCCCCCTTCATGGTGGGGTGTTCTTGATGCCTCAGCTCTGGGATCAGGAGCAGGGAGCGTTGGGACGCTGATCAGATCCCTGGGGTGTATGCAGCCTGGGAGAGCTGCCAAAGGCTGAGGGTGAGGTGGGGCCTGAGTGGCTGAGCTCCTGCCCCAAATATGGCTGTGAGGAGGCTGCAGTTGCCCAGACCAGACAGGTGCTGAGTCTCTCAGCAAGCAGCACAGCTCCATCCCTCTCCTTCAGTGCAGGAAGGACACTTGGCTTCTGTGCGGTGTCCAGAGCCAGGCCTTAGCCTTAGGCCTGAGCCACCAGAGTCCTGGCCTGGCCTTGCCATGCCCTTGCTGCGTGACTTTGCAGGGTCTCCAACCTCTCTGAGCTTCTGCTTTTCTCATGCACAAGAACTGTAACTTCTGCCCTGGAGACTTATAGACAGGTAGCAGGATGTAGCTTAGGTCTGAATCGCCATCTGTGGTCCTGGGGCTTTGGCGAGTGGGGCTGGGCACCTGGTAATTAACTGTCCCCACCCTCCCTGCTTGAAGAAGGCAGGCAGATCACAGATCAGCTCCCACTGTACTCCTAGCCCTGGTGGGGTGTGACCAAAACCACCTCTGCTAGAAGCCAGGCCTCAGTGGCCAGGTGCCTTCCCGGGCGCTGGGCCTGTGCTAGGTGCTGTACATACCTCACCTTGTCCAGTCCACAAATCAGTGTCACCCCCAGCAGTCAGGTTACACTGACTGAGGCCACACTGCAGGGCTACAGCCGCTCCACACTGGGGAGGAGGTGGGGGAAATCCTGGGCAGGAGAGAGGGCAGAGCCTGCTCACATGACAGGGACAGCAGCATGGGGGGTGACCCAGGTGTGTCTGAACTTAGTGGACACAGGAAGAAAGGGAGTTGGAAGCGAGTTTCTGTGGGGAGCAGGAGGAGGTTGCCTGGTGTTCCTTCGGAGGAAGCTTTTTGGGGTCCCTTCCTGGAGTGTATGGCTCATAGCCAGTCCCAGTGTGCCCCCACCCCCAGACCTCATTGGCCTAAGTAGCTGGAATAGGTGACAGGCAGCCCAGGGCCCTCCACGATGTGGGGGACAGCTTGATGCCTTGGAACAAGGTGCCAAGAAACCAGAGAGCCAGCCAGATGCCAAAGGGCCCTGCCATGTGCCGGTGCCCTTTCCCTCTCCATTTGCCCAGCCACACGGTGGGCTGGGGTTGCACGTGTGTTTGCTGACAGGCCACACCTCTAACTGTGGGCCATGTGGACCTTAGGCCTGACCAGACCCTTATGTCATCCTCCTGCCTAGGATGCCCACCACCTCCATGCCGAGAGGAGGGGGCCACAGCCCTGGCATGCAGCCCTGCCCAGTAGCCCGGCACCTGCCCCTGCCACGCAGGAGGCCCCCCGGCCTGCCAGCAGCCTCAGGCCTCCCCGCTGTGGCGTGCCCGACCCACCTGATGGGCTGAGTGCCCGCAACCGACAGAAGAGGTTCGTGCTTTCTGGCGGGCGCTGGGAGAAGACGGACCTCACCTACAGGTAGGGGCCTGGGAGCAGGACACTAGGATGCCACCTGTGTGTCCGTGGGTAAGCCAGCTGCCCTCACAGCTGCTGCTTGAGACACAGGCCAGGGTGGATCTTCGTGTCTAACAGACCTGTGTGTCCACTGAACCCCAGGGAGGTCATCTATGGGCAAACCCCCTGAAACCCCAACTTAGACACATACACATATGGAGACCCTCCCTCAGCAGAGGGGCAGAGCCTCCGTCATCATGCAAAGAGTCGCAGCACATGCCTGCGGACGGGTGTTCAGTCACTCAGGCAGCCTTTACAAGAGACCTGTGAGGACCAGGCTCTGGGACTCCACGGTGAATGAGGCAGACACAGCCCCATCCTCTGTGTCACTCTGAGGTGGGTGTCAGCCATGTCATTGTCCAACTGTACCATCACAACTTGGGCTTCGAGCAGGTGGAGACAGTGGTAAGCGGGGAGAGGCAATAGTGGGCATCTCACTGGGTGACCTGGGAGGACCCTGGGCAGGTGATGGGGAAGCTGAGGCTCACACATCCTGCGGGTGGGGACCCAGCCTGAAGAATGGGCTGGTGTCACACAGCATTGGAGCTGAGACTGGGGTCTTTAGAATTTCCTAGGTGGGGGCCTGGGAACCAACCGGGGCTCAAGGAACCAAGGTGTCCCCACAGTGAGTGGCACTGTCAGGTCTAGGATGGGGGTCTCGGGACCCCTGGTCCTGGTTCTTTCCACTGAATGCAGACACTTGTATTTGCCTAAGTATGAGCAAACCACATACACATGTGCCCATGTGGCCAGGGAGACCAGTGCGCTGAAGCTGAGGCCCAGAGTACACCTGGCCTGTGTCCTGAGTGTTCACACACCCACCAAGCATCCAGGGGCAACTCCTGGTGCCTCAGCCATCGGGGGCTGTCCCTTCCCTGAGGCCCAGGCCCCTCCATCTCCCTCCAGGATCCTTCGGTTCCCATGGCAGTTGGTGCAGGAGCAGGTGCGGCAGACGATGGCAGAGGCCCTAAAGGTATGGAGCGATGTGACGCCACTCACCTTCACTGAGGTGCACGAGGGCCGTGCTGACATTGTGATCGACTTCGCCAGGTGAATGGGCGGCCTGGGACCCCTCCGGGAACAGCCTCGCCTGCCAGCAGCCACTGACCCCGCCCCCACCCATCTGTAGGTACTGGCATGGGGACGACCTGCCGTTTGATGGGCCTGGGGGCATCCTGGCCCATGCCTTCTTCCCTAAGACTCACCGAGAAGGGGATGTCCACTTCGACTATGATGAGACCTGGACTATCGGGGATGACCAGGGTATGGGCTGGGGACCCATTTTCCAGATGGGGCAACCGAAGATCATAAAGAATGGGGACTCGCCAAGGTCACTGAGCTGGGGTCTGGAGCTGGATGTCCTGGGCAGGAGGTTCGGGGGTTGCTGAGCCACCTCCCTTTTTCAGGCACAGACCTGCTGCAGGTGGCAGCCCATGAATTTGGCCACGTGCTGGGGCTGCAGCACACAACAGCAGCCAAGGCCCTGATGTCTGCCTTCTACACCTTTCGCTACCCACTGAGTCTCAGCCCAGATGACCGCAGGGGCGTTCAACACCTATATGGCCAGCCCTGGCCCACTGTCACCTCCAGGACCCCAGCCCTGGGCCCCCAGGCTGGGATAGACACCAATGAGATTGCACCGCTGGAGGTGAGGCCCTGCCTGCCAGTCCCCCTACTCCTCTGCTGGCCACTGTGACTGCAGCATATGCCCTCAGCATGTGTCCCTCTCTCCCACCACAGCCAGACGCCCCGCCAGATGCCTGTGAGGCCTCCTTTGACGCGGTCTCCACCATCCGAGGCGAGCTCTTTTTCTTCAAAGCGGGCTTTGTGTGGCGCCTGCGTGGGGGCCAGCTGCAGCCTGGCTACCCAGCATTGGCCTCTCGCCACTGGCAGGGACTGCCCAGCCCTGTGGACGCTGCCTTCGAGGATGCCCAGGGCCACATTTGGTTCTTCCAAGGTGAGTGGGGGGTTGGGGATCTGCTCGAGAGACTTCCCAGAGCCAGGAATATTATGGCCAAGGGCAGGAACAGACAGATGGATCCTTAGGGACACAGTGGATAGGGAGAGCGGCCCCAAAGCCTGGGGGCCAAGGGAGAGAGAGTGTGGTTTGTTCCTCAGGCACAGGTAGGAGGTTCTCGGAGGTGGCTCTTGAGATAGGAGCAGCGTGGAAGGGATTGCACGGTGGGGCCGCGTGTTGGTGCGTTCAACCCTCAGCCACCCCATGGGGCGGGGTTCTAGAGATGAGGCCTCTGGGGCCCCGAGGCAGTGAAGTGACTCACTGTGAGTGCAGCTGGGAAGAGGCAGGGCAGGGAATTGATCCAGGTCTATCATCCTAGAGCTGGGATTTCCATCCTCAACTGGCAGAGATGAGAGCCTGGAGCATTGCAGATGCCAGGGACTTCACAAATGAAGGCACAGCATGGGAAACCTGCGTGGGTTCCAGGGCAGTCCAGCCTGCAGGGGCCCAGGGAGTGGTCAGTAGGCATTTGTCACAGCCAAATGCCAGTGGAAGGAGCAGCCACCCAGGCAGCCCTCCACTGATGAGAGTAACCTCACCCGTGCACTAGTTTACAGAGCATTCACTGCCCCAGCTTATCCCAGGCCTCCCGCTTCCCTCTGCGGGTGGGGTGCTGAGCAGGCATTATTGGCCTGCATGTTTTACTAATGAGGAAACTGAGGCTGGGAGAGTCTGTGGTAGGGGTCAAGCAGGTCCACAGTGGCGGGGCATGGCAGTGGTGGCTGGGCAGGTCCTTGCAGCCTTCCCTCTCCGGCAGGTGCTCAGTACTGGGTGTACGACGGTGAAAAGCCAGTCCTGGGCCCCGCACCCCTCACCGAGCTGGGCCTGGTGAGGTTCCCGGTCCATGCTGCCTTGGTCTGGGGTCCCGAGAAGAACAAGATCTACTTCTTCCGAGGCAGGGACTACTGGCGTTTCCACCCCAGCACCCGGCGTGTAGACAGTCCCGTGCCCCGCAGGGCCACTGACTGGAGAGGGGTGCCCTCTGAGATCGACGCTGCCTTCCAGGATGCTGATGGTGCGTTGGGGGTGAGGCAGCTGGTGGGAGGTGGGCACAGCAGCCGCTTCTCCCACCTGGTGGTGGCTGGGCTCCCACATGCCTGCCACAGGAAGTCTGGCTCTTCATCACAGGTCCTTTGTCCAGAGCCATCTGCCCTCCTCTCGGTGGCCGGCTAGTGCTACATTCCATGTTGCAGATGAGGAAACTGAGGGTCAGAGAAGTGCAAGGTCTTACCCTGGTTGTTCAGCCACAGCCAGTAGAACAATAAACTGCTGTACACTGAGGGCCAACAATGCTCTAAGCTCCTTACTGGTCTCATCCAGTTCTCAGAACAGCCCTCTGATGTGACACCTGTTGTGAACCCAGTTTCCAGAGGAGCAAACAGAGGCTCAGGCAATGAGGCCCCTAACCTGGACTACCCTGGTGGTACCTGCTCCTAACCACTGACCCACCCAGCCTCCCACAACCACAGGGGGCTAGAGCCAGTCCAGTGCTCCCTCCCCTGCTAGGCTCCTCTTCTGTGCTCTTTCTCCCACATCAGGACCCACTGGGAGAGCTATCCTAGGGTAGCCTCCAGCTCCAGGACTCCAGGGTGCCCGTCAATAGCCTGGCTAATTTAATAGATGCAGGAGAGAGTGATGTGGAGGGTGGTGGGGGCAACGGGACTTGCTTTCCTGAGAGGTGGGACTCAGGCCTCTGAGGCTCTGGGTACCTGTCAGGCTGGGTATTAGCCCAGCCCAGATTCTGGGGCAGGCAGAAGGGCTCCCTAGAGGGAAGAGAGGTTCTGAAAGGCTGGCCCTGGATCCTGCAGGACTCGAGGAACTCAGCAGTGGCCAAGGGCTTCCCACTCAGCCCTCCCTTAGTGCCCATCCCTGGGCACAGCCTGACAGGCAGGAGTAGGGCCCAGTGTCCACTCGCCCAGGCTTGACCACCTTCTCTTCTCAGGCTATGCCTACTTCCTGCGCGGCCGCCTCTACTGGAAGTTTGACCCTGTGAAGGTGAAGGCTTTGGAAGGCTTCCCCCGTCTCGTGGGTCCCGACTTCTTTGGCTGTGCCGAGCCTGCCAACACTTTCCTCTGACCATGGCTTGGATGCCCTCAGGGGTGCTGACCCCTGCCAGGCCACGAATATCAGGCTAGAGACCCATGGCCATCTTTGTGGCTGTGGGCACCAGGCATGGGACTGAGCCCATGTCTCCTCAGGGGGATGGGGTGGGGTACAACCACCATGACAACTGCAGGGAGGGCCACGCAGGTCGTGGTCACCTGCCAGCGACTGTCTCAGACTGGGCAGGGAGGCTTTGGCATGACTTAAGAGGAAGGGCAGTCTTGGGCCCGCTATGCAGGTCCTGGCAAACCTGGCTGCCCTGTCTCCATCCCTGTCCCTCAGGGTAGCACCATGGCAGGACTGGGGGAACTGGAGTGTCCTTGCTGTATCCCTGTTGTGAGGTTCCTTCCAGGGGCTGGCACTGAAGCAAGGGTGCTGGGGCCCCATGGCCTTCAGCCCTGGCTGAGCAACTGGGCTGTAGGGCAGGGCCACTTCCTGAGGTCAGGTCTTGGTAGGTGCCTGCATCTGTCTGCCTTCTGGCTGACAATCCTGGAAATCTGTTCTCCAGAATCCAGGCCAAAAAGTTCACAGTCAAATGGGGAGGGGTATTCTTCATGCAGGAGACCCCAGGCCCTGGAGGCTGCAACATACCTCAATCCTGTCCCAGGCCGGATCCTCCTGAAGCCCTTTTCGCAGCACTGCTATCCTCCAAAGCCATTGTAAATGTGTGTACAGTGTGTATAAACCTTCTTCTTTTTTTTTTTTTTAAACTGAGGATTGTCATTAAACACAGTTGTTTTCTACCTGCCTGCTTGGTCTCCTTTTGTGAATGTTCAGCCAGGATGGGGAGGCCTGGCCACTGTCCAGCCCTATCCTGGGAGCCAGGGTCGAAGTCCACCACCCCCAAGCCTCTGGCCCTTGGGGCTGGGCACAGTGCTCAGGGCTCCTTCTGCTCCATTTCTACATCACATTTTGCTACAGTGGCTTCTTAACTGGCTCCCCACTTTCCTACTTGTCCCCTCTGTTCATCCTCCAGAGTGGTGGTTTATCTGCTCATGCCACAGCCCAGCCTGCCATACATAGCTGTGGTTTCTGCATCCATAGGCTCAACTAACCTCGGGTAGAAAAAACAATGTTTAAAAAAAGGATGCGGCCGGGCGCCGTGGCTCGTGCCTGTAATCCCAGTTCTTTGGAAGGCCGAGGTGTGTGGATCACCTGAGGTCAGAAGTTTGAGACCAGTCTGGCCAACATGGTGAAAACCCATCTCTACTAAATATACAAAAATTAGTTGGGTGTGGTGGCTCATGCCTGTAATCCCAGCTACTTGGGAGGCTGAGGCAGGAGAATCACTTGAACATGGAGGCGGAGGTTACAGTGAGCTGAGATAGTGCCATTGCACTCCAGCCTGGGTGACAAGAGCAAAATTCCGTCTAAAAAAATAATAAAGTAAATAAATAGGCTGGGTGCAGTGGCTCATGCCTGTAATCCCAGCACTTTGGGAGGCTGAGGCCAGCAGATCACGAGGTCGGGAGATCGAGACCATCCTGGCTAACACCATGAAACCCCGTCTCTACTAAAAATACAAAAAATTAGCCAGGCGTGGTGGCGGGCGCCTGTAGTCCCAGCTACTCGGAAGGCTGAGGCAGGAGAATGGCGTGAACCCAGGAGGCGGTGCTTGCAGTGAGCCAAGATCATGCCACTGCACTCCAGCCTAGACGACAGAGCAAGACTCTGTCTCAATAAAATAAGTAAATAAATAAATAAATAAATAAATAAAGGATGATTACCTCTGTACTGAACATGTACGGACTTTTTTCCCTATCATTGTTCCCTAAACAATAGTATAACAACTATTTATATAACATTTGCATTGTATTAGGTAGTATAAGGAATCTAGAGATGATTTAAGGTATACAGGAAAGTGTGTGTAGGTTATATGCAAGTATGACACCATTTTATATAATGGACTTGAGCATCTGTGGACTTTATTATCTGCAGGGGGTCCTGGAACCAATTCCCATGGATACTGAGGGATGACTGTACTTTGGTTTCCCACCACTGTGAGGATACAGAACAAAGCAACTTCAGTCACTGCCCTTCCCAACTCTCCAGTGTCTCCTTGCCCTACCTTCCAGCCCCATGTGTGTCTTCATAATAGCATAGTTGCTTTTTTTTTTTTTTTTTAAGAGAGGCAGGGTCTCCCTTTGTTTCCCAGGCTGTAGTGCAGTGGTGCAATCAGCTCACTATAACCTTGCACTCCTGGGCTCAAGGGATCTTCCCCTCTCCACTTCCCAAGTAGCTGGGGCTACAGGTGCACACTGCCATGCCACACCCAGCTTATTTATTTTAGAATTTTGTAGAGACAGGGTCTTGCTGTCTTGTCCAGTCTGGTCTCAAACTCCTGGCTTCAAGTGATCCTCCCTGCCTTGGCCTCCTAAAGAGTTGGGATTACAAGGCCGGGCGCAGTGGCTCACGCCTGTAATCCCAGCACTTTGGGAGGCCGAGGGGGGCGGATCACAAGGTCAGGAGATCGAGACCATCCTGGCTAACACGGTGAAACCCTGTCTCTACTAAAAATACAAAAAATTAGCTGGGTGTGGTGGCGGGTGCCTGTAGTCCCAGCTACTTGGGAGGCTGAGGCAGGAGACTCCAGCCTCAAAAAAAAAAAAAAAAAAAAAAAAAGAGTTGGGATTACAGGCATGAGCCGCTGAGCCCAGCCACAGCTGCAATTTCATTAGATTGAACGGTGTGAAATCATCAGTAGTGGGCCACTGTTTTACTCCCTGCATTATTCAATCAGATACACGATTGCTTTCAGACTTTCATTAGTTTCACTAGCTTCGCGCTGTAAGAGCCAAGAGGCAGAGCCACAGGGCTGGGCTGCCTGGTTTCACTCCCCACTGCAGGGCTCGGTTAAGCAGAGTGTAGGCTAAGAGAGGAATGGAGAAGGTGGAAGGTGTCTCTCCCTTCCAACGCTCATCTGATGCACCAGCCAAACCAAATACCACCTGGGCCTTTGAACATTGCCAAGCCTCATCCGCTGTTGTCATTTTGCCCACCTCCACAGCTGCAGGGACAGCTGTAGGCCCGGAACTAGGATATCCCTTCCTAGGGGCCTGCCTATCTGCTCAGCTGCACTGCGTTTAAGGGGTGGGGAAGCTAAGGCACGAGATTGGGGTCCCAAAGCATGCCCAGACCACCCAGGCTTCCAGATACTAGGTCCTCCTCCTTCAGGCCTCACTTCGTTTCTTTTCCCCTGGGCTCAGTTCCAGTCCTGGCTGTAAGACTGGGAAAGCCACTGCTTGAGTCAGGACCTCAGTGGCTATTTTTGTCCGTGAGAAGTCCTCTACACCACGACTTGGGAGGCAGCCTGGGAGAAAGAGAAATTAGTCGTGGCTCCTTTAAGGGGTCCGCGGAGGCGCGCCCGGCCTTTTGTTTGAGCGGCGGCGCGCGCGTCAGCGTCAACGCCAGCGCCTGCGCACTGAGGGCGGCCTGGTCGTCGTCTGCGGCGGCGGCGGCGGCTGAGGAGCCCGGCTGAGGCGCCAGTACTCGGCCCGGTCCGCATTTCGCCTTCCGGCTTCGGTTTCCCTCGGCCCAGCACGCCCCGGCCCCGCCCCAGCCCTCCTGATCCCTCGCAGCCCGGCTCCGGCCGCCCGCCTCTGCCGCCGCAATGATGATGATGGCGCTGAGCAAGACCTTCGGGCAGAAGCCCGTGAAGTTCCAGCTGGAGGACGACGGCGAGTTCTACATGATCGGCTCCGAGGTAGCCCGGGGCGCGTCCTCGCCCTCCCCGGGCTCGGCCCCGCGGGAGCCCCGGGGCGGGCCCATGCGCCGAGAGCGCGCGTCTCCATTCATCGGGGCGGGCGGGCGCGCGCGCGCGCGCTCGGGGCTGTGGGGCGTGGCCTAGTGGGCGTGTCGGGTGTGGCCCCCGCCCCCTCATCGACCTGGGATTTCCTTACTTATTTCGCCGAGGTCCGCCGCCTTCAGTGCTGCGAAGATTTTGGCGCCGCGAGGGGCCCCATTGGTTCCGCGCTGGGTTGGTTTCCAGTCAGACGCAAAGAAACGGGATATTGAGTTAGCCCCTGCGACGCTTAGGGGACTGCACTGCTGCCTTTGACCCTTTTTAGATGTCGTAAATTTCACGTGCACCCCTCCCCGTATTGCTACTTGTGGGAACCTCAAATGGCAGGCTGGAAACCCTGGACTTAGTGAGGGCTCATCCCCATTGTGTTTGTTGCCTCTTAGGTGAGCAGTGGAGGTCTTTTGACCTTTGTTTACCGGTGAAGAAACAGATTGGAGGAAGATGTTTGCTTTTGGGTGAATAAGGGCCCCATGCCTAAGCTAGATCTTTCAGCAGTTCTGAAGCAATTGACACTTTCCATATCTGTGAACTGATTCTGAATTATTACAGGGGAAAGAGCCTAAGGATGTTTAACCCTTAACTAGAGTGGCTGCATTTTGTTGCATCAACTGGATGACTGACTTCAGGAAAACTCTACTGGCCTTTGAATGGGTGTTTGTTCCAAGTCTATTAGGTTCTTGTTTTTTGTTTTTTATAGAGACAGGGTCTGGCTATGTTGCGCAGGCAGGTCTCCAACTCCTGGGCTCAAGCAGTCTGCCCGCCTGGGTCTCCCAAAGTGCTAGGATTACAGGCATGAGCCACCACACCCGGCCATATATTAGGTTTTTACAGATTGTCTCAAACTAGCCTTTTTTGCTCCAAAGGCAGTCCCCAGCTAGTATATGTTACCTTTTTAAAAAAATTATGGATATACAATTCAGATGTACAAATGTCAAGCAGTAGAATCTCATGTAAGGAAGTAAGTGCCAATCCTGGAGAATTAAAGCTATCATGAAATGCCAAGAGTTTCTTCTCCTTATAGCAGTTTTTAGTATCATATTCCAGCATTTTATTCGTACTTTATTTTCTTTTATTTTTGAAAAAAGATCTCACTTTGTGCAGTGGTGTGATCTCGGCTCACTGCAGCCTTGACCTCCTGGGCTCAAGCGATCCTCCTGCCTCAGCCTCCCAAGTAGCTGGGACTACAGGTGTGCACCACCGTGCCCGACTAATTTTTGTATTTTTTGTAGAGACAGGGTTTTGCCATGTTGCCCAGGCTGGTCTTGAACTCCTGGGCTCAAGTGATCATTGCACCTCAGCCTCTCAAAGTGCTGGAATGACAGGTGTGAGCTACTGCACTCACACTCAGCGCATTCATACTTTTTAAACTTGTGGGTTTTATCCTTCACAATTGAGCATAGCATGAATGAATGAAGCCTCAAGATGGTCACACTGAGTCCCATGGATGAGACTAAGGTCAATAGCATCAGAACTTTAGTGTTAGCATTTTCCACCATTTTTTTTTTCTGGATGAGGTTTGACTCTATCACCCAGGCTGGAGTGTAGTGGTGTAATCTCGGCTCACTGCAACCTCCGCCTCCCAGGCTCAAGCCGTCCTCCCACCTCAGTCTCCCAAGTAGCTGGGACTACACGCACACACCACCACACCCGGCTAATTTTTATATTTTTAGTAAAGATGGGGTTTTACCATATTGTCCAGGCTGGTCTTAAACTTGTGAGCTCAAGTGATCTGCCCGCCTCGGCCTCCCAAAGTGCTTGATTATAGGCGTGAGCCACTGTGCCTGGCCTCCACTAATTTTTATAAAACAAAAAATATAGGATTCAATAAAATTTTCACGTTGTCACTTAAATTACAACTGTTCAAAGATGCCAGTGCTGGGGAGGTAGAGCCAGTGCCTGTCCATCTGCCACAGTTCAGAATGGTCCTCATTGGCCAGTAGGCACCTGCCTAACTGCAGAATGCAAAAGGTGTCAAATTTCAGCCTGTGATACTAGGCGAGTTGTTTACCTGATCTAATGGGTGTAAAGTAATCAGTTTGGCTCTAAGTAGGTGACACTTCAAAAGAAAGCTTTCATTTATTAGTTGGAGCAAATTGAGAAGCTGTGCGTGGCCAAGTGGGAAGAACCTTGGGAGGCCTGGTTCCAGCCCTGCTCTGCCTTGCTGTCGTGTTTCTCATGTGTATAATGTGATGCTTAGACTAGATGGTCTCCAAGATCTTCCCCAAAACACATTTTAGTTTCTAGAAAGCTAATTACAGTCTTGTCTTTCAGCCCCTTGACTCCTGGGCCTCCCAGTAAGAATAATCTTCCTGAGACCCAGGCTGTAAGAGACTCAGATGGAGAGGCAGCTTGTTCTTTTGGGCCTGACTTAATCATCAGACCTTCGGAGTTTAGGGAAGGGTTCAAGGTCAGAGCTCTATTGAAATTCAGTAGCTCCAGTGACAGTAGTGGATGGACGGTCTCAGCCCACTGCCCTGTGGAAAACAGGCACTGTATTCAGAGAGGTGGGCCAGCCATAGCAACATACCCAGTGCCTCCATGCGCCATCTGTGGAGCTGTCTTGGGAAGGCATCTGCATTTACTAAGAGTGTGTGTCACTGTTCTGCCATTAACAGACAGCTGTATTTACCAAGCCGGAGTCATGGAGCTTTGAGGACCCTAACAGATCCCCAAGTCCAGCACCTTGATTTTATATTCAGGAAACCTGGGTCCCAAGAGGGTGAAGGCTGGTTCAGAGAAAAGCCAGGAAGGCAAGCCCAGTTTCCTAAGTTCTGAAGGGGCTTTGGGGGGCATCTAGGAGACTCAGAGCCCTGCAGGGCCTGCAAGGTAGTCATAGGGGGGAGTATTGTCAATTTCTTTTAAAAAACCTAATGGAAACTCTACATTTACCATGATACTGGATGATACTGACACACAAGCCAAATAACATAGAGGGGTCTGTGCCCTCTATGTGGAAAGCGAGTGACTTGCTGTGTCTGCTCTTCTCTCAGCGTTCAGTAGCCCTGGTTGTTGATTACAGTCACTGCTGAAAATGGAGAAACATTTTATTTAATACTATGCCTGGGTCTCACACCTATAATCCTAGCACTTTGGGAGGCCCAGGCAGGAGAATCACTTGAACCCAGGAGTTTAAGACCAGCCTGGGCAACATAGTGAGACTCTTGTCTCTACAGATTTTTATTTTTATTTTTTTTAATTAGGCCGGGTATGTGGCTCACACCCGTAATCCCAGCACTTTGGGAGGCCGAGGTGGGCAGATCGCTTGAGCCCAGGAGTTTGAGACCAGCCTGGGCAACATGGTGAAACTCCGTCTCTACAAAAAATACAAAAATTAGCCGGTTGTGGTGGCGAGCAACTATAGTCCCAGCTACTCAGGAGGCTGAGGCAGGAGGATCGCTTGAGCCGAGGAGTTCGAGGCTGCAGTGAGCTATGATCGCACCACTGCAATCGAGCCTGGGTGACAGAGCGAGACCCTGTCTCAAAAATAATAATAAAAATTAAAAATAAATTTAAAAATGCAAAATATATACTATGTTACGTAGATAAAATGGGAAACATAATAGAAGTGGTCCTTCATGGGGGTGAAGTTCAGAGTTGCTGAGCATTTGGAAGATGAGTAAAGAGTACCCAGAAAATGGGAAGTGATCGCAGGTTACAGATGGAGCCAGCACCTGGCACCCAGTCTATTGGCCATCCCCTGCAATGTGACTCCGAAGTGATCATACTTGAAAAGTCAACGAGACAATAGGGTACCCTCATAAAAACTTTAGGTCTAGATTTATTTTCCTTAAGGAAGTCACACTTTCAGTATTTGGTACAAGCAAACTGAAGCCATTGTTTGAGTCAGTGATGATTTATATAGCAGTCTGGTGATTGCCTTGTAAACCTTTTGGAAAATTCCTTTGGTATCCCTGGTTTGGGTTTTGTTACTAAACAAAGCAACACAGGCCATGGGGGAATTATCTGGCATCTGTCTAAAATTAAAAGACCTTTTTGGTGTTTATTACATTGTAAAAATATCAAAGTCTTGTCCTTAAGATAAAAGAAGGTCAGGGAGGCCTTGCATTTCTGGAAAGTGCCAGAGATCCTTAGTCCAAAATCAAAATCACCACGAACTTCTTGCTAAGCTCTGGGGGCCTCCCACTCAGGCATCTGCCCAGGCCTTTCGGAACTTGGTTCTGTTGTCAGGATGCACATATGCAGGCCAGATGTGCACTGCTGGTGAACCTTTCATATCAGCAGAATGTGTTTTAATGCTGCCGAAAGCGTGGCGCCTGGGGGCCACCTCAAGGCCTGTTTGTCTGTTGCTTAATGCAGTCTGCGCCAGGACCCTCCCCTTCCCTGTGGTGCTGCGACCCTTATAATGAGCCTTCTTGCTTTACTCATAGGTGGGAAACTACCTCCGTATGTTCCGAGGTTCTCTGTACAAGAGATACCCCTCACTCTGGAGGCGACTAGCCACTGTGGAAGAGAGGAAGAAAATAGTTGCATCGTCACATGGTAAAAAAACAAAACCTAACACTAAGGGTGCGTCTTCACGAGGGTTTGTAAACCTGTTTCAAAACCACTCGCTTATGTCATGAAGATAAAACGTTTTCACTCCAGAGTGTCTTCACTGCAGCCTTGGCCTTAGTCGAGCAGGGAGCATCCTGGGGTGGGCCGCCCTGTGAGCACTCCAGGCGAGGAAGTGGCTCCAGGGAGCCGTTGGTGGTCCACTGTCAGTTATTTCCAGCAGGGCCATTGGGTACGTGAGCGGGCCGGGGCCAGGACACTAGCAGGTGCTGTGAAGACATGTTGGTCTCAAAACGTTTTAGGAATGCTGCGATGCTCTGCCATCTGCCGTGGGTGTGTCGCCATAATCATCTTCCATGCAGCCCAAGTGGCGGGTGGTGGTCCCAGCTCCCACTCCCCTCTGGGGCTTTCACTGCTTGCTTCCTGGAGCACATCCATCCCATAGCACTTCATCCTGGCAGCCAGTGTGCTAGAGCCCATGTGCATGTCCCTGCTCCTGGTGGCCTGCGTGTGCCTGGGGCTTGCTAGGTACACTAGTGAAACTAGTGGGCTTTGGGTCACGGCAGCTCTGTGCAGGGTGAAAGGGTGCTCTTCAGACACTCTGGGGGCTCTGTGGGAGACACTCCCATGGAGACATTTGGGTGTGGACACAGCATGTCCTTGGGCAGGTGGCAAAACTGCTTCCCACGTGGCAATGGCGCCTTGTAGAGAGCTGCCCTGGGCCTGGGTGTGTCTGTGAGCATGTGCGCGATGCTTCGTAGTCTGCCCTGTTTGTTTGTGTCTGTAGGTGCTGCTGTGGTTTTGTCCACTGCGGGAAAGTAGTGGTTCTTTTAATGCAGGAGCCGGAGCTTCTTTTTGATCTGCTGCTATGACATTTCCACTCACTTGCTTAAAACAGTTTCCTTTTTGTTCCCCCTCCTCCCCTAGCAGAGCATCAGTCACTAACACAGTGAGTCCCCAGCTTTGCTTCCCCCTCCGCAAGTCCCTGGGCTAAGTCTTGGGAGATACCTTCCCCATAAGCGATTGATTTCTCCAGGAGAAGCCAGACTGGGCCCACAGACAGGTAGCTCTTGACGGAGATTCCCCGGAAGAGCTAGGGGTCGAGCTGCCTAGAATCTGTCCTGCTTCCCAGGCAGCACGTGTGGACCGGCTCGGGGATAGAAATTCGTGTTTGGTGTGAAGCAGCTCTTTCCAACTCTCTGGGCTCTTGTTTTAAAAGAAGAGTATTCTTCATCTTCCATTCCATCTCCCCACCTTGCATCGTGTTGTGGATTGTGGTGGTGTCAGACCTCTTCCCACTGGGGTGTTACTCTGGGAGCTTTCTTTTCCCCTGAGTGAGGACCAAGAGAATATGTTGTGGAGTCGAGTGTCCCCGCTGGTCGTACTGTATTGTAGTTGCTGGTGCTGCCCTGAGCACTTCCCTCTGCCCCGAGCCAGTGCTCCTGGGGCAGATTAGTCCAAATCAGTCCCATTGGAGGCTCTACCCAGCAGGACTTGTAAGTAAAGCACTCAGTCCAGATTGCCCTTTTGGAAGAGGCCAGCATTCAGCAGTAGTAAGTTTGACACCTTGCTTTTCCCACCTCCCGCATGCGAGGACCTTGATGTGCTGCATCCACTTGGCTGGCTGCTGTGTGCCACCGCCACCAGCAGAGTGACCCAGTGATGTTTGTCTGTTACAGATCATGGATACACGACTCTAGCCACCAGTGTGACCCTGTTAAAAGCCTCGGAAGTGGAAGAGATTCTGGATGGCAACGATGAGAAGTACAAGGCTGTGTCCATCAGCACAGAGCCCCCCACCTACCTCAGGTAATGCGTTCCTGGCCAGGGCATCTCTGGGGACACCTGTGGGGTCTTTTCTCAGACTCAAGAACTGGTTGGGTTGAAGTTAAATTGAAACACTTTTTTTTTTTTTTTTGAGATGGAATCTTGTTCTTGTCGCCCAGGCTGGAGTGCAGTGGCGCGATCTCGGCTCACTGCAACCTCTGCCTCCCAGGTTCAAGCGATTCTCCTGCCTCAACCTCCCGAGTAGCTGGGATTACAGGTGCCTGCCACCACACCTGGCTAGTTTTTTTTTCTTTGAGACAGAGTTTCACTCTTGTTGCCCAGGATGGAGTGCAATGGCGTGATCTCAGCTCACTGCAACCTCTGCCTCCTGGGTTCAAGTGATTCTCCTGCCTCAGCCTCCCAGGTAGCTGGGATTACAGGCATGCGCCACCACGCCCAGCTAATTTTGTATTTTTGGTAGAGACGAGTCTCTCCATGTTGGTCAGGCTGGTCTCGAACCCCGACCTCAGGTGATCCGCCCGCCTTGGCCTCCCAGAGTGCTGGGATTACAGGCGTGAGCCACCGCGCCCAGTCCTGATTTTTGTATTGAAACACTTTTTAACAGTTCCCTCTGTTTTTATACATTTTCTTAGCCAGGTTTCTAAGTTTCTTCTGTATCATTGGAATTTCTAAGAAACGTAAGCCAAGTCCTGGATTCCGGAGAACAGTTACAAATGCTTGGAAAGTGGGACTTGCGGGGCACAGTGGCTTATGTTTGTAATCCCAGCACTTTGGGAGGCTGAGGCATTGCTTGAGGCCAGGAGTTTAAGACCAGCCTGGGGCAACACAGCAAGACCTCATTTCTTAAAAAAACATATAAGTGGGACCAATTTGTCAGAAAAATCAGTGGCTCACATAAACTCACAAAAGAAACAACAATAGATTTGAATGTATAAAAACTTAGAACCTGGCTGGGCACGGTGGCTCACAACTATAATCCCAGCAGTTTGGGAGGCCGAGGTGGGCAGATCACCTGAGGTCGGGAGTTAGAGACCAGCCTCACCCACATGGAGAAACCCCATCTCTACTAAAAATACAAAATTAGCCAGGTGTGGTGGCACATGCCTGTAATCCCAGCTACTTGGGAACCTGAGGCAGGAGAATTGCTTGAACCCGGGAGGTGGAGATTGCAGTGAGCTGAGGTTGCACCGTTGCACTCCAGACTGGGCAACAAGAGCGAAACTCCACCTCAAAAAAAAACAAAAACAAAACAAAACTTAGAACCTTTAGAAGAGTATTTATAGTAACAATTAAAAAACCAAGTAATTGGGAAGTTACAATGTTGTATCTAGAATCTATACATCTAGATTTATACAACAAACTTGGATACCCCAACAAATAGGTAAAAGATGGTCCATACCTTGAAGTACAAGGGAGTAAACAAACATGGAAAGAATTTGCCCTCATGTGTAATTTCAAAAATTCCAAGCATAAGACTGGGCATGGTGGCTTATGCCTGTAATCTCAGCACTTTGGGAAGTCAAGGCAGGAGGATCGCTTGAGCCCAGGATTTGACTGTGTTGCCCAGGAGACCAGCCTGAGCAACATAGTGAGACGTTATCTCTACTGAAAGTTAAAAAAATTAGCTGAGTGTGGTGATCACACCACTGTCCTCTAGCCTAGGTAACAGAACGACACTCTTTGTCTCTTAAAAAAAATAAAAAATAGGCCGGGCACGGTGGCTTACGCCTGTAATCCCAGCACTTTGGGAGGCCGAGGCGGGCGGATCACCTGAGGTCAGGAGTTCGAGACCAGCCTGACCAACATGGTGAAGCCTCATCTCTGCTAAACATACAAAGTTAGCCTGGTATGGTGGCACATGCCTGTAATCCCAGCTACTCAGGAAGGCTGAGGCAGGAGAATCACTTGAACCCGGGAGGCGGAGGTTGCGGTGAGCCGAGGTTGCGCCATTGCTCTCCAGCCTGGGCAACGAGAGTGAAACTCCATCTCAAAATAATAAAATAAAATAAAAAATAAATAAATAAATAAAAATAAAAATTCCAAGCATAAAACAAAAAACTGGCAATGTAAGGAATTGGGGAAGGTGTGATAGAACTGCGCTCATGTGTGCTGGAGGTGCTTTTTTTTTTTTTTTTGAGATGGAGTTTTCACTCTTGTTGCCCAGGCTGGAGTGCGGTGGCATGATGTCGGCTCACTGCAACCTCCGCCTCCTGGGTTCAAGCGATTCTCTTGCCTCAGCCTCTGGAGTAGCTGGGATTACAGGAATGCATCACTATGCCTGGCTAATTTTTTTGTATTTTTATTAGAGACGGGGTTTCACCATTTTGCCCAGGCTGGTCTCGAACTCCTGACCTCAGGTAATCCTCCCGCCTCGGCCTCCCAAAGTGGTGGGATTACAGGTGTGAGCCACTGTGCCCAGCCGGGAGTGCCCTTTCTGTAAAGCATCCTGACATCAAACTTTTTTGTTCTCTGGCCCAATTAATACCACCCCTGGGAATTTGTCCCAAAGAAACATTTTCAAAGAACAAAATGAATCAATAAACCCACTATATATACAGAGATTCTTTGTAGCATTGTGAATAATACTGCAGAATATGGAGTTGCTTAAGTATCCAGCCTTTAAGGAAAGGCTAGGTTAGTGACGGGTCAGCCACTTGAATGGACAAAGGTGTGACCCATACATGGTATAATTAAGTAGATTCTGCAGTGACCCGAGGCAGGGGTCCTGTGGGTGAGACGTGCAGAATACAAGATTGTACCCATCTACCTTGTGCATTCAGCTCTCAACAAAGTATGCATTTCTCTGCAGAAAGCCCAAGGAGCATTAAGAAAAAGGATTATTGTTGAGAGTGATGTGGTTATGGAAAACCTTTTTTATGATTCCCCCGAAAGGTGGCACACCTCCAGGCTGGCCAGTGTTACAGACGTGTGCTTTGCAGATTCTTTTTCCCCCAAGGGATGTGGTAAGAACATAAGGATGGCTTGACCTTCCCAGGGAAGTTGCAGAAAGAAATTGTGTACATATGGAGGGCACTTTAATTCTGCACACGTCAGCTGGGAATCTTTTATGGGGCGATAAAACAGTTTCTTGGTGATCATGTCGTGAAGAACAGCGGCAGGAGTGGAATCCCGTTGCCCTGGAGGTGAAGTCTTTAGGGGTGGGGGCTGGCAGAGGTTTGAGGGAAGTGGCTTTGGCTGGCTCCACACTACTCAGTCAGCCCAATAAGGGGACTTACGGCACCCTCCCCATCCTGTCATTGGACAATTTGAGCAGAGGCTGGGTGCCCTCTCTCAGGGATGCTGGGATTGCAATGGAAGGAAGGTTTTTTTTTATTTTTTATTTTTTATTATTTTTTTTGAGACGGAGTTTCGCTCTGTCGCCCAGGCTGGAGTGCAGTGGCGCCATCTTGGCTCACTGCAAGCTCCGCCTCCCAGGTTCACACCATTCTCCTGCCTCAGCCTCCCGAGTAGCTGGAACTACAGGTGTCCGTCACCACGCCCGTCTAATTTTTTTTGTATTTTTAGTAGAGATGGAGTTTTACCGTGTTAGCCAGGATGGTCTCAATTTCCTGACCTTGTGATCCGCTCACCTTGGCCTCCCAAAGTGCTGGGATTACAGGCATGAGCCACTGCACCTGGCCTTTTTTTTTTTTTTTTTTGAGATGGAGTTTCGCTCTGTCACCCAGGCTGGAGTGAAGTGGCGGGATCTCAGCTCACTGCAACCTCCGCCTCCCGGGTTCAAGTCATTCTCCTTCCTCAGCCTCCCAAGTAGCTGGGATTATAGGCACCAGGCACCACACCTAGCTAATTTTTCGTAGTTTTAGTAGAGACGGGGTTTCACCATGTTGGCCAGGCTGGTCTTGAACTCCTGACCTCAGGTGATCCGTCCACCTCGGCCTCCCAAAGTGTCGGGATTACAGGTGTGAACCACCACACCTGGCCAGACAGTTGAATTTTATGGCTTAGATTTGCAGATTCTGTGTATGGCTGAGCATGTTACTCACATTCACTGTGTCTAGTTACACTTGCATTGTCCACTTGAGTTGATAGCTAGACCTGGAAATGAGAACTTGCTACTGAGATAGGGCAGGATGAGGGGCCAGGGGCTCAGCCCAGGCTCTAACGTATCCAGTCAGAAAAGAGGAGGTGGTCAAGATCTGTGGTTTGCAAATACAGGCTCAGCTGCCTGGAAATCACCCGTGGAAGCTGCAAAGAACGCATCTTCTTGGGCCCTTCCTCAGAGGTGGGAAGTCACTCCACCTGGGTGGGGCTCAGGAATGTGCTACTTAAAATTTTGCATTCTGGGGTCGGGTGTTGTAGCTCACACCTGTACTCTCAGCACTTCGGGAGGCCAAGGTGGGAGGATTGCTTGAGCCCAGGAGTTTGAGACCAGCCTGGGCAACATAGTGAGACCCCCCATCTCTATAAAAATTAAAAAATTGCACTCTGAGCGGCCAGAATTAGGAACTATGACCCAGATGGGCTGTAGAGGGGACCCCTGTCTTGCTGTCCCCTCTCATAATCTCTGCCCAAGCTGATTCCATGTTCCCCAAATTGGGTACTGCAAAATCCTCCCTACCCCTACCAGCGATCAAGGGGTAGTCCCGGCCTCAGCATCAGACGTGTAAGTGACTCCCACTTTAGAAGGGAAAAGAGTTAAAGGGCCCAGAGTCCAGGCAGGTCTTGGCCATTGCTTCTGCCCTCCCCCACCCTCTGGAAAGGAGAAGGACCTTTGTGCTGTCTTCCCGGGTCCCTCCTTAGAGGGAACTGTCAAACGTTTGTCGGCCGGGCACGGTGACTCACGCTTGTAATCCCAGCACTTTGGGAGGCTGAGGCGGGCGGATGGTCAGGAGATCGAGACCATCCTGGCTAACAGGGTGAAACCCCGTCTCTACTAAAAATCAAAAAAATTAGCCGGGCGTGGTGGCGGGCGCCTGTAGTCCCAGCTACTCGGGAGGCTGAGGCAGGAGAATGGCGTGAACCCGGGAGGCAGACCTTGCATTGAGCCGAGATGGCGCCACTGTACCATGCACTGGCCCGGGCGACAGAGCGAGACTCCATCTCAAAAAAAAAAAAAAAAAAAGTTTGTCATGACTTGCTCTGAATGGTTGAATAGTTATTGCGGAAGTGGTTGCGCAGGTGTTGGGGTTACACAGGGAAGTGACACACAGTCGCTGCCTGCTCCTGCTCACAGCCTTGCCAGGGAAAATGGAAAAGCACAGAGCACAACGGGCACCCAAATGCTCTCATCTGTTTCACCCAGCCCTGGAGCCTTAGTTTAAAACAGCTTTTGGTATTTTTTTTTTTTTCTTCGAGATAGGATGTTGCTCTCTCGCCCAGGCTGGAGTGCAGTGGTTGATCTCGGCTCACTGCAACCTCCGCCTCCTGGGTTCAAGTGATTCTCATGCTTCAGCCTCCTGAGTAGCTGGATTATAGACGTGTGCCACCACGCCTGGCTAACTTTTGTATTTTTGGTAGGGTTGAGGTTTCACCATGTTGGCCAGGCTGGTTTCGAACTCACCTTTTGGTTTTTTTTTTTTTTTTTGAGATGGAGTTTCGCTCTTGTTGCCCAGGCTGGACTGCAATGGTGTAATCTCGGCTCACTGCAACTTCTGCCTCCCGGGTTCAAGTGATTCTCCTGCCTCTGCCTCCTGAGTAGCTGAGATTACAGGCTCCTGCCACCACACCTGGCTAATTTTTTTTTTTTTTTTTTGAGACGGAGTCTTGCTCTGTCTCCCACTCTGGAGTGCAGTGGCGCAATCTTGGCTCACTGCAAGCTCTGCCTCCCGGGTTCACGCCATTCTCCTGCCTCAGCCTCCTGAGTAGCTGGGACTGCAGGCGCCTGCCACCACGCCCGGCTAATTTTTTGTGTTTTTAGTAGAGACGGGCTTTCACCATGTTGTCCAGGCTGGTCTTGATCTCCTGACGTCGTGATCTGCCCGCGTCGGCCTCCCAAAGTGCTGGGATTACAGGCGTGAGCCACCGCGCCCGGCTACACCTGGCTAATTTTAGTATTTTTAGTAGAGACAGGGTTTCACCATGTTGGCCAGGCTGGTCTTGATCTCCTGACCTCAGGTGATCCATCCACCTTGGCCTCCCAAAGTGCTGGGATTACAGGCGTGAGCCACCACACCTGGCCTGGTTTCGAACTCTTGACCTCAGGTGGTCTGCCCATCTTGACCTTCCAAAGTGCTGGAGCTACAGGCATGAGCCACTGCACCTGGTGCTTTTGGTAAAAGCAACCTGGAATTTGGGAGAAAAGATCAAACGCTTCATGGGACATGGGTTATTTAAATTACCTTGGATGTCACCTCTGGAAGGTATTTATCAACCCATCTTTTCAACTTCTATTGCTGTGGAAGCTGAGAGGCCAGAGGCCTTGCCTAGTCCATCTCAGGATGGCCGGTATGTCTAAAATGACAGCCTGATCATGTCTCTTCCTTCAAAACCCTGGGGACTCCCAGCCACCTGCTGAGTAAAGTCATCTCATGGAGCATGTGAGACCTGTGATCGGTCCCCTCCCTGGGGGCCTCCTCCCTGGACTGCCCCTCAGTCTCTCCTCCTTGCTGCTGCCCGTGCCCCTCCCCGCAGTGAACCCTGACTCAGTGTCTAAGGCTGTGCTCTATTATCCACTCCTCTGGGAAGTCTCCCCCTTGTACCACTTCCCCGCATCCAGGAAGTGCTTCCGTGGAGCCATGCCTGGCTCATAGTGCAGTACACCATGGCCGTGCTGTGTCTGGTGCCCCTACGTACCCTTGCCCTTGCCCAGGTGCCTCTAGCATCTGATGACAGCCTGGGGAGCAGGCTCCTGCAAAGTCAGGTGCACAGACAACTCCCATGGGAGCCTCGAGCCTGACAGAGGTACAGTGGGCATCCCTGGAGCATTAGTTGATTCCTGGTGGGCAGGATCAGGCTCCTAGACTGACTGGGAGGACTTTTCTTGTATCTCCTCAGGGAACAGAAGGCCAAGAGGAACAGCCAGTGGGTACCCACCCTGCCCAACAGCTCCCACCACTTAGATGCCGTGCCATGCTCCACGACCATCAACAGGAACCGCATGGGCCGAGACAAGAAGAGAACCTTCCCCCTTTGGTGTGGATGCATCGCTGCACTCACCCTCCGTACTGATTCCGCCTTAGTTCTCCAGCACGTTTCAGTTCCTTCCTCCCCAGAAAAACACTCTGCTTTGACCTTGTGCTCCCCACAACGCCACAGTACCTCCTCGCCTTTGAACTGTTGTGTTTCCCTGACTTCCAGGACATTGTCCATAGCCTCCTTGGCTCTGTCTACTGTCACCTTGCCATGTCCTCCTCACCTCTCTGGCCCCTCAAGTGGAGTTACTCAGGGCGCGGTCCTTGGGCCCTTTCTCTGCCCTCAGTTTCACACGAGTGGGCCACAGCCAGTCTGATGGTGCAGATGCCATCCACGTGACTCCCACTGTGCCACCATTTCCCAGAGCCTGCTGGAATAAACCACCACAAACTGGTGGCTTCGAGCAGAGCACATTTCTTCCCTCACAGTTCTGGGGCTCAGGAGCCCGGATTTAGTTTCACTAGACCAGACTCACGTGTGGACAGGGCCATGCTCCCTCCAGAGGCCGTCGAGGTGATTCGGTCCTTGCTTCTTCCAGCTTTGGGGGCTGTCACGTTCCAGTCTCGGCCTCTGTGGTCACGTGGCCTTCTCTGCATGAAACTTCCCTGTCTCTCTCTTAGAAGGACACTTGGCGATGTAATTTAGGGCCCTTCTGGTTAATCTCTCAGGATCTTTCACTTAATCGTATCTTCAAAGTCTCCTTTTTTGGCCATATGAGCTGACAGTCACAGGTTTTGGGGATTAAGTTGTAGATGTCTTCGGGGTCTGTTTTTCACCTCTGTGGCCCAGACTTCCTCAGCTGCCCTCACCCCCTCAGCCTCATGTTGCCTGAAGACTTCTCCATTTCGGCGCGTGGAGATCCAGCCCTCTCCTTGCTCAGGCTGTAGGTTTCTTTCCCAAGTCCTGCCTTTTCCTCACACAGCAAGTCCAGTCTCTCCAGGTTCTCACCTGGGACTGCCTCAGACAGCCCCCCACTGCTCTCCCTGGGGTCTCTAGCAGCCCCTACCTCCCCTCCCTGCTGCCTTCTCAGCTCTGCAGCTGGTGTGGCCTCTGCTCCAGGCAGATCACGTCACCTCTCCACGCAGAATCCTCCAGGCTCCCCATCACCCTCGGAGCAGAAGCAGGAGTTCTCACTGGGGTGCCAGGCCCAACCTGGCCTGGTGCTGCCACCGCTGCACTCTGCCCCACTCACCCTGCCTCAGGCCTGAGAACGTCCTCATTGCTGTCAGACCTCCCAGAGCTCCTGCCCTGCAGTTGCCTCTGCTGAGGTTTAGCCCCGTTCTCCCTCCTCCCCTCTTTCCTTTCCTCCTTCCTTCCTTCCATCATTCCTCCTTCCCTCCCTCCCATCCTACCCCCTCCTCCTTTTCCTTCTATCTTCCTTCCCTCTATCTCCTCTTCCCATCCCTAGTTGACTGTCCCCTTCTCCCTTAGAGTGGCCACCCCTTTTCTGCAGCATCCCTGCCCCTTTCCCTGTCTGTTTCCCAGCGCATTCATGCCTGGCACTCAGGTCACTTTTCTCTGTCTTCCATCTACCTCCCAAGGTCACTGGGGGCCTTTCTCAGCCCTCTCCATGCTCCCAGACGCCCTTAGGTGTCCTGTGTCCTCCAGCTCCATTTCACCAACCTGCCTGCCGGACTCTTCCCTCTTTATCTTCCCAAAGTACTCCATTGCTTGGAATCCTCCTGGGACTCCCTCAGGGCAGTGGCCAGTTTGCATAGCCTGAGGGAAGAACTGTGGGTGCTTCGACACCCGCTAGCTTTGCAGCATCCCTGACCACTGCTCCTCACGGAATCTGTGCTCTGTGGTCTGTTTGTACGTCCTCAGCAGTTCCTCCATTCACCTGCCTTGGCCTTGCTAGAATATTTCCTCTTCTGGAAATGCCCTTCTCCTTTCCCATAGCCTTCCATGAAAGTCCTGCCAAATTTCAGGCTTAAATATCCCTTCACAGGATGTCTGGGTGTTGTTCCAACACTGCCCAGGTCGATTCTATTGCAGACAGACTGGTGCTTGTTATTTATGGCCCCGACTGTCCCCATTAGACCGTGGCCCCGGGACCCCTGCTGGCCTCGTCTGCTGCCTCAGCTGTTAGCTGACAAGCGGCCATCTTCCCCAGATGGGTTTGCAGAGGCCTGCTGTGCAGAGAGAGAGGCTGAAAATTTGCATACCTAGGGCTCCGGCCCCCTCGCTGACTGTTGCTTCCATTTCACTTTCAGCTTTGATGACCATGACCCAGCTGTGATCCATGAGAACGCATCTCAGCCCGAGGTGCTGGTCCCCATCCGGCTGGACATGGAGATCGATGGGCAGAAGCTGCGAGACGCCTTCACCTGGAACATGAATGGTACAAGGCAGTCGGGCTTGGCTGGGCCTGGCCCCAACCCCTGTGTGTTACGTGGGAACAGTCCCCTTTCCTGCCAGCTGCCTGTCAGGCAGATTCTGGACCTGACACGCAGGACATCGGGGCATAGTTTTGGAGGGTGTGGGCTCTGGGTTCAGTCCTGGTTCTGTTGCTGTTCACTGTGGATTGGGCCTGTGAACTTCGGACTCCTTTCGCCATACTGAGGTTGGGTGGCCCAAGAGGCCTGGCATGGGAGGCGGCTGATCTGCATAGCATGGATGATGATGACAATGCCAGTCAGACCTAGTTCAGCCCCCGAGCCCTGCACACACCTGCCTTGGGTCCTGTCCACCACTCTGCTTCTGCTGTGTGAGGCTGCATGTGTGCCCCGTGCCTCTCTCCTCCTCTAACTGGTCGTCTCTAGACATCCTCACTCTGTAAGTCCTGGGTCAGATGCCATCTCTTCTGGCTCTTCCCGGGCTTCCAAAGCCTGGACAGAACTCGGTCTTTGTGCAAATGTAGACAGAAAGGTTAGAAGGATATGCATCCCAGGTGTCTAGACTGCTTATCCCATCTGGGAGGGCGGATCATGCATGCATTTATTGTTTTCTCTATTTTTAAGTCTGTTAGAATGTATTTTTATTATTTTATTTTATGATTACTGTTTTTTTAGATCTTGTTGCATACCAGTTTTTTTTTTACTTAGTGTCTGTATTCTTCTGAATTTTTATAATGAACATACTATTTATATTCAGACAAAATGCAGTGAATATCATCTTTATTTTACTTATTTTTTTTTTTAAGAGACAGAGTCTCACTCTGTTGCCCAGGCTGGAGTACAGTGATACTCTCATAGCTCACTGTAATCTTGAACTGCCTGGGCTCAAGCAATCCTCCTGCCACAGCCTCCCAAATAGCTAGGAATACAGGTGTGCACCACTGTGCCCAGCGTTATCATTTTTAAATGAGTAAATGTTTAAAATCATCAGAATCTCACCACCTGAATAATGTTTTCAGTTTTACCTTTTCTGTCAATTCCACATGCAAACATATTTAACATAGTTGTCACTATAGAGCAAGTATCGTTTTATTTTTCTTTACTTATCATAAGTATCTTTCTGGTTTCTCTTTTTTTTGGGAGGGGAGATGGAGTCTCACTCTGTCGCCCAGGCTGGAGTGCGGTGGCACGATCTCAGCTCACTGCAACCTCCGCCTCCTAAGTTCAAGCGATTCTCGTGCCTCAGCCTCCTGAGTAGCTGGAACTACAGGCGCGTGCCACCATGCCTGGCTAATTTTTCTATTTTTAGTAGAGATAGGGTTTCACCATGTTAGCCAGGCTGGTCTTGAACTGACCTCAGGTGATCCGCCTGCCATGGCCTCTCACACTGCTGGGATTACAGGCGTGAGCCACTGCACCCAGCCTCTTTCTGATTTCTTTAATCTTCAAACAGTGCAGCATTTTCTCCTGGGTCAAGGCGCCTTTGTTTGCTAAAACTCCCCCTGCTGTAGACGGCTCCACAGCAGATAACATAGTTGCAGCATTTTTCTCTCAGAAGGGATTTCCTAAGGGAGGAGAGTATGAGTGGTTGTTGATATGTGGCTGCCTTGAGCTTTCTGAAGGATTAGGCTGCTTCCTTTGGTCATCCCCAGGCACTCAGCATGGTAGGCCTGAGTGCTAGGCCTACCACTTGCTCACACCAGTGCCAGGCCTGAGTCCAAAGGCCTCTGCTCAGCCCTGAGAAGAAGGCCTGAGAGCCATGTGCCGGGTGCTTGTCCCGTAGGTCCCACAGGTCAGCTGGTGAGGGGGGACGCCAGTGGGAGGAGACATGGGTGAGGGAGGACACTGGCAAGAGACGCCGGGAGGTTGTATTGAGTGTAGATGGGGACAGGTACAGTTCACTGGTCATGCCCCAGAACAGGGACAGGACAGCCCATGGGGACCAGGCCATCAGTGCTGCACAATGCCTGTTATCTCTGCCAAGCTCCCCGCTTATCTCTGCTGGCCCACATCATAGTTATTTGTTAATTCTTTTCTCTCCCTCTCCATTTCAACCCTTTAAGGTCAGGGGCCTTGTTTTTCATTGCCGTTTTTCTTCTTTTTTTTGAGATGGAGTTTCACTCTTGTTGCCCAGGCTGGTGTGCAATGGCGTGATCTCAGCTCACCACAACTTCCGCCTCCCAGGTTCAAGTGATTCTCCTGCCTCAGCCTCCTGAGTAGCTGGGATTACATGCATGCGCCTCCATGCCTGGCTAATTTTGTATTTTTAGTGGAGACGGGATTTCACCATATTGGTCAAGCTGGTCTCAAACTCCTGACCTCAGGTGATCTGCCTGCCTTGGCCTCCCAAAGTGCTGGGATTACAGGCATGAGCCACCGCGCCCGGCTGCTGTTTCTCTTAACATAGAATCTAGCCCAGCATAGGAACTTAGTTGTTCAAATTGGATCAGTCCGTGCTCTGTCTCGTTACCTTTCTTTGGGCAACACATAGAAAGTTCTGGTTTGTTTATACCCCCGCCCTTTTCCAGAAAGGATGCAAGGAAGCTTACCATAAGTACACTGGGCCCAAATGACTAAAGCAAATGAAAACAGAGTGGTTAGGAAAAACTGGATAAAGAGGAAATGTTCAAGTTGAAGAGGGAGCTCGTACTCAGCTTTTATTTGGTGAACATTGCTGGGAGTTGGGCGTGGCTCTGGGCCTTTTTAGAACCAGGCAGAATGAGACGTGAAAATCATTTGCATACTCAGTGTGGTCAAGGTTAGCAGCAGCCTGTGGCTCTGAAGAAGTAGAATCACACGTGGTCCTGGAATCTGAGATTTCCTACAGCCCTCAGGAAGAGGGCACAGTATAGTAAGGAAGACCAGGATCATCCATGAACTCCACAGTGAGTTTCACTGGGCTGTTCCTCCTAGGAGTTCTAATGTAAAATATGATGCCCACTGAAAGTAATTTAGAACAAAGTCTTAACCAGTGGAGAACCAAAATAGTGTTGTTCTGCGAACTCTTCCTCAGCTCTGGGTGGTATTTGGCATTTGTAAGAGCTGTGATTCTTAATTGGTGGTTAGATGCCACGCCAAAATTGTTATTGATTTGCTTTGAAATTTCAGATCATCTTAAAGGTGGGCATGAGAGTCTGTATCACAGAGGGATTAAATATGTGAAGTAGCAGTACTTGAGTAGCACGAATGAAGTGTATGTTCAGCCCACCTTCAGAATCAGGATTGGCCAGGCGTGGTGGCTCACGCCTGTAATCCTAGCACTTTGGGAGGGTGAGGTGGGAAGATCACTTGAGGCCAGGAGTTTGAGACCAGCCTGGCCATCATGGTGAAACCCCATCTCTACTAAAAATATAAAAATTAGTCGGGTGTGGTGGCACACCTGTGGTCCCAGCAACCTGGGAGGCCGAGGCACAAGAATCGCTTGAACCTGGGAGGCAGAGGTTGCAGTTAGCTGAGATTGTGGCATTGCACTTCAACCTGGGTGACAGAGTGAGACTCCATCTCAAAAAAAAAAAAAAAAAAAAAAGGAATCAGGATTTTTCTCAGGTTTCTGGTAGGTGTTGTGATGAGTTTGAGGTTATTTTCTCTGAAAAGGACCTGAAGTAGTGCTTCTCTGAATCACTGGTGATGTATGGTGTCACCTGGCTTAACAGCCTGCTGAGGGAGGGAAGTATTAAAATCCTCCAGAAAAGATGAGTTGCCTAACCAGAACACATGTGGACATAGATGCCATCTTCACCCAGAAGGGGAACAAGGGGATCCCCTCAGGAAGAGGTTTGGAATCTGTCTTGGCACACAGGCAAAGGAGTGATTAGGGCCCTGAGTGTCTACACTTGGCTACAGAAGGCAAGTTTTTAGAGATTTATATCTACATGCTTGTTTTGGGCTCTAAAAAATTAAATGAGGCTGAGCACAGTTGCTCACGCCTGAGGCTGAGGCGGGCAGATCACTTTACCCCGGGAGTTCAAGACCAGCCTGGGTGTCACGGTGAAACCCCATTTCTACAAAAATTCACCAGATGTGGTAGCACGTGCCTGTGATCTCAGCTACTTGGGAGGCTGAGGTGGGAGGATAGCTTGAGCCTGGGAGGTTGAGGCTTCAGTGAGCCGTGATTGAGCCACTGCACTCCAGCCTGGGCAACAGAGTGAGACCCCGTCTCAAAAACATTTTTTTTAAAGTTAAAAAAAAAATCAAATGATAGATTCAGGAAGCCAAATGAAGCCCAACATGATTAACCCAAAGCAATCCATGCCAAGACACATCATAATTAAACTTCTGGAAACTCAACACAAAGAAAAAAATCTTGAGAGCAATCAGAGAAAAAGGACAACTTACCTGTAGGGAAAAGACAATAAGAATGGTGGTAGATTTCTTTTTTTTTGTTTTTTTTTTTTTGAGATGGAGTCTTGCTCTGTCGCCCAGGCTGGAGTGCAGTGGCACGATCTCGGCTCACTGCAAGCTCCGCCTCCTGGGTTCACGCCATTCTCCTGCCTCAGTCTCCCGAGTAGCTGGGACTACAGGTGCCCACCACCACACCCGGCTAATTTTTTTTATTTTTATTTTTGAGACGGAGTCTGTTGCTCAGGCTGGAGTACAGTGATGCGATCTCAGTTCACTGCAAGCTCTGCCTCCCGGGTTCATGCCATTCTCCTGCCTCAGCCTCCCGAGTAGCTGGGACTACAGGCGCCTACCACCAGGCCCGGCTAATTTTTTGTATTTTTTTTTTTTTGAAACAGAGTCTCTGTCTCCCACTCTGGAGTGCAGTGGCGCAATTTCGGCTCACTGCAAGCTCCGCCTCCCAGGTTCAGGCCATTCTCCTGCCTCAGCCTCCCGAGCAGCTGGGACTACAGGTGCCCGCCGCCATGCCCGGCTAATTTTTTGTATTTTTTAGTAGAGACAGGGTTTCACCGTGTTAGCCAGGATGGTCTCGATCTCCCGACCTCGTGATCCGCCCACCTCGGCCTCCCAAAGTGTTGGGATTACAGGCGTGAGCCACGGCGCCTGGCCAATTTTTTGTATTTTTTAGTAGAGACGGGGTTTCACCGTGTTAGCCAGGATGGTCTCGATCTCCTGACCTCGTGATCTGCCCGCCTCGGCCTCCCAAAGTTCTGGGATTACAGGCGTGAGCCACCGTGCCCGGCCAAATAATGGTAGATTTCTCGTGAGAAACTGGACGCTAGAGCAAGTGGCAGGATATTTTTCAAGTACTGAAAGAAAAGAACTGTTAATCTAGAATCTTGTACCCAGTGACAATATTGTTCAGGAATGAACGATATTGGACATTCTTAGTCAAGACATTCTTAGATGAAAGAAAACTAAGTGCTGGGCGGGGTGGCTCACGCCTGTAATCCCAGCACTTTGGGAGGCCGAGGCGGGTGGATCACGAGGTCAGGAATTGGAGGCCAGCCTGACCAACGTGGTGAAACCCCATCTCTACTAAAAATACAAAAACAATTAGCCGGGCGTGGTGGCGCATGCCTATAATCCCAGCTACTTGGGAGGCTGAGGCAGGAGAATCACTTGAACCCGGGAGGCAGAGGTTGCAGTGAGCAGAGATTGCGCCATTGCACTCCAGCCTGGGTGACAGAGCAAGACTCCAACTCAAAAAAAAAAAAAAAAAAGAAAAGAAAAAGTAAACTATCCCCTGCAGACCTTCCCTAAAAGAGTGGCTAAAAGAAAGGAAATGATTGCCGGCATGGTGGCTCCCACCTGTAATCCCAGCACTTTGGGAGGCCAAGGCAGGCGGATCACAAGGTCAGGAGTTTGAGACCAGCCTGACCAATATGGTGAAACCCCGTCTCTACTAAAAATACAAAAACAATTAGCCAGGCATGGTGGCGCACGCCTGTAGTCCCAGCTACTCAGGAGGCTGAGGCAGAAGAGTCACTTGAACCTGGGAGGCGGAGGTTGCAGTGAGCCGAGATCACGCCACTGCACTCCAGCCTGGGCAACAGAGCAAGACTCTGTCTCAAAAAAAAAAAAAAAAGAAGAAAGAAAGGAAATGATTAAAGAAGAAACATTGAGACATCAGGAAGGAACAAAAGAAAGCATGATTAAAAATGTAGATAAATAAAACAGACTTTCCTCTCCTCTTGGGTTTAACAAATTATGTTTGACAGTTGAAGCAAAAATTGTAACAGTATCTGATATGGTTCTAAAGGTATGTAGAAAGATTTAAGACTTTAAGGCTGGGCACGGTGGCTTATGCCTGTAATTGCGGCATTTTGGGAGGCCGAGGCAGGCGGATCACCTGAGGTCAGGAGTTCAAGACCAGCCTGGCTAACATGGCAAAACCCTGTCTCTACTAAAAATACAAAAATTAGCTGGGTGTGGTGGGGGGGGCCTGTAATCCCAGCTACTCGGGAACGGGAAGCTGTGGCAGGGATAATTGCTTGAACCCAGGAGGTGGAGGTTGTGTTGAGCTGAGATGACACCATTGCGCTCCAGCCTGGGCGATAGAGCAAGACTGTGTCTCAAAAAAAAAAAAAAAAAAAGATGGATAAAGATAAAATGTTAATCAAAGGAAAGCAGGAGTGACAATGTTAGTATCAGTAAGGCAGACTTCAAAGAAAATGACCAGAGACAGAGAAGGACATTAAATAATGGTAAAAAGATAAGTTCATCAAGAAGACATAGCAATCCTAAATATGTATGCAGCAAATGACAGAGCTGGAAAATATGTGAAACAGTATCAGATAGAACCAAAAGGAGAAATAAACAAATTCACAATCATTGGAGACCTCAGCATTCCTCTCTCAACAACCGATGGAACTGGACGGAAAATCAGCAAAACGATGTAAGATCAAAAACACTATCGACCAACAGAATCCGATTAGCATTTATAGAACACTCCAGCACAGCCGAATGCACATTCTTTTCAAGTGCCTGTGCAACATATACCGTATAATCCGTATAATGGATCATAAAACAAGTTTTAACAAATTTAAAGAATTGAAACCATACAGAGTGTGTTCTCCAACCACAATTGACTCAAATACTTGTAAGCTAAATAACAGACTTCTAAATAATCTGTGGTTCAAAGAGGAAGTCTGTAGGGAAATTTAAAAACATACACAGACCTAAATGAAAATGCAGCATATCAGAATTTGTGGGATAAAGCTAAACAGTGCAATGCAGATTATCTGTAGCACCAGTGCGTACATTAGAAAACAGGAAAAGCTTTCCTCAAGTCGATAATCTAAGCTCTAATCTCAAGAACCAAGAGAAACAAAACCAAAGGAAGCAGAAGGAAGGACATTTGAAGAGCAGAAATCAATGACATTGAAAACAGAACTCAAACAATAGAGAAAATTAATGAAAACTAGCTGGTTTTTTGAAAAATTAATAAAACTGGCAATCTCTAGCAAGGCTGACAAAAAGAATGTAAATTATCAATATCAGGAATGAAATGGGATGTCACCACAGACCCTGCAGATATCAAAAGGAATACTGCAAACAATTCTATAAGTTTGACAGCTTACACAAAATGGATTAATTTCTTGCAAAACACAAAGTACCACAACTCATCCAATATCAAATAGATAATTTGAGTTGCCCTATAACTATTAAGGAAACAGAATTTGTAATTTAAAAACCCCAAAAAATGGCCAGGCACGGTGGCTCTTACCTGTAATCCCAGCTCTTTGGGAGGCTGAGGTGGGAGGATTACTTGAGGCCAGGAGTTCAAGACCAGCCTGGGCTACATAGCAGGATCCAATCTCTAATTAAATTTTAATATAAAACATTATTTTTAAAAAGGAAAACAATTCTCCCCCCCAAAAAAATCTCTGGGCCCATATGATTTCACTGGAGAATTCTATCTATCAAATGTTGATGAATGAATTAACACCAATTCTACACAATCTCTTCCAGAAAATGGAAGAGGAGAACGCACTTCCTGATCAATTTTATAAAGGTCGTATTACCTAGATACCAAACCTAAAGACAGTACCAAAAAAAGAAAAATACAGACCAATATCCTTTATGACTAAAGATGCAAAATCCTTAGCAAAATATTGGGAAATAGAATTCAGCAATATATAGAAATAATTACATACTGTGACCAAGTGGGATTTATTGCAGGGATGGAAGGCTGGGTCAATATTTGAAGCTCAATCAATGTAATCCACCATATTAACACACTAATGAAGAAAAATCACAGGATCAGATCAGTTGATACAGAAAAAGCATTTTGTAGAACTCAACACCTGATGATAAAAATGCTCAGAAAAATAATAGCAGGAAACTTCCTCCATTTAGTAAAGAGCATCTATTTAGTACAAAAAGTCCTGTTGCTATTTTTTTTTTTTTTTTTTTTTTTTTTTTTTTAGATGGAGTATTGCTCTGTTGTCTAGGCTGGAGTGCAGTGGCATGATCTCAGCTCACTGCAAACTCTGCCTCCTGGATTCACACCATTCTCCTGCCTCAGCCTCCCTGATAGCTGGGACTACAGGTGCCCTGCCACCACACCCAGCTAACTTTTTGTATTTTTAGTAGAGACGGGGTTTCACAGTGTTAGCCAGGAATGTCTCGATCTCCTGACCGTGTGATCCACCCGCCTCGGCCTCCCAAAGTGTTGGGATTACAGGCGTGAGCCACAGAGCCTGGCCTCCTGTTGCTAGCATTTAATAGTGAAAGGTTGCATGCTTTCTGCCAGAGACCAGGAACAAGCCAAATATGTCTGCTGTCACTATTCTTATTCAACATAGTGTTGGAAGTTCTAGCTAATCCAGTAAGCTGAGAAAAGGAAATAAAAGACGTGTAGATTGGAAAGGAAGAAATAAAATCCTATTTGCAGATGACATGATTGTCCATGTAGAAAATCCCAAGGGATCTACAGAAAACTTGGAGAACTAATAACTGAATTCCCCAAGGTCACAAGATAAAAGGGATACAAGGCAAACATGCAGAAATCCATTTTATTTCTATATGCCATTAATGAGTACCTAGACACAAATTAAAAATACATTACCATTTATCATCACTCAATAAAAAAAGGAATACTTAGGTATAAATCAAACAAAACATTTACAGGACTTATATACCAAAAACTATAAAACACTGACGGAAGTAATTAAAGAAGACCTAAATAAGTAGACATATCATATTCATGGATTAAAAGACTCAAGATGATGTCAGTTTTCCCCAAATTGATATACAGATTTAATGCAATTTCTGTGAAAATCCCAGCAAGATTTTTTTTGTAGATAAGATTGTTCTAAGATTTATATGGAAAGGCAAAGAAACTAAAATAGCTAAAGCAATTTATTTATTATTATTATTATTTTTTTTTGAGATGGAGTTTTGCTCTTTTGCCCAGGCTGGAGTGCAGTGGCATGATCTCTGCTCACTGTAACCTCCACCTTCCGGTTTCAAGCGTTTCTCCTGCCTTAGCCTCCCGAGTAGGTGGGATTACAGGTGCCCGCCACCATGCCTGGCTAATTTTTGTATTTTTAGTAGAGACAGGGTTTTACCATGTTGGCCAGGTTGGTCTCAAACTCCTGAGCTCAGGCAGTCCGCCTGTCTCAGCCTCCCAAAGTGCTGGGATTACAGGCATGAGCCACCAATTTTGAGAAACAGTAAAGTGGGAGTAATCATTCTACCCAATCTCAAGGCTTACTATATAGCTACGATAATCAAGGCTGTGTGGTATTGGTGGAGTGACATACCGTGATGGAACAGAATTGAGAATCCAGAAACAGACCCACACAAACGTGCCCTCCTGATTTTTACAAAGATGCAAATGTGATTCAATGGAGGAAAGACAGCTCATTCAACAAAATGGCACTGGAGCAATTAGACAATCATAGGCAAGTAGGCTGGCACAGTGGCTTACGTCTGTAATCCTAGCACTTCGGGAGGCTGAGGTGGGCAGATCACCTGAGATCACGAGTTCAAGACCAGCCTGACCAAGATGGAGAAACCTTGTCTCTACTAAAAATACACAATTAGCTGGGCGTGGTGGCGCATGCCTGTAACCCCAGCTACTCAGGCGGGTGAGGCAGGAGAATCGCTTGAACCTGGAAGGCAGAGGTTGCTGTGAGCCGAGATCACGCTGTTGCAATCCATCCTGGGCAACAAGAGTGAAACTCTGTCCTAAAAAAGCAACAACAACAAAAAAGGCCGGGCACAGTGGCTCACGCCTGTAATCCCAGCACTTTGGGAGGCTGAGGTGGGCGGATCACCTGAGGTCAGGAGTTTGAGACCAGCTTGACCAACGTGGAGAAACCTCGTCTCTACTAAAAATACAAAATTAGCTGGGCATGGTGGCGCATGCCTGTAATTCTAGCTACTTGGGAGGCTGAGTCAGGAGAATCGCTTGAACCCAGGAGGCCGAGGTTGCTGTGAGCCAAGATCACACCGTTGCGCTCCAGCCTGGGCAACAAGAGCAAAACTCCGTCTCAAAAAAAAAAAAAAAAGGCAAAAGACAGGAAGAGAAATTTCACTAAAGAAGTTATACAGGTGGCAAATAAACATTGAAAAGCTTTTCCACATTGTTAGCCTTAGGGAAATGCAGATTAAAATTACACTGTTATTCCACATCTTTAAAAAGTGGTGACAGCATCAGATGCTGGTGAGGATGTGGAGGAACTGGGTCACTCACAAGCTGCTGATGGGAATGTAAAGTGGCTGGAAAACTGCCCTAGAAAACAGTTTGGCAATTTCTGTTAAAAACTAAACATGCGGCCAGGCGCGGTGGCTCACACCTGTAATCCCAGCACTTTGGGAGGCCGAGGCGGGCGGATCACGAGGTCAGGAGATCGAGACCATCCTGGTTAACACAGTGAAACCCCGTCTCTTCTAAAAATACAAAAAATTAGCTGGGCGTGGTGGTGGCTGCTTGTAGTCCCAGCTACTCGGGAGGCTGAGGCAGGAGAATGGCGTGAACCCGGGAGGCGGAGCTTGCAGTGAGCCGATATAGCGCCACTGCACTCCATCCTGGGCGACAGAGCGAGACTCCGTCTCAAAACAAACAAACAAAAAACTAAACATGCAACCAGTGTACCTGAGCATTTATCCTGGAGAAATGAAGACATGTTTATACAATAGCCTACACGTGGATGTTCATAGCAGCTTTATTTATAATAGCGGGAAACTGGAAATGATCTAGATAGCCTTCAGTGAGTGAATAGTTAAAGTGAGGCCCCTTCGTACCACAGAATGTCACTTGGCAGTAAAAGGAAGTGACAATCTGGATGAATCACTGGATACAGATACAGTCCTCTATCTTGTCTTTTTTGGAGGAAACTGGGCGCAGTGTGCATGGAATTTCTCTGTGTTGTTTCTTGCATCTGTACATGAATCTACAATTACTTAAAAAGTTTAATTTTAAAATGCTCTGGGCAGTGTATTCACTGGGTGTTTACCCCATGCACCTGAGGTTCCTGCTGTTGCTGCCCTGCGGGCTGTTAGGATGCTGGTCTCCAGCGTGTCTTTAGGGCAGGGAGGAGATAGTGGGGCTGTGGTCTGTTAGGCTGACCTGCTTCTTGATGATGGAATCCTACTGTCTGCTCTGAGGGAATTTTTCTTGGCTTTTTCAGCTTATTCCTGCAAGGCGTCTTGTCAGTAAGGTCTGGGTGGAGCTGGGAGAGAATGTTGACTGAGAGGACCTTGCTGAGGTCTGGCTGGCCACAGATGGTCCCTGTGAGCTCCCATCTGGTACAATTCCTTTTCCAGGATCCGGGATCTGTAGGGACCTCCATGCTTGTGACCTTGTTGAGGCCCTGCTGCTGCTACTGCAGTCACAGGCCTGGAAATCGCTGTGGCTTGGCACAGTGTGTTTTGCTCACATGAGGCCTGGTATTGGGCCAGCCTCTGTGCCATCACGTCTGCCACCAGTTCAGCACAGAGGGGAGTAGAGAGATGGTACGCAAGCTTTGATGTGCCTTTGCTGGCCTCGCCCGGATCATCTCATTAGTTGGGATAATCTCATGCACCCACCCAGCTATGAGTGGAATGAGGGGAGTGTTTATGGCCATGACCACCCCCAGGGCATGGAGCAGGAGGTCTGTGCAGGATGAGGACTGGGGGCCTGCTAGTCATGTGCTTCCTCCTTCCACTCCCAGTTTCCAGGAAGGCCACCCTCAGTGCCCTGGTTGTCTTCTCCTGCATCCGGAGATGTTTGGCTTCAAAGAAGAAGGGGTGAGGGAGGCTGGTCCATGCCCAAGCATGGTGCAATCTCTTGGCATCCCTTCCCTCTCCTGATTTCAGAGAAGTTGATGACGCCTGAGATGTTTTCAGAAATCCTCTGTGACGATCTGGATTTGAACCCGCTGACGTTTGTGCCAGCCATCGCCTCTGCCATCAGACAGCAGATCGAGTCCTACCCCACGGACAGCATCCTGGAGGACCAGTCAGACCAGCGCGTCATCATCAAGGTAGGTGACTTCTCACCCAGCACTGGAGCCTTCCTGGCCCTCAGGGTGGGTGTCATCATGGAGCACTGAGGGTACACCAAGGCCTCAGCAGAAGCCCGTCTTTGGGTTCCATATCATCTGGAAAGTCATAACACCGGCTTTGCTCCCTGCAATCCTCCAGGAAGGGCATAGGCTGAGTTCTCATACTAAAGTGTTACATTCCGGACACATTCAGGGGGTGTCTCTGAGGCACTGCCAGGCTCTGAGCAAAGCCCGGAGGTCTAGAGGAGGTGAAGGCAGCTGATTGGCTGGGCCAGGCTGAGTGCTCCAGGGTGGCCTAGTAACCCAATAAGATGCTGCCTTAGCGGCCATATTACAGGTGAAGAGGTGGGCACGTGGAGAGCTGAGATCACCTGCGGAAGTTGCAAACTGGCCAGTTGAGAAGTGGTGAGGCTGGCGATTGGGCGCAGGCCTGCACCCTGCAGAGCCTATAGCATAATCCTTGCTGTGCTGAGCCGCCACTGCCAGACTATGCCTTGAGGGTGAGGGGAGCTTTGAAAATAGGAAGATATGAGAAGTAGGTGAAATTGGCACATGTGATGACCCTAAAAAGGTCAGTGGTTTGGTTAGATCTGATGCTGTGCCTTTGGCTTCCATTTTAGGAAAACATTGATGTATAAAAATAAGAGCCATGTTACAAAGGGTTCCTGAAAATAGTCTTTGGGGTCGAGGAGCCTCGGGAGGGATGCCTCCTGTGACTGAGGGACGCCTCTGCCCCGTGCACCAGATGGAGCCTGGGCCCACTTCTTCCCACTGTGGTTCTCCGTGGCACTTTACTAAGATTTTGGAAAATAACATGGGGGAATCACCAGCAACTTCCTCTGTGGTCCCCCAAGTAGCAAACAACTAAATATCTTATCTTATTTAGTTAGTTAAGACAGTCTCACTGTGTCGCCCAGGCTGGAGTGCAGTGGCACGATCTTGACTCACTACAACCTCCACCTCCCGGGTTCAAGCAGTTCTCCTGTCTCAGCCTCCTGAGTAGCTAGGATTACAGTTGCCCGCCACTATGCCAGACTAATTTTTGTATTTTTAGTAGAGACAGGGTTTCACCATATTTGTCAGTCTGGTCTCAAACTCCTTACCTCAGGTGATCCACCCACCTCAGCCTCCCAAAGTGCTGGGATTACAGGCATGAGCCACCGCACCTGGCCGAAATACTTTGTTTTCTTTCTCTCTCTCTGTGTGTGTGTGTGTGTGTGTGTGTGTGACGCAGTCTCACTCTGTCGCCCAGGCTGGCTTGCAGTGGTGCGATCTCAGCTCACTGCAAGCTCCGCCTCCTGGGTTCACACCATTCTCCTACCTCAGCCTCCCAAGTAGCTGGGACTACAGGCGCTTGCCACGACGCCTGGCTAATTTTTTATATTTTTTTTTAGCAGAGACTGGGTTTCACCATGTTAGCCAGGATGGTCTCGATCTCCTGACCTCGTGATCTGCCCACCTCAGCCTCCCAGAGTGCTGGGATTACAGGCATGAGCCACCACACCTGGCCAATACTTTGTTTTCTTGATTAATATTTTAAAATTGTGGTAACATTCATAACATAAAATTTACCATTTTAACCACTTAAGTGTAAATTCAGTGGCAGTATATTCACATCCATGGCTGTGTAATTATTACCACCATCCATCTCCAGAATTCTATCATCATGTAAAACTGAAACTGTCCATCAAACACTGACTCCCCATTCCCCCTCCCCCCACCCCTGGCAAGCACCATTCTGCTTTCTGTCTCTATGAATTTGACTATTCGAGGTGTCTCATTTACATTCCATAAGGGAATCATGCAGTATTTGTCCTTTTGTGACTGGCTTATTTCACTTAGCAGAATGTCTTCAAGGTTCATTTATGTTGCACCATGTGAAAATTTCCTTCCCTTTTTAAAATGTATTTATTTTTAGACAGGGTCTTACTCTGTTGCCCAGGCTGGAGTGCAGTGGCGCAGTTACGGCTCACTGCAACCTCTGCTTCCTGGGCTCAAGTGATCCTCCCGGTGCAGCCTCCTGAGTAGCTGGGAAGCTAGGACTACCGGCACACTCCACCACACCCGACTGATTTTTTGTATTTTTTTTGTAGAGATGGGGTTTCGCCATGTTGCCCAGGCTGGTCTCAAACTCCTGGGCTCAAGCCATCTGCCCACCTGAGCCTCCCAAAGTGCTGGGATTACAGGCGTGAGCCACTGCGCCCAGCCTCCTTTCTTATTAAGGCTAAATAATATTCTGTTGTATGGATCTATCACATTTTTATTTATTCATCCCTAAATGGACAGACACTTGGGTTGCTTCCACATTTTGGCTATTGTGAATAATGCTGCTATGAACCTGGGTGTGCAGATATCTGTTGGTGTCCCTGTTTTCATTTATTCATTCATTCATTCATTCATTTAGATGGAGTCTCACTCTGTTGCTCAGGCTGGAGTGCAGTGGCGCGATCTTGGCTCATGGCACTCCTGCCTCCCAGGTTCAAGCAATCTCCTGCTTCAGCTTCCTGAGTAGCTGGGATTACTGGCGCCCACCACCATGCCCAGCTAATTTTTTTGGATTTTTAATAGAGACGGGGTTTCACCATGTTGGCCAGCCTGGTCTCAGACTCCGCCTCAGCCTCCCAAACTCAAATGATCTGCCCACCTCAGCCTCCTAAAGTGCTGGGATTATAGGTGTGAGCCCCTGTGTCTGGCCCCTGCTTTCATTTCTTTTGGGTGTATACCTAGAAATGGAATTCCTGGATCGTACAGTAATTCCATGTTTAGTTTTTTGAGGAACCACTATACTGCCTTTCTCAGTGGCTGCACCCTTTTATATTCCTACCAGCAATGCACAGGGGTTCCAATTTCTCCACATCCTCACTGACACTTGTTAGTTTTTCTTTTCTTTTCTTTTTTTAGACAAGAGTCTCGCTCTGTTACCCAGGCTGGAGTGCAGTGGCATGATCTTGGCTCACTGCAACTTCCACCTCCTGGATTCAAGCGATTTTCCTGCTTCAGCCTCTCGAGGAGGAGCTGGGACTACATGCGCATGCCACCACGCCCGGCTAAATTTTGTACTTTTAGTAGAGACAGGGTCTCATCATATTGACCAGGCTGGTCTCGAACTCCCGACCACAGGTGATCCGCCTACCTTGGCCTCCCAAAGGATTATAGGCGTGAGCCACTGTGCCCGGCCAGTTTGCCAGCATTTTTTTGAGGATTTTTGCATCAACATTCATAAGGGGTGTTGGTCTGTAGTTTTCCTTTCTTGTAGTATTTTTTGTCTGACTTAGGTATCAGGGCAATGAGTTAAAGAATAGTTTGAGAAGGATTGGTGTTAGCTCCTATTTAAATGTTTGGTAGATGGCCGGGTGCAGTGGCTCACGCCTGTAATCCCAGCACTTTGGGAGACCGAGGCGGGCGGATCACCTGAGGTCGGGAGTTAGGGACTACCTGACCAACATGGTGAAACCCCGTCTCTACTAAAAATACAAAAATTAGCCGGGTATGGTGGCACACACCTGTAATCCCAGCTACTCAGGAGGCTGAGGCAAGAGAATTGCTTGAGCCCGGGAGGTGGAGGTTGCAGTGAGCCGAGATGGTGCCACTGCAGTCCAGCCTGGCTGACAGCGAGACTCTGACTCAGTCAGTCAATCAGTGTTTGGTAGAATTCACCAATGAAGCCATCAGGTCTAAGGCTTTTCTTTGTCAGGAAGATTTTATTATTGATTCAGTCTCTTTACTTGTTAATACCTTTTTGAGAGGAATACAAATTTGTTTCCCATAACCTGTTTCAGTTTCACATTATGGCCAGCTAGGAGGAAAAGAAGGGACAATGGTAGGAGAGAAGTGGGGTGGGGATGGGAGTGGCAGCAAGCACCTGGCCTGTGTCCTGCATACGGTCTGCTGGCTCTGGAGGGCAGCCCTGAGGGCTTCACTCTGTGCTTCTCTCTGTCTTGTAAACATGTGGAGGATGAGGCCGTGTGGGCTAACCCACCCAGCCACGTGGTTCCAAATGACTGGGATTGGCCCACACAGGGGCCTCATGAAGCCTGACTGGTAGCTTCCCTTACGTTTTTCTCAGAATTGAGCCCATTTTCATTGTTGTTGTCTTGACGGGGCCTGCGGAGGAGCCATACAGGAAGTTGTCCAGCAGCTGTAATCCTCCTGGGGCTGTCCCCTGCCCCACCAGAAGAGGCTTCCCCAGTGACCCTCTGACTTACCTGTGATTCCCACCTGGGGGATGGTGGCAGCTGGCAGGTTGAGAGACTGTCCCCAGCCAGGTGTCCTGCTCTGCCCTTTGGGTCAGACCAGATGTCACAGGGTGGACACAGCTGGCCCAGGGAAGCCTGTGTTATGTGGAACAGACTGCATTTTTCAGGCCAGAGGCCTCCTGGGCACCGTGACCCTGGGAACAGTGTCCTGTCTTGCCCATGAGGAATAGAAGGTCACACCCAGGGTTTCCCATCTATAATTGGGACTCAGAAGAGCTGGGTATTTCTTTCTTCCTTCCTTTTTTTTCATGGCTCACTGCAGCCTTGACCTCCTGGGTTCAAGTTATCCTCCCATCTTGGCCTCCTGAGTAGTTGGAACTATAAGCACGTACCACCATGCCTGGCTAATTTTTAAATTTTCTGTAGGAGATGGAGTCTCGGCTGGGCACTGTGGCTCATGCCTGTAATCCTAAGACTTTGGAGAGCTGAGGTGGGCAGATTGCCTGAGCTCAGGAGTTCGAGACAAGCCTGGGCAACATGGTGAAACCCTGTCTCTACTAAAAATATAAAAAATTAGCTGGGCGTGGTGGCACGTGCCTGTAATCCCAGCTACTCTGGAGGCTGAGGCATGAGAATTGTTTGAACCTGGGAGGCGGAGGTTGCAGTGAGCCAAGATTGAGCCACCGCACTCCAGCCTGGGCAACAGGCTCTTCCCATCTCACTGACTCTGTCTCAAAAAAAAAAAAAGCAAAAGAGAAAATGGAGTCTCACTTTGTTGTCCAGGCTGGTCTCGAACTCCTGGGCTCAAGCAACTCTTCCACCTTGGCCTCCCAAACTGCTGGGATTACAGACATGAACCACTGTGCCTGGCCAGAGCTGGGTGTTTCTGTAAGGACGTCCTTTGTCTTGATCCTGGAACATGACTGAAGGAAAACAAGAATCTTTGGAGCCATGGCACATGAGGACCATCTCTCTCCTCAGAAAGAGTGCCTTAGGTTGGAGCAGCATCTTCCAGATATTCTTGGCAATGCTGGGACCAAAGCCCAGGCCTGGCTGCCCTTGCCAGGGCACCTGGCCCAAATCGGCTTTGCCCAGTTCCAGCAGGGGTTGGGGGGCAGGGGAGGAAGCTGGGGACATGGTGCTCCTGCAATTTGAGCCATCAGACCCTGTGGCATTGTCCAGGCCCCGTCCGGAGAGTGCATGGGGTGAGATGTGAGTCAGGGCTGGGGAGGTGGGCAGGGGCCTGGCCCTGCTGTGCACCTGCTTGGGAGTCCTGGCCCCGTCTTAGCTCTGTGAGTCCACCTGGAGTCCAGCACTCCTCACTACCCCACCAAGGCCACTGCCAGATGGCTCCCTTCCTCCCTCCCCGCCTTCCAGTAGAGGTCTCAGCATGGCAGCTCAGCCCATGTCTCTTGTCTGCCCAAAATACCGCAGAAGCTTCCCACATCCCTCTGTGGAAGCCAAGCCCGTCCAAAGGCCTCAGGGCCCTAACTGCTCTCTGCTACAGTCCCTCGCCACCCTCATCTCCTCCCTTTTCCCCTCACTGGGCAGATCCGGGTACCAGACCTTGGCTCCTCAGTCTTTTACATCTCTGTGTCCCCCACCTGGGACTGTTCTCCCCCAGGGAGCCACATTCCTGCTCCCTGGGCACATTCACTTCTTCCTAAAGGCCACCTTCCTAGAAGCCTTCCTGGCCTCCTGACTTCTGAGGCCAGCCTGGACTTTCTCCCCCTCCCTCCCTTTCCTCCCTGGCACTCCCGTGCTTTCTGGCACACCACATGCTCACTTAACCTACTTAGTGTCTGTCAGTGCCCCCACCAGCATAGCTTTTTTTTTTTTTTTTTTTTTTTTTTTTTTGACACAGAGTCTCGCTGTGTTGCCCAGGCTGGACTCAAACACCTGAGCTCCAGTGATCTTCCCACCTCAGCCTCCCAAGTAACTGAGACTACAGACGTGTAGCACCTCACCTTTCTCAGAGCAGCCTTTTGAATGTTTGTCTCTCTTGTGCCTCTCCTTGGTAGACACACAGTCTAGACTTTGGAATAAATGAATGTGTTAGTGACTGAATGGCAGGGGACAGGCAACTCCATCCATGAGCCCAGGGCAGGGAGGGCTTGCTGGGTGGGAGCCATGTGCCTATGGTCCTATGGGGTCCTGTTGGGTGGTTCCATGGGCTGTCTGCTGCTGCATGTTCTTTTTGGACCCAGCACCCACGTGGTTTGCTTGGCATTAGATTCCAGTTGGGAAGGGCCAGTGCCTCCGATTCCATTCATCATCAGGCGTGGGCGTATGTGGAGATAGCAAAGGACATGGGGGCCCGACTGTATTCCCCATTGCCTGGCTGCATGCCGTGTACAGGACACTGCAGCTCTGCCCTCGGCTTCCTCCCTCTGTGTGAGGATTCCTTCATTCCCAGAACAAATACACCCTGCCTGTGCTAGAATTCCTGGAGGCAAATGATTCAGATTGTTTCAGACAGTCCTAAGTGCTGTGAAGAAAATAGGAGAGGTGCCAGCATGGTGGCCCGCACGTATAGTCGCAGCTACTCAGGAGACTGTTGGGGGAGGATCTTTTGAGGCCAGCCTGGGCCAACATGGAGAGGCAGCAGGGAAGCCTGCGGGGAACAGAAGGCTCAACCACAGGGTCTCTTCTCTGCCCAAAACACTTGATACATTGCCTGGGCCTTGTAGATACCTTGTCTCTACAAAATATTAGCCAGACATGGTAGTGCATGTCCGTAGTTCCAGCTACTCAGGAGGCTGAGGCGGAAGGGTCTCTTGAGCCCAGGAGTTCAAGGCTGTAGTGAGTCATGATCATGCCATTGCACTCCAGCCTGAGTGACAGAGTGACATCCTGTCTCCAAAGGGGGAGAAAATGGAGAGAAGGGTGTGGAAAGGGGCTGATGGGAAGGGGAGCTCTCAGGAGCTGGCACTTTAGCTTAGACCAGGATGCTGAGAAGAGGCTGGTCCTGCCAGGTGAGGGGAAGACCATTCTAGCAAGTGGGTGGTGGTGTGCAGGGCTCAGAGGCACAGGGCTTTATGAACATGATCGGGGATTGGGGTACCCTAATCTCTAAAAGGAGGCAGAAGTCCCCGGAAGGGCTGGACTCCGAGGCAGTGGTGAGTTTTCCCTGCAGCTGCCCACCCTGATCCTTGACTTAAAAGCTAAGGGCCAACAATGAATGGGCAGGTGCACTGTGACCTGGTTGCCCCGTGAGCACTGGATAGCAGTGAGGGATGACCCCAGCCCCACACTCTAATGGGAGGAGTCTTGCAAGCATGATGCAGAGTGAATGAACCTGGACCCCGAAGTGTCCATCCTATTCAGAACAGCCACACCTACTCAAGGGGTGAGAAGTCAAAATGGTGCCTCCTCAGGGGGGCAGATGTAGGTGGGAGCCCCTGGGGTACAGTCTGTGTTCTCTCAGCTGGGTGCTGGCTTCCCAGGTGTCCACTGGTGGAAAACCCCTGACAGCACACCCGGGGCCTGGGCCCTCTGGCTGTGAGTCACGTGCTGCAGGGAGTCCTCTGGGGAATGTGGAGGAGCTGGCCCAGCACTGTGATCCCTGCAGGCTTCCCTGTCCCCTCACCGTGTTGACCCAGAGTGGGGTGCATCTGTCAACACGCTAGGCAGGGTTTTCCGAGAGGGGCAAGCTCTGTAAAGGGCATAGACATTGGCTCAAGACAGGGCTTAGGGATGCCTTAGCTGAGCCCTGCCTTTCTGGTGTAGTCACGTAAGACCGACGGCAGCAGGAGCGAAGGGCAGAAAGGAAGGTCCCCACCAGCACAGGGCACAGGGGAGATGAGATGAAGGTAAGGTGGGACTCAGGTGCCCCCGGGGTCACTTCAGGGCCTCTCGAGGGTGACTGTGCTGGGCCCTGAGCCAGAGCCCCTCATGGCAGACAGGGTTGTGGGGTCAGCCTTGTTTTGGGGATGGGAAACTGGAAGGACAAGGACCACCTGCAGTTCTCAGCTGGTGGACCCTGGTGGGCAGGGCCCACCCCAGGCCTGGCAGGGCCCCGCTCCTCGCGGCCTCCCTGGGCTGCAAAAGCTCTAACTTGTGTCCTTTGGTTGTTGCCTCAGCTGAACATCCATGTGGGAAACATTTCCCTGGTGGACCAGTTTGAGTGGGACATGTCAGAGAAGGAGAACTCACCAGAGAAGTTTGCCCTGAAGCTGTGCTCGGAGCTGGGGTTGGGCGGGGAGTTTGTCACCACCATCGCATACAGCATCCGGGGACAGCTGAGCTGGCATCAGAAGACCTACGCCTTCAGGTAGGATCATGCACGAGTCTCTCCCTCCCTCATCTCCCTGCAAAACTGTTTTGAGAAAAAGACTTCTCTGTGTGAGCGGTGATACCTTTGAGGCTTTCTCACGCTTCGCAGCACAATCTGGCTGGGGTCTGTGTGTTTGCTCCGTCCTCCTCCTGCCCTGTGTATCTCTCCAGGGCTCCGCTGTGCCAGGTAGGGTTAGAAGCACCTAACACAATAGCTGGCAAAGACTTGGAGTTCTGTCAGGGTGAACCTCAAGTCCTTGCCTCCACGGAGCCCTGGCCTGCCCCCACCATCCACCATTCAGTCATCCTGCCCCACACCCTCTCTCTCTGCTCTTGCCCAGACTGTTATTTTGGTCAGGGTGACTCCTGCCCAGGGTTCTTCATCTGTTGAACTTGAATTATGTCTTAAACACAAAGGCCCGCCCAGCTTTTGAGAGTCAGGGGTCCCTAGCAGCTCCTTCTTACTTTAGTATCTCTGCCTTTGGTCAGTCAGAGAGCATTTGATGAGTACCATGCTGGGCTGGACCCCATCCTGGCTGCCCTGGAAGATAGAGACAGGTCACCTTGATCCCTGCCCGCAGCATTTGGGCTGGCTGAGATGGTGGAGGTGTGAACAGAATATTCCAGTCCAGTGTCCTCTGTGGTAGGGATGGGGATGGACCCGGGAGAGGCCCTCCTGTTCCTGGCAGGAGGTGGGACTCAGAGTTAAAAGTGAGGTCAAGGCCCAGTGCGGTGGCTCACACCTGCAGTCCTAGCACTTCGGGGAGCTGAGGTGGATCACCAGAACCCAGTAGTTCAAGACCAGCCTGGGAAAAACATGGTGAGACCCCACCTCTACAAAAAAAAAAAAATAGAAAAAATGAGCCAGGCATGTTGGTACACGCCTGTAGTTTCAGCTACTCAGGAAGCTGAGGTGGGAGGGTCGCCTGAGCTCAAGAGGTCGAGGCTGCAGTAAGCCAAGATCACACCACTGCACTCCAGCCTGGGTGACAGAGCGAGACCCTGTCTCCAAAAAAAAATTAAAAACAGCGAGGTTGAACTCTTCCCGGCTCAGCAGGACTCTAGGACTGGGAAGCCCCGTGGTTCCTCACCCTGTCCTCTGTGTTGGGATGGGGTGGGGGTGCAGCAAGCATCCCTACATCAAAACAGGATGTTCAGATTTAGTCTGCTCATCAGACTATCATCATCCACATCTGCAGTCATCACTCAGGATGACAGCTTAAAATGCTACATGAGGAGCAAATAGGAAGGTCTGTTTTGCAAAGCCATGACAATTAATGGAGCTCGTTAGGTTTGTGTCTAACTTGTTTTCCCAGACATCCCAAGAGACAGCTTTCTATGACTTCCCGTAAATCTGAGCAAGGAAGAAGGAATGAGAGCCACCCACGGGGCTCAAAGGCCCGGGCCTGGGAAACAGCTGAGTCCCTGCCTGAGTGCCATGGTGCTGAGATCCTGTGACCTGCCCCCCAGCAGCCCTGCCAGTCACATGGTTCTGCTTCACAGACAGGGAAGCCCAGAGAGGAGGCTGGGGGGCTGGTGTCTGATGCCTCCCTGTTCCCTCGGGGTGTTGCCTGGGAGTGCAGCTGTAGCGTGCATTCACCCTGCACAGAGCCAAGCCCTATGGCCGGAGAGCCAGTCAAGGGTGGCCTCCCTCCACCAGAGTTGACTCTGAGGCCCTGGGAGGCAGTCATGTTGCGCGCATCAACACTGAGCACCTCCTCCCGCAGAGGCTGATCCAGTCAGAACCCTCATCTTGGGCTCGCAGGTGCAGGTGGTAGGCTGGCTGCCCCCAGCATCCAGCCCCTACGGTGTTGACCTTCACCTAGTCCTGCAGCCGCTGCCAGTGCCCACAGTCCGGGGTCAGGAACTGAAGTCCCCGGGGCCTCTTGACAGGTCCTTGCAACATCCCTTCTTTCAGCCACCATGGCACCATCCCTCCTGCTCTGACCCGAAGGTGACCTGAGCCTAAATTCCTTTCCAAGTTCCGGGCCCTCTGCAGTTTGCAGAGTGGCTCCAGAGCAGACCCCCTGGGGAGTCCCTGGTGGTGGCAGGTCAGGACTTAGAGGCAGAGGCAGACCCCTTCTTTATCTCATCGACCACTTAATGCATTCCAGTTGCGGGGCCTGGGGGCATCACAGACCCCCTGCCCCCTGCTCTCTCTTATGCTGAGAGTGCAGGTTTCAAATCTTTGGGGTTAAAGGCAAAGGCCATCCCGCTGGGACCAAGGTGAGCACACGTCCCTATCACAGCAGCCAGATGGAGAGGCGGCCTGCCTGGGGAACTGGGAAGTGTCCTGAGTGGGCTTTTAGCATCAGGAGGGCTGCGTGTGTCTTCCCAGTCCCCACACTGGAAGACAGCTGCAAGGACAGGACAGGGCCTTAGGGTTGGGCTGTCATCCCTGACTCCAACTCGCGTTCCCCCCACTGTACCACCCCACCCCATGGGATCTTAGGAGGGACTTCGTTTAACTCTGTCCCCAGGGAGACCAGTGTCAGTCCTGCCTGGCCCTGCCTGGGGAAAGGAGGCTGGGCCACTGAGTCCCCAGGTCCAGGGGCCAGTCAGCCCACAGAGAGCTAGACCAGGAGTCCTGGCCTGGTCTCTGCCACACAGAAAGCTTGGCAACTGCTGTGTCACATGACTTTTTGTTTTGTTTTGAGATGGGGTCTCGCTCTGTCGCCCAGGCTGGAGTGCAGTGGCGTGATCTCGGCTCACTGCAAGCTCTGCCTCCTGGGTTCACGCCATTCTCCTGCCTCAGCCTCCTGAGTAGATGGGACTGCAGGCGCCCGCCACCACGCCCAGCTAATTTTTGTGTTTTTAGTAGAGACGGGGTTTCACCGTATTAGCCAGGATGGTCTGGATCTCCTGACCTTGTGATCCACCCATCTCGGCCTCCCAAAGTGCTGGGATTACAGGCGTGAGCCACCGCGCTCGGCCACATGACTTCTTAAGAAGGGTTTTCAGGCTAGGCATGGTGGCTCACGCCTGTAATCCCAGCACTTTGGGAGGCCGAGGTGGGCGGATCACCTGAGGTCAGGAGTTAGAGACAGGCCAACATGGCAAAACCCCGTCTGTACTAGAAGTAGAAAAATTAGCCAGGTGTGGTGGTGGGCACCCATAATCCCAGCTACTCGGGAGGCTGAGGCAGGAGAATTGCTTGAACCCGCGAGGCGGAGATTGCAGTGAGCTGAGATTGCACCATTGTGCTCCAGCCCGACAGAGCTAGACTCCATCTCAAAAAAAAGGGTTTTCAGCTCTGGGCCTAGGTCACTCCATAATGGAAGCACTCGCTGATTCCCCAAGAGCCAATCCCTCCATCTCTCCCAGCCAGAGCTCAGTGCCTGACTTCCATACCCTCCTCGGCAGTGGGGACATTGATTGGATCCATGGTACAGTGGGGCAAGCTGCTGGCCACAGGACACGTGTGCGCAAGGCCACTATGCCCACACCTCAGGGGAACCAGGGCAGAGAACAGCCTGTTCCCTTTGGCAGTGGGACAGACAGGAGACAAGCATGAAGGGGAAACGGGCATGTGACAAACTGGTCAGAAGCCCTAGGCTCCTAGAGGACAGACTGGGACCAGAGTGACACAGGCATCCCAGAGCCAGTGGAGTGGGATGAAGGGCCAGTGAAAGGAGGGAGACAGGGCTCAAGGGGAAGGAGGCTGGGCTAGGCAGAGCCTCTGAGGAGAGCTGATCCTGCAAAGTTACTGGCACCTCCCCTGGGCCAGCCCTGTGTTCCTGGCCAGGGACGGGAGGAGACAGTGCCCTGTCTGGCAGAGGAAACAGATTCATGTGCATGGCTATCAGTGTGCCATGGCCACAGAAAGCACCGGAGGCTGTGGGCATGAGGAAGGGCAGTTGGGGGCATAGAACCTGGGGTGAGGATGGCCAGGGCAGGTGCTGATGGGGGACTGCAGCAGGAAGGACCGAGAGGAGACCAGGGACAGGCAGGTGCTTGAGAAGGAAGGTGGGCCCTGTGGATCAGGCAGGGTATCTGCCCCAGGGGGCTCTGCACACCAGCAGTCCTACACGTACAGGGTGGGGATGAAAAGAGACTAAGGGTCAAGGAGCTTGGTAGCTGGGCCTGCGTGAGGGACAGAGAGGCAGTGTCCCTCTGATGGCACAGCATCAGGAATTAGGCTGGGGTATGTCAGGTACACGTTGGGCTGGTTGAGCGTAAGCCTCAGGTTCCTTCCGAAGCTCTGCCCGCCAGCCCTGGCCTGATGTCAGGTTTTGTTTGTTTTTTTAACAGCTTTATTGTGATATAATTCATAAACCATACAATTCACACATTTAGAGTATATAGTGCAGCGGTTTTTGATATATGCAGAGAGCTGTGTAACTATCACCACTGTCAATTTTAGGACTTTTTCATCACCCCACTGCAGGCAGTCCCGTTCCTCCCCGCTGTCTCTCAGCCCTAGGCGTCCACTCATCCACTTTCTATCTGTAGATTTGCCTATTCCGGGTACTTCATAGAAATGGAACCATCTAATATGTGGTCTTTTATGACTGGCTTCTTAGCATAATGTTTTCAAGGATTATCCATGTTGTAGCATCTTTTATCAGGACTTCATTCTTTTTTATGATTGAATATTATCTCATTGCATGGATATACCACATTTTATTCATTCATCAGCAGATTGACTTTTGGGTTGTTTCCATTTTTCAGCTATTGTGAGTACTGCTGCTGAGAACATTTGTGTATGAGTTTTTGTGTGAACATCTGTTTTCAATTTTCTTGGATATATACCCAGGAGTAGAATTGCTGGGTCACGTGACAACTCAGTGGTTAGCATTTTGAAGAATTTCTAGACTGTTTTCCAAAGTGGCTGCACCATTTTGCATTCCCACCAGAAGCGTGCGATTCCCGTTTCTCTGGATCCTGCTGGCATTTGCTGTTCTCTTTTTGATCGTAGCCGTCTGAGGAGGTGTGAAGTAATTGTGGTTTTGATTTGCATTTTTCTAATGACTGATGATATTGAGCATCTTTGCATGTATTTCTGGCTGTTTGTGTATCTTCTTTGGAGAAAGTGCTTTGCTAGTTTCTTAATTGGGTTTTATTTTATTGTTGAGTTGTAATTGTTCTTTATATATTCTACATAGAAGTCCCTCATCAGATAGATACATGATTTGAAGATATTTTCTCTCATTTGGAGGATTGCCTTTTCACTTTCTTGATAGTGTTCTTTGAAGCACAAAAGTTTTCATTTTGATGTAGTCCAATTTATCTTTTTTTTTTTTTTTTTTTTTTTTTTGAGACAGTCTCGCTGTGTCACCAGGCTGGAGTGTAGTGCTGTGATCTTGGCTCACTGCATCCTCCGCCTCCTGAGTTCAAGTGATTCTCCTGCCTCAGCCTCCCAAGTAGCTGGGACTACAGGCACCTGCCACCACACCCAGCTAATTTTTTATTTTTAGTAGAGACGGGGTTTCACCATGTTGGCCAGGATGGTCTCTATCTCTTGACCTCATAATCCGCCCGCCTCGGCCTCCCAAAGTGCTAGGATTACAGGTGTGAGCCACTGCACCCGGCCGGTAATTTATATATTGTTTTAGTTTGTTGCTAGTGCTTTTGGTTTCATATCTAAGAATCCATTGTCAATCCAGAGTCATGTTGCCCCAGCACCATGTTGAAAACTGCTCTTCCTCCATTGAGTGGACTTGGCACCCTTCTAAAAATCATTTGAGGCTCCTGGCGGCCTCGGAGGTGTGAATTGCAAACATAAGGGTGACACCAAGTTTTGGCATCTCCCCTTCCTGGTCGAGTGGCTGTGGACAGGTCGTTTTCCCTTGAAGTCTGTATCTTGTCATTTGTAACTTGGGGATAATACTTGTGTGTTGCATCACATGAGGTCATGAAAGTGAGATCACATTGAAAGTAAACCTCAAGATACTCGACCGGCATCAGTCCTGGCTCCCTCTGTCCCTCAGACGTGAGCATCCCCTGCCTGGATATCTTTGTTCCCACCTGGACACTTTGGGTGGTAGGAAGGTCTGGGGTCCCTGGCGGCTTCGAAGCCCATGAACCAGAATTCCCTGGAAGGAATGGGGAGCAGGGTGGCTCCCAGGGTCCCCAGCACTCTTTGGAACTCAGGACAGCATCTCCGTGCCCACATGCCCCCAAAACCCAAGGCAGGCTAGTGCTGGCTCTGGGCCCGTTCTTACATGGTTGGCGCGAGCATTTGTTACTTTAGAACAAACCCACTGGAGTGGAATCTTCCCAGCATCAAGGGGAGGTAAACAAAGGAGCCTCTGGGACCCACTCGCCAGCTCTTGTTTAAGAGGAAAACATGTTTTGCTCCCCTCGGTGTGGGCTTGGTGCCTTTCACGTCTGCCCTCCAAGGAAGGCTGCTGGGAGCCCTCACGGTGAGGAATGATGTTTGGGGTCTGAGGCTGGGGTGGTCCCTAGACTGCTAAACCACCCGGTGCTGGCCAGGGACCAGCTGTCAGGAGCTGCTGAGGATGGGTCAGCCCCAGAGGGTGGGGGTGCCGACACTGCCTCTGGCCCTGCCTCTGCGTCACCAGTACGAGCTCGAGCTTCTGGGACTCATGAGCATGGACCTGGTGGGCTGAGCTTCAGCTGTGAGGGGTCAGGCCTGCTGCAGGGAGAGCCAGCTGCAGCCAGTGCCCTGCGCTGTGCCCACAGTCCCTGAGACCCCAGGCTGAGGAGAGCAGCACTGAGCCCAACCTGGAACGGGCTCACGGCTACTGGAGCTGGGTGTGTGCTCACTGGTGTGGATGTGCAGAGCCGGGACTCGCTCTGCAAGCAGGCTGGTCCCACAACCTTGAGCACCCGCTACAGGGAGGCTGTGAGAAGGTCCCTGGCCCCTAGGAAGCTCCCTCAGTGGAGATGTTTTGGCTGCTTTAATAACAGTCATCCTTCCAAAGCCCTTCACAGCAATAAATGTTTCCATATTCCAGATGAGGTTTGCAGGGACCTGTCCTCTCTATCAGTGTCCACCTGGCGCCTCCCCTGAGTCCGGCCTGCCCTTGCTTCTGCCAGAGCTCATGGTGTTTTTCAGGGCCGCAGGCTGGCAGGGTGTCCTTCTCCCAGGGGACTGAGCCTAGGGAGAGCCAAGTGGAGGTGCCCAAGTGGAGGAGAAAGGAAAGGACCACAGAGAGGGGAGGGGAAGTGGGAGAGTCATGGTTAGGACCTCATGCTGAGGCCTTCTGCCAAGCCAGGGGTCTGGTGTCACTCAACTGGGAAACACTGTCAGCACCCAAAGCTGCTCTCAGAGGTGGGGGTGACGGGAGCCACTGCATGTGGGAGGCACACGGGCCCTGTGGCATCCACAGCTGTGGTCTCCTTAGTGTCCTGTCACAGACTTGCAAATCAAAGCCCAGAGAGGCGGCAGCCAGCCACCCTCCCACCTCCCCAGCACTCCTGTGCCCACCCCATGCCTGTTTAGCCTCTGCCCTTGCTGCCCCCTTCCTCTGCTGTGTCCTTTTGGCAAGAGGAAGGTACCTCGGGGCAGATTTGGGTGGTCCTTGTGAGACCCAGGGCAGAGTGTGGTCCGGGGATATGGCTTCTGTCCAGCTCCCTGCCAGACAGCTGTCTGATCCTAAGCACAGACCAGCCTCTCGGGGGTTTTGTTCGGCCAGGAGGTGGGCTGAGGGGCAAGTGTGTGGAACATGCAGGAACAGGCTGTGCAGTGGCCCTCAGTAGTGGGGGGCTGGGGACTTCTGGGAGACTCCTTTGCTCCCATTCGCCATCCATCCCCTTTCCCTGATCAGTGGGCCCTGGCTCTGGACACTGAGTGGAGCAGACAGTCCTCCTGCCCCTATAGGTTCCACCTCCTGACTGGCACTGTGGCATCAGCATGGTCCAGCCCGTGCTGTCCTGTCAAGGAGGACCACCTCCACAGGCAGTGGCCCCTTCCTCCATCTCAGAGACAGACAGACGCTGGGCACAAAAGCCCTGTTGAAAGTTCACTTTGAAGGGAAGCCCATGGGGTCATGGCGACAACACTTGTTCTGGAAAGGCCCTGGCGCCTCCAGCAGCTCCCTTGAGGTTCAGGTGACTGGAGCATCCACTGGGTGCCAGCAGTGCTGCTGGGAGGAGCAGGGCACAGACAGGGGCCAAAGCGTTCTAAGGATTCTCCATCTATAGCTGGAAAAGTCATTCCTCTCACTGCCTCCCCTCCTCGTAGCGAGAACCCTCTGCCCACAGTGGAGATTGCCATCCGGAACACGGGCGATGCGGACCAGTGGTGCCCACTGCTGGAGACTCTGACAGACGCTGAGATGGAGAAGAAGATCCGCGACCAGGACAGGAACACGAGGTACCCCTGGCCCTGTGGTCCTGGGCTCTGCCCACAGGCACCTGGCTTTCCAGGCAGAGGCAGGGCCATTGCTTTTCCCAGTCTCCCATGGTCTCTGGGACAGAGTACCTCTAGTGCTGCTAGAGGCAGGCAGGCTTCTGGGTGATAAGGCCCCATCCAAACGCCAGGGTATGTTTCCCTGCATGGAACAAACATAATTCCTCAGGCTGAGGGTCTGACCACAGCCCAGATCCAGGTTTTGGGGTCCCTGGAGTGATGAGCAGGGCCTGAGTAGCAGACAGGCCAGGCTGAGAGAAGGCTGGGTCTGACCCTGCTGGGGGCCCACATCCTGCCTCTGTTCCCACCCCCACACTTGGCTGCCCTGTAGAGCCTTGGGAAGGGCAGCGCCCAGGCTGGGAGCTGGCCCTGACTCATTGCCCTCCCCACTCCTCTTCCAGGCGGATGAGGCGTCTTGCCAACACGGCCCCGGCCTGGTAACCAGCCCATCAGCACACGGCTCCCACGGAGCATCTCAGAAGATTGGGCCGCCTCTCCTCCATCTTCTGGCAAGGACAGAGGCGAGGGGACAGCCCAGCGCCATCCTGAGGATCGGGGTGGGGGTGGAGTGGGGGGTTCCAGGTGGCCCTTCCCGGCACACATTCCATTTGTTGAGCCCCAGTCCTGCCCCCCACCCCACCCTCCCTACCCCTCCCCAGTCTCTGGGGTCAGGAAGAAACTTTATTTTAGGTTGTGTTTTGTTTTTGTATAGGAGCCCCAGGCAGGGCTAGTAACAGTTTTTAAATAAAAGGCAACAGGTCATGTTCAATTTCTTCAACAGGTCATGTTCAATTTCTTCAAAGTTTTAACATAAAAATAATGAGAGCCAGGAGTGGGGCCGGGGCCTGGGGGGACGAAGGTGGTATGTGAACAAGGTTGGCACACAGGCCTCACCCTCCTCTGCCTCAGGTTCCCAGGTGGGCAGGTGGGGGTGAATGGGGCTCCGGGTAGCACCGTAGCACCTCAGCTCCTCTCAGCTCCTCAGCCTGTTCTCCTTCCAGACCCAGAGAGCTGAGAAGAGTAGCTGTGAGGCTCAGGGCAGAGGCTCTCTGCCTTTCAGGAACAGCCCTAACCCTGCTCCCCTTGCTTGGCCTCAGGAAGGTGCCGCGAGCTCTCCTGCTGTCCCTGGGCCGCCCTGGCTCTGCTGTGTCCAGATGGTCAGGCTACTGCCAGCTGGGGCCTTGCTGCTCTGAAGTCCCCTGCGGAGGGCCCAGTCCTGTGTGGGCACTGCTGGGCTGTCGCCAGCCTGGGTGCAGGAGGGCTGTTCTAGCTCCAGTGGCACCCATAGCCAGGTCAGCTGGGGCCCTTTCCCACCCCAGCAGGTGCTGTGGCCTGGGCCAGCTCCTGCCTCACAAGCCAGCTGTGAGGAATATGGGAATAGCCCTCCCGGCCTGGTGCCAGCTCTTGGAGTTGACAAGGTACAGGGAGGAGACACAGCCCAGGGTCCCTTCCCAGCCCTGCCTCCAAGGAGTTTATGTCCCCTCTGTTCTCATCTGTAATAGGGAGGTGTCCCCATTCTTCAGAATGGACACAGGATCTGGGAGGGCAGCAAACTGGCTCGCAGCTCCAGCCTTACTGAAGAGAATGGGCACAGATCCGGGCACAGATCCCAGCACAGACTGCTGCCACCCTCAGCTGTTGGCAGGTCCCATGCTGCCAGGGCAGGGCTAGGGTCAGAGGCTGCTGTGCTCCCTGGAAGTGGGGTAGGGCCCCATGTGGGGCAGAGGCAGAGCTCTGATTAGGGATTGGGGTTCTTAGTCGCTGAGATGTGAGAGGGGGGCTCCTTTGAGCACATGTTAGCAAGAGACTCTTCCCAGGGAGTTTGCACGCAGGGCCTGTGCCCTCCATCAAAGAGTGGAACTCCCCAGAGCCCCATGCACAGCAAGGGGACAGCTGGGCCTTACTGGAAGGCCTTGAACAAAGGGGAAGATTCCCAGCCCAGCTGCTCTTAGACATGAACAGGTTTCATTGCTGAGGTGTTTGTTCTGTCCATGAGGTAGGAACCTCGGCAATGAAAGGGTGAGGCAGCCCTGTGTCTCCACAACTGGGGGGATGGAAGGAACCTTGGCTGCCTCACCCCACAGGTCGGGCAGGGCCACCTGGCTGGGAGGTGCCGGGAAGGCTGGGCCCTCACTCCTGACCGCCAGCTCACACCGCCGCAAAGCCATCTCCACAAGGTCTGGCTACAACACGGAGGGCAGACTCAACAGAGAACAGTGTTGTTACCATGAAAATGACAACCTGTCTTTGGAGGAGGCCCCGTGCCACTGAGCATCCAGAAATAAAGCACAACATGGACAGGCTTAGAACAACAAGGAAAGCTGCCAGGTCAGAAGAGAAAAATGAGCCACAGGGGTCGGATAAGGCTCACACAGGTCCTCAGCTAAAAAGGGCAGGAACAGAACCTTCCAGAAGTCCCTGCCTCACCCAGTCTCAGGACTCTGCTAAGGTGAAAACTTAGGCTCTGAGGTCATAGAAAGGGCAGAAGACCCAGTCCTGGTCCTCTTCTGCACCTGAATCCATGGGGCTTTGGCATCACCAGATGAAAAATGAGGCATACGCCCACCTGTCAGGGTGGCTGATGAGAGACAGGAGAGGCTAGATTGGCATCAGCCTGAAGGCACCACTGGCAGGAACATCTGTAGGCTGGTTTGGCACAACCTAGGAGAGGCCTGTCCTGGCCCCAGCAGCCGAAATCTGGTGAACTTCCCCGCTGACTGGCAGGTAGCAGAGGCCTATGGTGGGCAGGACTTGCCCAAGGCCCTGGTGGGGCCAGGATGAGAACCCTGAGCCTGTCACCTGTGAGCTCAAAAGCTCTGCCTGGCAACCTGTGAGCTCAAAGCTCTGCCAGGCAACCATGGGCAGTTTCTTTGCCCTCTGTGGGCACCCCTATCCTACCACCTGCAGTTGGGCTGAGAGGCCACACTGAGTGAGGACGGGGCAGGCATAGAAGGATGTGGCCGGGTGAGATGGGGAAGCCAGTGCTGTGGGCCAAGAGACTGCAGCTCATTCTGTTTATTCGGGTGGGCCCTTGCATGGGCCCAGCCTTTAGGATGGGTTTTTTCTGCCCCAAGTAGGGGTCATGGGTAGGATGGAAGCTGCCAGAAGCCTCTTAGGCCTGGCCCTGGGTGGGGTCACTGCTGCGGGGGTGGCAGATGGGGTCCTGGCTGTTCCTCAGGGAGGGGCAGGTAATTGGGGTCTTCTGCAGGGGCATCCAGGAGCAGCTTTCTGTGGGGAGGGGCCCGTGTTGAGCACAGGCCAGCACAGGTCCCCATCGGTGGGGATCCTTCTGAGGGTGGGGAGAGGGAGGGAGGGCTCTCAACACTCACAGGAAGCCAGGGGTCTGCAGGAGCCTCTTGCCTCCGGGCTGGTTGGGGAAGACGTCCTGCAGGAAGTAGTAGATGTGGCCCACCGCAATCCCTGTGAGACAGCCACGGACTGTGGGGTCACCCTCCACGGCCCAGAGTCCTAGACCAGCAGAGCCTGCGCCAGGCCCCCAGCCACAGCCTGGTGGCCCTGCAGGCCCCACGGCATGAGTGCCCCAAAGCCTCGCACAGAGTGCCAGCCCAGGGTTGGCCGTAAAGGACAAGCTTAAAAGGCCCAGAAGCAGGCAGGACCCAGGGAGGGGAGGGCCTGAGAATAGTGGAGGAGTGGGAGCCATGGGGCAGGAACCCTGACCCGCCCATCCCCACTCCCATCAGGACCGTGCAAGCATCAGTAGATCCGCCCTGACGATGCAAATTATGTGGGCCGGCTGGCGTGAGGGGCTGTAAGAGCACAGCAGCTGGGAGGGCAGGAAGATGGGGATGGAGCCAGGTGTGAGGAGAACTCCAGCAAGGATGGGAGAGGGGCCCCAGGGCATAAGCAGCGTGTCCTGAGGGGAGTGGCCAGCCTGGGGCGGACTAGATGTACCGGGAGGCTCACCCAGCAGGTCCACGAGGATGGAGTTGCCCAGCAGCAGCGAGAAGCCCATGAGCGCCCAAGGCAGGAACGGTGCCTGGAAAGTGAGCAGGCCGAAGAAGTTGACCCTCACCCGAGGGCTGCGGCGGCTCCACACGTACACCAGCATGGCCATGAGGGCCCGGCCCAGGAAGAACAGGCTGCCCAGGAGTCCCAGCAGCTGGGCCAGAGTCAAGGTGCTCCGGCGCAGGCCTCAGCCCAAGCCCAGGGCCCCTCTGACTTCCCAAGACCCTGGAATTCTTCCCCTCATCTCCCCTATGTGCTATTCCCTCATCAAGATGAGCCAGTCCAATGAAGGCGACACACTCCACGGGGTTCAGGTCCCACGAAATCTGCCCTGCACACCTACAGCCTCATCCCAGGGCCCAACCACTGCCTGTCCCTGCCCCAGTTTCTCCCGGCTACTCGCATTCAGGGCTCAGCTAGTGGCCCTGACACCCCACCTGGCTCTTTTGTGCATGGCTTTGTATTTTGCATACAGCACTGAAGATCTAGCCCTGACCCCTGCAGCTGAGCACAGAGTGGGCCCTCAACACATACTAAGCTGGAGAGAGCGACTGTGTCCCTTTCTGGCATGGCTGTGTTGGCCCCAGGACCAACACAGGCTGGACGCCGAGGCGCCCTAGCCCGAGGTTCCAGAGCCTGCGGGAAGGATACGGTCATAAGGACGCCCCCGAAGAGAAACATGAAGACGAAGTCGGCCGTGCGGCCGCGGAAGGAGCCCTCTTCCAGCATGCGGCAGTAGCGGAACCTACGGCGTCGGTATAGGAAGTGCCACCAGGCGGGGCCTCAGTTTCCCCGTCCCGGCCTCTCCCAGCCCGGCGGGCCTGCCCCCCACCCAGCCCGTGTCCGCAGGGCGCAGGATACACGAAGAGCATGTTGAAGAAGAAGCTGAATCCCAGGGGCCCGAAGAAGAGGAAGTTGGTGACGAGCCTCCAGACCTACGGGGGACGGGCGGTCAGGTGCGGGGTGGGTGGGTCGGGCCCACAGGTGCGCGGCGCGGGGCGGCCTCACCTGGAACTTCCGGAACACAAGGTACGGGTTGAAGTAGAGCTGAAAGGGGCTGAGGAGCTCCAGCTGCTGTGGAACCAGGGGCCAGTCAAGAGCTGCCCGGGAGCCACGCCGTAACCATGGCGACCCTCACCCCTCCCGCCAGAGGCTGTAACCAAGGCGACGTCCGGTCCCCCCGGCCGCTTACCACCGCGGCGGTGGTGAGGACACAGGCTGCGGTGTAAGCCCGCGTCACCGCCGGCACCTGCAGGAACTCGGCCGCTAGTCCCTGCCACGCCATTGAACCTTCTCAAGCACGCGTGGCCCAGCCAGCAACGCGCTCTTTAACCCGCCTCCCAGCGCCGCCTTCGGCCAATCCGCATCCGAGGCGCTGCGCGCCCCAGGCTGAAAAGAGAGCCCCTGAGCCCGACAGCCAATGGAAGGAAGAAGAGGGAAATTAGGGGCGGAAAGGGAGAGTGGGCGGGTAGAGGCTGGTGGCCAATGGGCAGGCGCCAAGGTTGAGCACGTGGCGGTTGTTGTGGCTGCGGTGGTGGCGCGGGAGAACGTGTGGCCAATGAGGAACTGGTCATTTCGCGGCTTTCTAGGAGAGGACCAGTAGCGTGGACCCACGACACCACGGGGGCGGGGCTAAGATCGTAGGGGTTACAGGAGCGAAGACCCGAGCAGGCGAGGCAAAACTGGAAAGGGCGGGGCGCGTGGGCGGGGCGCGGAGTGTGGCGGCTCAGACCGTGCTGGCTCACTAACTGACGACCTAGCCACAACGTTGTCCTCGCTGCCAGCCCGAGACAGGCCCACCTAACCCACAGCAGGGAGGCATTCGGGAATGTGTCCAAACCTCCCCAAACGTCCAGGGCCCCACTCAAATGTGCCGGCCGCTGTCGGGGTTCTTCCCCGGGGGCCCCAGGAAGGAGAGGCAGGACTGCGGGATTGAGTCCAGGTGGGGCGCGAGGGTTGAGAGGCGCACCAGAGCAAGTGGACAGGCAGGAGAGGGCCTCAATATTTTGGTGGAAAATAGAAACCAACCTACCCACCTTCCTTCCCTCCTTCCCTCCCTCCCTCCCTTCCTTCCTTCCACCGTTTATTAAACAACTGTTTGCCTGACACTGTTCTGGATGTTGGGGATGTAGCATGCAATAAAAGACACTGTCTCTTAGAGTCCAGCCAGGAGGCAGTCAATACAATTAGCTAGTGCTGACACTTGATGAGAATATTGCCAAGTGAGGGGTGGGGCCACGTGGGCGTCCGCAGTGCCAGGTGGGGTGACCTGGGATGCCTCTGGGAAGATGTAAAGTTTGTCACTTTGCAAGCATCCCTGTGCCCATCAGGATGGTAACTGTGAAAAGCAAAACAATAAAACAAAATAAGTGTTGGAGAGGATATGGGGAAATTGGAACCCTTGGGCACCGTTGGTGGGAATATAAAATGGTGCATCCGCTGTGAAAAACAATATGATCATGACTCAAAAAATTAAAAATAGAATTACCGTATGATCCAGCAATGCTGCTTGTGGGTACACATTCAAAAGAATCAAAAGCAGGGACTTGAACAGATGTTCATACACCCATGCTCATGGCCCCATTATTCACAATGGTTCACATCAGTTCACCCACCGATGAGACAGACGAAATGTGCTGTCTACATGCCATGCAATACCATTCAACCTTAAAGGAATGAAATTCGGATACATGATGCAGCATGGATGACCCTTGAAGACATTACACCCAGTAACATAAACCAGTCACAAGGCTGGGCGCAGTGGCTCACACCTGTAATCCCAGCACTTTGGGAGGCCGAGGCGGGTGGATCACCTGAGGTCAGGAGTTCGAGACCAGCCTGGCCAACACGGTGAAACCTCGTCTCTACTAAAAATACAAAAATTAGCTGGGCGTGGTGGCGGGCACCTGTAATCCTGGCTATTCAGGAGGCTGAGGCAGGAGAATTGCTTGAATCCGGGAGATGGAGGTTGCGGTGAGCCGAGATTGCACCACTGCACTCCAGCCTGGGCAACAGAGTGAGACTCCGTCTCAAAAAAAAAAAAAAAACCAGTCACAAAAAGGCAAATACTGTATGGTTCCACTTAGATGAGAGGGGATCAGGGAGTTATTGTTTAATGAGTGCAGTTCCAGTTTGGGAAAATGAAAAAGTTCTGGAGATGGATGGTGGAGATGGTTGCATAAGAATGTTTAATACCACTGAACTGAACACTTGAAAATAGTTTGGACAAATTTTATGTTGTGTATATGTTACTAAAATTAAAAAAAAAAAAACACACCTCTGTGTTTGCTGTCAGGGTAGTGGACTGCCAGAGGAATCCTTGAGCAGGGGGAGGCCTTAAGGGACAGTGATTACTTGCGGGGGTGGGAGGTGGAACCTGGAGGACAAGGAGGGGTGGGATATGGGTTTGCCTACAGACGGGACAGGGCTGAGAGGGGAGTCCAAGTGGATTCAGAGGCCTGAGCCGCAGAGTGGTTGGATGGTGGTGGTCTTTGTTGAGATGGAGGGCTCGTGGGGAGAAGATGAGGGGGATAGAGGGTCCTGTTCTGGACTCATCGAATTTGAGGCATCTGTGTGACATCACTTGGAAAAATCTGAGTGTGGTGTTGGGGTAGGGGTTGGAGCAGACAGTCTAAATGTGGGTGCCATCATCCAGTAGTAGATCAATGGTATTTGTAGCTTTGGGCGTGTGTGAGATGCTCAAGGGGCAAGGGTCGATGGAGAAAAGAGGCCAGGCCTGGGTAGCCTGACCTGCAGTAGCCAGGGAGGGAAGGCAGCCCCAGCTGGGGAGGCCGAGGGAGGCTGAGCCAGGAAAGGGCTTCAGGAGCCAGGCAGTGAGAATCCAGACGTGGCCCGGGAAGGGACTGTGAATTGCAGCCATGCCAAAGTTCCTGGTAACCAGGATAATGGCAGGCAGGAGGGAGAGGAAGGCACACAAATGGATGTGCCTTAACAAACAAGGGGAGTGCAGCCTTGGAGGGAAGTGTGGAAGACGAGGGATGCTCTGGACAGGGCCCTGAGGTCCCCCGAGGAGACTGGAACTGGCCAAGAGGGAGAACTGGCTGAGAAGGCTCTCAGGTGGATCCCAAGAGCGTGAGGGTCCCACAAGGGCCCTGAGAGGGGTTCCCTGGGGAGTGGGGTGAGACCAGTGCCTAATGACAGTGGGTTCAGGAGCCTTCCTCCCTGCTCTGGAGGGGACGGGGAGAGCCTGGAGTGCTGGAGGGAAGTGCATTTGCTGGAGGGATGTGAGGAGAAGGTCTGGCCTCATACAGCAGGGGTTGGACCAAGACACTGAGGGGTTGGGGGCTGGGAGCAGGGTGAGCGGACCCCCGCAGACAACCTTGGTTTTCCAGCAAAGCAGGCTAAGGTCATGTTGGAAGCACGCCAGGCAGAGCAAATCCCACCCTGGCAGCCACAGTGTGCAGCAGGGCGGGGACCCAGGGCCTCTGACGCCTGGGCGGGCGCCCGGTGGGCACAAAGGAGCCGGTGCAGGAGGTCGGGTTTCATGTCAGCGTGGGGAAGGGGAGATATTCCCCCTCCAGGCACTTAGCAGGCGCTGGCCGGCCCTCAACTCAGGGTCAGGCTGGGGCTAACAGGAGGGGATGTCATTGTCGACAGGGGCGTCTGTCTCCCCTTCGACTGGGGGCCGATAAGGCAGGCGCCCAGATTGGGGGCTGAGAAGCACATTCCTGGGAGGCCAGGAGCCTGGGGCGGGTGGGGGAGGCCAGCCAGGGCTGGGAGGGAGGACATCCAGGGAACAGCAGCTGGGTCCACTGCAGAGGCTCCCTTTCCGGAGCCCCGGGATATCCTCAGATGGGGGAACCGAGGCACGTAAGGATGCAGAACAGGGCCTGGGGCAGACCTCCATTCTTTCTTGTCCAGTCTGAGGCCCAGAACAGGCCACTCTGGAAATACTAGGTCCACTTCTCCTCGGACCCTTGAGCCCCTCCAGATAATTCTTTATAGAGGGAAGCCCTGGGCACCCCAAGTTCCCAGGGTCCTAGAGATGCAGGGTGTGCCTTACACTAACATCAGGGTGGCAGACCTGTCGGCTGGGCCAGCCTTCTTTCTCCTGTGCTGAGGATGGTGGGTGGGTGGAGACCTGTGGTTCCTCGGCAAGGTGACAATGGGCTCTGCTCCCCATGCCACCTCCCTGGCATTGTGACGCTTCCTGCTGACTCCCAGAGGACACCTAGATCTCCTGTCCAGGCCCTCTCAGTGTCTGTAGGCAGGATAGCGCCCTCTGCATACTCTCCCCACCCAGCTTTCCCCCTCACTGGCCTCACACACTAGGAGGGGCCATCCTCAGCCCCCAAGCCTGGAGTCAGCTGTATACCCTCAGCCCCATGTTGCACTTTTTTTTTTTTTTTCTAGAGACAGGGTCTTGCTCTGTTGCCCAGACTGGAGAGTAGTGGCGTGATCACAGCTCACTGCAGCCTCAACCTCTTGGGCTCAAGTGATCCTCCCACCTCAACCTCCCAAGTAGCTGGGACAACAGCCGTATGCCACCATGCCCCGCTAATTTTTTAATTTTTTTGTAGAGATGGCGTCTCACTGTGTTGCTTAGACTGGTCGCAAACCCCTGTCCTCAAGCAATCCTCCCTTGGACTCCCAAAGTGCTGGGATTACAGGCGTGAGCCACCACGCCCGGCCCCCTATGTCACACTTGATGCTCCCATGGAACTCTCTAGTCCTTTCCCTTCTCTCCTATTCCTCACCACCACCACTAACTTTTATTCAGGCCTCAGGTTCTCTCCTCTAATATTGTCCCAGCTCTCTGAACTATTCATTCTGTTAAAAAAAAAAAAAAAAAAAAGAGGAAGGCTGGGTGTGGTGGCTCACGCCTGTAGTCCTAGCACTTTGGGAGGCTGAGGAAGGCGGATTGCCTGAGCTCAGGAGTTCAACACCAGCCTGGGCAACATACAGAAACCCCATCTCTACAAAAAATACAGAAATTAGCCAGACGTGGTGGTGCATGCCTGGAGCCCCAAGTGGGAAGGGGGAGAGAGCCAGGGGGCTGAGGCTGGAGGATCGCTTGAGCCTGGGAGGTCAAGGCTGCAGTGAGCAGAGATTGCACCACTGCACTCCAGCCTGGGTGACAGAGTGAGACCCCGACTCTTAAAAATATTTTTAAAAAAATGTTTCCTGGCTGGGCACATTGGCTCATGCCTGTAATCTCAGCACTCTGGGAGGCCAAGGCCGGCGGATCACCTGAGGTCAGGAGTTGGAGACCAGCCTGGCCAACATGGTGAAACCCTGTCTCTATTAAAGATACAAAAATTAGCCAAGCAAGGTGGTACGCACCTGTAATCCCAGCTACTCAGGAGGCTGAGGCAGGAGAATCACCTGAACCCCGGGGGCGGATGTTGCGGTGAGCCAAGATCGTGCCACTGCACTCCAGCCTGGGCGATAGAACAAGACTCTGTCTCAAAAATAATAAAACAATAAAATAAATATGTTTCTTAAAAGCAAAATAAATAAAAAAATAAGAGAGGAAGAGCAGAGGGTGAAAGTGCCTCCTACTCCAGGAAGCCCTCCCTGATCACCTTCAAAGGGACCAGAGCTCACCTACTTCTGTTAGAGTCCTGAGCACTTAATTTTTAAATATATTTTATTCTAAAGGCAGTCCACGCCTGTCGTAACTAACCACAAGAATCAAACAAACTGAATGTTTGTGTACCTGCTGGTGCAGCTGTATTTTCCTCCTGATGACACATAGTGCCTCTTTTGGGCCCTGAGCACTTGTCCACTGGGGGACCTCTCCCTGCTTTGAGCACGGGGCCCACCCCCTTTGAGCACAGGGACCCCTGCAATTGCTGTGAGTAGGCTTCCAGCCAGCCCCTCCCAGAAACAGCTGTGTCCCCCTTGGCCCTTCCTGTCTGGGCCACAGGCTATTTTTAGCACTGAATCCGGAACCCACACAGCAGCAGCTGCTTGTGGCTGGAGCGCAAGAACAACAAACCATCCAGGTGGGTTGTGTCAGGCTGCAGAGGGAGCGGCCTGGGCCTGGCCCTCTGAACCTGGTAGCAGAATCTGGACTTTCCAGGAATAAGCTGGTCTCTGGGTGGGATGGGGAGGGAGGAAGCAGAATGGGGCAGAGGATGGGTTGCACTAGCTAGGCCAGGATAGGGGAAGGGCCTGTGCAAAGGCCCTGAGGTAACTGGGGGAGAGGAAGGGAGCAGAGGAGAGAAGGTGAAGGAGGCAAGGAAGAAGAGTTGCTTGTGATGGGAGGGAGGAGCGGGGCCAGGCCAGGCAGAGGTATGTCAGCTGTGGTCTCTGTCCTAATCAGATGAGCCGGGGAGGAGAGTGGTGGCCTGCACTGGCTTGCATTAACAGCGAGGGAGCGGAAGGGTTAGGATGGCTGAAGCCACAGGCCTTAGTGAATGCTTGGTAGTGGGGGTGAAGGTAGGAGGGGTCCTGGCCTACCCAGCTTGGGGGACAGTGAGCCCCCACTGGGTGGAGACATGGGTGAATGGCCAGTAAGGGAGGGAGACCACTCATTGAGTCAGGCAGGTGAGCTTGGGGTGCTGTGGGGTGGAAGCCCTCCCTGGCCTCTAGCCCAGTCCTCCCAGCTCCTTCCCTTCCGTGGCCCTGGTCATTCTGCTTCATGCAGAAGGGCTGCAGTTGTCCACACAATGGCCCCTCTAGGCCTGGTTTCTGCTGCAGAGCTGGCACAGGCAGGGGCTTGGTAAACAGGGAAAAACAGGGAAACTTGTGAAGACAGAGGCCTGGACTCCAGGGCTGGAAATGCAGCCTCGGGGCTGGCATTGTGACCTGAGCACTCCCTTCCCTCTCTGGCTCTGTGTCCCTCTCTGTGAGATGCGGGTCAGAAGGGTCCATGTGTAGAGTCTCTTTCAGCTCCAAGGTTGTACTCTGATCTATAATGGGGGTATCAGAGATTTCTGGGTGGAAGCCCCTTCCTGTAACAAACACAGCTGGCCTCCCCATCCAAGGCCCATCTCTGCTATGAATAAGTGAATGCTTATGAGCAAGAATGCACCAACAGAGGAAGCTGGAGGCCCCTGCCAGTCCTCTCTGCCGGATCTGTTCCTCGCTGTCTCCTCTCAGCCAGGAGCCTTCATGGGCCTATGGTCAGGAACAGCCAGAGAGGCCTGCAGGGCTGGGGAGGGAGTCGCTGTGGGTGCCTTTTTCCTGCAGGAGCTCAGCTTCTGGCCAGGGGAGGAGACACTGAATCCCATACCAAGCAGGGAGTGGAAATGCACTGGTGAGTGGTCCAGGGCAGCCGTGGGGCAGGAGAGCTCCTGATGAGGACAGGAGGAGGAGGGGATGTGCTAGGCAGGGAGAAAGGCTTAAGCAAAAGTGGGGAGGCAGGAATGGGCCCGTGTGCTGCTCATGGACTAGGCAAGGACCTGTGAAGTGCGGGAGATAATAGCTGCTCAGTGATCTATAGCCAGACTGCACCATGGCTTTTATTAAACTCACCGAACCCTCATCACCACCTGATGAAGTAGGTTACTATTACGGATGAGAAAATAGGCTCAGAGAGGTTCAGTAAACTGCCTGAGGACACACAGCTAAAGAGGCACAAAATCAGCAGTCCTGGCTTTGCCACCATAACGGGTGATGGAAGGGACCCATGCGGAGGAAGTGAGCTATCCCTGACCCCATCACTGGGGCACAGGGGAGTGAGGGACATCACCAACCAGCTAATGCTGTGCAGCCCCAGACCCTTTTCCAGCTCCGGTTTGGAGGTGAGAACTTTTTGCAGCCTCTGGGCTCCCAGGGAGCGTCTCCAACATGAGACTCTACTCCTGAGCTGCCTCCCTGCTGTCTGGGCCTCGTTTTACTGTCTCTGACCCTTCATGGCTGATGAAACTGTCTCCATTCAGCCCTCAGCTGCGGGACCTGCCTGAGCCTGTGTCCTGACTGTCATGACCTAGAGCAATTGCCAGGAATTCCCACTTCCTGCTGTGGCGGCTGCCAGAATGTCAAAGCCACCTCCGGCCAAGCACCCCAGAGCTCCAGAGCATCTGGTGGGGGCTTTCCCCTCCCCTGCCTCAGCTATTTTCAAGCTCAGCACTGTGGGCGGTGTTGGGGGAGAAGCAGATTATCTGTTTGGCAGAGTCAGCCATACGGCAGGGCCAGGGATATGAGTTCACAGAGACAAAACCTGAGACAGCTCTGTCTTTGACTTCGAAAAAGCCTGGCGGAGTGGCGCGTGGCTGTAGTCCCAGCGGAGGCAGGAGGATTGCTTGAGCCCGGGAGTTCGAGGCCAGCCTGGGCAACAGCGTGACACTCCATCTCTACGAAAACAAAACTAATTTTTAGGGACTGGGGCCACCACTCTGGAAGGCCTTGCCCAGGACTAGTGACTCAGAGCCATGGGTCTGGTGGAAGGAGAGGTTCAGAAAGGCCTGGGTTCAGCCGGGTGCGGTGGCTCACGCCTGTAATCCCAGCACTTTGGGAGGCTGAGGCTGAGGCTGACAGATCACCTGAGGTCGGGAGTTCGAGAGCAACCTGACTAACATGGAGAAACCCGTCTCTACTAAAAATACAAAATTAGCTGGGCGTGGTGGTGCATGCCTGTAGTCCCAACTCCTTGGGGGGCTGAGGCAGGAGAATCGCTTGAACACGGGAGGCGGAGGTTGCGGTGAGCTGAGATCGTGCCACTGGACTCCAGCCTGGACAACAATAGCGAAACTCCGTCTCAAAAAAAAAAGAAAGAAAGGCCTGGGTTCACCCCACCTCCCACTGGCTTGCATCCACTGATAGCCCCACCAAGCAGCCAGGCCCTGCTCCCATGAGTGAGGGGCATGCTCCCCGTGCAGGTGATTGTCCAGCCGCTGGGATGGGAGGCTCCTAACAGTGGGCTGAGATGACAACCCAGGTGACCCATCCTTTCACAGTGACACCACCAGGGCCCCTGCCTCCACGTCCTCCTCCAAACACTCACCCAGCCCTCCAATGCCCTTCACTTTCATGAGACTGGGGGGCCTCTTTAAGAAAATGAATGCGGCCGGGCGCGGTGGCTCACGCCTGTAATCCTAGCACTTTGGGAGGCCGAGACGGGCGGATCACGAGGTCAGGAGATCGAGACCATCTTGGCTAACACGGTGAAACCCCGTTTCTACTAAAATTACAAAAAATTAGCCGGGCGTGTTGGCGGGCGCCTGTAGTCCCAGCTACTTGGGAGGCTGAGGCAGGAGAATGGCGTGAACCCGGGAGGCGGAGCTTGCAGTGAGCCGAGATCACGCCACTGCACTCCAACCTGGGAGACACAGCGAGACTCCGTCTCAAAAAAAAAAAAAAAAAAAAGAAAATGAATGCAAAACAGCCGGGTGCGGTGGCTCATGCCTGTAATCCCAACACTTTGGGAGGCCGAGGTGGGCGGATCACCTGAGGTCAGTAGTTCAAGACCAGCCTGGCCAACACGGCGAAACCCTATCTGTACTAAAAATACAAAAATTACGAAAATTAGTGGGGTGTGGTGGCAGGCTCCTGTAATCCCAGCTACTCGGGAGGCTGAGGCGGGAGAATTGCTTGAACACAGGTGGCGGAGGTTGCAGTGAGCTGAGATCGTGCCATTACACTCCAGCCTGGGCAACAAGAGTGAAACTCTGTCTCAAAAAAAAAAAAAATGCAAAACAAGTGCAAGATTAGGTCGCAAAGTGAGTATTTGAAATGCAAACAAATGACCAATTTGGTTGCCCCGTTGGAGAGAAGAGAAAACCGAGGCTGCGGCTCGGGGAGGGCTTTCTTGGTGAGGGCAGACGCAGGAAGGCACACCTGTCCCACTGCTTGCGCATCCCAAACCTGCAGAAGGTGGTCCAGCCACAGCGGACTGGCTGCTGTGGTATCTCCCCACCCCCTTCCAAGAGGCCCTGCTTAGAGGCCCCCCTTTGCCCCAAGGAATGCAGGCATCAGTGCTTCAGACTCTGGCCTAACCACCGTCCCCACCTCCCAGGCCCCCACCCTTTCCCTCCAGATGTGGGCACAGCTGTATTTTTAGAACAGCCAGCCGAACACGAGGACATTCTTTCCTTCTAATTAAGGTGGCTTCAAATCTCTCATCCGCAATCAGCCCCATTGTTCAGTCCTCAAACATCAAAGGGTGGCCAGGAGGGGCCGCCTCAGCTGGTTGTGGGGTTGGGGTTTGTTTTCTTTCTTTCTTTGTCTTTGAGCCATGACGCTGGAAATGAGACCCAGAACCGGAGTGGATGCCAGCTCTGAGGAGGAAGAAGCAGGCCTTTGGGTAGTTTGCAGGACCTGCCTGTCTGCACCCCTGCACCCTGTCGCCAACCTTGAGTGAGGTTGTCCAGCTAGGCTGCAGCCCCCCAGTGCACCCGTCTGAGGTTAGGGTCTGTCTGGGACAACTGCGGGATCAAAAAAGGCCCTGTGTTGGCTGGGCGCGGTGGCTCTCGTGTGTAATCGCAGTGCTTTGGGAGGCCAAGGTGGGCAGATAACCTGAGGTCAGGAGTTCGAGACTAGCCTGGCCAACATGGTGAAACCTCGTCTCTACTAAAAATACAAAAATTAGCGGGGCATGTTGGCTCACGCCTGTAATCCCAGCAACTCGGGAGGCTGAGGCAGGAGAATCGCTTGAACCCCGGGGGCAGAGGCTTCAGTGATCATCAGGCCTCCTGACCTCCTCCCTCTCCCCCGCAGGAGGCCCCTGGTGTAGGACAGAGATGCCCACCCACGTGGGGGCAATAGGAAAGGCTGCAGGGAGGAATGGCCTCTGGGTAGCCTTGAACCGTGTTACAGTCCTCCGTGCTACAGCGCTCTCAAGCCCACTGACAGATGAGGAAACCGAGGCTCAGAGAGGCCAACAGGCTGGCCTAGAGCTGCTCAGCCCACTAGCAGTGAGGTGCTCAGGAACGCTAGGTCCCCGCAGTCAGCCGTGCCCTGCACCCCTCACTCATCCCCAGGGATGGACCGGGCCTGCTGCTGCCTGAGCCTTGGCTCCAGGTAGGAGGCACCTGTCCCACCCCGCATGGAGCAGAGAGGAGAGCCACGCAGGCGGGCCGAGGCCGGGTGGGACTGGCGTCAGGCTTCTCAGCTCCCCAGGGTCCTGGCCCACCCGGCCCCGCGCGGCTGGATGTGAGGACAGGGCAAGTGAAATCGCACCGGGGCGGGTGGCGCAGGGCAGGAGGCTGCAACTCGGTACAACGGCCAGGACTGGAGCGCCCAAGAGCTGAGGGGCAGGGAGGGCAAGGCAGAAAGGGGAGCCTCCCCAGATGAAGTGCCCCCTACCCAGCGGCGCCTGGGCGCAGGCCTCCTTTGTTTCACCGCCACCACTGAACCTTCGCGAGTCGGCGGCAATCGCTGGCGCCGGGTTCCGCAGAGCCCGGGCTCTGTCGCCCCCTCGCGGCCGGAGCCGGTCTGGGCGGAGTCGGGGAAATCCCGAAAAGCCTGCGGGGAAGAAGCTGAACGGGGGCGGGACCCGGGCGCGGTGAGCCCATTCATTCCCCGAGGGCTGGGAAAGTCTCCACCAGGAGACGGAATCCCTGGGATGTCCCCAACGCTGGGCCCTGCCTCCCTAGGCCCGGGTAACAGGCATTTTCTAAGACAGTTCAGGGACACGGAGGCACCCCGCTGGAAGAGCCGGTGGGCTCCCGGGTGGGGTACGGGCCGGGTGGGAGTCAGTATCACCAGCGGGCTTCGCTGGATTGATTGTTTTTATTTATTTATTTTAAAATATTTATTTATTTATTTTTGAGACGGAGTTTCGCTCTGTCGCTCACGCTGGAGTTCAGTGGCACGATCTTGGCTCACTGCAACCTCTGCCTCCCCGGCTCAAGCAAGCCTCCTGCCTCAGCCTCCCCAGTAGCTAAGATTACAGGCGCCCACCACACACCCGGCTAATCTTTGTATTTTTGGTAGAGATGAGGTTTCACCAGGCAGACCTCAGTTGATCCGCCTGCTTCAGCCTTCCGCAGTGCTGCGATAACAGGCAGGAGCCACCGCGCCCGGCCTGTATTGATTGTTTTTAGTTTGAGCTGCGCTCCTCCCTTGGCAATGTGAGGAAGACCAGCTCTGCCAGCCGGGCTGTAGGGCTGGTGCAGGCACCGGCTTGGCCTCACAGAGCCTCAGGGACTCCCCTTGTAAATGAGGCTGACATCCACATATGGGTGGTTGCACCTAGCACTGCACAGGACGGATGTGAGCACCAGGCTGCTACAAATACAGATATGACTTTCACATGCCCAAGGTGAAACTCCCAGTCAATGTTTGCTGAGGCGAAACCTAGAGCTTCCTGGCCAAAGGATAATAATTAATGTCTGGGGAGCCCACACATGGGGATCTGTCTCCAACGAGATGGGGGTGGCTTTAGGGCATCCAAGAAGCATTTCAAGGAGAATCAAGGGGCAGCCAGGTATTGTTAATGGTGGCCAGGTCAGGATCCAGTCTGGCAGGGTCTTGGATTCAAGGTTAAACCCAGTTCTAAATTTGGGACTTATCCCCAGGCTCGCCCCCAGGCTTTTACTATGTAGACATGTATTCCTACACACATTAGGTACGGTTTTGTATATTTCCAAACAATATACAGGCATAATAGTGTAGGCATCTTTCTGCAACTTTGTTCATGCAGCGTTGTGATTCACACATGTTGATACCGTTCCTCTAGTCTAGTCCACTGATTTTCACTGATGCATGGTATTCTATGGTATTCTACAGCTTATATCTCCTTTTTTTGCATGATTGACATTTGGATAGTTTCCAATTTTCCTACGGTACAAAAGATGCTGCATTTGTGAACAGTTCCTGAGCATGGGATTAAGAGTTTCTCCAAGGTAAACCCAGGAGTGGAATTGCTGGGTGGGAGAGGTATGTGAACTTCAACTTCCTTCATCTGCCCAAATTGCTCTCCAGAGTCATTGCACTGATTTACATTTTTCCTTCCTTCCTTCCTTCATTCCTTCCTTCCTTTTTTTGAGATAGGGTCTTAGTCTGTCACTCAGGCTGGAGTGCAGTGGTGTGAACATGGCTCACTGCAGCCTTGACCTCCTGGGCTCAAGCTTTTTTTCCCACCTCAACCTCCTAAGTAACTGGGACCACAGCTGTGTGGTGTGCCACTGTGCCCAGCTAATTAAAAAAAATAAATTATAGAGACAGGGTCTCACCACATTGCCTAGGCTGGTTTGAAACTTCAGCCTCAAATGATCCTCCTATTTTGGCCTCCTAAAGTGGTGGGATTACAGGCATGAGCCACCACACCTAGTTCCAACTGATATTTTCATCAATAGTACGTGGGTGTTCCAGCTGATCAGCACCACCACTTGGTATTGCCAGAATTAAGCTGTTAGTCTGTTGAGTGGGAACCAATATGCTGATGTGGATTTAATTTGCATTTCCTGATTACTAATGTAGCTATCTTTTAATTAGGTTTTTTGGTCATTTCAGTTTCCTCTTCTGTAAATTCCTTGTTCATATCTTTTTTTTTTTTGAGACGGAGTCTCACTCTGTCGCCCAGGTTGGAGTGTAGTGGCACGATCTCAGCTCACTGCAAGCTCTGCCTCCTGGGCTCAAGTGATCCTCATGCCTCAGCCTCCTGAGGAGCTGGGACTACAGGCCAAACCACCATGCCAAGCTAATTTTTTGTATTTTTTGGTAGAGATGGGGTTTAATTTTTTGTATTTTTGGTAGAGACGGGGTTTTATCATGTTTCCCAGGCTGGTCTCGAACTCCTGAGATCAAGCGATCTGCCCCGCCTTGGCCTCCCAAGTGCTGAGATTATAGGCATGAGCCACCGTGTCAAGCCTGTTTGCCCATTTTCTTTTCCTTATTGGTATGTGGGTATTCTATATACATTCTGAATACTAATACTGTGTTGGTCATATGTTGTAGTTACCTTCTTCTACTTGGTAGCTTTAGGTTTCAACTTTTTTAAAAATGCGTATTTTTTTATTTAAAAAATTGAGATGTGGTCTCACTATGTTGTCAGGGCTGGTCTCGAACTCTTGAACTCAAGTGATCCTCCCACTTCGGCCTCCCAAAGTGCTAGGATCGCAGGCTGGAGCCACCACACCTGGCCAGGTTTCACCTTTTCATGGCGTCTTTTGTTTGTTTATTTGAGACAGGGTCTTACTCTGTTGCCCCAGTTGGAGTGCAGTGCTGTGATCACCGATTACTGCAGCCTCAACTTCCCTGGCTCAGGTAATCCTCCCTGAGCCTCAGTCTCCTGGGTAGCTGGGACCACAGGCTCAAGCCATCATGCCCGGCTAATTTTTTGTAATTTTTATAGAGACGGGGTTTTGCCATGTTGCCCGGGCTGTTCTCAAACTCCTGGGCTCAAGCAATCCACCCACCGTGGCCTCCCAAGGTACTTGGATTACAGGCGTAAACCACTGTGCCTGGCCCATTAATGGTGTCTTTTAACACACAGATTTTTAATTTTAATAAGGTTAAATCCTCATAAGAAATCTGCGTGGTTTATCCTTTGAGATGGAGTTTCACTCTGTCATCTAGGCTGGAGTGCAGTGGCACAATCTTGGCTCACTGCAACCTCTGTCTCCTGGGTTCAGGTGACTCTCCTGCCTCAGCCTCCTGAGTAGCTGGGATTACAGGCGCCCGCCACCACACCCAGCTAATTTTTGTATTTTTAGTAGAGACGGGGTTTCGCCATGTTGGCCAGGCTGGTCTGGAACTCCTGACCTCAGGTGATCCACCTGCCTTGGCCTCCCAAAGTGCTCGGATTACAGGCATTAGCCACCTCGCCCGGCCTTTACATTTTTTTTTATAGAGATGGGGGTCTGCCCATGTTGCCCAGGCTGGTCTTGAACTTATGCGCTCAAGTGATCCTCCTGCCTCAGTCTCCCAAAGTGCTGGGATTACAGGTGGGAGGTACTGCGTCCAGCCTAAAATGTTTAAAGTTAGGTTTTTGCATTAGGTTTGTGTGTACCTGGAATGACTTTTGTATATGAAGTGAGACAGAGGTCCAGTTTCATTTTTCCCCATATCATCAATTGTCCTAGCGCCATTTATTAGCCCGTCGCTTCCCACTTATTTATTATTATTTTTTTTTGAGACGGATTCTCTCTGTCGCCCAGACGGGAGTGCAGTGGCACGATCTTGGCTCACTGCAAGCTCCGCCTCCCGGGTTCACGCCATTCTCTCGCCTCAGCCTCCCGAGTAGCTGGGACTACAGGAGCGTGCCGCCACGCCCGGCTAATTTTTTGTATTTTTAATAGAGACAGGGTTTCACCGTGTTAGCCAGGATGGTCTCGATCTCCTGACCTCGTGATCCGCCTGCCTCGGCCTCCCAAAGTGCTGGGATTACAGGCGTGAGCCACCGCGCCCAGCCACTTCCCACTTATTTCTTAAGGGGGAAAAGGCAATGGTTGTTTTGAAAAAAATTAACCTATCAAAATAAAATATCAGCAGTTGAAACTAACAATGTATTAATAACAATAATATTATGACCAAGTTGCGTCTACCCCAAGAATTCAAGAATGGTTTACCATTAGAAAGTTTATTGATGTAACTGATCTCATTAACAGATTAAAGGAGAATACCCATATGATCATCTTAATAGATGTACGAAAAGCATGCAATAAAATACCTATTTATTATAACTGCGAATATTTTGTGTTTTTCCTTAAAAATGCAGTGTTTTTAGGAATTAAAGTTCAGAGCAGCAAAAGTCAAACAAAAACCAAGTCTGAGCAATAGAGCTACTACAGTGCCCATCACAGTGTCTGCTCAGGTGACTTCTTAAGGTCATGTCCAGCTCTATGTTTCTGTGACCACAAATAGCATCTTTGGCAAGTCTAGTTTCAGTTGGTCTTTGTCCAGCTCCTGGATTCCTCCATGCAGGGCCTGAGAAGCCCTGAGGGATAAAAGATTAATCCGGTCCAGTGGACTCTGTGGTTCCTCAACTCCAAGTGCCCCCAGCATAGGTCGGACCTGCCTCTCACGCAATGGATCCCCTGGCGGCAACCCGAGACCGGTTCTCCTACCCGCATTCGGCCAAGTCTCTCGCTCTGCCCAGGACGCACAGATGAGAGCGCTCCGAAGACTGGTGGGTCTATCTTTCGGTCTTTCCTAATTTTCCCGTCCTCTGGGGAAAGGTCAGAGATACCTGAACCAAAGTGTGTGTGTGTGTGTTGGGGGGGGGGGGGTGTAGGTGGGGCGTGCATCTGTGCACAACCAAGGGCTTGGCCCTCCGGAGAACGCCCAGGGGCAATGGCCTCCGAGGTTCTGGCGGCCGGCAGTGGCGACCGGCGCAGGGAATCGCGCAGGGTTGCGGCTGAGGTCAGACCAGCGAGAGACAGAGACCCGCAGACATTTAGTCCAGAGACTGTAGCAAAGGAGGGGGACGAGGGGCCAGAGCCGGAATTTCGGGGGAGGACTTGGGAGCGCGGCGACCAGTCGCTTGCTGGCATTTGCGAGGGCGAATGCAGGGGCTTGGCCGAGATGACCTTGGACCAGAGCTCCCTTCCGGCCTGCAGAGATGAGCTTGGGGCTTAGCCGAGTAAGGAGTGAGCGGCTTTTCAGCCTCAGTGCTGCGGCAGAGGCGGATGGAAGATGAACTGGAGCCGTCCTTACGGCCTCGGACGCAGGTGAGCTCCCAGCGGCGGCGACAAACCCCGCGGCGGTGACCCCAAACCCCCCCCCCCGCGGCGGCGACTCCCCCCCAACACGCTGGGGCGAACTCCCCCACAACACGCTGGGGCGAACTCCCCAGCACCCCCAGCCCTTCTTAAAACCGCTGTGAGTCCGCGCATGCGCCTCAGGCGCCCTCCGCGACACTCTAGCGGCTCTGCGCTTCACTGCGCCTGAGCGTGAGTCTCAGGCCGTAGTCCCGGCCATCGTTTAGCGTTGCGCGAACCCTCAGCTGGTGCGGCCGCTCTCAGTACCCACTGCGCTTGCGCTACAGCTTCGTCTAGACGGGTTTGCTCCTCTCAAACGCTCACTGCGCGTGCGCTAGCTCCTCTTTCACAACTGGGCGCTGCGCGCTGCCCTTCCCTCCGCGCACAGTCTGCCGGCTCACCGCTTGCTAATGGCAGCCGGGGTCTCCCTGGGACAGCAAGACCTCCGCTCAGGCCCCTCTTTCGAATGCTCCATGCCCTCCTGCGATCTAGAATGGTATGAATTCTCATCCTTGCCCAGACCAGGCGTTTCAGATGAGGGATTGCGGATTTGAGTGAACTGCGCAGGTGCAGCCACCTGGGAGGCTTAACTAAGTCGTCAAATGTTCAAAAATATCGTGCTTGTATGTACAGTGGCGTTAGGTGCTAGGCTCAGATGTGCATAGGCAGGTGTTTACGCCCAGGGTCGGCCTGTGGGCCAGAGCAAGGTTGCTGGACCCTGGCATCCCAGCCCCCAGAGATGCTAAATCCTCTGCCGATCAGCCCTGACCTCAGAGGCAGTAAGCCCTCCGAGCGCTGCAATCCTGACTGCTCGCCCCCTCCCGAGACTGTTTCCCACCCCCGCCTCTTTCCTCCTCATGCTCCCTCAGCTCTGACCTGACGTCCTGCCTCACAGAGGGAAAGGGCGCAGCCAGAGGAGAGCGCCCGCACTGCACTGCCCACCGCTTCTATGGGTTCCTTCCCAATCTGGACTGATTTCTTTAGGTATTTGCATGGCACATTCCCTCACCTCCTTTGTCTTGATTTGCACTTGTATTCCTTGACAGCCTTATTTAAAATAGCACCAACTAAGGTGGGAGGATCGCCCAGGAGTTCGAAGCTGCAGGGATCTAATAGGATCTCACCACTGCACTCCAGCGTGGGCGACGTAGCGAGACCTTGTCTCTAAAAAAAAAAACAAAATAAAATAAAATAGCACCACCTGGTCCAAACACTTCCTACGCCCCTTCACTGCTTTAAGTCTCTGTAGCAGCAGCTGATGTACTATATATTTTACTTGTTCATTTTGCGATTGCTTGTCTTTCTCTGCTGGAAGGAAAGCTCTGACAGCTCATGGATTTTGTCTGTCGTTCACTGCTGTATCCCAACACCTAGAACAGTAGGATTATTGACCATAATAGGGAGGCAATAAATCTTTGTTTGCTGAATTAATGGTCCCTATCGTAGCTAATGTCTGAATGCTTACCATGACCAGGCACGGTATAGGCAGTCTCCATGCATGATCTCATTGAATTCAACAATTTCCTGTAGTCTTAGAGACCTGTCAATATCTCCTGCTACATGAGCTCAGCTGCCATCAAGCACTGTGTTCGCTGCTTCCTTCACATCTGCTGTCTTAAGGGAGCTCTCATTTCCATGCGGCCCCGTGGAGCTGTAATTTGGCCTCAATGGGACCAGATGCCAGGTTTCTCACCTGGCTTCTTCCTAAGGCTTCCAGCCTTAGAGAAAGTTACTTAGGCCTTATTGGAACTATGGGCAGCCAGGGCCCCTGTCACCAACCTGTCTCCAGACCTATGGCAAGGCCTTCAGCAGGATTCTGCCCTCCAGAGCCACTTCCTCTGCTCCCCCACCCTCCAGTGCAGTATCTCACTGAATGGTGAAAGCACAGCTGTCTCTTTCCCAGCTGTATCTTGCTCCCCAGCACACTTCCTGGCTGAGATAAACATTCAGTATTTTTTTTTTTTTTTTTTTTTTTTGAGATGGAGTCTCACTCTGTTGCCCAGGCAGGAGGGCAGTGGCGCGATCTGGGCTTACTGCAACCTCCGCCTCCCTCCCGGATTTAAGCAATTCTGCCTCAGCCTTCTGAGTAGCTGGGATTACAGGTGCCCACCACCAAGCCCGGCTAATTTTTGTATTTTTAGTAGAGACAGGGTTTTATCATGTTGGCCAGGCTGGTCTCGAACTCCTGACCTCAAGTGGTCTGCCCACCTCGGCCTCCCAAAGTGCAGGGATTGCAGCTGTGGGCCACGACATCCGACCAACACTCAGTATTTGACTAATGAATGAATAAATAGTCCGTAGGTTCTGGAAACTTCAGAAAACCTTAGCCAAACATCCTTCTGTCATGAAAATTGTATCAAAGTTTTCAAAAATAATACATTTAATTCTACAGAACAATTTGCCAGAACAAGAAAGGCAGTATTTTTGGGGGGAAGATATCAACGATTCAATTTTTGTAAAGTCAACTACTTTGCAAATACCTAGGAAAATACCTGAGGGAAGGAGTTCATTGTTGTGCCTTTGGAGGAGTGGAGAACTTTCAGTATATACTGAATTTTCAAAAATCTTAACAAACGTGTCATTTTGTAATTAAAAATCACAAAAGAGTGGGCTGGGTATGGTGGCTCACGCCTGTAATCCTACCACTTTGGGAGGCCAAGGCGAGTGTATCGCTCGAGCTCAGGAGTTTGAAACCAACCTGGGCAATATGGTGAAATCCCATCTCTACGAAAAAATTAGCCCAGCATGATGGTGTGTGCCTGTAGTCCCAGCTACTTGGGGGGCTGAGGTGGGAGGATCGCTTGAGCCCAGGAGGTTGAGGCTGCAGTGAATCAAGATTGCGACACTGCACTCCAGCCTGGGTGACAAAATGAGACACTGTCTCAAAAAACAAAACAGAAAATCACCAAAGGAGAAAGATAAATACTTCTGTGAATCCCTAAGACGACCTCAACTACAGGTCGGGTGCGGTGGCTCACGTCTGTAATCTCAGCAATTTGGAGGCTGAGGTGGGCAGATCACTTGAGGTCAGGAGTCTCTACTAAAAATACAAAAATTAGCTGGGTGTGGTGGTGCATGCCTGCAATCCCAGCTACTCGGGAGGCTGAGGCAGGAGAATCGCTTGAACTGGGAGGTGGAGATTGCAGTGAGCCAAGATTGCGCCATTGCACTCCAGCCTGGGCGGCAGAGCAAAACTCCGTCTCTCTTTTTTTTTTTGAGACGGAGTCTCACTCAACCTCCACCTCCCGGGTTCAAGCAGTTCTCTGCCTCAGCCTCCCGAGTAGCTGGGATTACAGACGCCTGCCAATACGCCCAGCTAATTTTTCTTTTTTTGAGACCGAGTCTCGCTCTGTCGCCCAGGCTGGAGTGCAGTGGCGCTATCTCGGCTCACTGCAAGCTCCGCCTCCCGGGTTCACACCATTCTCCTGCCTCAGCCTCCCCAGTAGCTGGGTCTACAGGCGCCCGCCACCACGCCTGGCTAATTTTTTGTATTTTTAGTAGAGACGGGATTTCACCGTGTTAGCCAGGATGGTCTCAGTCTCCTGACCTCGTGATCCGCCCGCCTCGGCCTCCCAAAGTGCTGGGATTACAGGCATGAGCCACCGTGCCCGGCCAATTTTTGTATTTTTAGTAGAGATGGGGTTTCACCATCTTGGCCAGGCTGGTCTTAAACTTCTGACATTGTGATCCACCCGCCTAGGCCTCCCAAAGTGCTGGGATTACATGTGTGAGCCACTGCGCCAGGCCAAGACTCAGTCTCAAAAAAAAAAAAAAAAAAAAAGAAAATCCCAACTACAAAGGATGAGGCATCAGGGACGCCTTGGGGAATTCTCCCTCCATCTCTAAGGGTGTTTCACTGTCCTTTTGTGTACCAAGTGTGCATGACTCATGGGTACCCAGCCTAGAAGTAGGCTTCATTATCTGCAGGTCCAGGTAAGGAAGTCACTTAGGATGAGGAAGGAAGGGGAGAGCTGGGATAGGGACCAGGCACCTGGGCCATTTATGCTGCCTCTCTGCTACTCATATATCCCCAAGTCCTTGCACCTGCAGGTCCATGTGGCATCTTCTCTTAGCCTCATTGCAGAACATGCTGGTGGGAGGTAAGAGAGGTGGCTCAGCCCAGATTCCTGGAGCCTGGCCACTCTGTTGGAGAAGGTTTTCCTGGGGCAAGTCAGAGGCTCCTGTCCTGCTGGAGGCAGAGCCTTACTCTACTGGGGCCCCAGCTCAGGGGACTGTCTTCCCCAAACACAGCAGACGTGCTCAGGGGCAGCCCAACAAGGAGGGATGGGAACCGCTCTCCAGCTCAGGGAAATGTTGGGGCTATGGGTGGGGTGAGGGTAAAGTGGGGTCCTGGACTCAGAACAGGAGGCTTGGGTTCCTCTGCTACCTGCCAGCCATGTGACCCGGGTAACTCCTCTCTGTGCCTCGCTTTCCTCATCTGCAAAGTGGAGACATCACTGCCTGATTCAAATAAATTGCAATGCTGTGATTGGCAGCTCTGGTCCAGGGAGGGGGTGGAGGCTGTTGTTGGTCACTCTGTGTTCTCTCCTCTCTCCTCAGATTCAGGGCAGGATCCTGCTCCTGACCATCTGCGCTGCCGGCATTGGTGGGACTTTTCAGTTTGGCTATAACCTCTCTATCATCAATGCCCCGACCTCGGTATGTATCCTCTCTGGGTGGAGACTGTCCCTGTCTGAGTGGGTACTGGCTAACAGCTGCCCACTGAGGGGCTTCAGCCAGGCATCCACTAGGTGGCACTTTCTGCCACAAGTTTGTCTCCATTGGGTTGGCCCACAGGTTCCTGCAGGTTCAAACTGAGCATACATCTTCCCCAAACCTGAGTCCTCCTGAGTCCCTAATCTCAGCAGATGACTCCATCTTCCACCTAGTGATGGGGGGTCAGCCTTGACTCTTCTCTTCATCTCTTGGACACTAAGTCCTTCCTAACTACCTCTGGAATCCAGCCACTTCTCCCCATGTTTCTACCACATTCCCAGTTCTGGCCCAGCCTCCTCACTGGCCTCCTTGCCTTCAGCCTCTCCCCACCTTGATCTCTTCAAGTCACTCCCCTGCTCAGAATTTTTTTTTTTTTTTTTTTTTTGAGATGGAGTTTCGCTCTTGTTGCCCAGGCTGGAGTGCAATGGCACGATCTCGGCTCACCGCAACCTCCGCCTCCCAGGTTCAAGCGATTCTCCTGCCTCAGCCTCCCGAGTAGCTGGGATTGCAGGCATGCGCCACCATGCCCAGCTAATTTTGTATTTTTAGTAGAGACGGGGTTTCTCCCTGTTGGTCAGGCTGGTCTCAAACTCCCAACCTCAGGTGATCCGCCTGCCTCAGACTCCCAAAGTACTGGGATTATAGGCATGAGCCACCGTGCCCGGTCTCATCAATGTTATTTATAAAGTAGCCAGTGAAGATTAAGTTTCCGTGTTCAGCGGTGAGGCCTTGAGCTATCATGGCCTCAGCTTCATGGAAAAAGGAAGAAGAAATTTTAAAAAGCAAGCAGGGCAGGCAGACCTGACCAAATGAACCCCTCGGTTTCACTGTCTCACACCTTCGCTCCCCCAACCCTGATACCAAAGCAAGTTAAGTATAGTTCCTCAAATACCTATGACACAGCCCTTCCTCTAAGCCTCCTTCCACGGAGGGGCCCTCTCTCTTCCACCTGTAGAAGCCCACCCCAGATACCACCACCTTCTTGAAACCTTTTTCCCTCTCCAGCCCTTGGTGCAGGCTGTCCTCTCTTAGGCTGTGTGAGGGCTGTTTTGTGTCCATCTCCTCTCTCCTGCTGATTTGCTCGCAGCATCTGAGTCATCTTTGAATCTCTGGCCCTTGATGGTAGCCTGGCCCGAGCCAATGTTCTGTGAGTGTCTGTGGAAAGGATAGGTCTTTCAGCCCCAGTGATAGAAGCCCACCTCTAACTTGCTTAAGTAAGAAGGGCAAGTACCTAATCATGTAACTGGGAATGATGGGATGTGGGGCTTCACACAGCACTGGGGGAGAGCTGCAGGAACCAGGCCCCAGGACAGAACTGTGGCTGTCCTGCCCCTGTTTTTCCTCTCTCTCTGGGGTTTTTTTTTTTTTTTTGGGGGGGGGGACAGAGTCTTGCTCTGTCACCCAGGCTGGAGTGCAGTGGTGCAATTTCGGCTCACTGCAACCTCCGCCCCGTCCCGAGCTCAGGCGCTCAAGCGATCCTCCTACCTCAGCCTCCCAAGTAATTGGGACCACAGGCATGTACAACAAAGCCCAGCTATTTTATTTGTATTTTTTAGTAGAGATGGGGTCTCATCATGTTGCCCAGGCTGGTCTCAAACTCCTGAGCTGAAGTGGTCCGCCCACCTCGGCCTCTTGAAGTTCTAGGATTACAGGCATGAGCCACCGTGCCCAGCTTGGCCTTGTTTTCATACCCAGTTGGGGAGCTGCTGTCACCAGATTCACTTCCTGCCAGCTGAGAACTCACCCCACCAACAAAAGTCTTCCAGGTTAGCTCATGTAGAAAGGCAGGAAAGAGCCTAAGGGGCTGGTTTGGATTACATGTCCACTCCCAGACCAGTAATGTGGTCAGGAGGCTGGGATGCTCAGATTGGCCAGATCTGGGCCAGGTGATCACCTTTATGGGGAACCAAGAGCTGTAATTGACCATCGAGAGAACTTCCTCCAAAGTAATATTTGCTAGCAGAAGATAGAGGTGGGGATAGAAAGAATGATAGCAGCCCAGCCTCTTAAAGAAAGGATGAGAGTTTAGAAAGGGAGATCTGAGCTGGCTGCATTGGTTTATTTTTTATTTATTTATTTTCTGAGACAGAGTTTTGCTCTTCTTGCCCAAGCTGGAGTGCGATGGCGTGATCTCGGCTCACTGCAACCTCCACCTCCTGGGTTCAAGCGATTCTCCTGCCTCAGCCTCCCGAGTAGCTGGGATTACAGGCGCCCACCACCACGCCTGGCTAATTTTTTGTATTTGTAGTAGAAATGGGGTTTCACCATGTTAGCCAGGCAGGTCTCAAACTCCTGACCTCAGGTGATCCGCCTGCCTTGGACTCCCAAAGTGCTGGGATTACAGGGGTGATGCATTGGTTTATTTATTCATTAATTCATCAAGCATTTGAGCACCCACTTCAGTGCACACTCAGACTAGAGAGGGGTCCATCCCAGGCCGGGCAGGGCACTCTCAGACCTTACCTCCCACAGCCATCACCAGCCTCTATGAAGGAGACTTTCCTAGGCTCAGAGGCTTCCCCTACCCTGCTGAATGGTGTTAAGTTCTAATTGTTAAAGAAAAAGTTATTCAGGCTGGGCGTGGTGGCTCATGCCTGTAATCCCAGCACTTTGAGAGGCTGAGGCAGGCGGATCATTTGAGGTTAGGAGTTTGAGACCAGCCTGGCCAACATGATTAAACCCTGTCTCCACTAAAAATAGAAATATTAGCTGGGCATGGTGGCGTGTGCCTGTGATCCCAGCTCCTCCAGAGGCTGAGGCAGGAAAATTGCTTGAACCCAGGAAGCGGAGGTTGCAGTGAGCTGAGATCTCGCCACTGTGCTCCAGCCTGGGCGACAGGGAGACTCCCTCTCAAAAAAAAGAAAACAAAAAAACAAAAAACAAAACTGGGCACAGTGGCTCACGCCTGTAATCCCAGCACTTTGGGAGTCTGAGGCAGATGGATCCACTGAGGTCGGGAGTTCAAGACCAGCGTGACCAACATGGAGAAACCCCGTGTCTACTAAAAATACAAAATTAGCCAAGCATGGTGGCGCATGCCTATAATCGCAGCTACTTGGGAGGCTGAGGCAGGAGAATTGCTTGAACCTGGGAAGCAGAGGTTGCAGTGAGCCAAGATTGCATCATTGCACTCCAGCCTGGGCAACAAGAGCAAAACTCCATCTCAAACAAAAACAAAAACAAAAAACTATTCAATGACACTTGTCAAAGCACAGTAATGAAGACTTTATTCAAGAGGTGGCAAGCACTAGTTGTAGGGACCGTGGCAATGGGGTCCTGCCCTGAGGCAGAAAGATTGGACTCAATTTCAAATACAGCAATGGGCAAGTGAGAACTGATAGCCAAGGAGCAGAGTGGGGTCAGCGGGTGCACAATGACTAAGAGGATCATCAGGCATTTGTGGGGGATTCTGGTTAAATTGTCCTAACAGGATTCTTGTTGAGGGCAGGCCAGGGTAACTAGACATCATGGAGGATGGCAGAGGATAAGGAGGCCGATTAGATTTTGAGAGTGATCAGATGTGGAGGATGAGGATTCTAGCTAAACCAACTTAGCAGGATACTTGCTAAAATTGAACAAGGCAGAGATGAACACAGAAGTCCAAAAGTTGAGACCTAGTTGAAAAAGAGCTCAGAAGGCCGGGTGCAGTGGTCCATGCTTCTAATCCGAACACTTTGAGAGGCCGAGGTGGGAGGATTGCTTGAGCCCCGGAGTTTGAGACCAGCCTAAGCAACACAATGAGACCCAGTATCTACAAAAAAGTAAAAAAAATTCAACAGGGCACAATGGCATGGGCCTGTAGTTGTAGGGACCTGTGAGGCTGAAGTTGGAGGATGGCTCGAGCCCAGGAGTTCGAGGCTACAGTGAGCTATGATCATGCCACTGCACTCTAGCCTGGACAACAGAGGGAGACACTATCTTTAAAAGAAAAAGAAAAAGAAAAAAAGAGCTTAGAAAACTCTGAGGAGAATCTTTGTCAATGGTCACTCTTGAGGAGTTCCACCCAATGTCAGGGGAGGCTGGCCCTGGTCCCAGCTCCTGTGGACAGTTCCTCCCCCGAGAGGCAGCTGGTGGGCACTAGGCTGACAGTCATTGCCCTGAGCTGGGCAGGGGAGAGCTGGCCCAGCACCTGAACCTGCTGCTCTCCCTTGTGTTCTGTTCTGTCAGGAGACCTGCAAATGACATTTCATCTCTAACCAAGAGAAGGGTGTCCATGTCTTCCTCATGTCTTTCCTAACCATGTGGCTTCCCTTCACTCACCTGAGGTTTGGAGTCTGGGGAGTCCAAACTACCTGGTACAACTCTGACCTGTGGCTAACGCTGTGAGCAAGTCATTTCACCTCTCCCTGAGCCTAATCCCCAGTCTTGACAGTGACCAAGGCTGGGCATGGTTGCTCATGTCTGTAATCCCGGTGCTTTGGGAGGCTGAAGCAGGAGGATTGCTGGAGGCCAGGAATTGGAGAACAGCCTGGGCAATATAGTGAGACCCTGCCTCTACAAAAAAATTTAAAAATTAGCCTGGCATGCTGGTATGTGCCTGTTAGTTTCAGCTACTCAGGAGGCTGAGGCAGGAGGGTCGCTTGAGCCCAGGAGCTGGAGGCTGCTCTGAGCTATGACCAGTGGATGGAGAGATTACTGAAATTGGAAGGAAAGAGACATAGGTCCCCTTGAGAGGATCGCAGCCAGGCTGAGGCAACCTCCCAGGGAGGGAGCCAGGGAACAGACACTCCTACTTCTCTCTCCTGCCTCCTGATGTCCTGCTGATGCTCACCATTGGCCAAGTTGGTCAGTAAGGGAGCCCACTGATGTGGGCTGCGCAGGTGGCTCCCTGGGGCAAAAGCAGGGTGGGAGGGGACTGCAGTGGATTCCTCGGGTATGGTATAATAAGAAATATAATAGATCTTTGTCCTTGGTTCCAGGCACAGAGCTCCTAAAACTCTTGGAATTTTTTTTTTTTTTCAGACGTAGTTTTGCTCTTGTCACTGGAGTGCAATGGTGCAATCTTGGCTCACTGCAACCTCCACCTCCCGGGTTCAAGCAATTCTTCTGCCTCAGCCTCCCGAGTTGCTGGGATTACAGGTGCCTGCCATCACACCTGGCTAATTTTTTTTTTTTTTTTTTTTTTTTTGTATTTTTAGTAGAGATGAGGTTTCACCATGTTGGCCAGGCTGGTCTTGAATTCCTGACCTGAGGTGATACGCCCATCTCGGCCTCCCAAAGTGCTGTGATTACAGGTGTGAGCCACCGTGCCTGGCCACAGAATTTCTTGAGTGATAGGAGCATCTTTTGTTATTTGCAATGAGCCCCATTTCATCATACCTGTGCTTATGCTAATGAGATGACAGGGTAGGGCCACTAGATTGCCTCAGGATGGAGCTGGTCACCAAAAAGACCAAGAGATTAGAGGGTCAGAATGTTCAGCCCCACTCACGGAGCTCTAGGAAAGGGAGAGGAGCTGAAGATTAAGGTCTATAAAAACTCTTGAATGACAAGATTTGATGAGCTTCCAGGTTCGTGAACACATTGAGGTGCTGGGAAGGTGGTGCTCCTGGAGGGGACATGGAAGCCTCTAGCAACCTACTCTCCCAGGATCAGGCCCAGTGCATCTTTCCCATCTGGCTATTCATAAGTGGTATCCTTCATAACAAACCAGTAAATGTGAGTAAAGGGCCTTCCTGAGTTTCGTGAGCCATTGTTGCAAATTATCAAACCCACAGAAAGGATCCTAGGAATCCCCAATTGATGGCCAGTTGGTCAGAAGTGCAGGAGTTGCACTTGGCATCTGAAGAGGGGACAGTCTTGTGGAATGGAGCCCTTTGACTTGTGGGATTTGATGCTAACTCCAGGTGGATAGTGTCAGAATGGGATTACATTGTAGTACACCCAGCTTGTGTCCGGAGAGTTAGAGAATTGCTTGATGTGGGAAAATATCCACACATTTGCTGTCAGGAGTGTTGTGTGAGTAGAGAGAAATAGTGTTTTCGCAGAGAGGGGCAAATGGAGCAAGTCCAGTGCTAGGCTCTGAGAGATATTGCCCATGAAAGAACCAGCATGGTGCCCTGCACAAGGGAGGTGCTCAGGCGAGTTGGTTCCTGCTCCAGGGGGAGCTCAGAAGACACGGTGCCTGTTCTCATCGCCTGTTCTGCAGAGGCATGGAGCCCTGTTGGGGAGAAGGCTTGTTTTGTCTAGCACCCCCACGCCACCATCCCCAGAAGGCTGACTGGCATTTCTGTCCACAGCACATTCAGGAATTCACCAATGAGACGTGGCAGGCGCGTACTGGAGAGCCACTGCCCGATCACCTAGTCCTACTTATGTGGTCCCTCATCGTGTCTCTGTATCCCCTGGGAGGCCTCTTTGGAGCACTGCTTGCAGGTCCCTTGGCCATCACGCTGGGAAGGTAAGTGCTTCCTGCATACCCCCTGAATGCCCTTTAATGAGGAGCGCTGCAGCCTGCAGGCTGAGGAATGTGGAAGAAGGAAGAGGCCCGGCAAGCTCCAGGCCCAGATCAGCTCCTCATCCAGCCTCTTAACTCTGCCTGGAGTTTCACCTTGCAAGACACGTCTTCAGGGATTTGGTAGAGCAAACAGTCCTGTGCTACAAGAGAGGGAGGACTCCTGGTTTCTAATTTCATGTCTGCCAACAAGTGCTAACTGACCTTAAACAAGTTATTTTCTTCCTGTGCATCACTCTCCTCCTGCGTATCTAATGCAGTTCTTGGATTTCAAAGAATACAAACTGACTCTGATAACAGAATCAAAAATGTAATAGCTGGAAGGATAGTGGGGCAGCTCATAGCATGAAAGAAGTTCTTAGAAGCCAGGCCTGGTGAGGCATGGTGGCTCACCCACGTAATCCCAGCATTTTGGGAGGCTGAGCGGGGCCAATTGCATGGCTCCAGGAGTTTGAGAACAGTCTGGGCAATATGGTGAGACCCCATCTCTACAAAAAATTAGCTAGGAATGGGCTGGGCGCAGTGGCTCATGCCCGTAATCCCAGCACTTTGAGAGGCTGAGGCGGGTGGATCACCTAAGGTCAGGAGCTTGAGACCAGCCTGACCAACATGGTGAAAACCTATCTCTACTAAACATACAAAAATTAGCAGGGCGTGGTGGCACACTCCTGTAGTCCTGGCTACTCGGGAGGCTGAGGCAGGAGAATCGCTTGACCCCGCAAGGCAGAGGTTGCTGTGAGCCAAGATCATACCACTGCACTCCAGCCTGGGCAACAGAACAAGACTCCATCTCATAAAAAAAAAAAACCAGTTATGGTGGCGCATGCCTGTAGACTCAGCTACTCGGGAGGCTGCAGCAGGAAGATCACCTGAGCCCAGGAGATCGAGGCTGCAGTGAGCCTTGATTGTGCCACTGTACTCCAGCCTGGATGACACAGTGAGCCCCTGTCTCAAAACAGCTTGCTTACTAGCAATCTTAGTCTATTTTCGTTGCCATAACAAAATAACTGAGACTGGGTAATGTATAAAGAACAGAAATTTACTTTCTCACAGTTCTGGAGGCTGTGAAGTCCAAGATCAAGGCACCAGCAGATTCAGTGTACTGTGAGGGCTACTCTTTCTGCTTCCAAGATGGTGCCTTGTCCCTGTGTCCTCACATGGCAGAAAGGGCGAATGCTGTGTCCTCATATGGTGAAAGACAAAAGGGCAAAAGGCAAAAAGAGCCTGCCTAGTTCCCTCCAGCCCTTTTATAAAGCAGTAGTCCCATCAATGAAGGTGGAGTTCTCTTGGCCTAATCAATCTCCCAAAGGCCTACCTCTAAATACTGTTGCATTGGAAATTAAATTTCAACCTGAATTTTGGAAGAGACACAAACCTTCAAACCATAGCACCAGCACTGGATCAGCAAGACTGGATTAGACCACTGGGCTCATATCTGCACCGTGGGGAGTAGGGGAACAGTCGCAAACAAAAGTGGGGCTCTTCCCACGAAGAAGACGGAGGTAATAACTATTGCGCGGCTATCTCATGATACCTGGTACAGTTGGCATAAGCATGAAAGGAAGAAATTAAAAATTCAAATTTAGCATGTATGCCTATTCTAATTAAAGCAAATGTCTGTTCCCCTCCCCAGGACAGGGGGATGTAGTTCTTCCATTCAGCAGCTGACTGGAGCTCTGAAATGTGTTGCCATTGTTGGGTGCTCAGGGTTGGTTGTGTAGGGGAACACAACCATCTTGGTGACAGGAAGCCCCTATTGTTCAGCCCATGTGCATTTTCTGTCCTTGCTACCCTATTTGCTTTGTTTATCACCCAACTGAGTAAGCACCGGGATGGTCAAGGAAGGCAGTTGAATGCCATCTACAGATAGAGGGTCATATTGCCCATCTGCTTATGAAGAGCCTCTTTGTAGTGGGAGGGGGCTTCTGATAAGCAGAAACGTATTTATGTGTATTTTCAGGTTCTGGGCTAATTTTATTTTATTTTTTATTTTTTATTTTTTTTTGAGACGGAGTTTCGCTCTTGTTGCCCAGGCTGGAGTGCAATGGCGTGATCTCAGCTCACCGCAACCTCCGCCTCCCGGGTTCCAGTGATTTTCCTGCCTCAGCCTCCCGAGTAGTTGAAATTACAGGCGCCCACCAGCACGCCTGGCTAATTTTGTATTTTTAGTAGAGACGGGGTTTCTCCATGTTGGTCAGGCTGGTCTCGAACTCCTGACCTCAGGTGATTCACCCACCTCGGCCTCCCAAAGTGCCGGGATTACAGGCGTGAGCCACCGCGCCCAGCTATATTTTCAGGTTCTGGGCTAATTTTAAAAGATTCACCCACTTAGTGTTTCCCTGTACCTCCTTGAAACCAGTCTTCAAATTCTGCTTCATCTAAGACTTTTTGTCCAACCAAATCTTTTGAAAAAGGGACAGGCCGGGTGCGGTGGCTCCTGCCTGTAATCCCAGCACTTTGGGAGACTGAGGCGGGGGGATCACCTGAGGTCAGGAGTTCAAGACCAGCCTGGCCAACATGGTGAAACCCCATCTCTACTAAAACTACAAAAATTAGACGGGCATGGTGGTGGACGCCTGTAATCCCAGCTACTCGGCAGGCTGAGGCAGGAGAATCACCTGAACCCAGGAGGCAGAGGTTGCAGTGAACCAAGATTGTGCCACTGCACTCCAGCCTGGTAGACAAGAGTGAGACTCCATCTCAAAAAAAAAAAAAAAAAAAAGGAAAGGAAAAGAGGCAAAAGAAGTCCATGCTAGACCAGGAACGGTGGCTCACGCCTGTAATCCCAGCACTTTGGGAGACCGAGGCGGGCGGATCAGGAGGTCAGGAGATTGAGACCATCCTGGCTAACATGGTGAAACCCCATCTCTACTAAAAAAATACAAAATAATTAGCCGGGCATGGTGGTGGGTGCCTGTAGTCCCAGCTACTCGGGAGACTGAGGCAGGAGAATGGCGTGAACCTGGGAGGCGGAACTTGCAGTGAGCCGAGATCGTGCCACTGCACTCCAGCCTGGGTGACAGAGCAAGACTCTGTCTCAAAAAAAAAAAAAGCCCATGCTAAAAAATCTCTCTATAGGACAAGTTTAAGTCCTTCATTACCTTTTAGGTCCAAGCTGATGTGAGTGACCTATTCATGGGAAACTTTGGGGTCCACATTGGGCAAGTTTGGTTTATACCACTTCTATTCAGTGATGGAGTGCTGCAGGGGACACTCAACCTTAGTAGGAGGGTGTCATACAGCACCCAGATATGATGAGTACATGGCCCTATGGCATCCCACAGCCTGGTGTTTATTCCCCACTAGGGCCTAGTGACAAGGCCAGGAGCTCTTTCTCCTTCAGAGGTTAGCAGGCTGGGCATGGTGGCTCATGCCTGTAATTCCAGCACTTTGGGAGGCCAAGGCAAGAGGATCTCTTGAGCCCAGGAGTTTGAGACCAGCCTGGGCAACATAGCAGAACCCCATCTCTACAAAAAAAAAAAAATAGAAAAAATTAGCTGGGCATCGTGGCACACACCTGTGGTCCCAGCTACTGAAGAGTCTGAGGTGGGAGGATCACTTGAGCCTGGGAGGTCGAGGCTGCAGTGAGCTGTTATAGCACCACTGCACTCAAGCCTAGGTGACATAGTGAGACCCTATCTCTGAATATATATATATGGATATGGATAGTAATTTGCTGAAGGAGAGTAGCTCAACTTAAAAAGCTGTGGTTTTGCATTGTGATCCCTTTTTAGGGTATTTTAACTGCCACTTTGAGCACCACAGGCTCTCCTAAAGCTAAAGGGTTGAGTGGCAGAGCTCTTTGAACTTGGCTTGGGGCCACGATCATGTATAGTTGCTAGTACTCTGCAATGTGAATTTGGCTTCGACCCACTAGAGAATATACTTCTCTTGCTTAGCACCACTCAAAGCTACCAGGTTTTCAAGTCACCTGATAAATGTGCCAGGTCATGACACCTGATGTGGTATTCTGCTGCCTCCAAAATGGAAAGAAGCTCTCAGGGGTTTGTCCCTCCTTCTTAGAGGAAGGGGACCAAGGTGCAGCAATTTGTCATGCACTTTGGAGAAAATACGCTGCCACCTCTTAGTCCTCTAGACCTCAGGAACTTCGTTGGAGTGGCAGCCCCCTATCTCGTTATTAATCTTCTACTCTTTGTCACACTGTACCTTACCAAGACTTCTAGTGCACTTGCTGCTTCCTCTTCTCCAGGTCCTTTCTGTATGAACTCATCAAAATAGTGGGACAGCAGCATGTCCTGTGGGATGCACAGCTCCCTGTGGAATGGACTGTGGCCTACAGCTGGGCAGCTGCTATATCCTTTTTTTTTTTTTTTGAGACGGAGTCTTGCTCTATCACCCAGGCTAGAGTGCAGTGGTGCGACTCGGCTCACTGCAACCTCCACCTCCCGGGTTCAAGAGATTCTCCTGCCTCAGCCTCCTGAGTAGCTGGGATTACAGGCACGTGCCACCACGCCTGGCTAAATTTTGTATTTTTAGTAGAGACGGGGTTTCACTATGTTGGTCAGGCTGGTCCCGAACCCCTGACCTCAGGTGATCCACCCACCTCGGCACCCCCCCCAAGCTGCTGATTACAGCCACGTGTGTGTGTGTGTGTGTGTGTGTGTGTGTGTGTGTGCGCGTGTGTGTAGCATGGTGGGGGGAGCACAGTGCAAGACCTTGAATTTATTTATTATTTATTTATTAGATGGGTTCAAGTGATTCTCCTGCCTCAGCCTCCCCACTACCTGGGATTACAGGTGCCTGCTACCATGCCTGGCTAATTTTTGTATTTTTAGTAGAGATGGGGTTTCACCATGTTGGCCAGGCTGGTCTCGAACTTCTGACCTGGTGATCCCCCCACCTCAGCCTCCAAAAATGCTGGGATTATAGGCGTGAGCTGCTGCACCCAGCTGCTGCTATATACTTAAGGCAGATCGGAAGAGGTATATGACTGTTCCAGCAAGGTGAATGCTAAGTGTTTTTGGCAATGTCTGTGTATTGAAATGGAGCAAAATGCACTCACTAGATTGAAGTACTTAATTATTATTAATGGATTTATTAATTCCAGTGAGGAAAATGTATATTATTGTAATTATAATTATTAGTTACAATTGGAGTTACCACTGGATCAAGTTTGTTATAATCTACTGTCATTTTTCATTCTCTAGACACAAGAGACCTAAGCTTTGGCTCATATTTTATCACCAATGTGCTGGTGACTTTGAGCAGAACACTGGCCACTTCTGGTCTTCAGTTTCCCTCTCAGTACAGTGAGCTATATGATCACAGTGAGCTCTCCTGGGTGATCTGTATGGCAGCACTTCTGAGCTCAATATGAGGAGCCAAAGCTAATGCTTCATCATGATGGAGCAGGTGACATTTCCAATGTCCCCTCCTTGGGTTGGTGTCTGTCCCATTGACCAAGGCATTGAGATATACAGCCATTCTGAGTTGTGAGAAGTGAGTCTGTAATACATGGAGGAAAATATAAGGAAACTCTACTTCACTACCTATGCGTCTCTTCCTTCACTCTTAAAGTCCCTGTTCTTCCTCCCTGGAGTTTTATTGAATCTGAGAAATTACATATTAGTACCTTCATTGTTGCTGTTGAGACAGGGTCTCACTCTGTCACCGAGGCTGGAGTGCAGTGGCATGATCATGGCTCACTGCAGCCTGGTACTCTTGGGCTCTAGCAATCCTCCCACCTTAGCCTCCTGAGTAGCTGAAATTACAGGCGTGCGCCATCATGCATGGCTAATTTTTTTTTTTTTTGAGATGGAATTTTGCTCTTGTTGCCCAGGCTGGAGTGCAATGGTGCAATCTTGGCTCACCACAACCTCTACCTCTTGGGTTCAAGCGACTCTCCTGCCTCAGTCTCGAGTAGCTGGGATTACAGGCATGTGCCACCATGCCTGGCTAATTTTGTATTTTTTTTAGTAGAGACAGGGTTTCTCCATGTTGGTCAAGCTGGTCTCAAACTCCTGACCTTAGGTGATCCACCCACCTCAGCATCCCAAAGTGCTGGGATTACAGGCGTGAGCCACCGCGCCCAGCCTAATTTTTTTTGTATTTTTTGTAGAGATAGGGTTTCATCATGTTGACCTGCCTGGTCTCCTGGGATCAGGTGATCTGCCCGCTTCAACCTCCCAAAGTGTTGGGATTAAAGGCATGAGCCACCATGCCCAGCCCAATTTTTACAGATATTTTTAAAATTATGTGTTACAACAGACGTGTAAGTGTAGGAACTCTCATCTCATTTGACAGCAAGGATACCAGGACTGAAAGTAGTTAATGGCATACTACATACATTTGTGTGTGTGTCTAATTAAGGCTTGTTACAGTTGCAAAGAGTGGTCCCCAGGGATGGTCCCTCTGGACTGAATCACAGCCTCTCTTTCTGTGTGTTTCACTTCCCCCAAGGAAGAAGTCCCTCCTGGTGAATAACATCTTTGTGGTGTCAGCAGCGATCCTGTTTGGATTCAGCCGCAAAGCAGGCTCCTTTGAGATGATCATGCTGGGAAGACTGCTCGTGGGAGTCAATGCAGGTATGGGGTGGGGGCTTCTCGTCCTGCCTCTCTATGCCTATTAATTAATAAATTCATTAATTCCTTTTATTTCATTTCTTCCTTCATTTCCTCCCCTTATTCATTCATTTATTTTTTATTTATGCCTACCTTTGTCACAAAAGGATGTAGTATAGTTTATCTTAAAGGGCTCATATAACTAGATATTTAAAGTAGGTACAGAACAATGGAAAAGTTGTGTAGGGGTGGGGGAATAAGCATCTCCAAACTTAACACTAATACAGGTCCCATGTTTGAGTAACACTCTAAGCCATGAGCTTCCTGGTAGCCAAAGTGTAAAGGGATATAGGATGAGTTTTCTGATCTTCTCTCAGAAGCAGAATGGCCTGTTAGGTACTCCTCGATTTCTGGGGCTTTTCATGTGAGAGAGCAGAATTTTGAGCACATCCACCTGGGTTTTTAGGGGCTCCAACCAACAAGTCATCTCTTGACGCCCTACTGTTTATACAGCCCAGTGGTGCTGTTATCTATATGATGCTATCTATATTAGTTATCTGTTTGTTTGAAACAAATAACCCCAAAATTAAGTGACTGAAAATAATCAACTTTTATAATCTCACAGTTTCTGTGGGCCAGGAACCCAGGAATGTCTTAGGTAGGTGGCTCTGGCTTGGGGTCTCTGACGGGGCTGTGCTCAAGCTGTCAGGGCTGCAGACGTCGGAAGGGTTGGCTGGGGCTGGAGGATCCACTTCCAAGATGCTCCCTCACGTGCCATTGGCAGGAGGTCTCAGCTGCCCACTTTGGGGGGCTCTCCACAGAGCTGCTTGAGGATCTTCACAACATGGCAGCTGGCTTCCTCCAGAGTGATCTGAGGGGGTGAGGAGGGGAGGGAGAGACAGGGAGACAGGGAGACAGAGAGAGGGCATGCGCAAGGAGAAGTCCAGGTGCTTTTTATGTCCTAATTCCAGAGGTCATACACCATTATTCTGCTCATTAGAAGTGAGTTACTAAGAGTAGCCCACGATCCAGGGGAAAGGAACCAGGTCAGACTTTGTCTTCATGTCCCAAGTACCCATCAGAGAAGGAATCCCCAGCTAAATGTTTGTAGGAAGAGCAGGGGCACCTCCGAGACTCCTTGGCAATCAGCATAGCTGCGTTCCTTCCAGTTATCTTTGCCCAACTCGTAGATAGAGGGGCAGGACCTTGATGGGAGAACCCCTAGGTCAGGGAGGGCATACTGCATTCCCAGGGGCGTGACACCACAACACAGTGGCCTCTTAGCTTTTGCCATTTATCACCCTCTGGGAGGGCGCTGGGGTGCTCTCCAGCTCTCTGTTTTCCTGAGGGCAGTGTAGGTGCCAGGGTCTTCCCTGGGGGAGCCAGGGTGAGGTGAGAGCAGCTGTAGTGATCAATGAAGGAATTGACATGAGTGCTGGGACAGCTGGTAGGCATCCAGGATGTGGTCCTACCTTCCTCCTCCCACCCCCCGCACAGCCCCGTCAGAGTCCTTCACACTCGGGTCCCAGTGATGGGACCTAGGAAGAGCCCATGAACATGTGGTACTGTGGCCAGGGACCAGGATGGGAGCGGATCTGAGAAAGCCCTCCCTCAGAAGTTCTGAAGAGTAGAGTTGGGATCCTGTTGGCCCTTCATCAGGTGAAGCAGAACCCCTGAGTGTGGGGGGTGAGGGATCAGCTCTCAGTGCCAGGATCCAGTTGAGTGGCTGGACAGTGCTGAGTGGGGCAGGGGAGACAGGCTGGGTGTCGTGGAGTGGGGGTCCAAGCTGGTGGCTGACGTGCCTCTGCTGTGCACACGTCCAGGCGTGAGCATGAACATCCAGCCCATGTACCTGGGGGAGAGCGCCCCTAAGGAGCTCCGAGGAGCTGTGGCCATGAGCTCAGGCATCTTTACGGCTCTGGGGATCGTGATGGGACAGGTGGTCGGACTCAGGTAAGCACCCCTCCCCCACATGCATTGAGTATTTCGGAGATACCAGTAAAAGCGTTTCTTCACCTAAATGTCTCCCCTACCCACTAGTAGATTAAAGCATTATTGCTTTGCATGAAGGCATCGAATCCTCTATCCACATCTCTGCTGCCAATTCACGAAATGGGTATCAGTCAACACACTGCAATGTGAATCACCTTTTCCCATCCTCTCCAGGTCAGGGAGCAAAGAACAGGTCTTCACAGAGGAGAGGGTGAAGATTTGGGCTTTCAAAGACAAACGTGTTCCAGTCATTCCAGAAAAAAGAGGAGAAGGCAGAGCCTGGACCCTTGGGAAGAGGAGTTGCTAGGGATGAGGTGGGGCAGTGGCCCTGTCCTCTCTTGGTCCCAACCTGGGTGGGAGGGATCTTGATGTTCAGACCCAGACTTGGATAGGAAGAGGCACCGGGCAATTGCAGACTCTCTGCAGGGAGGTGTGTAGGTGGGCAGGAGAGCAGGGTGGTAGGACTCTGGCAAACAGGCATCTGGCCTGGCCTCTCCTCTGCCTCCTTAGGGAGCTCCTAGGTGGCCCTCAGGCCTGGCCCCTGCTGCTGGCCAGCTGCCTGGTGCCCGGGGCGCTCCAGCTCGCCTCCCTGCCTCTGCTCCCTGAAAGCCCGCGCTACCTCCTCATTGACTGTGGAGACACCGAGGCCTGCCTGGCAGGTGAGTCTCTGTCCTTGGGCTCCCAGACTGCCCTTGACCAAGGGGTGCATCTCCCCAGAGTATACGGGTCCCCATTTCATAGGTTTCATTTATCAAGGAAAAGCTATCCCTCTCTTTGTGCCTCAGTTTCATGATCTGCCTATACCTGCCTTCAATCAGAACTCTATCAAGTGGCTGTCCTAACTGCCAGGCAGCAGAATGGATCAGACCTAGCCACTGTTATTCAAGAACTCCAGAGTGGTGCGGAGAAACGCGCGCGCACACACACACACACACACACACACACGGTGAAACACCTGTGCAAGACCTCACCTACCCAATGCCAACTGGGTGATGGTCATCTTATCAGTTAACTTTGGCTACAGTAAGAATGCCTAAGGAACAATCGCAACATTTCTGCTTTAAAGCAACAATTATTTACTGCATCTTTTATTCATGTACTTGCCTGGCTGGCTGCACAGCTCTGCTGATCTCAGCTGGGCTAGTTCACAGTGTGGGGCGGGGGAGGAGGGCAGTGGTGAGGTTCAGCTGCGGGTTGGCCGGTCTAGGCTGGTCTGGACTGGAGCCATTCAGCTTTGCTGCACTTTCTGTCCTCTCACTTTTGGTACCAACGAGTTAGCCTAGGAATAGCATGGTGATGGCAGAGAAACAAGAAAGCAAATCCAGTCGCATAAGCGCTTTCCAAACCTTTGGTTCCCTCGTGCCATTAACATTCCATTGGCCAAAGCGAGTCAGTCATGCTGCCGAATCCCAAGTCAAGGGATGGGAAAATTGATGGCATATCCTCTCCCATCGCAAGGGGTGTGGATTTAAGGAGGGGTGAAGACCGGGGCCCATTAGTGTACTCTACTCTGTCACCATGGCCGCAATTATTACTTAATGTCTCTCCTCTGTGCAAAATGTGTTCAGTCCCATCCCAGGATCCCCCAAAGTCTCATCCAATCATGGCATCGGGCTTGAAGTCCCAGATCTTAGGCCACATTAAGTCTACATGGGCCTTTTCTTGATCCAGAAACCTAGGATCTAGAAAGATAAGTCTTCTTCCCTTCCCACACTCAGCATGCAATGGTAAAAAGTAAGATGAGGTAACCAAAATTAATGCTCTCATTTCAAAAACGAGGAAGCAAGGCAGGCACAGAGCAGTCACTAATCTATAACAATTCTGAAGCGCCCCTAGGAAAATATGGCCATGTCCCCTGCCTTGGGGATAGGGAGTATTCTTTGTTCAAGTTCCAGCTCTGTCCCCTACCCCCTAGGAAGGGCACCCCAGGCCATGGTTCTTTTATTTTTTTTATCTTTTAGAGACAGGTTCTCGCTTGTCCAGGCTGGAGTGCTGTGGCTGTTCATAGGCATGACCCCATTGTTGATCAGCACGGAAGTTTTCTTCTTTTTTGTTTTTGTTTTTTTTGGTTTTGTTTGGGACAGGGTCTCACTCTGTTGCCCAGGCTGGTGGTGTGATCTCAGCTCACTGCAACCTCCACCTCCCAGGCCCAATCAATTCTCCCACCTCAGCCTCCTGAGTAGCTGGGACTACTGGCCCGTGCCACCACACTTGGCTAATTTTTTTTTATTATTGTATTTTTTGTAAAGATGGAGTTTCACCTTTTTGCCTGGGCAGGTCTCAAACTCCTGAGCTCAAATAATCCACCCCCCTTGGCCTCCCAAAGTGCGTGGATTATAGGCATGAGCCATTGTATCTGGCTAGCATGGGAGTTTTGAACTGTCCCATTTCCAACCTGGGCCAGTGCATTCCTCCTTAGGCAGCCTGGTGGTCCCTGCTCCTGGGACGTCACTATATTGATGCTGAACTTAGTGCAGACACCTGATCTGCCTAGCGTACTACAACCCAGAGCTCCTGGGCCCAGGCGATCCTCCTGTCTCAGCCTCCTGAGTAGCTGGGACTCTAGGCACACACCACTACGCGTGGCTCTCCATGCTTCTTGGGTCTACCCTCTGAGATGTTTTTCCTTTTCTATCACCTTCCTTGATTCCTTCTGAAGAGGGCGTTGCACAATGTGCTGCTTTTGATGGTTGAGCAAATTTCTCAGCCTCCTTCCTGCCTATAGAGAGTTGGGGCAGGCTGGGTGCCAGCTCACGCCTGTAATCCCAGGGAGGCTGAGGCGGGCAGATCACGAGGTCAAGAGATCGAGACCAGCCTGGCCAACATGGTGAAACCCCATCTCTACTAACAATACAAAAATTAGCTGGGTATGGTGGCACGTACCTGTAGTCCCAGCTACTAGGGAGGCTGAGGCAGGAGAATTGCTTGAACCCGAGAGGCGGAGGTTGCAGTGGCAGGAGAATTGCTTGAACCCGAGAGGCGGAGGTTGCAGTGAGCCAAGATTGTGCCAGTGCACACTGCACTCCAGCCTGGTGACAGAGTGAAACTCCATCTCAAAAAAAAAAAAAAAAAGAAAAGAAAAGAAAACAAAGTTGGGGCACAGAAGTCTTTATATTTCAAATTGTCCTGGTCTTTTTTTTGTCCAAACTGGCAGAGCTTTTGCCAATACAACTTTCTCAAAAATGATGTGAGTTTTCTATGTATTCGAGGTTTTTTCATGTGTCAACAAACCACGCTCACAATTACTTTTGAGACAGGCTTCTCTCCCAAGGCCTAATTGCTGGTATTTAGGGTATGTCAGGCTACCGTGAATCAACGCCCTCAAGCCTCCTAAATGCCCCCTTTTCTAGCTGTGAGGGTCTGTGAGGCACTGCTTTAAGCCATACCCTTGATTTGATCTTTACTATGAGTCCATGGCTTCCTGGCAGTGCTCTGGATTTGATCTTTGCTCACAGGCTGTTACTTAATTTGGGATTCTTTTGCTAGCTGGAGAGGATAGAGGCGAGAAAACATTTTTTGTTGTTGTTTTCAACTAACCCAGTGTTTCTGAAATATGCTACGTTTAATTAAATTTTGTTGCCTCTGAATTCTGCTTGCAAACTGGCCAGTTATTTTCTGAGCTAATTCTTCATGTCTTACAGCAAGCTTAGAATATGCATCTAACAGCAACCAGTTCATGCTTTCAACATTTGGAGTTTTCTTTGCTCAAGTCCATAAGTTCACTGAGCCCATTTTCTTTCTTCCGTGTTACTGCACTATATAACATAGCTTTTCATTTCTCCAACCTCATCGCTGTCCTCTGCCTTGTCTTGGAACTGATACCATATTTCACAGGTCTTTGTTACAGTAGCACCAACTCCTGGTGCCAATTTATTGATCAGCTTTCTATTGCTGACTAATAGATGATCATAACATCTCGGTGGTAAAGAAACAAACAAAAAAAGCAATTATTTAGCCTAAGCCTCTAAGTCCTCTGGGCTGGGCTGATCTAGGATGGTTCTGGCTGATGGCTCTGCTGATCTTGGTCATTCCTGCAACTGCAGCTCAGCTGGGCATTGGCTGATCTAGAATAGTCCCAGCGAGGGTGGCTCAGCTGGGCCCCTTTGGCTGTCCATGTCTCTTGTCATCCTCCTGGCTAGCCTGGAATGTTCTCATGAAGGCAGAAGAGCAAGCAGAAGTGAGCAAGGCCTCTTAAGGCTTAGGCTGGAACACGGCACGCCCTCACTGCAGCCTCATCCTATTGGCCGAGCCCAGAGCCAGGAGTAGGGATGTAGGCAGTACTTGCCCCTTTAGTGGGAGGAACTGCAAAATCACACAGCAAGCAGTGTGGGTGCAGGGAGGGGTGAAGAATTGGGTTTGATAATGTGCTGCAATAGTCATGTCCTGTCTGATATGTCCGCAGAACCCTGCGTTTCTTTCTAAAGCCTTTTTTCATCCATGGTGGCAACACCGCAACAGCCCTGAGAAATGTCAGGGCCAGGAAGCTCATCTCCATCTGACCAGGGAGGCAAACAGAGACAGAGAGATTGAGAGAGACAGAGGCAGAGAGAGAGAAACACACACACACAGACACAGAGACAGAGAGATTGAGAGAGACAGAGGCAGAGAGAGAGACACACACAGACAGAGAGACAGAGAGATTGAGAGAGATAGAGGCAGAGAGAGAGAGAAACACACACACACAGACACAGAGACAGAGAGATTGAGAGAGACAGAGGCAGAGAGAGAGAAACACACACACAGACAGAGAGACACACACACAGAGACAGAGATTGAGACAGAGGCAGAGAGAGAGAGACACACACACACAGACACAGAGACAGAGAGATTGAGAGAGACAGAGGCAGAGAGAGACACACACAGACAGACAGAGAGACAGAGAGATTGAGAGAGACAGAGGCAGAGAGAGAGAGAAACACACACACACAGACACAGAGACAGAGAGATTGAGAGAGACAGAGGCAGAGAGAGAGAAACACACACACAGAGAGACACACACACAGAGACAGAGATTGAGACAGAGGCAGAGAGAGAGAGACACACACACACACACAGACAGACTCAGAGATAGAGAGTGAGCCAAGAAGGAGAGGAATGGTGGGATGGAGGGGGGCGTCCCTGTAGGGGGACCAAAGAGGGGCTTGGGGACGGGGAGCTCAGTACCCTCCTCCCTGGCTCAGCACTACGGCGGCTGCGGGGCTCCGGGGACTTGGCAGGGGAGCTGGAGGAGCTGGAGGAGGAGCGCGCTGCCTGCCAGGGCTGCCGTGCCCGGCGCCCATGGGAGCTGTTCCAGCATCGGGCCCTGAGGAGACAGGTGACAAGCCTCGTGGTGCTGGGCAGTGCCATGGAGCTCTGCGGGAATGACTCGGTGAGACCCCTGCCCCGCCACACACCCTGGGTCCTGGGGGCTTGGTGTTGCAGGCCGCTGGGAGCCATGGGAGGTGGAAGGGAGCCCAGGCCTGAAAGCCACCCTCTCCCAGGTGTACGCCTACGCCTCCTCTGTGTTCCGGAAGGCAGGAGTGCCAGAAGCGAAGATCCAGTATGCGATCATCGGGACTGGGAGCTGCGAGCTGCTCACGGCGGTTGTTAGTGTGAGTCTGGACGGTGCCCTTCCTCCACCAGCCCTGTGGGGAGGGACCCCAGGTCCTCTGCATTAAACCAGTTTACACTCCAGCTTATGGTGTTAAAATGCAGTGAGGGGCCAGGTGCGGTGGCTCATGCCTGTAAGCCCAGCACTTTGGGAGGCCGAGGTGGGTGGATCACGAGGTCAGGAGTTCGAGACCAGCCTGGCCAACACAGTGAAACCCCCGTCTCTACTAAAAAATACAAAAAATTATCTGGGCGTGGTGGCGGGCGCCTGTAATCCCAGGTACTCGGGAGGCTGAGGCAGGAGAATCGCATGAACCCAGTAGGTGGAGGTTGCAGTGAGCCGAGATGGTGCCATTGCACTCCAGCCCAGGCAATAGTGCTGAGGTGGGATCAGGAGTTGGAGACCAGCCTGGGCAACATGGTGAAACCCCGTCTCTACAAAAAATACAAAAATTAGCCAGGCGTGGTGGTCTTCGCCTGTAGTGCTAGCTACTGGCGAGGCTGAGGTGGGAGGATCACTTGAGCCTAGGAGGTTGAGACTGCAGTAAACCGAGATTGTGCCACTGCACTCCAGCGTGGGCTGGACCAGTGAGACCCTGTCTCAATCAGTCAATCAATGCAATGAGTTAGAGAGCATCTATTGAGCATCTACGGTTTGCGGGTCACTTCCAGCACCATTTTGAGATGTGGAAACTGGCTGAAGTTGGGTGATTGATTGACCAAGTTCCTTTGGGAAATTAATAAAGTCACACTGAAGCAATAAACTACCATCACCTCCACCACCAGCTTTCTCAGGAGACCCCTTCCCATTGCCTGCCCCAGACCTCAGGGACCATGGCTGGGTGTGTGGGTCTGTGCTTTCTGCCTTTGCAGTGTGTGGTAATCGAGAGGGTGGGTCGGCGCGTGCTGCTCATCGGTGGGTACAGCCTGATGACCTGCTGGGGGAGCATCTTCACTGTGGCCCTGTGCCTGCAGGTAGCTGGGGTGGATGAGGGCTGGGGGGTCCAGGCTGGGCTGACTTCCACCTCACCCCCGCCCCGTCCACGGCAGAGCTCCTTCCCCTGGACACTCTACCTGGCCATGGCCTGCATCTTTGCCTTCATCCTCAGCTTTGGCATTGGCCCTGGTGAGTGGGCCCAAGGGGCTCTGGGCATCCGTCATCACATAGAAGGAGTGATGGGTGCCTGGGTGCACAGTGGGTGGGTGTGAATGCAATGTCCCCTGCAGGCCCTCAGAGACCACCTCATGCCGGGGCTTCTGGGAGGGAATGGCAGGAGGAGAGCACTGAGGGGCCCCCCATACAGACTGGGCCTGGGCTCCCACTCCCATGTCTGGGCTGGGGTCGGGGAGAGGCAGGCAGGGAGCCCTGGCCAGCAGCCCCCTGTCCCTGCCCCTCCTTCTAGCCGGAGTGACGGGGATCCTGGCCACAGAGCTGTTTGACCAGATGGCCAGGCCTGCTGCCTGCATGGTCTGCGGGGCGCTCATGTGGATCATGCTCTTCCTGGTCGGCCTGGGATTTCCCTTCATCATGGTAGGCCCACGCCTCCCGCTGGGGGCCTTAGGCTGTGTCCCTGCCTGTCATCCTGAGAACCCCAGTGGGAGGCTTCCATCCAGGGAGACTGAGACTGAAAGGGAGGGGTCTTAGGGGAGCAAAGAGGGGGGCAAATCCCTCCTCACGACCTGTCATGGGCCTTCTGTTTAGGGGTTGATGGAGCCACACCAGGTCTTGGGGTCTTTTTTAATCCGCAGGAGGCCTTGTCCCACTTCCTCTATGTCCCTTTCCTTGGTGTCTGTGTCTGTGGGGCCATCTACACTGGCCTGTTCCTTCCTGAGACCAAAGGCAAGACCTTCCAAGAGATCTCCGAGGAATTACACAGACTCAGCTTCCCCAGGCGGGCCCAGGGCCCCACGTGGAGAAGCCTGGAGGTTATCCAGTCAACAGAACTCTAGTCCCAAAGGGGTGGCCAGAGCCAAAGCCAGCTACTGTCCTGTCCTCTGCTTCCTGCCAGGGCCCTGGTCCTCACTCCCTCCTGCATTCCTCATTTAAGGAGTGTTTATTGAGCACTCTTTGTGTGCAGACATGGCTCCAGGTGCTTAGCAATCAATGGTGAGCGTGGTGTTCCAGGCTAAAGGTAATTAACTGACAGAAAATCAGTAACAACATAATTACAGACTGGTTGTAGCAGCTCATGACTGTAATCCCAGCACTTTGGGAGGCCAAGGTGGGAGGATCAATTGAGGCCAGAGTTTGAAACCAGCCTAGGTAACATAGTGAGACCCCCTATTTCCACAAAAAAATTTAAAAATTAGCTGGGCATGGTGGTATGTGCTAACAGCTCTAGCTACTCAGGAGGCTGAGGCAGCAGGATCACTTGAGTCCAAGAGTTCAAGGTAGCAGTAAGCTACGATCACACCACTGCATGCCAGACTGGGTGACAGAGGGAGACTTCATCTCTTTAAAACATAATAATAATAATTACAGACTCAGGAAATGCAGTGAAAGAAAAATACAGGTTGGCCAGGTGAGGTGGCTGATGCCTGTAATCCCAGCACTTTGGGAGGCCAAGATGGGAAGATTGCTTTGAGACCAGAAGTTTGAGACCAGCCTGGGCCACATAGTAAGATCCTGTTTCTACCAAAAAAAAAAAAAAAAAAAAAAATTAGCTGGGTGTGGTGGTACATGCCTGTGGTCCCAGCTACTCAGGAGGCTGAAATGGGAGGATCACTTGAGCCTGGGAGGTTGAGGCTGCAGTGAGTCCTAATTGAGCCACTGCACTCCAGCCTGGACAACAGAAAGAGACCGTGTTTCAAAAAAAATAAATACAGGTTGTAGTGGGTATGGGTATGCATACCAGGAGGCCCGACCTCGTCTGAGAGGGGAGTGGTCAGAAAAGAATTTTCTGAGGAATTGATGTTTTTAATCAACTTTATTGAGGTATAATTTATACATAACCAATTGCATCCATTTTAAGTATATATTTGGCGAGTTTTGAGTTCTAAGTATAGTTTTGGCGAGCGTATACACTTGGGAAACACCACCGCAATCAAGATGGAACCTTTACCCTACCCCAAGGCACCCACATGCCCGTTTGCTATCAGTAACCCACCCCAGTCCCAGACCTGGGGAACCACTGACCTGCTTTCTGCCTCAATTAGTCAGATTTGCCTTTTTTCAGAATCTGAAGTCATTCCGTACTGTATGTACACATTTGTGTCTGGCTTGGCTCCAGATAGAGTTTTTGGGATTCATGCATGTTGTTGCAGGTATTAGGAGAGACTCCTTTGTATTGCTGAGTAGTATTCCCCTCTGTGGTTAGACCATGATTTATTTATCCATCTACCTGTTGGTGAACATTTTAGCTGTTTCTAATTCTTGGCCATCATGAATAAAACTGCTGTGAATGTTCCTACAATAATCATTGTCTAAACATTTGTTTTTATTTCTTTTGTGTCTTAGTCCGTCGGGCTGCTATAACTAAGAACCACAGCCTGGGTGGCTTATAAACAACAGAGATTTATTTTTCATGGTTCTGGAGGCTGGGAAGTCCAAGATCAAGGTGCCAGTGGATTCAGTGTCTACTGAGGGCCCATGTCTTGATTCATAGATGGTGGTCTTCTTGCTGTGTCCTCCTAGACATGGCAGAAGGGGCAAGGGAGCTCTCTGGGGTCTCTTTTATAAGGGCACCAATCCCATTCATGCAGGCTCTGCCCTCATGACCTAATCACCTCCCAAGAGGCCCAAAGGCCCTACCTCCAAGTACCATCATATGAGGGATTAGGTTTCAAGGTATGAACCTGGGGAGGACATAAACAGTCAGTCTAGCTTTTTGGGTAAATGAATTGCTGGGCTTAATAATAAATGTATATTTAACTGTATAAAAATTGTTTTCCAAAGTGGTTGATTATACTGTTTCACATTCTCATTAATAATGTATGAGTTCTGGATACTCCAGATCGTCATCAGCACTTGGTATTGTCAGTCTTTTCAATTTAGCCATTCTAGTGAGTGTGTAGTGGTATCTTGTCATTTAATTGTGGTATTTCCCTAATGACTAATAATGTTTGACATCTTTTCATGTGCTCAGTATGGCCATTTGTGGGTTTTCTTTTATGAATAATTTGTTCAAATATTTTGTCTACTTTTTTTTGTTGTTGTTGTTGAGACAGGGTTCTCTGTCGCCCAGGCTGGAGGGCAGTGGAATGAACTCAGCTCATTGCAACCTCTGCCTCCTGGACTCAAGCGATCCTCCCACCTCAGCCCCCCAAGTAGGTGGGACCACAGGCGTGAGCCACCATGCCCTGCTAATTTTTGTATTTTTGGTAGAGATGGGATTTTGCCATGTTGGCCAGGCAAGTTTCAAACTCCTGACATCAAGTGATCCACCCACCTTGGCTTCCCAAAGTGCTGGGATTACAGGCATGAGCCACCACACCCAACCCTTATCTGCTATTTTTATCAGGTTGGTTGTCATTATTTTTTAAATGTGGGCATTTTTTATACATTCTGGAAGCTAGTACTTTGTTAAATATATAGTATTGTAAATATTTTCCTGCAGTCCGTAGCTTGCCTTTTTTATTTTCTTAATGCTACCTAAGAGCAGAATTTTTTTTTTTTTTTTTTTTTTTTTTGGAGATGGAATCTCGCTCTGTCACCCAGGCTGGAGTGCAGTGGCGCGATCTCGGCTCACTGCAGCCCTGCCTCCTGGGTTTAAGCAGTTCTCCTGCCTCAGCCTCCTGAGTAGCTGGGACTACAGGCACGTGCTGCCATGCTCTGCTCATTTTTTTTGTATTTTTAGTAGAGACGGGGTTTCACCATGTTGGCCAGGATGGTCTTGGTCTCCTGACCTCGTGATCTGCTCGCCTCGGCCTCCCAAAGTGCTGGGATTACAGGCGTGAGCCACCTGGCCCGGCCGAACAGAAATTTTTATTTTGGTAAAGTCTGATTTATCAGTTTTTGGTTTTTGTGATTCATGCTTTTTGTGCCATAAGATATCTTTGCCTATCCCAATGTTGCAAAGATTTTCTTCCAAATGTTGGATAGTTTTAGCTTTTACACTTATGTTGCTGATGATGAATTTCAAGTTAATTTTTGAGTATGGTGTGAGGGACTGAGGTTCCTTTTATTTTGGGTGGGTGGGGGGAACAGGGTCTCACTGTGTGTTGCCTAGACTGGAGTGCAAGTGACGTGATCTCAGCTCACTGCAACCTCTACCTTCCAGACTCAAGCAATCCTCCCACCTCAGCCTCCTAAGTAGCTGGGACTACAGATGCGTGCCACCATGCCTGGCTAATTTTTTTTTTTTTTTTTTTTGAGATGGAGTCTTGCTCTTTCACCCAGGCAGGACTGCAGTGGCACTATCTCGGCTCACTGCAACCTCTGCCTCCCGGGTTCACGCCATTCTCTTGCCTCAGCCTCCCGAGTAGCTGGGACTGCAGGCGCCCGCCACCGTGCCTGGCTAGCCTGGCTAATTTTTGTTTTGTTTTGTTTTATTGTTTTTCTTTGTTTTTTTGTAGAGACAGGCTTTTGCCATGTTGTTCAGACTGGTCCTGAACTCATGGACTCAAGCCGTTCGTTTGCCAAAGTGCTGGGATTACAGGAATGAGTCACCACGACTGGCCCTTTTTTCTTTTCTTTCTTTTTTTTTGAAATGGCTATCTGGTCGTACCAGCACCATTTGCTTTAAAAAAAAGCCATCTTTTCTTCATTATTTTACTTTGGTGCCTAAATAAAGAAAATCAATGGACTATTGTTGTATAAGAAAGAATTTGGCTTTTGTCAGGAAACAGTGACAGTTAAAGAGAAGTGGTGGGGGGCTGTGGGTTCTCTGGGGAGAGAGAAATCTCTGGGTCAGGGCATCAGTAGAGGTCTCAGGGAGAAGGTGACTCTGAGCTGGCTTCCCAAGGATAGGCTCAGCTGGGGGCCTTTTAAAAGCTAGAGCCTTGGTGGCATGTGCCTGTAGTCCCAGCTACTTGGGAGGCTGAGGTGGGAGGATCTCTGGAGCCCAAGAGTTGGAGATTACAGTGAGCTATGATTGCACCAGTGCACTCCAGCCTGGGCCACAGAGCGAGGCCTTGTTTCTACCAAAAAAAGAAAAAGAAAAAAAAAAAAAAAAAGCTGCAGCCACTGGGAGGCAGCAGTGTTGCAGGATGGGAATGAAGCTACCGTGTCCAGTCACTGTGGAGTCTTCAGGAGGCAGGGGCAGCCCTCCCAGGAGCCCTGTGTGTGGTCACTCTGCCCCTCTGTGTCCATCCACCCTGATCCTGCCTCTGTTGACCTGCTCCCCAGCTTACCTTTGTGCTCCAAATGGCTTCCCTGGCCGCCCTGGCTGCAGACCTCCAACGTGGAGTCATGAGTAAGAATCCGTTGACAAGCACCCCTGAGATCCTGGGGTACGTGCCACGAGCAGAGCAGGTATCAGGTGACACCCAGGTCCCAGCCTGCCTCGGACACACATGGTGCCCCGGTCCCCAGCCTGAGCCCTGCCCTCTCACTCACCACCCACCCAGCCGGAATTGGCTCTGGCCACTCTGGGAGGGCGGGGTGGGGGTTGCAAGTCCCTTGTTACCCAGGGAGCCCCTCAGTTAGGGAGAGGAGACAGGGTCTCAGGACAGGACCTTGAAGACAAGAAAGGGCAGTGCAGAGAGGGGTGAGAGAGCCAGACTGGGTTTCTAGGGGGTAGTCCAGGGTGGGAGCTGACCTGCCTCTGCTGAGACTGCATTCCAGGTGTGAGCATTGATGTCTAGCCCATGTAGCTGGAGAGGAGTCACAGCCATGCTCCCCAGCTCCAGCCCACCTCCCCAGACCCCAGACCCAGTGTGGCCTCTCCCCACCTCCCAGAGCATGTGGTCAAGCCCCTCTCCTAGCCCGATTCCCTCCCTCATTTGCTAATTACCAGGACCTACATGTCCCAGCTTCCCAGGGCCAGGAGACAGGGCCCCGCCCATCTGGCAGGCTCAAGTTGGCTGCCTGGCTGCCGGGATCCAGGCGGCGCTCACAAGGATCTGGGCTTGCACAGCCTCCAAAGGGCTGTTGTCCATTCTCTTGCATTTGTTCTCATCCTCTCCTTTCTTGGACCCTCTGAGTCTCTGGTTCCCCTTGTTGGGACCCAGATCACTCTGTGCCTCAGCTGAATCATTTTTCCCTTCAGTTTACACATATCCACCTAGGGTCCACTACATCCAGAGGCTTCCGCCTCAGTCCTTGTCCTCAGGCTGTGCCCAGGGTTGTGAGGATGGCGGCGGTCCTTACCTTGCAAAACAGTCTCCCAGTGACAACAATGTTCAGGGATAACATCTATGGAGGGCTTTCTATGTATCAGGACCATTCTGAGTATCTTCCAAGTGTTAGCTCCTTTAATCCTGGAAAGGACCCCATGAAATTAGTACTTTTATTACCCCTGTTGTACATGTGAGAGACTGAGTAAAAGCCAGTGGCTTGTCCAGGGTCACACAGCTAACTGGAATGGCCAGGAGTAGACCTGGTGACCATGGACCTCAGACCTTGATCACTGCACACGCTGCGTCTGGGACCTCGCCTGGTACCTGAGGTCCGTGGCACGCTGGTGCTGATCATTCAGAGTGCTCATGGGAAGTGTAGTCTAGAGTCTGTGTGCTTCCTGATCTCCTTGATCTCCATTTTATTGAGGAGGCCTTTAGGCCACCCGAGGGGTCCAGAGTGACCCTGTGGATTAGCAGTGGAGCTCAGCTTGAGCCAGTGCTCTTCAGGGGTAGTGTTCTGCCCCCATTCTCTGGTTCATTCTGCAGGTAGCAGGGAATCATTGAAGATTAGAGAGAATCAAACACCTAGAGAGAGACGACTCTGCCCAGGGAGCCCAGGCTCCTGTCTGGGTGCACACTCCAGGGCTAGATGGTGACTTCTCAGCTACTCTAGCTTCATAGGCTCATAGTGCATGTGAGCACTCATGTGGACACACACACGTGCACGCGCACACCCATGGACACACACACACACCGTTGTCTTTGGAATCAGACCATGAAAATGCTTCCTCAGAGGCCTAGGGGTGAGGAAGCTGAGGTGAGTTGTGCCTCCAGCTGGATGTGCTGGGATGGGGTGGGAGATAAGGTGGCCACACCTGGGTGGCAGGAACTCTGGGGCAGTCAACCTTCTAACAGATCTGGGATGCTGCCATGAGGAGGAAGAGGGAGTCAGCAGCCATGCCTGCCAATGCCTCCTAGCACATTTGTCCATGGTTAGCAGATAATTATTGTGTCCCTATGGGTCCCAGGTGTATTACTTTTTTTGCTCTTATAATAAATCAACACAAATTTTTAGCAGCTTCAAACAACACACATTTATTATCTCACAGTTTCTGTGGGTCAGTAGTCCGGCGTGACATGACTAGGTCTTCTGTGTAAGGACTCGCATGGCCAAAGTCAAGGTATCTGAAGGGACAAGGGAAAAATCCACTTCCAAGTTCAATCTGGTTGTGAGCAGAATTCAGTTCCTTGTGGTTGTACCATGAGGTCTCTGGTCCCCTTCATCTTCAAAGCCAGTAATGGACATCGAGTGTTTCTCTTGCTTGGAATCTGGCACTCTAGCTGGAGAAAATTATCTGCTTTTAAGAGTTCATGTGATTAGATTGGGTGTACCCAGATGCTCCATGCTAATCTCCCTATTAGGTCCATAATCCTAATTGCATCTGTGAAGTGCTTTTTGCCAGGTAACATGGCATACTTGTAGGTTCCAGGGATTAGTGCTTGTCCTCCCCCTGCTATTCTTTAGTGGGCAGGGGGTCATCTGCCTACCACGGAGGTAAGGGGTCAGGAGGTAGGCATACAGCAATGCCCAAAAAGAGACTGTCCTCGCTGGGATGGAGTTTACCGCCTAGACATGCAGTCTTAACTCAGAAATATGGAGATAGCCTCGAAGGACAGAACAGGTACTGGGCACATGTGGGAATGGACCAAGCCAGGTGCTCCGGGGGCTTTCCCAAGGAACTAAGGCTGAGCCAAGAACTTGAGGATGAGTTGGAGTCAGATGAGGGAAAATGTGGGCAAACTGGATTTCAGAACCAACCCCCAACCCTGGAGCCAGGAGCCATGGTACTGAAGGACAGTGTGCTATGACTCAGAGAACCAGGGAGGGTTGGCGGAGGCTCACAGGGACTGGGTTACCCCAGGGCCTTATGACAGTACTACCCCTAGTATCAGAGGAGACTGTCATTGGCATTTAGGCCACTTGGTGCTCATAACACCTCTATGTCAGGTGAACACTATTGTCATCCCCAAATTACAGATGGGGAAAGTGAGCCAAATGTCCATGCTAGTAAGAGGCAAATCATATCACTTCTTTGGGTACCCTTCTAGAAGGATGAGGCTGACTGCCACTGGAAACAGCTGGGGAGGGTACAAGGAGATGACAAGTGGCTCAGAGGCTGTCCTGGCTATAAGAATTAAAGAGGAAAGAAACACCAAGGGTGGCTTGACAGTCAAAAAGGACAGGTTTATTTTAGAAAACAAACTTGAGAGGGGCTTCTGGCCAAGTTAGGTCAGAGCCACACTCTCTTACAAACTAAGGATATTTAAGGGTTTTGGAGGGGGTTCTTATCATAGGTTCCGAATGTTTCTGTGTGAGGGAAAGTTTATTGTGGGGTTGGAATGTCTCTGGTCGGAAGGGAGGCTGTCTCAGGGTTGGCATGTTTCTGGTCAGAGAAGGGTTTATCTTAGGGTTGGAATGTTTCTGGTTATGCTGACATTAGCCATTAGGCTGATGTTTTGGGGCTGGATTTAGGCGGCTTTTAATTAAGGGGTAACTTAGAATGGTGGTGTTTGTTCAAGATGGCAATGCTCCTGCTCCATCACTGGCCAGGTAAGGCAACCCTTTGTTACGGTAACAACCTGAGATTGGCAGGGGCTCACCTCCAGGGGCAGCTCATGTGCTTGCTGGCGAGGCTGCACCTTGTCATTCAGGTTCACAGGGCACAGGTCAACCAGGCCCTGGCTCTTCAGTCTTCTGCCTGGAGTGACTTATGTAATTCTGCTCAGCTTTCATAGGGCACAGAGAGTCAGGGGCTAACTCTGCTGCCTGGGGCTGGAAACAGACTCCTCCCTTGAGGAGCAGCAGTCCACCATAGGGAAGTCACAGTGGTCCAGGCCAAAGGGGATGCAGCTAGTGTAGACTAGGCGGTAGTTCAGGGAATGGAGAGAAGTGGGAATACAGGGATAGTGAAAGGAGGCATATTTTACTGGCAGGTGATCAGGTGTAGGAGGACAAGTCATACATTTGGACTTTACAGAGCAGTGGACACTCAGTCGGCTGCTGTCAGCGCCTGGGGCTTAGGGGAGTGCCCCTGGCTGGAGACATGGTATGGAGTGCCATCAGTTAGGGAGCCCTGGGCACAGGTAAGAGAAGGTGTGACAGCAGGAGGGAAAGAGTCTGGGGCCCAGCTGCAGGAACCAATACCCATAGGCTATTTGTATAAATGGGCCGTGGGGCCTCCCAGCTGGAGGCTGGCTGGTGCCACGAGGGTCCCACAGGCATGGGTGTCCTTCCTATATCACATGGCCTTCACTGAGACTGGTATATGGATTGCACCTATCAGAGACCAAGGACAGGACCTCCCTGGAAATCTCTGAGGACCTGGCCTGTGATCCAGTTGCTGCCTTGTCCTCTTCCTGCTATGTCATGGCTTATCTTCTTTCACCCATTCATTCATTCATTCAGCAGTATTAGTCAATGTCTCTTGTATGCCTGGCACCTGCTAGATGGTCCCCGAGTTTACCATTAGTGGAAAAGACATTTAAGAAATTCACCAAGGGCTCTATGAGAGGCCATACACGGTGGACCTGACTAGGGTGTGGCTTCCCTGAGGAGCTGAAGTTGCCCAGAGGCCCAGAGAAGGGGAGCTGAGCACGTTTGAACCACTGAACCTGCGCTGGATCTCACCTCCTTCCCTTCGGTGCCTCCCAGCATCCTATCCTCTTTAAAGAGCAGGGGTTCAGGGAAGTTCCCTGGATGGTGATTCGCAGGGGCAGCTCCCCTCTCACCTGCCGCAATGACTACCCCTCCCCATCTCAAACACACAAGCTCACGCATGCGGGACTGGAGCCCTTGGGGACGTGTGGCCCAAAGACTCAGGAGGTACAGGGGCTCAGTGCGTGCAGTGGAATGAACTGGGCTTCATCTCTGGAAGGGTAAGGGGCCATCTTCCGGGTTCACCGCCGCATCCCCACCCCCGGCACAGCGCCTCCTGGCGACTAACATCGGTGACTTAGTGAAAGGACTAAGAAAGACCCGAGGCGAGGCCGGGACAGGCCGATTTCTAGCCGCCAAGTGGAGAACAGCTTGGAGCGGTGCGCCGGGCTTAGCCGCGGTTGCTGGAGGAACGGGCGGAGTCGCCCAGGGTCCTGCCCTGCGGGGGTCTAGCCGAGGCAGGCGGTGACTTCCCCACTCGGGGCGGAGCCGCAGCCTCGCGGGGGCGGGGCCTGGCGCCGGCGGTGGCGTCACAAAAGGCGGGACCGCAGTGGCGTCCGAGAAGTCAGGCACGTAGCTCAGCGGCGGCCGCGGCGCGTGCGTCTGTGCCTCTGCGCGGGTCTCCCGGTCCTTCTGCCATCATGCCGATGTTCATCGTAAACACCAACGTGCCCCGCGCCTCCGTGCCGGACGGGTTCCTCTCCGAGCTCACCCAGCAGCTGGCGCAGGCCACCGGCAAGCCCCCCCAGGTTTGCCGGGAGGGGACAGGAAGAGGGGGGTGCCCACCGGACAAGGGGTCCCGCGCTGGGAGCTGGGGAGGCGACTCCTGAACGGAGCTGGGGGGCGGGGCGGGGGGAGGACGGTGGCTCGGGCCCGAAGTGGACGCTCGGGGCCCGACGAGGTCGCTGGGGCGGGCTGACCGCGCCCTTTCCTCGCAGTACATCGCGGTGCACGTGGTCCCGGACCAGCTTATGGCCTTCGGCGGCTCCAGCGAGCCGTGCGCGCTCTGCAGCCTGCACAGCATCGGCAAGATCGGCGGCGCGCAGAACCGCTCCTACAGCAAGCTGCTGTGCGGCCTGCTGGCCGAGCGCCTGCGCATCAGCCCGGACAGGTACGCGGAGTCGCGGAGGGGCGGGGGAGGGGCGGCGGCGCGCGGCCAGGCCTGGGACTGAGTCCGGCCTCCTGCCCCCGCAGGGTCTACATCAACTATTACGACATGAACGCGGCCAATGTGGGCTGGAACAACTCCACCTTCGCCTAAGAGCCAAAGGGACCCACGCTGTCTGCGCTGGCTCCACCCGGGAACCCGCCGCACGCTGTGTTCTAGGCCCGCCCACCCCAACCTTCTGGTGGGGAGAAATAAACGGTTTAGAGACTAGGAGTGCCTCGGGGTTCCTTGGCTTGCGGGAGGAATTGGTGCAGAGCCGGGACATTGGGGAGCGAGGTCGGGAACGGTGTTGGGGGCGGGGGTCAGGGCCGGGTTGCTCTCCTCCGAACCTGCTGTTCGGGAGCCCTTTTGTCCAGCCTGTCCCTCCTACGCTCCTAACAGAGGAGCCCCAGTGTCTTTCCATTCTATGGCGTATGAAGGGATGAGGAGAAGTTGGCACTCTGCCCTGGGCTGCAGACTCGGGATCTAAGGCGCTTTGCCCGCCGGAATCCGTTGTACCTAGGGCCACCACGTGGGGTGCTGGAGGTGAGCCGACCACGGAAGAGGGGGAGGAGGAGTTGGGAGTTGGGAGGAGTCCGAGGTCTTCTAGGCCTAGACCTTTCTCTCAGCCCCACCTTCCCCAGCCTTCTTGTTGGGCAGAGGGTAGCCAGAGGACAGAAAGATCCCACCCAGAGCCACTCACTGCCATCCACTTTGTTAGGTGACTTCAGGAGAGTTTTCAGGCGGGTGGGTGGGGGAGGTGCAGAGTTCTTGGTCATACCGCCCCGTCCACCCCCGAACCCCACGCCTGGGTTCTGCTCCCCTCAGACACCCAAGCCTCCGCCACAGCAGTTCCCTGAGGAAATTGGGCGTGGGGTTTCCATTGGGACCGTTCGTGTTCTGTGGTGCCACAGACATGTCTGTAAAGCCTTCAGTTATGTTTGGGCGCAGTGGCACAAGCCTGTGATCCCGGCACTTTGGGAGGTGGAGGTGAGTGGAGTGTGACTCCTCTGCTTCTCTCAGTCTCCAGCCACATCTCGCCTCCAGTCCCCTGTTCACTCGGTCATCCTGCGCAGTACTGGACAGCGAGCTCTCCTTCCAGAAGAGCAATGGGGCTGGGTGGGGTGAAGATTAGGAAGAGGAAGGAGAATAGAAGCTCCAGGGAGTCTGGAAGGGTGGCACCCATCTTGAGATGGGGCACCCCTTCCATGAAGGTCTCTAAAGCAAGGCCCTCCTCAGCTTACTCCCTTCCCTGCCAGCCGAGGGCCTCAGTCTCATTGTTAACTCAGTGAGAGGGCGGTGGAGCCCCTTGTCTGCCTCCCAGCTGGGGGAGACATGGGGGGCGTGGGATGGCTCCAGCTGTAGCGGGAAGGTCCCACTCCTCTCAGCCTGGCTTTCAGGCTTGAGGTTTCCTTCTTGGATCTGAGTACCTGTGGTGTAACAGGCACCCTCCTCGGCCCTGGCCTTTATCACATCCCCTCAGCTCCTGGGTGCCCCCAGCCCCAGCCTCCCAAGGGCTGAGGCTGAGCTTTGCCCAGGACCCCCAGTTCCCCCCACAACAAACTCTTTCTGCCTCGGGCCCCACACCCCACCAAGCCCTGGCTGGCCCCCTGACTCCCACCCCGCCTCAGCAGTCTTTGCTCTCAGCTGTGCCACAGATAGGGACAGCAGGGGCGCAGGGCCCCATGAGCATCTAATGCAACTCCCTCATTTCACAGATGAGGACACTGACCCCAGGATCTAGGGCATGGTCATACACTCAATGCCATGCCCCCTGCAAGGGCCCTGTGGCCTCACATGAGCAAGTTAGACTCTGAGGGCCGAGGAGATGGGCAGGGCAGGCTGGGCACCTGCTGTGTCAGGGCAGGAGGGTTGGTGAGAGAGCTGTCCTCCAAAAGCAGGTGAGTGTCTGAGGTTCTGTGGCCCCCTGGGGGCATCCACAAGGTCATGGGTCCTTGGACTCCAGGAACAAAGGGGGTGTCTGTGGGTCAGGGACCTATCCGCTTGCCCTGCCCAAAGTGTTCCTAAGTCCCCTGGGACTAATAACCGGCCTGCCTGCTGGGGAGGGCAGCTGCTACATCCCACCTTCAAGCCACACCTGCCCCCATTGACCCCCATCCCATGGCCAGCTCCATTTCCTCCAAAGCACAGGCTCCACTGCCCACCAGGTGGTGAGTCTCTTCCTCAAAGCCCTGTTTGACTGCCCCAGGACCTGCAGGGTCAGCCTTGGAAATGCATTTCCAAGTAACGCCACAAACTCTGAGGTACAGGACAGACAGGTGTGGGGTCCATCTGCCTGTTCTCCATCACTCTGGTGGTGCCATGTCATCTGCTGAGAAAGACCCCTGGCCTACAGGGTGACCCTCACTCTCCTCAGGGCCACTGTTTGCAACAGACAGACAGCCTGGCAGGCCTTGAACCTCATTTTGTAGGTTCAAGGCCTGTCCCCCATCTGTCCACTATAAGCCTCACACACACCATTCTTCTGGGATACCTTCCCTGAGGCCACCTGGTCAACACCCACAGGCCCCTTTGCTTCAGCCCAGGTCCTGTTAGCTGAGGTTTCCATTTCTGGACATAGCTCCACCCAGTTCTGTGATCCGTTGGGCTGGTGGCACCGGGGCCCCTCGGTACTTGTCCATTCTGGACAGCCCAGCAATGTAGGCTTTTCCCAAGACTTCCCACCCTGCACGTCTCCCACCTCATCCCCTCCAGGAACTTTGCTTTGTTGCAGAGACTCCCTCCCCACCACCCCCCACCGCCAGCCTCCATTCAGACCCCACTCCCTTCTGGGAGCCCGATTCCAGCAAGATCAGGATCAGGCCCCCACTCTGCTCCTTCTCCCGGCCTCAGTTTTTCCCATCTGTGAAATGAAGGGATTCATCAGAAGTCCTTCCCACATACTCAATCACGGAGGCATGACAGGGACATCTCACATCCTCAGAGGCACGATTAATCCAAGGAACGCCATGGGAAGGGAGGAGAGAGCAGGTGGCCTGTGCCTGCACTCAGGTCTTGATAAATTGTGAAATCTCTCCCTCACCCCTTCCTCGGAGGGCACTATTGTTCCTGATGTGCCAGCCTTGATGGCAGTGGATAGGGAGGCAGGGACAGAGACAATGAGGAAGTGTGGTTAGGTATCTACTTAGAAGTCTCCAGATGGAGCCGGGAAGTGCTAGGAGGCCAGTGAGGCCAGTCTGTGCAGCAGGGCAAACGAGTGGTATCCTGCTGGGATGCAACTGAAATGCCTTCACTGGGAACTGCTCCCCCACCAGCCCCACACTGAAGGGCTGGCTCTACCACTCATAGGAGCTGGCAGGGCAGGCAATGAGACAACCCTACTGCCTCTAATGCAGTAGATAAAATTAATGCAGGGCCAACCCTCATATCAGAGTGGTTTTTCAGTTACCTGGACAAGTGCCAAGGGAGGGGCCCCTGGGGCCACCAGCCCAAAGACCACAGAACTGAGTGGAGCTCTCTATGTGCAGGAGACACACACAGAGATCAACTGATCCTTGGAGCTTGGGAGATTTCCAGGATTTCTGGGCCACCGACACTGTTTCTATAAAGCCCTCTTTGGCCATCTCAGTTCCTTTCCAGGCTAAGCAGTGAAAGCCAAGTCTTAGCTCTCCAGGCCTGGGCCTTCCTGAGTAATTTACAGGACTGGTGTGAGGGACAATGTCAACCCACCAGCCAACTGCCCAGATTTCCCCTCCTGGCGAGTGAGGCCAAGCCACTTCATTTCTGTGTTTGAAGCCCATGTAAAAGAAACAGTGATTGTCAGTTTCAGAAACCGACTCTGTCCCTTCAGTCCTGGAACCTCAGGCCTCATCTGGTGACTATGGGGTCTCATCTCACAGTTCAGCTCTCAAAACAGCCAGACAGAGCACCAAATTGAAAGGCTACAAATGAGAAGTATCGTCCCCACCGCCCCAGTGACTTGGCTTCTTGCGTACCTAGCTCTCTTCTCAGTTTAATAGGTAATAGATTTATATGGCTCAAATTCAAAGCATGCCCGGGGCTCCAGAGAGAAGGCTCCCTCCTGTTGCCTCCCTCCACAGGGTAATCCTTTCTCAAATTCACTAGATCACTGCATCCAGACAAGGAGACACTGGATCCCTCGTTCATCATGGTTGCGTTCTTACCCCTGCCTAATTCCTTCCCAAACGTAGCTACATCCCTTCCACTGTTATATAACCCTCCAATTTTGGCCGGTCAGGGAGATGGATTCAAGACTTATCTCCCATTCTCCTTGGCTGCAGCACCTGAATAAAGCCCTTCCTCCCGGCAGTGATTGTGCAGCATGCAATGGGACCCAGACGAAACCCCTGGTGTTTCAGTAACACATTCAGACTGTGGAACAGATTAACCCCGGCTCCCTAGAATTTGTTTTCTGAAGAACAAATAAACAAGGCAATAATGTCTTATAAAAAGACATCAGTAACCTTAAGCCTGTAAACCCCATCCATCTGTAGGGCACCCCATCTCACAGCAAAGCATGGGTGACAGCTGTGTGCTGAGAAGAGTCGGAAAAGGAGCCATGTTTCCAAGAATGTCTCCCTCAAAACATGATGGGATGAGTCCTTAGTGAATTGCCAACCAAAACAAAAAACACAGCTGCTAAAAAAGAAGGTTCCTCCTTTGGAATCCTTGTACTACCATATCAAAATATTGAGAAGGAGCATCTCTTGTATTGACAGTAAGGATGCTGATGACTATTAGTGAATAAAAAGCCAGAATGAAGGACATGAACTTACACACATTTAACATTTCGGCACAGGTCAAGTAACTACAATAACCTATATACAAGACAAACAAGACAAAGTATATTTAGAATACATGCGATGAGTATTGATGCAGAAATGGACATTTCTCAGAATAAGATATGACTTTACAGATACCATACAGAGAATATGATTTCATGCAGATGGAGAAGATGTGGTGGGGGTTGTGGGAGAGCAATAGAAAATACATTTCCTGGCTGGGTGCAGTAGCTCACATCTGTAATCCCAGCACTTTGGGATGCCAAGGCCAGGAGTTCAAGACCAGCCTGAGCAACATGGTGAGACCCTGGTCTATATAAAATATATTTTTAAAAAGTTTCCTGTACCTAGAAACAAATCCAAGATGTACTCTGCAGAGAACCTCTACAGAGAAAACTAACACCCTGAAGGTTATTGGAGAACTAAATAAATGAAGAGACTGACCATGTCTTTGTGTTGGGAACAGGCCCCCCAAAATCTGGCCATAAACTGGCCCCAAAACCGGCCATAAACAATATCTCTGCAGCACTGTGACATGTTCATGATGGCCATAACACCCATGCTGGAAGGTTGTCGGTTTACCAGAATGAGGGCAAGGAACACCTGGCCCACCCAGGGCGGAAAACTGCTTAAAGGCATTCTTAAACTACAAACAATAGCATGAGCGATCTGTGCCTTAAGGACATGTTCCTGCTGCAGATAACTAGCCCAACCCATCCCTTTATTTTGGCCCATCCCTTTGTTTCCCACAAGGTATACTTTTAGTTAATCTAATATCTATCAATGCTAATGACTGGCTTGCTGTTAATAAATACGTGGGTAAATCTCTGTTTGGGGCTCTCAGCTCTGAAGGCTGTGAGACCCCTGATTTCCCACTTCACACCTCTATATTTCTGTGTGTGTGTCTTTAATTCCTCTAGCGCCGCTGGGTTAGGGTCTCCCCGATCGAGTTGGTCTCAGCATCTCTGTACTGGAGGCAATATTGTGCTCGTAACAGTTCGGTCTGGTTGATGATTCAGCACAGTCCCAATCAAAATTCTAACAGATTTTTCTATGGGAATTGACAACCTAATTCTAACATTTATATGAGACTCTAAATGACCAAGAAGAGTCCAAACATTTTCTTGAAGAAGGCAAGGTGTGAGGATTTGCTTTTTCAATGTTAAGACACTTGATCAAGCTACACAATTAAGGCAAAGTGGAATCAGAACATGGCAGACAACAGACCAATGGAAAAAAGAGCAATCCAGAAACAGACCTCTCCACACACATGGACACAATATCAGACTGGGGGAGCATTGAAATCCACGTGAAAAGAAGAACTCATTCAACTAGGGGTGCTGGGCAGCTGGCTACCATGTAAGGAGAAACATCAAACTGGGCTCCTATTTAACTCCCACACAAAAGTCAGTTCTACATAGATTACAGCCATAAAGAAAAGGCCACAAGGATCTTAAAAGATGGTGTAGAAGAATATCATCTTTATGATTTAAGTAAGATAAAATGAGTACATACAATAAGGAAAGATTGACACACTATTAGTGAGACACCGTAAGAATGAAAGACATGCTACAATTTCTGCAACTTATCTTAATGCAAGTGAGCCCCAAAAGTGGGGCTCAGCCTGAGAGCGTTCTTGGCTTTGCACAGGAAATAATTTGAGAGTGACCCAACAGAAAAAAAGAGAAAGCAAAGCAAGTTTATTAGAGCAACAGAGTACAGAAAAGTGGGTTTCATAGAGCATCCATACAGGTGGATGGGGTTTACAGGGCTACCCCATAGGCAGAGCAGCACTCCTGGACTACCAGCTATCTATATGTATAGCTACTTCTTATTATATGCTAAATAAGGGGCAGGTTATTCATGAATTTTCTAGCAAAGGGATCCGGAGTTCCTGAAACTGAGGGCTCCTCCCCCTTTTAAATCACATAAGATAACTTTCCGGTATTGCCGTGGCATGTGTAAACTGTCATGGTGCTGGTGGGAATGTCTTTTAGCATGCATTATCACTAGCATATAATGAGCAGTGAGGGACAAAAGTGAGGTCACTTTTGTTGCCATATTGGTTTCAGCTGGTTTCAGCTGATTTCTTCACTGCATCCTGTTCCGACCAGATTCTGTTTTGGTCAGAGGGATCATGACCAAGGTCTTGACCACTGCTTGGAAAACAAGTTCTGCTGATCTCCTACCTCAACATTACATTATTAGGAAACCCTATTAAAAAAAATGAGCAAAGGACTTTAGAAGCCACTTCACAAAACAGAATATCCAATGGAAAAGTTGTTCATCCTCAGTAGAAATCAGGGAAATAAGAACCACCATGACACACCACTACTAACCTCCTCAGCTGTAACATGCCCACAATCCCACTCCTTGGTATATTTATCCTGGAGAAACTTGTATCTCGAAGCAACCCAATGTCCATCAAGAATTGGATAAATTATGCTTGTTCATTCATGGAATATTCAACAGCAGTGAAATGAACAAGCTATAGGTACAAATATCACCACGGTCAAATCTCATAAACATATTGAGCAAAAGCCACAAGATATATATATATATAATGCACTTCCATTTATATAAAGTTTGAAAACAAGGAGCCCTAAACTGTACTGTTCAGAGGACCATGTATAGGTGGGAAAATTGTGATGAAAGCCAAGAAATGATTTCTATCACAGTCAGGACAGCAGTCCCACTGGCCAGGGGCATTTGGGAGGTGACGGGGTGCTGCAGTATTTTTCTCTCTGTTCTTACAAGTGCCTATGTATATTTATTAAACCTTATGCATTTGTGCATTTTTCCATATCTCATACTCCCTGATACAAAAGTTAACATGCACAGTAGAAGGGAGTGAAGAGGAAGTGAAGAGCACCACCACCAGGCCGACCGTTGGGTACCGTGCCATGCAGAAGCACTGCCCAACTGCCCCATCCCACTAAGACCTTGCCAGACACTGGCCCATACGGAGTTGGCCTCCCACTTTGTTGGCCTCTTCCCCAGCCCACCCCCAGCCTCCCTGAGCTTCCCACCACAGTGTTTCTGCTGGGAGTGGGGGCCTTTCTTCCTCACCTCCTTGTTTCCCCATGAGGTGCTTATGTCCCTAAACAAGCACCTCCTTAGCGCCCCCTGTCTTGCTCAGTCTTTCTGGGCCCTGCTTTACTGTGTGCTCCCTGCCTTCTGGCATGTGCTATGACCCTCACAACTGTGGTGGAGGCCCCAGGATTGGAATGGGAAGAAAGGCGTGTTCTATTTAAGCCCCCTTAAATCCAGCAGAGGCTTTGAGCTTTGAGTCCTCAAGTAACCACATAAAGTCTGAGGCTTTGGGGATGCCTGGTGTGTGCACGGGGGCTTCACGGGGACCACACTGGCTTCTGGCCTTGGCAGTTCCCCACAGAGCTTTGGAGCCACGAGCTGAGCTGAACCTTACAGTCTTAGGGTTGGCTTTTAACTAGTGGCCCAGGCCAGAGGTTCCATCTTGCTGGTGTAAAGTAAGGTCCATGTGGGGATATGACCTTAGGCAACTCAGGGCAGTGCTTTGGGGATGGTCACAGCTCAGAGCCGTGTTCTCTGACTCCTGCACGGGCCTCCTATTAATCCAAAGAGAGACAGTGCAGAGGAGGCTACAGAAGGGTCCCAACCTCTGAGGCATGAATGGAGGAGGGCAGGCCCAGGCTTGCTGCCTTCACTGTGTTCTCAGCCAGGTCTGAGATCACCACTTCCAACTGCGAAGGCAGCAAGGGGCCGGTGCACCCTGGTATGAGTCTTGTACCACCCACAGTGGAGTTGTGCCAGATGAGCTGTCCCCAAAGCCTCCTGCCAGAACAGGGACTAGGGAGGGTCCCTCCTGAGCCCACGAAACACATCCCTAGGTCTGCTGAGTTAGTCCCCTTGTGCGGCTCAGCTTGGCTCTCGATTTGTGCCTTACATACATTTTGTTTTGTTTTTTCTTTTTAGAGACAGGGTCTCTCCCTGTTGCCCATGCTGCAATGCAGCGGTGCAATCAAGCTCATAGTAACCTTGAACTCCTGGGGTTAAGCCGTCTTCCCGCCACAGCTTCTTGAGTGGCTGAGACTACAGTTTTGTGCCACCATGCCCAGCTAATTATATTTTTATTTTTGTAGAGACAGGATTTCACTAGGTTCCCCAGGCTGGCCTTAAGTGATCTTCCCGCCTTGGCATCCCAGAATATTACAGGGATCACAGGTATGAGCCACCGTGCCTGGCTATTACATACATTTTGACCCAGGAATTGGGAGACTAAAGTCGTGGCTTTGCCCACAGAAAGGTAAGAGTTTGTTAATGGACAACAGCATTAAAAGGAATCAGGGCTCTTCAGAGAATATGCTATTTTCTTGGGTTGAGATAGAGAAACAATGAAATCAATACACATCCAAAGCTAGCAAGGGCCATACAAATGGCTTGTGCTGAGAACCGTCTGTCCCAGGGAATTGGGTTTACTTGGGAGATCCAGAAGGAACTGAAATGGTTTGAAAAACACACCACAGTCTTACCCTTAGAATGGGAGCAGTGGTGTCAGGAGGCAGGCTGGGCAGAGATGAGGGATCATGGGACCCTGGAGTGGGCCAGACCAACTTAGGGGACAGGAAAGCTCCCTGATGTGAGGGGAGGGCAGACGTTGGGAACAGACAAGGTCACCACCAGGGAACCAGGTGACCCAGAACACTCTTGAGGGGGGGCCATTCAATGCTGCAGACAGCAACTCCGTAAGAACCAGAAGCCATTCCATGAGCCAGGGCAGCCCTCAGAGGCTGTAGGGAATTTGGGCAAATTAAAGGACAGAGGATCAGCATCAAACATTGAAAATATTTTAGGTATGCCTGGGGACAGCATAGTTACTGTGGGTGGGTGTCTGGGGTTGCTCAGGACCTAAGGGAATGCATTTTTTAAATGTAGGGATTAGGTGTCAAGGAGGGCTCAGTGGAGTCCTCCCTGAGGAGAGCACAGCCAGTCAGGAGAGAGGGGCTGACGGCAGGGAGGCTGATGGCCATGGCCGCCATCTCTTGGGCACAGCCGTGGGACTGTTTCAACAGCAATTCTTGTGGCAAACCTGGGATTGCCTGGTTTTGCTTTCTGTTGCCAGGGGAGACCCCCAAGTGACAAAATCTAGAGGAACATGTCAGAAAAAGTAAATATATGGGCCGGAAAGCAAAGAGAAAGTAAAAGGAGGGAAGGCACTGGGGTTGAACACAAATGACCAGCCCTGTGTGTGACGACTGCCAGCAGCCAGCACAACTGCCAGGGCCCCAGCTGAGCCATGCTGGGGATGCAAGCCAGCAGTTACATGAGGAAGCACAGCTGTGGACATCTGTCCCCAACTGCTGACAACTGTGCTGCAGAAACAGTGCTGCTCAGGGCTGGGAACATCCCCAGTGGAGGACAGCTAGTGTCCTGAGAGCCAGTGGGACACAGCCGCTGCTCCCTGGTGCTCAGCTCAGCAACCTGCTGGGCTGTGCTGCACTGACTGGGGCAGGATCTCTTAGGACTGAAGACATCCATGCAGTGGGCACACAGAGGGAAATGGAAATGATGAGATTTCACACATATGAAAAGGAGAAGGTATTATAAATAAGACCCAGGCAGGTGATGACTGCTTGTACAGATATGCTCAGGGAGGAGGACAGCAGAAGTTGCTTCCTGCTCCACCCCAGTGGGGTCGCCAGGGCTAATGCTAACCCTCCATCTGGTTAGATATGCTGTGGGGTCTAGGGTTTGTCTTCCCTGTCTACTCTCTTTGCATCAGCTGCCAGGGCATTCCTGCTGGAGTAGTGAGGTAGCAGGAAGAGAGGGCTACATGGGGCTGGGTCCGGGATCCTGGAGACATCTCATGGCCTGCACGCTGCTCTAAGGACTTCCCCGTGGTTGGCGAGCAGGAGGCTGAGGCTATCACCATCTGCTCATTCCTAGTAACTCAGGGTCTTTTAAAACTGGAGCACATGGCAGGCTAGTGAAAATGCTGAGATGTGGAGAGAAGGATCTCACTTTCCAGGACACCCAGACCTCCCAGGCCTACTGGGCCACTTTGCTCACTGGGTGAGCCCAGAGCCTTGGGGAGGAAATTAACACCACTGGGCTCTGACGGATCCCTGGGCTCTCTTTGAATGCTTTGGGCTTGAATCCTTTGACCTTAAGACTTTTTTTTCCCTTTGGACTTTAACCTAAAAGGACAAGGGAACTTAATTTTTTGACTTGAATTTGACCCTAGGAAATTTATGAAAGACATTTCTAGGTTGACTTTTTATCTGGGTATCTGGCATCTTATATATCTGCAGAACCTCTGACTCAAATTTGAACTTTGAGGTTGGACCTAATTTAGGATGGGAAAGTAGGAAGAGTAGTAAAAGAATGTGTCGTCTGGGGTCCAGGCTACCCTTGGAATTAAATAGCATTGAATGATGACCCATTCCAAGTCCTAGGTGGGGGGAATCTATGCTGCCCTGAGGTCTCCAAGGGAGAGTGGATAACACAGGGGCAACTGGGCTTAGCAAGTAGCAGCAATATCGCTGACCCCTGAGTTCAGGAGCAGGGGGCAGTTTCAACTCGGCTCCTTGGGTCTTCCCTTGGGATTTGGCCACTTTGCCATGTGGGTGTCCAGCAGTGCCCTCTAATCTGGGGTGAAGCAGAGCAGCCTGCCCAACTTGTGAAGGTCTCTCTCCACCACCCCAGACCCCTAGGAACTCCCAACTGACTGCTGATATCAGACCTCCTGCCTCTGTCTGGGCCCTAAGGAAGTGGTGTCCTATGTGGTCCCCACCCCACTCTGGGACTCCTCCCTCCTTTTTATCCCCAATGCTACAGTCAGCCTCGGTATCACTCCCGATTTCCGCAGGCCTGTCCCAGAACCCCTTACACCTGTTTTCTCTTCTGGAAGTGAACCCTGAACTATCATTTTAGGTAATTTTTTTTTAAGGACCCACTCTGTCCATATTGCAAGAGGCAGAATATGTTCTGATAGCGGAGGCCATGGGGAGCGGGAGAGGGAAGAGGAGAGCTTACAACAGATATCACCCACTGTCCATGCTGTGAGCCTGCGGTCCCCTGCTGCTGGGGCCTCTGCAGGGAGTTGGTGAGCCTGATCCCTGGGCCTAGAGACTGAAGTGAGGCTTTGCAGTCCCTCACTGAGTCAGACCCCTTGCTGATCCCTGCCTGGTGGGCTCCCAAGGCCCCCCTGTTGCAGCCCCTGCTGAGCATCCTCCTGCATGCACTTTCCAACCTTGGGGGACCCTTCTCCTGGTCCCCCCAGCCTTAGCTGGTTCTCTTCCCTGAAGGCCCCCGGAGGCGTAGGCTGGGCTACCCCAGCAGCGGGGGCCTGGCTGTGTGGGGAAAAGAAAAAGAGATCAGATTGTTACTGTGTCTGTGTAGAAAGAAGTAGACATAGGAGGCTCCATTTTGTTCTGTACTAAGAAAAATTCTTCTGCCTTGAGATGCTGTTAATCTATGATCTTACCCCCAGCCCCGTGCTCTCTGAAACATGTGCTGTGTCCACTCAGGGTTAAATGGATTAAGGGCTGTGCAGGATGTGCTTTGTTAAACAGATGCTTGAAGGCAGCATGCTCCTTAAGAGTCATCACCACTCCCTAATCTCAAGTACCCAGGGACACAAACACTGCGGAAGGCCGCAGGGACCTCTTCCTAGGAAAGCCAGGTATTGTCCAAGGTTTCTCCCCATGTGATAGTCTGAAATATGGCCTCATGGGAAGGGAAAGACCTGACCGTCCCCCAGCCCGACACCCATAAAGGGTCCGTGCTGAGGAGGATTAGTAAAAGAGGAAGGCATGCCTCTTGCAGTTGAGACAAGAGGAAGGCATCTGTCTCCTGCCCGTCCCTGGGCAATGGAATGTCTTGGTATAAAACCCGATTGTATATTCCATTTACTGAGATGGGGAAAACCGCCTTAGGGCTGGAGGTGGGACATGCGGGCAACAATACTGCTCTGTAAGGCATTGAGATGTTTATGTATATGCACATCAAAGCACAGCACTTAATTCTTTACCTTGTCTATGATGCAGAGACCTTTGTTCACGTGTTTATCTGCTGACCTTCTCTCCACTATTATCCTATGACCCTGCCACATCCCCCTCTCTGAGAAACACCCAAAAATGATCAATAAATACTAAGGGAACTCAGAGGCTGGCGGGATCCTCCATATGCTGAACGCTGGTCCCCTGGGTCCCCTTATTTCTTTCTCTATACTTTGTCTCTGTGTCTTTTTCTTTTCCAAGTCTCTCGTTCCACCTAACGAGAAACACCCACAGGTGTGGAGGGGCAACCCACCCCTTCAGGCTGCATCAGCAACTCAGTTATCCAGGCGCAGGTTCTAGGGTACCCACGTGTTGAGCTCAGTCCCTCTGACTCCCAAGCCAGGACTCTGTCTGACGGCACCTGCTTCGGTCAGGGCGCGGGAGATTGGCCTGGGCAGGGCTCTTCCTCCCAAGGCAGGGTCAGTGTTGAGTAAAGGCCAGGACCATTTCCCCAGACAGGCAAGGCAGGGCCCAGGCCTGGGTCCAGGGCCTCTGAGTCCACGTCCCCACTTTGGCCACATGGGTCATGAGGGGTTTCTGTGTGAGTGGCCTTTTACACTTTCCCAAGCAATTTCCCCAGACATTATCTCATGTTATCCTCATGAGGACCACCCTGTGAGGTAGGAATTAGCAACCCTGTTTTAAAGGGGAAACTGAGGTACGGTATGAGGCTTTCCTGGCAGGGCCAGCCTCTGGCACAGCAACAGGGGGACAGTGAGGATGGCCAGATCTGGGTGCCCCTCCCCACTGCCTTCCCTTCCAAGCTACAGTCTTTTATTCAAATTCTTCTCCTCTTTTTCTCTCTCATTTCCCCTCCCCCGCTGCCATGTTTTTTATGCTTGTGGATGTCTCATGCAAGAGTGTTCAATAGCTCCTCCCAGCAGTCTTAGAAGGGAGTGTAAAGATGACCAGACACGGAACCCCGAGAGTTCACTGGGGGTTCCCAAAGGCATGTATAGGATCCAACGTGTTTTTTCTGCCTCCCACTCTGCCCCCTTTCAAGAAGTGCACCTGTGGTTCAAAGTTCAGCTTTTACTGCCGGTGCATGTGTAGGAGAGGACAGGGCAGGCTAGAGCCCTGCTAAGGGCCAGAGAATCTCATCCCACCCAGAGGAGGGTTCTTTTAGGCGGTGGGTACAAATCTCAGAACATCCCCACTGTATTGTTGAGAGGGTGAGGTGGGACGTGTTGGGGGAAGAGCGAGCTGCAACCGGTGCAGCTGCAATTATTCAGAGCAGAGGTGGCTTCAGAGACAACATTAAGCTTAACCCTCAGGGGCCCTCTTTGCCTTGGGAGGAGCCCTATCAATGCTTTTGTCATGTGCTTTTGGAAAATATGTAGAAGACTTTTTACAAGTTGGTTGAGGCCCAATGTCTCTTTTCAGTTCATATTCTCCCTCTGTCACGCGTCTGTCCTGTTGGAATGGCTGTGGCTATTTTGGATATGGCTAAGGGAGAAGGTAAAATTGGGGATCATTTTGTATGAGTTTAGTGGGATAGATTTCTGGGCTTTGAAGTCACTTCTGTATCTACTAAAAATTGCTATAGTTATCTTTGTGCATAAATTACTTCTGGCTGATGTAGGCGAATCCCCGTATCGGGACTCAGCCGGGGAGGGTTTTTGGCTTTGCTCAGGAAAGAATTCAAGAGTGAGCTAACAGACAAAACTGAAAGCAAAGTAAGTTTATTAAAGCAACATTGTACAGAAAAATGGCTGCTCCACAGACAGAGCAGGGCTACCCCACAGGTAGAGTAGCACTCCAGGATTGCTGGCTAGCTGTATTTATACCCACTGCTAATTATATGCTAAATAAGAGGCAGGTTATTCATAAACTAGGAACAGGAAGTTCCTGGAACCATATAAGGTAATTCCTGGGTTATTGCCGTGGGATCATTTGTAAACTGTCATGGCCCTGGTGGGAGTATCTTATGCAAATGCATTTTAATTCCTATTCCGAGCTGGTTTTGGCCATTCTTTGTTATTGTTATGTTCTGTTTTGATCAGCAGGGTTTTGACAGGTGCTTGGAAAAATCCTGCTGATCTCCTCCCTCACGGGGACATGCCTACTGCCAAAGGAGAGACGGAATTATCTTTCTATTCTCCCCATAGAAAATATTACAAAATCACCGTCACACGAAAATGTGATCAAAGAGTCTGCAGCCAAGAAATATGGGGGGGGCAGAGTATTTTAAAGGCGAAGGTGTGTCTGTCACTTAGTAAAAATGTCAGGATTCTTTTTTTTCTGGAGTTTGTGGTGTTTGTCGGCTTTTCAAAATTTGTCATTCCTTTTCTTAATCTAAATAATCATTTTATAGAGAAAAAAAATTACTCATCAGTGTTGATGATGCCCTGGTTTTCTGTTCAGCTTTGTTTTCCAATCAACTCTTCACCCGAGACTCAATCCTCCACCCTCCAACTCTTCATCCAACACTCAATTCACCCAACACTCAATCCTCCACCCTCCAACTCTTCACCCAGACTCAATCCTCCACCCTCCAACTCTTCATCCAAGACTCAATTCACCCAACACTCAATCCTCCACCCTCCAACTCTTCACCCAAGACTCAATCCTCCACCCTCCCCCAACTCTTCACCCAAGAGTCAATCCTCCCCTCCCAGTGTTTACTGATCAGCCTCCTATCAGCTATTAATGGGACCTCAAACATTCTCCATGGCTCTGTTCTCACGCCATGCAATCTGCTAATCTCTAGGAACTGCAGACCCCACTTAATGCATTTAAAGTATGTATAATGTGACCCAATAGCTTCTTTATCCCAAGCTTATTGATTCCTATAAGAATCATCATCCTCAAGTCACACATGAGGAAACTGAGGCCAAGGCCAATGCTAAGGCTGATGGAAGTGACAGATGTTGAAGATGACACAGCATGACACGAGGGATGAGGTCAAGGCTATTGATGAGGTCAAGACAGCTGTTGTGCTTTGTCCCAAGGCCATTCCATTTGGTGACAAAATAACTGTAACAGATTCCTGGCCAGGGCTTCTCCCTCAGAGCAGCTGCCTCCTACTGGAGTCAGAAATGCCTTGGTTTATATAGTTTCATTCATAGGCTGTCTTAACTCTATTTAAGCAGGAAAGGGCTGAAATGTCTTGCCCAAGATCACTCAGCTAGTAAGTGACAGATGCAGGTTTCAAATCCAGGTCGCTGGACTCAGGGCAGGGCCAGGGGGAATGAGGGCAAACAGACTGGCAGCTGATCAAACTGACACAGCCTTCCTGGTAAAGGGGACAGTGAGGAGAAATTGACAATAGCAGGAGGCTCTGACCACAACAGGCTGCCTCCAGTCTCTTCTCTCACCAGTGGCCCCCAAAGCCACGTGAGTTGGGCTTTCTGACCACACTTTATTGCATTTGCAGACCCTACATGCTTTAAACACACTTTTAGTATCTCACTGGGTCTCTAACAACCCCAGGAGTGGGCAGGGCAATAATTATTTCACAGTTGACAAAGCAGCTTCACGAAAACATTGGGAGCTCAATAACTTCCCTATTGCGATGCACCCCCAGGAGCTGTTCAGTTAATGTCATAGCAGGTTCTGTACGGAGAAAACCAACAAGGTCTTCCCTGAGGGAATGGGCTTAAACCCCAAGATATCCTACACCATTTTGTACACAGCAGGTTCTGTAGGGAGAAAACCAACAAGGTCTTCCCTGAGGGAATGGGCTTAAACCACAAGATATCCTATACCATTTTGTAAGCCTCCCTGTGATCATTTCCCATCCAAGTACTAACCAGGCCAGACCCTGCTTAGCTTCTGAGATCAGACAAGATTGGGCGTGTTCAGGGTGGTATGTGAAAGATTCTCCCCGGGGCCTGAAAGTTTGGGGGGATGAATAACTCCTCCCTTCTCAGGCCCAGTCCCAAGGCACAAGACCACTTGTGCTAGCAGCATGTGTCAGCAAGATAGCAGAAGCAGGAAGAGAGCTGGCCAGGAGACATGTACCCCTGAAGATCAAGAGAGAGGCCATCTGGGTACCATGTAGCAGTTACATTAGACTGGGACACTTCCTGTTTACAGGAGACTATAAAACCCCTGCCCCGTCCTCACCTGGGGCTGACGCCATTTTAGGCCTCAGCCCATCTGCACCCAGGCGCTCATTAAAACAGCGTGTTGCTCCACACTGCCTTGTGTTCTTTGTTGGCAAGCTCTCGGGGTTCGAACCAACACAAGAGCCTTACAGTATGGCCGCAGATGTTTCCCAACATTTCACAGAACTTGGTCAGAATAAAACATTCCATGGGGGTTCAGGTCATAAAAAAATACTGCCTAACCACCTAACCACAGGAACATCTCTATCACATCCTGCTGGATGAAGGGCCCAAGGAACATCTTCAACATCCTGCAGGGGAGCAAGCTATACTGCCCCTTCTCCCCCGGTCCAGACCCATAACTGACAGAGCAGGAGCACTGCCATCTTGAACAAATACCACCATTCTAAGTTCCCCCTTAATTAAAAGCCACCTAAATCCAGCCCCAAAACATCAGCCTAATGGCTAATGTCAGCATAACCAGAAATATTCCAACCCTAAGATAAACCCTTCTCTGACCAGAAACATGCCAACCCCGAGACAGCCTCCCTTCCGACCAGAGACATTCCAACCCCGCAATAAACTTTCCCTCACACAGAAACATTCGGAACCTACGATAAGACCCCTTCCAAAACCCTTAAATATCCTTAGTCTGTAACAGAAGTTAGTCTGAGCTAACTCGGCCAGAAGCCCCTCTCAAGTTTGTTTTCTAAAATAAACCTGTCCTTGTTGACTGCCCAGCCACCCTTCGTGTTGCTTTCCTCTTCCTTATAGTAAATGTCCCAGTCTGTAAGTGGGACTCGTGCTCTGAGACTAAGCTGGTCCCCCCTCCACAGGTTTGTGCTGGCAATAAACCTGTGTTGCTGTTAAGCTGCCAACTCTTTAACTCTCACCTTCCCTTCAAAACCTAACAAAGATGAATGAGGCATGAACATGAAGACAGAGGGTCAAACCCAAAGAGCAGATTCCATGAGAAGTCTCCCTATTGACAAGGGTTACTAAGGATGGGATCTTCTCTGGACCCCCTAGTCTTAGACTTAGTCCACCACATCCAGAAGCCCTTGAAATAAGATTGCAGTGCTTCCGGCATAGCCAAAGACATAGACTTCTCTAAAAATCAGTGCCTAGCTCTCCCCAGGCTGGGCCCTCATTTTTAGTCCAAGCTGTATTATTTTGTAAATCTTCCTGCCATTTCATAGACCCTGGTCACAGTGAAACATTCTGCAGGGGTTTGGGCTGTAAGTAACATCCTCCCCAACTGTCTGACTTCTTTATCACATCTTGTTGGGACAAAGGTTTAAGAAATATTTTTATTAACATCCTCTTGGGCAGTAAGTCCTACCATTCCAGACCCCTCATCCAGGCCTATAATGATTCCAGCCTGTAAGTGCTAGTGGGGCTTTGGCATTAACTTGGTCCCCACCTCTGTAGGTTGTGTTAATAAACCTGTGTTGTAGAGTGGTCAACTCTCTTGTCTTTAACCCTCGTCTTTTTTCAAAAACCTAACACTCATGTGTCCTCTCCCTCACCTTCTCCTGGCATCCCTTGCCACTGTCCCTCTGTCCCTCTTTCCCCTCCTTAACCCAAAGGGAAATCTCTCCCAAAGGTAAAAGTCTCCCAGGGGTTAAGAGGGAGCTTGAAGCACCAGAAAGAGCTGTAGTCACAGCCACCTGTGGAAGCCATCTCTGAGGTCCCTTCCTGTCGCAACAGCTGGGCTCCTCACTCAGACCAAGACAGCTTTTGTTTCTTTTCCTTTCTAGCCCCCCACTTCCCACCCACCTTTCTGCTTTCTCATATGGGCTCATTATGGTTTATAGGGCTGGGGAACGTTGCCTCTTCTGCCCTCCATTTCTCCCATCTCCCTTCTTTCCCCTCCACTTTTTCTGAGTCCACTTCTCTTCCCTTCTTCTTCCTTCCCTCTGGGACGCTGCACAGTTCCTTCCACCCGACACGGCCTGGGACTCTAGACTCCCTCTGAAGGCACGGAAGTATTTCCTTCCCTCCCTCCGACCCGATCTTTCTGCCCTTGATTCAAAACAATCTGAGGTCCCTAGGCCCTTCCCTTTCCGCCTCTGCGCTCCCCATGGGGTCCGGTGTAGTTTTCCCGCCCCTTCCCTGCAGCTCCCGAGACCACCCAGACACAACGGAGCCATCCAGTGCCCTCAGAGGCCCTGGGCACACTGGCAGATGGTCACCGCCTCCTGACAGAGCGGCGCGCGCCCGTTGCTCACTGCCCATTGGCGGTTGCCGGTAGCCCCGGAGGGCGGGGTTGGCGAGGAAAGTGAGTCCGTATGTCCCCAGCATGCTCCGCGCGGGGGCGGGGCTCTAAGGGTGCAGGCCAAGGCGGAACTGGCGTGGTCAAACCAACCTATCAGCCTCCAGCATGCTCCGTGTGGGAGCCAGGTTCCCGGGGGCGGGGCTCGGTTTTTGTGCCCTTCCGGCGTTTCGCCCCTCCGTTCTGTGAGATGCTCCCATGCAGATGTATGGGCCTAATTCGCTAATATCCACTCTATATCCTGTTCCATCCTCTTGTAATGGCCATTTGGAGTGTTGCCAATTTTTTGCTATTATAATGATTGTAATAGCATATTAAAAAACTTGAACATAGTTTGATTGTAATAACATTAAATATAGCATCTTAAACATACAGTTTGAGCTTGCCAACCTGATGGGTGTGGAATGTAATATTCATTATAACTTGGATTTTCATTTCCCTACTTTGAGTAAGTTTGAACTTCTCTTTATGTAATTATTGACTACTCTGTTTTCATGTTCTGAGAATTGCCTGTTTGTATTTTATGCCCATTTTTCTATTGGGTTGTGGTTTTTATTGATTGGTAGTTCTTTATAATTTTATGGATACCAGTCTTTTACTAGTTCAGCGCATTAATTGCAAATATTTGCTCCCACTCTGTGGCTTGCTTCCTTTCCACCCCTAATTCCTAGGGTGTCTTTTTGAAGCACAAATCTAAAATTGTAACACAGGCGACTATCAATCTTTTCCTCTATGATTTGAGCATTTTGTGTTTTGCTTAAAAACTCAGCCCTTGTCCCAAGGTCATAGAGATATTCTCCTGTATTTATTTTCTACTGATCCATCCCCCATATTTAGGTCTTTGGTCCATCTGTACTAATGTTTATGTGTGATATGAGATAGGGATCCTACTTTATCTGTATTGTGTTAACCAAAAAATGACTGAGACAGGTGTCTCAATCAATAAAGGTTAATTTAGCCAAAGTTTGAGGACATGCCCGGGAAAAACACAAGTCTCAGTTCCTAATATTAACCCCTTGCATTTAGTAGAAATGACCTTCAAGGTTCTCTGTAGCAGAGATGTGGTTGAAAAAGGAAAGGAAGACATAGGGTTTGTAGATGGCCATAGCTTCACGGAAGAGGCGAAAGAAGGGCAGGATATGTGGTTCTCTCCCTATGGAAAACCATAGAGGCCAAAAGCTTCCCTGCCCAAACTTCAGCCCCAAAGACTGAGATAATAGCCTTAACCAGAGCCCTGGCATGAAGAAAGGACAAGGCCTTGACTGTTTATACAGACTTGAGATATGTGCTCACTGTGATCCATGCCCATGGTGCAATCGGGTAAGAAAGGGGACTTCTGAATGCCAATAACAAATAAATCAAATATGAAACATAAATATTGGCACTACTGCACAGTGGAAATGACTAGACAGATTGTGGGGGTCATCTAATGGGGGACTTTGAACTAATGAAGGGGAGCAACCTGGCACACACACGGAGGGAAAGTCCCTGCTTCCTTCAGTACCTCTTTATGAATATAAACCAATAAACCAAGACACTCTCCTGGGGAATTACAGGAAGCCATGCGAGAGGGAGATCATCAGAGTTCCCTCTCAGAGGGATGGGCCCTAAATAAAAGAGGCAGGATTTGGGTGCCCAGAAATCTGAGTTGGGCTATTATAAAGCCTGCCCATGATCTCTCAATCTATGGCAAGAAGACTATGCACACCTAGCTCCTCAGGATAATAAGGACCCCAAAAGCAAAGAAAATGATGGGTAAAGTGGCTGACCAATGTGTCTATTGTCAGAGAAACAATGCTCAAACCAGACCTCCCATATCTCCCTTGGCCAAGGTAGTACAATTCAGGGGAACCATGTGAGGGGAGAACTAGCAAATTGACTCCAGTGTTATGCCTATGTCTTCTAGAGGATTTAAATATCTCCTGGTGCTTTTTTGATGCCTTTGCTGGTTGGATAGAGGCTTTTCCATGCTGGACTGAAAAGGCAGAAGCCATGAAGTCTTTACTAACGAAATTTATCCCTCCATTCAGTCTCCCTAAGTCAGTCCAGAGTGCTAATGGACCCGCATTCATTTCTAACATAGTGGTAAAAACTTCCCAGGCCTTGGTCATACAGTGGAAGTGGCATGTAGCCTGGAGACCAAACTCCTTGGGAAAGACTGAAAGGTCCCATAGAACTCTCAAAGGAATCCTAGCCAAGTTATGCCAGGAGGCCCAAGATAATTGGTTAAAGCTGTTACCCATAGCCTTGGTCCAAGTATGGGTAGCACTCAGAGAAAGAATGGGACTTAGCTCCTTTGAAATGTTATATGGGGCTGGGCACAGTGGCTCATGCCTGTAATCCCAGCACTTTGGGTGGCTGAGGCAGGTGGATCACTTGAGGTCAGGAGTTTGAGACCAGCCTGGCCAACATGGTGAAACACCATCTCTATTAAAAATACAAAAAAATTAGCCGGGTGTGGCAGCATGTGCCTGTAATCCCAGCTACTCAGCAGGCTAAGGCATGAGAATCGCTTGAACCTGGGAGGCAGGGGTTGCAGTGAGCCGAGATCACGCCACTGCACTCCAGCCTGGACAACAGACCCAGTCTCAAAAAAAAAAGAAATGTTATATGTAAGGCCTTATCCAGGTGTGGCCAGCCCCTTCTCTTGCCCAGATGGGGAGATAGAAAGGGTGATGAAGCATATTATGTTATTCATCTGGAGTCATTTGTTGCTATTCTCAACCACCTCAGCAACCCCAGCCTCCTGGTCCCCTCTGGGGTAAAACTTCATCTGTACAACCCAGGAGACTGGGTATACCTCAGGACCCAGAAGGCTGAGTACTCCCAGGACCACCTCAGCCCAGTATGGATGGGGCCCAACCTAACACTTTTAACCACTCATTCTTCTCTTAAACTCCAAGAAGTAACCCCTTGGATCCATCACTCAAGAGTGAAGAGGCCAGGCATGGTGGCTCACGCCTGTAATCCCAGCACTTTGGGAGGCAGATGGGGGAGGATCACTTGAGGCCAGGAATTTAAGACCAGCCTGGGCAACATGGTGAGACCTTGTCTCTACAAAAAGTAAAAGAATTAGCCAGGCACAGCTAATTGGTGGTGCACAGAGGCTGAGGCGGGAAGATCCCATGAGCTTAGGCGTTTGAGGCTACAGTGAGCTATGATTGAACCCCTGCACTCCAGCCTGAGTGACACAGCGAGACTCTGTCTCAAAAAAAAAAAAAAAAGAGTGAAAGCCCAGGAGCCCCCAGAAGATGCCTCCCCAGCATACATTTGTGAACCCATCTCAGACCTCAAATTGGTTTTTAGAAGAAAAGGCTCAGATAAGTCAAGTGTGCCCCTTGCCATTCTCTTGCCATAGTAGGCATCTTCCTTATCCCTGCAGGAACCCTCATGCTGTTGCCCTTTTACACTGTGGAGATGCTTAGGTGGTGGCAAATCCCTTCATAAAACACCTAAAAATGGCCCCTATGCTTTTTGGCCTTTTTTTTTTTTTTTTTTTTTTTTTTTTTTTTTTTGAGATTGAGTCTCACTCTTGTCGCCCAGGCTGGAGTGCAGTGGCGCAATCTCGGCTCACTACAACCTCTGCCTCCCGGGTTCAAGTGATTCTCCTGCCCCAGTCTCCCAAGTAGCTGGGTCTACAGATGTGCGCCACCATGCCCAGCTAATTTTTTTATTTTTAGTAGAGACGGGGTTTCACCGTGCTGGCCAGGCTGGTCTCGAACTCCTGACCTTTTGATCCACCCACCTCAGCCTCCCAAAGTGCTAGGATTACAGGCGTGAGCCATCGCACCCAGCCTGCTTTTTGGCCCTTTTAGTTGCCTTGGCCAGTGGTCTCTGGGAGGCCAATATAATAGTCAAGATCTCCTGTATCACAGCTGGTGGGAACAATCTGTCCAAATGTTGGATGTGCCATAGGCATCCCCACACTTGGATGGGGTGACCTGTTGCTAATCCTTTGAGAGGAGTCATTAACATCACAGGGTTGTGTGGACCTCACCTGCTAAGGGCAATGTCACTAGGAGAATAGGCCAAGTTTATTTAAATTGCTCAGGAAAAGGAGAAAAGAGGCAAACATGCTACAAAAGAGTATCTGCAGTGGCTCACCCTTGTTTCAGCAATGTAATATGCCTAGGACAGTGTACTGTGGGCTTCTGGGGCCTATCAGGGTAACAGCCCATAGTGCAACCAGCCATCATAAGAGACCAAAAAAAAAAAAAAAAAGGAGGGGGGCTATTGGACAAACCATGGAAGCTGCCGGACTTGCTGTGGGGTTGCCTGCCTTTTCTTGCGGGGGGGTTGCCTGTTATGAAGTCACCCTAAGAAATTTAATCTGAATACCCAAGGCTCTGGCAGCTAAAACTGGAGAGGCTCTCTAAAATATACGTATTTCTCTAAATTCACTAGCCAATGTAGTGTCGGAAAAGCGATTGGCCTTAGACTATTTACTAGCAGAACAGGAGGGCTGTGTGTGGCACCAATACCTCCTGTTGCACTTGGGTAAATGCCTCCAGAGGAAATAGAGGCTAATGTAAAAGAAATATTCAACACTTTGGGAGGCCAAGGTGGGTGGATCACTTGAGGTCAGGAGTTCAAGACCAGCCTGGCCAACATAGTGAAACCTGGTCTCTACTAAAAATACAAAAAAATTAGCTGGGCGTGGTGGTGCACGCCTGTAGTCCCAGCTACTCAGGAGGCTGAGACAGGAGATCACTTGAACCCAAGAGACAGAGGTTGCAGTGAGCCAAGATCGTGCCACTATACTCTAGCCTGGGTGACAGAGCGAGACTCTGTCTCAAAAAAAAAAAAAAAAAAAGAAAGGGGCCGGGTGCGGTGGCTCAAGCCTGTAAGCCCAGCACTTTGGGAGGCTGAAGCAGGTGGATCACGAGGTCAGGAGATCGAGACCATTCTGGCTAACACAGTGAAACTCCGTCTCTACTAAAAATACAAAAAATTAGCTGGGCGTGGTGGCGGGCGCCTGTGGTCCCAGCTACTGGGGAGGCTGAGGCAGGAGAATGGAGTGAACCCAGGAGGCGGAGCTTGCAGTGAGCCGAGATCACGCCACTGCACTCCAGCCTGGGCGACAGAGCGTGACTTATCTCAAAAAAAAGAAAGAAAGAAAAAAAAGAAAGGAAATATTTAAACAAGCAGAACAGCTGCATTCCTTCAACCAGAAGGGTAGCTCAACCAACGAGCTATCTTGGAATGCAGTGAAGTCTGCTGTACCTCACTTCACCTCGTTTCTTCCTCTGCTGTGGCCCCTAGTGGCCTCTGTTCTGTTACTTTTCAGTCCCTGTATTTTAAATTGATAGTACACTTTGTGTCCTCATTTTGTGTAACAGCAGCAATACCAGCTCCTTTGAGCAACTTCAGATGACTAAAAAACTTATTTGAACTCAGCAGCCTGAGAATTTCACTCCTCTAACTTTAGTAGCCTCACTGTTCCCTGTCAGCATGAAGTAGACAGAGAAGAATGACCTTCATCCCTAACCGCTCAAGAATGAGGGGCGGGGTGTTTCAAGGGGGATTTGTAACTGTGTCCAACCGAATCTGGCTCAGCTTTTCTCTGTGTGTGTGTGTGTGTGTGTGTGTGTGTGTGTGTGTGTGTGTGTGATGGGGTCTTGCTCTGTCAACCAGGCTGGAGTACAATGGTGTGATCACAGCTCACTGCAGCCTTGACCTTCCAGGCTGAAGTGATCCTCCCACCTTAACCTCCCAAGTAGCTGGGACTACATGTGTGTGTCACCATGACTAGCTAATTTTTAAAATTGTTTTGTAGAAATAGGGTTTTGCCATGTTGCCCAGGCTGGTCTTGAACTCCTGGGCTCAAGCAATCCTCCCACCTCAGCCTCCCAACGTGCTGGGATTATAGGTGTGAGCCATGGTGCCCACTGTGGCTCCACTTTTATGTAACAAAGTTGTGAGTTTTTTTTCAGTTGCTGTGGATCCTCAGGTTGAAGGTCACTTACCCTGACTGTGCCCAGATGAACCAGGTATGCAGCTCACAACTTTGTTACATAAAAGTTGAACCAGATTGATCTGGTATGGTTATACAACTACACTGAGAGGGAGACAGTTAACATGGACTCACACATGTCAGAGACATTGTGAGTCTCCCTCAATATTTTCCTAAGTTCTTAAAGCTGGCTTAGATTCTGTAGCCTTGACCCAAGCTTCCACTCTTGCCAATATGTTGATCTTTTACTTTGAAAATATACTAAGCAGGCTAGGTGTGGTGGCTCACGCCTGTAATCCCAGCACTTTGGGAGGCCGAGGCGGGTGGATCACCTGAGGTCAGGAGATAGAGACCATCCTGGCTAACACGGTGAAACCCCATCTCTACTAAAAATACAAAAAATTAGCTGGGTGTGGTGGTGGGCGCTTATAGTCCCAGCTACTCGGGAGGCTGAGGCAGGAGAATGGCGTGAACCCGGGAAGCGGAGCTTGCAGTGAGCCGAGATCACGCCACTGCACTCCAGCCTGGGTGATAGAGCGAGACTCTGTCTCAAAAAAAAAAAAAAAAAAAAAAAGACAAAGAAAAAGAAAATATACTAAGCAGGATGCTCTTACAGACTTCCTCCTTCTCCTAAAGGTGCTGGCTGAAGAAGGCCATGAAGCCTTCTAATCTAAACTCAGTGGGTACAAACAACTATTACCTACTTGGGACATGAGCTATCTCAGGGCATTCAGAAGCTCACCCCCAAATGTCTTAAGTCAATTTTGTTTATCTCTCTCCCCAAAACAAACAAACAAAAAACAACTTTATACGGCTGGGCACAGTGGTTCATGCCTGTAGTTCCAGCACTTTGGAAGGCCAAGGTGGGAGGATTGCTTGAGCCCTGGAGGTTGAGGCCGCAGTGAGCCATGATTGCACCACTGCATTCCAGCCTGGTGACAAAGCAAGACCTTGTCTCAAAAACAAACAAATAAGCCAGATGCAGTGGCTTATGCCTGTAATCCCAACACTTTGGGAGGCCAAGGCAGCGGATCACAAGGTCAAGAGATCCAGACCATCCTGGCCAACATGATGAAACCCTCTCTCCACTAAAAATACAAAAAATTAGCTGGGCGTGGTGGTGGGCACCTGTAGTCTCAGCTACTCGGGAGGCTGAGGAAGGAGGATCGTTTGAACCCAGGAAGCGGAGTTTGCAGTGAGCTGAGATTGCACCACTGCACTCCAGCCTGGCGACAGAACGAGACTCCGTCTCAAAAAACAAACAAACAAAAACTACAAAAATTTCCAGTGACAGCTGGCTATTGTCACCAATGGATTTCTAATTTTGCTGCCCTTGCTAAACCTCTGTATGCCCTCCTTGAAGACACCATCCCAGCACCCATTTTCTGGCCCTGAGAGGCACTAACCTCCTTTGTAGCCTTAAAATTAGCATTTCCCATACCTCTGATCTTGGCTTACTGAATTTTGACTAATCTTTTCACTTCTATTACCATGAAAATAATGGAATTGCTGGAGGTATTCTATGCAACCTTTTGCCTCCCAGATATATCCTATATTTCTCATGCCAATTGAATCCTGTGGCAGCAGGCCTGCCCTCATGCCTGCATGTGATGGCTGCAGCTGACTCTGTAACTGACAAAGCCAGCACTCATGTTAGGCTTATCCATTTTCTGTTATGTTCCCCATGCTGTCCATCTTCCAAGTTCATAAGACATAGTACCTCTCCACATGGCAATAGACCTATGAACAGGTCCTATTAACCAAACCCTCCATTATCTTACATCATTGTGCCACTGTAAATCTGGCTACTCGGCTAGGCATGGTGGCTCATACCTGTAATCTCAGCATTTTGGGAGGCTGAGGCGGGTGGATCACTTGAGCCCAGGAGTTCGAGACCAGCCTGGGCAACATGACAAAACCCTGTCTCTACACAAAATACAAAAATTAGCTGGGCATGGCGACACATGCCTGTGGTCCCAGCTACTTAGGAGGCAGAGGTGAGAGGATTGCTTGAGCCCAGAGGCAGAGGTTGCAGTGAGCTGAGATTGCATCACTGTACTCCAGTCTGGGCAACAGAGTGAGACTGTCTCAAAAAACAAAAACAAAAACAAAAACAATCTGGCTACTCTATTAGCCCTCCCTGATGATGGAGAACCCTACTCCATTCCACATGATTGCCTTCCAATGATAGAAATGGTCTCAAGGTCATGAGACCCGTTGTGCACCCTTTAGACAACACAGACTCACTCCTATTTTGTGATGGCTCCCATAAACGAGGTTTCTGGGGGAACATAATAACTGCTATGTCATAGTTTCCCCACAGGAAACACTTGAGGTCCTGTTTGCCCACAGTAAAGTAAACCCCAGGCTGGGGAATTTATAGCTCTTATTAGAGCTTGTGCATTGGCAGAAGGGAAAACTGCCACTATTTATACCAACTCCAGTTGGAGTCTGCTGACCATTGGTGCAATCTGGAAATCCTGAGAATTCTTTTTTTGGAGAGATGGGGGTCTCAGTATGTTGCCCAGGCTGGTCTTGAACTTCTGGCCTAGAGCAATCCTCCTGCCTCAGCCTCCCAATGTACTGGGATTACAGGCATGAGCCACCATTCATGACCAATCCTGAGAATTCTTAAACGCTACTGGTACTCCTGTTACCAATGGGCATATAATTCTTGCCCTACTACAGGCTATTCACCTCCCAAGAAAAATTGCTGTTGCTCATTGTTTAGCCCATACTAAGGAGACCGATGCTATATCTTCTTCTTTTTCTTTTTTGAGATGGAGTCTCGCTCTGTTGCCCAGGCTGGAGTGCAGTGGCACGATCTTGGCTCACCGCAACCTCCACCTCCTGGGTTCAAGCGATTCTCCTGCCTCAGCCTCCCGAGTAGCTGGGATTACAGGCACATGCCACCACACTCGGCTAATTTTTGTATTTTTAGTAGAGACGGGTTTCACCATGTTTGCCAGGATGATCTTGATTTCCTGATCCTGTGATCTGCCCACCTCAGCCTCCCAAAACGCTGAGATTACAGGCGTGAGAAACCACACCTGGCCCCGATGCTGTATCTCTAGAGAATGATAGGGCCAACAAGGCAGCGAAATACACAGCCAGAAATGGATCCCCCCACCATCCTTTTTCCATGCAATTTATCTGTGTCTTTATCCCTGACTGATATTATTGATTATTGTTAGTATTACCAGGTAAATGCCCCACAATCTGAAAAAGACAAATGAATTCAAAAGGACAGCAAATAATTACCAGACAGATGATACATTGGACCAAATAGACTTCCCGTGGCTTACTTTCTTTTGACCTTTTGGCTTGCACTTATCAAATGGGACATATGGAGATGGAGGATAGCAAAGGAACTAAAATATAATTAGTTCTACCCTGGCATCCACAAAACTTCTGGCCACACTGTTTCCCAGTGCACAACTTATAAATCTCATGGAATCTCTGGAGGAAACCAACATTCCTCGGGGAGTCCTCCAAGGCCCACACTGCCCCTTGCAGGACTCCAGATGGACTCTGTTGATTTACTTCTGGCTTTAGGGCATTCCCACTGTTTGGTTACTGTCTGAATGTTTAGTGGATGGATTGAATGCCACCGGACTGGATGTGCTGATACCACAACACTGGTGAAGAAATTAATAACTCGGCTGGCCAGGGAGGCTCACACCTGTAATCCCAGCACTTTGGAAGGCAGAGGTAGGCAGATCACGAGGTCAGGATTTTGAAACTAGCCTGGCCAACATAGTGAAACTGTGTCTCTACTAAAAATACAAAAAAATTAGCCGGGCGTGGTGGCGGGCTCCTGTAATCCCAGTTACTTGAGGCTGAGGCAAGGAGAATTGCTTGAACCTGGGAGGTGGAGGTTGCAAAGAGCTGAGATCGCACCACTGCACTCCAGCCTGGGCAACAGTGAGAGACCATGTCAGGAAAAAAAAAAAGAAATTAATAACTGAGATTATTTCTCATTTTGGCTTTCTGTTACAGATTAAGTCAGACCAAGGAACTCATTTTACAGCAGAAATAAACAATTTGATTGCAAAAAAAAAAAACTCCTTTGGGGTACTCATTAAAATTTCACACCCCATACCACCCCCAATCCTCAGCTCAAGTGAAAAGTAAAAATTTAGACACAAAAAGGACATTAGGCTGTGTAAGATACAATGAATTTCTCTGAGCTTCTCTTCAAAGATTTAGCCTGCTAACTTCCTTGTCCTTTGTTCTCAAACTTAACTTTCCTGTTCCTCCTTGCCCCTAGTTACTGTAAAACAGCTTACCCCCTTCCCATAGCTCTAATCAATAACTCACATCCTTTCCCTTGGTTATCTGTACCCGTTGTTCCCCCAAAACTGCATGTCTTACATGCTTCACCACTGTACCTCACGTACACTTTCCCTTCCATATTTAGAACAATATTTGCAAGTAGCTAATTGGATCAGCTCAGATTGTGCAGTCCAACCCCAGCCCATGGGGGAGTGACACAGAGGTAAGGACTATGCATCAGAGATAAAAACCCCCTGCTCTCCTTTGTTTGGTGTGCTCTTGCGATCTTGATTGATGGGAGTGGCACCCTTCTGCAGAAGTAAATTGCCTTGCTGTGAAAACTTTTGCCTGAGTGCTGGTTTCACTTTGTGGCACCAAGCATTTATTCCTGGAGCATTTTTATATTCAACAGGCTGGGTGCGGGGCTCACACCTGTAATCCCAGCACTGTGGGAGGCCCAGGTGGGCAGATCACTTGAGGTCAGGAATTCAAGACCAGCCTGGCCAACATGGTGAAACCCTGTCTCTACTAAAAATACAAAAATTAGTTGGGGGTGGTGGCACACCCCTGTAATCCCAGCTACTTGGGAGGCTGAGGCAGGAGAATCACTTGAACCTGGGAGGCAGAGGTTGCAGTGAGCCAGGATTGTGCCACTGCACTCCAGCCTGGGCGACAGTGTGAGACTCTATCTCAAAAAAAAAGAAAAAGAAAAAAAGACCTTAGGAAAAATCTGTCAGGAAACTGAATTGAAGGGAGGAAAAACATTACCTCTTGTTGCCTTTTACCCCTTATGAAGTTTAGAATGCTCCAAATCGGAGGCATGGATTAACTTCTTTTGAAATAGTGCTTGGTTTCCCTTTGCCTATTGGCATCTCTAAACCTTTCATTCCTGGATTGAGTGATCCCTGGATTATGGGGACTTCTTAAGTGAACAGTGTGATGCTATGACAGCTACATAAAGGAACTAACTAGTAATCTTGGAGCATATAAATCATCAACAGGTAAAAAGGGCATAGTTTCTGCCAACTAACAAGCCTTGCCATCCTTTTTGATCAGGAGATTAGGTGTAAATCAAGGTTTTTAGAAGAAAGCATGCGCTGTCACCAATGTTTCGGTCAGCGATGGACCGAATATACAATGGTGTCCCCATCAGATTATAATGCCGGTGAGCCACCGCATCTGTCATCCTAGCACTTTGGTAGGCAGAGGCGGGTAGATCATTTGAGCCCAGGAGTTTGAGACCAGTCTGGGCAACATGGTGAAACCCTGTCTCTACAAAAAATACAAAATAAACCAGTCATGGTGATGCTCACCTGTAGTCCCAGCTACTTAGAAGGCTGAGGTGGGAGACTCACCTGAGCCCAGGAGAGTCGAGACTGCAGTGAGCCATGATCGTGCTACTGCACTCCAGCCAGGGCAACAGAGTGAGATCCTGTCTCAAAAAAAAAAAAGGAAGAGAAAAAAGATTATAATACCATATTTTTACTGTAGCTTTTCTATGTTTAGATATGTTTACATACAAAAATACTTATCATTGTGTGGGCTGCGTGGGCAGCCGATTGCGCAGTGCGGGGACTGATAGGCGAGCCAGTCCGGACCCCCATCCACTCACCCACTCCCTCTGGGGCTACCTGAGGACTCTGACCACCCATCCCCCACCGCCTGGCGCCACCTGATGGAGCAAGATTGTCTAGCTTGGGGCCGCCAACGCCGTAGATGAGGCTTCCAGGAAGGGGTTGGGGGCACACGAGCATCCCTCTCTGCCCTCACCTCCCCCACTCCTCCACCCCGGCCTGCCGTGACTCCCTCCGGAGCCCGACGCGGACTTCCAGTAGTAGTCAGACGTTATCATCCTGTCATATTATGGAGCCATGTTCATCATGAATTTTTCCAAGCCCTGAATTATGCCGAACAAACATTTAAAAAAATGGAAAACTGTTTGAGACATAAACAGTTGTGCGATGTAATTTTAGTTGCTGGTGATTGCAGAATTCCAGCTCACAGATTGGTGCTCTCCTCTGGCTCAGACTATTTTGCTGCCATGTTTACTAATGATGTCAGAGAAGCAAGACAAGAAGACATAAAAATGGAAGGTGTAGAACCAAATTCATCGTGGTCCTTGATCCAATATGCTTATACAACCCGCCTTGAATTAAAAGAAGATAATACTGAGTGCCTGCTATCTACAGCTTGCCTTCTTCAGCTTTCACAGGCTGTAGAAGCATGTTGTAAGTTTTTGTTTGTTTGTTTGTTTTGAGACAGAGTTTCGCTCTGCCGCCCAGTGTAGATCTCAGCTCACTGCAACCTCCACCTCCCAGGTTCAAGCAATTCTCCTACCTCAGCCTCACGAGTAGCTGGGATTATAGGCGCCTGCCACCACGACCAGGTACTTTTTTGTATTTTTAGTAGAGACGGGGTTTCACCATGTTAGCCAGGCTGGTCTCGAACTCCTGACCTCAGGTGATCTGCCTGCCCTGGCCTCCCAAAGTGCTGGGATTACAGGCGTGAGCCAGGGCACCAGGCCACATGTCATAAGTTTTTAATGAAACAGCTTCACCCATCCAGCTGTCTTGGAATTTGTTCTTTTGCTGATGCCTAAGGTTGTACAGATTTGCATAAAGTGGCTCACAATTATACTATTGAGCATTTCATGAAAGTAATCAGAAACCAGGAATTTGTATTATTACCAGCCAGCAAAATTGCAAAGTTCTTGACTAGTGATGACATGAACATTCCTGATGAGACAATATTGACTCCACTTCTTACTTGGGTCTGTCATGATTTGGAACAGAGATGGAAAGATCTAAGTAAACTTTTGGCTTATATTAGGCTACCTCTTCTTGCACCACAGTTCCTGGCAGACATGGAAAATAATGTACTTTTTTGGGATAATATAGAATGTCAGAAACTCATTATGGAAGCAATGAAGTACCATGTATTACCAGAGAGATGACCCACGTTACAAAGTCCTCAGGCAAAATCTAGGAAATCAACTGTTGGTACATTATTTGCAGTTGGGAGAATGGATTCAACAAAAGGAGCAACAAGCATTGAAAAGTATGACCTCTGTACAAATACGTGAACTCCAGTAGCAAATATGAATGAAAGGAGGCTACAGTTTGGTGTCGCAGTGCTAGATGACAAACCGTATGTGGTTGGAAGAAGAGATGGACTGAAGACTTTGAATACTGTAGAGTGCTACAACCCCAAAACAAAAACAGGGAGTGTGGTGCCACCTATGTCCACACATAGACATGGCCTTGGTGTGGCTGTACTGGAAGGTCCCATGTATGCCGTAGGAGGGCATGAGGGCGGGGGCCATCTGAACACAGCGGAAATTTGGGACCCTCAGGCTCGCCAGTGGAATTTTGTTGCCACTGTGTCTACTCCTAGGAGCACAGTTGGTGTGGCAGTGCTAAGTGGAAAACTTAATGCAGTTGGTGGTCGTGATGCAAGTTCTTGTCTCAAATCAGTAGAATGTTTTGATCCTCATACTAGTGAGTGGACTGTTGGTAGAAGAGCTGAGGCAGGACTGGCTTGTCTGTCATAATGTAAAAGAGTCTTGAAAGATGTCCGGGGTCCACGGCCTAAAACCCCTCGTGGCCTTTGGTACACCAAGCTCTGTGCCATAGGGTGGAAGGCTGCCGTGCCGCAACACAAATCTAAGCCCAGGGCATAAAACCCCGTGTGGCTTGGATGGAACCCAGGGCTCAGGGCATAAAACTCCTCATAGCCTCTGGAATGTGCACAGACTTGTTGGTTCCTTGCTTCTTACTCGTAAACATGTCCTCCATTATCTCAAGTAGCAGAGCATATTCTACATGCATCAAAGGAAGTGCTAAGCTGTCACAGCTACGCTTAATGCACCACTAGCTTTCTATCCCCACGTTCTCATGCCCTCACCTGTTTACCCTCACATCCTCACCACCTGCTTCTTTGTTTGATCACCAGTAAATAGTGTGGGCTCCCAGAGCTCGGGGCCTTTGCAGCCTTCAATCTAGTGCTGGCCCCCTGGACCCACTTTATGCACTTTTAACTTATCTTTTCACATTCCTCTGACCCCGCCAGACTTTGTAGCCCCCACGGCCTGGTGTTAGGCCTGATCACCCCAACATGGACACTGTGTGCACGGATGTCAAAAAGGAGAGGTGGCATAGGAGTAACGACCCGGAGCGGACTGCTGTATGCTATAGGGGAACATGATGCTCTCACATCCAACTTGACTTCCAGACTCTCAGATTGTGTGGAGACATCTGATCCCAAAACAGACATGTGGACTACAGTAGAATCAATGAGCATCAGCAGAGATGCAGTGGAGGTCTGTTTACTTGTTGATAAGTTTTATGCTGTTGGGAGGTATGATGGACAGGCATACCTGAATACAGTGGAGGCTTATGATCCCAGACAAAGAGTGGACCCGGGTTGCTCCACTGTGCCTAGGAAGAGCTGGAGCTTGTGCTGTGACTGTAAAATTATAATTTAGTGCTCTGTTTTCTACATGAAGACACTCTCTTCCTTTATTAATTTAGTACAATTATTCTACCATCAATGGATGCATTTTTAGTAAACATGCATTGCCACAATCCTGGGCACAAAGTACCTGATCTCAAAGCAAAGATAGTAAAACAACGGAGGAAGGAGTGGATGGACCAGGATTAATTGCTTTCAATTCTTAGTAAATGAAAACCTGCAGCTGGTGGATTGTGAACAAACATTCCTGATGTAACATATTAGGACAAATGCACTGCTCTGGAACATAGCCCAGTGCTAGCTGGGGATCTCATTTATTCAGTCAAGCACATCTTACTCACGTGGGTGGCAAGCCACCCAGGTGCCGAGGCAAGAGACCGAGGGCACGAGCTGTTCCAGTATAATAAAATATATAAAATAAGAATAGTTATACTAGATATAGATCTTAGATATGATTATATATATATATCATTAATCATTAGTTTGCAGCAATTATTCTTTATTCCAATATTATAATAATTCTTGGCTCTACAATCATAACCTAGGAAAAACCAGGCCATACAGAGATAGGAGCTGAGGGAACATAGTGAGAAGTGACCAGAAGACAAGAGTGCGAGCTTTCTGTTATGCCCGGACAGGGCCACCAGAGGGCTCCTTTGTCTAGCAGTAGCGCCAGCATCTGGGAAGACGCCCGTTGCCAAGCAGACTCTGGTCTAGCGGTAGCGTCAGTGTCAAGGAAAAACACCCACTACTTAGCAGACCGGGAAAGGGAGTCTCCCTTTCCCCGGGGGATTTTAGAGAAGACTCTACTCCTCCACCTCTTGTGGAGGGCCTGACATCAGTCAGGTCCGCCTGCAGTTATCCGGAGGCCTAACTGTCTCCCTGTGATGCTGTGCTTCAGTGGTCATGCTCCTAGTCCACCTTCATGTTCCATCCTGTACACCTGGCTCTGCCTTTTGGATAGCAGTAGCAAATTAGTGAAAGTACTAAAAGTCTCTGATAGCAGAAATAATGGTGTAAGCTCTCTCTCTCTCTTTCTCCTCTCTCTCTCTCTGCCTCAGCTGCCAGGGAGGGAAGGACCCCCTGTCCAGTGGACACATGACCCACGTGACCTTACCTATCATTGGCGATGGCTCACACTCCTTACCCTGCCCCTTTGTCTTGTATCCAATAAATATCAACACAGCCTGGCATTTGGGGCCACTACCGGTTTCTGCATCTTGGTGGTAGTGGTCCCCTGGGCCCAGCTGTCTTTTCTCTTATCTCTTTGTCTTGTGTCTTTATTTCTACACTCTCCCATCTCCACACATGAGGAGAAAACTCACTGACCCTATAGGGCTGGACCCTACATACTCATATCCAGATTTATTTTCTTACAGTGCAAACACACCAGATGGAACTTCTAAAATGTTGCTTTCTATAAGTTTATCATCTATGAGTTGCAGTAATTTGTTTGTTTGCTTGTTTGTTTAACCACAATCACTATTTTAATGATATACTAAACATAATACTATTTAGTTTTTTCAGAAACATCGGCATTGTATGTGTGTTGGTTGTGGATTTTGTTTCTAAAATTGGCTTAGTCCAATAAATAAAGAAAAGCATTAAAGACTTAAAGCAATGATAACCAAATACAACCTTGATAAAATCTTTGAAGTCTATTTAAATATTCATTCCATTACATCTAGACTCACCAAAAACTGTATGTCATGATATTCTTAAGTCAAAGTTGAAACATGATGTTTCACATTAAATTTAAGATACGCAGCTTGGCGAGGTGGCTCATGCCTGTAATCCCAGCACTTTGGGAGGCCAAGGCAGATGGATCATGAGGTCAGGAGTTGGAGACCAGCCTGGCCAACATGGTGAAACCCCGTCTCTACTAAAAATATAAAAATTAGCTGGGCATGGTAGTGCACGCCTGTAATCCTAGCTATTCAGGAGGCTGAGGCAGGAGAATTTCTTGAACCCAGGAGGCAGAGGTTGCAGTGAGCTGAGATTGTGCCACTACACTCTAGCCTGGGTGACAGAGTGAGACTCCATCTCAGGAAAAAATAAAATAAAAACAAATAAATTTAAGATATGCAAATTTAAATAGAGAAAATAAACGTTATATACCCTATAATGTTATTTCACCTAATTAGTACTTAATTAAATGGATTTATTTTATATTATAAAAGATGTTTTGATTTTTTCTTTTGATATTGACAACATTGTTTGGATATTCTTATGTTGTCAAGGCTGCACCTGCCTCCCCTGCCTTATTTCTTATGTTTTGCCACAGTTAACCCATTGTGCTTCTTTGTAATCAAACGGTTTGGGGAGGGGGGAGAAAGGGCTTACTGAATGTCTAAAAAAACAAGTTTAAAGTGTTTGTTACCCAAAGTTTGGTGCATTTGTAAACTCTAATTACATATGTGAATGTTAATACTCTCAGTGAAGTGTTATTGTTTGCAAAAATGCACTGGGCAGTAACATTTTGTGATAAATCCTACAATGCAAGATATAAGTAAAAGAAAATACTTATCATTGTGTTACACCGTGTACAGTATTCAGTATACTAATATGCTGTATGGGTTTGTAGCCTAGGAGCAGGTGGGCTACACAATATAGCCTAGGTGTGTAGTAGGCTATATCATCTAGGTCTGTGTAAGTACACTCTGTGATGTCTACACAACGACAAAAGTACCTAAAGATGCATTTCTCAGAATGCATCCCTGTCATTAAGCAATGCCTGACTGCACTGCTAACCACCTACACTGCCATCAAGTTGGGGAAAAGTCCTCCTGGAATCATGTGAATTACACCAAGGTAGACCCAGATCAGCACTCTGAGGACAACTGGAAGACCCTCCCTACAGGTGACCTTAAAGTAACGATTTCCCAGACTGGTTCCCAGGCCTCAGAAGCAGATGACATTTTAAAGTAGACAGGTTTCCTCAAGATCATGGATCAAGAAACTTCACTTCCACCTGTTTTCTCACACTGGGGCTCCTTGTCCAAAAAGCAAAAACCGAAAGAACCTCTTCCTTTTAATGAAGCCTCCTTTTTCTCTGGCCATTTATTAAAAAGCTGACTGGAAATTGCTTGTCTCAATCCTGTCCTCTGATTCTCCCTCTGATCCTACACTATGGGTTCTCTTTGAGGTGGTGTCTCATTCTTAGTAACCCTTACTGTTTTCTCAACAGGTCAAAAACAGAGCTGACACCCCGTTACACCAACTCTCCAAATCTTGTCCACTTTAATTAATCTGATTACTGGTTATGTCAACATCTAGATCATGCAGAAGAACTTGAACCAATTTTCATTCCTGCCAATGCCAGGACTCGGTGGGCCAACTATGAAAACTGGGTATGTGACAGGGTGTGGCATCCACAACTGAGAAAACAACATCACTTTACTTCTTCTTTTGATGGATTAATTGGACATGGACAAACCTCTATGGAAGCTCAAGGTCTGTCCTGTGCTCAGGTGTCATTAAATGAAGGAAATTTGCCGGGTATGGTGGCTCAAGCCTGTAATCTCAGCACTTTGGCAGGCAGAGGTGGGCAGATTGCTTAAGCTCAGGAGTTGAGACCAGCCTGACCAACATGGTGAAACCCTATCTCTACACAAAACACACAAAAAATTAGTAGAGTGTGGTGGTGGGCACCTGTGGTCCCAGCTACTCAGGAGGCTGAGGTGGAAGAATCGCTTGAGCCCGGGAGGTGGAGAATGCAGTGAGCTGTGATCACACCACTGCACTTCAGCCTGGGCAACAGAGCAAGACCCTATCTTAAAAAAAAAAAAGAAAATGTTCCTTTTGTTTTAAAAACAAGTATAGTGCTGAATGATTTATAGGTGACATAGCAAGATGATATTACAGTTGAATCCTGTGATTTGGTTCCACAGGTGGCATCCTCAAGCCTCCCATGAAGGTTATAGAAGGTTCTGGCACTGACTCTTATGGTACAAACACTTGTCATATCACTGGATGTTACAGTAAGCTCACAAGCCACCCTTGTATAACATGGGGTAGCTCATCTGCTCTCTTCATTAGACTGCCAAACACTAGACATTAAATACGGGTAGACCAAAAATCTGGACAAACTTGGTCACATAACAAAACCAAGCCACAGACATGTCAAGGCCAAACTGCAGGCCTCCTATATTAGATATTTTGCAACCCATTCTCCTACAGACTGACAAAGACACATGGAAGATGGATGTGTGCAGATGTCTACATGATAGGTGACAAGACACCAGCCCCCAACCTGGTGGGTCATGAGTTCCACTCTGAACTTATCTGTGAACAACATTGGTCTTTTTATCTTATGTGGCAACAGATTATATAAAGGTTCTCACCTAAATGGTCAGGTCAATGTAGAATTGGATACCCAACACCTTCTATCACCAGGTGTCACCTTAAATGCCAGCCAAATTACAAACTTGGGCTCTTTTATACACAAAGTAATACTACATGAACATACTAGATATGACATCAGGGAAAACCCACTTGTGTGTTACAACTCTAAGTTATTTTCAGTATTGAGATCCTTTTTTCCAGGCGTTGGAAATTATGTGACGGAAAGGGCAGTTCTAAATCTTTCCATAGTAATAGAACAAGAGTTCAATATTACTCTGCAAAAATTGGTAGCACTCGGCCAGGTGTGGTGGCTCACTCCTGTAATCCCAGCACTTTGGGAGGCCGAGGCAGGTGGATCATGAGGTCAGGAGATCGAGACCATCCTGGCTAACATGGTGAAACCCCATCTCTCCTAAAAATACAAAAAATTAGCCAGGCGTGGTTGCAGGCAACTGTAGTCCCAGCTACTTGGGAGGCTGAGGTCAGAGAATGGCCTGAATCCAGGAGGCGGAGCTTGCATTGAGCTGAGATCACGCCACTGCACTCCAGACTGGGTGACAGAGTGAGACTCCATCTCAAAAAAAAAAAAAAAAAAAAAAAAATTGGTAGCACTCCAATTAGAAGTTAATAGTTTAGGAATTTATGGCCCAGGTAGGGGCAGTCTCTCTTGGATCAGCAAGTCCTCAGGATGTCAAAGCAGTCCGGGCGCGGTGATCCACACCTGTAATCCTAGCACCTTGGAAGACTGAGATGGGAGACTCACTTGAGGCCAGCACTGGGCAACATGGCAAGATACCAGCTCTACAACAACAACAACAACAACAAAAATTAAAAATTAGATGGGTGTGGTGGTACATGCCTGTAGTCCCAGCTGCTCAGGAGGCTGAGGCAGGAGGATCACTCAAGCCCAGAAGGTCAAGGCTGCAGTGAGCTATAACTGCACCACTGACTCCAGCCTTGGTGACAGAGCGAGACCCTGTCTCAAAAAACAAAACAAAATGTATGAATGAACCTAGGAAATCAATCAACCATAATAAAAATTTTAATTGAAAGTAATGGCAAACCAGGCGTTGTGGCTCACGCCTGTAATCTCAGTACTTTGGGAAGCCAAGGCAAGTGGATCACTTGAGGCCAGGAGTTCAAGACCAGCCTGGCCAACATGGTGAAATCCTGTCTTTACTAAAAATACAAAAATTAGCTGGGCATGGTGGCCTGCACCTGTACTCCCAGCTACTTGGGAGGTTAAAGCAGAAGAATCGCTTGAACCCAGGAGGTGGAGGTTGCAGTGAGGTGAGACTGCGCCACTGCACTCCAGCCTGGGTGACAGAGTGAGACCCTGTCTCAAATAAATAAATAAATAAAATGAAAGTAATGGCAAAAACCACGATTACTTTTGGACCAACCTAATATAATTGCACCACTGCACTCCAGCCTGGCAGAGTGAGACCCTGTCTCTACAAAAATGTAAAATAAACTTAAAAAATGTCAAAGCATGATAAAGTACAGGACATAAAGACCATGATTAATCTAACACCCATCACTCCAATCTTTGCCTCTGTTCTGGCATTCCCCTATGTGTCTTCGCATCACCCTCCTTCTGGGTGACTCCTTTATGTTGTATTTTTTTGTTTTATTTGGTTTTTTTGGTTAGTTTGTTTTGAGACAGAGTCTTGCTCTGTTGCCCAGGCTGGAGTGTAGTGGTGTGATCTTGGCTCACTGCTACCTCTGCCTCCCAAGTTCGTACCTCAGCCTCCCGAGTAGTTGGGATTACAGGCATGTGCCACCATGCCCTGCTAATTTTTGTATTTTTAGTAGAGACGGGGTTTTGCCATGTTGGCCAGGCTGGTCTCAGACTCCTGGCTCAAGTGACCTGCCCACCCCAGCCTCCTAAAGTGTTGGGACTACAGGCATGAGCCACCGCGCCCGGCCACCCCACTCATTTTGAATGTAAGTAGATTACCAATTCTGAAATGGGTTTTGAGCAGTAGCAACATTGACACAAATTTATAATATTTTCAAGAAGATACTTCCTTCGATATGTAAAATGCAACAGATATCATTTGCAATCATACATATGTACATATATACATACACACATATAATATATATATCTCAGCATGGAATAAGTCTGAGCTGAAACATGCATTACTTAAAAAAGAAAAAACTTATAGACAGGGTCTTGCTCCGTCATCCAGGCTGAAGTACAGTGGCACGATTGTGGCTCACTGCAGCCTCGACCTCCTGGGCTCAAGTGATCCTCCCACCTCAGCCTCCCAAGTAGCTGGGACTACAGGCATGAGCTACCTCGCCTGGCCTGCATGATCTTTATGAAGAATGTCATAGAAAGTTTTTGAAAGCGATTAAAGTTGACCTAAACAAGCAGGGATCTATGCTGTATGCCATGCTATTATTGGGGAGGAAAAAAATTCTCCTCTACATTCCTAGGGTCTCTGGAGATCTGGGCCTAAGAATAAAACTGAAATAAGACAGATTAACAGAAGAAAATCATTCAAGTTTTGCTAAATTTTCAGTGTACATGGGTACTTTCACAAGAGAATGAAGGCCTACACAAGTCACTAAAGTAGAAAAAGTTTCTATCCTTTAAATAGAAAAAAATTTTTTGTTAAGACAAGGTCGGGCACGGTGGCTCACGCCTGTAATCCCAGCACTTTGGGGGGCCAAGGCGGGCAGATCACAAGGTCAGGAGGTTGAGACCATTCTGGCTAACTCGGTGAAACCCCGTCTCTACTAAAAACACAAAAAAATTAGCCGGGCGCGGTGGCGGGCACCTGTAGTCCCAGCTACTCGGGAGGCTGAGGCAGGAGAATGGCATGAATCCGGGAGGTGGAGCTTGCAGTGAGCAGAGATCGTGCCACTGCACTCCAGCCTGGGTGACAGAGCAAGACTCTGCCTCAAAAAAAAAAAAAAAAAAAAAGACAAGACAAAGCGGTTTGGATTATAGGCAGTAAATTGTGGAGAAGGGACTAGGACATACGTGCGGGGCAAAATTAGAAGATAAGGATTATTTTTAGTCGTGTGTTTATACACATCCATTGGAACCTTGATTCACAGTCACTTGTGATGACAATGTTCTTCTCTTCCTGGTAAAGGGAGGGTGCTTTCTTATGGGAAATTGTGTGGCCTATTCTTAGATAGAAAAGGGCAGGTCAGAGAGTCTTTCCTGCATGTGCTATTTCTCAAGTGCCTTCAACTCAAAATAATTAATACTCCAAAGCAGCATATTTGGGGTGACATGTCTTTAATTCCTTCATTTCCCCTGCTGCAGACTTCCTAGAAGTTTCAGATATTAAAAGCTGAGTTGGTGGCTATGGAGATAAGAGCCAGATTCATAACGAGGGATCTACAAACGGGGAGAAGAACATAGATAAGAATAGGAATGAATAAGCTGAATGGAACAGGTCTGAGCACATTTCCCCATATCCTGTTAAACACACATCCCATTGCTGGGACAAGGTCAGTACAGCAGAATGAATGCACCTCTTTTGTTTGATGGAGAGTGTTTAGCTTGTTCTTTAACAGGTGCAGCTTAGGCACTATTTGTCCCAATGGATTTACACAGACCAGCCTTATCCACCAATGATCACACAAACTCCTCCTTTTGAGGCTGTCAGTGTGTCCAGGGTGCAACAATTTTGGAATACAGCAGAAGCTAAGCTATTAACTTCTTTTGTTGTGGTTGCTGTTGTTGTTTGGACACAGAATCTCGCTTTGTTGAGTGCAGGCTGGAGTGCAGTGGTGCGATCATGGCTCGCTGCATCCCCGGCCTCCTGGGCTCAAGTGATCCTCCCACCTCAGCCCCCAGAGTAGCTGGAACTACTAGTACACCCTGCTAATTTTTAAACTTTTTGTAGAGTCAGTCTCACTATGTTGTCCAGGCTGGCCTCGAACTTCTGGGCTCAAGTGATCCTCCCTCCTCAGCCTTCCAAAGTGCTGGGATTAGAGGCCTCAGCCACTATGCCCAGATTGCTTTGACATCTTGAGGCCTTACTGATCCAAGAGAGACTGCCCCACCCTGGGCCAGCTAATTCCTACAGAGAATAAATGATTTGCTTATGGTGTGCCTTTGATGGGCCAATCAACCGATTCGTATCTCCAAGATAACTTTACCAGCCACCTTCCAGCAGGTTCCTGCCCCAAATCACTCCAGGGACAGGTACCAGGTAACAAGGGTCCACTCCTATAACCTAGAGCCCATCACAGTTATTGAAACTAGCCAGGCCTAAGTCTGTTTACCCTGTCTTGCCTTCTTGCAAAAAACACAGAAAACCCTTTGTCCACCTTTCGCCCTCGCTCATTCTGCCACCTGACTGACCCTGGTGCTTCCCCATGGCCCTGCATGGTGTGGCATGTCCCCCCTATCATCTTGGGAACTGTGAGTAACAAACTGTCTTTTAAATGGCTATCACCTCTGATCTGTGGCCTCACCATACCCGAATAAAGCCAAAATCCCGGGTACATTTTAAAACAAGTCTACAAGTCAAGGAATGCCAGGCTGGTTGATGTAGTGGCACTCAGGAAGGCAAGGGCAGTGCCCCTGACTGGCCCCTTCTGCAGCGTGGCCATCCTTTACTACCTGTGCTGCAAGTACAGCGCACCATCACACTGGTACCCGCCAGACCTGCACACACGTGCCCGTGTGGAGGAGTTCATGGCTTGGCAACACACGGCCTTTCAGCTGCCCATGAAGAAGATAGTCTGGCTCAAGGTGAGCAGGGCCACTTCTGAGGCTTGGGGACACGGGCACAAGGGAGTCAGGAAGGCTGGAGGCCAGTTCTGGCCCTGCTGACTGCCGGTGAACTCAAGTAAGTCTCCCTCCCTCTCTGGGCCTCATTTCCTCAGCTCCTTCTCCTGCCTGCCTTACAGAGCTGTCAGGAGTGTGGACTGAAACAATGGGCATGAAAGAGTCTTATTAGGGCGAGGGGAAGGGCATACAGGAGAGGCTGATGTGACTCACCCAGGACAGCATTCGAGGCATTTCATTCTGAACTAGAGAATCTCAGTGTCAAAAGGCCTATAGAAGGCCGGGTACGGTGGCTCACAACTATAATCCCAGTACATTGGGAGGCCGAGGCGGGCAGTTCACTTGAGGTCAGGAGTTCAAGACCTACCTTGCCAACATTGTGAAACACCGTCTCTACTAAAAATACAAAATTATTAGCTGGGTGTGGTGATGGGCACCTGTAATCCCAGCTACTCAGGAGGCTGAGGCAGGAGAATTGCTTGAACCCAGGAGGTGGAGTTGGCAGTGAGCCAAGATTGTGCCACTGCACTCCAGCCTGGGCAACAGAGTGAGACTCCATCTCAAAAAACAAAAACAAAAAAGAGTAAAGGCCTATAGAAAATTGGAAGATGACAAATAACCAGTACACGTGTCTCTACTTCGAATTCCATGCCTGTGACCGGCATCACTAATCAATCACAGGACTTATGCCTGCTGAGCTCCCCAAATCCTTGTGAACACATGGTTCCCGGCACCTTCCACCAATCAGAACTGCTAAAAGAAGTGAAACTGCTTTATATCCTGGGAAGTGTTCAATATCTATCCAGCAGACGAGAGTACAGAGACCTGGCAGGGCAGGTGGCCCTGGAGTGCAGCCTCCTCTTCCCTCCTCTTCCCAACCCTGGCCAGTTGCTGATCCCAAAGATAACAGGGGAGGAAGTTTCAGCTGAGAAGATGGAGCATGCAGTGGAAGAGGTGAAGAAGAGTCTGCAGCTCTTCGAGGAGAAGTTTCTGCAGGATAAGATGTTCATCACCGGGAACCAAATCTCACTGGCTGACTTGGTGTCCGTGGTGGAGATGATGCAGGTGTTGGGTGGGTTGGAGGAGGGTTAGACCCTGGGCAGAGGTAGGACTCCTCTGTGACCAATGAGGCCATCACTTGAGGATAGGCTGGTGAGGTGGGAAAGGCAGGCGTGGCTGCCATGGGGGCTGCGGGAACCAGGTCTGGGGGCCTGGACTCAATCGGGGCAACAGGAAGCACAGAATGTTATGAATCAGGAAGGATCACAGTTCTCCACACTTGACAAAGATTCTTCGGTGTGGGAGGACCCGGAGGGTGAGCCTGGGATAGAGAAGAACACTGCATTTCCTGCTCAATCCACCAGCATCCCAGATACCTCCTCCTCTTGCTGGACTCTCCAGGAAATGTTCACTGGCTTCCTGGGTGTCCTTCTGGCCCTGCCTCTTTCCCAGAGCTCCAGACAGACAGCTCTGGAGGACAGCTCTCGTGGCTGGGTCTGAGGGGCATCCACTGTGCATTTGGAGGCACACCTGAGTGTGGGGCATTTCTGTGGCCTCTACATGCAGGGGAGGGTGACCAGTTCTGCTTGTCAAGACACTGGCCAGGGTCTCAACTGGCCATCCTGCACACCAGCTAGGGCACTGCACACTGACCAAAGAGACTAATTTGCATATCAGCCAGAGATATGCCAGGAGGAGGCACCTGGGATCCTGGAGGATTGACCAGAAAATGCAGTGTTCTTTTCCTTATCCCAGAGATCTCTGACTGATAAGAAAATTAGTCTCTTTGGTCTGTTTGCAGGGCAGACCAGCACCAGGAAAAGTCATTCTGGCCTGCCCCAAGGGTTCAGCCATATGCTTCGTCCCCCCCCTTACATTTCACCCACACCCATCCCTTCTTGGGCTTCCCAAAGATCTTGGGTGCAAACCAAACTACAGGGTAGACTCTTAGTGAGCCAGCCAAACTGCAGGGTAGACTGCCCACCAGGTCTCCCATCCTAGCCCCTGAGCTTGATCACAGTGGGAGGCTAAACATGGAGGAAAAAACCTGAGTTCTCTCCCTCATCCACATATACACACCTGGGATAAGGGGTTTCCCTGGAAGAAGGCAGGATTCATGCGAGATCGCAGGCTGGAGAAGTGGGAGGTGCCTGGGCCAGGAGCCCTCTCAGCATGGTTCAGAAGGCTTGGAGCAAGAAGACCGGTGACTAAGGACTCTGAGGGATTCTGGATCCTCCACCCCCACCTACATCTATTACATAGTCTGTGACCCCTTGCTCAGGCCTTGGGGGTCAGCAGCCTAATTCTTTGCATAGGTACATGTTGGGCGCATGGGCCTGAGGCTGTGGGAGAGGACCCGGGTGAGGCTGGTCCCCAGGCTGACCACGTCTTTGTCTTCATCTATCCACAGCCCATGGCAGCCAACTATAATGTCTTCCTCAACAGCTCCAAGCTAGCTGAGTGGCGTATGCGGGTGGAGCTCAATATCAGCTCTGGCCTCTTTAGGGAGGCCCATGATCGACTAATGCAGTTGGCCGACTGGGACTTTTCAACATTGGATTCAATGGTCAAGGAGAATATTTCTGAGTTGCTGAAGAAGAGCAGGTGACCCTAGGCGCAGCCTGTCCCGCAGGGCCTGGCTGGCTTAGCAATCTGAGCCACCTTCCTTAAAGGAAATACTAAAAAAAAAAACAAAAACAAAAACAAAAAACTGTTCTTTGCCTAATAAAGAACTGGAACAACCATCACAGCTGCTGAGCAGCAGACAGTTGGCATATGCATAGGGTCTGACGTGGGAGTGGGTGGTGGTTACAGATCCTTCCAGTTTCCAAAAAGAATTTTAAAAGTAAAGGGTTAAATATGGTTACATTGTGAGTAATAATAGTTGGTGACTTCAATACCCCACTTTCAGTAATAGAAAAAATGCAGATGACCATCAAGGAAATAGGGAATTTGAAAAGCACGATTAACCAATCGCATACACTAGACATGAACAGAACGTTCCATCCGACAGGAGCAGAATAAGCATTCTTCTAAAGAGCACATGGAATATTCTCCAGTATAGAGCATATATTTGGTCCTAAGACTCAAATTTAAGATGATTGAAATCACACAAAGTATGTTCTCCGGACACAGTGGAATAAAGTGAAAAATCAAGAACAGAAGGAAAACTAGAAAACTCACAAGCACATAGAAATTAAACAGCACACTCTTAAACAACAAATGGGTTAAAGAAGAAATCACAAGGGACATCAAAAAGTATCTTGAACAAATAAAAATGAAAACACAACATGCCCAGATTTATAGGATGCAGCAGAAGCAGTGCTAAGAGCAAAATTTATAGCTGTAAACACATAAGTTAAAGAAGAACGATCTTGAATCAATAACCTAACTTTACACCTTAAGGAACTAGAAAAATAAGAGCAAACCTAACCCAACACCAGTAGAAAACAGGAAATAATAAAGATTAGAATGGAGATAAATGAAATAGAAAATAGAAAAGCAATAAAATCAATAAAACCAAAAATTGGATCTTTGCAAAGATCAACAAAATTGGCAAACCTTTACTTAGAATAGCCAAGTGAAAAAAATAAGGGTCAAATTATTCACCAAGAAAGAAAGTGGAGGCTGGGTGCAATGGCTCACACCTGTAATCCCAGCACTTTGGAAAGCAGAGGCAGAAGGATCACTTGAGGCCAGGAGATTGAGACCAGCCTGGGTAACACAATGAGACTTTTTTCTAAAAAATATATATTTTTAAAAAATTAGCTTGGTGTGGTGGTGCATGCCTGTAGTCTTAGCTAACTGGATGGCTGAGGTGGGAGGATCACTCGAGTCCAAGAGTTCAAGGTTACACCGAGCTATGATTGCACCACTGCACTCCAGCCTGAGCAACATAGAAGAACCTTATCTCAAAAAACAAACAAAAACAAAAATGAAGAAACTAAATGGAAACCAGAAAGAAAGAAAATGGAGACATCACATTGGTCATAGAGAAATACAAAAGTTTAGAAAGAAATACTATGAATAATTATATGTGGACAATTTAGACAACCTAGATGAAATGGGAAAATTTTAGAAACATACAATCTACCAAAACTGACTTAAGAAGGAAGATAAAATTGTAATAGACCTGTAACAAATAAAGAGATTAAAATATTAATTATTTTTAAAAATTCCACAAAGAAAAGCCCAGGACCAGATGGCTTCCCTGGTGAATTCAACCAAAAGCTTGAAGAACTAACACAAAGCCTTCACAAACTCTTCCAAAAAATAGAACAGGAAGAAATATTTTTCAACTCATACTATGAGGCCAGAATTACTCTGATACCAAAGACAGAAAAAGACATTACAAGAAAATAAAGTTACAAAGCAATATCCTTATCAATATAGATGTAAAAATCCTCACAAAATATTAGCAAATCAAATCCAGCCGCATATTAAAAGGATCATACACCTTGACTAGGTAGGATTTATCCCAGGAGTACAAATGCAGTTCAACATACAAAAATCAATCAATGTAGCATACCATGTTAATAAAAAGTCACATGATCATCCTAATGCAGAGAAGGCATTTGACAAAATCTAACATCCTTTTACGATAAAATTACTCAGCAGATGAAGATGAGAAAGGAACTTCCTCAACTTGACAAAAAGCATCTATGAAAAACCTATAACACCACACTTCACTCATTGTGAAAGATCGAGCGTTTCCCCCCTAAGATCAGGAACAGGACAAGAATGTTCATTCACACTACTTCTACTTATTAGGGCAATTAGGCAAGAAAAAGGAACAAGGTGGAATCTAGATCAGAAAGAAAGAAGTAAAACCATCTCTATTCACAGATGACATTATAGGAATTCTTAAGGAACTCACTTAACCATTAGAGCTAATAAACAAGTTCAAGGCTGGGCACGGTGGCTCATACCTGTAATCCCAGCACTTTGGGAGGCTGAGGCAGGTAGATCATGAGGTCAGGAGTTTGAGACCGGCCTGTCCAATATGGTGAAACCCCGTCTCTACTAAAAATACAAAAATTAGCTGGGCATGGTGGCGCATGCCTGTAGTCCCAGCTACTCGGGAGGTGGAGACAGGAGAATCACTGGAGCCCAGGAGGTGGAGGTTGCAGTGTGCCAAGATTGTGCCACTGCTCTCCAGCCTGGGTGACCGACTGAGACTCCATCTCAATAAAATAAAATAAGTTCAGCAAGGTTGCAGGATACAAGATTAATACACAAAAATCAGTAGTATACACTTGCAATAAAGGATCAAAAACAAAATTAAAACCACACTTCCATTTATAATGGCATCAAAAAGAATAAAATAGTTAGAATAAATTTAACCAAAGAAAAGCAACACTTCAACACAGCAAACTACAATGTGCTGTTGAAAGAAATTAAAGAAGCGCCACCAAGCAATCTGACCTGAGAAAACATGCAGGTTCAACAGAATGAGTCGTGCTCTTCAGCAAGCACCCATCTTGTGTTCAAGCTGGGTCTATGAGGCAAGTTTGGCAACATAGACAAGGACATGCAACCAAATCTGTAATGTAGAAAAGGCCAAGGGAAGGTGGATCAATCATTGGAAACATTCAACAATCCATGGAAGAAATGTTAAAAATAGAATCTCAGGGTCTGATGAAGTTGGAATATCACTCTTCTATGTATTTTGGTTGGAATCTGTTGAATGATTGGATAAAGTAAAAGATAAGTATAGGGAATTATTAGGTAGCATTAAATGTCTAATAAATGTAAAGAGAGGGAGCAAGTGCATACAAGGAAGTGTGCGCTACTGGGTTTCTGTTGAATTGTTCATGGAAAACCATCAGCAGTTCAAATCCAAAAGCCTGTCTTAAAATTAGCTGAGTGTGGTGGCGTGTGCCTGTAATTCCAGCTACTTGGGAGGCTGAGGCAGGAGAATCGCTTGAACCCAGGAAGCAGCGATTGCAGTGAGCCAAGATCGCACCACTGTACTCCAGCCTGGTGATAGAGCGATACTCCGACTCAAAAAAAAACCAAAAACAAAAACTTGTCTTGAGGGACTATGCCGGGCTTTACAGCTACAAACATCATGGAGGAAGCTGTCTGCCCATTAGAAGCCCAGAGCCCAGAGGGACAGACTAGAGCAAATCCTCTCCCTCGTTGGAGCTAGATGGGAACACAAATCTATCTGATAACTAACATGCAATTTTACATCTCTTACCTTGTTTAATCCTCACAACCACCCTGATGAGTAGTAGTATTATCCCCATTTTGTAGATGAAGAAACAAGTTCTTCAAGGGGAAGGGTAGCATATGAATGAGAGGCAGAACCAGAGTCAGGACCTATATCTTGTCTTCTCCTTCCTAAAACTAGAAAAGTACCCACAACCAGGCAATGCTTTTGGTGCAGAAAAAGCAGTAGTGAACAAAATAGGCAAAAATGTCTGCCTTTAGTGCTCACATTGTTGTGGAGAAAGACAAACAATAAGCACAGTAGAGAAGTAAAAATTAGAATGTTTTGCTAAAAAGTCCATAAAATTGAATATTATTCAGCCATAAGAAGGGATGAAGTACCGTTATATGCTACAACATGGATGAACCCTGACACCATTATGCTAAATGAAAGAAGCCAGTCATAAAAGGCCACATATTTCATTATTCCATTTGAATGAAATCTCCAGAATAGGCAGCTACTTCCTATCCACAGAGGTAGAAAGTAGATGAATGGTAACCAGGGGCTAGGGGAAGAGGGGAATGGGGAGTGACTCTTTATTGGGTACAGAGTTTCTTTTTTGGGTGATGAAAATGATCTAGAATTAGATAACTGTGATGGTGACGAAACTTTGTTAATATACTAAAAACCACTGAATTGGCTTTAAACCAATTGAATTTTAAAGTATACTTTGAAAGGGTGGATATTATGGTATGGGAATTATATCTGATAATGAAAATATGATTACATTGTTCAAAAGCATAGGGAAGCAGCTACAAAAAATATGAATCACAAATTGTGGCTCTTTTTATTCTGAAGTGTAGAAATTGAATATTATAGCTCAAAATATAAAACAAAAACAAAGAAAGCTAAAAGCCCTTCCATTTGGCCATCTTGGAGTAAGACCTACCACAGTCCAGTGCCTTTTACTCAGCCCCACAGCCTAGCCTATTGTTTACATGAAACCCTGTAGCTTCCACCCCTGTTTGACTGTTGGGTGTAAAGTTATGAGTGACCATATTGGGGGAAGGGAGGAAAACTCCCCATAAACGTGTATCCTGGGGGCCTGAGGAGAGACGATGGCCCAGGTATCAGAACATGATATACCTACTTGTCCTTATCTCCTTGTCCACACATAAGGCTTGGAAGGCAGCCATGTTTTATATCACGTGATCTCCAACCAATGAGCTGATTGGCTTCTTCAACAAGAGCCCAGGTAGAGATTGGTGTCTAGAGGAGCCCATCAGATTCTAGAGAATCAGGCCTTTGGCAGTGGAAACTCCCCTGGGAGGATGTCATAGGGTCCTCAGGGTCAGACACAGACAGAAGGAGACATTGGGACAGAGAGAAGAGGCAAGAAAAAAACATACCTTGCAGTCTGTGAGGAACAGAGTGGCCCCCAGGGGCCTCCAGCTCAGGTTCTGGATCAAAGCTCCTCAAAGTTTAACGTGCATTTGGATCACCTGAGGATCTTATGAAACTACAGACTCTGTCTGATTCAGTAGGTCTGGGTTTGGGGGTGGGAGCCTGTTAGTATATTTCTAACAAGCTCCCAGGCAAGGCTGCTGCTGCTGCTGATCTAATGACCACAGTTTGAGGCTGGACAGAGTGGCTCACACCTGTAATCCCAACACTTTGGGAGGACAAGGCAGGAGGGTCTCTTGAGGCTAGAACTTTGAGACCAGCCTGGGCAACACAGCAGGACCTTGTCTCTAAAAAACAAGAGAGAAGAAGAAAAAGGAAACAACAAGAAGACTCAACTAGAGTAGGAAGCAGCCAGGCCACATATGTCTTCAATGGAGAAAAGAGTTTTTTCTTGAGTAAATTGGAGTGTACCCATGTTCCTTGTCAATGACGGTAACTTTAAATGTCAAGAATGTGAGAGAGGCCAGGGGTGGTGGATCACACCTATAATCCCAGCACTTTGGGAGGCTGAGGTGGGAGGATCACTTGAGCCAAGGAATTCGAGAGCACCCTGGGAAACAAAGTGCGACCCCGTCTCTACAAAGTAAAAAAATTAGCCCAGATCGGTGGCATGCGCATGTGGTCTGAGCTACATGGGAGGGTGAGGCAGAAGGATTGTTTGAGCCCAGGTCGAGGCTGCAGTAAGCTCAGTTTGTACCACTGCACTCATTCCAGCCTGGGCAACAGCAAGACCCTGTCTCGAAAAAAAAAAAAAAAAAAAAAAGAAGAGACCAGGGGAAGGTGTGGCCCTGGGGTAGGCGCTGGGAGACTGGAGAACAACTGTTAGTGGTCCCATCACTGCCCAGAGCAGACAGTGCCCTGTCCACCCTCATGAGATCTTTGAACTCCTTGGACAGGACTGGCTATAAATGAAAATGTGGGGACCCTTATTTTTAAATTGTTCAGAATGTTAAGATGGCAACAGCAAAGCTTTAAACCAAGCGCATGGCCCTTCTGCGTTGTAGGCCCACAAGGCCAACACTGCTATTCACATCCTTGTATGGTCCCCTCCCCTGGAGCGTGGCTGGGGCCTGTGCTCTACTGCTTGGAAGCAAGGCTTATCCCTAAGCCTTATTTTCGGGAAGGTGGATTTGAGAGCTACTATCCCACATCCTTGCTTGGTGCCCTGTGAATAAATCTTTTCTCTTTTGCAAAACTCGTGTCATGGTGATTAATTTACTGTGCAATGCCAGGCACTGTTGGAAACCTCTGGATAGGCCTCACAGGGCCTCAGCCGTCTGGGGGAGGCGTTAGCTAGAGTGTAACACATATGACCCCAGCAACTGGGGAGGGACAGCTCATTCCTTCATGAGGTGTGGGGCTGGCAGCCCTGCAGGCAGTCAGCCACCCTTCCTCTCTGGCCTCCGTCCTGGGCACTGGGCCCAGGCACTGGGCAAGGAGGCTGCTGCACCTCCTTTCTCCTCTTCCTTTTTTTTTTTTTTTTTGAGACGGAGTATGGCTCTGTCGCCCAGGCTGGAGTGCAGTGGCGTGAGCTCGGCTCACTGCAAGCTCCGCCTCCCGGGTTCACGCCATTCTCCTGCCCCAGCCTCCCGAGTAGCTGGGACTACAGGCGCCCGCCACCCCGCCCGGCTAATTTTTTGTATTTTTAGTAGAGACGGGGTTTCACCATGTTAGCCAGGATGGTCTCGATCTCCTGACCTCGTGATCCTACCCCCTCGGTCTCCCAAAGTGCTGGGATTACAGGCGTGAGCCACCGCGCCCAGCCTCTCCTCTTCCCTTTTAGTGGGAAATATACCTGCAGCCTAGATGCCCAGAAAGGGGTGGTGAGAGAGCAGACACGCCACTGATTGACCCAAAGTTGTAGGAGCCAAGGGATGAGTGAAGAGGGCGTGGCCGGACTCGGGGCTCCTGGTGAGGTGCACCGCTGCAGGCTCGGTGACCCAGGAGTTCCTGCCCAACCCTCACCTACCCACAGCCGTTCCTGTTCGCCGCCTCCAACCAGCCATTCCTGCCCGCAGTTCCTGTTCCCGGGCCTGTCCCCGGGTTTGTCCCCAGGGCCCGTCCCCTAGGTTTAGGTCTGCCCTCCCACGCCCCACCCCATTGCCCCCGCCAGGGGTCTGGAGCTGTACCTGGACCTGCTGTCCCAGCCCTGCCGTTCAGTCTACATCTTCACCAAGAACAGCATCCCCTTCGAGCTTCGCAAAGCGGAGCTGACCAAAGCTGGGCTGGGCAGGCAGGCCCAGGGGATATTGGCCGCGGATCCCTGCCTGTCCCCGCTGCTTTGCAGTCGGGCCAAGAATGCAGACTAACACGAAGAATCAAACTCTCCGGTGTGGAAACTATTACATAATTATCTATGTTATTATTTTTACTTTTTGGAGACAGCATCTAACTCTGTCACTCAGGCTGGAGTGCAGTGGCACAATCATGGCTCACTGCAGCCTCGACCTTCCAGGCTCAAGCGATCCTCCCGCCTCAGCCCCTCAAGTAGCTGGGACTACAGGTGCCCACCGACATGCCCGGCCAATTTATTATTATTATTATTATTATTGAGAGGAGGTCTTGCTGTGTTTCCCAGGCTGGCCTAGAACTCCTGGGCTCAAGTGATCCTCTTGCCTTGGCCTCCCAAAGTGTTGGGATTACAGGCATGAGCCGCCATGCCCCACTGGTTGTCTATTTTAATAGAGGCTTGATCTTTGCTTGTGAATACAAAACATTCTTCAAAATACGGGTTTAGAGAGGGCACAGCAGGCACAGAACGAGGGTAGGGAAATGGAGTGGGGCAAGAATATCTTCACCCCATGTGCTTGGAAAAAACAATGAAACTGCCTCTTTGTTTCCTAAGTAAAATAGTCCCTGTCTACCCCTGCCTGTGTCTCTTCCACTTTTTTATTTTTTGTTTGTTTGTTTGTTTGTTTGTTTGTTTATTACAGTGTCTCACTCTGCAGCCCAGGCTAGAGGGCAGTGGCATGATCCCGGCTCACTGCAGCCTTGACCTCTCAGGCTCAAGTGATCCTCCCAACTTACTCCTCCTAAGTAGAATAGTTGGGACTACAGGCACGTCCCCGTGCGCAGATACTTTTTTTTTTTTTTTTTTTGGTGTGTGTAGACGCGTGATTTTGCCATGTAGACCAGGCTGACCTTGAACTCCTGAGCTCAAGTGATCCTCCTGCCTCCTCCTTCTAAAGTGTTGAGATCACAGACATGCACCACTGTGTCTGGCCCTGGGTCTCTTCCACTTTTATGTATTTCTTGGCATTCTTCTGCCTTTTCTTTTTCCTGCATCTGACTTGCTCTATCCCATGGGGCTTCTCACCCAGCTGAAGGGGCTACTCCTAGAGGCTAGAGGCTGGAGGGCCCCGTGGCAGGGCAGTGGGGGAGGCCAGCACCCTCACCCTGAGCTCCAGCGTTTGCTGGTCTGGCTGGCATACAGAGATGCAGCCGGAGCAGAATTCAGTGGGGGAGGCAGGGCTATAACTAAGCAGTAGGGCAGAGAGCAGAGCCAGAGCCCCCTGGGCAGGCCAGAAGGAGGACCCTGCTCAGCTGACTCTTCCCAACTGCTGCCCTTGGTACAACCAGCTTGAGTCACCTGCTACAGAACAGGGGCTGGACACAGAAGCAGTCTGTGGAGGGAGAATGGGCAGGGGTGTGCATGTCCATTCAGTAGAAGGGCAAAGAGGCCCACATGTAGGCCTATGATCAGACTGGAGCCTGGCTTGACTGAGGTCCTCTGATCCAAACACCAGGCACCTAATGCGGCCTCTAGCACTGGCCTAGAGTGCTAAAGTGAGTCAGACCTGGGAACCCCCAGTGGGGAGGGAGCCTTGAGAGTTTGGCATAAGAAAGCAAGAAGAGCTGAGCCACCGGAGGCTAAGTAGCTGAATGGGGCAGGGATTCCCAGCAAGAATGAGGTTGGTCTGAGGGTTGGGAACATGTTTGGCTGGGACTCTGGGGTATTGACAGGTCACCCAGCGTGGCCAGTAGGGCCTAAGTCCCCAGCTGGGATAGGAAGCTGAATCAGAGGGGGCAAGCCTAGAGCCCAGGGAGGAGGCTGGAGGGGTCTGACCTATGGATGGAACTGACTGGGGGTGGGGTGTGAATTACAGCTCCAAGGAATTGTCCTTGAGCCATGCTTCAAGGAGCTGGACACAGGAAAGGTGGCCCTCTGATGGGGTCAGGGTCTGTGACCCAGCGACTAACAGAGAGGCTTCCTCTTCCCTGATGCCTCCCAGATAGGGGCCTCAGAAAGCTGCTGCTGGGATTTTGGGGTGGGGGTGGGCAGAGACCTCAGAGAACTCTGGGTTCTCCCCACTCACCTCTCTGATCTCTCCTGCAGGCCAGCAGCACAGCGATGCCTTTGCCCAGGTGAATGCCCTGAGGAAGGTGCCGGGCCTTGAAGGATGAGGACTTCACCTTGGCTGAGAGGTAACCGGTCCCTGGGCTGCTGCTGGGCCTTGTGGGGCCAGTCGGCTGTCTGTTCACTGTTGATGGCTTGGATCATGGACTGTGGGCCCTGCACCAGCCCCAGGGTGAAGAATGGGTGGAGGCAGGCAGAGGTGCCCAGTGTTGACAAGGGCTATAGAAGTCCCCTCCTGCATTGTACAAGTGAGGAAACTGAGGCTGGAGGAGGGGAGGGACTTGCACAAGGCCACAGGGCCCAGTCTGCTTCCGGTCCTCCTCACCGCCAGCCTTCCCCTCCGAAAAAAGGAGAGTGCTAAGTTTCGAGGAGCGGCTGTACCAGGCATCTTAGTGCTACCATTTTGCCCACAAATCCTGTGGGGCAAGTGCTGTTTCCCTGGAGAGTCGAGGGACCACTCAGCGAGCTTCAGTGGCTATTTGCTAAACATCCACCAGGGCCAGACCCCATTTAAGCCCTGGGGCTTGAGCAGCGAACGTGTCTGCGTCCTTCTCCTCATGGATCTCACATTCCTTTAATAGAAGGGGGAGCTGACAGTAACCCATGTAAACATGTAACATATCGGATGTTGATGGATGCCATGGAAAAAATAAACAGGGTAAGAGTTGGGGGGTGTGTCATTATGAGTAGGATGTTGAGGGAAGACTCCCTGGAGGAGGTGGCATCTGAGCAGGGAGCTGTAGGAATGTGCAAGGCATGAGGAGAAGGGTGTTCTCACTGGAGGGAAGAGTGAGGGCGAAGGCTCCAGGTGGGACAATGCATGGGGTTCAGACTGGAGAGCAACGGGCCAGGGTGGGTGCAGTGAGCAGGAAGAGCAGGAGGTCACGACAGAGGGGAGCATGGGACACTGGGAAGGCTTTGGCTCTTACCGCAGGTGGATTGAGTCGTTGGAGAGTTTTGAGCAGAGGAGAACTGTGATCTGACTTACGTCGTAAAGGATCCCCCTGGCAGGGGTGAGAAAGCCACTGCAGTCATCTGGCATGCAGAGCTGGAGCCCCAGACCAAGGTGGTGGTGGTGCAGGGTTGGTGGGGTGATGGTCGGTTCTGACTTTTCTTGAAACTCTAACTGCAGGGTGTGCTGAAGGGTTGGAGGTGGGTGGGAAAAATGAAAGCCAAAACCAGCCTCCAGGTTGGTGGCTGCATGGTGGCGTCCTTTATCGAGGCCACATAGTGCCTCCTTGGTGGAGCTGGATTCACATTCAGAGCCTGGGATCACTGGATGGTCCAACACCCATAAAGGCATGATGAGCTCTGAGGGTCAGACTGCACAACCCTTCACCATAGGTGAACGGGAGATGGGACAGGGTGGGAAGCAATGCTGCCATGTCACCTGGAAGGCTCTCTCCCTGCTGGCCTTGCTCCTGGCCCTGTCCACGCTTTGGATATGTTGGGGAGATATCCAACTTGCTCTCGTTCTTCAGACTCACACTGGGTGCCCCTTCCTCCTGGAAGCCTTCCCTGAGCCCCTGCTGAAGTTCATGACATTTTGTTTCTTCCTTGCTGCCCTTAGTTGAGATGATAGTCTGGCCCCGTGTAGGGCTGTGTGACCCTGGGTAGTTACCTAATTTCTCTGAGCCTCACATCCCTCCTCTGCATCATGGGGATAGTGAAAATGCCCCAGAAAACGGCTAAAGAGTGTTCAGGGCATGTCTTCTGCCCCTGCCATGTCCCCCCAGTGTGGCTAGCTTGCTCTATATGAGCTGCATGTACAAAGCACCTGACCACTGGTACCTCCAGGACCTGCAGGCCCGCGCCCATGGGGATCAGTACCTGTCATGGCAGCACATGGCCCTGCAGAGTAGCTGCTGCTGGGCCATGTGGCAGAAGGTGAGCCATGGAGGGCAGGGACACCTCCCGGGATGCCCAAGGGATGCTGCTTTCACTTTACAAAATCCTGTTTAGACCTGAGACCAAATCCTGGAATGCCAGAGACTGCCTAATTCACCCAACTTGTTTCATAGGAAGGAAACCAAGGACCAGAGCCAAGGAAGGATTCCCCTAATGTGCCTTAATTCCACAGCTACCACCTGCACACTTACACTCACACATTCTTCGACACACAGCCATGCACACTCACACACACATCCACCCACGTCCACCCACAGTCACACGATGTATCACATTCACACATATACACCCACACACACAATCATAACATTTACACACAGTCACACAGTCACACAGTTAACTCCTATACACACATATACACCCACACAATCACACAATTCACTCATATTCAACAAAGTCACACAACTCACTCACATTGACACACATACACACCAACCCCACACACAATTCACATACATACACACACATATACACCCACATACACAACCACACCATTCACTGACATTAATACAAAGTCATCACACAGTTCACTCACACACACACACACACATACACCTCACACACACAGGCACACAATTCACACCAACAAAATCACACAGCTCACTCATTCACACACATACACCCACATACACAAATTCACACTGCTCAGTCACATTTACACACCATTCAAATTCACACACATATACACCTACATACACACAGTTCACTCACATCACACACATATACACCCACATACACACAGTTCACTCACATCACACACATATACACCCACACATAAACACAGTCACACAATTCACTCACATTCACACACACAGTTCACTGACATTCGCACACATACACACACACCACACACAGGCAATTCAGTCACATGGCCGAAAGCCAGTCCTTACCTTCCTACAGTTCCCTTCCCAGTGTCACCTCAGCCTTTGGCCCTCAGCGTCCCCTTCCCATGCCTGGACTGCTGGAGAGCCCTGAACACACCCCATCTTCATGCCTCCAGCGCTAGCCCAAGCCCTTCCCTCTGCCAAGAGCACTAAGTGCAACTCAAGATCACTTCTAGGGACCCTTCCCTGCCCCTGCTGCCAGGTGACCTGAGGATCCTGCTGGTCCCGCTTGACAATGATGCACAGCATGGTTAGTTCAGCTGAGGTCGCTCTCCCAGACTTACTGCCACCTACACAGCACTAGGACTGACTGTTTAACTTTATTCTTTATTTCGTGTACTTTATTGGAGTGTCTGTTGAAAGCAAAACCATCCAATAAGGAACAATCCCAAGGCAGCCAGCATGGATCAAGAAGGCACAGGCTGTGGCCGCCATCCCCAGTGCCTGATGGGGAGAGGGGGTGGTAATGGAAAAGGCCCAGGAAAGCAGGCCAGAGTGTCCCCCAAAGTATAAGAAATCACTGGAAGAGAGAGCCAGAATGGGACCTAAGACAGAAGCCACCACCAGGCACCCTTAAGGCAGGACAGTTGCAATGGTTACTTGGAATACTTCCGGCTAGGAGTGGTGTTGCGGGAAGTCAGTGACCCCAAACAGAGGGACCGGCTGAAGCCATGACAGAAGAACATGGAGTGTGAAGATTTTATGGACATTTATTAGTTCCCCAAATTAATACTTTTATAATTTCTTATGCCTGTCTTTACTGCAGTCTCTAAACATAAATTGTGAAGATTTCATGGACACTTATCACTTCCCCAATCAATATGCTTGTGCTTTCTTATGCCTGTCTTTACTTTAATCTCTTAAGCCTGTCAGCTGAGGAGGATGTATGTCGCCTCAGGACCATGTGATAATTGCATTAACTGCACAAATTGTACAGCATGTGTGCTTGAGCAATATGAAATGTGGGCACCTTGAAAAAAGAACAGGATAACAGCAATTGTTCAGGGAATAAGAGAGATAACCTTAAACTCTGACTGCTGGTGAGCCAGGCGGAACAGAGCCATATTTCTCTTCTTTCAAAAGCAAATAGGAGAAATATCGCTGAATTCTTTTTCTCAGCATGGAACGTCCCTGAGAAAGAGAATATGCACCAGGAGGTATCAGCTTATAAACAGCCCCCCTGGGCGTGGCCTGTCTCTTATGGTCAAAACTGCAGAGATGAAATATACTCCAGTCTCCCATAGCACTCCCAGGCTTATTAGGAAGAGGAAATTCCCACCTAATAAATTTTGGTGAGACCGGTTGGTCTCAAAACCCTGTCTCCTGATAAGATGTTATCAATGACAATGGTGCCCGAAACTTCATTAGCAATTTTAATTTTGCCTCGGTCCTGTGGTCCTGTGATCTTGCCCTGCCTCCACTTGCCTTGTGATATTCTATTACCCTGTTAAGTACTTGATGTCTGTCACTCACACCTGTTCGCACACTCCCTCCCCTTTTGAAAATCCCTAATAAAAACTTGCTGGTTTTTGTGGCTTGTGGGGCATCACAGATCCTACCAACGTGTGACGTCTCCCCCGGATGCCCAGTTTTACAATTTCTCTCTTTTGTATTCTCTCCCTTTATTTCTCAAGCCGGCTGACAGTTAGGAAAAATAGGAAAGAACCTACATGATTATCGGGGCAGGTCCCCCGACAGAGTGGCACATGATGGGCACAGGGCAGGCTTGGGAAATGGGGGGCCGTAAGGCCACAAGACATGTGGGCAGGTAGCCCAGAGTGTGTCTGGAACATCCTGTTTATTGGTCGGCAGTGACATCTACTGTCACATTTGAGAACTGCATCCACAGCCACATGACCTCCTGTGAAGACCTCAGGGCAAACTGGGGAAACCTGCCCTTCTTGGAAGGTGATGCTAGGGGGGATGAGCAACACCTTTCTTGGAGGTTTGAATTCTTCAGGGCCCCTCCAGCATCTTGGTCTTCCTAATTCCTCCCTTGATCCCCCAGCCCTAAGGGTAGTAGCTTCTTGCAGTGTTTACCTCCGTGTTAATCTGGATTCTCTCTGTCTTCGGAGTTCTCTAATGCCTGGTTACCAATTCTTTATATCAAGTTCTCTCCGTTAAAATAATTGCGGTGGGGTCCATCCCATGGATATACATGGAGGTCTGTGTGACAATGTATAATCTTACTATTTGCAGTTATTACAAAACTGTCCTAGAAGACATGAATGCTTGTTAAAAGAAATCTTTTAAGTTTCCTAGACTTCAAAGACCGTTGCTATGCCCTGTGAAACATCGCCTATATCCTTTAATAGTTTGCAATTTGAATTGGTTACTTACTTAACATTTTGTTGCCCTGGTGATACAATTATGTTCACTTGTTATTGTGAGGTTACTTTGTTATTAACCATGATGAGGATTACTAGCACATACTTTTACTCCATATGTATAACACAACAATGTAGTACAACCAATAACTCTTGGTTCTCTATTCAAAGTGTTTGGAATCTTTATTCTATTTAAAACACTGATGACATTTGCCAATTTTTGAGTGTTCTTCATGTTACTGATTTGTAGGAGCTCTTTATATATTGCAGATTTAGTCTCTTACTGGTTATGTATGCTGCACCTGAGGAGTAGCAGCACTGCCGAGGACACTGAGTGTCTTGTCTGTGCAGAGCTTCACATGAAGCTGGAGAGAAGGGACTGGGGCACGAGGGAAAGATAAAATGGGGCAAGTAAGTAACAGAATGAATCCTTGTTGCTAATCTCCTGGCCCCCATCCCAGACCCTTCAGGGGATCCTGGCGATTCGAAGCAGCATAGCCTGATAGGCCTCTGGTGAGGGTGTTGGGAGGGTTTTCTTGGCCGCCTGTTCCAGGATGCTCAAGATGATGCTGTGGGCCTCCTGGCATAGCTCAGCACCCAGGAAAGCCTCCACTCGTCCACGCCATGCTGCCAGTCGTGGCCGTCCCTCAAATAGTTCATAGCCGAGAGCCACCGGCTGTAGGGACAAGGATGAAAAAGTTGTGGGCATACAACTTTCCCAGTTGTCACTGCCGACCCGAATGCTGGAACCATGGGCAGAAGTATCAGAGACATGGTCCATTCCCCAGCCCCTAAGTGAATGGACCACAGTGGCCCAGGCAGTATGTTCAGCCTTAGAGCCCAAGAGCAGCCAGGGTGAGACCCCACACCCAGGCAGGAGGCAGAAGTTCAGGGTTCTGGCCCCAGATCATCCAGAGACTTGCTCTATGATTCTGGGCAAAGTTCTGGCTTTCTCCAGGCCTCAGTGTGTCTGTCTGCCTCATGGGTGTGACACGAAGAGGGACACTGCCCACAGGCTGAGCTCACACCTGCATCAGCTCCTCCAGAGCCATGAGATCAGCCAGTGTCACCTGCTGGCCAGCAAGGAAGGGCATGTCCCCCAGGAACTTGTCCTCCAGCCATTGCAGGGCCTGGTCTATGGCAGTCCTGTTGCGTTCCACCTTCTCCTTGGGCACCTGGACCCCAATGAGTGGCCCCAACACCTGATGGGGGCAGAGAGAGGGTCAGTCTATGGCCCCGGCCTACTGCCAACTACTCTCTGATGGCCAATCACTCTCCAGATGGCTCTCCTCACCTGGACCCACAGAGGTATACCAAAGGTGCCACGGATGCAGTCGGCATGCCAGCCCAGGTACTCATGAACACGGGCACGAGCCTGCAGGTCAGATGGATACCAGTGGTCCGGCGTCTGGTACTTACAGCTCAGGTAAATCAGGATGGCCGAGCTGGGAACAAATGGGCAGTGGCTATAAGGACACTGGCACCAGGCATTTACCCCTAGCTGCTCCCATCCGCCAGTGGGGTCCAGGGGCTTCTCTGCATTTGAAGGACTGCCCTCCAGCCTCGCCCTCCATCTCCAGCTCCCCAACACCACCCCCTCCTCCTACGAGTCTCCTCCTGTCTTTGTTGCCTTGGGCACCGACTCTTGGCTGGACCTTCTGCTTTGCACTTTGAGACCCTCATCTCTGTGATATGCCAGCAGCCGCCCTGTGAGGTAGAGACTCCTGTTAGCCTTTTAGCACAAGAGAAAACTCAAGGTCAGAACGGTCAAGTGACTTGTCTGAGGCGGTGCAGCTCAGAATAGGCTCCCTGGACCCCTGGAACCCTGCATGGGGCTGGCACACAGTGGATGCTCCGTGGAGTCCCTTGCATGTCCACGCACTTGGGTCAGGGATCACGAGAGGAGGAATGTCTTTGGCCCTCGTCTGACAGGCCCCCAGCCATCACTTCTGCAGCCACCTGACCTCTTGTCCTTTTCCTGCCCAGCAGCTGGACCTCACCATGAGCTGTGCCCTTGGGCCATGGCATTGGCCTCTAGGCCCAGCCTAGGCAGATTGGGGTAGTCTGCGACAAGTCACTAGAGGCTCTTTTCAGCTGGCATTTGTTGAACCTACTCTGCGCAACAGTGGGAAAATGTTCCCTTGTCTTCTCTTCTAATAGCCTTCAGTCTGGGAGTGGAGAGGCCCTGCGGCTCAGAAAAGGCTGAAGATGAGAGGTGTGGGGACATGCTCTGTCAGCCCCTGCTCATCCCGGACACACCCCAAGCTGTACCTTCTCCCCAGATCCCTCTCCTTTATTTTTTTTCTTTTCTTTCTTTCTTTTTTTTTTTTTTTGAGACGGAGTCTCCCTCTCTCGCCCAGGCTGGAGTGTAGTGGCGCGAGCTCACTGCAAGCTCCGCCTCCCCGGTTCACGCCATTCTCCTGCCTCAGCCTCTGGAGTAGCTGGGACTACAGGCGCCCGCCACCACGCCCTGCTAATGTTTTGTATTTTTAGTACAGACGGGGTTTCACCGTGTTAGCCAGGATGGTCTCGATCTCCTGACCTCGTGATCCGCCCACCTCGGCCTCCCAAAGTGCTGGGATTACAGGCGTGAGACACCGCGCCCGACCTTTTTGAGACGGAGTCTAGCTCTGTCGCCCAGGATGGAGTGCAGTGGCGCGATCTCAGCTCACCGCAAGCTCCGCCTCCTGGGTTCACGCCATTCTCCTGCCTCAGCCTCCCGAGTAGCTGGGACTACAGACGCCCGCCACCACGCCCGGCTAATTTTTTTTTTTTTTTTTTTTTGTATTTTTAGTAGAGACGGTGTTTCACTGTGTTAGCCAGGATGGTCTCGGTCTCCTGACCTCGTGATCCGCCCGCCTTGGCCTCCCGAAGTGCTGGGATGACAGGCGTGAGCCACCGCGCCCGGCCAGATCCCTCGCCTTTCCCCTCCCTCGCTGCCCCATGGGGTATGGGAGGGCCAGTGGGGCCCGGGGGCCAGTGGGGAGAGCCAGGGTCACAGGGGCTCCGGATGCGGTGAGGGGTGAGGGAAGGAGGGCACCTTTCGGTCAAGATGAAATCACCATCCTTGAGCGTCGGCAGTTTCCCCAGGCTGTTGATCTGCAAGAACTCCTTGCTCTTGTGCTGCCCTGAAGAGGAAGAAGTCACAAAAGGTCTTCAGAGTAAAAACGCTGCACCTCTACACCCTCCCTCCCCCTCCCCAAGCGGAACCCCACAGCCCTGAGAAACAGCAAGGTCTGGGACTAGAGGCCTGGATCAGCCTCACTCCCTGGCTGGGCCTCCCTGCCCTGCCACATTCCGGGGCAGCTGGGGGGCTTTGGTGGGTGGGGCCAGGTGCAGCAGGTGGATAAAGAGAAGTTTTCTAGCCGGACTCTGGTGGGCCAGGGGAGGGGAGGCAAACTGGGGTGGCTCATCTCTTCCCATCTCTTAATTCTCACAACAGCATGTCCTTCTTCCCAAGGTCTTCTGGGCTTTGTGAATTTATATGCGTGCATTCCACGCAAGAACTCTGTAAACTCCATTCAGTATTTTCTTTCCATCCCTACAGAGCAGAAGGTAACCTTATCCTCCTTTTCAGAAGGCAAGCTAAGGTTCAGAGAGGCTGTGATCCCTCCAAGGCCACTCAGTCCACAGCATTCTCTGGTGGCAGACGCTGCAGGAGGAGGTGAGGGGGCTGTGCGGGCGGCGAGACGCTCAGGGCAGAGCAGGGCGGGGGCCTGGGGGCGCACTGGGTTTGTGGACACGCGGGGAAACGGGCTGGGCCCACCTTTGATAAGATCCACGGTGCGCAGCTCTAAGGGGATGCCATTCTTCTTGGCGAAGATGTAGACGGCGCGGCTGGGCTGGGACACCAGGTCAAGAAACAGCTCTAGGCCCATGGCGGGGGCGGCAAGGACAGCGGGGAAGGCAGTGAAGGCGCTGAGCGCGGTGTGGGCAGCAGCTGTGGCAGGATCCCGGCGCGCCGGGAAATAGGGGATCAGGCCCCACCCCCTGGGGACAGCACCCAATTGGAGCGCACCACCCCCGGACCCGCCTCGCCCCTTCGGTTCCTGTCCAGTCCTGCCGGCCAAGACTCCACCACCAGATCCGTGCGTCCCTACAGGGAGGGCGGTCGCTATGAACCCACAGCTGGGAGGGTGGAGTTGGAGCTGGGGGCCCTCTACTGGCAGGGAGGACGCGGATGCAGGGGGCCGACAGCAAGGGGAAGGGGAACCGGCTGGACAGGGAGAAGCAGGTCTGCTTTTCGGGATCCCTGTGCCAGGGACCCTGCCCAGTTCCAGGCGTCGCCCCGACCCAGAAACGACTGGGCGCCGCCGTCCTGGAAAGGCCCCAGCGCACGGGCATCTGAGGGTTCGTTCAGAGCTCTGTTTCTCGGCGCTGCATGGTGGCGGAAGGGAGGGAGCGAATGGGATCCTCTAAAAGGGATCTTAGAGTTTCACCCAGTGGGATGTGACACTTGCAGGTGTCCCAAACTGGTGGGAACCTTGACTGGAAGGCTGGGGTTAAGGATGAACTTTCTACCGTCCAGACTGTCCCCTGCAGAGCAGCTGCTGCCAGACAGCGGGAGCTCCCACTTCGTGCACAGGATGGGGGCAGGGAGCCCGCAGCCGCGGGAGGCAGGAATGACTGTCCGGGAACCTCCTTTCTTCTCCCTGAATCCCAGCCCTGGCATCTCACCAGGGGGCACAGTGATGGTCCAGGGCTGGGCCCGGGACTCTAGCTGAATCTTTCAGAGTATCCCATCCCTCTGGCCAGTGGCCCAAGCGAGTGAACCAGAATGCTTCCTTGAGAGTTTTGAAATTGGAACTGGAGAGAGGAGCTCCCTATGGGGAGGTAAATGGGAGCTGGGGCCACCTGTAGTGACATTTCCTGAGTTCAAGGAGTAGACGAGTCTGGGAGAGAAAAGCTGACTCAGAGAAAGGGAGTGATAACAGGGCATGCTGGCCCACACCTGCAATCCCAGTTACTCTCATGGGATCTGTTTCTCTGATGTCTGGGTATGAAAGGACTTTCTAAGCCTCAGAACAGTGGGAGAACTCAACAAAGAAAAAACCAATACATATACAAGGTTACTTTGTGGAAGAAAAAATGGATTAAACTTAAGCAAAAAACTGGGAAGGATCTCGGTAAAAGATACGTCAGAAGGAAGTAATGTTCTTTAAGATGTTCTTAGAAACCCATCGGACAGGTGGGGTGTGGTGGTTCACGCCTGTAATCCCTGTACTTTGGGAGGCAGAGATGGGCGGATCAGTTGAGGTCAGGAGTTTGAGACCAGCCTGGGCAACACGGTGAAGCCCCGTCTCTACTAAAAATACAAAAATTAGCTGGGTGCGGTGGCACACTCGGGAGGCTGAGACAGGAGAATCACTTGAACCTTGGAGGCAGAGGTTTCAGTGAGCTGAGATGATACCACTACACTCCAGCCGGGCCACTGAGCGAGACTGTCTCAAAACAAACAAACGAACAAACAAAAAGAAGAGAAACTCATCAGACGAAGACACAGGAAAAAAATGAGCAAAGGAAATCAGCAGAGGTTTCATTGAAGGACAAAGAGAAATGGTCAATACATGGATGAAAACATGTTTAACTTCAGTAATAATCAAGTAAGCACACACCAACACAACATGCACATACTGTTTTTATTTATCAAAGGCACACATATTTTTGAAATGAGTACTCCTAATTAATATGTACAGAGCACTTACCCAGTGCCCAGCACAGGGGTGGCACCCTGTGTGTGAGACAGCAAGAAACAGGTAGACACGCGCCCTGCTGAAAGTAAGGGACCGCCTCTCTGGAGGATCCACTGGGCAATAAGGAGGTTTCCACACCTTAACTGTGTCTGCCTTGACCTCTGGGGCCTGGGAGCAGAGCCCCCTCCAGCTGGTGGGGAAGGAAGCGTGGTGTGTTTGAGGACAGAATGGAGAGAAGTTGAGTAGAGCAAGTATAGACTCTTCCTATCCAAAGTGTGGTCAATGGACTGGGAGTATCAGCATCACCAGGGAGCTTGTTGGAAATGCAGAGGCTCAGGCCCCACTCTGACCTTACTGATTGGGAGCATAAACTGTAACCAGATTCCAGGGAGGATTCATACACACATTCCCGTTTGATAAGTGGGGGGTAGTAGGAGGTGAGGTGAAAAGTGGGGAGGGGATGGCTACTGCACTGGAGAAGGCTGGCTTTGTGTTGAGGCCTTTCTCATGAGGGCAGTGGGGAGCCATGGAAGGCTTTATGCAAGAGAGGGTACGGGCAGATTGAGATTGCAGAAGGATCCCACTGGTTGCCTTGTGTGAGGACCCAGGGAGAAGGGGGAGGCTGTCCCTGTTTGAGTAGGAGATGAGAGCTACTGGTGGCTATGAGTGGAAAGAAGTGAGCAGAGGTGAGCAGAAATCCCAAGGACTGGTGATGATAGGATGATGGTGGGAACCAGGATGGGCTTTGGGCAGACCCTGACCCCTCTCTCTGCCTGTCGGCCCACCAGATAATAATCCCTGTGTTCCTGGGCGAGTCAGTGCCACCCGAGATGTTGGCGGCCACTTTGGCTGAGCTGGACGGATGCCTGCAGCTGCTCGAGGACAAGTTCCTGCGGGACCAGGCCTTCCTTACTGGGTCCCGTATCTCTGTGGCTGGCTTGGTGGCAATCACGGAGCTGATGCATGAGAGTGCCATGGGGTGCGGTGGCCCGCTGGGCAGTGGTGTATCCGGGAAGGGAGCTGACATCCCAGCTCATGTTGTCTTTTCTGGCTGTGGGACCCTGTGTGAGTCACTTCTCCTTCTGAGCCTCAGTGTCCTCATCTATAAAATGGGGCTTTACAAACCCCTCACCGCAGCTATATTAAGAGGCCTCCAAGTGTCCCCAGGGAGGGGGACATCCTAGCCCATCACACACACGGTGGAGGAGGGAAAATCCAATCAGAGAACCCCTAAAGCAGGTCATGCTGCCTTACACTTGGCTATGCCCAGCCCCTCCGCTGACTCTGTCTTCCCCTAGCCCATCAGTGCTGGCTGCTGAGTCTTTGAAAGCAGACCCACGGTGGCAGCATGGTGCCCAACACGTGGAGGCTGCAGTGCGGGAGGACCTCTTCCAGGAGGCCCTCCCAGCTGTCCTGAAGGCCAAGGACCTGCCTCCAGTAGAACCTGCTGTTAAAGAGAATCTGAAGACCTTAATGCAGCTTTTCTTGCTGTGAGTGTGTGTCCCACACTTGCTGAGCCACTGAGGGGATGCTGTGTTGGTAGAATAAAGACATGGAGCTGTCTGTCTCCTTGGTTGAAGAGAAGACATATCTGCAAAGGCTCTGGTCCACAGTTCCTCCAGATATCATGCCTGCATTCCTTTTGTCTCCTACCCCATTCCATTCTAGCTTCCATGTGACCTCTGAAAAGAGCTTGGGCAAACGCTTACTTGACCCTGTCCTTCTGTGTGGAACTTTGTATCGTTCCTCACTGCCCAGAAGCTAAAGTACAAGTCATTGAACTTTGCATTCAAGGCCTTGCTCCCACTCCTCCAGGTGGCCCCTTCTGCCTGCACACTCCTAACCCCTCTCTGGGCTCCCACCTTGGCCTCTTGGCCTCCGCTCATGCTGTTCCCTCCTCATCTTCGCCTGGTGCCCTTCCTGGTCTTTTGGCATTTGGCACCCTGTCTCTTCTCCAGGGAGACTTCCCTGACCTCCCCAGCCCCAGTCCAGGTCAGGCGACCTCTCTGGGCTCCTCAGCCCCAGTGTTTCCTTGCGGGGGATACCCCCGGACTGAGCATGTATCATAGATGAGGGGTGACCTGGTGGAAAGATGTCTGAATCAGGATCAGCCTTGGTCTCCTCGGTCTCTCTCCTCACTGTGGGGCGATGTTGTGTTCCACAAGTGGGGTGCAGGGCTGGTTCATGAACCTCCTTGCAGGAAGGGAAGTTCCTGGTTATTTCCTGGCCCTCTCCCATGCCTCCTCATAACCTTGACCACAGTCTTCTCTACACCCCACTCCCGCACCACTGGCTTGTCCATGCCCCACACCTGGTCCCAGACTTGCCACCTGTCCCTGCCCTCTCCCCTTAGGACTGTCATATTTACCTGTCGTGTGTCTCAGACCTTCTGATATCTGAGTCATCTAATAAACAAACTGCTAATAGGACAAGATCATGACAGACAGAGACTCTGTCGGCCTTTCAGTGGAGGCTCCTTTAAGTATGCACACTTATAGAGAATTTTATACATGTAGTTGAAATTGTACATATAAACTTGCAAATTTTTTCTTTCTTTTTTGTGGGGGAGGGGGGAGCCTGGGTCTCACTCTGTCATCTAGGGTGGAGTGCAGTGGCACAGTCATAGCTCCCTGCAGCCTAGATCTCCTGCGCTCAAGCAATCCTCCTGCCTCAGCCGCCCAGGTAGCTAGGACTACAGGCACACACCACAGCACCCAGATTTCTTTTTTTTCTTTTTCTTTTTTTTTTGTAGAAAATAAAGAAGAGAATCTTGCTATGTTGCCTAGCCTGATCTTTAACTCCTGGGCTCAAGCAATCCTCCCTTCTTAGCCTCCCAACGTGCTGAGATTACAGGTGTGAGCCACATTGCTTGACCACAACTTCAATCATATTTGTAATGTACAATTCAAGTGATTTTGCCACACTGACCACACTCATGTTTAAGCCACGCCAACAGAGTTCCATGTTTTCTGATTTTTTTTGCGATGGAGTCTCGCTCTGTCGCCCAGGCTGGAGTGCAATGGCGCGATCTCGGCTCACTGCAACCTCCACCTCCCCGGTTCAAGCGATTCTCCTGCCTCAGCCTCCCGAGCAGCTGGGATTACAACGTCTGCCACCACGCCCGGCTAATTTTTGTATCTTTAGTAGAGACGGGGTTTCGTCATGTTGGCCAGGCTGGTCTCGAACTCCTGACCTCAGGTGATCCGCCCGCCTGGACCTCGCAAAGTGCTGGGATTACAGGCGTGAGCTACCGTGCCCGGCCTTTCCATGTTTTAAAGAACATATTTTGCCACCCCCTGGTGGACAGTGGCTCACCACCGGCACAAGAGGCTACACAGGCAGATGTCAATGCGGACCTGGCAGGGACAGGTATTGTCGTGAGCCTAGCCCTACCCGCGCCCCCGCGAGTAACCACATCTCCTGACTGCCCAAGCGCAGATTTCCATACTGAACATGAAATTGCCTGACTTCGAAATGGTGGCAAATCATTCAAAAAAATTTTAAGCTCCCGTTGTATTGGTTATTAGGGTCGAGCCTGGGTAAGACCCCTATAGGTGTGTGTGTGTCCTTGTGTGTTGGGGGTGTGGTGTTCAGACCTCTAATAGGGCTAGGAACCGGGCGACCACAGCGCGGAAGCTTGAGAGGGAAACCCACCTGGCGCCAGGCAGGAGGGTCGGGGGAGACAGGGTGGGTCCACTACCGGGTTAAAGACCTGTAGTGGGTGGGGCTACACGTAGGGCGGAGACGATGGGACTTCCGGAAATCAGCCGGCACACGTGACTTTTGTTTGCAGAAGCGGGAGGTACCCTAGGCAGCCAATCGGGGAGCGCCGAGTCTCTGCCCAGCCAATGAGAAGCCAGGTTGCTGTGGCGCCTCGCCCCTCCTCCCTGGTCCGCGAGCCTTGGGTACCCCCAGCTTTTTTTCCGCCAGAGCTGTTTCCGTTCCTCTGCCCGCCATGCCGTTCCTAGAGCTGGACACGAATTTGCCCGCCAACCGAGTGCCCGCGGGGCTGGAGAAACGACTCTGCGCCGCCGCTGCCTCCATCCTGGGCAAACCTGCGGACGTGAGCGTGGGCCGGGCAGCACGGGGCGAGGGGAGGTTGGTGGGCCAGGGGTCCGGCCCTGTCCCTGCTCCGCCTCCCCGACAGTGACCCCGAATCTTTTCCCCAGGGACCACTCCCCACTCCTTTCCTCACGCCAAGCTCTGACTTTCCGTGCTCCACGATCCCGCGGCTCCCCCTCCGCACGTCTTTCCCTTGTCGCCCTCCCCAGTCATGACCCGGGCGTGACCTTCAGGGACCGCGGCCTGTATCGGGATCCCTGCCCCGCGAACACTGCGCGTTTCGGCTTTCGCGCGCTCGGGTCCCGTCCCCAGAGGTAGCCCGGCCGGCTCCAACTTCGGGCAAAACTTTTCATGTCCCCCTCAGCGCGTGAACGTGACGGTACGGCCGGGCCTGGCCATGGCGCTGAGCGGGTCCACCGAGCCCTGCGCGCAGCTGTCCATCTCCTCCATCGGCGTAGTGGGCACCGCCGAGGACAACCGCAGCCACAGCGCCCACTTCTTTGAGTTTCTCACCAAGGAGCTAGCCCTGGGCCAGGACCGGTGCGTAGGGGTAGTAGGGGATCCATGTGGGACTGCCGCAGACTGGAGCCAGTGATCCTGCCTCAGGGGGAAAAACCCATTTCTTGCCCTGCCCAGTAAGGACACATCAGGGTCTGGAGCTTTGGGGCCCCCTGACCCCTTAGGTTCCTGCTGTTAGGACCATCTTCAAAGTGCGAGCAGGATTGAATGAATTTCTGGCTCTGCTCCTCAGCGTGTAAGTCTGTGAACCGGGAAGGCTCTCTTTTAACACCCCCGGGGCAGGGCAAGGGTCATGTGGGATTGTCTGTGTGCTGTACCTGCCTTGGCACCTGACAGGGTAGGTACACGTGGCTGAAGTGGGATTTCCTGGCCGGGCGCGGTGACTCAGGCCTGTAATCCCAGTACTTTGGGAGGCGGAGGCGGGTAGATCACAAGGTCAGGAGTTCGAGACCAGCCTGGCCAAGATGGTGAAACCCCGTCTCTACTAAAAATAAAAAATTAGCCGGGCGTGGTGGCAGGCCCCTGTGGTCCCAGCTACTCGGGAGGCTGAGGCAGGAGAATTCCTTGAACCTGGGAGGTGGAGGTTGCAGTGAGCCGAGATCATGCCACTGCACTGTAGCCTGGGCGACAGAGCGAGACTCCATCTCAAAAAAAATAAATAAATAAAAATGAAGTGTGATTTTCTGGAACTTTTCCAGGCTGGTCAGAAGGAATTCTGGGTATGTTCTGAAGTTATGTATTTTGGACCTGTGTCCCAGCCAGGTTCCAGGTGAGGTTCACGGGAGACTCACAGAGTAGTGAAAGACCATTGGCCTGGATGTCTAGACATCTGCTTTCTGGGTCCTGCATAGCTGGGGGACCCCAGACAAACTTGGAAATGAACCATCTCCAGTTGGCAACCTCCTCTTCTGTGAAAACAGGGGAAAAGACCTCCCTCCCCCACAAGAAGCCTCTACAACCCAAACCTGGCGTTCTGTGACCGAGTTAAAGTTTCCTCCTGGGTAAAAGATATTGTTGAGCCACATCCATGTCTAGGAGGAAGTAAGGGCATGAGAAGCTTGAAAGGACACTGTCCAGGCACGGTGGCTCATGCCTGTAATCCCAGCACTTTGGGAGACCAAGGCGGGAGGTTCATTTGACCCAGGAGTTGTAGACCAGTCTGGGTAACATAGTGAGATGCCATCCCCCAAAACAGTTTTAAAAATTAACCGGACATGGTGGTGTGCACATGTAGTCTCACTTAGTTGGCAGGCTGAAGTGGGAGGATGGTTTCAGCCCAGGAGGTTGAGGCTGCAGTGAGCTATGATTGCGCATTGCACTCCATCCTGTGTGACAGTGAGACCTTGGCTCACAAAAAAAGACCTTCTGAAATGGAGCCTTTGTTAGTCCATGACGGTCGATGAGGAATGGCTGATCCTGCTGGGTCCTCCCTCAAGCTACAGAGGAATAATACAGTCAGCCCCCTGTATCACTGGATTCCGCATCTGTTGATTCAAACCACCATGGATTGAAATATTAGAGGAAAAAAAATTGATAATTGCATCTATACTGAAAATACGTATAGACTTTATTCCTTGTCATTATTCCCTAAATGATACAACTATTTACATAGTACATACATTATATTAGGTATTATAAGTAACCCAGAGATTATTTAAAGTATATGAGAGGATGTTTGTAGGTTACATGCAAATATTACACCATTTTATGTAAGGGACTTGAGCAAATGTAGATTCTGGTTTCCTCTGGGGATTCTAGAACAAATCTCCCACGGATACTCAGGGAAAACTGTTACTCAACAACAAGTGTTATACACTTACCATGTGCTAGGTACTCTACAGGTACTTTACACTCGTGATCCCATTTGATCCTTACAATCCCTGTCCACTCTCCCTTTGCACAGACAAGACATATTATCCCCATGAGGTAGATAATCTCCATTATGCCAATTTTATGATGAGAAGACTCTTCTCATCCCCCGCCCTCTTCATACTCTTCATACTCCCCCGCCCTCAGCCAGGCTGTCCCAAGCTGTGGCACTCCTCACTGAAAACTGCTGTCACTTCTGAGAGGGGCATGTTGACTTATGGCACAGACATTAGTGGTGGGGGGGCCACCCTGTGCCCAACCTTTGAGAAAACAGGTGTCTGAGGTACTGTGTCCTTAGGGAGTCTGCAATTAGGAGGAGGCAGATTGCCCCTCAGCCCACAGACTGACAGAGATGATGGAGTGTGCAGCACACACGATGAGGCTACTGTGTTGAGTGTCTGTCCTAGGTGGGTCATGCTGATGTGCAGCCACCATCCCACACCTGAGTGTCCCACTGCCCTGCTGGGGGTTGGGGAACGCTCATTACCGGGATGAGCACCTTTGCAAAATGGGCTGAGGTGGGAGGATCACTTAAGCCCAGGAATTCAAGACCACCCTGGGAAACAAAGTGCGACCCCATCTCTACAAAGTCATACAATTAGCCCAGCATGGTGGCATGAGGCTGTGATCCGAACTACATGGGAGGCTGAGGCAGAAGGTTTGTTTAGGCCCAGGAGGTCGAGGCTGCAATAATCTGAGTTTCCACCACTGCACTCACTCCATGCTGGCTGCCTTTGGATTGTTCCTAATTGGATGGTTTTGCTTTCAACAGACATTCCAATAAAGTACACGAAATAAAGAATAAAGTTAAACAGTCAGTCCCAGTGCTGTGTAGGTGGCAGTAAGTCTGGGAGAGCGACCTTGGCTGAACTAACCGTGGTGTGCATCATTGTTAAGCAGGGCCAGCAGGATCCTCATGTCACCTGGCAGGAGGAGGGACAGGGAAGGGTCCCTGGAAGTGACCTTGAGTTGCACTTAGTGCTCTTGGCAGAGGGAAGGGCTTGGGCTAGTGCTGGAGGCATGAAGATGGGGTGTGTTCAGGGCTCTCCAGCAGTCCAGGCATGGGAAGGGGATGCTGAGGGCCAAAGGCGGAGGTGACACTGGGAAGGGAACTGTAGCAAGGTGAGGACTGGCTTTTGGCCATGTGACTGAATTGCCTGTGTGGGGCGTGTGTATGTGTGCGAATGTCAGTGAACTGTGTGTGTGAGTGAATTGTGTGTTTATGTGTGGGTATATATGTGTGTGAGGTGAGTGAACTGTGTACATGGGTGTATACGTGAATTTTAGTGAATTGTGTGTAAATGTGAGCAGTGTGAATTTGAGTATGTGGGTGGATAAGTGAATTGTGTGATTTTGTTGGTGTGAATTGTGTGCCTGTGTGACGGGGAGTATGTGTGTGTGTGAGTGAACTGTGTGATGACTGTGAATGTCAGTGAATGGTGTGATTGTGTGTGTGTGTGTACGTGTGTGGGGATTTGGTCTATATGTGAATTTGAGTTGTGTGACTGTTGGATGTGAGTGAATTATGTGACTGGGTGTATATGTGTGTGTACATGAGTGTGTGTGTAAATGTTACGATTGTATATGTGTGTGAATGTGATGAATCGTTGTGACTAGATGCGGGTGGATTGTGTATGTGCATGGTTGTGTGTCCATGAGTGTGTAAGTGTGCAGGTGGCACAGTTGCAACAGGAGAGAAGACACAGGAAGCCTTACCTGCCATTCGTCCCCCCAGCTGTCCTCCCAGCCTGGGGACCCCTGGGCTGGAAAGGTGGTGAAAAGTGGTGCTACTGCCAGGAAGGGGTGATGGGGCAGCTGGGAGGACGGTTTGAGTCTTGCCAAAGGGAGGGAGTCGAAGCTTGCAACCCTGGGGAGGAGGAGGGGCAGACTGGGGACCCTGCTTCTGGAAAACCAGCGACCAACCCCCAAAGGGACACAGGCAACCCCTGCCTCCACTCTACAGAGGTGGGGAAAAGGGGAGAGTGGCGTGGCAGGCTGCCCAGCCAGTCATGGAGGGAGTAGACTTCAGGAGGAGTACAGAGGTCTGGTCCCATTTTGGGGCTGAGGACAGGAGCCTCAGGTCAGTAGTCTGCAGGAAGGCCCCAGCTGGACCAGCTGCTCACACCTTCCCACAGGCCTGCAGATGGGTGTGGAGAGCAGAGCCTCCAGGCTGAGTCTTCCAGCCCCAGATCTGAGCAGTCTAAACATCAGACAGCAGCCCTGAAGATGGAAATCATCCCCCTCCAGGTTCCCTACGGTCTTATCCACCAGCCCTGCTGCCCATGGTGGCCCCAGATGCCCAGGAGAGATAATAGAAGGTAAGAAGTCATGTTTGAATGAGGAAGCTCTCTTCATTTATTTCATATGAGGATGAAGAAGAGGATTATGTGATCACAGGAATGTTGCATGCGGGATAATCCAAAGCTGGTTATCACCAGGCCCTCACTCTGCCAAGAGATCTCTCTGGAAGAAGCAGCCAGTTCACAGATGCCCTGGATCCCTCCGTGCCCAATCATAAAAAAGTCATGACCGTCCCTATCTTGCCAATCTGCCAGGACTCCAAGGGGAAAAAGCGGATAAGTATCCTTCAGGAGACAGAGAAAAAGATATCATCAGCTCCTTGGCTAACACCACATCTTGCAAGACCCCTGCCAGGTACTCCCACTGTGGGTACTCAGGACAGCCTGCCTCAGTCCACCAGGCATTTTGCAAACCTGCTCATCCCAGTAATGATTTTCCCCAACCCCCAGCGGGCCGTGGGACACTCAGGTGTGGGATGTGGCCGCACATCATGACCCAGCTAGGACAGACACACAATACCGTAGCCTCGGTGTGTGTGCCGTACACTCTATCATCTCCATCTGTTTGTGTACTGAGGGGCACCCTGCCTCCTAATCGCAGGCTCCCTAAGGACACAGTACCTCAGCCACGTGTTTTCTCAAAGGCTGAGCACAGGGTGACCCACCACCCCACCAACCCCGCCACTAATGTCTGGGCCATAAGTGAACATGCGCCTCTCAGAGGTAACAGCAAGTTTCCAGTGAGGAACACCAGAACTTGGGACAGCCTGGTTGGGGGGTCGGGAGTATGAACAGCCTGTCTTCTCATCATAAAATTGGCATAATGGAGATTATCTACCTCATGGGGATAGCATGTCTTGTCTGAGCAAAGGGAGAGTGGACAGGGATTGTAAGGATCAAATGGGATCATGAGTGTAAAGTACCTGTAGAGTACCTAGCACATGGTAAGTGTATAACACTTGTTGTTAGAACAGTTTTCCCTCAGTATCCGTGGGAGATTTGTTCTAGAATCCCCAGAGGAAACCAGAATCTACATTTGCTCAAGTCCCTTACATAAAATGGTGTAATATTTGCATGTAACCTACACACATCCTCTCATATACTTTAAATAATCTCTGGGTTACTATTAATACCTAATATAATGTACGTACTATGTAAATAGTTGTATCGTTTAGGGAATAATGACAAGGAATAAAGTCTATACGTATTTTCAGTATAGATGCAATTATCAATTTTTTTTCCTCTAATATTTCAATCCATGGTTGTTTGAATCAACAGATGCGGAATCCAGTGACACAGGGGGCTGACTGTATTATTCCTCTGTGGCTTGAGGGAGGACCCAGCAGGATCAGCCATTCCTCATCGACCTTCATGGACTAACAAAGGCTCCATTTCAGAAGGTCTTTTTTTGTGAGCCAAGGTCTCACTGTCACACAGGATGGAGTGCAATGCGCAATCATAGCTCACTGCAGCCTCAACCTCCTGGGCTGAAACCATCCTCCCACTTCAGCCTGCCAACTAAGTGAGACTACATGTGCACACCACCATGTCCGGTTAATTTTTAAAATTAAAAATTTTAAAATTGGGGGATGACATCTCACTATGTTACCCAGACTGGTCTACAACTCCTGGGTCAAATGAACCTCCCGCCTTGGTCTCCCAAAGTGCTGGGATTACAGGCATGAGCCACCGTGCCTGGACAGTGTCCTTTCAAGCTTCTCATGCCCTTACTTCCTCCTAGACATGGATGTGGCTCAACAATATCTTTTACCCAGGAGGAAACTTTAACTCGGTCACAGAACGCCAGGTTTGGGTTGTAGAGGCTTCTTGTGGGGGAGGGAGGCCTTTTCCCCTGTTTTCACAGAAGAGGAGGTTGCCAACTGGAGATGGTTCATTTCCAAGTTTGTCTGGGGTCCCCCAGCTATGCAGGACCCAGAAAGCAGATGTCTAGACATCCAGGCCAATGGTCTTTCACTACTCTGTGAGTCTCCCATGAACCTCACCTGGAACCTGGCTGGGACGTAGGTCCAAAATACGTAACTTCAGAACATACCCAGAATTCCTTCTGACCAGCCTGGAAAAGTTCTAGAAAATCCCACTTCAGCCACGTGTACCTACCCTGTCAGGTGCCAAGGCAGGTACAGCACACAGACAATCCCACATGACCCTTGCCCTGCCCCGGGGGTGTTAAAAGAGAGCCTTCCCGGTTCACAGACTTACACGCTGAGGAGCAGAGCCAGAAATTCATTCAATCCTGCTCGCACTTTGAAGATGGTCCTAACAGCAGGAACCTAAGGGGTCAGGGGGCCCCAAAGCTCCAGACCCTGATGTGTCCTTACTGGGCAGGGCAAGAAATGGGTTTTTCCCCCTGAGGCAGGATCACTGGCTCCAGTCTGCGGCAGTCCCACATGGATCCCCTACTACCCCTACGCACCGGTCCTGGCCCAGGGCTAGCTCCTTGGTGAGAAACTCAAAGAAGTGGGCGCTGTGGCTGCGGTTGTCCTCGGCGGTGCCCACTACGCCGATGGAGGAGATGGACAGCTGCGCGCAGGGCTCGGTGGACCCGCTCAGCGCCATGGCCAGGCCCGGCCGTACCGTCACGTTCACGCGCTGAGGGGGACATGAAAAGTTTTGCCCGAAGTTGGAGCCGGCCGGGCTACCTCTGGGGACGGGACCCGAGCGCGCGAAAGCCGAAACGCGCAGTGTTCGCGGGGCAGGGATCCCGATACAGGCCGCGGTCCCTGAAGGTCACGCCCGGGTCATGACTGGGGAGGGCGACAAGGGAAAGACGTGCGGAGGGGGAGCCGCGGGATCGTGGAGCACGGAAAGTCAGAGCTTGGCGTGAGGAAAGGAGTGGGGAGTGGTCCCTGGGGAAAAGATTCGGGGTCACTGTCGGGGAGGCGGAGCAGGGACAGGGCCGGACCCCTGGCCCACCAACCTCCCCTCGCCCCGTGCTGCCCGGCCCACGCTCACGTCCGCAGGTTTGCCCAGGATGGAGGCAGCGGCGGCGCAGAGTCGTTTCTCCAGCCCCGCGGGCACTCGGTTGGCGGGCAAATTCGTGTCCAGCTCTAGGAACGGCATGGCGGGCAGAGGAACGGAAACAGCTCTGGCGGAAAAAAAGCTGGGGGTACCCAAGGCTCGCGGACCAGGGAGGAGGGGCGAGGCGCCACAGCAACCTGGCTTCTCATTGGCTGGGCAGAGACTCGGCGCTCCCCGATTGGCTGCCTAGGGTACCTCCCGCTTCTGCAAACAAAAGTCACGTGTGCCGGCTGATTTCCGGAAGTCCCATCGTCTCCGCCCTACGTGTAGCCCCACCCACTACAGGTCTTTAACCCGGTAGTGGACCCACCCTGTCTCCCCCGACCCTCCTGCCTGGCGCCAGGTGGGTTTCCCTCTCAAGCTTCCGCGCTGTGGTCGCCCGGTTCCTAGCCCTATTAGAGGTCTGAACACCACACCCCCAACACACAAGGACACACACACACCTATAGGGGTCTTACCCAGGCTCGACCCTAATAACCAATACAACGGGAGCTTAAAATTTTTTTGAATGATTTGCCACCATTTCGAAGTCAGGCAATTTCATGTTCAGTATGGAAATCTGCGCTTGGGCAGTCAGGAGATGTGGTTACTCGCGGGGGCGCGGGTAGGGCTAGGCTCACGACAATACCTGTCCCTGCCAGGTCCGCATTGACATCTGCCTGTGTAGCCTCTTGTGCCGGTGGTGAGCCACTGTCCACCAGGGGGTGGCAAAATATGTTCTTTAAAACATGGAAAGGCCGGGCACGGTAGCTCACGCCTGTAATCCCAGCACTTTGCGAGGTCCAGGCGGGCGGATCACCTGAGGTCAGGAGTTCGAGACCAGCCTGGCCAACATGACGAAACCCCGTCTCTACTAAAGATACAAAAATTAGCCGGGCGTGGTGGCAGACGTTGTAATCCCAGCTGCTCGGGAGGCTGAGGCAGGAGAATCGCTTGAACCGGGGAGGTGGAGGTTGCAGTGAGCCGAGATCGCGCCATTGCACTCCAGCCTGGGCGACAGAGCGAGACTCCATCGCAAAAAAAATCAGAAAACATGGAACTCTGTTGGCGTGGCTTAAACATGAGTGTGGTCAGTGTGGCAAAATCACTTGAATTGTACATTACAAATATGATTGAAGTTGTGGTCAAGCAATGTGGCTCACACCTGTAATCTCAGCACGTTGGGAGGCTAAGAAGGGAGGATTGCTTGAGCCCAGGAGTTAAAGATCAGGCTAGGCAACATAGCAAGATTCTCTTCTTTATTTTCTACAAAAAAAAAAGAAAAAGAAAAAAAAGAAATCTGGGTGCTGTGGTGTGTGCCTGTAGTCCTAGCTACCTGGGCGGCTGAGGCAGGAGGATTGCTTGAGCGCAGGAGATCTAGGCTGCAGGGAGCTATGACTGTGCCACTGCACTCCACCCTAGATGACAGAGTGAGACCCAGGCTCCCCCCTCCCCCACAAAAAAGAAAGAAAAAATTTGCAAGTTTATATGTACAATTTCAACTACATGTATAAAATTCTCTATAAGTGTGCATACTTAAAGGAGCCTCCACTGAAAGGCCGACAGAGTCTCTGTCTGTCATGATCTTGTCCTATTAGCAGTTTGTTTATTAGATGACTCAGATATCAGAAGGTCTGAGACACACGACAGGTAAATATGACAGTCCTAAGGGGAGAGGGCAGGGACAGGTGGCAAGTCTGGGACCAGGTGTGGGGCATGGACAAGCCAGTGGTGCGGGAGTGGGGTGTAGAGAAGACTGTGGTCAAGGTTATGAGGAGGCATGGGAGAGGGCCAGGAAATAACCAGGAACTTCCCTTCCTGCAAGGAGGTTCATGAACCAGCCCTGCACCCCACTTGTGGAACACAACATCGCCCCACAGTGAGGAGAGAGACCGAGGAGACCAAGGCTGATCCTGATTCAGACATCTTTCCACCAGGTCACCCCTCATCTATGATACATGCTCAGTCCGGGGGTATCCCCCGCAAGGAAACACTGGGGCTGAGGAGCCCAGAGAGGTCGCCTGACCTGGACTGGGGCTGGGGAGGTCAGGGAAGTCTCCCTGGAGAAGAGACAGGGTGCCAAATGCCAAAAGACCAGGAAGGGCACCAGGCGAAGATGAGGAGGGAACAGCATGAGCGGAGGCCAAGAGGCCAAGGTGGGAGCCCAGAGAGGGGTTAGGAGTGTGCAGGCAGAAGGGGCCACCTGGAGGAGTGGGAGCAAGGCCTTGAATGCAAAGTTCAATGACTTGTACTTTAGCTTCTGGGCAGTGAGGAACCATACAAAGTTCCACACAGAAGGACAGGGTCAAGTAAGCGTTTGCCCAAGCTCTTTTCAGAGGTCACATGGAAGCTAGAATGGAATGGGGTAGGAGACAAAAGGAATGCAGGCATGATATCTGGAGGAACTGTGGACCAGAGCCTTTGCAGATATGTCTTCTCTTCAACCAAGGAGACAGACAGCTCCATGTCTTTATTCTACCAACACAGCATCCCCTCAGTGGCTCAGCAAGTGTGGGACACACACTCACAGCAAGAAAAGCTGCATTAAGGTCTTCAGATTCTCTTTAACAGCAGGTTCTACTGGAGGCAGGTCCTTGGCCTTCAGGACAGCTGGGAGGGCCTCCTGGAAGAGGTCCTCCCGCACTGCAGCCTCCACGTGTTGGGCACCATGCTGCCACCGTGGGTCTGCTTTCAAAGACTCAGCAGCCAGCACTGATGGGCTAGGGGAAGACAGAGTCAGCGGAGGGGCTGGGCATAGCCAAGTGTAAGGCAGCATGACCTGCTTTAGGGGTTCTCTGATTGGATTTTCCCTCCTCCACCGTGTGTGTGATGGGCTAGGATGTCCCCCTCCCTGGGGACACTTGGAGGCCTCTTAATATAGCTGCGGTGAGGGGTTTGTAAAGCCCCATTTTATAGATGAGGACACTGAGGCTCAGAAGGAGAAGTGACTCACACAGGGTCCCACAGCCAGAAAAGACAACATGAGCTGGGATGTCAGCTCCCTTCCCGGATACACCACTGCCCAGCGGGCCACCGCACCCCATGGCACTCTCATGCATCAGCTCCGTGATTGCCACCAAGCCAGCCACAGAGATACGGGACCCAGTAAGGAAGGCCTGGTCCCGCAGGAACTTGTCCTCGAGCAGCTGCAGGCATCCGTCCAGCTCAGCCAAAGTGGCCGCCAACATCTCGGGTGGCACTGACTCGCCCAGGAACACAGGGATTATTATCTGGTGGGCCGACAGGCAGAGAGAGGGGTCAGGGTCTGCCCAAAGCCCATCCTGGTTCCCACCATCATCCTATCATCACCAGTCCTTGGGATTTCTGCTCACCTCTGCTCACTTCTTTCCACTCATAGCCACCAGTAGCTCTCATCTCCTACTCAAACAGGGACAGCCTCCCCCTTCTCCCTGGGTCCTCACACAAGGCAACCAGTGGGATCCTTCTGCAATCTCAATCTGCCCGTACCCTCTCTTGCATAAAGCCTTCCATGGCTCCCCACTGCCCTCATGAGAAAGGCCTCAACACAAAGCCAGCCTTCTCCAGTGCAGTAGCCATCCCCTCCCCACTTTTCACCTCACCTCCTACTACCCCCCACTTATCAAACGGGAATGTGTGTATGAATCCTCCCTGGAATCTGGTTACAGTTTATGCTCCCAATCAGTAAGGTCAGAGTGGGGCCTGAGCCTCTGCATTTCCAACAAGCTCCCTGGTGATGCTGATACTCCCAGTCCATTGACCACACTTTGGATAGGAAGAGTCTATACTTGCTCTACTCAACTTCTCTCCATTCTGTCCTCAAACACACCACGCTTCCTTCCCCACCAGCTGGAGGGGGCTCTGCTCCCAGGCCCCAGAGGTCAAGGCAGACACAGTTAAGGTGTGGAAACCTCCTTATTGCCCAGTGGATCCTCCAGAGAGGCGGTCCCTTACTTTCAGCAGGGCGCGTGTCTACCTGTTTCTTGCTGTCTCACACACAGGGTGCCACCCCTGTGCTGGGCACTGGGTAAGTGCTCTGTACATATTAATTAGGAGTACTCATTTCAAAAATATGTGTGCCTTTGATAAATAAAAACAGTATGTGCATGTTGTGTTGGTGTGTGCTTACTTGATTATTACTGAAGTTAAACATGTTTTCATCCATGTATTGACCATTTCTCTTTGTCCTTCAATGAAACCTCTGCTGATTTCCTTTGCTCATTTTTTTCCTGTGTCTTCGTCTGATGAGTTTCTCTTCTTTTTGTTTGTTCGTTTGTTTGTTTTGAGACAGTCTCGCTCAGTGGCCCGGCTGGAGTGTAGTGGTATCATCTCAGCTCACTGAAACCTCTGCCTCCAAGGTTCAAGTGATTCTCCTGTCTCAGCCTCCCGAGTGTGCCACCGCACCCAGCTAATTTTTGTATTTTTAGTAGAGACGGGGCTTCACCGTGTTGCCCAGGCTGGTCTCAAACTCCTGACCTCAACTGATCCGCCCATCTCTGCCTCCCAAAGTACAGGGATTACAGGCGTGAACCACCACACCCCACCTGTCCGATGGGTTTCTAAGAACATCTTAAAGAACATTACTTCCTTCTGACGTATCTTTTACCGAGATCCTTCCCAGTTTTTTGCTTAAGTTTAATCCATTTTTTCTTCCACAAAGTAACCTTGTATATGTATTGGTTTTTTCTTTGTTGAGTTCTCCCACTGTTCTGAGGCTTAGAAAGTCCTTTCATACCCAGACATCAGAGAAACAGATCCCATGAGAGTAACTGGGATTGCAGGTGTGGGCCAGCATGCCCTGTTATCACTCCCTTTCTCTGAGTCAGCTTTTCTCTCCCAGACTCGTCTACTCCTTGAACTCAGGAAATGTCACTACAGGTGGCCCCAGCTCCCATTTACCTCCCCATAGGGAGCTCCTCTCTCCAGTTCCAATTTCAAAACTCTCAAGGAAGCATTCTGGTTCACTCGCTTGGGCCACTGGCCAGAGGGATGGGATACGCTGAAAGATTCAGCTAGAGTCCCGGGCCCAGCCCTGGACCATCACTGTGCCCCCTGGTGAGATGCCAGGGCTGGGATTCAGGGAGAAGAAAGGAGGTTCCCGGACAGTCATTCCTGCCTCCCGCGGCTGCGGGCTCCCTGCCCCCATCCTGTGCACGAAGTGGGAGCTCCCGCTGTCTGGCAGCAGCTGCTCTGCAGGGGACAGTCTGGACGGTAGAAAGTTCATCCTTAACCCCAGCCTTCCAGTCAAGGTTCCCACCAGTTTGGGACACCTGCAAGTGTCACATCCCACTGGGTGAAACTCTAAGATCCCTTTTAGAGGATCCCATTCGCTCCCTCCCTTCCGCCACCATGCAGCGCCGAGAAACAGAGCTCTGAACGAACCCTCAGATGCCCGTGCGCTGGGGCCTTTCCAGGACGGCGGCGCCCAGTCGTTTCTGGGTCGGGGCGACGCCTGGAACTGGGCAGGGTCCCTGGCACAGGGATCCCGAAAAGCAGACCTGCTTCTCCCTGTCCAGCCGGTTCCCCTTCCCCTTGCTGTCGGCCCCCTGCATCCGCGTCCTCCCTGCCAGTAGAGGGCCCCCAGCTCCAACTCCACCCTCCCAGCTGTGGGTTCATAGCGACCGCCCTCCCTGTAGGGACGCACGGATCTGGTGGTGGAGTCTTGGCCGGCAGGACTGGACAGGAACCGAAGGGGCGAGGCGGGTCCGGGGGTGGTGCGCTCCAATTGGGTGCTGTCCCCAGGGGGTGGGGCCTGATCCCCTATTTCCCGGCGCGCCGGGATCCTGCCACAGCTGCTGCCCACACCGCGCTCAGCGCCTTCACTGCCTTCCCCGCTGTCCTTGCCGCCCCCGCCATGGGCCTAGAGCTGTTTCTTGACCTGGTGTCCCAGCCCAGCCGCGCCGTCTACATCTTCGCCAAGAAGAATGGCATCCCCTTAGAGCTGCGCACCGTGGATCTTATCAAAGGTGGGCCCAGCCCGTTTCCCCGCGTGTCCACAAACCCAGTGCGCCCCCAGGCCCCCGCCCTGCTCTGCCCTGAGCGTCTCGCCGCCCGCACAGCCCCCTCACCTCCTCCTGCAGCGTCTGCCACCAGAGAATGCTGTGGACTGAGTGGCCTTGGAGGGATCACAGCCTCTCTGAACCTTAGCTTGCCTTCTGAAAAGGAGGATAAGGTTACCTTCTGCTCTGTAGGGATGGAAAGAAAATACTGAATGGAGTTTACAGAGTTCTTGCGTGGAATGCACGCATATAAATTCACAAAGCCCAGAAGACCTTGGGAAGAAGGACATGCTGTTGTGAGAATTAAGAGATGGGAAGAGATGAGCCACCCCAGTTTGCCTCCCCTCCCCTGGCCCACCAGAGTCCGGCTAGAAAACTTCTCTTTATCCACCTGCTGCACCTGGCCCCACCCACCAAAGCCCCCCAGCTGCCCCGGAATGTGGCAGGGCAGGGAGGCCCAGCCAGGGAGTGAGGCTGATCCAGGCCTCTAGTCCCAGACCTTGCTGTTTCTCAGGGCTGTGGGGTTCCGCTTGGGGAGGGGGAGGGAGGGTGTAGAGGTGCAGCGTTTTTACTCTGAAGACCTTTTGTGACTTCTTCCTCTTCAGGGCAGCACAAGAGCAAGGAGTTCTTGCAGATCAACAGCCTGGGGAAACTGCCGACGCTCAAGGATGGTGATTTCATCTTGACCGAAAGGTGCCCTCCTTCCCTCACCCCTCACCGCATCCGGAGCCCCTGTGACCCTGGCTCTCCCCACTGGCCCCCGGGCCCCACTGGCCCTCCCATACCCCATGGGGCAGCGAGGGAGGGGAAAGGCGAGGGATCTGGCCGGGCGCGGTGGCTCACGCCTGTCATCCCAGCACTTCGGGAGGCCAAGGCGGGCGGATCACGAGGTCAGGAGACCGAGACCATCCTGGCTAACACCGTGAAACACCGTCTCTACTAAAAATGGAAAAAAAAATTAACCGGGCGTGGTGGCGGGCGTCTGTAGTCCCAGCTACTCGGGAGGCTGAGGCAGGAGAATGGTGTGAACCCAGGAGGCGGAGCTTGCAGTGTGCTGAGATCGCGCCACCGCACTCCATCCTGGGCGACAGAGCTAGACTCCGTCTCAAAAAGGCCGGGCGCGGTGGTTTACGCCTGTAATCCCAGCACTTTGGGAGGCCGAGGTGGGCGGATCACGAGGTCAGGAGATCGAGACCATCCTGGCTAACACGATGAAACCCTGTCTCTACTAAAAATACAAAACATTAGCAGGGCGTGGTGGCGGGCGCCTGTAGTCCCAGCTACTGGGGAGGCTGAGGCAGGAGAATGGCGTGAACCCAGGAGGCGGAGCTTGCAATGAGCAGAGATCGCGCCACTGCACTCCAGCCTGGGTGACAGAGGGAGCCCACTCCAGCCTGGGCGACAGAGGGAGACTCCGTCTCAAAAAAAAAGGAAAGAAAGAAAGGAGAGGTATCTGGGGAGAAGGTACAGCTTGGGGTGTGTCCGGGATGAGCAGGGGCTGACAGAACATGTCCCCGCACCTCTCATCTTCAGCCTTTTCTGAGCCGCAGGGCCTCTCCACTCACAGACTGAAGGCTATTAGAAGAGAAGACAAGGGAACATTTTTCCACTGTTGCGCATTTGTTCAACAAATGCTAGCTGAAAAGAGCCTCTAGTGACTTGTCGCAGACTACCCAATCTACCCAGGCCAGGCCTAGAGGCCAATGCCATGGCCCAAGGGCACAGCTCATGGTGAGGTCCAGCTGCTGGGCAGGAAAAGGACAAGAGGTCAGGTGGCTGCAGAAGTGATGGCTGGGGGCCTGTCAGACGGGGGCCAAAGACATTCCTCCCCTCGTGATCCCTGACCCAAGCGCGTGGACATGCAAGGGACTCCACGGAGCATCCACTGTGTGCCAGCCCCATGCAGGGTTCCAGGGGTCCAGGGAGCCTATTCTGAGCTGCACCGCCTCGGACAAGTCACTTGCCCATTTCTGACCTTGAGTTTTCTCTTGTGCTAAAAGGCTAACAGGAGTCTCTACCTCACAGGGCGGCTGCTGGCATATCACAGAGATGAGGGTCTCAAAGTGCAAAGCAGAAGGTCCAGCCAAGAGTCGGTGCCCAAGGCAACAAAGACAGGAGGAGACTCGTAGGAGGAGGGGGTGGTGTTGGGGAGCTGGAGCTGGAGGGCGAGGCTGGAGGGCAGTCCTTCAAATGCAGAGAAGCCCCCGGGCCCCACTGGCAGATGGGAGCAGTTAGGGGTAAATGCCTGGTGCCAGTGTCCTTATAGCCACTGCCCATTTGTTCCCAGCTCGGCCATCCTGATTTACCTGAGCTGTAAGTACCAGACGCCGGACCACTGGTATCCATCTGACCTGCAGGCTCGTGCCCGTGTTCATGAGTACCTGGGCTGGCATGCCGACTGCATCCGTGGCACCTTTGGTATACCTCTGTGGGTCCAGGTGAGGAGAGCCATCTGGAGAGTGATTGGCCATCAGAAAGTAGTTGGCAGTAGGCCGGGGCCATAGACTGACCCACTCTCTGCCCCCATCAGGTGTTGGGGCCACTCATTGGGGTCCAGGTGCCCGAGGAGAAGGTGGAACGCAACAGGACTGCCATAGACCAGGCCCTGCAATGGCTGGAGGACAAGTTCCTGGGGGACAGGCCCTTCCTTGCTGGCCAGCAGGTGACACTGGCTGATCTCATGGCTCTGGAGGAGCTGATGCAGGTGTGAGCTCAGCCTGTGGGCAATATCCCTCTTCCTGTCACACCCATGAGGCAGACAGACACACTGAGGCCTGGAGAAAGCCAGAACTTTGCCCAGAATCATAGAGCAAGTCTCTGGATGATCTGGGGCCAGAACCCTGAACTTCTGCCTCCTGCCTGGGTGTGGGGTCTCACCCTGGCTGCTCTTGGGCTCTAAGGCTGAACATACTGCCTGGGCCGCTGTGGTCCATTCACTTAGGGGCTGGGGAATGGACCATGTCTCTGATACTTCTGCCCATGGTTCCAGCATTCGGGTCGGCAGTGACAACTGGGAAAGTTGTATGCCCACAACTTTTTCATCCTTGTCCCTACAGCCGGTGGCTCTCGGCTATGAACTATTTGAGGGACGGCCACGACTGGCAGCATGGCGTGGACGAGTGGAGGCTTTCCTGGGTGCTGAGCTATGCCAGGAGGCCCACAGCATCATCTTGAGCATCCTGGAACAGGCGGCCAAGAAAACCCTCCCAACACCCTCACCAGAGGCCTATCAGGCTATGCTGCTTCGAATCACCAGGATCCCCTGAAGGGTCTGGGATGGGGGCCAGGAGATTAGCAACAAGGATTCATTCTGTTACTTACTTGCCCCTTTTTATCTTTCCCTCTTGCCCCAGTCCCTTCTCTCCAGCTTCATGTGAAGCTCTGCACAGACAAGACACTCAGTGTCCTTGGCAGTGCTGCTACTCCTCAGGTGCAGCATACATAACCAGTAAGAGACTAAATCTGCAATATATAAAGAGCTCCTACAAATCAATAACATGAAGAACACTCAAAAATTGGCAAATGTCATCAGTGTTTTAAATAGAATAAAGATTCCAAACACTTTGAATAGAGAACCAAGAGTTATTGGTTTTACTACATTGTTGTGTTATACATATGGAGTAAAAGTATGTGCTAGTAATCCTCATCATGGTTAACCAAAGTAACCTCACAATAACAAGTCAACATAATTGTATCACCAGGGCAACAAAATGTTAAGTAAGTAACCAATTCGAATTGCAAACTGTTAAAGGATATAGGCGATGTTTCACAGGGCATAGCAATGGTCTTTGAAGTCTAGGAAACTTAAAAGATTTCTTTTAACAAGCATTCATGTCTTCTAGGACAGTTTTGTAATAACTGCAAATAGTAAGATTATACATTGTCACACAGACCTCCATGTATATCCATGGGATGGACTCCACCGCAATTATTTTAACGGAGAGAACTTGATATAAAGAATTGGTAACCAAGCATTAGAGAACTCCAAAGACAGAGAATCCAGATTAACACGGAGGTAAACACTGCAAGAAGCTACTACCCTTAGGGCTGGGGGATCAAGGGAGGAATTAGGAAGACCAAGATGCTGGAGGGGCCCTGAGGAATTCAAACCTCCAAGAAAGGTGTTGCTCATCCCCCCTAGCATCACCTTCCAAGAAGGGCAGTTTTCCCCAGTTTGCCCTGAGGTCTTCACAGGAGGCCATGTGGCTGTGGATGCAGTTCTCAAATGTGACAGTAGATGTCACTGCCGACCAATAAACAGGATGTTCCAGACACACTCTGGGCTACCTGCCCACATGTCTTGTGGCCTTGGGGCCCATTTCCCATGCCTGACCTGTGCCCACCATGTGCCACTCTATTGGGGGACCTGCCCCGATAATCACGTAGATTGTTTCCTATTTTTCCTAAGTGTGGGCCGGCTTGAGAAATAAAGGGACAGAGTACAAAAGAGAGAAATTGTAAAGCTGTGCATCCGGGGGAGACGTCACACGTTGGTGAGATCCGTGATGCCCCACAAGCCACAAAAACCAGCAAGTTTTTATTAGGGATTTTCAAAAGGGGAGGGAGTGTGCAAATAGGTGTCAGTGACAGACATCAAGTACTTAACAGGGTAATAGAATATCACAAGGCAAGTGGAGGCAGGGCGAGATCACAGGATCACAGGACCGAGGCAAAATTAAAATTGCTAATGAAGTTTCGGGCACCATTGTCATTGATAACATCTTATCAGGAGACAGGGTTTTGAGACCAACCGGTCTCACCAAAATTTATTAGGTGGGAATTTCCTCTTCCTAATAAGCCTGGGAGCACTATGGGAGACTGGAGTCTATCTCACCTCTGCAGTCTCGACCATAAGAGGCCACGCCCGGGGGGCTGTTTATAAGCCGATACCTCCAGGTGCGGATTCTCTTTCTCAGGGACATTCCATGCTGAGAAAAAGAGTTCAGCGATATTTCTCCCATTTGCTTTTGAAAGAAGAGAAATATGGCTGTGTTCTGCCCGGCTCACCGGTGGTCAGAGTTTAAGGTTATCTCTCTTATTCCCTGAACAATTGCTGTTAACCTCTTCTTTTTTCAAGGTGCTCAGATTTCATATTGCTCAAACACACATCCTGTACAATTTGTGCAGTTAATGCAATTATTAAAGGGTCCTGAGGCGACATACATCTTCCTCAGCTGACAGGATTAAGAGATTAAAGACAGGTATAGGAAATCATAAGGGTGTTGATTGGAGAAGTGATAAGTGTCCATGAAATCTTTACAATTTATGTTTAGAGATTGCAGTAAAGACAGGCATAAGAAACTATAAAAGTATTAATTTGGGGAACTAATAAATGTCCATAAAATCTTCACACTCCACGTTTTTCTGTCATGGCTTCAGCCGGTCCCTCTGTTTGGGGTCACTGACTTCCCGCAACACCACTCCTAGCCGGAAGTATTCCAAGTAACCATTGCAACTGTCCTGCCTTAAGGGTGCCTGGTGGTGGCTTCTGTCTTAGGTCCCATTCTGGCTCTCTCTTCCAGTGATTTCTCATACTTTGGGGGACACTCTGGCCTGCTTTCCTGGGCCTTTTCCATTACCACCCCCTCTCCCCATCAGGCACTGGGGGTGGCGGCCACAGCCTGTGCCTTCTTGATCCATGCTGGCTGCCTTGGGATTGTTCCTTATTGGATGGTTTTGCTTTCAACAGACACTCCAATAAAGTACACGAAATAAAGAATAAAGTTAAACAGTCAGTCCCCGTGCTGTGTAGGTGGTAGTAAGTCTGGGAGAGTGACCTCAGCTGAACTAACCATGCTGTGCATCATTGTCAAGCGGGACCAGCAGGATCCTCAGGTCACCTGGCAGGAGGAGGGGCAGGGAAGGGTCCCTAGAAGTGATCTTGAGTTCCACCTAGTGCTCTTGGCAGAGGGAAGGGCTTGGGCTAGTGCTGGAGGCATGAAGATGGGGTGCGTTCAGGGCTCTCCAGCAGTCCAGGCATGGGACGGGGACGCTGAGGGCCAAAGGCTAAGGTGACACTGGGAAGGGTACCATAGCAAGGTGAGGAATGGCTTTCGGCCATGTGACTGAATTGCCTGTGTGTGATGCGTGTGTACGTGTGTGAATGTCAGTGAACTGTGTGTGTGAACGTGAGTGAATTGTGTAACTTTGTTTATGTGTGGGTGTATATGTGTGTGATGTGAGTGAACTGTGTGTTATGTGGGTGTATATGTGTGTGATGTGAGTGAACTGTGTGTAAGTAGGTGTATATGTGTGTGAATTTGAATGGTGTGTAAATGTGACTGAGCAGTGTGAATTTGTGTATGTGGGTGTACGTGTGTGAATGAGTGAACTGTGTGATTTTGTTGGTGTGAATTGTGTGCCTGTGTGTGTGAGGTGTATGTGTGTGTGTGCGTGTGTGTGAGTGAACTGTGTGATGACTTTGTATTAATGTCAGTGAATGGTATGGTTGTGTATGTGGGTGTATATGTGTGTGTATGTATGTGAATTGTGTGTGGGGTTGGTGTGTATGTGTGTCAATGTGAGTGAGTTGTGTGACTTTGTTGAATATGAGTGAATTGTGTGATTGTGTGGGTGTATACGTGTGTATAGGAGTTAACTGTGTGACTGTGTGTGTGTAAATGTTATGATTGTGTGTGTGGGTGTATATGTGTGAATGTGATACATCGTGTGACTGTGGGTGGACGTGGGTGGATGTGTGTGTGAGTGTGCATGGCTGTGTGTCGAAGAATGTGTGAGTGTAAGTGTGCAGGTGGTAGCTGTGGAATTAAGGCACATTAGGGGAATCCTTCCTTGGCTCTGGTCCTTGGTTTCCCTCCTATGAAACAAGTTGGGTGAATTAGGCAGTCTCTGGCATTCCAGGATTTGGTCTCAGGTCTAAACAGGATTTTGTAAAGTGAAAGCAGCAAACCTTGGGCATCCCGGGAGGTGTCCCTGCCCTCCATGGCTCACCTTCTGCCACATGGCCCAGCAGCAGCTACTCTGCAGGGCCATGTGCTGCCATGACAGGTACTGATCCCTATGGGCGCGGGCCTGCAGGTCCTGGAGGTACCAGTGGTCAGGTGCTTTGTACATGCAGCTCATATAGAGCAAGCTAGCCACACTGGGGGGACATGGCAGGGGCAGAAGACATGCCCTGAACACTCTTCAGCCGTTTTCTGGGGCATTTTCACTATCCCCATGATGCAAAGGAGGAATGTGAGGCTCAGAGAGGTTAGGTAACCACCCAAGGTCACACAGCCCTACACAGGGCCAGATTATCATCTCAACTAATGGCAGCAAGGAAGAAACAAACTGTCATGAACTTCAGCAGGGGCTCAGGGAAGGCTTCCAGGAGGAAGGGGCACCCAGTGTGAGTCTGAAGAACGAGAGCAAGTTGGATATCTCCCCAACATATCCAAAGCATGGACAGGGCCAAGAGCAAGGCCAGCAGGCAGAGAGCCTTCCAGGTGACATGGCAGCATTGCTTCCCACCCTGTCCCATCTCCTGTTCACCTATGGTGAAGGGTTGTGCAGTCTGACCCCCAGAGCTCATCATGCCTCTATGGGTGTTGGACCATCCAGTGATCCCAGGCTCTGAATGTGAATCCAGCTCCACCACGGAGGCACTATGTGGCCTCGGTAAAGGACGCCACCATGCAGCCACCAACCTGGAGGCTGGTTTTGGCTTTCATTTTTCCCACCCACCTCCAACCCTTCAGCAAACCCTGCAGTTAGATTTCAAGAAAAGTCAGAACTGACCACAATCCCCACCAACCCTGCACCACCACCACCTTGGTCTGGGGCTCCAGCGCTGCATGCCAGATGACTGCAGTGGCTTTCTCACCCCTGCCAGGGGGATCCTTTATGACGTAAGTCAGATCACAGTTCTCCTCTACTCAAAACCCTCCAGCGACTCAATCTACCTGTGGTAAGAGCCAAAGCCTTCCCAGTGTCCCATGCTCCCCTCTGTCGTGACCTCCTGCTCTTCCTGCTCACTGCACCCACCCTGGCCCGTTGCTCTCCAGTCTGAACCCCATGCATTGTCCCACCTGGAGCCTTCGCCCTCACTCTTCCCTCCAGTGAGAACACCCTTCCCCTGATGCCTTGCACATTCCTACAGCTCTCTGCTCAGATGCCACCTCCTCCAGGGAGTCTTCCCTCAACATCCTACTCATAATGACACACCCCCACTCTTACCCTGTTTATTTTTTCCATGGCATCCATCAACATCCGATATGCTACATGTTTACATGGGTTACTGTCAGCTCCCCCTTCTATTAAAGGAATGTGAGATCCATGAGGAGAAGGACGCAGACACGTTCGCTGCTCAAGCCCCAGGGCTTAAATGGGGTCTGGCCCTGGTGGATGTTTAGCAAATAGCCACTGAAGCTCGCTGAGTGGTCCCTCGACTCTCCAGGGAAACAGCACTTGCCCCACAGGATTTGTGGGCAAAATGGTAGCACTAAGATGCCTGGTACAGCCGCTCCTCGAAACTTAGCACTCTCCTTTTTTCGGAGGGGAAGGCTGGCGGTGAGGAGGCCCGGAAGCAGACTGGGCCCTGTGGCCTTGTGCAAGTCCCTCCCCTCCTCCAGCCTCAGTTTCCTCACTTGTACAATGCAGGAGGGGACTTCTATAACCCTCTCAACACTGGGTACCTCTGCCTGCCTCAGCCCATTCTTCACCCTGGGGCTGGTGCAGGGCCTACAGTCCATGATCCAAGCCATCAACAGTGAACAGACAGCCGACTGGCCCCACAAGGCCCAGCAGCAGCCCAGGGACCGGTTACCTCTCAGCGAAGGTGAAGTCCCCATCCTTCAAGGCCCGGCACCTTCCTCAGGGCATTCACCTGGGCAAAGGCATCGCTGTGCTGCTGGCCTGCAGGAGAGATCAGAGAGGTGAGTGGGGAGAACCCAGAGTTCTCTGAGGTCTCTGCCCACCCCCACCCCAAAATCCCAGCAGCAGCTTTCTGAGGCCCCTATCTGGGAGGCATCAGGGAAGAGGAAGCCTCTCTGCTAGTCACTGGGTCACAGACCTTGACCCCATCAGAGGGCCACCTTTCCTGTGTCCAGCTCCTTGAAGCATGGCTCAAGGACAATTCCCTGGAGCTGTAATTCACACCCCACCCCTAGCCAGTTCCATCCATAGGTCAGACCCCTCCAGCCTCCTCCCTGGGCTCTAGGCTTCAGCTTCCTATCCCAGCTGGGGCCTTAGGCCCTACTGGCCAGGCTGGGTGACCTGTCAATACCCCAGAGTCCCAGCCAAACATGTTCCCAACCCTCAGACCAACCTCATTCTTGCTGGGAATCCCTGCCCCATTCAGCCACTCAGCCCCCAGTGGCTCAGCTCTTCTTCCTTTCTTATGCCAAACTCTCAAGGCTCCCTCCCCACTGGGGGTTCCCAGGTCTGACTCACTTTAGCACTCTAGGCCAGTGCTAGAGGCTGCATTAGGTGCCTGGTGTTTGGATCAGAGGACCTCAGTCAAGCCAGGCTCCAGTCTGATCATAGGCCTACATGTGGGCCTCTTTGCCCTTCTACTGAATGGACATGCACACCCCTGCCCATTCTCCCTCCACAGACTGCTTCTGTGTCCAGCCCCTGTTCTGTAGCAGGTGACTCAACCTGGTTGTACCAAGGGCAGCAGTTGGGAAGAGTCAGCTGAGCAGGGTCCTCCTTCTGGCCTGCCCAGGGGGCTCTGGCTCTGCTCTCTGCCCTACTGCTCAGATATAGCCCTGCCTCCTCCACTGAATTCTGCTCCAGCTGCATCTCTGTATGCCAGCCAGACCAGCAAACGCTGGAGCTCAGGGTGAGGGTGCTGGCCTCCCCCACTGCCCTGCCACAGGGCCCTCCAGCCTCTAGCCTCTAGGAGCAGCCCCTTCAGCTGGGTGAGAAGCCCCGTGGGATAGAGCAAATCAGATGCAGGAAAAAGAAAAGGCAGAAGAATGCCAAGAAATACATAAAAGTGGAAGAGACCCAGGGCCAGACACGGTGGTGCATGTCTGTAATCTCAGCACTTCAGAAGGGTGAGGCAGGAGGATCACTTGAGTTCAGGAGTTCAAGGTCAGCCTGGTCTACATGGCAAAATCGCGTGTCTACACATACCAAAAAAAAGAAGTAGCTGGGCACGGGGATGTGCCTGTAGTCCCAACTATTCTACTTGGGAGGATTAAGTTGGGAGGAACACTTGAACCTGAGAGGTCAAGGCTGCAGTGAGCCGGGATCATGCCACTGCCCTCTAGCCTGGGCTGCAGAGTGAGACACTGTATAAATAAATAAATAAATAAATAAATAATAAAAAAGTGGAAGAGACATAGGCAGGGGTAGACAGGGACTATTTTACTTAGGAAACAAAGAGGCAGTTTCATTGTTTTTTCCAAGCACATGGGGTGAAGATATTCTTGCCCCATTCCATTTCCCTACCCTCGTTCTGTGCCTGCTGTGCCCTCTCTAAACCTGTATTTTGAAGAATGTTTTGTATTCACAAGGCAAAGATCAAGCCTCTATTAAAATAGCCAGCGGGGCATGGCGGCTCATGCCTGTAATCCCAACACTTTGGGAGGCCAAGGCAAGAGGATCACTTGAGCCCAGGAGTTCTAGGCCATCCTCGGAAACACAGCAAGACCTCCTTTCCCTAATAATAATAATAAATTGGCCGGGCATGTCGGTGGGCACCTGTAGTCCCAGCTACTTGAGGGGCTGAGATGGGAGGATCGCTTGAGCCTGGAAGGTCGAGGCTGCAGTGAGCCATGATTGTGCCACTGCACTCCAGCCTGAGTGACAGAGTTAGATCCTGTCTCCAAAAAGTAAAAATAATAACATAGATAATTATGTAATAGTTTCCACACCGGAGAGTCTGATTCTTCGTGTTAGTCTGCATTCTTGGCCCGATTGCAAAGCAGCGGGGACAGGCAGGGATCCGCGGCCAATATCCCCTGGGCCTGCCTGCCCAGCCCAGCTTTGATCAGCTCCACTGTGCGAAGCTCGAAGGGGATGCCGTTCTTGGCGAAGATGTAGACTGCACGGCAGGGCTGGGACAGCAGGTCCAGGTACAGCTCCAGACCCATGGCGAGGGCGACGGGGTGGGGCGAGGGAGGGCAGACCTAAACCTAGGGGATGGGCCCTGGGAACAAACCCGGGGACAGGCCCGGGAACAGGAACTGCGGGCAGGAATGGCTGGTTGGGGGCGGCGGACAGGAACGGCGGGGGTAGGTGAGGGTTGGGCAGGAACTGCTGGGTCACCGAGCCTGCAGCGGTGCACCTCACCAGGAGCCCCGAGTCCGGCCACGCCCTCTTCACTCATCTCTTGGCTCCTAGAACTTTGGGTCAATCAGTGGCGTGTCTGCTCTCTCACCACCCCTTTCTGGGAATCTAGGCTGCAGGTATATTTCCCACTAAAAGGGAAGAGGAGAGGCTGGGCGCGGTGGCTCACGCCTGTAATCCCAGCACTTTGGGAGACCGAGGGGGGCGGATCACGAGGTCAGGAGATCGAGACCATACTGGCTAAAACGGTGAAACCCGTCTCTACTAAAAATACAAAAAATTAGCCGGGCGGGGTGGCGGGCGCCTGTAGTCCCAGCTACTGGGGAGGCTGGGGCAGGAGAATGGCGTGAACCCGGGAGGCGGAGCTTGCAGTGAGCCGAGCTCACGCCACTGCACTCCAGCCTGGGCGACAAAGCCATACTCCGTTTCAAAAAAAAAAAAAAAGGAAGAGGAGAAAGGAGGTGCAGCAGCCTCCTTGCCCAGTGCCTGGGCCCAGTGCCCAGGACAGAGGCCAGAGAGGAAGGGTGGCTGACTGCCTGCGGGGCTGCCAGCCCCACACCTCATGAAGGAATGAGCTGTCCCTCCCCAGTTGCTGGGGTCATATTTGGTACACTCTAGCTAACGCCTCCCCCAGACGGCTGAGGCCCTGTGAGGCCTATCCAGAGGTTTCCAACAGTGCCTGGCATTGCACAGTAAATTAATCACCATGACACGAGTTTTGCAAAAGAGAAAAGATTTATTCACAGGGCACCAAGCAAGGATGTGGGATAGTAGCTCTCAAATCCACCTTCCCGAAAATAAGGCTTAGGGATAAGCCTTGCTTCCAAGCAGTAGAGCACAGGCCCCAGCCACACTCAAGGGGAGGGGACCATACAAGGATGTGAATAGCAGTGTCGGCCTTGTGGGCCTACAACGCAGAAGGGCCATGCGCTTGGTTTAAAGCTTTGCTGTTGCCATCTTAACATTCTTAACAAGTTAAAAATAAGGGTCCCCACATTTTCATTTATAGCCAGTCCTATCCAAGGAGTTCAAAGATCTCATGAGGGTGGACAGGGCACTGTCTGCTCTGGGCAATGATGGGACCACTAACAACTGTTGTTCTCCAGTCTCCCAGCGCCGACCCCAGGGCCACACCTTCCCCTGGTCTCTACTATTCTTTTTTTTTTTTTTTTTTGAGACAGGGTCTTGCTGTTGCCCAGGCTGGAATGAGTGCAGTGGTACAAACTTAGCTTACTGCAGCCTCGACCTGGGCTCAAACAATCCTTCTGCCTCACCCTCCCATGTAGCTCAGACCACATGCGCGTGCCACCAATCTGGGCTAATTTTTTTACTTTGTAGAGACGGGGTCGCACTTTGTTTCCCAGGGTGCTCTCGAATTCCTTGGCTCAAGTGATCCTCCCACCTCAGCCTCCCAAAGTGCTGGGATTATAGGTGTGATCCACCACCCCTGGCCTCTCTCACATTCTTGACATTTAAAGTTACCGTCATTGACAAGGAACATGGGTACACTCCAATTTACTCAAGAAAAAGCTCTTTTCTCCATTGAAGACATATGTGGCCTGGCTGCTTCCTACTCTAGTTGAGTCTTCTTGTTGTTTCCTTTTTCTTCTTCTCTCTTGTTTTTTAGAGACGAGGTCCTGCTGCGTTGCCCAGGCTGGTCTCAAAGTTCTAGCCTCAAGAGACCCTCCTGCCTTGTCCTCCCAAAGTGTTGGGATTACAGGTGTGAGCCACTCTGTCCAGCCTCAAACTGTGGTCATTAGATCAGCAGCAGTAGCAGCCTTGCCTGGGAGCTTGTTAGAAATATACTAACAGGCTCCCAACCCCAAACCCAGACCTACTGAATCAGACAGAGTCTGTATTTTCATAAGATCCTCAGGTGATCCAAATGCACCTTAAACTTTGAGGAGCTTTGATCCAGAACCTGGGCTGGAGGCCCCTAGGGGCCACCCTGTTCCTCACAGACTGCAAGATATGTTTTTTTCTTGCCTCTTCTCTCTGTCCCAACGTCTCCTTCTCTCTGTGTCTGACCCTGAGGACCCTATGACATCCTCCCAGGGGAGTTTCCACTGCCAAAGGCCTGATTCTCTATAATCTGATGGGCTCCTCTAGACACCAATCTCTACCTGGGCTCTTGTTGAAGAAGCCAATCAGCTCATTGGTTGGCGATCACGTGATATACAACATGGCTGCCTTCCAAGCCTTATGTGTGGACAAGGAGATAGGGACAAGTAGGCATATCATGTTCTGATACCTGGGCCATCGTCTCTCCTCAGGCCCCCAGGATACACGTTTATGGGGAGTTTTCCTCCCTTCCCCCAATATGGTCACTCATAACTTTACACCCACCAAACAGGAGTGGAAGCTACAGGGTTTCACGCAAACAATAGGCTAGGCTGTGGGGCTGAGTAAAAGGCACTGGACTATGGTAGGTCTTACTCCAAGATGGCCAAATGGAAGGGCTTTTAGCTTTCTTTGTTTTTGTTTTATATTTTGAGATATAATGTTCAAATCTACACTTCAGAATAAAAAGAGCCACAATTTATGCTTCATATTTTTTGTAGCTTCTTCCCTATGCTTTTGAACAATGTAATCATATTTTCATTATCAGATATAATTCCCATACCATAATATCCACCCTTTCAAAGTATACTTTAAAATTCAATTGGTTTAAAGCCAATTCAGTGGTTTTTAGTATATTAACAAAGTTTTGTCACCATCACAGTTATCTAATTCTAGATCATTTTCATCACCCAAAAAAGAAACTCTGTACCCAATAAAGAGTCACTCCCCATTTTCCCTCTTCCCCTAGCCCCTGGTTACCATTCATCTACTTTCTACCTCCGTGGATAGGAAGTAGCTGCCTATTCTGGAGATTTCATTCAAATGGAATAATGAAATATGTGGCCTTTTATGACTGACTTCTTTCATTTAGCATAATGGTGTCAAGGTTCATCCATGTTGTAGCATATAACGGTACTTCATCCCTTCTTATGGCTGAATAATATTCAATTTTATGGACTTTTTAGCAAAACATTCTAAGTTTTACTTCTCTACTGTGCTTATTGTTTGTCTTTCTCCACAACAATGTGAGCACTAAAGGCAGACATTTTTGCCTATTTTGTTCACTACTGCTTTTTCTGCACCAAAAGCATCGCCTGGTGTGGGTACTTTTCTAGTTTTAGGAAGGAGAAGACAAGATATAGGTCCTGACTCTGGTTCTGCCTCTCATTCATATGCTACCCTTCCCCTTGAAGAACTTGTTTCTTCATCTACAAAATGGGGATAATACTACTACTCATCAGGGTGGTTGTGAGGATTAAACAAGGTAAGAGAAGTAAATTTGCATGTTAGTTATCAGATAGATTTGTGTTCCCATCTGGCTCCAATGAGGGAGAGGATTTGCTCTAGTCTGTCCCTCTGGGCTCTGGGCTTCTAATGGGCAGACAGCGTCCTCCATGATGTTTGTAGCTGTTAAGCCTGGCATAGTCCCTCAAGACAAGTTTTTTGTTTTTTGTTTTTTTTGTTGTTGTTTTTTTTGAGTCAGAGTATCGCTGTGTCACCAGGCTGGAGTACAGTGGTGCAATCTTGGCTCACTGCAATCTCTGCTTCCCGGATTCAAGCGATTCTCCTGCCTCAGCCTCCTGAGTAGCTGGGATTACAGGCATACGCCACCACACCCAGCTAATTTTAAGACAAGCTTTTGGAATTGAACTGCTGATGGTCTTCCATGAACAATTCAACAGAAACCCAGTAGCGTACACTTCCTTGTATGCACTTGCAACCTCTCTTTACATTTATTACACATTTAATGCTACCTAATAATTCCCTATACTTTTACTTTATCCAATCGTTCAACAGATTCCAACCGAAATACATAGAAGAGTGATATTCCAACTTCATCAGACCCTGAGATTCTATTTTTAACATTTCTTCCATGGATTGTTGAATGTTTCCAATGATTGATCCACCTTCCCTTGGCCTTTTCTACAATACAGATTTGGTTGCATGTCCTTGTCTATGTTGCCAAACTTGCCTCATAGACCCAGCTTGAACACAAGATGGGTGCTTGCTGAAGAGCACGACTCATTCTGTTGAACCTGCATGTTTTCTCAGGTCAGATTGCTTGGTGGCGCTTCTTTAATTTCTTTCAACAGCACATTGTAGTTTGCTGTGTTGAAGTGTTGCTTTTCTTTGGTTAAATTTATTCTAACTATTTTATTCTTTTTGATGCCATTATAAATGGAAGTGTGGTTTTAATTTTGTTTTTGATCCTTTATTGCAAATGTATACTACTGATTTTTGTGTATTAATCTTGTATCCTGCAACCTTGCTGAACTTATTTTATTTTATTGAGATGGAGTCTCAGTCAGTCACCCAGGCTGGAGTGCAGTGGCATGATCTTGGCACACTGCAACCTCCACCTCCTGGGCTCTGGTGATTCTCCTGCCTTTGCCTCCTGAGTAGCTGGGACTATAGGCATGCGCCACCACGCCCGGCTAATTTTTGTATTTTTAGTAGAGACGGGGTTTCACCATATTGGACAGGCTGGTCTCAAACTTCTGACCTCATGATCTGCCCGCCTTGGCCTCCCAAAGTGCTGGGATTACAGGCGTGAGCCACCGTGCCCAGCCTTGAACTTGTTTATTAGCTCTAATGGTTTTTAAGTGAGTTAAGAATTCCTGTAATGTCATCTGTGAATAGAGACGGTTTTACTTCTTTCTTTCTGATCTAGATTCCACCTTGTTCCTTTTTCTTGCCTAATTGCCCTAATAAGTAGAAGTAGTGTGAATGAACATTCTTGTCCTGTTCCTGATCTTAGGGGGGAAACGCTTGATCTTTCACAATGAATGAAGTATGGTGTTAGTTATAGGTTTTTCATAGATGCTTTTTGTCAAGTTGAGGAAGTTCCTTTCTCGTCATCTGCTGAGTAATTTTATCGTAAAAGGATGTTAGGTTTTGTCAAATGCCTTCTCTGCATTAGGATGATCATGTGACTTTCTATTAACATGGTATGCTACACTGATTGATTTTTGTATGTTGAACTGCATTTGTACTCCTGGGATAAATCCTACCTGGTCAAGGTGTATGATCCTTTTAATATGCTGCTGGATTTGATTTGCTAATATTTTGCTGAGGATTTTTACATCTATATTGATAAGGATATTGCTTTGTAACTTTATTTTCTTGTAATGTCTTTTTCTGTCTTTGGTATCAGAGTAATTCTGGCCTCATAGTATGAGTTGAAAAATATTTCTTCCTGTTTTATTTTTTTGGAAGAGTTTGTGAAGGCTTTGTGTTAGTTCTTCAAGCTTTTGGTTGAATTCACCAGGGAAGCCATCTGGTCCTGGGCTTTTCTTTGTGGAATTTTTAAAAATAATTAATATTTTAATCTCTTTATTTGTTACAGGCCTATTAAAATTTTATCTTTCTTCTTAAGTCAGTTTTGGTAGATTGTGTGTTTCTAAAATTTTCCCATTTCATCTAGGTTGTCTAAATTGTCCACATATAATTATTCATAGTATTTCTAAACTTTTGAATTTCTCTATGACCAATGTGATGTCTCCATTTTCTTTCTTTCTGGTTTCCATTTCATTTTTTCATTTTTGTTTTTGTTTGTTTTTTGAGATAAGGTTCTTCTATGTGCCCAGGCTGGAGTGCAGTGGTGCAATCATAGCTCGGTGTAACCTTGAACTCTTGGACTCGAGTGATCCTCCCACCTCAGCCACCCAGTTAGCTAAGACTACAGGCATGCACCACCACACCAAGCTAATTTTTTAAAAATATATATTTTTTAGAAAAAAGTCTCATTTGTGTTACCCAGGCTGGTCTCAATCTCCTGGCCTCAAGTGATCCTTCTGCCTCTGCTTTCCAAAGTGCTGGGATTACAGGTGTGAGCCATTGCACCCAGCCTCCACTTTCTTTCTTGGTGAATAATTTGACCCTTATTTTTTTCACTTGGCTATTCTAAGTAAAGGTTTGCCAATTTTGTTGATCTTTGCAAAGATCCAATTTTTGGTTTTATTGATTTTATTGCTTTTCTATTTTCTATTTCATTTATCTCCATTCTAATCTTTATTATTTCCTGTTTTCTAGTGGTGTTGGGTTGAGTTTGCTCTTATTTTTCCAGTTCCTTAAGGTGTAAAGTTAGGTTATTGATTCAAGATCGTTCTTCTTTAACTTATGTGTTTACAGCTATAAATTTTGCTCTTAGCACTGCTTCTGCTGCATCCTATAAATCTGGGCATGTTGTGTTTTCATTTTTATTCGCTCAAGATACTTTTTGATGTCCCTTGTGATTTCTTCTTTAACCCATTTGTTGTTTAAGAGTGTGCTGTTTAATTTCTATGTGCTTGTGAGTTTTCTAGTTTTCCTTCTGTTCTTGATTTTTCACTTTATTCCACTGTGTCCAGAGAACATACTTTGTGTGATTTCAATCATCTTAAATTTGAGACTTAGGACCAAATATATGCTCTATACTGGAGAATATTCCATGTGCTCTTTAGAAGAATGCTTATTCTGCTCCTGTCGGGTGGAACGTTCTGTTCATGTCTAGTGTATGCGATTGGTTAATCGTGCTTTTCAAATTCCCTATTTCCTTGATGGTCTTCTGTAGTTTTTCTATGACTGAAAGTGGGGTACTGAAGTCACCAACTATTATTACTCACAATGTAACCATATTTAACCCTTTACTTTTAAAATTCTTTTTGGAAACTGGAAGGATCTGTAACCACCACCCACTCCCACGTCAGACCCTATGCATATGCCAACTGTCTGCTGCTCAGCAGCTGTGATGGTTGTTCCAGTTCTTTATTAGGCAAAGAACAGTTTTTTGTTTTTGTTTTTGTTTTTTTTTAGTATTTCCTTTAAGGAAGGTGGCTCAGATTGCTAAGCCAGCCAGGCCCTGTGGGACAGGCTGCGCCTAGGGTCACCTGCTCTTCTTCAGCAACTCAGAAATATTCTCCTTGACCATTGAATCCAATGTTGAAAAGTCCCAGTCGGCCAACTGCATTAGTCGATCATGGGCCTCCCTAAAGAGGCCAGAGCCGATATTCAGCTCCACCCGCATATGCCACTCAGCTAGCTTGGAGCTGTTGAGGAAGACATTATAGTTGGCTGCCATGGGCTGTGGATAGACAAAGACAAAGACATGGTCAGCCTGGGGACCAGCCCCACCTGGGTCCTCTCCCACAGCCTCAGGCCCACGTCCCTAACATCTACCTATGCAAAGAATTAGGCTGCTGACCCCCAAGGCCTGAGCAAGGGGTCACAGACTATGTAATAGATGTAGGTGGGGATGGAGGATCCAGAATCCCTCAGAGTCCTTAGTCACTGGTCTTCTTGCTCCAAGCCTTCTGAACCATGCTGAGAGGGCTCCTGGCCCAGGCAGCTCCCACTTCTCCAGCCTGCGATCTCGCATGAATCCTGCCTTATTCCAGGGAAACCCCTTATCCCAGGTGTGTATATGTGGGTGAGGGAGAGAACTCAGGTTTTTCCCTCCATGTTTAGCCTCCCACTGTGATCAAGCTCAGGGGCTAGGATGGGAGACCTGGCAGGCAGTCTACCCTGCAGTTTGGCTGGCTCACTAAGAGTTTGGTTTGCACCCAAGATCTTTGGGAAGCCAAAGAAGGGGTGTGTGTGGGTGAAATGTAAGGGGTGGGGACAAAGCATATGGCTGAACCCTTGGGGCAGGCCAGAATGACTTTTCCTGGTGCTGGTCTGCCCTGCAAACAGACCAAGGAGACTAATTTTCATATCAGCCAGAGATCTCTGGGATAAGGAAAAGAACACTGCACTTTCTGGTCAATCCACCATGACCCCAGGTGCCTCCTCCTGGCATATCTCTGGCTGATATGCAAATTAGTCTCTTTGGTCAGTGTGCAGTGCCCTAGCTGGTGTGCAGGATGGCCAGTTGAGACCCTGGCCAGTGTCTTGACAAGCAGAACTGGTCACCCTCCCCTGCATGTAGAGGCCACAGAAATGCCCCACACTCAGGTGTGCCTCCAAATGCACAGTGGATGCCCCTCAGACCCAGCCACGAGAGCTGTCCTCCAGAGCTGTCTGTCTGGAGCTCTGGGAAAGAGGCAGGGCCAGAAGGACACCCAGGAAGCCAGTGAACATTTCCTGGAGAGTCCAGCAAGAGGAGGAGGTATCTGGGATGCTGGTGGATTGAGCAGGAAATGCAGTGTTCCTCTGTATCCCAGGCTCACCCTCCGGGTCCTCCCACACCGAAGAATCTTTGTCAAGTGTGGAGAACTGTGATCCTTCCTGATTCATAACATTCTGTGCTTCCTGTTGCCCCGATTGAGTCCAGGCCCCCAGACCTGGTTCCCGCAGCCCCCATGGCAGCCACGCCTGCCTTTCCCACCTCACCAGCCTATCCTCAAGTGATGGCCTCATTGGTCACAGAGGAGTCCTACCTCTGCCCAGGGTCTAACCCTCCTCCAACCCACCCCACACCTGCATCATCTCCACCACGGCCACCAAGTCAGCCAGTGAGATTTGGTTCCCGGTGATGAACATCTTATCCTGCAGAAACTTCTCCTCGAAGAGCTGCAGGCTGTTCTTCACCTCTTCCACTGCATGCTCCATCTTCTCAGCTGAAACTTCCTCCCCTGTTATCTTTGGGATCAGCAACTGGCCAGGGTTGGGAAGAGGAGGGAAGAGGAGGCTGCACTCCAGGGCCACCTGCCCTGCCAGGTCTCTGTACTCTTGTCTGCTGGATAGATATTGAACACTTCCCAGGATATAAAGCAGTTTCACCTCTTTTAGCAGTTCTGATTGGTGGAAGGTGCCGGGAATCATGTGTTCACAAGGATTTGGGGAGCTCAGCAGGCATAAGTCCTGTGATTGATTAGTGATGTCTGTCACAGGCATAGAATTCAAAGTAGAGACACATGTACTGGTTATTTGTCATCTTCCAATTTTCTATAGGCCTTTAGTCTTTTTTGTTTTTGTTTTTTGAGATGGAGTCTCACTCTGTTGCCCAGGCTGGAGTGCAGTGGCACAATCTTGGCTCACTGCCAACTCCAACTCCTGGGTTCAAGCAATTCTCCTGCTTCAGCCTCCTGAGTAGCTGGGATTACAGGTGCCCATCACCACACCCAGCTAATAATTTTGTATTTTTAGTAGACACGGTGTTTCACAATGTTGGCAAGGTAGGTCTTGAACTCCTGACCTCAAGTGATCCGCCCGCCTCGGCCTCCCAAAGTACTGGGATTACAGTTGTGAGCCACCGTACCCGGCCTTCTATAGGCCTTTTGACACTGAGATTCTCTAGTTCAGAATGAAATGCCTCGAATGCTGTCCTGGGTGAGTCATATCAGCCCCTCCTGTATGCCCTTCCCCTCGCCCTAATAAGACTCTTTCATGCCCATTGTTTCAGTCCACACTCCTGACAGCTCTGTAAGGCAGGCAGGAGAAGGAGCTGAGGAAATGAGGCCCAGAGAGGGAGGGAGACTTACTTGAGTTCACCGGCAGTCAGCAGGGCCAGAACTGGCCTCCAGCCTTCCTGACTCCCTTGTGCCCGTGTCCCCAAGCCCTAGAAGTGGCCCTGCTCACCTTGAGCCAGACTATCTTCTTCATGGGCAGCTGAAAGGCCGTGTGTTGCCAAGCCATGAACTCATCCACACGGGCACGTGTGTGCAGGTCTGGCGGGTACCAGTGTGATGGTGCGCTGTACTTGCGGCACAGGTAGTAAAGGATGGCCACGCTGCAGAAGGGGCTGGTCAGGGGCACTGCCCTTGCCTTCCTGAGTGCCACTACATCAACCACCCCGGTGTGGCCTGGGCCCAACTGCTGGGGCTTCCAGAGCAAAGAGGAGCCCAAAAGGCCCTGAGAAAGACCTTCACCAGAGCTGTCTGTCTGACAGTCAGTAAGGGCTGGGAAGGAGCCCTGCAGGGTGAGTAGGAGTTGAGGGCTGGTGGTATAACAAAGAGTAGGCCAGCAAGGGGAACAACACGTGTTGAATTGGGATGCTGAGGCGGGAGGATCACTTGAGCCCAGGAATTTGAGGCTACTGTGAGCCAAGATCACACCACTGCACTCCAGCTTGGGTGAAAGATCAAGATCCTTTTTCAAAAACAAAAAACAGGCCAGGCACGATGGCTCACACCTGTAATCCTGGCACTTTGGGAGGCCAAGGTGGGCGGATCCCTTGAGGCCAGGAGTTGGAGACCAGCCTGGTCAACATGGTGAAACCCTGTCTCTACTAAAATGAAAATACAAAAATTAGCTAGTTGTGGTGGCACACACCTGTAATCCCAGCTACTTGGGAAGCTGAGGCACGGGAGTCACTTGAATCTGGGAGGCAGAGGTTGTAGTGAGCCAAGATTGTGCCACTGTACTCCAGCCTGGGCCACAGAGCAAGACTCTGTCTCAAAAAACCAACAAAGAAAAACACATGCTGAAATACGAGGGTAAAGGGAGCAAGGTAAATTTGAAGAAAGGAGAGTAGGGGGGTGCAACTGGAAGAAGGGTGGGGGTGATTGGGGAGTGATGAGGCAGCCACAGACACTGTGGAGTCCACGGAGGGTAGCCCCTGGAGGTGCAGGGAGGTTATGGACTTAATCCTTAAGATTAGGCATTATATAAGCCAGGGCATGAAAAGATCCATCTCTCTGGTGCTGGATGGAGGGTGAGCCCGAGGGGGCAGAATGGACAGTGGGGGGGCCAGCAACTATCAGGAAGGTTGTGGTGTCTGGGGATGGTGGAGGCCATGGGGACGGAGGGAAGGGGACGGAGGGGAGACATGCTTCGGAGGGGATGTCCTAGGCCTTGCTGATTGATGGCTGGTGTGGGAACCTCCGCAGAACAAGGGCTCCTTTATCATCACCAACAGCAACCATGCCAAGGTAAAAAGATCAGGGCATGGAGAGAGCTATCGGTTAAAATGTGGCAGGAGAGACAGCAACTGGCTGCAAGATTCAGAACTTCTTTGGATCCTGATCCAAACAAACTGCCAAGAAAATGTTTATGAGATAATCAGAGAGTTTTGAACAGGAGCCACGTATTAGATGAAATCCAGGAATTACTGTTAATTTTATGAGGTATCTTAATGGTATCGTAGTGATGCTACGCTCTATCCTAGCCCAGGCTGGAGTGCAGTGGCACAATCAGAGTTCACTGCAGTCGTGAACTCCTGGCCTCAAGCGATCCTCCCGTGTCAGCCTCTCAAAGTGCTGGGATTATAGGCATGAGCCACCGCGCCCAGCCTGTTGCTGTTTTTTTTTTTTTTGTTTTTTTTTTTAAAGAACGCTTATCTCTAAGAGGCATGTTCCTAAATGTTTATTGTTTTATTTACTTACTTATTTTTATTTTTGAGATGGGGTCTCACTCTGTTGCCCAGGCTGAAGCTCAATCTTTGCTCACTGCAACCTCTGCCTCCCGGGCTCCAGCAATCCCTCCACCTCAGCCTCCTGAGTAGCTGGGACTACAGGTGCGGACCACCATGCTGGCTAACTTTTGTATTTTTTGTAGAGATGGGGTTTTGGCATGTTTTCCAGGCTAGGCTGGTCTTGAACACATGACCTCAGGCCATCCACCCACTTCAGCCTCCCAAAGTGCTGGGATTACAGGCGTGAGCTGGCCCCTAAACATTTATGACTGGAATGATGGGGTGTCTGGGAGGCAGGGGAATAGAAATGATGTAAAATGGACCCCAAGTTGGCAAGAGTCAGAGCTGGGCGATGGGTTTGTGGCGTTCCTCATGCCCCTCATTAGTTAGTATTCACTCTCCTTTAGTGCACGTGTGAGATTTTCCATGGTAAAACAGACAAATGCTCGCACTGAGCCTCCCAGGAGGAGCAGAGACAGATGGTGCAAGGGCCCCAGGGAAGACTTACCTTTCACTTAAGATAAATTTCCCATCTTTGAGGCTGGGCAGCTTCCTGAGGGGGTTGATGTCAATGTATTCTTTGCTGTGGTGGTGACCTGGGAGGGGCAGGGAAGGTCTGAGGCTGTGGGACTCCAGGGGAGAGAGAACTGAGACTCCCAGAGACACAAATGCCTCCCTCTCTATTTTCTCAAGAAGAGAGGACTGAGGCCCGGAGGGACATGGCGGCTCACCCCAGGTCACAGGGCAAGGCAGTTGCAGAACCGGACTGGGATCAGAACTGCTGGCTCCCAGCCTGCTCCACCCTAGGTTTGGTGACTCCCGTGCCTCCTACCTGTGTCCCAGGACCAGGATGACCCTTTTGCCCAGAAGCCGGAGGCCTCCAGTGCCCACCGCCAAAGCTGGATCTGAAAACACAGCCTTTGAATCACCTTAAGCCCTGAGGGCCTGGGTCCCATCCGCAATCCCATCGCTCTCACTCTGTCTCCACTTTAAGGAAGCCGGGCCCAGCACACAGCTGGACATCCAAAGGGAAGCCTCTCGGACACAATCAGGGTCATCTGAACAGGGAACCTGAGGTGGGGGCAGGAACTGAAACTCTTCCTGGACCAGCTGCCTCCAGTTGGAAACATTTCTGGGGGCTCCACTCACAGCCCGTTCATTTCCACAGCTTTCCTGTCTCTTCCTCTGTGTTCTAGAGGCTTCTGCTTTTGCAGGCTGAGTTTTGGAGTCCCTCTGTGCTCGGGATGGAGTTGGAGCCCACCCCTCTGACCCTCACTCGGGAGCAGTGGAGCCCTGAGCCTTTCTGAACACTGGGGAGGATGGGTGTAGACGGACTGTCCACTTCTGCCCCCTTTGCCAACCTGGTGGGCAGGTGCTGAGTTCACAAGGTCCTAGAATCCCACAACGAAGCCAGGGTGCCTGGTGGGAGCCCAGGGAGTCCCAGCTGCTGTTCATTCCCCCTTCTCCTCAAAAAGCCTGTTCATCTGTGGCGTGGGGACTATCATTAGTGGGGAGTGGCTAAGGTAGGCTAGGCAGGGACGCAGCCTACAAGCCCCGTGGCATCTTTTCCTTCCCTGTGGACCTCTGGGGTGATTCCCTTGTCTCTGTCCCTGCTTCTCAGAAATGCCCCTATCAATCTGAGCGTGGTGGCTCACGCCTGTAATCCCAGCACTCTGGAGGCTGAGGCGGGGCAGATCACTTTTGGTCAGGGGTTCGAGACCAGCCTGGCCAACATGGTGAAACTCCATCTCGACTAAAAATACAAAAAATGAGCCGGGCATGGTGGCGTTTGCCTATAAACCCAGCAACTCGGGAGGCTGAGCTGGGAGAATCACTTGAACCCAGTGGAGATTGCAGTGAGCCAAGATAGCACCACTGCACTCCAGCCTGGGTGACAAAGTGAGGCTCTACCAAAAAGAAAAAGAAAAAAAAAAGCCCCAATCTGTGTGTCCTGCCTCCCCCCAGGACCAGGCCTGCCAGGCAGCAGTGGGAGCTGACCTTTCAGCAGATCCACAAACTGAAAGTTGAACTGGATGTCATGTTTCTTCGAGAAGATGTAGACGGCACGGCAGGGTGCTGACAGCAGGTCCATGTAGAGCTCCAGGGCCATGTTGAGACACATGCCAGGCCCCACAGCTGCAGCTGGCCAGCCACAGACCTGGGCCTATGTCTGGCCAGAGTCCCTGGCCCTGTGCCCTCTCCGATCTGGGCCCAGGATCCTGCATTCTGGAACCTCTTGTTTCCCTTTGTGTTGTCATAAGGCCAGGAAGCCTGCAATTCTCACAGCAGCAAGGATTCTAAGGAGGCCCAGGAGTAGGCTGGCAGAGGCCCGTGGCAAAGGTGTGGCAGCCGTGACCCTACTCTCCCCCTCTCACGTGTGTCTGTGTCCCGTGGCGCCACCTCACAGACACCCTGTCTGAGAAGGGATTATGCCTGGGAATTCCCAGGGCCGGACTTTGATTGCAGAACCTGACGAAAGGGGCTTTGCAGGGTCCAGAATGAGGAGGAGGCAATGAGAATTATCCCTGGAGGATTCTAGAAGTAGAGGCTTCTACTCAGGCTCAGGTGAATTGAGCCTGAACTATGACTAGAAAGGAATTGGGAGAAAGAGACACAGGAACCTGGGAGCTTCGGGAGCAGTGGGGACACCATCACCAGGAAGTCAGGGGGCACTCGGCAATAAAAGTCGCAGATGCAATAAAACTTTTAACATATTGTTGTATAATGTACAATAATGTAATAAAAATACACCCCCTATATGTTATTGTTCCAACTCTAGCTCTATCTATTGCCCTCCTCATATGAATCCCTCTCCCCATACCCCACTCTCTAGTTAATCTTAACTAGGCCTCCTGTTTATATTAGCCACATCAAGCCTAGCTGTCTACTCTATCCTATGATCAGGATGAGCATCTAATTTGAAATATGCACTCATCGGTGCACTACGTACAGTGGCCCAAACAGTCTCATATGAAGTCACTCTAGCTATTATCCTCCTATCAGTCCTATTAATAAGTGGTTCATTTAATTTGTATATACTTATTGGAACAGAAGAATTTCTCTGGCTGCTCCTACCATCATCATGACCTCTGGCCATAATATGACTTATTTCTACACTAGCAGAAACCAGCCGAGCCTCTTTAGACCTAACAGAGGGGGAATCAGAATTAGTCTCGGGCTTTAACGTCGAATATGCTGCAGGCCCATTTGCCCTGTTCTTTATAGCAGACTATATAAATATCATTATAATAAATGCCCTGAAGGCCGCAAGAGGTTCGCGGGTGCAGTGCACAGAAGACCATATCTGGGGACAGCAGCTGCAGCAGACCCCAAGCTGGGCCATCCCTGCCACTTGCCAGGTGGTGCTTGGCGAAAGCAAGCAGCTCCCACCCGCCCGGGGAATACAGCGCGACCCCCGGCGGCATGCTCTTCAGCACCACCCCAGGAGGTACCAGGATCATCTACCACTGGAAATCCCTGATGGAGTGTTGAAACTTACCCATGACCAAAAACACTCCCAAGGGATCTGCCCACCATTCCCGGGGTCACCAGCCCTGCCAGTGATGATCCCCCCAACGGAAGCCAGCCAGAGCCACCTGAGCAATAGTCCAGAAGATAAGCAGGGCGGGCAGTGAAGAAGCACAGTTTTGAGATGGACATTTAAAGCACCAGCCATCGCATGGAGCACTGCCAAGGGACCCCTCAGGCCCTTCCTGGAGGAGTCCCATCAGCCAGGCCTTATGAAAGTGATCATACTAGGCAGGCATTGGTGTGGGGCCAGTCACCCCAGCCCTCTCTCCCTCACTCACGGCACCTGCCCCCTCCTCTTTGTGAACACCAGCAGGTACCTCCTTGTGCCTCCGCTGATGCAGGAGCAGCTGCCCCAAGGGGAGTAACCCCTGCCAGCACACCCTGCAGCTGAGGGCCAGGAAGTGGACAAGAATGAACCCTTTCTTCCAAATGATCAGCTCTTCCAGCCCCTGCTGGGGGCCCCATGACCCCTTCCTTAGGTTGACGTGCCTGGGAAAGCTCACCTCCCCTCCTTCCCTAAGAGAGGAAATAAAAGCCACCTTTGCCCTAGGGCAAAAAATAAATAAATAATAAATCCCGTAATCACTATTGTCTTCCTAGGAGCACTGCATAACATATATATACCAGAACTCTATACCACAAATTTCGTCACCCAAACTCTCATTTTAACAAGTCTTTTTTTATGAATTCGAACATCATATTCCTGATTCCATTATGATCAGCTCATATATCTCCTTGAAAAAATTTTCTACCACTCACACTAGTACTTTCATATGACATATCTTCATGCCAGTCCTAACCTCCAGCATCCCACCCCAAACATAAGAAATATGTCTCACAAAAGAGTTACTTTGATAGAATAAATTACAGAGGTTTAAACCCTTTTGTTTCTAGAATTATAGGAATTGAACCTACCCATGAGAATCCAAAATTCTCCATGCTACATAATACACCACATCCTATCACACCCCATAGTAAGGACAGCTAAGTAAGCTATTGGGCCCATACCCTGAAAATGTTGGTTATACCCTTCCTATACTAATTAATCCTCCAGTGTATGCCATGCAGAGGAGCCCAGAAACTTCCTGGCCTGGGTTGGGGCTGCAGTGGCCAGACTGTGCACCTGGTGGCCCAGGAAGGTAACTAGAGCCCCAAGTAGAGGACTGAGTGCCACTCACTCTATGCTTTGTGATTTAATAGGTCTAGGCTCAGAAATGGGACTGATCCCACTTCCAGTGACAGAGTAAGCCTGGAGACAAGCGAAGAGCATGCAGTGTGTTTATTGCAGACAGCAGGGTGCAGTGCAGTGGGCTGTACCCACTCAGTGGAGCCACTCCTGCACCCACTGCACCTGCTTCTGGGCCAGCTGGGGGTCCTGCCGAGCCTCACTGTGGTTCAGAGGCTGGAGTATGAGCTTGTGGGCCTCCAGGAAGAGCTCAGTACCAAGGGCAGCCTTCACATGGGCCTGTCACACTGCCAGCCGGGGCCAGTCTTGGAAGAGGTCGCAGCCAACGGCAGTGGGCTGGGAAGACAGGGCAGCTGGGGTTGGGGCTCAGCCCCATGCCCAGAGTCCCCCCAGAGGGCAGGTGGGTAGGAAAGCTTCACCTGCATCACCTCCGTCAGCACCAAGTCTTCCAGGGAGATCTGCTCCATTGCCAGGAAGGGCCTGGCCACCAGCACCCCCCCCATCCAGGTGCTTCAGGGCTGGCATCAGCCTCCCCAACAGCCGCTCCAGCTGTGCAGCATCTGCAGGCTGTCCGGAGAAGTGGGGCAGGAGAGACTGGGCTGGGAGGAGAGGAGCAACTTAACCCAGACTCTTGGAAGCCTCTTGGGCCTCCTCTCCATCCCTTCCCGGCTGCCATTCATTAGTGATGTCCTCTGGGGCTCTGTGTTCAGAAGGTTTCTAAGGATTCATTCAGGCTTAGGGGAAGGAGTACTGTGATAGATTAGTTATGTCTGCTGAGGACAGTGGAAGTGAAGCTAATATGTAATATGTACCAACTGGTGCCTTCCATCTCTGGGGGTCCAGGCCCCTGCCCCAGCCTGCATGACAGGGCCTAGGAAGCTCACCTTGCACAGGTAGACATTGATGGCAGGCAGCTGGATGGTGACATGCTTCCACACCAAGTACTCATCCACGCAGGTGTGGGCTTGCAGCTCAGATGGGTACCAGTGTCCCCGTATCTGGTACTTTCGACTCAGGTATAAAACGATGACCACGCTGTGGGCAGGGGATGTCAGAGATCTTTTCTCCAGCCTGTCAGGGCCAGGTGGCTTCATTGCTCATACTCAGGGTGATTTGACCAGGTTTTCTCCCCACCTTCACCTTCAGGGGAGGACCTCCCCTATACTGCAACTCCCTCCAGGCAGTATCTCCCCACGACCAAACCACTCTGTTTCTCCATTTCCAACTCTGATCCTCCCTGGGCCCATGTTTCCACCTCCCCTCCCAGTTACCATACCATCCTGCCCTCTGTGCCCAGGCCCCACTCCCTGGCATCAGGGTCCCCACTCAGAGTGAGAGAGGCAGGCCTGCCATGTGGGCCCTGCCCAAAAGGTCTCCAAGTTCCCTTCCTAGTGCCCCAGAACACTAGGTGCCCATTTTCCATCCTCGGGTAAGCCCTGGGAGGTGGATACATTATTCCCCCCATTTTACAGAGGAGAAACCTGGCACACAAAGTTCTGTGATTTGCCCAAGGGCACAGAGTGAGGGAGTGGGGAGCTGGGATGAAAGTGGAGCCTGCCCTGGGTCTGCCCAGCTCCTAGGACTCTGAAAGGATGAGCTGGGGACATTTGGGGAGGAGCCAGCCTCAAGCCTGGGCCTTGCCCGCTGGCTTCAGGTTGTCCAGGTTTATCTGGGTGACCTACGTCCTTTCCCCACCTGGGCAGCTCCAGCTGGCTTAGACTGTAGCCAGGTTCCAGCCTCCAGCTTTAGCCCAAAGGTGCCCCTGGGTCCAGCCTCTGCATCAGAGCTACACAGGCTGAAATGAGGAAGGGGCCTCAGTGATTTGGAAAGATCTCCAAGCCAAGGAAAGATCTCTCCTCTCGCCTCTGCCTCCCCCTACAACTCTGAGCCCCAGAACCCAGGCAGATCCTGGCTCTGACCCTGGGTGGGCACCAGGTCACCATTACCTCTCTGCTAGTAGGAAGTCGCCATCTCTGAGGGCAGGCACCTTCCCCAGGGGGTTCACCTTCAGGAACTCAGGCTTCAGGTGCTCCCCTGGTGGGCAGAAAGGAGAGAAGGCTCAGTGCAGGGCCTGGTCCTTGGCACCCACTCCATGGGGCCCAGCCCAGCCACCTGGCTCACCCCAAGCCAACTCCACTGTCTGCAGCTGAAAAGGGATGTCATTCTGCCTGGCAAAAGTGGATAGCGTGGCAGGGGGCTGAGTGCATGTCCGGGAACAGCTTGGGCCCCATTGCTGCTCCTCCCACCTGCCCTCCCCAGAGGTCTGTACCTCCAGAAGTTGCTCAGCCCTTCTTGGCCAGTGCCTTCCCCCAAAATGGGGCCAGAACTCTGTACTCCTCCTGAAGCCTATTCCCTCCATGACTGGCTGGGAGGCCTGCCAAGCCCCTCTCCCCTTTTCTCCACCTCTGTAGAGTGGAGGAAGGGGTGGCCAGTGTCCCTTTGGGGGTTTCAGATAGAAACTCAATGACAATTGGCTTAGCAAAACAAAACAAAACAAAAACAACAACAACAACAAAAAAAACAAAGGGAGTGGGGTGGGTGGGGAGATTTCTCAGAAAACTTCTCCAGTCATAGGAGGGGAGGGGTGTAGAAGTCACTAAGAGAACTGGAATCAGAACCTGTTTCTGTCTCCCCACTTTTCCTCCCCTCTCCTCCTCTCCCCTCCCGTCCTGTCCCCTCCCCCCCTCCCCTCCCCTCCCTTCCCTTTCCTTCCTTCCCTTCCCTTTCCTTCCTTCCCTTCCTCCTTTCCTCCCTTCTTTCTTTGAGACAGGATCTCTGTCTCCCTACACTTTTTTCTTTTAATTCTCTGTCTCTTTCTTGACATGGAATCTTGCTCTGTCACCCAGCCTGGAGTTCAGTGGCACGATCATGGCTTACTGCAATCTCCAAGTCCTGTGCTCCAGCAGTCATTCCACTACAGCCTCTGGAGTACCTAGGACTACAGGTGCACATGACCATACCCCACTAGTTAAAAAAACAAAAACAAAAACAAAAAAACCCTTGGGCCTGGCAGGGCGGCTCATGCCTACAATCCCAGCCCTTTGGGAGGCCAAGATGGGCTGATCACATGAGCCCAGGACGTCAAGACGAGCCTCGGCAACGTGCCGAAACCCAGTCTCTACAAAAAATACAAAAATTAGCTGGGCATGGTGGCGCATGCCTGTAGTCCCAGGTACTCAAGAGACTGAGGTGGCAGGATCACTTGAGCCCAGGAGGCAGAGGTTGCAGTGAGCCAAGATCACGCCACTGCGCTCCAGCCTAGGCAACAGAGCCAGACTCTGTCTCAAAAAAAAAAGAGAGAGAGAGAGACAGACAGGGTCTCACTATGTTGTCCAAGCTGATCACAAACTCCTGGCCTAAAGTGATCCTTGGGTCTCAGCCTCCCGAGCTGATTAGCTGGGATTGCAGGTGTGGGCCACCACACCCTGTTATCACTCCCTTTCTCTGAGTCAGCTTTTCTCTCTCAGACTAGCCTACTCCATGAACTCAGGAAATGTCACTACAGGTGGCCCCAGCTCCCATTTACCTCCCCATAGGGAGCTCCTCTCTCCAGTTCCAATTTCAAAACTCCCAAGGAAGCATTCTGGTTCACTTGCATGGGCCACTGGCCAGAGGGATGGGATACTCTGAAAGATTCAGCTAGAGTCCCGGGCCCAGCCCTGGACCATCACTGTGCCCCCTGGTGAGATGCCAGGGCTGGGATTCAGGGAGAAGAAAGGAGGTTCCCGGACAGTCATTCCTGCCTCCTGCGGCTGCGGGCTCCCTGCCCCCATCCTGTGCACGAAGTGGGAGCTCCCGCTGTCTGGCAGCAGCTGCTCTGCAGGGGACAGTCTGGACGGTAGAAAGTTCATCCTTAACCCCAGCCTTCCAGTCAAGGTTCCCACCAGTTTGGGACACCTGCAAGTGTCACATCCCACTGAGTGAAACTCTAAGATCCCTTTTAGAGGATCCCATTCGCTCCCTCCCTTCTGCCACCTTCCAGCTCCGAGAAACAGAGCTCTGAACGAACCCTCAGATGTCCGTGCGCTGGGGCCTTTCCAGGACGGCGGGGCGCAGGCCTTTCTGGGTCGGGGTGACACCTGGAAACATGTAAGGTCCCTGGCACAGGGACCCCTCCCAGTTTCAAGCGATTCTCCTGCCTCAGTCTCCCGAGTAGCTGGGACTACAGGCGCCCACCACTGCACCCAGCTAGTTTTTTGTGTTTTTAGTAGAGATGGGGTTTCACCGTGTTAGCCAGGATGGTCTCGATCTCCTGACCTCGTGACCAGCCTGCCTCAGCCTCCCAAAGTGCTGGGATTACAGGAGTGAGCCACCATGCAGGGCCAATTTTGTATTTTCACAGAGACAGGGTTTTACCATATTGGACAGGTTGGTCTTGAACTCCTGACCTCAGGTGATCTGCCTGCATTGGCCTCCCAAAGTGCTGGGATTACAGGCGTGAGCCACCAAGCCTGGTGGTAATTTATAAGGAGTGGACACTTGTTGGCTCATGGTCCTGAAGGCTGGAAAGTCCAAGATCGAGGGGCCAGCATCTGGCCAGAGCTTTCTTGCTGTATCATCCCCTGGTGAAAGGATAAAGAGAGGGTAAGACAGAGCAAGAGGCTGAACTCACAGCCTCAAAGTCCTTTTATAATCCACATCAATCCATCTGTAACGGTGGAGGCCTCATGAGATAAACACCTCTCATTAGGCCCCACCTCCCAACACTGTTGCATTGGGGATTACATTTCCAACACATGCTTTGTGGGGGACCCATTCAAACCACAGCACAGGGACACCTTCTCTTTCCTTCCTGTGGTAGGCTGAATAATGACCCCTAAGGATATACAAGTCCTGATCTCTGGAACCTGTGAATATTACCTTCTGTGGCAAAAGGGACTTTGCAGAATTGATTAAGAATGTTGAGATGGAGGCATTGTCTTGGATTATCTGAGTGAGCCCTAAATGCAGTCACAAGTATCTGTGTAAGAGGAGACAGACAGAGATTTGACACAGAAGACAGGAGAAGATGGAAGCAGAGAGATTTGAAGATGCTACATTGTGGGCTTTGACGATGGAAGAAGGGGCTATATGACCCAAGACAGGCAGCTCCAAAAGCTGGAAAAATCGAGGAAACCAATTCCCCTCTCAGAGCCTCTGGAGGGTGTGCAACCCTATTGGCACCTGGGTTTTGGCCCAGAGAAATAGATTATAAAGTTCTGGTCTCCATAACTGTAAGAGAATAGATTTATGTTGTTTTAAGCCACCAAGGTGGTGGTAATTTGTTATACCATCCAGAGGAGAGGAACACAGATTTTGGTGCCAGGAAGCAGGGTGCTGCTATAAAAAAGAAAATCTAGGCTGGGCACAGTGGCTCATGTCTGTAATTTCAACATTTTCGGAGGCCAAGGTGGGTGGATTACTTGAGCCCTGGAGTTTGAGACTAGCCTGGGCAACATGGCAAAACCCCGTCTCTACTAAAAATATATAAATTAGCTGGGGATGGGCCGGGAGCAGTGGCTCACGCCTATAATCCCAGCACTTTGGGAGGCAAAGGCAGGCGGATCACGAGGTCAGAAGGTTGAGACCATCCTGGCAAACATGGTGAAACCCAGTCTCTACTAAAAATACAAAAAATTAACCAGGCGTGGTGGCGGGTGCCTGTAGTCCCAGCTACTCGGGAGGCTGAGGTAGCAGAATGGCATGAACCCAGGAGGCGGAGCTTGCAGAGAGCCAAGATCGCGCCACTGCACTCCAGCCTGGGGAACAAAGCGCGACTCCGTCTCAAAAAAAAAAAAAAATTAGTTGGGGATGGTAGCGCATGCTTGTAGTCCCAGCTACTGGGGAGACCGAGGTGGGAGGATTGCTTGAGGCTGGGAAGTCTAGGCTGCAGTGACCTGTGACTGTGACACTGCACTCCAGCCTGGGCAACAGAGTCAGACCCTGTCTCAAACAAACAAACAAAAATCTAAAAATGTGGAAGTAGCTTTAAATTTGGGTGATGTGCAGAGGCCGGAAAAATTATGAGGCCCATGATAGAGAAAACCTAGATTGCCTTGCACAGATTGTTGGTAGAAATATGGATGTTAAAGACCATAGGGAGGGCTCACGAGTATCAACTAAACATGGTCAGAGCAAGTCTACATTGCCTTACAGCATACCTAAGTCATCATAGGCAGCTGTAGGTAGATATATAGATATTGGCTGGGTGCAGTGGCTCACACCTGTAATGCCAGCACTTTGGGAGGCTGAGGTGGGTGGATCACCTGAGGTCAGGAGTTCAAACCAGCCTGGCCAACATAGTGAAACCCCATCTCTACTAAAAATACAAAAATTAGCTAGGCGTGGTGGCATCCCAGCTACTAGGGAGGCGGAAGCAGGAGAATTGCTCGAACCTGGGAGACGGAGGTTGCAGTGAGCCAAGATTGCGCCACTATACTCCATCCTGGGCGACCAAGCGAGAATCTGCCTCAAAAAAAGAAAAAATAGATATTAAAAATCCTGCTGCTGAGGACTCTGAAGAAATGAGGAACGTGTTTCTGGAAACTGGAGGAAGGAGGATCATTTCCCAGAAAAGGAGCCCGTAGGGAGGTAGAAAGCTTAGTTGAATTGTGTCCGATAGTTATATGGTGGGTGAACTTAAAGCAACGAAGTTGGATATTTAGCTGAGGAGACTTCCAAGCAAAGTGTTGAAGGTGAAGCCTCATTTCTTCTTGCTGTTTATGGTGAAAAGCAAGAGGAAAGTGATAAAGTGAGGAAAAAGCTGTTAAGCAAAAAGAAACCAAGGTTTGATGATTTGGGAAATTATCAGCCTGTGCAGATTGCAAAAGATGCTAAAATTAGAAGATTCGCTGTTTGGAAAACACAACTCTATCCCTGTCCTGGGGATCACTCAAGACTTTTATCCATAGACAACCAGATTTCTATGGGCTTGAACTCTGTGTGTGTGTGTGTGTGTGTGTGTGTGTGTGTGTGCGCGCGCGCGCGTGCGCGCGTGTGCGTGTGTGTGTGTGTGTAGCAAGGTGGGGGGAGCACAGTGGAAAGACCTTGAATTTATTTATTTTTTAGACGGAGTCTTGCTCTGTCGCCCAGGCTGGAGTGCAATGGCACGATCTCAGCTCACTGCAACCTCCACCTCCAGGGTGGTTCGAGCGATTCTCCTGCCTCAGCCTCCCGAGTAGCTGGGACTACAGGCGTATACCACTATGCCCAGCTAATTTTTGTATTGTTAGTAGAGATGGGGTTTCACCATGTTGGTCAGGCTGGCCTCAAATTCCTGACCTCAGGTGATCAGGCTGGTCTCAAACTCCTGACATCAGGAGATCCACCAGCCTCGGCCTTCCAAAGTGCTGGGATTACAGGCATGAGCCACCATGCCCAGCCTTATTATTTATTTATTTATTTATTTTTGAGACAAAGTCTCCCTCTGTCACCCAGGCTGGAGTGCAGTGGCGCAATCTCTGCTCACTGCAACCTCTGTCTCCCAGGTTCAAGTGATTCTCCCAGCTCAACCTCTCAAGTAGCTGGGACTACAGGTGCGCACCACCATGACCTGCTAATTTTTGTATTTTTATTTATTTATGTATTATTTTATTTTATTTTTCCATAAGTTATTGGGGTATAGGTGGTATTTGGTTACATGAGTAAGTTCTTTTGTAGCAATTTGTGAGGTTTTGGTGCACCTGTCACCCCAGCAGTATACACTGCACCATATTTGTAGTCTTTTATCCCTCACCCTCCTCCCACTCTTCCCCTCAAGTCCCCAAAGTCCATTCTTATGCCTTTGCGTCCTCATAGCTTAGCTCCCACATATCAGTGAAAACATAAGATGTTTGGTTTTCCATTCCTCAGTTACTTCACTTAGAATAATAGTCTCCAAACTCATCCAGGTCACTGCAAATGCTGTTAATTAATTCCTTTTCATGACTGAGTAGTATTCCACATATATATATTCCATATATACTCATTCCATATATATATTCCATATATACTCATTCCATATATATATATTCCATATATATGTATTCCATTTATATATTCCATATATATGTATTCCATTTATATATTCCATATATATGTACTCCATATATATATTTCATAGATGTGTACTCCATATATATTCCATACGTATGTATTCCATATATGTATTCCATACGTATGTATTCCATATATGTATTCCATGTATGTATTCCATGTATGTATTCCATATATGTATTCCATACGTATGTATTCCATATATGTATTCCATGTATGTATTCCATGTATATATTCCATATGTATATATTCCATGTATATATTCCATATGTATATATTCTGTATGTATATACTCCATGTATATATTCCATATGTCTATATTCCATATATGTATTCCGTATGTATATATTCCATATGTACTCCATATGTATTCCATATATTCAATATATATTCCATATGTTCCATATACAGTCCATATATTCCATATATATTCCATATACATTCCATATATTCCACATATATTCCATATACATTCCATATATTCCACATATATTCCATATGTTCCACATATATTCCATATATATAGATTCCATACATTTATTCCATATATATTCCATATAGATTCCATATATATTCATAGATATATTCCATATTTATATTCCATATATGGAATATATATGTATTCCATATATATGTATTCCATATATGTATGTATTCCACATATATATTCCATATATGTATGTATTCCACATATATATTCCATATATGTATATTCCAGATATATACTCCATATGTATATCCCAGATATATATATTCCAGATGTATATATTCCACATATATATTCCAGATGTATATATTCCATGTGTGTATATTCCATATATGTATATTCCATGTGTGTATATTCCATGTGTATTCCATATATATATTCCATGTGTGTATTCCATATATATATAGTCCATGTGTGTATTCCCTATATATATTCCCTATATATATATTCCCTATATATATATTCCCTATATATATATTCCCTATATATATTCCCTATACATATTCCCTATGTATATTCCATATATATATTCCCTATATATATTCTGTATATATTCCCTATATATATATTCCCTATATATATATTCCCTATATATTCCACATATATATATATACCCTATATATATATTCCCTATATATTCCATATATATATGGAGTCTCGCTCTGTTGCCCAGGCTGGAGTGCAGTGGCGGGATCTCTGCTCATTGCAAGCTCCACCTCCCAGGTTCACTCCATTCTCCTGCCTCAGCCTCCTGAGTAGCTGGGACTACAGGCGCCAGCCACCATGCCCAGCTAATTTTGTTTTCGTATTTTTAGTAGAGACGGGGTTTCACCATGTTAGATAGGATGGTCTCGATCTCCTGACCTCGTGATCCGCCCACCTCGGCCTCCCAAAGTGCTGGGATTACAGGCGTGAGCCACCGCGCCCGGCCTCTGAATTCTTTTTCAGGTAAATCAGGGATTTCTTCTTGGTTTGGATCCGTTGCTGGTGAACTAGTGTGATATTTGGGGGTGTTGACGACCCTTGTTTTGTCATGTTACCACATTTGGTTTTCTGGTTCCTTCTCATTGGGGTAGGCTCTGTCAGAGGGAAGGTATAGGGCTGAAGGTTGTTGTTAAGATTTTTTTTGTCCCAGGGCTGTTCCCTTGATGTAGTCTCTCCCCCTTTTCCTGTGGATGTGGCTTCCTGTGAGCCAAACTGCAGTGATTGTTGTTTCTCTTCTGGGTCTAGCTGCCCAGTGAGTCTAGTCAGCTCCGGGCTGGTACTGGGGGTTGTCTGCACAGAGTCCTGTGATGTGAACCGTCTATGGGTCTCTCAGCCATGGATACCAGAACCTATTCTGGTGGAGGCGGCGGACGGTGCAGTGCACTCCGTGAACTTTGGTGGTTTAATGCTCTATTTTTGTGCTGGTTGGCCTCCTGCCAGGAGGTGGCTCTCTCCAGAAAGCATCAACTGTAGTAGTGTGGAGAGGGGCCAGTGGTGGGTGGGGCCCTAGGACTCCCAAGATTATGCGTCCTTTGTCTACCACTACTAGGGTGGGTAGGAAAGGACCCTCAGGTGAGGACGGGGCTAGGCATGTCTGAGATCAGACTCTCCTTGGGCAGGTGTTGCTGTAGCTGCTGTGGAGGATGGGGGTGAGATGCCCAGGTCATTGGAGTTGTGTGCCTAGGAGAACTATGGCTGCCTCTGCTGAGTCATGCAGGTTGTCAGGGAAGTGGGGGAAAGCCGGAAGTCACAGGCCTCATCCAGCTCCCATGCAAACTGAAGGGGCGGTCTCACTCCCACCATGTCCTGCAAACAGCCCTCCATCTGGAAACAGCAAACAGTGTGTTTCCAGATGGAGGGCCAGACGAATTGAAAACTTGCCTGAGGCTTTCCACCTCCCAGCTGCCAAAGAAAAGGGCTTTAGTTCTTCCTCCCCCTGTGAAATCTGCAAGCCAGATTCACACCCTCCCCTGGGTTCTGGCCCGGAGGCTTCTCACCCCATTCAAATTGTTACAAAGTTCAGCTAGAGAATTCCTTCTCCCTGTGGAGCTGTGGAGTTTTACCCCTTGCTTTCTGGCCACCGTCCTGATGGATCCCTGTGGTGCCAGGCAGGAATGGGCTGCTTGGGGATCCAGTGAGCTCCCAGGGCCTTTCTGCTGCTTCCTCTGACCCTGTATTTTGCTCGGCTCAGTTTTGTAACTTGACTCAGCTCCAGGAAAAGTCGGAAACTTCTCCCACAAACAGGCCTTCAGCTTCTCCAGTGGGGGTGTGTGCTCAGGAGAGGAGGGTCTCCCTTTCCCACTTCCACAGTTGGGGCACTCACAGTATTTGGGGTGTCTCCTGGGCCCTGCAGGAGCAAGTCTGCTTCCTTCAGAGGGTCTGTGGATCCTCTCAGGATTGCTGGTTTGTTCTTTCAGTGGATCTGCAGCTAAAATTCACAATGCAAGCCTCCACATGCTGCTCTGTCCGGAGCTGCAATCTGGCTATGCCTCCCGTCTGCCATGATCCCGAAATCCCTCTCCAATTTTTGTATTTTTAGTAGAGTTGCGGTTTTGCCATGTTGGCCAGGCTGGTATTGAACTTCTGACCTCAAGTTATCTGCCCATCTCGACCTCCCAAAGTGTTGGTGTACCAGGACAAGCTGCAGACAAAACCTCTTAGACACCAAGTTAAAGAAGGAAGGGCTTTATTCGGCCGGGAACTTCAGCAAGACTCACGTCTCCAATAACCGAGCTCCCTGAGTGAGAAATTCTTGTCCCTTTTAAGGGCTTACAATTCTAAGGGGTCTGTGTGAGAGGGTCGTGATCAATTGAGCAAGCAGGGGGTACACGACTGGGGGCTGCATGCACCAGTAATTAGAATGGAACAGAACAGGACAGGGATTTTCACAGTGCTTTTCCATACAATGTCTGGAGTCTATAGATAACATAACTGGTTAGGTCAGGGGTGGATCTTTAACCAAGCCCAAGGTGCAGCGCCGGGCTGTCTGCCTGTGGATTTCATTTCTGCCTTTTAGTTTTTACCTCTTTCTTTGGAAGCAGAAATTGGGCATAAGACAATATGAGGGGTGGTCTCCTACCTTATTGGGGTTACAGGCGTGAGCCACCGTGCCCAGCCAAGACCCTGAATTTAAATCCTGACTCTGTCATTCATTAGCTCCTGACCTCAAGTATGCCATTAACTACTTTGAATCCTGGTATCCTTGCTGTCAAAGGAGATGAGAGTTCTGACACTTATAGGTCCACTGTAAGATATAATTTTTAAAATATCTGTAAAAACTGGGCCGGGCATGGTGGCTCATACCTGTAATCCCAATACTTTGGGAGGTCAAGGCAGGCAGATTGCTTGAGCCCAGGAGTTTGAGACCAGCCTGGGCAACATGATGAAACCCCGTCTTTACCAAAAATTCAAAAAAAATTAGTTAGGCATTGGCACGTGTCTGTTAGTCCCATCTGCTCAGGAGGCTGAAGTGGGAGGATCACTGGAGCCCAGGAGGCAGAGGTTGCAGTGAGCCGAGATTGTGCCACTGCACTCCAGCCTGGCAGAGTGAGACCCTGTCTCTACAAAAATGTAAAATAAACTTAAAAAATGTCAAAGCATGATAAAGTACAGGACATAAAGACCATGATTAATCTAACACCCATCACTCCAATCTTTGCCTCTGTTCTGGCATTCCCCTATGTGTCTTCGCAGCACCCTCCTTCTGGGTGACTCCTTTATGTTGTATTTTTTTGTTTGGTTTGGTTTTTTTTGTTAGTTTGTTTTGAGACAGAGTCTTGCTCTGTTGCCCAGGCTGGAGTGTAGTGGTGTGATCTTGGCTCACTGCTACCTCTGCCTCCCAAGTTCGTACCTCAGCCTCCCGAGAAGTTGGGATTACAGGCATGCACCACCATGCCCTACTAATTTTTGTATTTTTAGTAGAGACGGGGTTTTGCCATGTTGGCCAGGCTGGTCTCAGACTCCTGGCTCAAGTGACCTGCCCACCTCAGCCTCCTAAAGTATTGGGACTACAGGGGTGAGCCACCGCGCCCGGCCACCCCACTCATTTTGAATGTAAGTAGATTACCAATTCTGAAATGGGTTTTGAGCAGTAGCAACATTGACACAAATTTATAATATTTTCAAGAAGATACTTCCTTCAATATGTAAAATGCAACAGATATCATTTGCAATCATACATATGTACATATATACATACACACATATAATATATATATCTCACCATGGAATAAGTCTGAGCTGAAACATGCATTACTTAAAAAAGAAAAAACTTATAGACAGGGTCTTGCTCCGTCATCCAGGCTGAAGTACAGTGGCACGATTGTGGCTCACTGCAGCCTCGACCTCCTGGGCTCAAGTGATCCTCCCACCTCAGCCTCCCAAGTAGCTGGGACTACAGGCATGAGCTACCTCGCCTGGCCTGCATGATCTTTATGAAGAATGTCATAGAAAGTTTTTGAAAGCGATTAAAGTTCACCTAAACAAGCAGGGATCTATGCTGTATGCCATGCTATTATTGGGGAGGAAAAAAATTCTCCTCTACATTCTTAGGGTCTCTGGAGATCTGGGCCTAAGAATAAAACTGAAATAAGACAGATTAACAGAAGAAAATCATTCAAGTTTTGCTAAATTTTCAGTGTACATGGGTACTTTCACAAGAGAATGAAGGCCTAAAGAAGTGACTAAAGTATAAAAACAATACTTTTTTTTTTTTTTTTTTTTAAGACAAGGACGGGTGCGGTGGCTCATGCCTATAATCCTAGCACTTTGGGAGGCCAAGGCGGGCAGATCACAAGGTCAGGAGATTGAGACCATCCTGGCTAACACGGTGAAACCCCATCTCTACTAAAAATACAAAAAAATTAGCCAGGTGCGGTGGCGGGCACCTGTAGTCCCAGCTACTCAGGAGGCTGAGGCAGGAGAATGGCATGAACCCAGGAGGCGGAGCTTGCAGTGAGCGGAGATCGCACCACTGCACTCCAGCCTGGGTGACAGAGCAAGACTCTGCCTCAAAAAAAAAATGACAAGACAAAGCGGCTTGGATTATAGGGAGTAAATTGTGGAGAAGGGACTAGGACATACATGGGGGGCAAAATTAGAAGATAAAGATTATTTTTAGTCGTGTGTTTATACAGATCCATTGGAACCTTGATTCACAGTCACTTGTGATGACAATGTTCTTCTCTTCCTGGTAAAGGGAGGGTGCTTTCTTATGGGAAATTGTGTGGCCTATTCTTAAATAGAAAAGGGCAGGTCAGAGAGTCTTTCCTGCATGTGCTATTTCTCAAGTGCCTTCAACTCAAAATAATTAATACTCCAAAGCAGCATATTTGGGGTGACGTGTCTTTAATTCCTTCATTTCCCCTGCTGCAGACTTTCCTAGAAGTTTCAGATATTAAAAGCTGAGTTGATGGCTATGGAGATAAGAGCCAGATTCATAACGAGGGATCTACAAACGGGGAGAAGAACATAGATAAGAATACGAATGAATAAGCTGAAAGGAACAGGTCTGAGCACATTTCCCCATATCCTGTTAAACACACATCCCATTGCTGGGACAAGGTCAGTACAGCAGAATGAATGCACCTCTTTTGTTTGATGGGGAGTGTTTAGCTTGTTCTTTAACAGGTGCAGCTTAGGCACTATTTGTCCCAGTGGATTTACACAGACCAGCCTTATCCACCAATGATCACACAAACTCCTCCTTTTGAGGCTGTCAGTGTGTCCAGGGTGCAACAATTTTGGAATACAGCAGAAGCTAAGCTATTAACTTCTTTTGTTGCTGTTGCTGTTGTTGTTTTGAGACAGAATCTCACTTTGTTGAGTGCAGGCTGGAGTGCAGTGGTGCGATCATGGCTCGCTGCATCCCCAGCCTCCTGGGCTCAAGTGATCCTCCCACCTCAGCCCCCAGAGTAGCTGGAACTACTACTATGCCCTGCTAATTTTTAAACTTTTTGTAGAGACAGTCTCACTATGCTGCCCAGGCTGGCCTCGAACTTCTGGGCTCAAGTGATCCTCCCTCCTCAGACTTTCAAAGTGCTGGGATTAGAGGCCTCAGCCACCATGCCCAGATTGCTTTGACATCTTGAGGCCTTACTGATCCAGGAGAGACTGCCCCTCCCTGGGCCAGCTAATTCCTACAGAGAATAAATGATTTGCTTATGGTGTGCCTTCGATGGGCCAATCAACCGATTCGTATCTCCAACATAACTTTACCAGCCACCTTTCAGCAGGTTCCTGCCCCAAATCACTCCAGGGACAGGTACCAGGTAACAAGGGACCACTCCTATAACCCAGAGCCCATCACAATTATTAAAACTAGCCAGTCCTAAGTCTGTTTACCCTGTCTTGCCTTCTTGCAAAAAACACAGTAAAGCCTTTTGTCCACCTTTTGCCCTCACTCATTCTGCCACCTGACTGACCCTGGTGCTTCCCCATGGCCCTGCATGGTGTGGCATGTCCCCCCTATTGTCTTGGGAACTGTGAGTAACAAACTATCTTTTAAATGGCTATCACCTCTGATCTGTGGCCTCGCCAGACCTGAATAAAGCCAAAATCCCAGGTACATTTTAAAACAAGTCTACAAGTCAAGGAATACCAAGGATTTCCAGCAACACCAGAGAGGCCGGCCCACGCCCGGCCTGACTCTTACTGTTAATCACTAGTTTTGCATTTCTCTTGAGGAACTAGTCAGGAGGAGAAAACCTAGACTGCAGCTCTCCTGGTCAAGACCCAGTCATTCAGAAGCCTAAATGGCATGCCTAGGTGCTTGGCTTTAAACTGTTAGCAGGTATGGAGTGCTCTGATTGTGTTTTAGAATAATATTCTGGGCTGGGCACAGTGGCTCACGCCTGTAATCCCAGCACTTTGGGAGGCGAAGGCGGGCGGATCACGAGGTCAGGAGATCGAGACCATCCTGGCTAAGACGGTGAAACCCCGTCTCTACTAAAAATACAACAAATTAGCCGGGCGTGGTGGTGGGCGCCTGTAGTCCCAGCTACTTGGGAGGCTGAGGCAGGAGAATGGCGTAAACCCAGGAGTCGGAGCTTGCAGTGAGCCGAGATTGCGCCACTCATTCCAGCCTGGGCAACAGAGCGAGACTCCATCTCAAAAAAAAAAAAAAAAAAAGAATAATATTCTGGCTGCTGCTGGAAGGCAGCCAGGGAGGAAGCAAGGAGATTGGATATTGCAGTAATTGTGGCCAAAGGCGACTTGTGAAAAGGGGTGGGCAACTGAAGGGGCAGGAGAATGTGGCCCCTCTCAGTCTGGAGAGAGCTGCAGCACTAGGCCAGGAAGGCACTCTTCTGCGGGGGGATAGGTCTTAAATGGGGACGATGGGATTGGGTGCAGTGGCTCATGCCTGTAATCTCAACACTTCAGGAGTCTGAGGCAGGAAGACCACTTGAGCCCAGGAGTTGGAGACCAGCCTGGGCAACATAGTGAGAACCTGTCTCAAAAAAAAAAAAAAAAAAAAGACAATTTAAAAACTAGCCAGATGTGATGCCTGTGGTCCCAGCTACTTGGGAGGCTGAGGTGAGATGATCACTTGATCACTTGAGCCCTGGAGGTCAAGGCTACACTGAGCCATGATCATCCCACTGCACTCCAGCCTGTGCAACAAAGTGAGACTCTTATCTCAAAAAAGGCGGCAGGTGGGAACCATGGGGAACCAGAGAAGCAAAGCTATTCTCAAGTTTTCCAGTAACCATCCTCTTGCCAACGGTCTTTCTCTGAATCTTGGATTTGGGAATAGGGTTTTCCTGCCTTGGGAGGCTCCCTTGGGAAATGGGAGTGTCACAGCCACAGGCATCAAAAGCCCTAGAGTTGCACTTGAATAGTGGGTAGAAAGTTCTGTGCAATGCCAGGCACTGTTGGAAACCTCTGGATAGGCCTTACAGGGCCTTAGCCATCTGTGGGAGGCATTAGCTGGAGTGTAATAAATATGACCCTCAGGACTGGGGAGAAACAGCTCATTCCTTCACGAGGTGTGGGGCTGGCAGCCTTGCAGGCAGTCAGCCACCCTTCCCCTCTGGCCTCCATCCTGGGCACTGAGCCAGGCACTGGGTAAGAAGGCTGCTGCACCTCCTTTCTCCTCTTCCCTTTTAGAGAAAAAGATACCCCCAGCCTAGGATCCCAGAAAGGAGAGAGCAGACGCGCCATTGATTGGCCCAAAGTTCTCCGGAGCCAACCTTTGAGCAAGGAGGGCGTGGCCGGGCTCCAGTCTCCTAGTGAGGGGCACCACTGCAGGCTTGGTGACCCAGCCGTTCCTGCCCGCTGCCCCCAACCAGCCGTTCCCGCCCATAGTTCCTGTTCTGGGCCTGTCCCCAGGCTTGTTCCCAGGGCCCATCCCCTAGGTTTAGGTCGGCCCTCCCTCGCCCCACCCCATCGCCCTCGCCATGGGTCTGGAGCCGTACCTGGACCTGCTGTCCCAGCCCTGCCGTGCAGCAGTCTACATCTTCACCAAGAACGGCATCCCCTTCGAGCTTCGCACAGTGGAGCTGACCAAAGCTGGGCTGGGCAGGCAGGCCCAGGGGATATTGGCTGCGGATCCCCACCTGTCCCCGCTGCTTTGCAGTCGGGCCAAGAATGCAGACTAACATGAAGAATCAGACTCTCTGGTGTGGAAACTATTACATAATTATCTATGTTATTATTTTTACTTTTTGGAGACAGGAGCTAACTCTGTCACTCAGGCTGGAGTGCAGTGGCACAATCATGGCTCACTGCAGCCTCGACCTTCCAGGCTCAAGCGATCCTCCCATCTCAGCCCCTCAAGTAGCTGGGACTACAGGTGCCCACCGACATGCCCGGCCAATTTATTATTATTATTATTATTATTATTATTATTATTACTATTGAGAGGAGGTCTTGCTGTGTTGCCCAGGCAGGTCTCAAACTCCTGAGCTCAGGCGATCCTCTTTCCTTGGCCTCCCAAAGTGCTGGGATTACAGGCATCAGCTGTCATGCCCTGCTGGTTGTTTATTTTAAAAGAGGCTTCATCTTTGCTTAGTGAATACAAAGCATTCTTCAAAATACAGGTTAAGAGGGGGCAGAGCAGATGCAGCAGGAGGGCAGGGAAATGGAGTGGGGCTAGAATATCTTCACCCCATGTGCTTGGAAAAAACAATGAAACTACCTCCTTGTTTCCTAAGTGGAGTAGTCCTTGTTTACCTCTGCCTGGGTCTCTTCCCTTCTTGCCTTTTTTTTTTTTGACACGGTCTCACTCTGCAGCCCAGGAAGAGGGCAGTGGCATGATCCCGGCTCACTGCATCCTTGACCTCTCAGGCTCAAGTGCTCCTCCCACTTCCTCCTCTCAAGTAGAGTAGTTGGGACCACAGGCACGCAACCACATCCAGCAATTTCTTTTTTTTCCTTTTTTTTTTTTTTTTTTTTGGTATTTGTGGAGACGGGATTTTGCCATGTAGACCAGGCTGACCTTGAACTCCAGAGCTCAAGTGATCCTCCTGCCTCCTCCTTCTAAAGTGTTGGGATTACAGACATGCACCACCATGTCTGGCCCTGGGTCTCTTCCACTTTTATGTATTTCTTGGCATTCTTCTGCCTTTTCTTTTCCTGCATCTCACTTGCTCTATCCCATGGGGCTTCTCACCCAGCTGAAGGGGCTGCTCCTAGAGGCTAGAGGCTGGAGGGCCCCGTGGCAGGGCAGTGGGGGAGGCCAGCACCCTCACCCTGAGCTCCAGCGTTTGCTGGTCTGGCTGGCATACAGAGATGCAGCTGGAGCAGAATTCAGTGGAGGAGGCAGGGCTATAACTGAGCAGTAGGGCAGAGAGCAGAGCCAGAGCCCCCTGGGCAGGCCAGAAGGAGGAACCTGCTCAGCTGACTCTTCCCAACTGCTGCCCTTGGTACAACCAGCTTGAGTCACCTGCTACAGAACAGGGGCTGGACACAGAAGCAGTCTGTGGAGGGAGAATGGGCAGGGGTGTGCATGTCCATTCAGTAGAAGGCCAGAGAGGCCCACATGTAGGCCTATGATCAGACTGGAGCCTGGCTTGACTGATGCCCTCTGATCCAAACACCAGGCACCTAATGCGGCCTCTAGCACTGGCCTAGAGTGCTAAAGTGAGTCAGACCTGGGAACCCCCACTGGGGAGGGAGCCTTGAGAGTTTGGCACAAGAAAGGAAGAAGAGCTGAGCCACCGGGGGCTGAGTGGCTGAATGGGGCAGGGATTCTCAGCAAGAATGAGGTTGGTCTGAGGGTTGGGAACATGTTTGGCTGGGACTCTGGGGTATTGACAGGTCACCCAGCCTGGCCAGTAGGGCCTAAGTCCCCAGCTGGGATAGGAAGCTGAATCAGAGGGGGCAAGCCTAGAGCCCAGGGAGGAGGCTGGAGGGGTCTGACCTATGGATGGAACTGGCTGGGGGTGGGGTGTGAATTACAGCTCCAGGGAATTGTCCTTGAGCCATGCTTCAAGGAGCTGGACACAGGAAAGGTGGCCCTCTGATGGGGTCAGGGTCTGTGACCCAGTGACTAACAGAGAGGCTTCCTCTTCCCTGATGCCTCCCAGATAGGGGCCTCAGAAAGCTGCTGCTGGGAGTTTGGAGTGGGGGTGGGCAGAGACCTCAGAGAACTCTGGGTTCTCCCCACTCACCTCTCTGATCTCTCCTGCAGGCCAGCAGCACAGCGATGCCTTTGCCCAGGTGAATGCCCTGAGGAAGGTGCCGGGCCTTGAAGGATGGGGACTTCACCTTGGCTGAGAGGTAACCGGTCCCTGGGCTGCTGCCGGGCCTTGTGGGGCCAGTCAGTCAGCTGTCTGTTTACTGCTGATGGCTTGGATCATGGACTGTGGGCCCTGCACCAGCCCCAGGGTGAAGAATGGGTGGAGGCAGGCAGAGGTGCCCAGTGTTGACAAGGGCTATAGAAGTCCCCTCCTGCATTGTACAAGTGAGGAAACTGAGGCTGGAGGAGGGGAGGGACTTGCACAAGGCCACAGGGCCCAGTCTGCTTCCGGGCCTCCTCACCGCCAGCCTTCCCCTCCGAAAAAAGGAGAGTGCTAAGTTTCGAGGAGCGGCTGTACCAGGCATCTTAGTGCTACCATTTTGCCCACAAATCCTGTGGGGCAAGTGCTGTTTCCCTGGAGAGTCGAGGGACCACTCAGCGAGCTTCAGTGGCTATTTGCTAAACATCCACCAGGGCCAGACCCCATTTAAGCCCTGGGGCTTGAGCAGTGAACGTGTCTACGTCCTTCTCCTCATGGATCTCACATTCCATTAATAGAAGGGGGAGCTGACAGTAACCCATGTAAACATGTAACATATCGGATGTTGATGGATGCCATGGAAAAAATAAACAGGGTAAGAGTGGGGGTGTGTGTCATTATGAGTAGGATGTTGAGGGAAGACTCCCTGGAGGAGGTGGCATCTGAGCAGAGAGCTGTAGGAATGTGCAAGGCATCAGGGGAAGGGTGTTCTCACTGGAGGGAAGAGTGAGAGCGAAGGCTCCAGGTGGGACAATGCATGGGGTTCAGACTGGAGAGCAACGGGCCAGGGTGGGTGCAGTGAGCAGGAAGAGCAGGAGGTCACGACAGAGGGGAGCATGGGACACTGGGAAGGCTTTGGCTCTTACCACAGGTAGATTGAGTCGCTGGAGGGTTTTGAGCAGAGGAGAACTGTGATCTGACTTATGTCATAAAGGATCCCCCTGGCAGGGGTGAGAAAGCCACTGCAGTCATCTGGCATGCAGCGCTGGAGCCCCAGACCAAGGTGGTGGTGGTGCAGGGTTGGTGGGGATTGTGGTCAGTTCTGACTTTTCTTGAAATCTAACTGCAGGGTTTGCTGAAGGGTTGGAGGTGGGTGGGAAAAATGAAAGCCAAAACCAGCCTCCAGGTTGGTGGCTGCATGGTGGCGTCCTTTACCGAGGCCAAATAGTGCCTCCTTGGTGGAGCTGGATTCACATTCAGAGCCTGGGATCACTGGATGGTCCAACACCCATAGAGGCATGATGAGCTCTGGGGGTCAGACTGCACAACCCTTCACCATAGGTGAACGCGAGATGGGACAGGGTGGGGAGCAATGCTGCCATGTCACCTGGAAGGCTCTCTCCCTGCTGGCCTTGCTCCTGGCCCTGTCCACGCTTTGGATATGTTGGGGAGATATCCAACATGCTCTCATTCTTCAGACTCACACTGGGTGCCCCTTCCTCCTGGAAGCCTTCCCTGAGCCCCTGCTGAAGTTCATGACATTTTGTTTCTTACTTGCTGCCCTTAGTTGAGATGATAGTCTGGCCCCGTGTAGGGCTGTGTGACCCTGGGCACTTACCTAACCTCTCTGAGCCTCACATTCCTCCTTTGCATCATGGGGATAGTGAAAATGCCCCAGAAAACGGCTGAAGAGTGTTCAGGGCATGTCTTCTGCCCCTGCCATGTCCCCCCAGTGTGGCTAGCTTGCTCTATATGAGCTGCATGTACAAAGCACCTGACCACTGGTACCTCCAGGACCTGCAGGCCCGCGCCCATGGGGATCAGTACCTGTCATGGCAGCACATGGCCCTGCAGAGTAGCTGCTGCTGGGCCATGTGGCAGAAGGCGAGCCATGGAGGGCAGGGACACCTCCCAAGATACCAAGGGATGCTGCTTTCACTTTACAAAATCCTGTTTAGACCTGAGACCAAATCCTGGAATGCCAGAGACTGCCTAATTCACCCAATTTGTTTCATAGGAGGGAAACCAAGGACCAGAGCCAAGGAAGGATTCCCCTAATATGCCTTAATTCCAGAGCTATGAGCAGTTAATCCTATGCTCTTTTGCATACTCCAGGTTGCCTGGGAATCTTGCCTTTAGGGGGAGAAAATAAACAAACCCTCACTTTGCTACACACATAATTCGTAGATGGAGAAGTATGAAGTGAAAAAAGTCAAACTAGGAAGAAGTGAGGAGACATTTCAATAAACGTTTGTCTGATGTCTCGATATGAAAGGACTTTCTAACCCTCAGAACAGTGGGAGAACTCAACAACAAATAACCACTACATGCCAGCTGCGGTAGCATCTGTAATGAGCACACCTGTAATCCCAGCACTTTGGGAGGCCGAGGCAGGCAGATCACCTGAGACCGGGAGTTTGAGACCAGCGTGACCAACATGGAGAAACCCCGTCTCTACTAAAAATACAAAATTAGCCGGGTATGGTGGCGCATGCCTGTAATCCCAGCTACTCGGGAGGCTGAGTCAGGAGAAGTGCTTGAATCTGGGAGGCAGAGATTGCAGTCAGCTGAGATCACGCCATTGAACTCCAGCCTTGGCAACAAGAGCAAAACTCTGTCTCAAAAAACAAACAAACAAAAAAACATATACAAGGACATGTTGTGTAAGAAAAAATGGATTAAACATAAAACAAGCAAAAAACCGGGAAGGATCTTGGTAAAAGATATGTCAGAAGGAGGTAATGTTCTTTAAGATGCTCTTAGAAACCCTTAAGAGAGGCCTGGTATGGTGGCTCACCCCTGTAATCCTAGCATTTTTGGAGGCCAAGGTGGGCAGATCACTTGAGGTCAGGAGTTTGAGACCACCCTGGGCAACATGATGAAACCCCGTCTATATTAAAAATACAAAAATTAGTTGGGTGCGGTGGCACACTCAGGAGACTGAGACAGGAGAATCACTTGAACCTGGGAGGCGGAGGCTGCAGTGAGCTGAGATCATACCACTGCACTCAAGCTCCACTTAGAGCGAGACTGTCTCAAAAACAAAGAAAGAAAAATAAGAGAAACCCATCAGACAAAGAGACAGGAAAAAAATGAGTCATAGCTCACTGCATTCTAGATCTCCTGGGCTCAAGCGATCCTCCTGCCTCAACCGCCCAGGTAGCTAGAACTACAGGCGCACACCACAACACTGGGATTCTTTTTTTTTTTTTTCTTTTTTTTGTAGAAAACAACGAAGCGAATCTTGCTATGTTGCCTAGCCTGGTCTTGAACTCCTGGGCTCAAGCAATCCTCCCTTTTTGGCCTCCCAAAGTGCTGAGATTACAGGTGTCAGCCACTTTGCCTGACCACAATTTCAATCATATTTAAAATGTACAATTCAAGTGATTTTGCCACACTAACTACAGACTCATGTTTAAGCCACACCAACGGATTTCCATGTTTTAAATAACATATTTTGCCACCCCCTGGTGGACAGTGGCTCACCACCGGCACAAGAGGCTACACAGGCAGTCAATGGGAACCAGGCGGGGACGGGAAATGTCGTGAACCCAACGGTCCCTGCCCAGCCCCACCCGCGTCCGCAGCGTGTAACCACATCTCCTGACTGCCCAAGAGAAGCGCAGATTTCCATACTGAACATGAAATTGCCTGACTTCGAAATGGTGGCAAATCATTAAAAAAATTTTTAAACTCACTTTGCATTGGTTATTAGGGTCGAACTTGGGGAAGACCCCTACAGGTGTGTGTGTGTCTGTATGTTAGGGGTGTTCAGACCTTTAATAGGGCTAGGAACCAGGCAACCACACCGCGGAAAGCTTGAGGAGAGGGAAAACTACCAGACGCCAAGCAGGAGGGTCAGGGAAGAGACAGGGTGGGGCCACTACCGGGTTAAAGACTTGTAGTGGGTGGGGCTACACGTAGGGCCGAGACGACCGGATTTCCGGAAATCAGAGCCGGCACACGTGACTTTTGTTTGCAGAAGTGGGAAGGTACCCTAGGCAGCCAATCGGGGAGCGCTGAGTCTCTGTCCAGCCAATGAGAAGCCAGGTTGTTTTAGCGCCTCGCCCCTCCTCTCCTGTCCGCGAGCCTTGGGTATCTCCAGCTTTTTTCCGCCAGAGCTGTTTCCGGCCTCTGCCCACCATGCCGTTCCTAGAGCTGCACACGAATTTCCCCGCCAACCGAGTGCCCGCGGGGCTGGAGAAACGGCTGTGCGCCGTCGCTGCCTCCATCTTGGGCAAACCTGCAGACGTGAGCGTGGGCCGGGCGGCACTGGGCGAGGGGAAGTTGGTGGGCCAGGGGTCCGGCCTTGTCCCTGCTCTGCCTCCGTAACAGCGACCCCGATCCCTTTCCCCAGGGACCACCCCCCACCCCATTCCGCAGGCCAGGCTCTGACTTTTCGTGCTTCACGATCCCGCGGCTCCCCCTCCGCACTTCTTTCCCTTGTCGCCCTCCCCAGTCATGACCCGGACGTGACCTTCAGGGACCTCGACCTGTATTGGGATCCCTGTCCCCGCGAACACTGCGCGTTTCGGCTTTCGCGCGCTCGGGTCGGGACCCCAGACGTAGCCCGACTGGCTCCAGCTTCGGGTAAAACTTTTCATGTCCCCCTCAGCTTGTGAACGTGACGGTACGGCCGGGCCTGGCCAGGGCGCTGAGCGGGTCCACCGAGCCCTGCGCGCAGCTGTCCATCTCCTCCATCGGCGTAGTGGGCACCGCCGAGGACAACCGCAGCCACAGTGCCCACTTCTTTGAGTTTCTCGCCAAGGAGCTAGCCCTGGGCCAGGACCGGTGCGCAGGGGTAGTAGGCCCGGAATATTATTCTAAAACACAATCAGAGTACTCCATTCCTGCTAACAGTTTAAAGCCAAACACCTAGACAGGCCATTTAGGCTTCTGAATGACTGGGTCTTGACCAGGAGAGCTGCTGTCTAGGTTTTCTCCTCCTGACCAGTTCCTCAAGAGAAATGCAAAACTAGTGATTAACAGTAAGAGTCAGGCAGGGCGCGGTGGCTCACGCCTGTAATCCCAGCACTTTGGGAGGCCGAGGCGGGCGGATTATGAGGTCAGGAGATCGAGACCATCCTGACTAACACGGTGAAACTCCGTCTCTACTAAAAATACAGAAAACTAGCCGGACGTGGTGGGCGCCTGTAGTCCCCGCTACTCGGGAGACTGAGGCAGGAGAATGGCGTGAACCCGGGAGGCGGAGCTTGCAGTGAGCCGAAATTGCACTACTGCACACCAGCCCGGGCGACAAAGCGAGACTGTCTCAAAAAAAATACCAAAAAACAAGCAAAAGAAAACAAAACAAAAACAGTAAGAGTCGTCCCAACGCAGTGGCTTATGCCTGTAATTCCAGCACTTTGGGAGGCCGAGGTAGGCAGATCACCTGTGGTTGGGAGTTCGAGACCAGCCTGACCAACATGGAGAAACCCTGTCTCTACTACAAATACAAAATTAGCTGGGCATGGTGGTGCATGCCTGTAATCCCAGCTACTCAGAAGGCTGAGGCAGGAGAATCACTTTAACCCGGGAGGCGGAGGTTGTGGTGAGCTGAGATTTTGCCACTGAACTCCAGCCTGGGCAAAAAGAGCAAAACTCCTTCTCAAAAAAAAACAAAAAACACACACACACAAAATCCAAAAACCAGTAAGGGTCATGTCCTGGGAGGCTAACTCAGCCGACTGTTAGGTCACCATGCTTATAGCCAAGAAATGTGGGATGCTGCTGGGCCCTGAGCGGTCAGATAAACTACTTTCTCTGATAATTAGAAGGCTATAGGAAATGTTTTGTTTTGTTTTGGGTTTCTTTGTGTGTTTTTAGAGACAGGATCTTGTTCTGTTGCCCCAGGCTGGAGTGCTATGGCTCAATCAGAGCTCACTGCAGCCTCGAACTCCTGGGCTCAAGCAATCCTCCTACCTCAGCCTCCCAAGTAGCTAGAACTACAGGTATGCATCACCACGCCTGACTAATTAAAAAAAAAAAATTTCTTTTGGCTGTGTGCGGTGTCTTGGCACCCGTAATCCCAGCACTTTGGGAGGTAGAGGTGGGAGCATCTCTTGAGCACAGGAGTGCAGGGCTAGCCTGGGCAACATGGCAGGACCCTGTCTCTACAAAAATAAAAAAGAAATGAGCTGGGCGTGGTGGGGTGCACCTGTTGTCCCAGCTTCTTAGGAGGCTGAGGTGGGAATATTGCTTGAGCCTGGGATGTCAAGGCTGCAGTGAGCCATGACTGTGCCACTGCACTCCAGGCTGGGCAACAGAGTGAGACCCCATCTCTGAAAAAATATTTTTTTGGGGAGCCAGGCACAGTGGCTCATGGTAATCCCAGCACTTTCGGAGGTGGAGGCGCACAGATCATTTGAGGTACAGAGTTTGACACCAGCCTGGACAACACGGTGAAACCCTGTTTCTACTAAAAATACAAAAATTAGCCAGGTGTGATAGTGCGTGCCTATAATCCCAGCTTCTGGGGAGACTGAGGCAAGAGAATCGCTTGAACCTGGGAGGTGGAGGTTGCAGTGAGCTGTGATCATGCCATTGCACTCCAGCCTGGGCAACAGAGCAAGACACTATCTCAAAAAAAAAAAAAAAAAGTTTGTTTTGAAATCCTGGACTCAAGCAATCCCCCCAACCTGGACCTCCCAAAGTACTAGGATTATAAGTATGAGCTACCACACTCAGCCACTTTTTTTTTTTTTGAGATGGAGTCTCGCTCGGTTGCCCAGGCTGGAGTGCAGTGGCGCGATCTCGGCTCATTGCAAGGTCCGCCTCCTGGGTTCATGCCATTCTCCTGCCTCAGCCTCCCGAGTAGCTGGGACTACAGGCACCCACCACCACGCCCGGCTAATTTTTTGTATTTTTAGTAGAGACGGGGTTTCACCGTGTTAGCCAGGATGGTCTTGATCTCCTGACCTCGTGATCCCCCTGCCCTGGCCTCCCAAAGTGCTGGGATTACAGGCGTAAGCCACCACACCCGGCCTCAGCCACATTTATTAATTTCACTCTTGGCAAACATCAGGGGGAAGCTGACCCACACGGCCTGGGAAGGGGGATTGTCTTTTGCATAGAGACCATGACCAGGTCTGGGACAGAGGAAAGTCAAATAAATCACACATTAGAGTTAGAAGCAGAGGCTCAGGCTGAGCCCAGGTTTATTATCCAAAATCAAAATGAAATGCAGTGATTAAAGGACACAAGGCCTCAGTGTGCATCATTCTCATTGTGGCTTTCAGGCGGCTGTGGAAGACAGGGTGGGGATGGTGGCTTCGGGAGGTGAGGTGCTCTGGGACTTGGGCAAGTCTTAGGCAAGCCATTCCTGCTTTCTGGGCCTGGCTCCCATGGGCCATTAGAAATGAAAATGCTTTGTGGACTGCTGAGGACGGTGCAAGGGTGAGGTTTCCCAGCTCACCGGATCATGGCCAGCACCCAGGGCATCAGCTTCTGCTTTATGGTGGGGTCTGCAGGTGGGAAGTCCTTGGCCTTCAGAATGACCTCATGGGCCTCCTGGAAGAGGTCCTCCCCCACTGCTGCCTCCACGCGCTGCCGCCATGTGGCCAGCTTGGGTCGGCCTTCGAAGACTTGGCAGCCAGCACCCACGGGCTGTGGGGAAAAGGGTACAGACTGGGGATGGATGGTTGTGAGGGCAGGGATGGGCAGCATCTGATTTGGGGACCACAGATCTCCAGGAGGGGTTTGCACACACACTTAATTAAGCACAGTGCCATAGCCCAGTGTGGCAGCGTAAGCAGGACTTCAGCAACTAGCCAGGGCCCCCTGCCTAGTGGGTCCATCTGCCCACAGCACTCACATGCATCAGCTCCGTGATGGCTACGAGGTCAGCTAAGGAGATGTGAGGACCAGTAAGGAAGGCCTTGTTCTGGAGGAACTTGTCCTCGAGCAACTGCAGGGTCACATCCAACTCTGCCAGGGTGGCTGCCAGTGTCTGGGGAGATACTGGCTCACCCAGGAAAACAGGGAACATCACCTGGGGATTGGGCAGGCAAAGTCTGGAGTTAGTGGGGTAGGGAGTTAGTTTTGATTTGCATTTCCCTAATGATTAGTGATGCTGAGCATCTTTTCTTTTCTTTTTTTTTTTTTGAGAGTGAGTCTTGCTCTCTCGCCCAGGCTGGAGTGCAGTGGGGCGATCTCGGCTCACTGCAAGCTCCGCCTCCCGGGTTCACGCCATTCTCCTGCCTCAGCCTCCCGAGTAGCTGGGACTACAGGTGCCCGCCACCACGCCCAGCTAATTTTTTTTGTATTTTTAGTAGAGACAGGGTTTCACTGTGTTAGCCAGGATGGTCTCAATCTCCTGACCTTGTGATCTGCCTGCCTCGGCCTCCCAAAGTGCTGGGATTACAGGCGTGAGCCACCGCGCCCGGCCAAGCATCTTTTCTTGTGCTTGTTGGCCAAAATGATAATATTCTCAACACATTGGGTTAAGTAAAATATATCAATTTCCTTTTACTTTTTTTTTTCTTTTGAGACAGTGTTCAGCTCTGTCACCCAGGCTGGAGTGAAGTGGCACCATCTCGGCACACTGCCAACTTTGCCCCCTGGGTTCAAGCAATTCTCCTGCCTCAGCATCCTGAGTAGCTGGGATTATAGGCACAGGTCACCAAGCCTGGCTAATTTTTGTGCTTTTAGTAGAGACAAGGTTTCCCCATGTTGACCAGGCTGGTCTCGAACTCCTGACCTCAGGTGATCCACTGCCTTGGCCTCCCAAAGTGCTAGGATTATAGGCATGAGCCACTGTGCCTGGACTCTTTTTACTTTTTAAATGTGCCTACTAGAAAATTTAAAATTACGTATGTGGCTCACTTTATACTTCTATCAGACAGCACTTGACTAAATGAACTAAATTCCAGAGAGGCATAAGCCGTTCCTAGATGAGCCACTTTCATTCCAATTTCATTTCCTTGGGCCCAAGCAGGCTGGGAGAAAGACTGTCACAGGCATGGGCTTTTCTGACTGAGCAGCAGTTTGGGAACTGGGGGCAGGGATGAAAAGCAGAGAGATCTTATAGGCAACATCGTAGCTGGTGATTAGATTCCAAAGCCATGCTAGACTGAGCTAGTGACCTGATCTCACATTCAAGATATTTGAAACCAAAGATAAACTGAAACCAACTAAACCTGCAACCCAGCCCACCTCCTGATTAGCTTCGAAGAGAACAGCCTCACATTCTGGCTACCTGACACAGGGAAGTGCAAGCCCTTTCTTGGGGGTGTTTATTATGCAATTTAATCTCTGCTCTTCTTTTATCATAATGTCTGGCACACAAGAATACATCATGAGGCCGGGCATGGTGGCTCATGCCTACGATCCCAGCACTTTGGGAGGCCGAGATGGGAGGATCACCTGAGGTCAGGAGTTCAAGACCAGCCTGGCCAACATGGTGAAACCCTGTCTCTACAAAAATACAAAAATTAGCCAGGCATGATGGCAGGTGCCTGTAATTCTAGCTACTTGGGAGGCTGAGGTGGGAGAATCGCTTGAACCCAGGAGGTGGAGGTTGCAGTGAGCCAAGATCGTGCCATTGCACGCCAGCCTGGGCAATGGAGTGAGAGTCCGTCTCAAAAAAATAAAAAATAATGATAATACATCATGAGACATGCAAAGAAGCAGGCAAATGTGACCCATAATCAAGAGGGAGAAAACAACAATCAATAGAAATAGACCCGTAGGCTGGGTATGGTGGCTCATGCCTGTAATCCCAATACTTTGGGAAGCCAAGGAGGACGAATCACTTCAGGTGGAGAGTTCGAAACCAGCCTGGCCAACATGGTGAAACCCGGTCTCCACTACAAATACAAAAGTTAGCCAGGTGTGCTGATGGGTGCCTGTAATCCCAGCTACGCAGGAGGCTGAGGCAGGAGAATCGCTTGAGCCTGGGAGGTGGAGGTTGCAGTGAGCTGAGATCGCACCATTGCACTCAGCCTGGGTGACAGAGTGAGACCCCGTCTCAAAAACAAAACAAAACAAAAAAACCAGACCCACAGAACACCTACGTGTTGAAATTAGTTGACAAGATTTTTAGGTAACAGTGATAAATATGTTAAAGAATTTACAAGAAAAGACAGATAAAATGGATGAACAGATGGTGAATTTCATCAGAGAAGTGGAAATTCTAAAAAACAACCAAATGGAATTTCCAGAGCTGAAAAATACGTATCTCAAACAAAGAATGTATTGGATGGGCTTAACAGCAATTTGGCACAACAGAGGAAAGAATCTGTGAAGGCAAAGACAGTCAGTAGAAATAATCCAAAACTGAAAAGAAGAGACTGGTGCCTGAGCACCTTTGGGGAATGCTCTCGCTGCCGCCCCCCACACTCCCAGCCTCACCTTATGCCACAAGGCCCGGAGGCAGCTTCTCCGCAGAGTCGTGTGCTGCCATGCCAGGTACTCATCCACACGGGCACGGGCCTGCAGGTCCTGAGGGTACCAGTAGTCAGGGACCTTATATTTGCGCGTCAGGTAGAGCAGGATGGCCACACTGTGGGTGTGGGGGTCATGATGGGTAAGGGAAGGGCACTGTGCTGGGTATTTCATACATAGTCGCTTTTTTTTTTTTTTTTTTTGATACGGAGTCTCGCTCTGTCGCTCAGGCTGCAGTGCAGTGGTGCGATCTTGGCTCACTGCAACCTCCGCCTTCCGGGTTCAAGTGATTCTCCTGCCTCAACCTCCCAAGTAGCTGGAACTACAGGTGCGTGCCACCATGCCTGGCTAATTTTTTGTATTTTTAGTAGAGATGGGGTTTCACCATATTAGCCAGGATGGTCTCGAACTCCTGACCTTGTGATCTGCCCGCCTCGGCCTCCCAAAGTGCTGTGATTACACGTATAAGCAACCGCACCTGGCCTTTTTTTTTTTTTTTTTTTTTTTTGGAGACAAAGTCTTCCTCAGTCACCCAGGCTGGAGTGCAGTGGTGCAGTCTCAGCTCACTGCAGCTTCAATTTTTATAGGAGTGCACCACCATGCCTGGCTACCTTTTTTTTCTTTTTTGTAGAGATGGGATCTCACTGTATTGCCAGGCTGGTCTTAAACTCCTATCCTCAAGCAATCCTCCAGCCTTGGCATCCCAAAGCGCTGGCATTATAGGCATGAACCACTGTGCCCAGCCCACTTCTTTAACCTTTCTGACAATTTGCCAAAGTATTAGCCTCATTTTCCAGAGAAGAAAACCAGGCTTAGAAAGGCAGAGACTTGCCCTAGGGCACACAGCTCTTAATGGCAGAGCTGAGAATCTTTCTGAGGCTAATACCCAAGCTTTTCCTACCACCAGGCAAAATCCCACAACAGAATGTCTTGCCAAATGTTTAGAGACAGTTTCTGATCAGAGAACCAGAGAGAGCTTCCAGGAGAACGGGGCATCAAAGCTGAGCTTTAAAGAAGCTCAGTTCTTTCCATTCGGTATCCACTCTCATCTGCTGGGATTCCGACCAGCCTCTGATGGCCTGACTGTTCAAAAAGGCTTCCGTGTCCCTTTGTTCTTTCTGTCATTCTTTCTGCCAAGAATCAGCTCCTATCTAAGCTGACTGGGGTAGTTTGGCTTCCTAAAGTACCACTCAGGAAGCACTCCTGCAGCTGCAGGATCCTAGAACAACAGAACAGACAAGGCCCCCTGGCACTCTCCTCCTTCCCTGGGTTTTGAGGGCCGCCATGGTGATGAGATGAGCATGGACCTGGAAGGACACAGGATGTGTCCATTTGGAGACACAGAAAAGCTTTCAGGAACTTGGGGTTTCCCAAAGGTTGGGCATGCAGGCCAAAAGGGCAGAAAACCTCTGTATCTGCCACTGGCCTATATTCTCTTTTAAGCTGGGGCTACACGCGTGTCCCAGCTTAACGACTCCGTTGTCTGTGCAGGGTGCCCAGGAGCTCCTTTTGCTCCCAGCCAATTGTTCAAGCCACCTCTGAGGAGGGCTGCAGGTCTCTGTGAGCCACAGACCTGAAGGTGAGAGTAGTGACAGAGAAATGCAGCGATTGCACATTGACTCTGGCTGGTACCTGGGGGTCACAACGCTGAGTGACACAAGGACTCAGGACACCTGGGGCACCAGGGAGGAAGAAGGGCCCTGGCAGAATGTCAGAGGAATTCATCGGAGGTGCGTCCATCCTGAGATTCAGAGATGAGCTTTAAAGCACAAACTCCAGGTTCTTGTTATGGGAAGGGTGACTCTGGTGACAAAAGGGGCAGAACTGGGGAAAGATTGGCCTTTCCTGAAGAGGGTTCAACTTCTTGGGACCAGCTGTGATGTAAGATGTCCATATCTGGTGGCTCTTCCATGGGGAAGACCCATCCTGGGAAGCTGCAGCCCACAGATGGAGCCACCGGGCAGCCCAGATGCCACTGAGCCATCGCCACACAAGCTTGGCCAGAGGCCTGCCCCATGGTGGGCAAAGCTGCCATCGTCCTCTGGCCTACCCTGTCTCAAGGATACTCTCACCACTCACCAGCAACCAAAGCACTGGTGTGGAAGTAAAGTAGATATTTGCTTTTCTAATCATCAGGGTGAACTGGAATAGCAGGAAGGCAAGGGCCTGGGGTCCAGTACTGACTCTCTGCAGGATGCGGGGCACAGAGACTCTCTGCCTCTGAAGACTTTAGTTTCCTTGTCTATGAAATAGAGGGTTAGAACAGGATGGTTCCAGCAGGCCTGGCAGCAGTCCTAGGGTCCCAGTTACCTCTCCGTCAAGGTGAAGTCCCCGTCCTTCAAGGCTGGCACCTTCTTGAGGGGGTTCACCTGGGCAAAGGCATCGCTTAAGTGCTGACCTGGGAAGAGTCCAGCATGGTGGGTGGTGGGAGGAGAACGCTGAGCCCGCCATGGCCTGTGCCCCTCCCTGCAATGCTCTGGCCCCAGTTTCACAGCTCTTCTTCCCACCAGTCTGCACTCCTGGTTGGCAAAGACTGGAAGGGCCCCTGCGGGAGGAGGAGACCACTCCACCGGCTGGTACAAAATAGACAACACCCCTTGCTAAGTCCTGTAGGCACAGCCTCCTCCCACAGGCTGCCCCTCTGCAACAGAGCTCACTGTGCAGGGTGTGGTTCCTGGACCTTTGCATGCACCCTACCCATCTCCTCTTTCCACTATTGCCAGCTTCATGAACTCACAATCAGAGCACCCCAAGCTGCACGATAGGTCACCTGAGGGGACTGACTTACTACCTTGTCCCTTCCACCATTAACTCTAAGGCAGGGTCATGAAACACAGAGAAGTGGTCTTTTTCTGGTATCTACCTACTTAGAAGCAAATTCTACTGGCCCCACCATGTCCCTTTGTTCACCCTGCCCTGGGCACTGTGGAGCTGTGTGTAGCATACCTGCTACCACCCCCGTGCCCCAACCTTTTATTCCCCTTACAGTTGGGGTCTCACTATGTTGCCCAGGCTGGTCTTGAACTACTGGCCTCAAGTAATCTTCCTACTTCGGCCTCCCAAAGTGCTGGGATTACAGGTGTGAGCCACCGTGCCCAGCCTGCTACCCTCTCTTCACCCTCCCTTCAGACTGTTCCTTCACCAGGAAAACCCTCCTCTGTCTCCTGGGAAAACACACTTCCCTCTGCACCACTACATTTGACAACCAGCTTGGACGTCCTCTTGTCCCCCATTCCCTTTCCTCTGCTCCACACTCTGCAGAGGAAGTCCTTGCGCAGGACAGTGGGCAGTTTGCAGAAGAGATTATGTGGAGAAGTTTCAGGCAGAGGGCCAGCCATGGAGTGGGAGCCCTGGGCAGAAGGCTTAGCCAAGTAGAGTCGCCTTACTTGCCCCACCAGCCATACCTGGATTCTGCTTCCAACCCCTCCTACTACCCCACCCTGCACTGGGCCTGGGCCTGGGCCTGCCAGCTGAGTCCTCAAGGGCCTTGGAGGCATGCTAGAGAAACAAAACAGGGTGTAGGGCTCACCAAGCCCCAGGGTCCCCCTGCTGCTTCCAGCATCAGCAGCCCGGGGCAACCTACCTCCCCAGCAGGAACAAGAGGCAGAGGACAAGGTTTCGGGCGGCAGAGGTTGCAGTGAGCTGTGATCCTGCCACTGCACTCCAGCCTGGGCGACAGAGCGAGACTCCGTCTCAAAAACAAACAAATAAACAAAATGCCTTGGGCCAGGCACAGTGGCTCATGCCTGTAATCCCAGCACTTTGGGAGGCTAAGCCGGCAGATAATTTGATGTCAGGAGTTCGAGAACAGCCTGACCAAAATTGTGAAATCCCATCTCTGTTAAAAATACAAAAAAATTAGCCAGACATAGTGGCACACATTTGTAATCTAGCTACTCAGGAGGCTGAAGCAGGAGAATTGCTTGAACCCGGGAGGTGGTGGTTGCAGTGATTCGAGATCATGCCACTGCACTGCAACAAAGCAAAAGCAAGACTCTGTCTCAAAAAAAAAGGAGGACAAGGACAAGGTCCGAGGCAAAACAGGAGGAACAGAGGAAGGAAGGGACAAAGAGGGACCCCAATGCAGACTGGACGAGTGCAGAGGGCAGGGATGGAAAGTCACGTCCTGAGCTGTTTGCTGTTGCAGAATCTCAGCAGCTGGGCCATAAAGAAGGGACTTGACGCTGTCCCAGTCTCTACACTTGGCACCCTTGACCTCTCTCATCCCACCTTTCCCTAGGCTGAGGTCACACCTGCTTTCATTTTGTTTTTTAATTTTTTTTTTTTTAAGACGGGGTCTCGCTAGATTGCCCTGACGGGAGTGCAGTGGCTATTCAAGGGCACCATGATAGTGCACTGCGGCCTGGAATTCCTGGGCTCAAGCAATCCTCCCACCCCAGCCTCTCGAGTTGCTGGGACTACAGGCGTGTGCCCCTGCATCCAGCTGCGCCCGTTTTTGTCCTCCGGTCTGGCTTCTCTTCATGATCCCCACCCCTTTATTCGGCCTCAGGGGAACCCCGTGGTCTATTCCGTGAGACCGAGCAGAGTTTGGGGGAGCCCCGACTCTTGGATCTCCCTGCTGGCTCACCTTTCTCTGTTCGGTCTCCAAACCAGACCAGCAATGGCCCCAGGAAGAAGGTGGCGCCGGGAGAAGTTCCCTAAGCTATGTATGCCTACCTGTCCCCTTCCTGACTTTTCGGTTCCCCAAACCCGAGGCTGGACCTACCTTTAATCAGATCCACGATGCTCAGCTCGAAGGGAATGTCGTTCTTCTTGGCAAAGATATAAACAGCGCGGCAGGGCTGGGACAGCAGGTCCAGGTACAGCTCCAGGCCCATAGTGGGGACCGACCGACCTGACCGGAAACCAGAGGGAGTCAGCAAACTCCAGTGCCAGGACTCGGGTCTCGGACCTCAGACCACGCCCCTGCGGCTACGCACCCCGACCGCTGTGCCCCATTGGGCGGCACGGACGACTGGGACACTCTTTAGTCCAATTGCGGGCGGCGGGCGGCCTGTCTCAGGGCTGGGCCCGCCTGGCTCCTGCGGGATCAGGGCGGGTGGCCAAGAGACTGTTGTCCCTCAGGGGGACGCACAGAGAGGCCCCAGTCCCATCCCTTTCGTGCCTGGCTCGCTCATTTCACTTAGCATAATGTCTTCAACGTGCATCTGTGTTGAAGCGTGTGTCAGAATTTCCCACCGTCCGCATTTTAGAGGAGGAGACAGACACTGAATGATTATAGACCCAGAAAGTCTGGCTCCAAAGTCCATCCTCTTGGCTCAACACTACAGAGTCCTTGGTGCCAGCAAGTGGCAAAGCCTCAGGGCTTACGTTCAGTGTTTTGTGGTCACTCGCTTCACTGCAGTCGCACTCCCTGGAATGTCACAGCCTTGGTCTTCCTGCCCCTGCCAGCACAGTGCCATCTATCGCATTCCCTGGGTTTATTTCTTCCTTTCTCCAGGCCTGTGTTTCTCCATCTTTAAAATGACAGGGAAGCTAGAGCCCTCCAGAGTCCTTGCAAGTCCACAGCCCTGGATTCATCTGCTGAGCCGTAAGCCCAGGCCTGCCCCTTGCTGCCATGGAGCCTGTCAAATAGTATCAGGGTCACATGTCATTTTCTAAAACGAATCCCACTGAAAGTGTGTCAGCCAACGCATAATGTTTTCTAGAGAATAAGGAACATTTCTGCAAATAAAGTGGAAGTAACAACTATTTTATTTTATTTAGATAGAGTCTCACTCTCTTGCCCAGGGTAGAATGCAGTGGCATGATCACAGCTCACTACAGACTCCAACTTCTGGGCTCAAGCCATCCTCCCATCTCAGCCTCCCCAAGTAGCTGGGACTACAGGTGCGCACAAAGACGCCCAGCTAGTTAAAAAAAATTTTTTTTCTGTAGAGGCAGGGTCTCACTATGTTGCCTAGGCTGATCCTCCCACCTCTGCCACCTGCTGGGATTACAGATGTGAGCCACTACAACTGGCCAGTAATAATGATTTTTAACTGGAAAAAAAATTAAGGAAAGATGAGAAATTCAGATTTCCATGTTAAAGTTTTGAAAGGAGGTAGACACTCAGAGAAGGCAATGGCTGCCTTATCCTCACCTCTGGATAACTCCAGTCAGAGGCCCAAGGAGGAGCTGTCAGGATTCTGGTCCAAGGCTCAGCCTGTCTTTTAAGTTCAAAACCTAATTTGGGGCGGGAGTGGTGGCTCATTCCTATAACCCCAGCACCTTGGGAGGCTGAGGCCGGCGGATCACCTGAGTTCAGGAGTTTGAGACCAGCCTGGCCAACTTGGTGAAACCCCATCTCTGCTAAAAATATAAAAATTATCTGGGCGTGGTGGCATGCACCTGTAATTCCAGCTACTCAGGAGGCTGAGGCAGGAGAATCGCTTGAACTCTAGAGGCAGAGGTTGCCGTGTGCCAAGACTGCACCATTGCACTCGAGGCTGGGCGACAAGAGAGTAACTCCAACTAAAAAACAAAACAACTAATTTGGTCCACGTTTCAGGATTGATCATTTTCTTTGGGTCTGACTCACATAAACCAACTCACAAAGGCTGTATTTATTAATTTATAGAAAACAAGATAAAAGTGAGAGTGTGTGGGTTGGTTGGTTTGTTTGTTTTTTGACTTTGCCCCTCTCTATCACTCAGGCTGAAGTGCAGTGGTGCAATCTCTGCTCACTGCAACCTCTGCCTGCCGGGTTCAAGCGATTCTCGTGCCTCAGCCACCCGGGTAGCTGGGATTTCAGGCATATGCCACCATGCTCAGCTAATTGTATTTTTAGTAGAGACAGGGTTTCACCATGTTGGCCAGGCTGGTCTTGAACTCCTGGCCTCAAGTGACCTGCCAGCCTCGGCCTCTCAAAGTGCTGGGATTACAGGCGTGAGCCACCGTGCCCGGCCTAGAAAGAAGAGAAAAGTCATTTAGACAGAATGCTCCCAACCATTGCTCAGTGCTCTCTTGGCAGTGTAGTCTCCTAGGAAGCCTCGTGGGTGTTACTGGCCAGGACCAGGTCCGTTCTGCCCATGCACAGTAAATTAATCACTGTGACATGAGTTTTGCAAAAGACTAAAGATTTATTCACAAGGGTGCCAAGCAAGGAGGTAGGATAATAGCTCTCAAATCCACCTCCCCAAAAATAAGGCTTAGGGATAAGCCTTGCTTCCAAGCAATAAAGCACAGACCCCAGTCACACTCAAGGGGAGGGGGCTATACAAGGATGTGAATACCAGTCTGCCTGCCTCGTGGGCCTACAACGCAGAAGGGCCATGCACTTGGTTTAAAACTTTGTTGTTGCTGTCTTGACATTCTTAACAATTTAAAAATAAGGGTCCCCACATTTTCATGTGTAGCCAGTCCTGTCCAAGGAGTCCAAAGAGGTCATGAGGGTGGACAGGGCACTGTCTCCTCTGGGCAGTGATGGGGCCACTAGCAGTTCTGTAGTCTCCTAGCCCCTACCCCAGGGCAACACCTTCCCCATGGTCTCTCACATTCTTTTTTTTTTTTTTTTTTTTTGAGACAGGGTCCTGCTGTTGCCCAGGCTGGAGTGAGTGCAGTGCTGCAAACTCAGCTTATTATAGCCTCGACCTCCTGGGCTCAAACAATCCTTCTGCCTCACCCTCCTGTGTAGTTCGGATCACAGGCACATGCCACCATGCTTGGCTAATTTTTTTGACTTTGTAGAGAGGGCATCACACTTTGTTTCCCAGGGTGGTCTTGAATTCCTGGGCTCAAGTGATCCTCCCACCTCAGCCTCCCAAAGTGCTAGGATTATAAAGATGTGATCCGCCGCCCCGGCCTCTCTCACATTCTTGACATTTAAAGTTACCGTCATTGACAAGGAACATGGGTACACTCCAATTTACTCAAGAAAAAAACTCTTTTCTCCATTGAAGAGATATGTGGCCTGGCTGCTTCCTACTCTAGTTGAGTCTTCTTTTTGTTTCCTTTTTCTTCTTCTCTCTTGTTTTTTAGAGATGAGGTCCTGCTGTGTTGCCCAGGCTGGTCTCAAAGTTCTAGCCTCAAGAGACCCTCCTGCCTTGTCCTCCCAAAGTGTTGGGATTACAGGTGTGAGCCACTCTGTCCAGCCTCAAACTGTGGTCATTAGATCAGCAGCAGCAGCAGCCTTGCCTGGGAGCTTGTTAGAAATATACTAACAGGCTCCCACCCCCAAACCCAGACCTACTGAATCAGACAGAGTCTATATTTTCATAAGATCCTCAGATGATCCAAATGCGCCTTAAACTTTGAGGAGCTTTGATCCAGAACCTGGGCTGGAGGCCCCTGGGGGCCACTCTGTTCCTCACAGACTGCAAGGTATGTTTTTTTCTTGCCTCTTCTCTCTGTCCCAATGTCTCCTTCTCTCTGTGTCTGACCCTGAGGACCCTATGACATCTTCCCAGGGGAGTTTCCACTGTCAAAGAGCTGATTCTCTCTTTTTTTTTTTTTTTTTTGAGACGGAGTTTCGCTCTTGTTGCCCAGGCTGGAGGGCAATGGCGTGATCTCGGCTTACCGCGACCTCTGCCTCCCAGGTTGAAGCGATTCTCCTGCCTCAGCCTCCCGAGTAGCTGGGATTACAGGCATGCATCACCACGCCCAGCTAATTTTTTGTAGTTTTAGTAGAGACAGGGTTTCTCCATGTTGGTCAGGCTGGTCTCGAACTCCTGAACTCAGGTGATCTGCCCACCTCAGCCTCCCAAAGTGCTGGGATTACAGGCATGAGCCACCGTGCCCTACTGCCAGAGGCCTGATTCTCTAGAATCTGATGGGCTCTTCTAGACAGCAATCTCTACCTGGGCTCTTGTTGAAGAAGCCAATCAGCTCATTGGTTGGAGGTCACATGATATAAAACATGGCCATCTTCCAAGCCCTATGTGTGGACAACGAGATAGGGACAAGTAGGCATATCACGTTCTGATACTTGGACCCACATCTGTCGCTGGGCCCACGTCTGTCCTCAGGCCCCCAGGATATACTTTTATGGGGAGTTTTCCTCCCTTCCCCCAATGTGGTCACTCATAACTTTACACCCAACAGTCAAACAGGAGTGGAAGCTACAGAGTTTCACGCAAACAATAGGCTAGGCTGTGGGACTGAGTAAAAGGCACTGGACTGTGGTAGGTCTTACTCCAAGATGGCCAAATGGAAGGGCTTTTAGCTTTCTTTGTTTTTGTTTTATATCCTGAGACAAAATGTTCAATTTCTACACTTTAGAATAAAAAGAGCCATATTTTATGTTTCATATTTTTTGTATGCTTCCTTTCATACTCTTTTGAACAATGCAATCATATTTTCATTATGAGGTATAATTCACATACCATAATATCCAGTCTTTCAAAATATACTTTAAAATTCAATTGGTTTAAAGCCAATTCAGTGGTTTTTTAGTATATTAACAAAGTTTTGTCACCATCACAATTATCTAATTCTAGATCATTTTCATCACCCCTAAAAGAAACTCTGTACCCATTAAACAGTCACTCCCCATTTCCCTCTTCTCCTAGCCCCTGGTAACCATTCATCTACTTTCTACCTCTGTGGACAGTAAGTATCTGCCTATTCTGGACATTTCATTCAAATTTGATAATGAAATATGTGACCTTTTATGACTGGCTTCTTTCATTTAACATAATGGTGTCAAGGTTCATTCATGGTGTAGCATATAACAGTACTTCATCCCTTCCTGTGGCTGAATTATATTCCATTTTATGTATACACCACATTCTGTTTATCCGTTCACCAGTTGATGGACTTTTGCATTGATTCTACTTTTCAGCTATTGTGAATCCCCATGCTGTGATGAACATTCATGTGCAAGTTTTTGTCTGGACATATGTCTTCAGTTGTCTTGGGTATACACCTAGGAATTGAATTGCTGGATAATATAATTCTATGTTGGCCGGGCACGGTGGCACATGCCTGTAATCCCAGCACTTTGGAAGGCTGAGGTGGGTGGATCACCTGAGGTCAGGAGTTCGAGACCAGCCTGGCCAACATGGTGAAACCCCGTCTCTACTAAAAATACAAAAACTAGCTGGGCATGGTGGTGCCTGCCTGTAATTCCAGTTACTCAGGAGGCTGAGGCAGGAGAATTGCTTGAAACCAGGAGACGGAGGTTGCAGTGAGCCGAGATGGCACCACTGCACTCTAGCATGGGTGACAGAGCAAGAATCTGTCTCCAAAAACAAAACAAAACAAAACAAAACAAAAACGAAAACACAACAAAACTAACCCATATATATATAATATGTTATATATACATAATAATATATTTTATATATATGTGTATATATGTTTAACTTTTGGAGGAATTGCAAGCTGTTTTCCAAAGTGGTTATACATTTTACATTCTCAGCAGCAGCACACAAGGGTTTCAATTTCTTCACACATCCTCAACAATACTTTTAATCTGTCTTTTCTGTTATACCCCTCATACAGTGTGTGAAGTGATATCTCATTGTGGTTTGATTGGCAATGTCTTGATTATAGTATCTTTGTACTAAGTTTTGAAATTGGGAAGCATGAGTCCTACAACTTTTTCTTTTTCAAAATTATTTTGGAGATTCTGAGTCACTTTAATTTCCAAATGAATTTTAGGGCCAATTTGTCAGTTTGTGCAAACAAGCCAAGTGGAATTTTAATGCAGACTGTGTTGAATTTGACATCTTAACATTACTACACCTTCCAATCATGAACATGGGATGTCTTTCCATTCATTAAGGTCTTCTTTAAGTTTTCCTCCAACTTTTAAATTATGAAAACATTTAAAATCCAGAAAATGAAAGGACTAGTACAACAGCACTAATATATGCAACCCCAGTTTCAACTTACTGTTTTTTGAACATAAGATACCAACATCATGACACCCCACCTAAGGACTTTTTAGCAAAACATTCTAATTTCTCTACTGGGATTATTGTTTGTTGTCTTCCTCCACAATAATGTGAGCACTAAAGGTAGAGACTTTTGCGTACTTTGTTCACTACTGCTTCCTCTGCACCAAAAACACTGCCTGGTTGTGGGTACTTTTCTAGTTTTAGGAAGGAGAAGACAAGATATAGGTCCTGACTCTGGTTCTGCCTCTCATTCATATGCTACTCCGAGGATCCCTTCCCCTTGAAGAACTTGTTTCTTCATCTACGAAATGGGGATAATACTACTACTCATCAGGGTGGTTGTGAGGATTAAACAAGGTAAGAGATGTAAAATTGCATGTTAGTTATCAGATAGTTTTGTTTTCCCGTCTAGCTCCATGAGGGAGAGGATTTGCTCTAGTCCGTCCGTCTGGGCTCTGGGCTTCTAATGGGCAGACACCTTCCTCCATGATGTTTGTAGCTGCAGAGCCTGGCACAGTCCCTCAAGACAAGCTTTTTGACTTGAACTGCTGATGGTCTTCCATGCACAATTCAACAGAAACCCAGTAGCATACACTTCCTTGTATGCACTTGCCCCTCTTTTTACATTTATTACACATTCATTGCTACCTAATAATCCCCGATACTTATCTTTTACTTTATCCAATTATTCAACAGTTTTCAACAGAAATACCTAGAAGAGAGATATTCCGACTTCATTAGACCCTGAGATTCTATTTTTAACATTTCTTCCATGGATTGTTGAATGTTTCCAATGATTGATCCACCTTCCCTTGGCCTTATCTGCATTCCAGATTTGGTTGTGTGTCCATCTCTGTGTTGCCAGACTTGCCTCACAGACCCAGCTTGAACACAAGATGGGTGCTTGCTGAAGAGCACGACTCATTCTGTTGAACCTGCATGCTTTCTCAGGTCAGATTGCTTGGTGGTGCGTCTTTAATTTCTTTCAACAGCACATTGTAGTTTGCTGTGTTTAAGTGTTGCTTTTCTTTGGTTAAAGTTATTCTAAGTATTTTTTTCTTTTTGATGCTATTGTAAATGAAAGTGTTGTTTTAATTTTGTTTTTGATCCTTTACTGCAAATGTATACTATTGATTTTTGTGTATTAATCTTGTATCCTGCAACCTTGCTGAACTTGCTTATGAGCTCTAATGGTTTTTAAGTGAGTTCCTTAGGAGTTCCTATAATGTCATCTGTGACTAAAGATAGTTTTACTTCTTTCTTTCCGATCTGGATTCCACCTTGTTCCTTTTTCTTGCCTAATTGCCCTAATAAATAGAAGTAGTATGAATGAACATTCTTGTCTTGCTCTTGATCTTGAGGGGAAACACTCGATCTTTCACAAGGAATGAAGTATGGTGTTTATAGGTTTTTCATAGATGCTCTTTGTCAGGCTGAGGAAGTTCCTTTCTAGTCTTCATCTGTTGAGTAATTTTATCATAAAAGGATGTTAGATTTTGTCAAATGCCTTCTCTGCATTAGGATGATCATGTGACTTTCTTTTAATATGAAGTGCTATATGGATTGGTTTTTGTACATTGAATCACATTTGTACTCCTGGGATAAATCCTACCTGGTCAATGTGTATAATCCTCTTAATATGCTGCTGAATTTGATTTGTTAATATTTTGCTGAGGATTTTTACATCTATATTTATAAGGATATTGCTTTGTAACTTTATTTTCTTATAATGTGTTTTTCTGTCTTTGGTATCAGGGTAATGCTGGCCTCATAGAATGAGTTGAAAAATATTTCTTCCTGTTCTATTTTTTGGAAGAGTTTGTGAAGGGTTGGTGTTAATTCTTCAAGCTTTTGGTTGAATTCACCAGTGAAGCTATCTGGTCCTGGACTTTTCTTTGTAGGGATTTCATTTATTGATTTATTGATTTATTTTTTGAGATGGAGTCTCGCTCTGTCACCCAGGCTGGAGTGCAGTGGTGCGATCTCGGCTCACTGCAAGCTCCGCCTTCCTGGTTCACACCATTCTCCTGCCTCAGCCTCCCGAGTAGCTGGGACTACAGGTGCCCACCACCACGCCCCATCTAATTTTTTTGTATTTTTAGTAGAGATGGGGTTTCACTGCATTAGCCAGGATGGTCTTGATCTCCTGACCTCGTGATCCGCCCACCTCAGCCTCCCAAAGTGCTGGGATTACAGGCATGAGCCACCACGCCCGGCTTTTTGGTAGGATTTTAAAAAAATTAATATTTTAATATCTTTACTTTTACAGGTCTATTCAAATTTTATCTTCCTTCTTAAGTCCGTTTTGGTAGATTGTATGTTTCTAAAATTTTCTCATTTCATCGAGGTTATCTCATTTGTTCACATACAATTATTCATAGTATTTCTTTATAAACCTTTGTACTTCTCTAATACCAGTAGTGATGTGTCCATTTTCTTTCTTTCTGGTGTCTGGTTTTTTGGTTTTTGTTTTTTTTGTTTTTGTTTTTTTTTTTGATATAAGGTTTTCCTATGTTACCCAGACTGGAGTGCAGTGGTGCAATCACAGCTCAATGTAACCTTGAATTCCTGGGCTAAAGTGATCCTCCCACCTTAGCCACCCAATTAGCTAGGACTACAGGCGCGCACCAACACACTCAGCTAATTTTTTCTTTCTTTTTTTTTTTTTGAGACGAAATTTTGCTCTTGTCACCCAGGGTGGAGTGCAGCAGTGTGATCTTGGCTCACTGCAACTCTGCTTCTTGGGTTCAAGCGATTCTCCTGCCTCAGCCTCCCGAGTAGCTGGGATTACAGGCGCCCGCCACCATGCCCAGCTAGTTTTTTATTTTTACTAGAGATGGTGTTTCACCATGTTGGCCAGGCTGGTCTGAAACTCCTGATATCAGGTGATCCGCCCGTCTCAGCCTCCCAAAGTGCTGGGATTACAGGCATGAACCACTGGGCCTTGCCTCCTAGCTAATTAAAAAAAATAAATAACTCTTTTTGTAGAAACAAGTCTCACTATGTTGCCCAGGCTGGTCTCAATCTCTTGGCCTCAAGTGATCCTCCTGCCTTGGCCTCCCAAAGTGCTGGGATTACAGGTGTGAGCCATTGCACCCATCCTCCACTTTCTTGGTGAATAATTTGAGTCTTATTTTTTCACTTGGCTATTCTAACTAAAGGTTTGCCAAGTTTTGTTGATCTTTTTAAAGATCCAATTTTTGGTTTCATTGATCTTCTCTATTGTTTTTCTGTTTTCCATTTCATTTATCTCCATTCTAATCTTTATTATTTCCTGTCTTCTTTTGGTGTTGGGTTTATTTTGCTCTTATTTTTCTAGTTCCTTAAGGTGTAAAGTTAGGTTATTGATTGAAGATTGTTCTTCTTTAACTTAGGTGTTTACAGCTATAAATTTTGCTCTTAGCACTGCTTCTGCTGCATCCTATAAATTTGGGCATGTTGTGTTTTCATTTTTATTCGTTCAAGATACTTTTTAATTTCCCTTGTGATTTTGTCTTTGACCCATTGGTTGTTTAAGAGTGTGCCGTTTAATTTCTATGTGCTTGTGAGTTTTCTAGTTTTCCTTTTGTTCTTGATTTTAAACTTTATTCCACTGTGTCCAGAGAACACCCTTTGTATGATTTCAATCATCTTAAATTTGAGACTTAGGACCAAATATATGCTCTATACTGGAGAATATTCCATGTGCTCTTTAGAAGAATGCTTATTCTGCCCCTGTCGGGTGGAACGTTCTGTTCATGTCTAGTGTGTGCAATTGGTTTACAGTGCTTTTCAAGTCCTCTATTTCCTTGATGGTCTTCTGCAGTTTTTCTATTACTGAAAGCGGGGGCCAGGTGTGGTGGCTCACGCCCCGAATCCCTTTGGGGATTCAGGGTGGCTCAGCACTTTGGGAGGCTGAGGCGGGCGATTTGCCTGAGCTCAGGAGTTCGAGACCAGCCTGGGCAATACAATGAAACCCTGTCTCTACTAAAATACAGAAAAAAATTAGCTGGGCATGGCGGCATGTGCCTGTAATCCCAGCTACTCAGGAGGCTGAGGCAGGAGGATTGCTTGAACCTGGGAGGTGGATGTTGTAGTGAGCTGAGATCGCACCACTGCACTCCAGCCTGAGTGACAGAGTGAGACTCCATCTCAAAAAAAAAAAAAAAAAAAAAAAAAGTCAGGTATTGAAGCCACCAACTATTATTACTGACAACGTAATCATATTTAACCCTTTACTTTTAAAATTCTTTTTGGAAACTGGAAGGATCTGTAACCACCACCCACTTCCACATCAGACCCTATGCATACGCCAACTGTCTGTTGCTCAGCAGCTGTGATGTTGTTCCAGTTCTTTATTAGGCAAAGAACAGTTGTTTTTTTAGCATTTCCTTTAAGGAAGGTGGCTCAGATCATTGAGCCAGCCAGGCCCTGCAGGATGGGCTGCGATTAGGGTCACAAGTACTTCTCCCGAAACTCACAGATTTTCTTCGTGACCATTGGATCCAATGTTGAAAAGTCCCAGTCGGCCAACTGCATTAGTCGATCATGGGCCTCCCTAAAGAGGCCACAGCCGATATTCAGCTCCACCCGCATACGCCACTCAGCTAGCTTGGAGCTGTTGAGGAAGACATTATAGTTGGCTGCCATGGGCTGTGGATAGACAAAGACGAAGATGTGGTCAGCCTGGGGACCAGCCCCACCTGGGTCCTCTCCCACAGCCGCTGGCCCACATCCCTAACATCTACCTATGCAAAGAATTAGGCTGCTGACCCCCAAGGCCTGAGCAAGGGGTCACAGACTATGTAATAGATGTAGGTGGGGATGGAGGATCCAGAATCCCTCAGAGTCCTTAGTCACTGGTCTTCTTGCTCCAAGCCTTCTGAACCACACTGAGAGGGTTCCTGGCCCAGGCAGCTCCCACTTCTCCAGCCTGCGACCTCGCATGAATCCTGCCTTCTTCCAGGGAAACCCCTTATCCCAGGTGTGTATATGCGGATGAGGGAGAGAACTCAGGTTTTTTCCTCCATGTTTAGACTCCCACTGTGATCAAGCTCAGGGGCTAAGATGGGAGACCTGGCAGGCAGTCTACCCTGCAGTTTGGCTGGCTCACTAAGACAGTCTACCCTGTAGTTGCGTTTGCACCAAAGATCTTTGGGAAGCCAAAGAAGGGGTGGGTCGATGGTGAAATGTAAGGGGTGGGGACGAAGTATATGGCTGAACCCTTGGGGCAGGCCAGAATGATTTTTCCTGGTGCTGGTCTGCCCTGCAAACAGACCAAAGAGACTAATTTTCATATCAGCCAGAGATCTCTGCGATAGGGAAAAGAACACTGTATTTCCTGGTCAATCCACCAGGATCCCAGGTGCCTCCTCCTGGCATATCTCTGGCTGATATGCAAATTAGTCTCTTTGGTCAGTGTGCAGTGCCCTAGCTGGTGTGCAGGATGGCCAGTTGAGACCCTGGCCAGTGTCTTGACAAGCAGAACTGGTCACCCTCCCCTGCATGTAGAGGCCACAGAAATGCCCCACACTCAGGTGTGCCTCCAAATGCACAGTGGATGCCCCTCAGACCCAGCCACGAGAGCTGTCCTCCAGAGCTGTCTGTCTGGAGCTCTGGGAAAGAGGCAGGGCCAGAAGGACACCCAGGAAGCCAGTGAACATTTCCTGGAGAGTCCAGCAAGAGGAGGAGGTATCTGGGATGCTGGTGGATTGAGCAGGAAATGCAGTGTTCCTCTGTATCCCAGGCTCACCCTCCGGGTCCTCCCACACCGAAGAATCTTTGTCAAGTGTGGAGAACTGTGATCCTTCCTGATTCATAACATTCTGTGCTTCCTGTTGCCCCGATTGAGTCCAGGCCCCCAGACCTGGTTCCCGCAGCCCCCATGGCAGCTCTGCCTGCCTTTCCCACCTCACCAGCCTATCCTCAAGTGACGGCCCCATTGGTCACAGAGGAGTCCTACCTCTGCCCAGGGTCTAACCCTCCTCCAACCCACCCCACACCTGCATCATCTCCACCACGGCCACCAAGTCAGCCAGTGAGATTTGGTTCCCGGTGATGAACATCTTATCCTGCAGAAACTTCTCCTCGAAGAGCTGCAGACTCTTCTTCACCTCTTCCACTGCATGCTCCATCTTCTCAGCTGAAACTTCCTCCCCTGTTATCTTTGGGATCAGCAACTGGCCAGGGTTGGGAAGAGGAGGGAAGAGGAGGCTGCACTCCAGGGCCACTTGCCCTGCCAGGTCTCTGTACTCTCGTCTGCTGGATAGATATTGAACACTTCCCAGGATATAAAGCAGTTTCACCTCTTTTAGCAGTTCTGATTGGTGGAAGGTGCCGGGAACCATGTGTTCACAAGGATTTGGGGAGCTCAGCAGGCATAAGTCCTGTGATTGATTAGTGATGCCGGTCACAGGCATGGAATTCGAAGTAGAGACACGTGTACTGGTTATTTGTCATCTTCCAATTTTCTTTTTTCTTCTTTTTTTTTTTTTTTTTTTGAGACGGAGTCTCACTCTGTTGCCCATGCTGGAGTGCAGTGGCGGGATCTTACCTCACTGCAACCTCCGCCTGCTAGGTTCAAGAAATTCTCCTGCCTCAGCCTTTGGAGTAGCGTGGATTACAGGCACATGCCAGCATGCCTGGGTAACTTTTACATTTTTAGTAGAGATGGGGTTTCACCCTGTTGGCCAGGCTGTTATTGAAGTCCTGACCTTGTGATCCGCCCACCTCGGCCTCCCAAAGTGCTGGGATTACAGGCATGAGCCACTGTGCCTGCCCATCTTCAAATTTTCTATGAGCCATTTTTTTTTTTTTTTGAGATGGAATCTCACTTTGTCACCCAGGCTGGAGTGCAGTGGCATGATCTCGGCTCACTGCAACTTCCACTTCCCTGGTTTAAGCGATTCTCCTGCCTCAGCCTCCTGAGTAGCTGGGATTACAGGTGCCCACCACCACACCAGCTAATTTTTTTTTGTATTTTTAGTACAGACAGTGTTTCACATGTTGGACAGGTAGGTCTTGAACTCCTGACCTCAAGTGATCCACCTGCCTTGGCCTCCCAAAGTATTGGGATTACAAGCGTGAGCACTGCTCCTGGCCTTCTGTGGGCCTTTTGACGCTGAGATTCTCTAGTTCAGAATGAAATGCCTCGAATGCTGTCCTGGGTGAGTCATATCAGCCCCTCCTGTATGCCCTTCCCCTCGCCCTAATAAGACTCTTTCATGCCCATTGTTTCAGTCCACACTCCTGACAGCTCTGTAAGGCAGGTAGGAGAAGGAGCTGAGGAAATGAGGCCCAGAGAGGGAGGGAGACTTACTTGAGTTCACCGGCAGTCAGCAGGGCCAGAACTGGCCTCCAGCCTTCCTGACTCCCTTGTGCCCGTGTCCCCAAGCCCCAGAAGTGGCCCTGCTCACCTTGAGCCAGACTATCTTCTTCATGGGCAGCTGAAAGGCCGTGTGTTGCCAAGCCATGAACTCATCCACACGGGCACGTACGTGCAGGTCTGGCGGGTACCAGTGTGATGGTGCGCTGTACTTGCGGCACAGGTAGTAAAGGATGGCCACGCTGCAGAAGGGGCTGGTCAGGGGCACTGCCCTTGCCTTCCTGAGTGCCACTACATCAACCACCCCGGTGTGGCCTGGGCCCAACTGCTGGGGCTTCCAGAGCAAAGAGGAGCCCAAACAGCTCCGAGAAAGACCTTCACCAGAGCTGTCTGTCTGACAGTCAGTAAGGGCTGGGAAGGAGCCCTGCAGGGTGAGTAGGAGTTGGGGGCTGGTGGTATAACAAAGAGTAGGCCAGCAGGGGGAACAACACGTGTTGAATTGGGATGCTGAGGTGGAAGGATCACTTGAGCCCAGGAATTTGGGGCTACTGTGAGCCAAGATCACACCACTGCACTCCAGCTTGGGTGAAAGAGCAAGATCCTTTTTCAAAAACAAAAACGGGGGGGCACGATGGCTCACACCTGTAATCCCGGCACTTTGGGAGGCCAATGGGGGCAGATCCCTTGAGGCCAGGAGTTGGAGACCAGCCTGGCCAACATGGTGAAACCCTGTCTCTACTAAAATGAAAATACAAAAATTAGCTAGTTGTGGTGGCACACACCTGTAATCCCAGCTACTTGGGAAGCTGAGGCACGGGAGTCACTTGAACCTGGGAGGCAGAGGTTGCGTGAGCCAAGATTGTGCCACTGTACTCCAGACTGGGCCACAGAGCAAGACTCTGTCTCAAAAAACCAATAAAGAAAAACACATGCTGAAATACAAGGGTAAAGGGAGCAAGGTAAATCTGAAGAAAAGAGAGTAGGGGGGTGCAACTGGAAGAAGGGTGGGGGTGATTGGGGAGTGATGAGGCAGCCACAGACACTGTGGAGGCCACGGAGGGTAGCCTCTGGAGGTGCAGGAAGGTTATGGACTTAATCCTTAAGATCAGGCATTATATAAGCCAGGGCATGAAAGGATCCATCTCTCTGGTGCTGGATGGAGGGTGAGCCCGAGGGGGCAGAATGGACAATGGGGGGGCCAGCAACTATCAGGAAGGTTGTGGTGTCTGGGAATGTTGGAGGCCATGGGGACAGAGGGAAGGGCACGGAGGGGAGACATGCTTCGGAGGGGATGTCCTAGGCCTTGCTGATTGATGGCTGGTGTGGGAACCTCCGCAGAACAAGGGCTTCTTTATCATCACCAACAGCAACCATGCCAAGGTAAAAAGGTCAGGGCATGGAGAGAGCTATCGGTTAAAATGTGGCAGGAGAGACAGCAACTGGCTGCAAGACTCAGAACTTCTTGGCTGGGCACGGTGGCTCACGCCTGTAATCCCAGCACTCTGGGAGGCCAAGGCGGGGGGATCATGGGGTCAGGAGATCGAGACCATCCTGGTTAACACAGTGAAACCCCGTCTCTACTAAAAATACAAAAAAATTAGCCAGGCATGGTGGCGGGCACCTGTAGTCCCAGCTACTCGGGAGGCTGAGGCAGGAGAATGGCGTGAACCCGGGAGGCGGAGCTTGCAGTGAGCCGAGATAGCGCCACTGCACTCCAGCCTGGGCAACAGAGTGAGACTCCGTTTCAGAAAAAAAAAAAAAAACTTCTTTGGATCCTGATCCAAACAAACTGCCAAGAAAATGTTTAGGAGATAATCATAGAGTTTTGAACAGGAGCCACATATTAGATGAAATCCAGGAATTATTGTTAATTTTATGAGGTATCTTAATGGTATCGTAGTGATGCTACGCTCTATCCTAGCCCAGGCTGGAGTGCAGTGGCGCAATCAGAGTTCACTGCAGTTCTGAACTCCTGGCCTCAAGCGATCCTCCCGTGTCAGCCTCTGGAAGTGCTGGGATTATAGGCATGAGCCACCACACCCAGCCTGTTGCTTTTTAAAATTTTTTTAAGAACTCTTATCTCTGAAAAGTATGTTCCTAAACATTTATTGATTTATTTACTTATTTATTTTTATTTTTGAGATGGGATCTCACTCTGTTGCCCACGCTGAAGTGCAATGACGCAGTCTTGGCTCACTGCATCCTCTGCCTCCTGGCTCAAGCAGTCTTTCCGCCTCAGCCTCCCGAGTAGCTGGGACTACAGGTGCAGACCACCATGCTGGCTAATTTTTGTATTTTTTGTAGAGATGGGGTTTTGCCATGTTGTCTAGGCTAGGCTGGTCTTGAACACGTGAGCTCAGGCCATCCCCTCACTTCAGCCTCTCAAAGTGCTAGAATTACAGGCGTGAGCTGGCTTCTAAACATTTATGAATGGAATGATGGGGTGTCTGGGAGGCAGGGGAATAGAAATGATGTAAAATGGACCCCAAGTTGGCAAGAGTCAGAGCTGGGCGATGGGTTTGTGGGGTTCCTCGTGTCCCTCATTAGTTAGTATTCACTCTCCTTTAGTGCACGTGTGAGATTTTCCATGGTAAAACAGACAAATGCTCGCACTGAACCTCCCAGGAGAAGCAGAGACAGATGGTGCAAGGGCCCCAGGGAAGACTTACCTTTCACTTAAGATAAATTTCCCATCTTTGAGGCTGGGCAGCTTCCTGAGGGGGTTGATGTCAATGTATCCTTTGCTGTGGTGGTGACCTGGGAGGGGCAGGGAAGGTCTGAGGCTGTGGGACTCCAGGGGAGAGAGAACTGAGACTCCCAGAGACCCAAACGCCTCCCTCTCCATTTTCTCAAGAAGAGGGAGCTGAGGCCTAGAGGGACATGGCGGCTCACCCCAGGTCACAGGGCAAGGCAGTTGCAGAACCGGACTGGGATCAGAACTGCTGGCTCCCAGCCTGCTCCACCCTAGGTTTGGTGACTCCCGTGCCTCCTACCTGTGTCCCAGGACCAGGACGACCCTTTTACCCAGAAGCTGGAGGCCTCCAGTGCCCACCCCCAAAGCTGGATCTGAAAACACAGCCTTTGAATCACCTTAAGCCCTGAGGGCCTGGGTCCCATCCACAATCCCATCGCTCTCACTCTGTCCCTACTTTAAGGAAGCCAGGCCCAGCACACAGCTGGACATCCAAAGGGAAGCTTCTCGGACACAATCAGGGTCATCTGAACAGGGAACCTGAGGTAGGGGCAGGAACTGAAACTCTTCCTGGACCAGCCGCCTCCAGTTGGAAACATTTCTGGGGGCTCCACTCGCAGCCCGTTCATTTCCACAGCTTCCCTGTCTCTTCCTCTGTGTTCTAGAGGCTTCTGCTTTTGCAGGCTGAGCTTTTGGAATCCCTCTGTGCTGGGGATGGAGTTGGAGCCCACCCCTCTGACCCTCACTCAGGGTTAGTGGAGCCCTGAGCCTTTCTGAACACTGGGGAGGATGGGTGTAGACGGACTGTGCACTTCTGCCCCCTTTGCCAACCTGGTGGGCAGGTGCTGAGTTCACAAGGTCCTAGAATCCCACAAGGAGGCCAGGGTGCCTGGTGGGAGCCCAGGGAGTCCCAGCTACTGTTCCTTCCCCCTTCTCCTCGAAAAGCCTGTTCATCTGTGGCGTGGGGACTGTCATTAGTGAGCACTGACTAAGGTAGGCTGGACAAGGATGCAGCCTACAAGCCGCGTGGCATCTTTTCCTTCCCTGTGGACCTCTGGGGTGATTCCCTTGTCTCTGTCTCTGCTCCTCAGAAACGCCCCTATCAGGCTGTGCGCGGTGGCTCACGCCTGTAATCCCAGCACTCTGGAGGCTGAGGTGGGCAGATCACTTGAGGTTAGGAGTTTGAGACCAGCCTGGCCAACATGGTGAAACCCCTGTTAAAAATACAAAAAATTAGCTGGGCGTGGTGGCGTGCACCTCTAATCCCAGCTACTCGGGAGGCTGAGGCAGGAGACACACTTGAACCCAGCAGAGGTTGCAGTGAGCCGAGATAGCACCACCGTACTCCATGCTGGGCAACAGAGTGAGACTCCATCAAAAAACAAGAAAAAAAGAAAAGCCCCAATCTGTGTGTCCTGCCTCCCCCCAGGACCAGGCCTGCCAGGCAGCATGGGAGCTGACCTTTCAGCAGATCCACAAACTGAAAGTTGAACTGGATGTCATGCTTCTTCGAGAAGATGTAGACGGCACGGCAGGGTGCTGACAGCAGGTCCATGTAGAGCTCCAGGGCCATGTTGAGACACATGCCAGGCCCCACAGCCGCAGTTGGCCAGCCACAGACCTGGGCCTATGTCTGGCCAGAGTCCCTGGCCCTGTGCCCTCTCCGATCTGGGCCCAGGATCCTGTGTTCTCCAGGGAAACCTCTTGTTTCTCTTTGTGTTGTCATAAGGCCAGGAAGCCTGCAATTCTCACAGCAGCAAGGATTCTAAGGAGGCCCAGGAGTAGGCTGGGGAGAGGCCCGTGGCAAAGGTGTGGCAGCCGTGACCCTACTCTCCCCCTTCCACGTGTGCCTGTGCCCCGTGGTGCCACCTCACAGACATCTGTCTGAGAAGGGATTGTGCCTGGGAATTCCCACGGCTGGATTTTCATTGCAGAACCTGACGAAAGGGGCTTTGCAGGGTCCAGAATGAAGAGGAGGCAATGAGAATTATCCCTGGAGGATACTAGAAGTAGAGGCTGGGAGTATCCACAGGTAAATCGAGCCTGAACTATGACTGGAAAGGAATTGGGAGAAAGAGACACAGGTGAATCGAGCCTGAACTATGACTAGAAAGGAATTGGGAGAAAGAGACACAGGAAACTGTGAGCTTTGGGAGCAATGGGGACACCACCACCAGGAAGTCAGGGGGCACTCAGCCGGTGTGTGCCACACAGAGGAGCCTAGAAACTTCCTGGCCTTGGTTGGGGCTGCAGTGGCCAGACTGTGTACCTGGTGGCCAAGGAAGGTAACTAGAGCCCCACGTAGAGGACTGAGTGCCACTCACTCTATGCTGTGATCTAATAGGTCTAGGCTGAGAAATGGGACTGACCCCACTTCTGGTGACAGAGTAAGCCTGGAGACAAGCGAAGAGCATGCAGTGTGTTTATTGCAGACAGCAGGGTGCAGTGGAGTGGGCTGCACCCACTGCACCTGCTTCTGGGCCAGCTGGGGGTCCTGCCGAGCCTCACTGTGGTTCAGAGGCTGGAGTATGAGCTTGTGGGCCTCCAGCAAGAGCTCAGTACCAAGGGCAGCCGCCACACAGGCCTGCCACACTGCCAGCCGGGGCCAGTCTTGGAAGAGGTCGCAGCCAACGGCAGTGGGCTGGGAAGACAGGGCAGCTGGGGTTGGGGCTCAGCCCCATGCCCAGAGTCCCCCCAGAGGGCAGGTGGGTAGGAAAGCTTCACCTGCATCACCTCCGTCAGCACCAAGTCTTCCAGGGAGATCTGCTCCATTGCCAGGAAGGGTGGCCACCAGCACCCCCCCATCCAGGTGCTTCAGGGCTGGCATCAGCCTCCCCAACAGCCGCTCCAGCTGTGCAGCATCCGCAGGCTGCCCCGAGAAGTGGGGCAGGAGAGACTGGGCTGGGAGGAGAGGAGCAACTTAACCCAGACTCTTGGAAGCCTCTTGGGCCTCCTCTCCATCCCTTCCCGGCTGCCATTCATTAGTGATGTCCTCTGGGGCTCTGTGTTCAGAAGGTTTCTAAGGATTCATTCAGGCTTAGGGGAAGGAGTACTGTGATAGATTAGTTATGTCTGCTGAGGACAGTGGAAGTGAAGCTAATATGTAATATGTACCAACTGGTACCTTCCATCTCTGGGGGTCCAGGCTCCTGCCCCAGCCTGCATGACAGGGCCTAGGAAGCTCACCTTGCACAGGTAGACATTGGTGGCAGGCAGCTGGATGGTGACATGCTTCCACGCCAAGTACTCATCCACGCAGGTGCGGGCTTGCAGCTCAGGTGGGTACCAGTGTCCCCGTATCTGGTACTTTCGACTCAGGTATAAAACGATGACCATGCTGTGGGCAGGGGATGTCAGAGATCTTTTCTCCAGCCTGTCAGGGCCAGGTGGCTTCATTGCTCATACTCAGGGTGATTTGACCAGGTTTTCTCCCCACCTTCACCTTCAGGGGAGGACCTTCCCTATACTGCAACTCCCTCCAGGCAGTATCTCCCCACGACCAAACCACTCTGTTTCTCCATTTCCAACTCTGATCCTCCCTGGGCCCATGTTTCCACCTCCCCTCCCAGTTACCATACCATCCTGCCCTCTGTGCCCAGGCCCCACTCCCTGGCATCAGGGTCCCCACTCAGAGTGCCTGCCGTGTGGGCCCTGCCCAAAAGGTCTCCAAGTTCCCTTCCTAGTGCCCCAGAACACTAGGTGCCCATTTTCCATCCTCAGGTAAGCCCTGGGAGGTGGATACATTATTCCTCCCACTCCGTTTTACAGAGGAGAAACCTGGCACACAAAGTTCTGTGATTTCCCCAAGGGCATGGATTGAGGAAGTGGTGAGCTGGGATTGAATGTGGAGTCTCCCCTGGGTCTGCCCAGCTCCTAGGACTCTGAATGGATGAGCTGGGGACATTTGGGGAGGAGCCAGCCTCAAGCCTGGGCCTTGCCCGCTGGCTTCAGGTTGTCCAGGTTTATCTGGGTGACCTGTGTCCTTTCCCCACCTGGGCAACTCCACCTGGCTCAGACTCTAGCCAGGTTCCAGCCACCAGCTTTAGCCCAAAGGTGCCCCTGGGTCCAGGCTCTGCATCGGAGCTACACAGGCTGAAATGAGGAAGGGGCCTCAGTGATTTGGAAAGATCTCCAAGCCAAGGAAAGATCTCCCCTCTCGCCTCTGACTCCCCCTACAACTCTGAGCCCCAGAACCCAGGCAGATCCTGGCTCTGACCCTGGGTGGGCACCAGGTCACCATTACCTCTCTGCTAGTAGGAAGTCGCCATCTCTGAGGGCAGGCACCTTCCCCAGGGGGTTCACCTTCAGGAACTCAGGCTTCAGGTGCTCCCTTGGTGGGCAGAAAGGAGAGAAGGCTCAGTGCAGGGCCTGGTCCTTGGCACCCACTCCATGGGGCCCAGCCCAGCCACCTGGCTCACCCCAAGCCAACTCCACCGTCCACAGCTCAAAAGGGATGTCATTCTGTCTTGCAAAAGTGGATAGTGTGTCAGGTCCAGGAAGAGCTCAAGCCCCATTGCTGCTCCTCTCACCTGCCCTCCCCAGAATTCTGGACCTCCAGGAGTTGCTCAGCCCTTCTCCACTAGTTCTGAGCTGTTTCCTGTCCATAGTCTGCTGTAGTGGGCCAGAGCACAGGGCAGAGTTGGCTTCAGGGACTTTCTCTGGGCATTCCTGGGCAGAGAACTTCATCTTCTCTCTTAACTCTTGCTGAGAATTCTCTGTAGCTAGGCACTTGTAAAACCCATGTCCCAGAATGCCAAACCTGGAAATGCAATGTCAGCGCTGAAGCTGCATTGAAACTGAATGAATGAGGTCCCCACCCTCTTATCTAAATATCCTATCAGTCTGTTGAATGTCAAAGTATGTAGGGGTGGTGTGGGGGAGCCTATAGGGAGTCTCCATTTCTGTAGCTTTCCACATGTTCCATGCAGAATTTTCCTCTAATGACCCTTGGACACCGTGGTGGTCACTGTTTCCCTGCATAAACCTTTGATGATCCTTATCTTTAGCGTACCAGTGAAACACCAAATTCAGATTTTCAGTCTGTGCAGTCTATGTAGTTAATAAAATCAATTTCTAATGGAATATGCCTGTGCCTGGTGTGTTTGTACCTAACCACTGCTAAGGACTTTCATTGATAGCTAGACCTTGGAATTCCTTCCCCTGGACCCCTGACCCAAGTATTTTGCACTCATTCCTCTGCCAGTGTGTTTCATGGTGTCCTGCTTCCCAGAGTGCCTCAGGGAATGCTTGCATTGGATATGAATGATTCGTTGCGGTCACCATGGATGGGATTCAGGCCTAACTCTCACCAAGACCATAAGGCCACAGTCTTTGATCTAGATTCCCCATGTTAAATCTGCTATCCTCAGTGTAGTGAGAGAAAAGTTAGGTAATTAAGGTGGGTCCTTGGTAAAACTCCTTTAAACAGAGGAACAGCCTGAAAAATCAGGCTTCAGGCACAGATAAGGAAACTTGCACAAACCTCTGGCCCACTCAGATAAAGGAACAATGCCCAACACAGAAACACCTTTGATCTTTGTGCCTAAGGCATGCCCACAGCTACTTTGATAAGGGAACAAGACCCAGCATAGAAATGCCTTTGTCCTTTGTATAACCAGTGGGCTTCCAGGAAATAGTCTCTTCTCCTTTTGTGGACATGTACACGGTGGGCTACAGTGGGTTCCAGTGGGCACTTTCCTTTCTTGGACGTGCTTTAGAATGTGAGCCTCTGATTGGTCCTGGGCCAGGCTATCACTTCAGCTCCTGAAGGTCCAGGGGCCAAGCTGAGTAGTGCTTTCTCCAAGACCAGTCAGTACATTCCTTCCTTTCCCAGTCCATAAAACTCCCGGACCCAGCCTCATAATGGGCAACCTGCTTGGGCCCCCTGCCAGCTGCAATGAGCTTTCTTCATTTGCTTATTAAACTTTTGCTTCAACCTTACCCTTTGTGTCCACACTCCCTAATTTTCTTGGTCGTGAGACAAAGAATTCTGGGTGATACCCCACAATGAGAGACTGGTACATTGTGGTGCACGGGCAAGACTGCAACAATATGTTTTCTGCTTGCTCGTTTGGACTGGCCTCTTCCTAACTCTCCAGAGTGCTCTCTCCCCACTGTGGCCCTGAGCTTTGCCTCATGGTAACACTGTGCTGCGTGACACTCCAGCATGATCTGCATGTTTCTCACCTCCAGACCTTCCCCACACAACTTTCTTGCTGCTTGGACCACCCTTCCCACCTATTTTCAACTGTTTCTCTCCAGCGCATCTTTCATGATAAGGCTTGAGTGGAAGCTGTATCCGAGGCTGAAGGTTATCCATGCAGCTTTGAAACCATCTGTTTATGCTTCTGTTTACCCCCCAAATACTGTTTACCCCAATACTCAAAGTCAAGGTTGGTGACTCAACAATTTTCAGAACTTCTAGCTTATCAGTATAGCTTTATTGTACTGAACTGAGTTTTTCACCATGCGTTTACTGTCTTTGAGGTTAAAAAGCCCCCAACATTCACTCCTATTTGAATCATCTGTGCAAGACTCAAGCAGCTATGAATTCAACCACAGTGTAAAGTTCTTCCCTACAATGCTTTATTGTTATTCTAGCTCCCAAGAGAGTACCATCTTTCAGCCCAAGACCCTTGACAGAACCCCTTCAACTCTGTCACCTTTTTTCATCTCTGGAATTCTGACACCACCCATGACCCCTCTCCTTGTTCATTTACTAGGTTTTGTTCCTTTTTTTCCTTTTGTTTCAATATCCTATTGTATCTGTGCCTTTTGGGCTTCACATCCTTTTTGGAAAGAGAGGCACAGGTAATATAATGAATGAGGATGCTCCTCCTCCCTGGTTCCCTCTAAGTCAATTTTCTCCAACGCGCTGGTCTGCTTGGCTTTGAATGAGGCTCAACACAAATTCATAAACTTTCTTACAACATTTTGAGATTTTTTGGTGATTTTTATTTTTATTATTTATTTATTTATTACCTTATCAGCTATCCTTAGTGTTAGTGTATTTTATGTGTGACCCAAAACAATTCTTCCAACGTGGACCAGGGAAACCAAAAGATTGGACACCCCGCTCTAAGTGTTCCCCAAGTTTCCACTGTTTTCAGAGCACATGTCCCAGGTAATAACACATAGCCCATCATTTAGTGACTGCTCAGGGTGCAAGCTGTGGAGAAGAGAGTCCGACTACGAGCTGGTGCTCTAAGCCTCCAGCACGCTAGGACCGACGACGGGGATCCGGAAACAACAAGCTCCACTCCCGCAACACACACACACACACACACACACACACACACACACACACACACGGGGATCCGGAAACAACAAGCTCCACTCCCGCAACACACACACACACACACACACACACACACACACACACACACACACACACACACACACACACACACACGCGGCGCGTGCGCCCCCGCTGATTGGCTGGCACAACCGGCACCGGAGCCAATGGGAGCACGCCTTGTTGTCAGGCGCGCAGCCGGACGGCGCGGTGGTCGGGACAGACTGGCCGTTGCTGTGGAGACGCCTGGTGAGTTCCTGGAAGGCTGGTTTGAAGGCGGTGCCGGGGTGAGGGTGAGGCTCAGCAGAGCCCGGGGCACAGGCCGGAGGGGCTGCAGGCGCGAGGCTGGGTTACGTGAGGACGCTGGGGGTTTCGCGGGCAGCTTTAGAGCCCCAGTCAGGGAAACCGAGGCCGGGCTTCCTGGCTGCCTCGCGAGCCTCTTCATGGCTCTCGCCGCCGCCCTGAGGTGCCTAGAATGGGTTCCGGCCGCCGGGGAGGTTCCCAGTAACCGCAGGAGCCACCATTGATTTGGCGTCTGCTGGGTGCAAAGCCCAGCGCGCTAACCCTTTACTCGCGACCTTTCGCTTCACCTTCACAGCAGCCCTGCGAGGTGAGTGCTGTTATTAGTGCCATTTACAGGGGTGGAAACTGAGGCCGAGGGTAGGTGAAATGATTTGCTCCAAGTCACCCAGTGGGTGAGCGCGACTCCAGACTGAAAATTTTGACCGTTCTGCTTCACTGCCTCCCCGGAAGAGGCGGGCCCTGGCCAGATGGAACTCACCTGGCATTCCCAAGGTATCTGCACAAGTGGCTTTGGGAGTCACTTAATTCTTCAGGACCTGGGTTATTACAGGTTATAAGTGTGGGACCGTCGGATTCCATGTGGCTAAGATTCTTTCTATGTGATTATTGTGGTTAGAAATAGAATATGCTTAGAACAGTCTCGTTCAGCGGTCGGCAAACTTTTGTTGTAAATATATCAGTGTTTACATTGTTATATTGTAAGTATAATGAGTATAATAGTATTCATAATAGTAGTTTAGGCTTGGGGGGTCCATACTCTGTCTACTTAACTGTAGCGATGTAGTGTGGATACAGCCAAAGACAATACATAACAGACTAGCTGCGTCGCAATAAAATTTTAATTATGGGGACTGAAGTTTTAATTTTATATATTGTTAATATAATTTTCATGTGTCATGATTTTTTTCCCCAAATATTAAAAAATGTAAAAACCATTCTTTGCTCGTGGGCTGTACAAAAAGGGTGGGCTGGTTAGCTTGCAGAACCCTCATCTAGTACAAAGCCTCATACATGAGGGGAAACAGACTGAGAGACTGACATCTATGTCAAGTCAGTCACACAGCCAGGGCACTGCCACCACTGAGCTTAAGACATAGGCTTCCCACCTTCCAGGCCAGGAAACATCCCCAGTTATCACTCTGGATCAGGGTGCTGAGGTCTGAAGGTGTGCTACTCTTTATCGTGTTCTGAGGCCATGGAAACTATATTCTAAGGGGTTTGGAAACTTATTAGCTTAGACTAATAAGCCTGGTGAATGTGCTGCTATCTGAGGAAATGCAGCTGCTGGGCTGGGAGTCAGAAATGAATAGATATTTTTCTTTTTCATGATTATTCAATAGCTTTTTTTTGTGTATGTGACGGAGTCTTGGTCTGTCGCCCAGGCTGGAGTGCAGTGGCATGATCTCGGCTCACTGCAATCTCCGCCTCCCGGGTTCAAGCAGTTCTCCTGTCTCGGCCTCCCCAGTAGCTGGGACTACAGACACCCGCCACCATGCTTGGCTAATTTTTGTATTTTTAGTAGAGACGGGGTTTCACCGTATTGGTCAGGCTGCTCTCAAACTCCTGACCTCAGGTGATCCACCCGCCTCGGCCTCTGAAAGTGTTGGGATTACAGGCGTCAGACACCGCGCCCGGCCTCAATAGCTTTTTTTTTTTTTTAAGCTCCTTTTAGTGAGTTTCTTGGATTTATGGTGAACAATACATAAATGGTTACCATCCTCACATTGCTTACAGATGATAAATATATAATCAAAATGGTTATTTCTTTTTAAGCTTTTTTTTTTTTTTTTGAGATGGAGTCTCGCCTGTGGCCCAGGCTGGAGTGCAGTGGTGCGATCTCGCCTCACTGCAAGCTCCGCCGCCTGGGTTCACGCCATTCTCCTGCCTCAGCCTCCCTAGTAGCTGGGACTACAGGCGCCTGTCACCACACCCTGCTAGTTTTTTTGTATTTTTTAGTAGAGACGGAGTTTCACCGTGTTAGCCAGGATGGTCTTGATCTCCTGACCTCATGATCCGCCTGCCTCGGCCTCCAAAAGTGCTGGGATTACAGGCGTGAGCCACCATGCCCGGCCTCTTTTTAAGCTTTTTAAACTAATTTTAGATTTAGAGAAAAATTGCAACAATACAAAACGCTCTGTTATGTCCCTCACCCTGCTTTCCCTAATGTTAACATCTTACATAATCATACAATTATCAAGAACAGAAATCTAGTGTTGGTACAGTATTATTAACTACATTACAGATGTGATATGAATGTTACCATTTTTAAAATTAAGGTTGTGTTTTCATTCCAGGACCCTATCCAAGATCCCATGTTGCATTTAGTTATTTCTCCTTGGTCCATAACACTTCCTTAGTCTTTTCTTGTTTTCCTTGGCTTTGATGCTTTTAAAGAGTAGTGATCAGTTATTTTGTCTAACGTCTCTCAATTTAAAGGTTTGTCCAGTGTTTTCTAATGATTGGGGTGAGATTATGCATTGTGGGCCAGAATAACACAAAGACACATTATCTTTGTGTCTTTCTCAGTGCATCACATGGAGTCCAAGATATTGGAATGTCTTATTACTGGTGATATTTACCTTGATCTATTGGTGTACTTGGTGTCTACCAGGTTTCTACACCATAAAATTACTATCCCTTTCTAATTAATAAGTCTCTTGGGAGAGATACATTGAGAGGACACAAATTCTCGTTCTCCACAAATTTGCTCACTGACTTTAGCATCCATCTGCAGATCTTTGTGGTGTTTGCCTAAAGGTAATTATTTCTCTCTTTCCTTCTACATTATTAAGTCAAGTTCTACTGAAAGGAGAACTACCCTCTCTCTCTTTTATTTATTTATTTGATTATTTATGTGTCAGTGTAGGCCATGGATATGTATTATATTCTATGAGTTAAAATTCATTATCATCATTATTTTGTTGCTTACTGTTCCAGCATTGGCTATTTAGTTAGGATCTCCTTCAGGTTAGCTTCTGTGGCCTATCAACCGGCCCTCATTTTTTTTTTTTTTTTCCTTCAAGCACTTACTTACTTTATGGCACACCACAAGGTGTTCCAGGCTCATCTTGTGTTTTCTCTGACCCAACTCTGGAATCAGTTCTTTTTGTCTTTAGCCTATCCAGTCAAGATACCATTTTCTACAGTTACTTAGGTTAGTTCCTTTCTTCCTCATGCCTTTCAGAGTGGTTATGTTAGTTGTAATAGTTAGGTTCATTGTTAGTGTTTATATTTCATTTTGAGTTCCCCCTACATCCTAGCTGATTTTAGTTGTTTTTGCGGTATGAATTATGACTGATTTCTGAGAGTCAGAGCTACACACAAAGGTATACTCAAAGAAGTGTCTTTCCCTTCTTATGCCTACTGCCCTGTTCCCATTCACCCCTTCTTTTCACCGCTTTCCCACCTACCCTGTATAGCTAACTTTGGTATCTGGATTATCTCGTGTTTCTTTCGCACAAGTGAACAGTTAGTTGTGTATTTTTTCACATCCTCTTCTTTCTTATACAAAGATGACATGCTATATAGATAATTGTGTTTGCTTTTTTCACTTAATAGTATGTTTTAGGCCAGGCGTGGTGGCTCATGCCTGTAATCCCAGCACTTTAGGAGGCTGAGGTGGGCAGATTGCCTGAGGTCAGGATTTCAAGACTAGCCTGGCCAACATGGTGAAACCCCGTCTCTAGTAAAAATACAAAAAAATTAGCCGGGTGTGGTGGTGGCACCTGTAATCCCAGCCACTTGGAAGGCTGAGGCTGGAGAATCGCTTGAACCTGGGAGGCAGACGTTGCAGTGAGCCAAGATTGCACCACTGCACTCCAGCCTGGGTGACTGGCCGAGTGAGACTCCATCTCCAAAAAAAAAAAAAAGAATAGTGTGTCTTGAAAATCACCCCATATCTGTTCATAGAGATCTTCCTCATTCTTTGTTTTTTTTGAGACGGAGTCTCGCTCTTTTGCCCAGGCCTGAGTGCATTGGCGCTATCTCGGCTCACTGCAAGCTCTGCCTCCCAGGTTCACGCCGTTCTGCTGCCTGAGCCTCCTGAGTAGCTGGGACTACAGGCGCCCACCACCGCGCCTGGCTAATTTTTTTGTATTTTTAGTAGAGACGGAGTTTCACCGTGTTAGCCAGGATGGTCTTGATCTTCTGACCTTGTGATCCGCCCGCCTCAGCCTCCCAAAGTGCTAGGATTACAGGCATGAGCCACTGCGCCCGGCCCCTCATTAATTTTTAAAAACATCTTTATTGAGGCCAGGCATGGTGGCTCACGCCTGTAATCCCAGACTTTGGGAGGCTGAGATGGGCAGATCATTTGAGGTCTGGAGTTTGAGGCCAGCCTGACCAACATGGTGAAACCCCTTTCTACTAAAAATACAAAAAAAATTAGCTGGGCATGGTGGTGCATGCATGTAGTCCCAGCTACCCGGGAAGCTGAGGCAGGAGTATCGCTTGAACCCGGGAGGCAGAGGTTGCAGTGAGCCGAGATCGCGCCACTGCACTCCAGCCAGGGCGACAGGGCGAGACCCCGTCTCAAGAAAACACAAACAAGCAAAAACATCTTTATTGAGATATAATTTACATACCTTACAATTGACCGATTTAAGTATACAATTGAGTGGTTTTTAGTACATACACAGTTATGCAAGCATCATCGCAATACATTTTAGAACATTTTTATCACCCTTAAAAGAAACCCTGATCCATTAGCAATTAGCAGTTACTTCCCATCCTGTCTTCCCCCAGCTCTAGGCAACCACGAATCCACTTTCTGACTTTATAAATTTGCCTGTTTTGGACATTTCATGTAAATGGGATCATACAATATGTGGTATTTTGTTACTGGCTTCTTCCACTTAGGATAATGTTTTCATGGTTCATCCATGTTGTCAGTGTTTCATTATTTTTATGGCTGAATAATATTCCATTTTATGGATATACCACCTTTTGTTTATCCATTTATCAGTTGATGGATTTTGGGTTTCTACTTATGCATTATTTTGAATTATGTTGCTATGAACATTGCCTCATTAATTTTTACAGCTGCATATTACTTCATTATATGAATGTACCATAGTATGTACCATAGTACGTTATAATAGTTTATTCATCTACTCTCCTATCTATGGCCATTTAAGCTGCTTCCATTATCTTGCAGTTACAAACAGTGCTGCACGGTGAATAATTCTGTGCATATGTATTTTTGTATTGTTGGAGGTACATATTCAGGGTAGTTTCTAAAAGTGGAATTGCTGGGTTGAAAGGTAAATGCATATGTAGTTTTCTCAGATATAGTCAAATTTCCCTCCAGAAGGGTTGTACCAATTTCCAACAGTGTATGAGAATAGCGCCTGTTTCTCCACAACCTCGCCAACAGTGTGTGCTGTCATGCTTTAATTTTTGCAGTGAGAAATAGTGTCTAGTGTTGTTTTGTTTTAATATGCATATCTCTATGAATGATTTGAACATTTTTTCATATGTTTTCGAGCTAGTTGCGTCTTCTTTTGTGATTTATCTGTTCGTATTTTTTCTCCATTTGTCTACCAGGTTTTTGTTTTTCTGTTCTTTAGCTTTTTAAAAAAAATTGTGATAAAATATAAGCAACATACAATTTATCTTTTTTTTTTTTTTTGAGATGGAGTCTCCGTCACCAGGCTGGAGTGCAATGGCGCGATCTCGGCTCACTGCAACCTCCACCTCTTGGGTTCAAGCAATTCTCCTGCCTCAGCCTCCCGAGTAGCTGGGACTACAGGCGCGTGCCACCATGCCCAGCTAATTTTTTTGTATTTTTAGCAGAGACAGGGTTTCACTGTGTTAGCCAGGATGGTCTCCATCTCCTGACCTCCTCATCCGCCTGCCTCAGCCTCCCAAAGTGCTGGGATTACAGGCGTGAGCCACTGCGCCTGACCCAATTTATCATTTTAACCATTTTTTAAGTGTGCCATTTTGTGCCATTAAATACATCCACATTGTTATGCAGCCATCACCACCATCCATCTCTGGAACTTTTTTCATCTTTTCAAACTGAAACTCTGTATCCATTAAACAGGAATTCCCATTCTTCCCTCCCCTAGCCCTGTGGCCACTATTCTACTTTCTGTTTCTATGAATTTGACTACTGTAGGTACCTTATATACATGGAATCGTACAATATTTGTCTTTTTATGACTGGCTTATTCGACTTACTATAATGTCTTCAAGGTTCATCCACGTCGTAGCATATTTCGGAATTACCTTCTTTTTTGTGACATGTGTCAGGATTACCTTCCTTTTTAAGGCTGAATAATAAATGTTTCATTGTATGTATATACTACATTTTGTTTAGCCATTCATCTGTCATGAACAGTTGGGTTGCTTTCACCATTTTTTTTTTTTTCTTAGCTTCAGCTTAAAGGAGGCCACCTTTTGACTATTGTAAGTAACGCTGTGTCCCTCAGTTGTAAAACGTTATTTATTTATTTAAAATAGTATGGTGCTCTTGTCACCCAGGCTGGAATGCAATGGCGTGATCACAGCTCACTGCAGCCTCAACCTTCTACCTCAACTGCCCTGAGTAGCTGGGACTACAGATGTGTACCACCATGCCCTGGCTAATTTTTAAATTTTTTGTAGAGATGGAGTCTCTCTGTGTTGCCCAGGCTGGTTTTGAACTCCTGGCCTCAAGCAATCCTTTCACCTCGGCTTCCCAAAGTGCTGGGACTAAAGGTGTGAGCCACCATGCCCATCCTATTTCTCAGTTTTTAAGAGCTGTTTGTATATTAGGGATATTAGTCCCTTGTCAGTGGTATATGTTGCAAATATTTTCTCCCAATTTGTTAGCTTTTAATTTTTTTTCTGAGTTTTTAAATTTTTTTTTGTCATGCAAAAATTTTTAAATTTTTATGTAGTTAAATGTATCACTCTTTTACTGTTTGTGAATTTTAAATCATATTTGGCCCTTCTCTACTACTTAATACTAAGTGTTAATACAAAGGTTAAAGAGGAATTCACCAGTATCTCCTTTAGTAGTTGTATGGTTTCATTTTTTATCATTTAGATTTCTAATTCATTTGCAAGTTTATTCTTGTGAGTTATCTTTTTCCAACAGTGAATACTGTTCCAGCAGTATTTAATACAAAGTTCATCTTGACTCTAGTGATTTGAGATGCCATCTTTGCCATATTTTTTATTTCCATATGTACTTGAGTCTAATTCTGGACCTCATCTTTTTGTGTACATATGCAGCAGTACCTCACTGATTTCATTATGAAGGCTTTGTACAGTAGGTTTTAATGTCTGTTATACCTATCCCCCCTTACAGTTTTTTTTTTCATTGTTTTCCTAGTCTTAAATTTTTGTTTTTCCATATGAATTTTAGTATCAACTTGTCAATATTATCTTGTCAGTATTTGTATTGGGATTGCATTGAATGTATAAATTAACTTGGGAAGAACTGACATCTTTATATTTTTGAATCCTATCCAAGAACAGGGGATGTCATTTCATTTGTTCAAGTTAACTTTAGTGTCTTTTAATAGTGATTTAAACTTTTTCTTGCACAGTTTTAATTAACTTTATTCCTAAGTATTTAATGATCTTGTTGCTATTGCAAATGGGATTTTTCTCTACCATAATGTCTTCTTTTATGGTTTGTATATATGAAGGCTATTGATTTTTATGTATTAATCTTATATTGTGCAACTTCACTGAGTGTTTTTTTTTTGTTTTGTTTTGTTTTTTTGAGAAGGAGGAGTCTCACTCTGTCGCCCAGGCTGGAGTGCAGTGGGGCAATCTTGGCTCACTGCAACCTCCGCCTCCTGAGTTTAAGTGATTCTCCTGCCTCAGCCTCCTGAGTAGCTGGGATTACAGGCATGCGCCACCATGCCTGGCTGATTTTTTGTATTTTTGGTAGAGACAGGGTTTCACCATGTTGGTCAGGCTAGCCTCGAACTCCTGACTTCATGATCCTCCTGCCTTGGCCTCCCAAAGTGCTGGGATTACAGGCGTGAGCCTGTAATTTTTGTATTTTTGGTAGAGACAGGGTTTCACCGTGTTGGCCAGGATGGTCTCGAACTGCTGACCTCAAGCAATCCACCCACCTCAGCCTCGCAGAGCACTGGGATTACAGGCATGAGCCACCATGCCCAGCCCGCTGAGTTATTATTGAATAAATTTTATCATTGATTTTGGGGTTTTCCAGGTAGTATATCATATTATCTACAATTAGTGATAGCTTTTCTTTACCCTTTTTTTTTTTTTTTTTTTTTTTGAGACGGAGTTTCGCCCTTGTTGCCCAGGCTGGAGTGCAATGGTGCAATCTTAGCTCACCACAACCTCTGCTTCCTGGATTCAAGCAATTCTCCTGCTTCACCCTCCCGAGTAGCTGGGATCACAGGCATGCGCCACCATGCCCAGCTAATTTTGTATTTTTAGTAGAGATGGGGTTTCTCCATGTTGGTCAGGCTGGTCTTGAACTCCCGACCTCAGGTGATCCACTCACCTCAGCCTCCCAAAGTGCTGGGATTACAGGCGTGAGTCACTGCGCTTGGCCTTTACCCATTTTTATATCTCTAATTGATTTATCTCTTCTAATTTTATTGGCTAATATTGCACAGGTGGATAGTAGCAGAGATAGTGGACATTTTTGCTTTGTTCTTGATATTAATCTCTGAAATTAATGGACATGCCTCTGAAATAAGGTTTGCCCATGAAATAAGATTTTGGCTTTAGGACTAAGGTGTATTTATATATTAAAGTATCTCAATTTCTGTATTTTCCTGAGTATTTTTTATTATGAATAGATATTGAATTTTGTCAGACTTTCTCTTCTGTGGAGATAATCATGTAATTATTTTTCCCTTAGATGATTACATTGTGTTTTCACATGTGATGTGTGTTTTTTTGTTAGTATCTATTTTTTATTTTTTTATTTTTGATATGGGGTCTCACTTTGTCACCCAGGCCGGCATACAGTGGTGCAATTACTGCTTACTGCTGCCTCAACTTCTCAGGCTCAAATGATCCTCCTCCGTCAGCCTCCCAAGTAGCTGGGATTACAGGCATGTGCCACTATACCCAGCTAATTTTAAAATTTTTTTTGTAGAGATGAGGTCTCCCTATGTTGCCCAGACTGGTCTCAAACTCCTGCCTCAGCCTCCCAAAGTGCTGGGATTATAGGCAGATTACAGTCATGAGCCACCATGTCTGTCCGTTAGTATTTCTTTAAATTTCTCCAACATTTTCATTGCATTTCCTTTTATCTGGAAGTTGTTTATCAGGAGATTCTCAAATTTTTAGATAGACACACCTTTCTTCTGTTGGTGGTGATGGTCATGTTAGTAAATTCTAGTTTTAAGCATTATGATTGGCAAGTGTTGTTTTTAGTATCTTTACTTGATGGAAGATGTTTTCTTTGTAACATGAGCAGTTTTTGTGTGTGTGTGTGAATGTGCTGTGAGCACTGGAGAAGAATATATCATTTCTGTTATCAAGGTGTGGAGTTTGATATACATCTATATCATCTCCTCTATTATGTTGTTTAGATCAATCATCTATCTCCTCATTTTTTCTCCACTTGATTTGTCTTTAAAAAAATTTTTTTTTTTGAGACAAGGTCTCACTGTGTATCCCAGGCTGGAATGCAGTGGTGTGATCATGGCTCACTGCAGCCTTGAACTCCTGGGTTCAAGTGATCCTCCCACTTCAGTCTGCTCAGTAGCTGGGACTACAGGTGCATGTCACCATGCCTGGCTAATTTTTATTTTATTTATTTATTTATTTATTTATTTATTTTAGAGATGGGGGTCTCACTATCTTGCCCAGGGTGGTCTCGGACTCCTGGAGTCAAAGGATCCTCCAACCCCAGCCTCCCAAAGTGCTGGGATTACAGGCATGAGCCACCAAGCCTGGCCATCATTTTAAAATATTTTTGTAGAGACAGGGTCTCGCTATGTTGCCCAGGCTAGTCTCGAACTCTTGGGCTCAAGCCATCTTCCTGCCTTGGCCTGCCAAAGTGTTGGGATTACAGGTGTGAGCCACAGTGCCCGATCAATTTGTCTTTTTTAAAAAATTATTTATTTATTATTTTTTCAAGAGATGGGGTCTTGCTGTGTTGCCCAGGCTGGACTTGAACTTCTGGGCCTTAGCCTTCTGAGTAGGTGAAATTACAGGTGCACACTGCCATACTTGGTGCGTGATCTGTCTTGTTTTGAGATTGGTTTGAAGCCTCTAATTTTTAGGGTGTTACTGTTTATGTGTCCTTGCATCTCCTTTGGGTTATTCTTTGTTTTTTGTTTTTGTTTTTGTTTTGGAGACAGAGCCTCACTCTGTTGCCCCAGGCTGGAGTGCAGTGGCTCTGCCTCCCAGGTTCAAGCGATTCTCCTGCCTCAGCTTCCCAAGTAGCTGGGATTATAGGCACATGCCACCATGCCCAGCTATTTTTTGTATTTTTAGTAGAGATGGGGTTTCACCATGTTGGCCAGGCTGGTCTCGAATCCCTGACCTCAGGTGATCTACCCACCTTGGCCTCCCAAAGTGCTGGGATTACAGGTGTGAGCCACCGTGCCCGGCCAGCATATTCTTGACTGTCATATCATCAGTGTGAATTGTGCCTTTGTTACATTTAATACTTTTGGGCTTGAATTCTACTTTGATGTCTATCCCTGTGCTATTTTTTTAACAAATTGTATTTCCTTTTATTAGAATTTTTTTATACTTATTATATTTAATTAAATTATTTGACCTTTTTTGGAGTTATAGTTCTGTGACTTTTGACACATGTGTAGACTTGTTACCACCACCATCATTACCACTATCAGGATAAGGAACAGTCCATTGCTTATGGCACCCCTTTACAGACACCTTCCTTTACCCCGGGCTGCCCCTGATGTGTTCTCCATCACTATAGTTTTGTCATTTCAAGAATGTCATGTAAATAGAAATATAATAGTGTACAACCTTTTGAGACTGGCTTTTCTCACTTAGCATAATGCCTTTGAAATTCACCTCAGTTGTTTCATATATCAATTGTTTGTTCCTTCACATTAGTAGTAGTATTCCACTGTATGATATATCACAGTTTATCTACTCACCTAATGAAGGATATTTGAGTTGTTTCCAGTTTTTGGTGATTTGAGTGGAGCTGTAAACATTTTTATACAAGTTTTGCGTGAACATTTCTCTAGGATAAATAACTAGGAGTGAGATTGATGTATCATATGCTAGTGTATGTTGAGTTTTATAAGAAACTGTTTCCTAGCATGGTTGAACCATTTTCCATTTCTATCAGCAGTGTATGATTCTTCCAGTTGCTCTGTGTTGGCATTATCAGTTTTAAAAAAAATACAGCTATTTTAATAGGTGCATATGGTAGCTCATCATGGTTTTAATTCATATTTCTCTAATGATGAATGAGGTTGAGCATCTTTTAATTTACTTACTTGTCTTTGGTGAAGTATCTGTTCAAGTCTTTTGCCCATTTTTTAATTGGTCTTTTTTTATTGTGCCAAAATTTGTATAACATAAAATTTACCATTGTAACCATTTTAAGTGAACAATTCAGTGGCATAAAGAACATTCACAACATTGTATAACTGTGCCACTATCTATTTCCAAAAAATTTTTATCATACCAAACAGAAACTTTGTGTTTATTAGGCAGTAACTCTTGATTCCTCCCTTCTTGCAGGCTGTGGTACTTTCAGTCTCTAGGTACCTTGTATATCAAACAATATTTGTACTTTTGTATATGGCCTATTTTACTTAACATAGTGTTTTCAAGGTTCATTCATGTTATAGAGCGTGTATCACAATTTCATTCCTTTTTATGGCTGAATACTATTTCATTGTATTTGTATACCACATTTTGTTTATCCATATATTGGTGGACACTTGGTTTGTTTCTACCTTTTGGCTATTGTGAATAATGCTGCAGTGAACATGGGTGAACAAGTATCTGTTCAAGTCCTGTTCTTTCAGGTAAAAACCTGAGTGGAATTGCTGGGTCATGTAGCAATTACATGTCTGACTTTTTGAGGAACTACTAAACTGTTTTCCACAGGGGCTGGACCATTTTACATTCCTACCAGCAGTACATGAGTGTTTGAGTTTTTCTACATCCTTGCCAACACTTGTTATTTTCCATTTCCTTTCTGTTTTTTTTTTTTTTTTGATAATAGCCATTCTAGTGGATGGAAATAGTATCTCACTGTAGTTTTGATTTACATTTCCTGGATGACTAATTTACAATTCCCTGATAAGCATCTTATGCACTTACAGGTGTTTTTATATCTTCTTTAGAGAAAATGTCTTTTGAAAGTCATTTACCTGTTTTTTTTTTTTTTTTTTGAGATGGAGACTTGCTCTGTCACCCAGGCTGGAGTGCAGTGGTGCGATTTTGGCTCACTGCAAACTCTGCCTCCCGGGCCCAAGCAGTTCTCATGCCTCAGCCTTCTGAGTAGCTGGATTACAGGTGCATGCCACCATGCCCAGCTAATTTTTGTATTTTTAGTAGAGATGGGGTTTCACCATGTTGGCCAGGCTGGTCTCGAACTTCTGGCCTCAAGTGATCTGCCTGCCTCAGCCTCCCAAAGTGCTAGGATTACAGACGTGAACTACCATGCCCAGTCATTTACCCATTTTTAAATTGACTTGTTTGTCTTTTTGTTGTTGAATTGTAGGAGTTCTTTATATATTCTGGATATTAATCTCTTATTAGGTATATGATTTACAGATATTTTCTTCCATTCTGTGTGTTGTCTTTTCACTCTTTTGATAGTGTCCTTTGCATAAGTTTTTTTTTATTATTATACTTTAAGTTTTAGGGTACATGTGCACATTGTGCAGGTTAGTTACATATGTATACATGTGCCACCTTTGCATAAAAGTTTTACATTTTGATGAAGTCTAATTTATCTATTTTTCCTTTTGTTTCCTGTGCTTTTGGTGTCATGCTTAAGAGGCTATTGCCAGATCCAAGGACATGAAGATTTTTCCATATGTTTTTTCCTAAGAATTGCTTCTCTCTTGCTGCTTTCAAGATCTTCTCTTTGGTTTTGGTCTTAATAAGTTGACTATAATGTGTCTCAATGTGGATGTCTTTGAATGTGTACTTCTTAGAGTTCATTGAACTTCTTGGATATGTATGTTAATGTCTTTAATTGGATTTGAGGAGTTTTCAGCCATTATTTCTTCGAATAATTTTTCTACCCCTTTCTCTCTTCTCCCTCAGATACTCATATGATACATACGTTAGTTTTCTAGATGGTATCCCCCATATGTCCCTTTGTCTCTATTCATTTTTCTTTATTCTTTTTATTTTTCTCACACTGGATAATTTCAATTGCCTTTCCTTCACATTTGCTGACCATTTATTTCACCTGCTCACATTTGTTTTTGAATTTTCAGTTGTATTTTTAGTCTTCAGAATTTTTGTTTGATTTCTTTTTAGAATGTCTGTCTCTTTAGTGATAATCTCATCTTGTTCTTACATTATTTTCCTTATTTCCTTTATTATTTTGTTCATCTATCCTGATTTCCTTTAGTTGATTCAGTGTATTTAGGACAGTTAATATTTTTGACTAGTAATTTCAGTGTCTGGTCAGGAATATTTTCTATCAAATTCAGTTTCTCAGGGATGGTTTCTATCAAATTCCTTTTTCCTGTGAATGTGCCACATTTTCTTTTTTCTTTGTATTCTTTGTAATTTTTTTGTTTAGAATTGTACATTCTAAGTATTATAGTATGGATAATGTTGGAAGTCAGATTTCTGACTTTTTCTTGATGAGGGCTGCAGCCATCAATTTTTGACTTTTTCAAACTATTTTTGCAAAATGTATTCCTTGTTGTTTGTGGGCACTGTAGATTCTGTTCCATTATTGCTTTGGTCAGCCAGTGACCTGACAACGATTTCCTTAAATGTCTGATTCAAAAGGGGGGAAAAGGTGTTCCATCTCTTTAAATCTTCTGATAGAAGCCACCTGTGAAAACATCGATAGCCTGAGAAGGCCAAAACCAAGGCAAGTATATACCAGTTCTACAGGGATCTGCCAGACCAACCAAAGTGCACAAACCCACATTTTTGTAGGTTTGGAACCAGCCAGCCACTTTAGGAACATGAGCTGCTATCCCTATAGCCGTGAGTGGTGGGGCCGAGGAATGGGGGATGGTAGCTGAGTCAAGTTATTCTTTTACCAAATATCAGCAGCCTCTGCTCATCAAACGCTCTGCTGGTTGTTTTAAGTGTTCAGTCAGGTTGCAAAGTTTTGTTTTGTTTTGTTTTGCTTTGTTTGAGACAGGCTCTCACTCTGTCACCCAGGCTGAAGTGCAGTGGTGCAATCTCAGCTTACTGTAGCCTCGACCTCCCAGGCTGAAGTTATCCTCCCACTCAGCCTCCCAAGTATCTGGGACTACAGGTATGTGCCACCACGCCCAGCTAATTTATTTTTTTGAGACAGGCTTTCACTCTGTTGCCCAGGCTGGAGTGCGGTGGCACAATCTCAGCTTACTGCAGCCTCAACCTCCTGGACTCAAGTGAGCCTCCCAACCTCAGCCCCCAAGTAGCTGGGACAACAGGCATGTGCCTCCACGCCCAGCTAATTTTTTTGTATTTTTTTGTAGAGACAGGTTTTCACTATGTTGCCCAGGCTGGTCTCGAACTCCTGAGCTCAAGTGATCCACCCATCTCTGTCTCCCAAAGTGCTAGGATTATAGACTTGATCCACCGTGCCTGGACTAATTTTTTTTATGTTTTGTAGAAATGAGGTCTCACTCTGTTGCCCAGGCTGGCCTCAAACTCCTGGGCTCAAGCAATCATCCTGTGTTGGCCTCCCAAAGTACTGGGATTATAGGTGTGAACCACCATGCCTGGCCAGGTTCCAGAGTTTGAAACAGTAGATTTTGATGATTATTTTCCTAGTTTACTGGTTGTTTTGGTGGAAGGACTGGCCTTTTCATTCTTGTAGCAGTGTCTTTTGTAAAGCAAGAGTTTTTAAATTTGGAAGTTCAGTTTATTGAGTTTTTTGCTTATGGATTGTGTTTTTTTGTGTTGTCTGAAGGCTTGTCTAACCCTAGGTTTCAAGGATTTTCTCCTGTGTTTTCTTTGTTTTGTATTTTATGTTTAGAAATGATCCATTTTGAGTTATTTTTGTATTACATGTGAATTTTTGGTCAAGGTTCTTTTTCTTTTTTCTTTTTGAATATGGATGTTCAGTTGTTCCAGAACCATTTGTTGCAAAGAAGATTCTTTCTCCATTGAATTGCCTTTGCACCATAGTCAGTAATAAATTGGCCATTTTCATTTGGGTTCTTATGGACTCTGTATTTTGTTTCATTGATTTATGTGTCTGTTCATTTACTAACACTACGCTGCCTTGATTATTACAGCTTTATTGTAAGTTTTTAAATTGTGTAGTGTGATCCGTCCAATATTACTATTCTTTTCAAAACTGGGTCATTCTAGTACCTCTCTGGCCTTCCATTAAATCTTTCTGTCAGCTTATCTATAATTACAAACAGACCCTGCTGTGATGTTTATTGGGATTGCACTAAATCTGTAGGTCTGTTTGGGGGAAAATTGACATCTTTACTACGTTGAATCTTCCAGTTCATGAACGTGGTATGTCTTTCCATTTGTTTAGGTCTACTTTGAGTTATTTCACCACTGTTTTCTTGGTTTCAGAATATAGACTTTGTACATATTTTGTTATATTTATACATAATTTTTGGAGCTATTGTAAATGATATTCTTTTTTTCAATTTTGATTTCTAGTGTTTATTGCTAGTATGCCAAAATACAATTACTTTTATGTGTTGACCTGTACCCTATGACTTTGCTAAACACACTTAGAAGTTCTAGGGCTTTATTTTCTAGATTACTTGAGATTTTCTATTAAAGGCAATCATGCTATCTCTGAAAAGGGACAGTTTTATTTTTTTCTGTGTAATCTCTTTCCACTTAACTTATTTTTCTTGCCTTAACGTAGTAGCTAGGGCTTCCAGTATATTGTGGAATAGGACAGATGACAGTGGATATCCTTGCCTTGTTTCTTGATCTTGGAGGGAAATTAAGTATGCTGTTAGCTGTAAATACCTTTTATTAGATTGCTATGGTTTGAATGTATCCCCCACAGTTTATATGTTGGAAATGTAATCCCCGATGCAACAGTGTTGACAAGTGGAACCTTTAAGAGTTGATTAGGTCATGAGGGATCTGCCTTTATGAGTGGATTAATGTTGTTATTGTGGGAATAGGTTCATTATTGCAAGGATGGGCTTGTTACAGAAGTGAGTTCATCCCCCTTTTGCTTTGTCATGCTCTGTCACCCTTCTGCCTTCCACCACGCAGTGATGCAGTAAGGCCTTTGCCAGGGACTGGCACTGGCGCCATGCTCTTTGACTCTCCAGTTTCCAGGACTGTGAGCCAATACATTACTGTTTTTTTATAAATTACCCAGGCTCAGATATTCTGTTATAGCAGCACCAAATTGACTAAGATACAGATTGAGGAGGTCTCTTCCACTTTGGGTCTACTGGCAGGTTTTTTTTTTTTTTTTAATCATTACAGTCATGCTTCAGAGATATTGTGGGTTTGGTTCCAGACCACTGCAATAAAGTGAATATCTATCACAATAAAGCAAGTCACACAAATTTTTTGGTTTCCCAGTACATATAAAAGTTAATGTTTATACTGTACTATAGTCTATTAAGTGTGCAGCAGCATTATATCTAAAAAAATGTACATACCTTAGTTAAGAAATACTTTATTGCTAAAAAATGCTGACACAGAAACCCAAAGTAAGCACATGCTCTTGGAAAAATGACACTTATCAACTTTCTTGACAGAGGGCTGCCACAGACTTTCAATTCATCAAAAACACAGTACCTGTGAAGCTCAATAAAGTAAAGCACAGAAAAATGAAGTGTGTCAAAAAAACGGGGACTGTTAAAGTCCTATTTCAGCTGAGATGGGAATGCTCCTCCTCATATGGGAGTGCTGCAGTCCATGGTGTTAACAGAACCATCAGTGAGCCATGTCTCTGCAGGCTGCCTCTGCATTGAGGTACTTCTGAAGCTTGCCCTGTCCTTCAAAGGTCATCCTGTGAATGATGGATGCTGGTCGTGGAGACAGATTTGACTGAAAAGTTAAATGTGTCCTGTCCTCCAGTCGTTTTTTTCCAGCCCTTGTTCTGTCTTTGTTATGGAGAGGTGCAGTTATATGACTATTCCATCCTTAGGAATATGGTTACAGGGCTCAGCTTCCTTATCTCTAATATGAGGATGCACGTTTGTTCTGCACAGGAAGCACTTTGTTTTCTGCTTGACTTGTGGTACTTCTCCCTGTGTGGAGGGTATGACTGAATAACAGGTGAGCTGTCTAGAAACCACTCATGTACTCACTTGTCTCTTCCTTCATGGGATTTGGTACCAGATATAGTGGTACAAAGATAAATAGGACAGGACTGCTGCCTTTGGGAAGTTTACAAGGCTATTAAGAGGGACAGACCCAGAGGCAGGGTGATTTCCACTGAAGAGGTGAGGGCGTGTAGAGGGGACATTTAGAAAGAACCATCTCTTGCTGTGCCAAATCAGTGTAAGATTTTTAGTTTTAAAAAGATGTTTTATTTGTATATCTTAGGAAAAATTCTTGCAGGTACTCGATATTTAAAAACTCAAGGCCAGGTACGGTGGCTCATACCTATAACAGCACTTTGGGAGGCCGAGACAGGTGGATCGCTTGAGGCCAGGAGTTTGAAACCAGCCTGGCTAACATGGTGAAACCCTGTTTCTACTAAAAATACAAAAATTAGCCAGACGTGGTGGAGCATGCCTGTAATGCCAGTTACTCAGGAGGCTGAGACATGAGAATCACTTGAACCCAGGAGTTGGAGGTTGCAGTGAGCCTCAAGCCAAGGCCTCAAGCCGAGGCGCTTGAGCTAAGGGTTCAAGACCAACCTGGACAACATAGTGAAACCCCGTCTCTACAAAAAAACAATTAAAAATTTAGCCAGGCATGGTGCCATGCATTTGCAGTCCCAGCTACTGAGGAAGCTGAGATGGGAAGATTGCCTGAGCCCAGGAGGCTGAGGCTGCAGTGAGCTGAGGTGAGATTGTGCCACTGCACTCCAGCCTGGGCAACAGAGTGAGACCCTGTCTTAAAAAAAAAAAAAAGGTAGTTGCTAGTAAAGGGGATTATACAGTACATGTTCAAAGCCCCCACAGTCTTCCCAATGTGTCCATTATTCTGGCTTCTTCTTAATTTTGCTACTGGAAATTTTGGAGTAGCTGAGGAAGAGTGGTAATGATGGAGTGGAAATAGAAGGCAGTGGGCAGAAGGGGTGCTGGTCTCATGGACCTAATGTATGTGATGAGTCTATATGAGAATCATTTTTTAGGTCCTCCTTGATGAAATGTTGTGTAGACAGTAAAACTGTATACCTACAAGTATGCCTCAGTTCAGTATGTGTCTGTGCCCAGGAGACACATTGAAAAGCAGTGCCCAGCTTAAAACTTGGGTTCTGCTGCCCACCAGCTGGGCAGCCTGAGGCAAATCACCTAATGTGGCAAGCCTGAGGTACCTCCCTATAAAATGGGAGCTGGTCTTTGTGAGTTTTTGATTAGCATGTAATACTTGGGCATTGAATAGCTTTTTGCTGGTACTTTTATTAGAGAATTGGAAATTTTGTTTTCTGCTTTATGGAGTGATGTTGATGATGCATAAGTGATGGCCCAACAGCCTGAGCAAATACAATTCATTCTATGGCCATCAGCAAACCTGTTCGGAGCTCTTGCAGGGCATCAGTTGTGGCTCTTAGCTGAAGCATAATAGCTCACAGCTGTGCATGTCCAGGGGCAGGCAGGAGACTCTTTGCCAAGGCATGTCACTTTTTGCTGTGCTAGAAAGAGTACTGGGCTTTGAGTCCTATTTTTGTCTCTTTTTAGCATTATGACTTTGGGCAGGTCAGCTAGTCTCCCTAAGCCTTGGTTTCCTAATCTGGAAAATGGGGATGATAATGCCTATTTTGTAAGGCTGCATTAAATTCAAGTGAGATAATGTGAATGTTTTTTGTAAATGTCTAGAATGGACTGGAGATTTGGAGAGGTGCCAAGTGCTGCTGTTTTTAGATTATGTTAAAGCCAGCACAGGTGCCCTTTTAGTGGGGAGAGTTGACTTGAGTTTTAACATAGAACAATTTTGAAAATAATTAGGAAGCCTGAAATTTGTATTTGTTCTCCTACACTGTGGACTGTTTTCAGGGTGTTTGGGTTCTGCTGATCATGGTACTCAGGGAGCTGTTGCTTCAGGGAATCCAGGTGCCTTCTTTATGGAGGAGGTGGGAGGGATTGGGCTGGGGCAGGGACTCAGACAGCATATGGGGCCAGACACCCCACTCTGGGGTTTCTCACTGTTTTTTTTCTCCAACTTGCCTAGTTATTTAGTCATTCATCTGTCCTGAGAGGCCATCTCCTGTCAGCTCTGCGATTGGACTTGCACCCACCATAGTCCTGGAGACAAAGAAGCATATGCCCCAGGGGAAGGCACAGGCACACCTGGCACCATCCTGGTAGTGGTTGGATGCGTTCCTTTGAGACATTACTTAGGAAGCAGATGAGCTTTCTTCCTTGTGGAATAGGTTGGCCTTGGCATGATGGCTGTATTGATGTTCTCCCACCCATGCACATGGACCCTGCCACCGCCACACAGAGACCTGATCCTTCAGCCATTAATGGGCCCCTCCCTTGTTTTTCCCTAGGAGGATCCAGTTGGCATCTAGGAAGACTTGCCATGACTTAGAGCTAGCACCTGTCCTGCAGAAAGTGGGTTGAGAGGCCTGTGTCTTGGCATAAGTGCCACTCTCTGATTTTTCTCCTGCCTCTGTGGGGTGGCAGGGGGCAGGAGAAAAGTCAGTGTGGGTGTGACATGGGGAATCCCAGCTAAGTCTGCTGGTCTCTGGTCAGAGGAGCTCCACGCTAGTCAAGCTATTGTCGCCATTTTATATACAAGGACACCAAGGGTTGTAAAGGATCAGGGAGTCAGGTATCTGAGACACAACTCAGCCACACTCTAAAATCTTCCTATTCCAAATCCAGTGTCCTTTCCATTTTTCCTTCTTACAACCCCAGGTCTAGGTAGGACAGCTGATTTTTACAGTAAGATAGTGGTGAAAAAAAATCGACCAATGGGTAGTTCCTGAGTGACTGCTCTGTAAGTGAAGGCAGCAGTTCAGACGGAGGCTATGTGATGCTCAGTGGGATTAGAGGTGTTTTCGGATTCAGTGCACAGAGCCCAGTGGGTGAGCAGCAGAGAGTGGCTGTGAAGTGGGGGTTTGAGAGGCTCTCCCACTTCTTCTAATCTCCAGTGGGCTCCATAGCTGGCCCCTGGGGCTATAAGTTCTGCTTACTGGGAGTCATCAGGGTGTGGCTTGAGCTGCAGGTCTGGCCATGGGCTGTCGGCCTGCCTTGAGGATGACCAGAGCCTATCTGAGACTTTATTTGGAGTAATGTCTTTGTATTTTGAAAACAAGTTCAACTTTGTTCCTAATTGGAAACTATTCTATTGATTGTTTACTTCTGGATATTTAAAGAAATGGTAAAATATGCAAACAAAATTTACCATTTTACCCACTTTTTAAGTGTACAGCTCAGTGGCATTATGTACATTCACATTGTTGTGTTACCATCACCACCATCCGTCTCCAAAACTCTCTTCATCTTGAAAAGTTGAAATGCTATACCCATTAAACAGTAACTCTCTATTGCCCTCTCCCTCTCTGGCAACCACCATTCTACTTTCTGTCTGTATGAATTTTCCTATTCTATTTTCCACCTATAAGTGGAATCATATAATATTTGTTCTTTTGTGTCTGGCTTATTTTACTTAGTGTAGTTTTTAAAGTTTATTTCATGTTGTATCATGTGCTAGAGTTTCCTTCCTTGTTAAGTTTGAATAGTATTCTGTTGTATGTATACACCACATTTTGTTCATTCATCTGTTGTTGGACACTTGGGTTGCTTCTTACCTTTTGGCTATTGTGAATAATGCTGCTATGAACATGAGTGTACAAGTGTCTGTTCAAGTTCCTGCTTTCATTTATTTTGTGTATATAGCCAGATGTGGAATTTCTGGGTCATGTAGTAATTCTGTATTTAATTTTCTGAGGAACTGCCATACCTTTTTCCATAGTAGCTGCACCATTTTACATTCTCACCAGGAATGTACAAAGACTCCAGTTTCTCCAGGTCCTCATCAATACTTGTTATTTTCTGGCTTTATTTTGCTTTGATAACAGCCTAGATGGAGGGTTTTAATGCTATAGTTTCTACTTTTTTTCATATTGTATAGTGGTCCCAGTGTCCATTTTGGCATAGCTTATGATAAAGTTGCAGTTTCTGGCCAGGCACGGTGGCTCACTGTAATTCCATGCCTGTAATCCCAGCACTTTGGGAGGCCGAGGTGGGTGGATCACCTGAGGTCAGGAGTTCAAGACCAGCCTGGCCAACATGGTGAAACCCCGTCTCTACTAAAAATACAAAAAATTAGCCAGGCGTGGTGGCAGATACCTGTAGTCCCAGCTACTCAGGAGGCTGAGGCAGGAGAATCACTTGAACCCGGGAGGTGGAGGTTGCAGTGAGCCGAGATCGCGCCACTGCACTCCAGCCTAGGCAACAGGGAGAGACTCCGTCTCAAAGAAACAAAAACAAACACAAAAACTGCAGTTTCCAAACTTTTGATTAGCAGTATTCTTTTTTTTCTAAATGTGGAACCCAGGAGATAAAACAGCTATCAGTCTAGGAAAGGTTTGAGTCTTCTTTGTCTGTGAGAAAGTACTTCCTTCCTTGCATGAACCCTTAAGAGAACTCAGAGCCTATTGTGAAAGCCTGTGCTAGAAGTCATTGCTGTAAGCACTGGTGACAGTGGCAGTCATTTTAAATTTATTTTATTATTATTTTTAATAGAGACAGGGTCTCACCTTATTGCCCAGGCTGGTCTCAAACTCCTGGGCTCAAGCAGTCCTTCCGCCTCAGCCTCCACAAGTGCTGGGATTACATGAGCCACTGTGTCCAGCCCCTAGCAGTTATTTTAATTGATAAAAGTGGAGCACGTGTTCAATCTGTCTGTTTGAGGCTTATCCCACTGCCTGCTGGGCCCTTCCAGCCCCTTCTGCCAGCCTCTCAGCTAGGACTTTTAATGGGTCCTCCTTCTGCCCTCCCTGACGTATTTGGTAGTGTCCATATCCCCATCCCAGTTCCTCGGGCTAGCCTCCCAGGTGTCAGGTCCTGTGAGTCTACCTCCTAGTGGGATTCCCCTTCATCCCTGCTGTCACGGGTCCATCTGGGATCCTGGCATCTTTTTAAAAATAAGAGCTTTATAATTTACATGCCATGTAGTTCCCCTAAAGTGTACAAATTCAGTGGTTTTTAGTATATTAACAGAGTTGTGTAACCACCACCACAATCAGTTTTAGAACATTTTTGTCATCCCAGAAAGAAACCCTAAACCCCTTGGTAGTTGCTCCCCAGTTGTCCTTCTCCCCAAGCCCACTAAACCAGCGGTTCCCATCCATTTGGCACCAGGGACTGGTTTCTTGGAAGACAATTTTTCCACGGACCAGAGGCAGAGGGCAGGGATAATTTCTGGATGAAACTTTCACTTCACATCATCAGGCATTAGTTAGATTCTCATAAGGAATGCACAACCGAGATCCCTCGCATGCACAGTTCACAATAGGGTTTGTGCTCCTATGAGAATCTAATGCTCCTGCTAATCCGACAGGAGGCAGAGTTCAGGCAGTAATGCTTGCTCACCTGCCGCTCATCTCCTGTTCTGTGACCCAGTTCCTAACAGCCCATGGACCAGTACTGGTCTGTGGCCTGGGGGCTGGGGACCCCTGCACTAAACTATTTTCTATCTCTATAGATTTGCCTATTCTGGACATTTCATATAATTGGAGCCAGAAGATACATGCTGTTTTGTATATGACTTCTTTCATTTAACATAATGTTTTCAAGGTTCTTCTGTGTTGTAGCATGTATCAGAACTTTATTCCTTTTTATGATTGAATAATAAATACTCCTTTATATGGACATACTTCATTTTATTTATCCATTCATCAGTTGGTGGACATTTAGGTTATTTCCACCTTTTAGCTTTTAGAAATAATGCCTCTGTGAACATTCATGAACAAGTTTTGGCGTGGACATGTTTTCATTTCTTTCGGGTAGATACACATAGGAGTGGAATTCCCTGGTCATATGCTAGCTCTGTTTAACATTTTGAGGAACTAGCAGACTGTTTTCCACAAGGGTTGCACCAGTTTACATTCCCAGCAACAATGCATGAGATTCTAAATCTCCACATCTTTGCCAATCCTGTCATCTTTTGCAGCCTTCAGACTAGTCTGCCTATCTCTAATTATTTTTCTATTATCTTTCTAAAACATAGGCAAAACATTTTGTTCTCCCTAAAACACCCATTGATTCCCTGTTGCCTACAGATAAAGTTCATGGCCTCTGTGTTGTGACTTGGCCCTCAACTACCTTTCCATCCTCCATTCACATCCCTGCTCTAAGGCCTTGTCTTCTAGTTTTCCCATCACACCTCGCTCTCCCTGCCTCTTTGCTTCACTGTCTTCCACTGCAGTGTATTCCATTCTTCAAGGCTTGATGCAGTAACTTACTCCTTTGCCTTCCTTAATCGCTTTGAATTGTTCTTTGCTGCCTTTAGATGTTGCCTGTGTTTCTTTTCGTATCATTCAGGTTTTGAAAAAAATAATAGGCTTGTTACCTCTGCTAGCAGTGATCCCTGGGGGCAAGGATTGTTCTCACTCTTTTGTGTGCCTGGCACCTGATGCATTGCCAGGAAATGATGAATGCTATCGTAAGGGACCAAGGAGCTCCTTGTGTGTTAGACCACACCGCTGTCCCAAGGCAGCTCTTCACTGGCCTGTCTGCATAGAGCTCAGGGAAGGACTGGTTCCTGGTGGACCTTGGCACTGTGACCTTCCTGGCTCTTCATAGGCCTTGTCTCAGTTTGTCCTATTTCCTTTCTAGGAGAGTTGTGGACTGGGGCAACCTTTGCCAGTGATGAGAAGTGATGCTGCGTGGCAGTGCTGAATCTCTCTGAATATGGTAAGGACTGATGCCTGCCTATTTTGCGGACCTCAGTGTTCTTTTGTTACTTTACTCCTAGGGGCGAGGGGCATTTTCCTGTTAGACTCTGAAGGCTCTTATTATGGAGTAGCCTTCCTCCCAGGAAGGCTGTTGGCACCTTTGAGGGTGTGAGATTGCTTGCCTGGTGGTTGAAGCGGCTTGCAGGACCTTGTCACAGTTGCTGGAAAGACATAAAGTTAACATGTTTTGTTGAAATCTGTTGTTCCATTACCTGGGTCTTCTACTGTGTTGAGCTGTTGCTGGGGTGTCCCCAGTGTCTGTTGCTTTTGCAGTGGACAGTACCCAGGACATACTTTCTGCACAGATTGGCATAACCCTCCCCCCTCACCCCCCCACCCCCCGCCCTTCCTTTTTTTTTTCTTTAGAGGATGATTTTTTTGTTCATTCCCCACATCTGAGAAGGCCATAGCTTTTCAAGGTAGAATAGATCATATGCTGGAGCAGAATTGTATTCATCTGTGGGTATTTGAAGAGATGAGTGACATCTCAAAGCAACTTGTCTCTTCCACCAAACCCCTGTTTCTAGATTCGAATTGCAGCCTTAAATGCCAGCTCCACCATTGAGGATGATCATGAAGGAAGCTTTAAAAGTCACAAAACCCAGACAAAGGAGGCTCAGGTACGTAATGCGAGGTCTTCTCTGTAGGTGGACCTTCTCATTTCTATAGAGGGAACCTCATTTTAAATACATTTAGGCATCTCCTCAGTGGGGTTTTAGGGGGAAATTCCATTTTGAAAGATGGCTAGCTCTCCATCTCCTGTTAAACCTGTTTTACTTAGGAGACGATCATATTGAGGAGAAATTTATATTTATCAGTGTATGTGAAGGCCAGCTCAGCCCCCAGGCCCACTTCCATGCACCCCATTCTTTGTGCAGCCCTCAGGAGTTGGGATACCCAGGGAATGGTAGAATATTAATGGTAGATGGTGTTTCGAGGTTCCCTAGTGTATTGCCCTCACTTTACAGTGTGATGAGACTCTTGAGGGGAGCAGCCTAGACTGGGATCACCCTCCAGGTCAGTGAGGGAGCCAGGTCCAACCTCAACTCCTAGATTGTTGGTCACTCCTCTTTCCCATGAGGCCTGGCATCTCTTCCATTTCTGCCTTCTTCTTTCCATCCATTCATCTCCATACCCTTGTCCTATCCTAGTGTAATAAGAGTTTGCTCCTGCCTTTGTTTTCCCTGAAATAAACATATGCCTTCCCTTCCACCCCCCTGCATTTTATGGTAGAAATCAGGACAGTTCCAGAGCTGTCTCAGAAGTCTACTAGTCACCTGTCCCTAGTCTGCAAGGCATGTCAGTGAGGCTCAACCTACCCAGTGCCCCCTCCCTCCCACAGGAGATTGTCATCCTCCCCAGGCAAGGATCAGGCTATGGCAGAGTGATGAGTAGAAAAACATGGAAACCAGGCCGGGTGCGGTGGCTCATGCCTGTAATCCCAGCACTTTGGGAGGCTGAGGTGAGTGGATCACTTGAGGTCAGGAGTTCGAGACCAGCCTGGCCAACATGGTGAAACCCCGTCTCTACTCAAAGTACAAAAATTAGCTGGGCGTGGTGGTGCACGTCTGTAGTCCCAGCTACTAGGGAGGCTAAGGCAGGACAATAGCTTGAGCCTGGAAGGCAGAGGTTGCAGCGAGCTGAGATCATGCCACTGCACTCCAGCCTGGGCGACAGAGCGAGACCCTGTCTCAAAAAAAAAAAAAAAAAAAAGAAAAGAAAACAATGGAAACCAGCTTTTGTTTGTTTATTTTAAGAGATAGGGTCTCACTCTGTTACCCAGGCTGGAGTGTAGTGGCATGGTCACAACTCATTGTAACCTCTAACTCCTGGGCTCAAGCAGTCTTCCTGTCTCAGCCTCCTGAGTAGTTTAGGACTACAGACACCAGGCCACCATGCTCAGCTGATTTTTAAATTTTTTTGTAGAGACAGGGGTCTCTCTATGTGGCCCAGGTTGGCCATGAACTCCTCGGTTCACACCTTGGTTTCCTAAAGTGCTGGGATTACAGATGTGAGCCACTGTGCCTGGCCTGCAATGGAAACCATTCACACTGAACATTTTACTCACAACCCTTCTGATATCATATGTTTGGGGTATTTTCCCCCATACCAATTCTCCAGCTCTCCATATACCAACTGGGTGTCCTACAATTCAATTCTGACACTAGCTACACAGAGTTAGTGTCAGACTCCACAGCACTAACAGCTCATCCCACAAAACCGCCCTCACTTCAGATGCCAGTTGCAAGCGTTGAGTGCCAGGATACCTACACTTCTGTCCAGCCGGTCTATAAAATCAGGGATTCTCACCCCCTACCCCTTTTAGATTTGATAATTTGCTAGAACGACTCACAGGACTTAGGAAAACACTTTACATTTACCAATTTATTATGAAGGATACAACTCAGGAACAGCCAAGTGGAGGAGATATTTATGGCAAGGTATGGGGTGGATTCACAGAGCTTCCGTGCCCTCTCCAGGTGCGGCACCCTCCCAGCACCTTGATGTTGTTCACCAACTTAGCAGCTTTCTGAACCCTGCCCTTTAGGGTTTTTAAACAGAGATTCCATCACATAGGCATGATTGATTAAATCATTGGTGATCAGCTCAATCTCCAGCCTCTCTTCCCTTCCTGGAAGTTGGGAGGTGGGGGAGCTGAAAGTTCCAGCTATCTAATCACATGGTTGGTTCCTCTGACTATAGCCCCGCCTTACACACATTTTTGGCTTAAAAAAGACAGATCTTTATGCTGTATGAAAACATCTCTTGTCTTGATTTGCAGGAAGCAGAGGCTTTTGCATTGTACCACAAGGCCCTTGATCTGCAGAAACATGACCGGTTTGAGGAGTCTGCCAAAGCCTACCATGAGCTCTTGGAGGCGCGCCTGCTGCGGGAGGTGAGGCATCAGCAGGCCAGGCAGTGTGCCGTGGTGGTTAGTGCATGGGCTGTGGGGCTGGGTACTCTGGGCCTTACCTCTGCTCTCCCATTTCTTGGCTGGGGAACCTTGAAAACATTATTTCACCTCTCTGCCCCTATTTCCCCACCTCTAGGTATCTGCCTCATTGAGTTTTTATGAGGGTTGAGTAAATCCAGTGAAGCATGTAAAATGATTCCTGGTGTAAGTGCTTGTTAAAGGCCAGCTATCGTTATTACTTAATCTTCACAACCACTCTGCCCAGTAGCTGGGTTTTACAAATGTGGAAACTGAGGCTTAGTGAGGTCTTGATGGCTCAAAGCCATCCAAGTAAGTGAAGCATTCAAACCAGGTTTGGAGTCCATGGTTTGCTGATACCTAATGATCCTACTGGCAGCACATTTTAGCAAATGCCATTTGAGTAAAAGACCATGAGCTTGGGAAGTCTGTATAGACATGCCATGCAATTTTGAATATAGTCAGAAGGACTGGGGACACTGGTTACAGTAGAGAGGGGCAGGCAGAGCAAGACCTGGTCCCAGCATGGGGACTGTGGTAGTGGTGAGTGAGTTAATCCTTGAGTTGACTGGAGATGTCGACTGGAGGTTTGGGAATTGGTCCCAACCTGAAATTGATTTAGGAAGGTGTATATTTCATTAGGAGGAAAGGCGTTTGTTTTCAAGTTTTCATGTTTGTTTTCGCCCAAACATGCAGATGATGTGCATTAAGGAAGCAGATAAGCTCCATGGGTATTTACTGGACTGCACAGTCCTTCAGTTGAGCAGAGTCTCCTATAGTGCTAGGCATGCGGACACTTATGACTCAAGCAAAAACCTTGATGGTTTTTGCTGCCGATGAGATAGAATACTGAGTTTTAATTGTCAGAAGAAAGCATCTGTTCCTTCTCTCACCCAAGGTTTTTCTTTGTATTCCTAATTATATAGCTTGTCAAGATTCTTTGGTTACTGGTTACAGTGCTTTGGAATTAGTGGTATGGGACTTGTGACCTCCTCCTCTCCTGTTAGTAGGAAGTGGGTGAGGACCCAGAGAGGGAAAATTAGTTTATTCCATGTTTACTGAGCTTTGGTTATGGACCAGTTGGTGGGCATGTTGGTCTTCCCTCTCAGGCCATGGTGGAATGCCAGGTGGGCCCAGCATCCAACAGTTGCTAGGCAGGAACCTTTTACCTAAGGGCACGGTCATGTGTCAGCCTTTTAGTTGTAGGTGTGTGCATCTTTCTGTGCACAGTGTATCACTTTCAGCCTTAAAAGGTTGTTTTAGCACCCTCCTTTCTTATAATAGTAAAACATGCTCATTGTAAACAATGGAGAAGTACAGAAAATACATAGAACAGTTTCTTTTTACACTCATATTGCATTGGCATACTTAATGTTAATTACATAATTACAGTTTTGCAGAAGATTGGCATAGACAGGCCCTGGACCCCAGCTGACTCCTAAGAAGCATTCACCCTGACTGGTGGGTGTCCTGGAGGGACTTGCTCGGGCAAGCCTTTCAGGGTGGATGGAGAGTGGTGCTGAATGTAGGTAGTCTGTTAGGTGGAGGTTGGTTAAAAGCATCCACTGTTATGTGCATGTCCATGTGTATTGCTGATTGTTTAGTTCGAAGTAGACTCACTTAGTCTCTGTAAATTTGTTCCCACTATTCTTTGAAGAGTTCTGTACCTGGAGGGACAGAGGTAGCTGGGATCCAGCCCTGGTCAGCTGGTTCTTGGGGGCCTTTTTGTATGATAAGTCAGATGACGGTAGAAGATAACTGAATGGGGCTTCATTTGAGCTTCTCAGTCTTAAAGAAGTTCCTTAAGACCTCCAAGGTAGGTAGATTCTTGGATTAGTCAAGGGATGCTTCCTGAGGGTGGCATGTCTTCAGATCTTACCTGTTCAGAACATGAAGAGCAATGTGTGGAAGCCACCTGCCCCAGGAAAGAGCTTCTTGGTGCCCGTGAGTTTTTCTGTTAGAAAATGTTTTAGTCTTTGTCCTGTGGTTGGAGCAATAGTTTTCTAATCAGCAGTTTCTTAGAATATAAGGTCATTAAAGCTGTAATGAAATAACTTTTCATATTAAGCATATTTGCAATTCTGATGGTCTTTCAGCTCACTTTAACTTTTGCTATTTAGGGTAGGAATTATTTTTCTTAATTACAGAGGTCAGACACTAACGTTTTAGTTAAATTAGCAATTGTCTATGCTCATGTGATGAGTTATAGAGTTGGGAGCTCAGCCTCTTGATTCCTAGTCCTGGAGTGCCTGCAGTGAAGCTCTAGGCCTTCTGCCCCCAGGCAGCCTGCTCATACTTTGTCTTTTATCTTATACCTGGAGCTGCTGACTGGGTCTACCTATGCTGTAAATGTTATTCGCTAGGCTTGAACCCTCAGGCATGGCAGTAGTGGTGGGGCAGTTTCTCTCTGTTGGATGCCCAGACTCTCTGCAAACTATTAATACCTCAGGGTGGTCTGTTCTTCTCTGTGCGCTTGGAGTAGGAGTGGTCTTATAAGAACACATGGTGCAGTGCCTTCATTTTCCAGTGGTGGACAACACTAGACTGGCTCAAGGGCCTGCAGCAGAGGCCAGCCTGGAAGCCAAGTATCCTGCTGGCTGCTTGCTGAGGCTTCAAGGTCTAGTTGTCACTTCTGTTCTGTTTTGTTCACAGGCAGTTTCATCCGGTGATGAGAAAGAGGGGTTGAAACACCCTGGGCTGATACTGAAATATTCCACTTATAAGAACTTGGCCCAGCTGGCAGCCCAGCGGGAGGATCTGGAGACAGCCATGGAGTTCTACTTAGAGGTGTGGTTTTGGCAGTGCTTAGCTACCTTGGTGTTTTGAAAGCTCTTGGTGGAGGGGATGAGGTTGGGGTCTTGTGGGCCAAAAAGAAGAGTTTGTAGTGGTGGATCACCAAGCTATAGTACCCAAGGCTCTAGGGTAGGTCCATAGGTGATAACAATTAGTACTGACCAGGCCTGGAGAGCAGGGGCTGGGGCAGAGCACATGCTTGGATGCAGAGGCCTGCATGTGAATTCTTCCTTTGCTGCTCAGTGCACGTGTGGCTGTGAGTGAGTTATTCAGTCTCTTGGTATCTCTAGGTCTACACCAATATAGTGGTAATAATAAAAAAGAGCATAGTTGTGAAAGTTAAATGAGTTGGTATGCATAATAGTATCAAAAACAAAGTCTGAAACTGAGCATTCAATATATTAATACTTCCAGTCATAATAGTATTGCTGTTATTTCATGTTACTATCAGTCTGTCTCTGGGCACCTCTAAAGCACCAGCCACTGCGTTGTTTGCTTCCTATGCATACACTAATCCTCATGCCATCTTGCAAGGAAGGAGTCTTTATCCTCACTTTAGTGATGAGGAAATGGAGGCTCAGGATCATTCTGCTAATCAGTGTTGCAGCAGGGATGTGAACCAAGGTTTGTCTTCAAAGTACATGAGTTTTCTTGAATCCCATAAGACTCTCATTTTTTCAAATTGTTTTAAAGACAGGGTCTCAGTCTGTTGCCCATGCTGGAGTGCAGTGGCACAATCAGGGCTCACTGCAGCCTCGACTTCCCAGGCTCAAACGATCCTCCGACCTCATGCCCCCAAGTAGCTGGGACTATAGGCATGCACCACCACCACACCCAGCTAACTTTTTGTATTTTTAGTAGAGATGGAGTTTCGCCATGTTACCCAGGCTGCTCTCGAACTCTTGGACTCAAGCATTCTGCCCACCTCAGCCTCCCAAAGTGGGATTACAGGTGTGAACCACCATGCCTGGCCATATTTTCTTTTCTTTCTTCTCCTTTTACTTATTAAATATGTAAGGAATACAGATATTCAGATTGACAAAGTATATCAAGACAATGGGGAAACTGAGGCAGGAGGATCACTTGAGGCTAGGAGTTTGAGACAAGCCTGGATAACATACTAAGACCGTGTCTCTACAAAAAAATTGAAAATTAGCTAGGTGTGGTGATGTGCCTCTGTAGCCTCAGCTACTCATGGAGCTGAGGTGAGAGGATTGCTTGAGCCCAGAAGTTTGAGGATGCAGTGAGCTATGATCACACCACTGCACTCTTGCCTGGGCAGTAGAGTGAGACCCAGTCTCAAAAAAGAAAAATTTTTTAAAAAAATTCTAAGTTAAATAACTTGGTCCCTGTAACTTTTTATATGCCATTATCACTCTAGATCTTGGAAACGTGCGACTCCAGGAAAGATGAGCTGGCATTACTTGTCAGTTATAAGATAGTCATGGCACTTTGGCCATTTCCCTGGGAAGTTCAAGTGGCTGTGCCAGTGCCGTGCTCCTCCCGTCCCCGGGGTGCATATTCAAGGAGAGATCTGACTGTGTGTGTGTGTGTGTGTGTGTGTGTGTGTGTGTGTGTGTGTGTGTGTGTGTGTGTTTGCCCTCTGCTTGTGTTGCTTCCAGGCAGTGATGCTGGACTCCACAGATGTCAACCTCTGGTATAAGATTGGACATGTGGCCCTGAGGCTCATCCGGATCCCCCTGGCTCGCCATGCTTTTGAGGAAGGGCTGCGGTGCAATCCTGACCACTGGCCCTGTTTGGATAACCTAATCACTGTCCTGTACACCCTCAGTGATTACACAAGTGAGTCATGCTTTGATGCTTTCTTCCATGTACCAGTGGTTTTTGGAACAGCAGAGGAAAGGCAGTTTGGGTAAACTGAAAGCCAAAGTTAACACTGAAGGGGTTTGCCAGACTGTCAGGGAGAATGGCAATGTTCTTAGATTTCTGCTTTATTCCGCATCTCTTTCTTGATTTGTTAAATGCCTTGTAGTAATAAAGTAGCATGTTTTCTGAATGATTTTACTTTTTTTTTTTTTTTTTGCTTTGCAAGGTTTTGTTTGCTTGACAGAAGAAGTGGCTATCTTATTTCCTCCCTGCACTGTCCCATTTTGTGTGTCTTAGTCTGTTTGGGCTGCCATTAAAAAAAAATACCATAGATTGGGTGGCTAAAACAGCAGAAATTGTCTGGGTATGTTGGCTCACGCCTGTAATCCCAGCACTTTAGGGGGCCAAGGCAGGCAGATCACTTGAGCCCAGGAGTTTGAGACCAGCCTGGGCAACATGGTGAAACCCTGTCTCTTCAAAAAATACAAAAATTAACTGGACTTGATGGTGCGTGACTGTCATCCCAGCTACTTGGGAGGCTGAGGTGGGAGGATTGCTTCAGTCTGGGAGGTCGAGGCTGCAGTGAGTCGAGGTTGTGCAACCGCATTCCTGTCTGGGTGACACAGTGAGACCCTGTCTCAAAAACAAAACAAAACAAAAATAAATATTATCTAAATCAGATGTGGGTAAGACTTGAGGTACAATTTGTCCTGAGACAAAATTCCTCTCCAGTTGTAAACTTGTGAATACAGATAAATTAATGTGCTTCCAAAATATAATGGTGGGACAGATATAGGACAAACATTTCCATTCCAACAGGGAGAAATAGGAAAGCAGGAAAGTGTGATGGGTCCCAAAACTTAGCAAACTTAGCAAGGCAAATTTGAGGTCCTGAGGCTCAGGAATAATTCTCTTGAACCTGATGCTCCGCCCTTGATGCCCACTGAGGTGGCAACATCACCCTCATGGTACGTGGGTGGAGGGACAAGCCCCACCCTTTTGGCTGGGCAAGGGCTCTACCCCTAAGATGCTAGGTTGAGACATCCTGGCCTATGCAAACTGGAGAAGTAGCCCCACCCTTTAAGGAACTAGCCCTAGCCTCTTGGTCTGTGATGGGAGTGGCGGCTCGGATGATCTTTGAATCATCTTTGAGGGTTCTTCTTCCCTTTCCTTGAAAGATAACATATATTCTTGACTTTCTTTCATTCTTTCTCATTTTTTTCTGTTCCCGTTAGTCCCCATTAGCAGTGTTTCTGCCAGTATAATCCCACCTTTCTGGCTTCTGAGATACCTGATTAAATCTGTGGTTCATGCCCGCACTGATCTTATAAGAAAATTGTTGGTCAGTCACACTCATAGTGTTCTCAGAACAAACTTTCTCAATTTTTGCAATATGGATAGACAGAATTTTCTAAATCTTTAAGTTCTGGTTCCTTTTTGCTTAACAATGCCCTCTTATTTTCTCTATTTTAGCATTTCACTATAAGCAGTCAGGAGGAACTGGGCTATGTCTTTAATGCTTTGCTTAGAAGTCTCAGCAAAATAGCCAATTTTATTGCTCACAAGTTCTACCTTCTACCAAACACTAGAACATAGACGTAATTCAGCCAAGTGCTTTGCTACTTTATAACAAGGATCACCTTTTCTTCATTGTCCAATAGCATGTTCCTTATTTCCATTTGAGATCTCAGCAGAAATGCCCTTGATGTTTATATTTCTACCAACATTCTGTACATGATTATTTATTCTCTAGTAAGATGGAAGCCGTCTCTGTACCTCTTCTCTTCTTTCTGAGCCCTCATCAGAATCACCTTTTTTTTTTTTTTTTTGAGATGGAGTCTCTGTCACCCAGGCTGGAGTGCAGTGGTGCAATCTCAGCTTATCGCAAGCTCCACCTCCCAGGTTCATGCCATTCTCCCGCCTCAGCCTCCAAAGTAGCTGGGACTACAGGCACCCACCACCAAGCCCGGCTAATTTTTTGTTTTTTATTTTTAGTAGAGACAGGGTTTCACCGTGTTAGCCAGGATGTTCTTGATCTCCTGACCTCGTGATCCGCCCGCCTTGGCCTCCCAAAGTGCTGGGCTTATAGGCGTGAGCCACTGCGCCCAGCCCAGTATCACCTTTAACAATCCTTACATACCAATATTCACTTTTTCCAGTGTACACCTCGAAACTCTTTAAGCTTATACCCAGTTCTAAAGCTCTTTCCAACACCAGGTGTGGTAGCTACAGGTAGCATGCCTGTAGTCCCAACACTCTAGGAGGCTGAGATGGGAGGATCGCTTGAGCCCAGAAGTTCAAGAACAGCCTGGGCAAGATAGTGAAACCCCATTTAAAAATACTTTTTTTTTTTTTTCATTAACTGGGTAGGGTGGTGCACACCTGTAGTCCCAGCTACTTCGAAGGATCACCTGAACCTAGGAGTTAGAGGTTACAATGAGCCATGATTGTGCCACTGCACTTCAGCCTGGGCGACAGAGCGAGACTCTGCCTCAAAAAAAAAAAAAAATTTGTTTCCACATTTTTAGGTATTTGTTACAACAGCAGCCCACTTGTTGGTACCACTTTCTGTCTTAGTTAGTTCATGCTGCTATAATAAAATATGATAGATTGGGTAGCTTAAACAAGAATTTATTTCTCCCAGCTCTGGAGGCTGGAGAGTCTTTTTTTCTCTTCCTTTTAAAAAGACAAATAGGAACAGGATAGAATGTGTTGAGATAGATGAGGCCTTGCTCAACCTTCTCACCTCCAGTTCTTGTTCTCCATAACCACTTTTTAAATCTTTTTAATTGAGGCAAAACATACATACAATAAGGTACATAAATCTGAGACCTGTCAGTTTGTATATGTGAAAACATGTCAAGATACAGAACATGTGCAGCGCCCCAGAAGGCAGGTTACTTTGGGTCCCTTCCACTTTTTACAACCTCCTAAGGCAACCTTGATTTCTCCTTTTTGTCACCAAAGATGAACTTTGCCTGTTGTTGAACTTTCTCTAGGTAGAGTCAGGAAGCGTGTAGCGTGTGCTTTCCTCAGGCTGGCCCCTTCTGCTTGTCATCCTGTTGGTGAGCGCACCCATGTGGGGCACAGCAGTCTCTATGTCTTGTTATTTTGTGTGGTCTATTATGTGCATTTGCACAATGTAGCCATTCTGTACATGGGCATTTGGGTTATTTCCAGATTTGTGTTCTTAGTCATAACCTGCTATGAACATTCTTGTATATGTCTTTTAGTGAACATATGCACTCGTTCTGTAGGTTGCCCCTCATTTCACTCCCACCAGCAGAATATGATAGTTGTACAGGGCTGTGTTTTGACTCTAGCAGTTTCTTCTTCTGGAGGCTTTGAGTCTCTTCTTGGGTGCTCCTCCCACAGTTTGTGACCATCTTTGGGGTTCAGCCTTCCTTCCTCAACTGACTTCTTTAGTTCTTTGCACCCCTCTCTCATTGTAGAAGAAGTTATGCTTGGTAAACTCAAGTCTTTGTGGGAAGATTTAGGTTGGAGTATTGTATTAGGGTTCTCCAGAGAAACAGAACCAATAGGATGTATGTACATATATAGAAAGAGATTTATTGTAAGGAATTGGCTCATGTGGTATTGGTAGCTGACAAGTTCCAAGATTTACAGGGTGAGTCAGCAAGCTGCAGACCCAGGAGTGATGGTGTATAGTTCTAGTCCAAGTCCAAAGGCCTGAGGACCAGGAGAATTGATGGTATAGTTTCAGTCTGTAGGCTGGCCGGCCCAGGAAGAGCTGATGTTTTGGTTTTAGTGAGAAGGTAGAAACCGCCCCCCCCAATGTCCCAGTTCAAAGGTAGTCAGGCAGAAAAATTCTCTTATGCGGGGGAAGGTCAGCCTTTTTGTTCTGTTCAGGCCTTCAACTGATTGGATGAGGCCCTCCCACATTAGGGAGGGCGATCTGCTTTACTCAGTCTACTGATTTAAATGTTAATCTCATGCAAAGACACCCTCACAGACACACCCAAAATAATATTTGGCCAAAGTCTGGATATGCTGTAGCCCAGTCAAATAGACACATACAATTAATCATAACAGGGACTGAAATGATACATACACCTGTGAGAGCCCTGATAGATTTGACAGTCATTTAAAACAAAAAATTAAAGCAGCATGTTAAATTGACTCTCAGTGGCATTTTATGTATTTGATATGAGTAGGGAGGGATGCTGCTGGGTTAAGGCCTGCGTACTGCCTCTTGTTCTGAGATTTCCCAGGCCTTCCCTCTGCAGGACTGTAGGGTGGCTAGTGAGTTTAGCTTAATGCAGCTAATGTGCCTACTGAGAACCAGCATCATCCAAGTGCTCAGTGCCTTCTGGGTTTTCTCTCTGGAAGTCACTGATGGCTACCCTTCAGGTTTCATGTGGTCTCAGAGAAACCATGTCCCTTATTTGTCTGATGCAGGCACCTTTGGACCATCTATTGAGCAGCGTGGACTGTGCTGGGATTGTACAGACCTCTGCTTGCTCACAGGCTGCACAGCCTTTGTGCACCTTGGGGCGTGTGGCCCTGCTGAGCATTGTGGCCAGTCTGTGCTCTCTCCTCCCAAGCACACTAGGAGCGCATCACTTTCTCCTCTCCCAAGGCTTCCATGCGCAGATTTCTACTTCTGCTCTGGTTTTCCTCTGTGTGTTGCTTCTCACTCCTAGGTGCTTCATTTTCTAGTTATTCTTGATAGGAGTGACTTGCAGTCTACCTGCAACAAACTGAGAAGCTGGGCAGGGCATGATAGTGGTCCCAGTGCCCGGGCAGAGCTGGCACCCTGCTGCAGTGTTGTGTTTCTCTGTGTGTTCACTGGTGAGACCTGGACTGTTCCCAATTACAAGTGCTGAAAGCTTTTGTAATTTATATCATAGTTCTGCTTTGTGAATCCATGCCATCCCATTTTTTTCTGTGTGTTTACCTGTTACTGTCTCCATTCCTGGAGGAGCTGGAGTTGGCACAGGCTTTCCAGATCAATAACTTGAGGATGCTCATTATGACATTAACTTGAGTGATGTACATGTCTTAAATTGTAGGCAGTAGCTTTAATAATAGGTTTTTTTTTTAAAAAAGGAGGAAAATTGGAAAATACAGGTAAACAAAATTCAATAAGTTTTATGTGTATAACGGAGTCACACTATGTGACCTCTTTTGTCTCCTGCTTCTTCCCAGTACTGTATCTTGGCCTTCTTTCTGGTCAGTAAGCACACTCCTTGACCATTTATGTAGTGGCTGCTTGGCAACCTATTGTGTGGAATTGGACATACTTTATTTAACCAGGTGCCATGGTGGGACAGAGTGGTTTTGAGATTTTTTTTTTTTCCTTGAAACAGGGTCTCACTCTATTGCCCAGGCTAGAGTACGGTGGTATGATCACAGCTCACTGCAGCCTCTACCTCCTGGGCTCAAACGATTCTCCCACATCAGCCTCCTGAGTAGCTGAGACTGCAGGTACACACCAACGTGCCTGACTAATTTTTGTATTTTTTGTAGAGATGGGGTTTCATCATGGTGCCCAGGCTGGTCTCCAACTCCTGGGCTCAAGCAATCTGCCCAACTCGGCCTCTAGAGTGTTGGGATTATAGGCGTGAGCCCTGTGCCTGGCTATTTCCAGATTTTTTGAAGGCTGTTTTCCAATTAGCCAATAGATAATCACTGTGAGCCCTGTTGGATTTTTGCAGTAGTTTCTAGAGGTGGGCTTCCCAGGTTATCGAGGATCTGTGTGTAATTGCCTATGGTCCTCCAAAAAGATCCTACGGTCTGTCCTCTGCCAGAATCTTTGGGTCTGCTCACCTTGCAGTGCCCAGTCTACTCTGGGTCTTATTACTAACCTGACTGAATTAGTTAAAGTGGTATCTCATTATTTTTTACCAGGCATTTCTTTGATTCTAGGAGCAGGATTTTCCTGATGTTAACTGGCAAGGCCAGAGCTTCTGAGTGCGGTCTCAGAAGTCATAAACTGTCTCTTTCCCCGCCAGCATGTCTGTACTTCATCTGCAAAGCTTTGGAGAAGGATTGCCGGTACAGCAAAGGGCTGGTCCTCAAGGAGAAGATTTTTGAGGAGCAGCCTTGTCTCCGGAAGGACTCTCTCAGAATGTTCCTCAAATGGTAAGTCCTGCCTCTTCCCATGCCATGTGTGCACGCTTACTGTGTGGCTGGTGAAGGTCAGGAGCACACCACATTCTCCCCTCAGGTCCCATGGATGGAGCCCCTGTGCTCTGGGGCTTCATGCCCTGCTGCAGCCCCTGATCTAGTGAACTGACCTTGGACTGCCTTGTTGATCACCCACCTCTACCTAATCTTGGCAAGGCCTCCTCAGGCTGCCTGCTGCCCGCCTCTCCTGCTGTCCTGCCAGCTTTCAGTGTTCGCTAGCTCTCCTCTGGATGCTTGGGGCAGCCTGCTGCCCAGCTTGCCTCCTGCCTTTCCCCTTCCCAGGGTTTTGTTCTCAGTGCTGCCCGAGTTCAGTGTCCCAAACATGCCTCTGATCATGTGCCACCCCTGCCTTGCCTCCAGGACATAGCCCATGCTCAGTTGCATTACCAAAGAGGTTCTTTGCAGCCTGACCCCATAGTTCTCCCACCTCACCTCCTGCTTTTCCCTCCCAGGCTCCTTTTGTTAAGACTGCCCCAAGTCCCTTGCAGTTTCCAGGCGTGGTACCATTGTGTGGCATCCTGTCTTCTCAACCTGGCTCCCACTACGCTCTAAACTCTCATGCCATCTTCCCACCTCTCCACCTGTCCCGCCATTGCCCCTCCTTTGCCAGGTGTCCTCCCACAGACACACTTCTGAGGTGACCCAAGAATACCTGCCCCTCCTGCCCAGACTGTCCTGATGCCTGCCAGCAGGGCCACACCTCAGAGCTGCTCACTTACGAACTTATCTGTTTCTCAGGTCACCTCTCTGTTGCTTTCTGAGCTCTAGCTGCCCTTCCCCACAGCCCTCCAGCCCAGCCAACTCCTTTTGCCCTCTGGTCTTCCTTGGCCCTGGAACACACCTGTAGGGGTTGATTAGTAGTGATTTATCTTGGCGTCTATCCCCTGTGAGCCTGTCCCTCTCCTGAAGGAACTACCTGTTGGCAGAGATAGGAACTGAGGGAACATCTGTCATGAGGGAGCTAACCTTGAGGGAGACAGATAAGAAGCACATGAAACAGATAAATTCATGAGTAGCTCTGAGGTGTAACCCTGCTGGGAAGTACCAGGACAGTCTGGGCAGGAGGGCAGGTGAGGTTAGGTCGCCTCAGAACTGTGTCTGTGGGAGGACACGTAGGGCCTCCAAGCCCCTGCCCTTTCTGTATTTTTGGGTCGTGATACACTTTGGTGAGCTTCACTTTTCCGATGACTTTTTGTTGGCATGGGCAGTATAGGATAGTTACATTCTTTTAAGATTTTCTAATAATAATTGAGAGAAAGATTTTATTTTTCTGTGGCTTTTCAGATATTATTGTGATACTGTTAATACATATGAAAACTCTTTCTCTGCCCAGTTTTGAATTGTCAAAGGAACAAAGAATATTAGTCATTTCTAGTGTATGTGGGTATTAAGAAGGCTATTTACTGCCCTACCCAGGCCAGACTGAAGTGGTTATTTTATTTATAGGAAGAAAAATACACATTAAAAGGTATTAACCTAAATGCATTTTTGTGTGTAAAATTTCAGCCTCAGTTTTAGTTTGTAACATGATAATTTCTCCCTGTCTCACATGCTTTTAGTGACATGTCGATTCACGATGTTTCGGTGAGTGCAGCTGAGACACAGGCGATTGTAGATGAGGCCTTGGGGCTGCGAAAAAAGAGGCAAGCGCTGATTGTGCGGGAGAAGGAGCCGGACCTGAAACTTGTGCAGCCCATTCCTTTCTTCACGTAGGTTGTCTAGCGTCTCTGGGAGTGCTGGGTCGGCCAGTAGGCCCTGGTGTGGGATGCTGCCCTGCACAGGAGGGAGAGACCTTGAGGCTTGATCCTGGGTTGGTGGTATGAATGGGGGCTGGGTGCACAGTGGCCAAATGGTTGGAGGTGCATGCTTACTTGATTACTAAGAAGCAGGTCAGCTCTCTCTCAAGTACCTCCAGTCTCAGTCCCTTTTTGCTGTTGCTGTTCTTGACCCCAGCCACCTGCCACATTCCTGTAAGGCCCTTCTCAGCCTGCCCTATCTAGAGGGCGAATGGAAACTAACATTTGCCAAGCACTTGCCAGGAGGAAACTGATGTTCGGAGTACTTAAATGGGGAGCCCAGAGACAGTCCCGGGTCTGGGCTTCTCCGCTCTCAAGTCCATGTTTTCTCTCTAGGGCCACGTGGGGAGCCCTGCGAGATGGGCCTCAATATAGTCCTTGCCAGCCCCATGATGTGAGAGTCTCTCTCTCTCTCCAGGAAGGGCAAATTGGTATTGGCGGTTCCCTGGAGTTGGGATAGTTTAGTTCCTTAGCGAGCTCTGGAATTCAATTTCTGTATTTAAAATTCTGACATTGAATCTTTAAGTTTAGCATGACTTAGCAGTAGCATTCCATTTCTACTCCCCACCCCCTACCTCCACCCCTGTCTGCCTACTCTGAGGGAGCTCTGGCCTGGATCAGACTGACCTGACCTGGGTCCAATCCTGGCACTCCTAATGCTGTGAATTGGATGACTCTGGGGACATTAGGAGCCACTCCCTAGCAACGGGGAGAGCAACATCTCTCTCATAGGGTTGTCATGATAATGACAAAACATGTAGGGCTAGCACAGAGGCAGCACATAGCACCCACTCAGGAAGGGCTGGCTCTGATCCGTATTATTATGACTGGCTGTGAGTTTCAGCATGTAGAATTTCCCAGAAATATTTCCATACCCGAGCACCGAGATGGCCAGGAAGAAAGGGCTGTTCTTCAGGCTGCTCTAGGACTCCTGTCTGGTGCCCTTTCTTGTATTTTGTCAGCTGGATTAGAGTCCTCCCATCTGAGTGTGTGCTCCCCAACTACAGAGGGTTGGGGTTTTGGAAGGGCCCTGGGGTGCCTCCCTGTTACAGTGAAGGAGGAAAAGGCCTGAGAACACTAGAAGGGATTGTGGTGATGTGACTGGAGAACAGAGGGCTGGGAACTGGCGCCGTGGCCACCCTCCATGGTGTAGGGGGAGGGCTAAGTAGAAGCAGGAGGGAGAAGTAGAAGCAGGAGGGAGTTAGGCTCAGTAGTTAAATTTGGGATTTGGTCATTAAAGGAAGAGTGTAGATTCCCTCTCTGGTAGCAGAGGACATGATGCTTTTATAGTAATCTCCATCTATTCCGGGGGTCAGCAAAACTTTTCCTTTAAAGAGCCAGAGAGTAAACATACTAGCCTTTGTGGGCCATGTACAATTTATGTTGTATATTTTCTTCTTTTTCTTTCTTTTTTTTTTTTAAACAATGCTTTAAAAATGTGTAAACTAGCCGGGCGTGGTGGCTAACGCCTGTAATCCCAGTACTTTGGGAGGCTGAGGCAGGAGGATCACTTGAGTCAAGAGTTCAAGACCAGCCTGGGAAGCATAGTGAGACCTCATATCTACAAAAAATAAACAAAATTAGCCAGATATGGTGGCACACACCTGTAGTTCCAGCTACTTGGGAGGCTGAGGGGGAGGATTGCTTGAGCCTGGGAAGTCAAGGCTACAGTGAGCTGTGATGGCACCACTGCACTCCAGCCTGGGTGACAGAGCAAGACCTCCATCTCAAAAAAAAAAAAAAAAAGAATTAAAAAATAAAATTTGCTGCAGGGCACAGTTTACCACCCCTGGTTTCCTCAGTGCCTAGTAGGCATGAGCAAGAGCAAGGCACGAGTAAGGGAAATGGTGTATTTAAGGCATTTGACACAACCCAGCCAGTAAGCAAATTCTTCCTGTCTAAATGTAACACTAACTGAAGGCAGGAAAAAGATAGAAGAAATTCTTTCTAGCCCTGGGAGCCTCCATCATTTAGATTCTGGATTTTGAAGCACTGTCCTTTTTTTTCTTTTTTCTTTTTCTTTTTTTTTTTTTTGAGACAGAGTCTCACTCTGTTGCCCAGGCTGAAGTGCAGTGGCACGATCTCAGCTCACTGCAAGCTCTGCCTCCCGGGTTCACGCCATTCTTCTGCCTCAGACTCCCAAGTAGCTGAGACTACAGGTGCCCACCACCACGCCTGGCTAATTTTTTTATTTTTAGTAGAGATGGGGTTTCACCGTGTTAGCCGGGATGGTCTCGATCTCCTGACCTTGTGATCTGCCCGCCTCGGCCTCCCAAAGTACTGGGATTACAGGCGTGAGCCACCGCACCTGGCCAGCACTGTCCTTTTTTTCTTGACACAGGGTCTCACTCTGTTGCCCAGGCTGGAGTGCAGTGGTGCGATCTTGGCTCACTGCAACCTCCACCTCCCAGGTTCAAGCGATTCTCCTGCCTCAGCCTCCCAAGTAATCAGAATTACAGACATGCGCCACCACCCCCGGCTAATTTTTGGTATTTCTAGTAGAAACAGGGTTTCACCATGTTGGTCAGGCAGGTCTCGAACTCCTGACCTTAGGTGATCTACCCGCCTCGGCCTCTCAAAGTGTTGGAAGTACAAGCATGAGTCACCGTGCCCAGCCTGAAGCACTGTTCTTTTATTCCTTTCTCAACACTTCCTGGATGCTGGCTCTGTGCAGGGGACTGTGCTCTGTGCTAGGGGCGCAGTGTGGCAGGGCCTGGTCCCTTGCTACAAGTGATACCAGGAGTAGTCAGTCACCCAGAGAAAGCAGCACATGCCTCAAGCTGATGGGGGCTGTGAGGAGAGAAGCGCAGTGCTGGAAGGCCTCTGAACAAGGTTCCTGCTGCTCTAGGGGTTGGGGAAGGCTGGGTGGTGGAGCTGGGGTCTGACTGAGGCACAGGCATTGGCTAGGCAGAGGGCTATGCTGTGGGAGGGGATGTTGCATCTGGGCAGAAGGAAGCCAGCCCAAAGGCCCAGTGGGATGTAAGAGTGTGATTTTGTTTAAGGAACTGAAAGAGAGCTAATGTAGCAGGATTGCAGGGGGTGGTGTGAGAGGAGGCTGTGCAGCACCATGAGGCCAGGCTGAGCAGTTGGTCTTTAGCCTGAGGCATTAGAAGCAATTAAGGGATGGATAAATGGATACATTGTAGCATACCACGCAGCATAGTAGACAACACACAACCTTGAACCCAACACAACACACAACACGGAATGTGAAATACAAAACAATAGACAGCACACAATATAACACACCACACCATACCACAACAAAACAACAACAGTCTCCTGTTGCCATCCAGCAGGCTCCAGCCCATTTGGTAATCCACTGAGATGCTGCTCCCAATAGGCCCTGCCCATGGTCCAAGTTCTTATAGACCATGTCCCTGTTGGCAGTCCCCCACAGGCTCTCCACATAAAACAGATTCGTGGCAGCAGGGGAGTTCCACAAGTGTTTTAAAGACTTGACCTTCCTGAGGAGGAGTTTTTGAAGTGAGTCAATGGATTTCATACATGCCTAGTTGAGTCTGAAAGTGCCTCAGGCCAAGATGCTTATGGGGCTTCTGCTGCAGTGAGGGGCAGGTGGATGCCAGGTCCCTGGTCCAGCTTTGGCTGCCGCATCTTCAGTTCAGCTGTGTTAGACAAGATTTCATCAGTTATGCCAGTGATGAAACCTTGATCACCTCCCCCACCCCCATGGACATGGCAGCTCCAGGAGCAGCTCTGCCGCCTCTGTGCAGGCAGGCCATTTTCCACTATGCTTGGAGTATTCCTCTGACAGAGTGGTGATCAGGTGTTGTGGCCCTCTCCCTTTAGCTGGAAGTGCCTCGGAGAGAGCTTGCTGGCCATGTACAATCATCTCACCACCTGTGAGCCCCCACGTCCCAGCCTTGGCAAGAGGATTGATTTGTCGGACTACCAGGACCCCAGCCAGCCTCTTGAGTCCTCCATGGTGGTGACGCCAGTTAACGTAATCCAGCCAAGCACTGTCAGCACCAACCCAGCTGTGGCTGTCGCCGAGCCTGTGGTCTCCTACACCTCTGTGGCTACAACCAGCTTCCCACTGCACAGTCCTGGTCTGTTGGAGACAGGCGCTCCTGTGGGTAAGCAGGCCCCCTGAATTTGGCTTCTGGGGAGACCCCGTTCACTGAGCCCAGCAGGAATGAGACTGTTGGGGAGCCCTGCCTCCCTAGAGAGAAGGGTCATGCTGATGCTCATGACTCAAGTGGAAGTGGGAGCCCCCAGCCCTAGAGGAGCCTCTCAGCCTGCTCACAGTGCCACTGCCCGTCAGGGCCATTTCAGCTCTGAAGCCCTGCAGCTAGGAGGACGGGGGATCAGGGATGCAGCTCCTGGTCCTTGACAGTTCCCCCAGGACCATTTAGTGCCTGGCAGCCACATTCTGGCACGAAGGTCGCTCTTAACCACTTGTAATGTGGAAGCTGGCAGAGGTCCCCTCTTCTGGTCCTGCTCTCTTGCTGACTGTGTACATCCTGAGTTCTTTGATCTTAGAAAACAGTCAGCAAAGTTACCAACCACCATATGTTTTATTGATTTTTATTATTGCTAGAGTTGTCAAAAATTTTTGACAAAAGCTCCCGAGCCTTTTCTTGATTTCTGTGTCACTGAAAAAAAGAAAATCTGGCAGATATAGAAGTTTCTGAATAAACATGTACATGGTTGTCTCTTTTTTACTTAATCATACATGACATTCTTCTATTGTCCATATAGTTCACACTGTTCTTTTGCTCTTATCATATTGCTGAGTGCTCAGAGGGTACTGGGTAGGGTCATAGCCACTCATTCTGTCCGTTCTGGGTAACAGAGTGAGACTCCGAAGTTCAGCCAACCAGTGAGGGGATGGGAGGGTAAGGGTGTTGCTTGCTTTGTAGCTGTGGAAAGTAATCTTGAAATCTGGCTTGTGGGTCCTGTGAAGTCAAGAAAGGTGTGAGAGTTAAGGGGTTTCAAATTAATTTTACTCAGGATTCTTTGTTGTTGAAGAAGAGATGGAAGATTTTTTGAATGTCAAAGAGTTTAATGCTAGTGGATTTATAAAAGAGGGAGATTGATGTGTCTGTGTGGTGCATTTTTTTCATCCCTGCCACCGTGTAAGATTTTAATTTGCATTCTTTGTGAAGGTGATATTTCTGGGGGAGATAAATCCAAGAAAGGGGTAAAACGGAAGAAGATTTCAGAAGAGAGTGGAGAAACAGCAAAGCGGCGGTCTGCCCGTGTCCGAAACACCAAGTGCAAAAAAGAAGAGAAAGTAGACTTCCAGGAGCTTCTGATGAAGTTCTTGCCGTCCAGGTACTGTGTATTTTTTCTGATTGTCAGAAACAAACCCACAAAGCTCCAGCATACACCATCAATAACATTTCTCATTCCATTGCCACCCTCTTCTCTGGTCTCCTCCTCTGTGTTCCCATAACATCTGTGCAGATGTCTGAAGCACAAATCTCACTGGAGTAGGATCTTGGATTTTTCTCGCCTCTTCCCACCTCTGAAATTCCTGAAGTCAGGAGCTGTGACTTGTTCATCTTTTTAGAGCTAGAAGCAACATACTCATGTCCCTGTGTATTTACAAGACATCTATTTGTTACTGGGAGGCAGAGGGGTGCTGTGCCTTGGGTGCAGATGCCCTGAAAACCCCATGGAAGGGAGCTTCCCTCCTGCTTTCAGGGAGTCCGTGTCTACTTGATTTGCTCCAGGCTCAGCAGGATTCCCTTGCATTCTGAGAAGGTAGAGGAGGAGCTTGTGAAGTATTCCTGGGTTTCACTCATTCTTAGTGCTTCTCAGGAGCCTAGGGGACAAGCAGGAACCAGGCTCCCCAGAGCTGGGAGGGACTTGGTCCCCAGTGCTTCTTACTTAGGTTTTCATCAGTCCTTCTGCCTTTTTTTTTTTTTTTGAGACAGAGTCTTGATCTTTCGCCCAGGCCGGAGTGCAGTGGTGCTATCTGGGCTTACTGCAAGCTCCACTTCCCGGGTTCATGCCATTCTCCTGCCTCAGCCTCACGCATAGCTGGGACTACAGGTGCCTGCCACTGCGCCTGGCTAATTTTTTGTATTTTTGGTAGAGACGGGGTTTCACCGTGTTAGCCAGGATGGTCTTGATCTCCTGACCTCGTGATCTGCCCGCCTCAACCTCCCAAAGTGCTGGGATTATAGGCGTGAGCCATGGCGCCCGGCCAGTCCTTCTGCTTTTTGTCCTTGCCTGCTCACCTCCTTCAGAGGCTTTAGGATCCTCAATTTCTGAGCCTTCCTGGAGTTTATGGTGCCAGTGGGTTGGTTTCTTAATACTCCCCTTTCTCCTCCCTTAGCTGAGTGGAGAGGCCTCTCTCGGCAGACACCATTCTTCATTTGCACTGGGCCATCTGCCTTCTAACAGTTGGCTGGTACATTTTTTGTCTGCTGGGGCATCCTCGCCTATCTTCTGTCTTTGTGAGTTTATACCTTTTTTACTCCTTCGTTGTTACTGGAATGGAGTTTGGGAGCTAACCATATGTGTTCGATATGCCATCTTTAAACAGGAGTTAAACTATCTGTAGTTCTTTCCCATGACGGTTTATTTCAGTGGTAACAACATCAAAGTGGTGAAGGAGAAGCCAGAAGCTTTAGGTGGATTGAAATTTATTTTACAGCAAGATTCCTAATTTTCTTAATTTGTTGTCTTTCTGAGGTGAAGGTGAAATGCTTAGAAATAATGATTGTTCTCAGTACTTGATGCAGAACCAAAGTGGGGCTGCAGTGCCTTCTGATGAATTTTTCTTAAGGGGTAATACCAGAAGAAAGTTTCTCTTTGGAAGAACTGTAGGATTGTTCTTTGGTTGATGGTGCCAAGAGATTTGAGTGACCCTATATTCCCCTTAGCCCTGCTTTTTACTCCAAGGTCTTGTTCCCTAGTCCCATTTACCTGGAATGGTTTCGACTTTCTTTTTAATCTTTATTTTAGTTGTTGGTTTCGTTTGTGGTTTAGTGTCTGCTCCTTTGTTGTTTATTTTTGTTAGAGATGGGGTCTTGCCCTGTTGCCTAGGCTGGAGTACAGTGGCACAATCATAGCTCACTGTGGCCTTGAACTCCTGGACTCAAGGGATCCTCCTGAATACCCAGGACTACAGGTGCACACCACTATGCCCAGCTAATTTTATTTCTTCTTTTTTGTAGAGATGAGGTCTTGCTATATTGCCCAGGCTGATCTTGAACTCCTGGCCTCAAGCCGTCCTTCTGCCTCCACCTCCCAAAATGTTGAGATTACAATCTTGAGCAACCACACTTAACTTAGTTTCTGCTTCTTTGAATGGTCAAGGCAAGAGCAACATGGTAGCTCGCCTGATGGAGTCACCCTGGGAGTGTGTGCAATACGTGAATGAAGACATTCACAAGTGCCCTGAGTGTTTATGCTGCAGGGGTTCTGGGTTGAGGGAACACCACAAGGTTGGCTGAAATGGGTCCTTGGGAGGAGTGCCTGCCAGGAGAGGCATCCCCAGTCCCGAGACTGGGCCCACCCACAGCTTTGTGAGGAGCCATGGAAGGACCAAGTTCAGATGGGCTTGATGTATCCCCCAAACTCCCACCTATCTATCCGCTTTCCACCTTAGTTGTTGGGCTCCCATGAGGTCCTAGAACACACCAGGTGCTCTTCTGGCCTGTGCCTTTGTACCTGTTCTTGTCCTGCATCTTTGTATTGCAAGCCCTTCTCCTCCTCCAGTGTGTCAGCATGAACATTATCCCCTCTCAAAGGCTTTCTCTGACCCTGCTCTCTAAAGCAGGGCCCTTTTGACCCAAGTCTCAAGCACTCTGTTGTGAGGTGGTCCTTACTTGGGTTAGTTTGTGTACCTGCTTATTGGCTGTGTCTCTCTAGAGGGTAAGCTTACTGCAGGCAGGATCTGCCACATTTAGGGCTGCTGTATTTGGTGCCTAGCACAGTGCCTGGCACATAGCTGGTGCTCGGTAATCATCTGTTGATGAGATGAATGACCGAGACAGGATACAGACCAAATGCTGGCTCATGAGGCCCTGGAGAGAGGCAGAGCCTCCTGGAGGCCTGGGTTCTGGACCCCACCACCCACTTATTTTAGCTGCCTTCTTCCTGACTCAGATTTAGTTTCTCTAACAGGAAGAGTTCAGATGCTTGTGTCAGAACGTGTGTTGTGACTTTGTGATTTTGGCATGTTACATGCAGGTTAAGAAAGCTGGACCCTGAGGAGGAAGATGATTCCTTTAATAACTATGAAGTCCAGTCAGAAGCCAAACTGGAAAGCTTCCCAAGCATTGGGCCTCAAAGGCTGTCATTTGACTCAGCCACATTCATGGAATCTGGTAGGAATCGAGCAGTGTGACCATTCACTTTGGGAATTCTTCTTCCCACTATTCTATAACCTGCTTATGTTTTGTTCTGGGAGAATGGTTCTGGGGTGTTTTTTAGTGTGGCCAAGAGTCTGCCTGGATTAGTCTTGGACCTAAGCCCTGTGGTCAGCTTGGAGGTCTTCTGAAATGTCCAGGCTCATACTTGCTATGCTTTCTTATGGCCAAATTCAGAGACTTCGCTTTGCAAATTGAATCTATATAAGCACACCTGTTGAGTTTGTATCAGTGTATAACTGTTGAGTGAGATTAGTGCACATGGCAGCACTTGGAGGTCTGCCCTTTTGATGTCCACCTTAGATATGGAGATTCAGAGAGGCTCAATCATAGCTGCTGAGGGTTGGAGCCAGGCATTGAACCCAGTAGCCTGATCTCAGCACCACAACGTGGTATCATGTCCACCTGGATCAGATGGTAGAGGGAGGGAACAGTCTTTACTGTCCCAAAGTAAATAGGAGACCCTGGCATGGAAGGTCCTCTTTATTCAAGTCAGGTTGTTCTTGCTCCCCGGGCAGAAAAGCAGGACGTGCATGAGTTCCTGCTGGAGAACCTAACCAACGGGGGCATCCTGGAGCTGATGATGCGCTACCTGAAAGCCATGGGCCACAAGTTCTTGGTAAGGTGGCCTCCAGGCTTGGCGGAGGTCGTGCTCAGCGTCTACCACAGCTGGAGGAGGCACAGCACCAGCCTGCCCAACCCGCTGCTGAGGGACTGCAGCAACAAGCACATCAAGGTTAGGGGGAGCCTCTCAAGGGCTGGTATTGAACTGGGACCAGGGCATGGGGACAGGGATCTTGCATGGGTGTGGGGCTGCTGTTGTGTTTGGCTGCATCTACTTGTGGGCCTGGAACCTGGGTTTTTTGTGGGTGTCGAAGCAGGAAGTCACTGAACCTAGTTTGTGCCTAGAAAGCTCCCTGATGGCTGAGTGGAGGATACACTTAGGGGTGAGAGTGGGCTCAGGGGGCTGTCAGGAGGCTGCTGCCATGCCAGGGGAGCAGTGGCTGAGATCCAGTGGTAATAGTGGGGTGCTGGATTGTGGTTGCAGAGCTGATAGGTTGAACTAGACATGGGATGTGTGAGGGAATGAGAGTCATGGGGAGGGCTTCTCGGGTTGTTTACTGAGTCACAGGAAGCCTTGCCAGGAGAAGCTGGAGGAAAGGGAAACATTTGGTTTGTTTGAGTTGGCAAGGACTGTGACTGAGGCTTTTGTTGTTGTTGTTTGAGACAGGGTCTTGCTCTGTTGCCTAGGCTGGAGTGCAGTGGTGCAGTCACAGCTCACTGCAGCTTCAACCTCCTGGGCTCGGGTAATCCTCCCACCTCAGCCTCCAAAGTAGCTGGAACCACAGCCGTACACCACCACACCTGGTTATAGTCCCAGCTACTCAGGAGGCTGAGGCAGGAGAATGGTGTGAACCCGGGAGGCGGAGCTTGCAGTGAGCCGAGATGGCGCCACCACACTCCAGCCTAGGCGACAAGGCGAGACTCTGTCTCAAAAAAAAAAATTTGTTTTGTTTTGTAGAGATGGGGGTCTCACTATGTTACGATGTTAGGATGTGGTCTTGCCATGTTGCCATGTTGCCCAGACTGGTCTGGAACTCCTGGGCTCAAGTGATCCTGATGCCTTGGCATCCCAAAGCACTGGGATTACAGGCGGGAGCCACCATGCCTGGCCTATGACTATTTTTAACAGATGATAAAACAGCAGAAGCTAAATAGCGTGCTTAGAGAAGCTTTGGGGGCCACCAGCAGTAGGGGGCTGAGCCTCACTGAGCCTTGTCTTCCTGCTGCATTCCACACCCCAGCCTCCTCCACTTGGTGCCTCCTGGAGCTCAAGGGAACACAAGGTGCTCTGGCCCCTTACTCCTGTTGGAGGTGGGACACTGAATGCTGAAGCAGGAGCACCGGGAACATTCAGGGATGCCCGGTGGTCTTTCTGACTTGAGAGCACAGGAGGTAGAGGAGCTTGTAGGTCAGTCATCCCTTGGTGGGCACCCTCCACTGAGTTACCTCGGGGCAACCTCCTGGCAGCTTCTGCCCACCAGGCCATGCTCCCCTGGGGCAGTTGTGAAACAGCAGGAGGAACCAGGGCTTTGATCCCCAGGCAAAGCAGGCTGATGATCACCTTCCAGCTGTGCCCACTGGGCAAGTGCCTTCTCATCACTGAGCCTCAGCTTCCTCAAGTGCCCTGGGAATGGTATACCAGCTGCCCAGAACTTTTAAGGGTTGAGTTCTATAATTTGGATGCAGTGTCCGGCCCAGCACTTGGCAGGTGACAGGGCTGCCTCTTCAACAGGACAAGAACTCTGAAGACCGGTCTCCTGGCCTCTCCCAAGTCTTGTCCCAACATACATCGATGTGGCTATTTTTATGTTCTGGCGAGTAGCCACCGATTATCACTTATGAAATGGCAAGTGGATAGAAAGAATTATATTTTTATCAAAAAGTATAGTTTTGTTTCCTTCCACAGCCCCCTACCCCCCACACTGTGAGAGGCTTTGTGATACTGTTCTTGACCTTCCTGTGTCTGTCCTGCAGGACATGATGCTGATGTCTCTCTCCTGCATGGAACTCCAGCTGGACCAGTGGCTGCTGACCAAAGGCAGAAGCTCTGCAGGTAGGAGGCATTATGTGTTCTGTGGCCAGGCTAATATCTGAACCCCCAGCAGCTGGGAGAAAGCTGAGGCGGGAGACTGAGTCATGGAATTTAGCCTTATATCTATAGTAGGCACGTTTTTTGGGTTGGCTTGTCAGGGTCCCAGGGAAATCTCCTGGATACTCAAGAAGTGGTTAGCAGTAGCTGAGCCCCCAGAGGGAGCCACCTCCCTGCTTTGCTGTTATACAAGATTGAAGGAAGTGGGATCTCAGTTTTGGTGTGACTGTTCAATGCAGTGCTTTATGTATTATGTAGCTTCAGTAATTTTTCTGGTGATATGGATTTTTTTTTTTTTTTTTTTTTTGGTAAGACAGGGTCTTGCTCTGTCACCCAGGCTGGAGTGCAGTGGCATGATCTTGGCTCACTGCAACCTCTGCCTCCCAGGCTCAAGTGATTCTCCCATATCAGCCTCCCGAGGAGCTGGGACTACAGGCGTGTGCCACCATGCCTGGCTAATTTTTGTATTTTTTGGCAGAGATGGGGTTTCACCATGTTAGCCAGGCTGGTCTTGAATTCCTGACCTCTAGTAATCCGCCCACCTCAGCCTCCCAAAGTGCTGGGATTACAGGCATGAGCCACTGGGCCCAGCTTCATTCTGACTTTTAAACCACCACCTGGTGGAATGTAGATATACTCAATGCTGTCTGTAAAATTGCTTCCCCTTGCCCTTGCCCCTGACTCTCGGCAGGGGGCGGGGTCTCTGCATATCTTTGTCTTAACTGGTCCAACCTCTCTGATGCCTGCCACTCAAGGAGCTGTAGGGCTCTGAGGGGCTTAGGGTGCCCCTGGAGATAGGGTGGGTGTGGTTAGGGCCAAGTGCAACTTCTGAGAAGCAGAAGGGCATTAGGATGCTACACATGAAGTTGACTCGTTGGCCTGATGGTTTTTAGTGTCTCCTCGGAACTGCCCTGCTGGTATGGTGAATGGCAGATTTGGACCTGACTTCCCAGGGACCCACTGCCTGGGTGACCTCCTACAGCTGTCATTTGCCTCGTCCCAGCGCGACCTGTTTGAGGATGGTTGGCTGGAGTTTGTGGTCCGTGTTTACTGGCTGAAGGCTCGCTTCCTGGCGCTGCAGGTTAGTTCCATGGTCAGCTGCTTGGGGAGCATGCCCTGACACCCAGCAGGGTGGGCAGAAAACTGACCATGTTGAGGGTGTGTGTGTGTATGTGTGTGTGTGTGTGTGCATGCATGTGTACATGTATAGCACCTGCCCGGGCACTGGGCTTGGCATGAGAAAGTGTGACACAGTGGGGAATTCTCAGCATCTCAGACTTCCAACCATGATACCAATCTGTAAAGCTCTTCAGCATAACCACAGAGCTCTGGAAGGCATTTACTCTGCCTCTACCTCCCCCACTCAAGATTGCCTTGGCATCTTGACTCTTTGCTTATGTTTTCCTGAGAGAGCCCGAGCAAGTGAATAAACAGATACAGAGCTTTCTAGAAGGGAATTATTCACCTGTTTTATGAGAGTTCTGGGAAAGCTTCCCTTCAGAGCCTGGTCTGGAAGGCCAGGATGGATTGGCTGTTACCTAGCACCTTGCACATGGTGGTACTGGTACACTGTGGTAGAATGAGTCAAGAGATTGCCAGGGCCCTGTCAGCAACCATTTAGTCTAAAGAAAGCAACACTGTTTGATGTGAAGAACATTAGTTCTGGAATTAGGACAGGCCTGGCTTCTAATTCTGGCTTTGCTCAAGTGTCCTCAGTGTTTTCATCTGCAACATGGGGTTTATGATATCTCCCCTCACAGAGTTGACATGGACTGTTCATTTAGTCAACAAGTATTTATTGAGCCCAAGCTACATGCCAGGCCTTTCTTAGGGGGTACAGTGTAATTGGTAAAAAACCCACCCTCATGGCTCCACAGTCTAGTGAGATAAGCGGTGTAAAGCATCTGGCACATCATAGTCAGTCTTCTGTTTTGGTCCCCTGACCTGTTTTCCGTCTAACCAGGGAGACATGGAGCAGGCCCTGGAGAACTATGACATCTGCACAGAAATGCTCCAGAGTTCCATCGCCATCCAGGTGGAGGCAGGGGCTGAACGAAGAGACATTGTCATCCGGCTGCCCAACCTCCATAATGACTCCGTGGTTTCCCTGGAGGAGGTGAGTGAGAATTTTCGTTTGTTTGTTTGTTTCCTGAGATGGAGTTTCACTTTTGTTGCCTAGGCTGGAGTGTAATAGTGCAATCTCGGCTCACTGCAACCTACACCTCTGGGGTTCAAGGGATTCTCCTGCCTCAGCCTCCTGAGTAGCTGGGATTACAGGTGCCCGCCGCCATGCCTGGCTAATTTTTTGTATCTTTAGTAGAGACGGGGTTTCACCATGTTGGCCAGGCTGGTCTTGAACTCCTGACATCAGGTGATCCACCTGTCTTGGCCTCTCGCAGTGCTGGGATTACAGGTGTGAGCCACTGTGCCCAGCTGAAAGGTTTTTTTTTTTGTTTTTTTTTTATTGATCATTCTTGGGTGTTTCTCGCAGAGGGGGATTTGGCAGGGTCATAGGACAATAGTGGAGGGAAGGTCAGCAGATAAACAAGTGAACAAAGGTCTCTGGTTTTCCTAGGCAGAGGACCCTGCGGCCTTCCGCAGTGTTTGTGTCCCTGGGTACTTGAGATTAGGGAGTGGTGATGACTCTTAACGAGCATGCTGCCTTCAAGCATCTGTTTAACAAAGCACATCTTGTACCGCCCTTAATCCATTTAACCCTGAGTGGACACAGCACATGTTTCAGAGAGCACAGGGTTGGGGGTAAGGTCATGGATCAACAGGATCCCAAGGCAGAAGAATTTTTCTTAGTACAGAACAAAATGAAAAGTCTCCCATGTCTACTTCTTTCTACACAGACACAGCAACCATCCGATTTCTCAATCTTTTCCCCACCTTTCCCCCCTTTCTATTCCACAAAACCGCCATTGTCATCATGGCCTGTTCTCAATGAGCTGTTGGGTACACCTCCCAGACGGGGTGGTGGCCGGGCAGAGGGGCTCCTCACTTCCCAGTAGGGGCGGCCGGGCAGAGGCGCCCCTCACCTCCCGGACGGGGCGGCTGGCCGGGCAGGGTCTGACCCCCACCTCCCTCCTGGACGGGGTGGCTGCCGGGCGGAGATGCTCCTCACTTCCCAGATGGGGCGGCTGCCGGTCGGAGGGGCTCCTCACTTCTCAGACGGGGCGGCTGCCGGGCGGAGGGTCTCCTCACTTCTCAGACGGGGCGGCCAGGCAGAGTCGCTCCTCACCTCCCAGACGGGGTCGCGGCCAGGCAGAGGTGCTCCCCACATCTCAGATAATGGGCAGCCGGGCAGAGACGCTCCTCACATCCCAGACGGGGCGGCGGGGCAGAGGCGCTCCCCACATCTCAGACGATGGGCGGCCGGGCAGAGACGCTCCTCACTTCCTAGATGGGATGGCGGCCAGGCAGAGACGCTCCTCACTTTCCAGACTGGGCAGCCAGGCAGAGGGGCTCCTCACATCCCAGACGATGGCGGCCAGGCAGAGACGCTCCTCACTTCCCAGACGGGATGGCGGCCTGGCAGAGGCTGCAATCTTGGCACTTTGGGAGGCCAAGGCAGGCGGCTGGGAGGTGGAGGTTGTAGCAAGCCGAGATCACGCCATTGCACTCCAGCCTGGGCACCATTGAGCACTGAGTGAACGAGACTCCGTCTGCAATCCCGGCACCTCGGGAGGCCGAGGCTGGCGGATCACTTGTGGTTAGGAGCTGGAGACCAGCCCGGCCAACACAGCGAAACCCTGTCTCCACCAAAAAAATACGAAAACCAGTCAGGCGTGGCGGCATGCGCCTGCAATCGCAGGCACTCGGCAGGCTGAGGCAGGAGAATCAGGCAGGGAGGTTGCAGTGAGCCGAGATGGCAGCAGTACAGTCCAGCTTCGGCTTGGCATCAGAGGGAGACCGTGGAAAGAGAGGGAGAGGGAGACCGTGGAAAGAGAGGGAGAGGGAGACCGTAGGGAGAGGGAGAGGGAGTGAAAGGTTTTAAATGGTATTTTTTAGTCAAAGGTTTCTTGTGATTTGGCATAGTTAGCCCAGGGTTGACCTGTTTCTGAGGAACAAGAGAGCTTCCCATATGCTGAGTGGGGCCTCTGTTGGGAAGACAGGAGAGGCCTGGGAAAGGCTGCTCTAGTACACTGGGACACTGCAGATCCTTGGTGGAAAGCAGGTGTGGGAGCTCTCACCAGCACTATTTAGAAGCAGTCATTGCTCTGCTCTCCTGGCTATGTGTGGCAGCCACCCCAGTGGAACTGGAAGGAAATATCAGCTGGAGCAGACCAGTATTGGGCTGGCCATGGGGTTGAGTCAGCAGTGTGTGGCCTATATGCCAAGTTCCACCCAGGTGCCACTTTATTCATTGTGCAGCTCCAGACCCTGCTGCAGTTCTGCATCTGTGACATGTCCACACTGGCTGAAAGTGGCCTTCAGACTCTCCTAGAGTTATTTCAGGGACAAGTACAAGTACAGGGCTGTCTACATGCCAGGGCTTCATCAGGTCCTGCATGTAGCGTATGACAACCTCTGGTCCAGGCTTGCTGAGTCTCTGACAACCCGATGTTCCGCGGTTCTGCAAGACTGGTTCGCTGAACTGTGACCACAAGGCTGTCCAGCTATCTTGGTGGATGCTTTCCTGGAACTCCTCTGCTTCTGAGTAGTTTTTGGTTTTTGATGTGCTTGTTTTTTAAAGAATTGGATGCCTAGCCATTAATAGAAATACTTTTAACACATACGTTTAGTGTAAACACTGATGTATGAAGGAGGAATCTAATTTTTTTTGGGCTGGAACATAGTCTAATTTTTATTCTCCTCATCCAAGTCTGATAAAAACAAACACTGTCCAGATTCGGTGGGGCAGGGGCTGAGGGGTTTACCCTCATACGGCATTGCCGGGCCTTTTTCAGATTGATAAGAACCTGAAGTCGCTGGAGCGGTGCCAGTCCCTGGAGGAGATTCAGCGGCTGTATGAAGCAGGCGACTACAAGGCTGTTGTGCATCTGCTCCGCCCCACTTTGTGCACCAGTGGGTTTGACCGGGCCAAACACCTGGAGTTTATGACTTCCATTCCTGAGAGGCCAGCCCAGCTGCTTCTGCTGCAGGTGTGTGCTGCCAGTGTCCCTCACACCCACTTGCACCTTCTCTCCTTGCTTGTTTGTGTTTATTCTCTGGAGGTTCTGCGGTAGTTCTTAAGAATGTATAGCTAGAAGAGAGTGGATGTCAAAACCACTAAGCCCCCAGGAAGATGTTAGTCAGAAGATATGGTCAAGACTAATGGAAAGTTAGAACCAAGGAGTGCAGGTTCTAGGGTTCTGCGTGGCTCAGGGTGAACCCCACACTTGACTCAGAACTTCTGTGTGGCAGAGGAGGAAGGAAGAATGGTCAGGTCATCATCTGTCCATCCACTTGTTTATTCATCCATCTTGTTTTGTATTGCTTTTTAAGGTAAATATAAAAGTGGCTAAAATATCTGTACAGTGGAAAGAATCAAGATAAAATAAAGACCAATGTGTTGAAGAAAAATAACACTAGCCTTATGTTTGAAACCTCATGTGCCCTCCTGAATCCTTCTGTGCTTCTGTTCCTCAGGAGGTAAACTCTTACCAAGAGCCTGCCAGGGAACTGGCAGCTGCTGGGTGCTGGGCAGTTATTCAACCTCTCTGAGCTCAGTTCCTCATTTCTAGGATAGGGATGACCAATGTCCTTAGCTCAGAGTCCTGTTGTAGGGATTACACAAGGTAATGTGTGTTGGCACCATGCCTGGCACTAGCAGGTGCTGTGGAGGTACTGCTGTCATCGTTGCCACCATCCTCAGGAGGGTTGAGTTGGCACCGAGATAAACATGGAAGATAATACGCAAAATATGCTTAGTGGCATTGAGTTCTGGTCCCTTATGCTTCATCCTACTAATCACATTGTGTTTTGTATCTATGGGGTACTTCCCTTTCAATTTGGAAAGAGAGTCCAGTCTTCTCCCAGGCTTTTTGCACAGATTGCACGAAGCATTTTAATCATTAACATTGTTGAACTGGGAAATAGTTAAGAGGTGCGACTGTGGGAACAAATGGAAGCACCTCAGTCATGGAGAAAGGGGAAGAAAGAGTTGGTTTGGGGAAGCAGGAGGGAGAAGGGGGTAGAGGGAAGGAGGCTCCAGCTCCTGGCAGAGGAGGTCAGTCAGGCCCAAGCCAAGATCAGCGGATGAGATGTGTGTGACCTGTTACCTGGCAGGCTGCAAGGTGGCCCAGCATGGCTATGTGTGGGAGGGACAGCCAGCATACCAGGAAGGGTGCTGGGTGGGAGAAAGCGGAGAGAGGCCAGTGGTCTCTGCCTCCATAGGATGGCCTCAATGCTCAGATGTGGTCTTGCTCTTATTGTCTTCTAGAACAGCTGGATGTGGCAGGATACCCCATTGATGGGGGAGGAACTGCTGCTTGGGCAGGCGCTGAGCTGTGATAAGGGCTGTGCTTGAGGTCCGAGCCGAATGCTGCGGAAGCTCCTGCTTTTTGTGAATTAAGGTTTCCTGATTATTGCTCAATTTCGTATTGAGAGTGTTTTCTTATTGATTTGGAGTGCTTTTTTTTGTATATTAAAGATAGTAATCTTTTTCTCAACAAATCTTGCAAATATTTTTTTCCCAATTGTTTGCTTTTAAATTGCAGAGAGGTTCTGAATTTTTATGCTGTCAAATCTTTTGATGTTTTCATACATGTGTGATTTTGTTCATTGTTCACTGTGGTTTTTGTTCCTATGCTTAGACAGTCTTTCCAAGAGTGGAGAAATATTCATCCATTTATTCTACACACATAGCTTGAGCTTTTATGGGGTGCCTGGCACTGGGCCAAGAGGAAGGCTGCTCTGAGGGACCCCATGTTCTCGAGGGGCGGCAGACAAGAGACCCATCAACAGAGAGATAAAAAGAGTATTTGCTTTTGTTTTATTCCCGCAGTGTTAATGTTTTATGTTTTGCATTTAACTTGTTTCATTTAGCTTTTCTCAAGTGGGGCATTGAACTTGCAGTCTTTTCCTGTGGGTGTATAGTGGCACGTTCTTCCAGTGGGCAAGCTGCCTATTATGTTCTTCAGTCTAATTGGATAGTTTGTGTCTTGTTGAGTTGATTCTTAGTCCTTAATATTTTTGGTTGCTATATTGAGCAGAATCTTTTTGTTGTTCACTATCTTTTCCATGTATTCCTACGTTGCTGGCTTATAGGAACCCTATTGATTTTTTTGTGTTTGAGTCTGGGTGCTTCACTGAGTTCCCATTATTTCTTGTTTTCTGTCTGGCTTGTTTTTATTGTGTTTGGGTAGATGATTGTGTTGCCCCCAGTCGATGGTAATTTGGTCTCCTCATTCGTTGGTGTTTATTCTACTTTTTTGCTCTGTCTGGCCTTGAGCCCTGGAGATTATGTCATACTTTAGAGCACCGTTAGCAGGTCCTTGTCTTGTCCCTGACTTTCACAATGACTCTGGTTGCATTTAGTAGTCTTTATCATGCTGGAAAATAATCCTCTGGCTCTCACATGTTGGGTGTTTTGACCAGGAGGCATCAGCTCAGGCTTTGGACTCCCACATCAGCACCCTGTAGGCACCCTCGCACCCCAGTGGCCTCCTGGTAAAGGCTGCTGGCTTTCTCTAATGAAACACAGGCCCCATTTTCCTGGCAATTAGGATTTATAAATTGGGGGGGGGTTGATCTGTTTTCAGATACTACACCACATTCCAAAGGCAGTTTCAGGTATTTCTGACCCCACACCTGTTGGTCTCACCTCAGAGAGTGGCAGCTGCACATGTCAAGGTTGGGAGGAGCCGCTGCCAGGCCTGGGCTGTGGCGAGGTTAGAGCCCAATGGGTCACCGGGCAGCAGGTGCTTCCTGTAGGTGTAACAAGCGTCCCACCAGATCTGTGAATTCACAGACAAGCTGTGTTTCCCCATGCACCAGCACAGTGATGAGAGATCCCAGACATTTAAATGGGTTGTATTCTAGGCCAAAAAAAAAAAGGAGCTTTGCGAAAAGCAGTGGTTTCCAAAGAGAAGCTTTTAAAATAGAAGTAACAGTTCAGTGTGGTGTTCTGAAAGTTCTTCCATGTGCCAGGCACTGTGCTGAGTGTAATATGCACATCAGCTCATTTAATGCCCACAGTGCCGCTGAGGGGATGATGTGGTGGCTGAGGCTCAAATGGCTTACACATTGGCCCCATCAGGGCACCTGGGGAGGAGGAGGCTGATAGAGTGATGACTTTAGTGTTGCCTGGCCAGTTGCCCCTGTTGTGGCCTTGGCTCAGGCCCTCCTCTGCTGAGGTAGTCCCTCCCTGGCAGTCTGCCCCTTTGCTGCTGAACCCCCTCCAGAGCCCTGGCACTGGATGGGCACAGTGGCTCTGGGGAGAGCTGACAGGTGTTGGGGTGCCTGTCTCACCTTGGCTGGCTCTGCAGCCTCATTCCCAGCGTCCCCACTTTATAAATGGGGAAGTTGAGGTACAGAGGTGAAGCCTTTCTGAAAGCTCCCTGGCTGGTGACATTCTCTGCTGCCATTGCACACAGGCCACTGGACTGCCCTTCTAGGCATCTCCGGGCTGCATGGGGCCTATGTTGTGCTGGGGCTCGTTCTTCCCTTTCTTTTGCTGCCCCTCATCTGTTTTCCTTCAGTTGTCTCTGCTCAGGCCTTGGGCCCAGATGTGCTGAGCTCACCGTGCACTTCACCTGGCTTCTTGCTGTACTAGGACTCCTTGCTCCGGCTGAAGGACTATCGGCAGTGTTTTGAGTGTTCCGATGTGGCTCTGAACGAGGCTGTCCAGCAGATGGTGAACTCAAGTGAGGCTGCCGCCAAGGAGGAGTGGGTGGCCACAGTGACCCAACTGCTGATGGGCATCGAGCAGGCCCTCTCTGCAGACAGCAGTGGTAGCATCCTGAAGGTATCATCCTCCACCACTGGCCTCGTGCGGCTCACCAACAACCTCATCCAGGTAACCCCTGGCTCCTTCTCACCCTGCCCTTGCCCCAGCAGGTATGTCTGTCTGACATCCTGCTTCTTCAGTAGTTCATAGCTTTCATTGCTAATTAGGCACCCAAAGGGGACATGATGGCTTCTTTGGTTGGAACTTTCGGGATCTGAGGAGGGGTTTGTGCGCAGGCTGCAAACCTTCCTGGGGCTGGTCGGATCTGGGGATTAGAGACTGTGTAGCACTTGGTGCCATGGGGTTCTTCCAGACCATCCGTCCCAGAGGGGAAGAAATAACCTCACGGGGAGGCCCTGGTCTGCCTGCAGTGAGCCAGAGGCAGAATGGGGGCCAGAGCGCAGGCCGGGATGGCTCCAGCATCCCACGGTATCCTGGCACTTCCAACTGAGGGGTAGTCACAGCACCCTGCATCGTCCAGGAAGTCTTTAAGGCAGAGAATCTTCCTCTGAAGCACTCTGGGCTCTCTCCTCAATTCCCGCTCAGGCCATCAGCAAGTCCTGCCACATCTATATCCTCACCCCTCCAGCCTTTGTTTCTCCCTCTGTCTTCATCTTTCTGCTGTAGTCCAGGCCACTGCTACTCTTGCTTGAGCTGTGGCAGCACACTTGCCACAGTCTCCTCTGCCCGCTCCAGCCACTCTCCAGCCACAGAGGCACCTTTCCAAAACAGATATGAATGTGCTTCTCCCTCACTTAAAACCCTTCATGTTCCCTCCAGGTTGTGTGTCACTTAAGGTACACTGAGCTCCAGGCCTGTCTCTCCCCCTGGTCTTGTGCTCCCTTGGCTGCAGCCTTCCTGGGCTACCCCCTGGGGTCCCTGCCTGCATGCCTGTCCTCTGCCCCCACTCCTTGCCCTCCCTGGGTGTTGGACACACCACAGCCACTCAGAAACTTTCTTAATAAGGCTCTCACCTGTCTGCCCCACCCCTCCTCTGTGAGCCATTGTGGCTGCATCTGTTCTCATTGCAGCAGCCATACTGACTCTTTGCACTTGTGTAGCTTGTCCATGGCTCTCTTCTCTCTGGGCTCTCAGCTCCCCCATGCCCTGTTCACAGGACACAGCACATAGTAGGTACTGAGGGTATCAGTAACTGCATGTGGCATGAAGGAGAGTAGTGTGACTATCATTGGACACTATGGGTCTCTGTCCGATGACATGCTGAGGATCTGCTAGGTTACAGTGCCCACATCTGAGCAGTGGGGGTGGGCAGGCAGCACGTACCAGCTCCCCAAGAGGCCTCCTGCCTCCCTTCAGTCTGCCCTGAAGGCTTACCCTGCTGTGACACTTCTGCTGTCTCCCACCCCGCACTGTCAGGTCATTGACTGCAGCATGGCTGTGCAGGAGGAGGCCAAGGAGCCCCACGTCTCTTCAGTGCTACCCTGGATCATTCTACACCGGATCATCTGGCAGGAGGAAGACACCTTCCATTCTCTGTGCCACCAGCAGCAGCTCCAAAACCCAGCGGAGGAAGGTGCACAGGCAGTGGGTGCAGTAGGGATGAGCTGTGACTCCCATGTCCTTGCCCCTGTCCTCTGCCCTAGGGTCCTGGACCTTATCCAGATGTTGTGAGTGGGGCTCAGTCCTCTCAATCCAAGGATTTTGCATGCGCTTGGACAGAGGCAGAAGTGTCCTTGGTTTCTCCCTGAGGGAGCTTACTGTGCAGTGGGCATGGGAGGCCTGGATGTGTGAGCATTGTATGTTTGGTGCAGATGGCAGCATGGAGGGAGTGACAACAGGTGACTACTTATGACAAATGCTGACACTGCTCCAGGAGGCCTTGTATCCACTAGCTCCTTTAATCCCCGTGACACCCGAAGGGATGGTAAGCCGAGGGCAGCATGGAGCGAGCACAGGTTCCACATCCCAACTGTCACTTCTTAGATGTGTGACCTTGGGCAAGTCATATAACTTCAGCCTCTATTTCCCCATACCCATATTGGGAATAATAATATCTACCTCAGAAGGTTATTCTGAGGATGAAATGAAATAATAAAGCCATGAATCACCATGGTGGGTCAGTGCCTGGCTCATGGTGGGTGCTGAGTGATGAGAATCCAGGGAGGGCGAGCCCCAGACCCTTAATGGAGATGGCAATGGATCCATAGTCAGTGCAATGATAGAAAGTGTGCTGGATTGAAGAAACGACAGTACTGCAGCTAAATGACACTTAAAGCAAAGATTGCCTGTAATCTTATCAGATAGATCTTTTTTTTTTTCCATTTTTTGTTTTCTTGCATTTGCTGTCCAGACTTGGCCTAATGCACATCTAGTTTGTGTGCAGTTGTTAGAATAATATGTGTCTATTGATGCTTGTATTCAACTAGCTTAACATTAAGTTTATTGAAGATTTTTCCTCAATAATTTGTAAAACAAGAAAAGTGGAAAGGAAAGAGTCATCCCTATTCCAACTGCTCAGAGAAAACCAGAGTTAACATGTGGTTTTTCTCCTTCCCTTCACATTCTCTCTATAATTTTATTCACTGCTCAGAAAGTTACCAGCTGCTCACTACATGTCAGGGCTCTGTGGCTAGGATACCTCTGGCCTTGACAGGTTTGTGATAGTGGGAGACAGATCAACTATCTAACACCAGGATGGTGTGGTGGATGGAGAGGAGGGCACCTGATGCTGCCCATGGGTGTAGGTGTGGGTTGAGTTGAGCCCTGAAGGAAGAGCAGGGGCAGAGGAAGACATTGGGGAGGTGGAGTGGGGCCAGGGACTGAGCAAGCCTTAAGTCAGGCAGGAGACCTGGGGCGTGGGGATTGGATATGGGAAGAGGGGCCAGATTGCAAAAGGCTTTTATTTTCTGTTTTGTAAAGCTGTTGCTCCATTTTACTCCATTGTTTTCATCATGCTGATGAGAGGTGCATGCACTATTGAACCATCCCCGCTGCTGAACCCTTAGTTTGGCTGCACTATTTCATTCTTACGGGTCATGCCGTGATGAACACCTCATGCATGCCTTTTTGCTTGTACCCAATTTTTTAGGATAAATTTCTAGGAATGAATATCTTTAGAGCTCTTGATAATTATTACCTCTGGTACCACATTGTTCTCCAAAAGGATTTTAGTGGTGAAAAAAAACCTAAAGTTTATAACTATAAAAGTTTGTTATTTTTCTTAGAAAAATAACACGAAAAGACTTCTGGACTGAAATTCTCCTTTTCCTCAAAATTAATTATGCAAACAAAAATTAGTTTTCAAAAAACTGCCAGCAAGTAAACACGGATAGAGGAATAGTCAAATACCTTAAACTTTGAAAAGTACATCAAAGAAAGAGAGAGAGATTGGAAAGGAAAAAGAAAGAAAAGAAAGAAAAAAGAAAGATTCTGGTGGAGTGGCAGTAGATGTGGCTCTGTCTCTGCATGTCCCTCAGCAGGAGAACTGATGGAAGATAGCAAGTTGACCAAATCCTGGGAAATATTATTAATATTCTCATTTGTGGAGAGTGGCATGAGGGGAAACCTCCTCCATCCCACCCTTGGCCTTGGCAGAGGCAGGAAGAGCCACAGGATCCTGCCATCTTCCAGTGTGCAGACTGAGCTGAGGGAAGGGGCCCTGGGATAAAACACACTATGGTTGGGTGGTGAGGGGCCTGGTGAGAATATTATCACCCAGGAAAAATAATAACAGTTATCACATACTGAATTCTCTGGAAGCAGATACTAAGACAGGGTTTATAAGGAAGGCGGAGGAAGCAGAATTGGGCTTTTGAGCTGACAAACAGAATGAAACAAAAAGGAAAATTGTAGAACTGAGGAAAACACTGCAAACTAAATCTCACCATTATAAAGTCATAAATGCAAACAGCATGGAGCAGAATGAATATGACAAATTGGAACAATTGGTTGCACTTAAGAGCCAAAAGTAACAGGGCATGGTGGCTCACTCCTGTAATTCCCACACTTCAGGAGTTTGAGGCAGAAGGATTACGTGGGGCCAGGAGTTTGAAGCCAGCCCAGGCAACGTAGTAAGATCCAGTATCTACAAAAAGTAAAATAAAATTAAAAAAATTAGCCAGGTGTGGTGGTGGCACCTAGAGACCTAGCTACTTGGGAGGCTGAGAAAGGAGGATGACTTGAGCCCAGGAGTTGGAGGCTGCATTGAGCTATGACCATGCCACTGTACTCCAGCCTGGGCAAAAGTGAGACCTCATCTTAAAAAAAAGAAGAAAAAGTACAAAATAAATTTCATGAAAGAAAGTTATTACTAGTGGCTTCTGACATGTTCTGTCCTGATCCACTCTAAAAATGCTAGTTATAAGTCGTTAATGGGTTATGGCCCAGAGTTTCAAAAATACTAAGGGACCTTTATAAACAAATAATACTTCTAGTGGTAAACAAATGTGTAACTGGAATTCAGTAGTTCTTTTTCCTCCTGTTTTACTCTTTTTCTTCTGTATTATTCAGGTAGACCTAAATCTAAGACCTTTTAAGGCCAGGCGCCGTGGCTCATACCTGTAGTCTCAACACTTTGGGAGGCCGAGGCAGGCCAGGAGTTCGAGACTAGCTTGAGCAACATAGTGAGACCCTGTCTCTACAAAAAATTTAAAAATTAGCTGGGTGTGGTAGCTCGCGCCTGTAGTCCCAGCTACTCAGGAGACTGAGGCAGGAAGATTGTTTGAGTCCAGGAATTGGAGGCTGCAGTGAGCTATAATTGTGCCAACTGTACTCCAGCCTGGGCAACAGTTAGACCCTATCTCTTTAAAAAAAAAAATTTTTTTTTAAGTTAAGAAATGGCATGTGTAGTATGGGTTCCATTGTAACAAATTACTTTTCTCTCATTCAAAATGCATCAGATATGCACAGATGGATGCTGTGACTGAGGTTCACCAGATGTCAGCATTGGTTCTCTCTGGGCTGGTATTTTGATGGATAAAGTGTGCTCCTTTATATTTTCCTATATGGCTTGAATTGTGTTTTGATAAGCGTGTATTGCTTTAGTAAAGCCAGTCAAGTCACTACTTATTTAAAAAGGCAAAAAAAAAAAAAAAAAAAAAAAAAAGGGAAAGGAAAAGTCTGTAGTCATGTTGATAAAGACAGAAAAGCCCGAAAAGAGGAGACTGAGCCTCGCAGCCCCTGCAGGCACGCAGGTTCCCACACTAACTCTGTGTCTGTCGGCCTGGGCTTTCCCTAGGGATGTCAGAGACGCCCATGCTCCCATCCTCCCTCATGCTGCTGAACACAGCCCACGAGTATTTGGGCAGAAGGTCCTGGTGCTGCAATTCAGATGGGGCTCTGCTGCGATTCTATGTAAGTGCTTCCCCTTGGGCTGCAGACTGCCAGTGCAGGGCAGGGCTGGGGTGGGAGGTGGAATGGGAAGGGGACAGATTCATGTTGGCACGCTGGGCTTGCTTGGCCTTCCCTCAGTGGGCCCACTGTGTGTCTTTGACTTACTGCATTTCTCACTGTAGTTACTGAAGCTTGTCAGAAAGTCTGATAAGACTTTCTTGCCAGAAAGTTCCCTTGTGTACCTGAGGCTCAGGAAGCTCTGGAGCTCTTGAACAGCAGGTGGATTTAGATCCACTAGTCCTTACTGAGTTTCTTCCTAGTCAGGCACGGGGCTAGGCCTTGTAGTTGTAATTTCAGGAGTAATAACCACATGCACCACCACCACCTTCTATTGAGTCCTGTTTACTAAGCATGACTCACAATGCCAAGTAGTAGTTGCTCATTCAATAGCTATTATTACATCCATTCAGTCACTAAATGATTAGTGAGAGCACATACACTTCCTTGCACTTGTCAGTTGTGATTGACTGGAAGTAGCTCCCTGGGTTTACTAGGGATAAGCAGCACGAACCCTGTCTCCAATCTCACTGTTGAGTAAGAGGCCAAGCAGCATGCAGACCAGTTACAGAGCACCTGGTGTTCTTCATATACCAAGACAGGGACCTCAGACCCAGCCTATAATATTTATTCGTGAAGTTCTATTGGGATATAACCATGCCCATTCATTTACATATTAACTGTGGCTGCTTTTGCAGTAGAGTGGCAGAGTACAGTAGCTGTGATGGAGGTGTATGGCCAGCAAAGCCTAAAATACTTAGTATCTGGCCCTTTAAGAAAACGTTTGCCATCACCTGCTCTATACCTTCTCTTCAGGGAACAATACCAGCTCTTTCACAACTGCACCCTCCCTCCCAGTACTCCCCATCTTCCTGTGCTTTCCCCTCAGCGCTTAACCTCTAGCATGCTGTGTGATACACTCATTGAGTGTATTGTGTGTCTCTGCTCCACTGAAATTAACTTTAGAGAGAGTAGGGGGTTTTGCTAGTTTTGTTCACTGCTGGATCCAAGTACCTAGTACACACCTGGCACATAGTAGGTGCTTAATAAATATGGGTTAAAGGAGAGTATGCATATGTATAGAGCTCATGTATGTATAGAGCTTGACAGTTTGCAAGACACTTAGGCTGAATATGTGATTTGTCCAGGAGACCCATCTGGCCCAGGTCCCTGTTGCTGGTTAGTGTCTGAGGCAAATTCCAGCCCCAGCTCCAGATGCCTGAATGTCTCCCCTACCCCGTGAGCTCTGAGGGCCTTTGGGATGCTCACCCTGGGTCAGCTCTACTCTCCAAGACTATTTTTGGAAGAGTTTTGCCAGGCTGAGTCTGTAATGCTGCCCAGGACTCAGCCACTCCCTTTTTCTGCCTTCCCTCTGCCAACCAACCCTCTGCAGGGACAGTCTCTGCTTCCATAAGGTCACCTCCACAAGGCCATCCTCCTTATGCTGATTGGGAAGAATGAGTTAATACCTTAGGCTAGCTTGGGTGGGAGTGGTGCTAAGAGTGAAGGGGTGGGCTGAAGGGGCAACAGGATGGTCCTATTTCGTTTTTCTTAATCTGCGTCTTTTCTAGTGGAGCATGAATTCTAGCTGCTGATATCTGCTAATGAATTTGAGGGAGTAGAAGTGAGTTGAGCACTGTTGTGTTTCATTTTGTAGTTCCTGATTTTCCTGCCCAAGGCCCAGCCTTTACATTTCTCCAACCTTTGCAGCAGCTCTCCTGACCACCCTGTGCCTTCTGCCTGCCATGCTATTCCTCAGCTTCTGCATGACTGGTTTGTTGTTTCCTTCCTGCCTTTTCAAAGAGGCTTTTCTCTCTTGCCACATGCTGTCCTGTCTACTGCTGGGGACCCCCACCATTTGTTTCTGTCATGTGCCCCTCCCCCACCAGATAGCATCCCTGGGACCAGGGACCTTTTCTGTCTTGCTGTTTGAAGCATCCCTGGGGCCTGAGCAATACCTGACAGACTGCTGCCCAGTTGTATTTCTTGAATGAATGAATGAACAAACATAAAGACATTCATTAATTTCTCCAGAAATGCTTGCTGAGCACTCATGATTCTGGGTGCCATGGAGGGTTATGAAGGTTGAATGCTTCATTACTACCTCTTCTTGCCCCAGGCTCATGGTCTGCAGGTAAAAGGATTCCATCTTGAGAGTGATTTGAGGCCAACATCAGGGAGACCTTTTGTGTGGATTATTTTCTTAGATAGAATGGAAATGTTCTCTGAGAGAAATCCTCTTGAGTCTCTTCTTTTCTTGAGTTATTTCTTTTCATATGTTTTACTTGGGTTGATGGATTCTTATCTGTTCATCTCCACACAGCTCAAATGGCCCCTGTGCTATAGAGCCTTTATTAACACCTGGATATTCCCTCTTACATTGTGTGCCCACCCCGCTTCTGTGTACCACACCCAGATTTTATATGTGTTGACAATCTGCTGTATTTGCCACAAATTTGTCTTCTGATAAAAATAAGAGTTAACAAGAAAGCATGCTCTTCACTACCCTACCTCCCTCACTCTCTTGAAGCTGGTGTGTATCTTTTTGTCCACATTTTTTTATACCTAATTATGTATCTGTATGTCAGTAAATAGTATATAGTTACATGAGTTTTAAAATTTTACATACTAAATATCATATAGTATGTAACCTCTTGCAGCTTGCTTTTATTTTAGTATACTGAGATACAGTTACATTGATACAAGTACATCTAGTTTATTCATTTTAATTGCTTTACAGGGTTCTATTGTGTGAGTATATCATGCTCTTAAACTTTTTAGTATGGAAAATTCCCAACATTATTAAAATAGAAAGTATAGTGCACTTCCATATACTGAGCACTGGTTAGTCGTTATTATTCATAACGCATGTCCACTCCCCCACCTACCTTCCCAATCATCCCGCATTATTCTGAAGCAAATCCTAGACATTTATATCAATTCATCTGTAAGTATTTGTTATTATATTTTTAAAACAATTTTCCTAATATGGCATTAAGGTTGTTTATCCATTTTGGGAGTTACAAATGATATTATGGTTAACGTCTACCAAGAGGTTGTTTTATGTATACATGTGAGAGTTTCTCTTGTGTAGATTCCTGTAAAAGGAACTACTGGATCACAGAGTGTGTACATTGTTAACTTTAAAAATTTTATTTTCAGATTATTCTCCAAAATTATTGAACAATTTTATACTTTTGATAGCAGTGTGGGAATTCCTGCACATCTGTGTCAGCCCTAAGTACAGTAGACTTAAATGTTGATGCCCATCTGAAAGGCATGAAATGGTATTTCAATGTTCTTTAAATGTTCTTTTTAATAATTTATAATTATTAGTGAGATTGAATATCTTTTTATGCCTGTTTACCCCTTGGGTTTCCTCTTATGCAAATTGCCTGTTCACATGATTTGCCCATCTTTCTAGTGGTTTGTTTTTCTTTTTCCTATTGATTTGCAGTTTTTTTCTTAAGGTACTCTGAATTCCAGTCTTTTGTCTGATACATAAGTTTCACCAGTTTTATGTGCACATATTGTGTCTGTGTGCTTAGTTCTATTTCTATTTCTGTGCACCTTTATGTGGGATATCTTTTAACTATGTGTATGGTATTTGTTTTACAGAATTTTAAAATTTGAATGTCAAATTTATTAGTCTTCTCCTTTGAGGTTTGTGATTTTTTGAGGGATGGGGGTACTTTTACTTCCCTCTCACAAAATTATGTAAAGATCTCCTTTACATTAGTCTACTAGTTTGCTCTTGTATTTCATGTGTCTGTATTCCATCTAAATTTTATTTTTGTTAAAAGATAAGGCAGGAATCCAATTTTACATTCCACATGCATGGCCAGTTGGTTTGTACCATTTTTTGAAGAGTCTGTTCTCTGTGCTGACTTGTAAGTCACCTTCTTACATGTTGGCTCTGTTCTTTTTATTGGCATAGGAGTCTTGTCTGTTCCTGACAATACTGAATTGTCTTTGAGAGATTTTGATACCTGGTAGGGTTAACCTACTCACGTACCTCTTAGTCTCTTGGCTATTCTTGGCCTTTTACTCTTCTGTACCATTGTACGATCACTCTGTAATGTTTTATGATATCCAACCCCCTAACGCAAACCTGCCATTGGAATTTTGATTGGAATAACATTGACCTCACAGATTAATTTGCAAAATAATTGTCATTTTTGTATGATTGAGTCTTTCTAGTCGTAAATGTGGTATATCTCTCTGTTTATTTAGGTCTTATGCTTTCATGTCCCTTAATTCAGCTTAATAATTTTCTCCATAATACTTTTTTTCCTTTCACTCTCATTTTTTCAAAGTATAGCTGTAAAATTGTTGCGTATATTTTGTTAGATTGTTGCCTAGGTTTCATTTGTTTTTATTAGTGTTGTAAATAGATATTTAAATGTTAGTTTTTCTATTTGGTTTTTGTGAGCATGCAGGAGCACTAGTTTTTTGAATAATTTTTTCTTATGCACAGCTCCTTTGCTTATTGCTTCTATTAATTTTAGTGGGTGGTAGACTTGAATTTTCTATGTAGACAGTCATATCATCCACGAATAACTATTTTTTCCTTCCTTTTCAATCCTTATAGTTTTTTTCTTTTTTCCCCCTTGTCTTATACTCTTTGCCAGGGTTCACCAAAGCTTTTCCTGTAAAGGGACAAATAGTAAATCTTTGAGGCTTTGTTGGTTCTAGGGTCTCTGTTGGAACTACTCAGGGCTTCCATTGCCTCAGAAAAGCAGTCGTAGATATTATTTAAATCAGTGGCTGCAGCTTTGTTCCAACAAAACTTGTGGACGCTAAAATTTGAATTTCATATAATCTTCATGTGTTAAAAAATAGTTTTTTTCTGTTAATTTTTTTTCAATCATTTAAAAATGCAGACATCGTTCTTAACTCCCAGGCCTACAAAACAGACAAGGGCAGGATTTGGCCCATGGGGTGGTTTGCCACCTGTGATCTAGAGCTCTCTCTCTCTTTTTGGGGAGTGTTATAATAAATTCTAAACTACTATTTCTTTAGTGATTATAGGTCCAATTAGATTTTCTCTTCTCAAGTCAATTATATTGTTTTAACAGTTTCCACTTAGAGCATAAGGCTGTTCATGGTTTCTGCTTATGCTTTAAAAAGTTCTGTGGTACCTCGAGTTATGCCCCCTTTTCATTGCTAAAATAGTTTGTGCTTTCTCCCCCCACCTTTTAAAAACCAGTCTTTCATGAGGTTTGTATAAATTAGTCTTTTCAAATTACTGTTGGTTTATTGATCCATTTTTTATTTGCTTTCTAGTTCATTACCGCTTTAATATTTCCTTTTACGTTCTTTGAATTTACTCTGTATTGTTTCTAACTTACTGAATTGAATGGTTATTTTAGTATTCACTCTTTTTTTTTCTTTTTTCTATTTTTATTATTTTTAAAAATTTTGGGCCAGGTGCAGTGGCTCACGCCTGTAATCCCAGCACTTTGGGAGGCTGAGGCGGGTGGATCACCTGAGATCAGGAGTTCGAGACCAGCCTGACCAACAAGGTGAAACCCCGTCTCTACTAAAAATAAAAAAATTAGCTGGGCATGGTGGCAGGTGCCTGTAGTCCTAGCTACTTGGGAGGCTGAGACAGGAGAATTGCTTGAACCCAGGAGGTGGAGGTTACAGTGAGCCGAGATTGTTCCACTGCACTCCAGCCTGGGCGACGGAGCGAGACTCCATCTCAAGAAAAAAGAAAGAAAATTTGTTTTCTTCTCAGAGGTCTTCCTTGATTTTATTCTCTCTCTCTCTCTTTTTTTTTTTTTTTTTTGAGACAGGGTCTCACTCTGTTGCCCATGCTAAGAGTGCAGTGGTACAATCACAGCTCACTGCAGCCTGGACCTCCTGGGCTCGAGCAGTCTTCCTGCCTTAGCCTCCCACGTAGCTGGGACTACAGGTGTGTACCATCATGCCTGGCTAATTTTTAAATTTTTTGTAGAGACAGAGTCTCACTTTGTTGCCCAGGCTGGTTTCAGTCTCCTGGGCTCAAGCGATCCTCCCACCTCGGCCTCCCAAAGTGCTGGAATTACAGGCATGAACTGCTGCATCCAGCCAGTATTCACTTTTCTAATGCCTGTATTGAAGACTGTAAGTTTTCCCAGATACATCTTTGTCTGACTCCCATATATTCTGATATTTGGTGTTTGCTATTTTTATATAATTGATTTCTAATTTTATTGAATTGTGTTCAGCTGAGGATGTGGTATGTATTATATCTAGTTTTTGGTCTTTGTACTTGCTTTTCATCCAGTTTTGGCAAAAATCTCATGAATGCTTGAAAATAATGTGTATTTGCTAATAGTTGGGCATAACAATAGCCGTCGGCTCTCATATTCATAGATATAACTTGTTTACTATGTTGTTCACATCCTCTCTGATCCTCATTTATGTTTTGTCTGAGGGAGATTCTCTTAGCCCTAATGAGATTTATCATCTTATGTTATAATTATTTGTTTATTGTTTAACTTTATTCTCTCCACTGGAATCTGAACTTCTAAAAAGCAAGGACTATACCTATTTTAAGAAAGTATTCAGTAAATATTCGTTGAGGAAATCAATGACTAAATAAATGAGTGAAGTTCCCAGGAGGCAAATATCTTCTTCTGGTGGCTGGTAGAAATTGGCTAGGTGTGCTGAAAGAAAGGCAGCTTGGTAAACCCATCAGGAGGCTACTGTTTGGCCCAGAGGTGGGACCAGAATTACTCCTATTAGGATAACAAGACTTTTCCAGGAAACAGGTGTTTTTGGAATCAAGTCATGCAGGAGCCCAACAGACATAGCCACCTCAGGTTAAAAGAGTTGATAGAGTGGTGGTTTCTCTGGGGCCCTGCTGTGACAGGGAGGCAGTGGCTACAGGCCCTCACCTCAGGCCATCTCTTCTGCCCACCACAGGTGCGAGTACTCCAGAAGGAACTGGCTGCATCCACCTCTGAAGACACGCACCCTTACAAGGAGGAGCTGGAGACAGCCTTGGAGCAGTGCTTCTACTGCCTGTACAGCTTCCCCAGCAAGAAGAGTAAGGCCAGGTACCTGGAGGAACACTCGGCCCAGCAGGTGAGGGTGCTGCAATAGGCCCAACGAAGAGGGAAGCAGGAGCTGTAAGCTCTTTTGAAGGATGTCATATTTGTCAACAGTCATCTTGGCAGTCCTGCTTGGAGTTGCATCAGAAGGAGGAGAGAAGACGGTCTGATGAGTGTATCAAAGGACAAGGGTTTTTCTTGCAAAAACTTATTTTCATAAATGTTGACTGACATTCAACTAATGTTGACTAATACGTAGAACCAGATATGGTGGTGCATACCTTTAGTGCTAGCTGCTCTGGAGGGTGAGGGTAGGAGGGTTACTTGAGGCCAGAATTTTAAGGCTGGAGTGCACTGTGATTGCATCTGTGAATAGCCCTGGGTGGCAGAGCAAGGCCCCATCTCTAAAAACAAACAAACAACAAACAAAACTACCCTAAAACCAAAAAATGTAGCATGGCAGTTGTCGATAGTTTATTGCTATTTTGGATATGAATAATTCCTTAGAGGTTTTCCATTTTTGTGTTGTTTGGGTTTTTAGAGCACTATTGAGTGTATTATCTAATGGCTCCTCAGTACTGTCAGTTATTCTCTGATCTTAGGGATTCCATCCACTAAAATGTAAGCTCCTTAGGACAGAGCCCCTGCTGTGGACCCCAAACCTAGGGCCACTCTCCCTGGAGTCAGCTCTCCTTCAATATTTTGTCTACCAAGTGGAGAGGGTCTGTGGCTGGCCCAAGGTCCCCACCCATGATGGAACCCACCCTCTGGCTCAGCCACGTGGGCTTATAGAGCGCAGCTTGTGGTTTCTAATGTCTGTCTTTTTACAGACTAGGCTTATGCTTTTCAGACACTTGGATTTGGGGATTATAGTGGTCATGCAGATTTTTTTTTTTTTTTTTTTTTTGAGATGGAGTCTCACTCTGTTGCCCAGGCTGGAGTGCAGTGGTGCCATCTCGGCTCACTGCAACCTCTGCCGCTCAGGTTCAAGAGATTCTCCTGCTGCAACCTCCTGAGTAGCTGGGATTACAGGCGCTTGCCACCGCGCCCAGCTAATTTTTGTAGTGCAGATTTTTTTTTTTTTAAGTATAATGGGGATTTGTTTTAGGCTCTCCAATATGCCATAACCTCATTTACATTGGACAAAGTGCGTTTCTATGGAGGAATGCAATTTTCCTTTTTCATTTACCCTGAATGTGTTACTAATCTGCCTTCTGTCTTTTTTTCAAGGTGGATCTTATATGGGAGGATGCACTGTTCATGTTTGAGTATTTTAAGCCCAAGACCCTTCCTGAATTTGACAGCTATAAGACCAGCACCGTGTCTGCTGACTTGGCCAACCTACTGAAGAGAATTGCCACCATTGTGCCTCGCACAGAGAGGCCAGCGCTTAGCCTGGACAAAGTCTCTGCCTACATTGAGGGAACTTCAACTGAGGTGGGCCCACAACCTTGAGGAGGTGGGGGACAGGGCTGGGTCACACTCTTCCCCTCTGCCACTGCTGTATATGCTCCTTTGCTTCTTTTTCTGCTCTGTACCAGACTGAGGGGCAGGAGAGGCTGGAGAGTCTGTCCTGTGACTAAACAGTCCTGGGTTTACTGGTCACATCTGAGTCCTTGACTCCACCTCCCCTCATACTTTTCCTCTCACCTGCCAGGTACCCTGCCTCCCAGAGGGGGCTGACCCCTCCCCTCCAGTGGTGAACGAGCTTTACTACCTCCTGGCTGATTATCATTTCAAAAACAAGGAGCAGTCCAAGGCCATCAAGTTCTACATGCATGACATCTGCATCTGCCCCAATAGGTCAGTGACCAGAGCATGAGGCTAGGCTGGCTGCAGGGATGACTGGGGTGACTCCAGCTCAGCAAGCTCTTCAGTGGGCCACTTTGGGGTTTCCCTGTCCATTGCAAAGAGATCAGGGAAAAAGGAATGAGAGGGTGGTTTAGCACTTTGCTGTTGTTAGGAAAGGCAGGTTTTCCATAAAAAGAAGAGCAGAGGAGAAGGCCTCTTTTCCAAAGTCCTCTGGGAGGGTTATTGGTAAAGGGTTATTAGAGAAGGTACGAAGTGTCCATCTGGACCCTGGTGTGCAGGGCAAGGAGGCGCAACCTGGCTCCATCCTGTTGGTTTTGTGCTGCCCCCTTTCACAGCCCCAGGGTGTGTACTCTTGCTGCTTCCACTGCAGGCTTCTTAACTATGGTTGCCTTCTTGGGGACAAGTAATAGAAAAACTCAAGCCAGAGTTCTCTTTTTTGCTCTGATGCAGTGCACTGTTAGCAGTAGCGATTGTCATGATAGTACATGTAGAAGAGCTCATTGCACATGAAGCTCATGCTCTCTTCCTGTGGAGCCCTGTTTGGCTTTCTCTTAAAATGTAGTGATTGCCTGGAGCCTCTCAAGGGGCCTTCTACATTTGTAAAGTTTGATGCACTTGATTAAGAGGGAATATTTTTTCCTACCTAGGAGGTAAGCCTTGGGTGAAGGTCAAAAGGAGGCTACCCTCTGTGGCAGACCTGCATCTAAAGGGTTCAGAGTAGCATCTGTAGGCACACTTTCTGGAAGGACTCAGAGGCCAGGCTGTGATAGCTGCCCTTGAGCCATGGGTGAGCACAGAGCCACCCTAACTCAGGGAAAACCAGAGAATTCCACCTTGTCAGGATCCATCTGGCCAAGAAGAGAAGGGACTGGGTGTGAGTGGAAAAGCCAGTTTGCAAGACTTGTGTAGATTGTGTGAAAGGTTCTCACAGAACTTCTTTTGCTTAGCCTGTGGTTTCTTCCAGTCAGGGAGCCATGTGGCAGAGCCCTGGCCGTCCTCTTGGGGTGACTGGGAACCAGTGTGATAGAGCAGACCTATCTATGCTCAGTCTGGCTGAGTGCTTACTGCGCCACAGTTCAGGTTTCCTCGTCTGTTCCCCTACTTCCACATCTGAAAAGTGAGGGTGATAAAACCCACCTGTCTTTGCATGGCACCTCTCACCTGACAGCCCCTTATTCAGCAGAATTAAGGCTCATGGCAGCTTAACTGGGCCTCCCTCCAACCTTCATACCTGCCTGTTTAGAGGGTATCAACCCATCAGCCTGGCCCATTAGGCAACCCTGCCACAGAGGCGTGGTCTCCCGTGGGATTGGCCCCAGTGCCAGGAAAGCACTTGATGGCTTGATCCTGGGCTCCAGGCCTTGGCCACTTTCGTTCTGGCCTTAACAGGCAGGTGCTAGGCGAGACTTGGTGCTTAGTCTGCTCTTCTGTGCTAGCAGTGCATTAAGGACGATTGGCATGTGTGAGGGTGGCGTCTGTCCATTTGATTGCTGCCTTTTCTGTTCTTTGTACTAGCATTCAGCAAATCTCAGACTATCAAGTGCTCAGAGATCATCTTAGTCTTGGTGTCTCTGTGGCCATTCCTCCTCTCAGACAGGTTTCTGTGTTCTCACTATCAGTTTCTTTCGGGTGGTCTCAGAATGGTAGGGTCTCAGCCATCATGTGGTCCCTCACTTTTCATTTTACTGCTGAAAACTGAGCTGGAAGGGGCAGGATCTGCTCAGGGTCCCAGAGAGAGAATGGGGTAGAAGCTGGGTTGCTGGGGTCCTGGGGTCTCTGCTGCCCATGATTCTGGTTGGCAAATGTGCTAATGACAGGCTCTGCCAGCACAGAAGTAGGTAAGGTCACACCTGGCTGAGGGTCTTCCTGGTGCTTTAGCTGGACCGCTGCTGCCTTGCCTTGTAGAGCACTCCTTTTCTTCTCCACCAGAGCTGTTCTGTGGGCAACCCCTCAAAGCAGGGGAACAGAGTCCAAGAGCTCATCCATTAGAGTACTTACTGCATGCCTATTAGGCGCTGGGTGATTAAAATACATTTTGTCTCATAATGCCCACAGCTCTTCTCTTGAGGTAGGTCTTCTTAGCCCTGTGTCACAGGTTAGGAATGAAGGCTCAGAGACATGACTGGTCTGGGTCATGGTCATGGCATTAGTGAGTGGCAGAGTTGGGCCCTGAGCCCTGGTGTGGGAAGGGAGTTTCCATGGGGTCCATCTGCCTGTCCACTAGGCTGTCGTTATCTTCCATGCTTTTCATGTAGTGTTGTTTTTAGCTGGTGCTTTTGTTACCACCACAGGTTTGATTCCTGGGCAGGCATGGCTCTGGCCCGGGCCAGCCGCATTCAGGACAAGCTGAACTCCAATGAGCTGAAGAGTGATGGGCCCATTTGGAAGCATGCCACACCCGTCTTGAACTGCTTCCGTCGGGCCCTGGAGATTGACAGCTCCAACTTGTCCCTATGGATTGAGTATGGCACCATGTCCTATGCCTTGCACTCATTCGCCTCACGTCAATTGAAGCAGTGGAGAGGCGAGCTGCCCCCTGAGCTCGTGCAGCAGGTGAGGAGGGGGTGCTGCAGATGGGCTTGCCATCCTTCTGTCCAGACAGAGTGCCCTTAGGTCAACGAAGCTGTGTCTCATTCGTACTTTATTCTTGTCCACACATCCATGCTGGGAGCTCACTGATGAATCTCCCCATGAGGCTTAAACCATACCATGGTCAGTGACAACTTGGTCCCTGGTCTTTGGACACCCAGTCTAGTGTAGACAAATTTAGGGACAGGCTGTTAGACCCAGCTGGTCAGCCATTAGTTATAGTGTAGTTGAGAGATAGGGAGGGGAGAGGTGTTGGCCACCAGAAGTAGCTATTTCTTCCCTGTTCCCTCAAAGGAGCTTGTTGGATCCTTGTAAAATTCTTGAGCTTAGGTTGGGATTTTTGAAGTCTCTCTTGGTAGGGGATTACACTAGTGTAGGATACTGAGTCTGGCCCTTAGGTCTCTGTTCAGTAGGGTACCCTTGGCTCCTTGAGATGGAAGTGAAGGAGCCATACTGACATGTTTAGGCTAGTGCAGCAGTAGCAGTAGTGCAGTAGCACTGCACCCTAGAGAGGATAGGGGAAAGAAGTGTCAGCACCGCCGCCTCTTTAACATTACCGTCTTTAAAAAAATTACTCTTGGCCGGGTGTGGTGGCTCACGCCTGTAATTCCAACACTTTCGGAGACTGAGGCGGGCGGATCACGAGGTCAGGAGTATGAGACCAGCCTGATCAACATAGTGAAACCCCATCTCTACTAAAAATACAAAAATTAGCCAGGCATGGTGGTACATGCCTGTAATCCCAGCTCCTCGGGAGGCTGAGGCAGGAGAATTGCTTGAACCTGAGAGGCGGAGGTTGCAGGGAGCTGAGATCATGCCATTGCGCTCCAGCCTGGGCGACAGAGTGAGACTCCGTCTAAAAAAAAAAAATTACTCTTAAATCTTACAAGGGACACAGGCTTCTCTAAATCAGTTGCAGTATACAATATTAAGGGCAAAGCTCAAATCCCTCTGGCTGCCCCTACTACCTCAGAAACAGGCTTGTTTCTTTCCAGACTGTAAAAAAAGTACTTTTTATACATAAATATGTACTCCTAGAAAAAAACACCAATCTAAATGCTATCACACTGTGTATGGTACTCAGCTTCCTTTTTCACTCAGCACCACACTGTTGAGTTCTATCCATGATAATTCCTGTGGATCTAGTACATTCCTTTTAACTGCTGTAACCCTATTTTATTGTAACTGTTCTGCACTAAAGTCCCTTGCGGGATTCTGTTTGTGTTGCAGTGGCCCCAGAGTTGGGCAGGCTGGGCACTGAAGCTGCTGCCCTAGGATGCAGAGCTGACTCCCCAAGAGGCCTTCCCTGTAACAGCAGGAGCACCATTATCCTCTGCTGGGGCTCAGTGGGCTGAGCTGATCATGGTTCTTGGGATTTTCTCCCTAATCTCCCACCAATGATGGCAAATGAGATTTGGCAGAGTGGGAGTTTTCCAGGAAATAAATAGGATGAGAAGTCAGAGTTCCCTTTCTGCCATTGGCACTTGTTTGTAGAGCTTTGTTTGTAGAGGTTCCCCCAGGAAGGGAGCAGGGAAGTCAGGGAGTGGGTAAGGAGACTGAGCTCAAGTTTCCACATACTTTTTCCCTTTGCTTTGTTCTTTCCTCTACTTAGGCTCATAACCTTTGGGACTGAACTCAGTGTTGATCTTATGGAAGCCATTGGGCCCAGGAAGCTCAGGTCCTGAAACTGGGTTCCCAAGCCATCTTGCTGGAGTGTTAGGGTGGCAGGAGAGAGATGGAAATCCACCAGGAATGCAGATGTCCCGACAGGGAGGGAGGGAAGGTAGGGGGAGGTGTTTCATAGTTGCCGAGGGTGAAAACTACCTTGCAGAGCTGCCTTGTGCCTCCTGGGTTCTTTCCACCTCTGGAGAGACAGCTTCCAACCCTGAAATGTGTCACGAGGACACAGTCCCCTGATTGCTACTTTTCTGTCTGGGTTTATTGTGTCTGGAGGATAGGCTGCAGGACACATGTTGGCAGCTGTTCGAGCTGCTGTGTGCTTCAGCTTTTGCCCAGAAACTCCTCAGAGGTGGTGGTGTAGAAGAACAAATGCTTTCCCCATGATGTCAGTTCTCAGGCAAGGGGAAAGGCTTTGGAGCCAGAGCTTTCTAGCTGTATGACCTGGAAGCAGTAACCTGACATTCCTGTTGTGGTTCCTTCTCCAAGGCAGTATTGTGAGAGTTCATTGGGAACACCTGCCATCAGCCATTTCCTGAGCCCCTCTCACGGGCACCCCATATGCAAGGTGAATGAGGTGCCTATTCCGCTCTGAGGATGGCAAGGTAGTGAGATGGTGTCTAGTAGAGCTTCTGAAACACAGCAGGCCCTCAGTGACTGTCCCTCCTTTTCCTGTCTGAGGTATTGTGACCTCCACACCACAAGGACAGGGACATTGGCAGTGTGCCAATGGGGAAGGGGTGGGGGCTTAGCCTCTTCCCAAGGGTCTGCATGGTACCAGATGCCAGCCCAGATGGGCCGCTTCACAGCTACCCTTTCTTTCTTGGCAGGTGGCTGTTACAGGTGCCAGTGGCAGAACAGGGTGGGCAGGGGGGCTAGTGACTTGGTCCAGGTCACACAGCTACAAAGCAATTCAAGTAGAAGGACATCCTTTTAGCCATTGCCTTTTACTTCAGCACATTTGCCACAGAATCCCATCTTGAAGGGGATGTGATGGAATCACTTGGTTGGTCCCGTGTTTGACCCTGCACTGTGATGCTTTCCACTGTATTTCACCCATTGATGATCTCCCACTTCCTGTGTGGTCATTTTTTTTTTTTTTTTTTCCTGAGAAGTGTGTAACAGAGCACTGGGTAGCACATTGCTCCCTTATTTCAGTCCTGGGGCCATTGCTACAGGGTTTTCACATAAACAAGCACCCACTGGAGAGACATCCAAGGGCCGGCTCAACCTGGCTGGATGAGAACATGAGGCACTTCCTGCAGGCCACAGCAGCTGCCCTTGCCAGAGACTAGTGCCTGCAGACTCTTCCCCTCTCACTGGCCCCTGAGGTCAGGCAAGAAGAGACTTTGGCTTCCCTGCCATCAATCCAGGACCACAGAGAGGAGGGATCAGAGACCTGGGCTGCTCAGAGCAGCTCTGTGGGCTTGCACATGCAGGCTTCTCTCTAGCTTCCAGCCCAGAGTTATGGAATGAGGGGTCATGAATTTGGCTGGCAGCTGACCAGTATTGGAAAGTAGTGCCTCTTAAAAGGTGACCCTCTTTTCCTTCCTTCCTAGCTAGCTGTTTCCTTCCTTCAGGCTGTGAGAGGGTGGCTGGAGGTGCTTGCTGCAAATGCAGACTCCCAGTCAGTGGCTCTTAAGTGGGGCTCAGGAATTTGCCCTTCTACAAGTACTCCACATCTGTCTTAAAGAGCACAGAGGAGATGGTGGGAAGTCCTGTTGTACCCCAGGGGTACACACCCTCTCCTGTGCAGTGGAACTGGGTGCTAAATACATGCCCTCTTCAGTGCCGTAGGGCTGGGTGCTGAGTGTTAGTAAATGTCCTCTCCAGTGCTGTGGAGCAGGGTGCTAGGTGAATCTGCATTAGATGCTGCAGGGGGAAAGCAGAAAAAAGTACCCTGGTTGACATGGGGTGACCTGAGTTTAAGTCCTGCTCTATGCCTTGCTTGGTGGGCGCTTTTGAGAAACCCCTAGGCCTTTCTACACTTCGGTGTCACCAGCTGTGAAATGGTGAGGGCATTTCTGTGTCTTGGTTGTTAAGAGGAGTATAAACTTGCAAATAGGTCGGCAGAGCTTTGGACAGGAAAAAGTCTGATCCCTGGGCAGGTTCAGGCGTAAGGCCAGCCCAGTCCCATGATCTTCTTACAGATGGAGGGCCGGCGCGACAGCATGCTAGAGACAGCCAAGCACTGTTTCACATCAGCAGCCCGCTGCGAGGGTGATGGTGACGAGGAGGAGTGGCTCATCCACTACATGCTGGGCAAGGTGGCTGAGAAGCAGCAGCAGCCACCCACCGTTTACTTGCTGCACTACAGGCAGGCTGGCCACTACCTGCACGAGGAGGCTGCCCGCTACCCCAAGAAGATCCACTACCACAACCCACCTGAGCTGGCCATGGAGGCCCTGGAGGTGACACCATGCTGGCCCAGGGCGGGGAAGCAGGGCAGGGGCAGGCTGGTTTCTTTATCTCCCTGGGCATGGGGCTCAAGGTTCCAGTGACCGTCCTTCAACCTGCCACAAACTTATCTGTGTTGAGCAGCTTCATGTGCAATTGAATTAAAACATCATTTCCTCTCTTTTCCCAAGGGGTGTTTATCATCCTTTCTGGGAGAGTGACCATTTTGTTCTTATCTCTCAGAAGAAAATTGTCTTTCCTCACTAACACAGGTTCTAAGAACCTGACCTTGGTGATGACAGTCAGTGCTACATAGCATCTCCCAGGCCCAGGACATTCACACCCTGTAGCCTGGCAGGAGGGAGGGCAGGCACCATTGCCTCCAGGGTGCAAATGAGACATCCAAAGCCCAGCCTGTGCCCAGGCTACCCAGGTTGGCAGGGGCTGAGCTAGGGTGAGCAGCCTGCTCTCTTGACCCCCAATTTGGAGTCTTCTGATTGTTGTTCAAGAAAAGAGCAGTTCTTTACTCCCTGGATTTTCTCTTATGGTTTCCAGAGTGTTTCTGATGAATGCTGTCACTGTTGCTCATAGCAGTCTTGTGAGGCAGGCTGGGCAGCCACGATTGTCAATTTTGTAGGCAGGAAAACCAAGGACATTGGTAGAGATCCAGATGTCCACCATTTGGTTCAGCCCAGGACTTGAAGCTTCTGAAGGCCCTGTGCACGTTGGCTTTGCCCTTTCTGAGGCTATGTGCCCAGTCTCTACCAGTCTCACGTGCCCAGCAAGCCTCTTGGAGTGTGGACAGAATCTGCTGCTTGCTTTTTTCTGCCTTTGTGATTTTTTTTCCTGATTATAAAAGTGTGTGTGTGTGTGTGTGTGTGTGTGTTTTAAAGAGATTCAAACAACTCAGAAGTGTACAGTGTGAATGTGAAGGCCCCTAGTGATTCCAGTATGCCCCTCCATAATCCCTAAGAGTTTGCTATGTCCCTGTATGTCCGAATTTTTTCCTATTAACATATAAACATATAGTAACATTTTCTTATGATTTTGCAGCTTGCCTTTTCGCTGGACAAAATTTAATGGAAGGTGTGGTGAGCTTCCCTGCCTGCCCTAGTGCCCTGTAGTTTAGCAGGGCATTTGTTTATCTGCACGGCCCCTTAATAGGTTTGGTTTCCTCTCCACTTCTTGCTATGACAAGGCACAGGCAGTGCATGTCTTTGTACTTGTAGCAGGGAGCACATCATGAGTATTTCCAAGGACTAGAGTCCAAAGGTGGAATTGCCAGGTTGTTTAGCATTCTGATCAACAATGGCTACTTGCCCCAAGGTCGTACTGACTGATGAGAGTGTCTGCTTTCCCTCAGCCATATTGATGAGGTTCTCTTTTTAATATTTGCTAATTTTGTGAGCAAACAAAAATGTCTCATTTTGGCTAGGTATGGTGGCTCACGCCTGTAATCCCAGCACTTTGGGAGGCCGAGGTGGGTGGATCACCTGAGGTCAGGAGTTCGAGATCAGCCTGACCAATATGGTGAAACCCTATCTCTACTAAAATTTAGCCAGGTGTGGTGGTGGAGGCCAGTAGTCCCAACTACTTGGGAGGCTGAGATGGGAGGATCACTTGAGCCTGGGAGGTGGAGGTTGCAGTGAACTGAGATTGTGCCACTGCACTCCAGCCTGGGTGACAGAGTGAGACCCTGTCTCAAAAAAGAAAGAAAAAAAAAACTCATTTAAAAAAAATTTTTTGGGCCAGGCATGGTGGCTCACACCTATAATCCCACTGCTTTGGGAGGATTGCTTGAGTCCAGGAGTTTGAGATATAGAGCTGGGGATCTCAGAGACTAGTGGGCAACATGATGAGACCCCCCCCCATCTCTACAAAAAATAAAAGATTAACAAGGCCTGGTGGCACGCACCTGTAGTCTCAGAAACTTGGGAGGCCGAGGTGGGAGGATTGCTTGAGCCCAGGAGGTCGAGGCTGTAGTGAGCTGTGATCACACCACTGCACTCACAGCCTGGGAGACAGAGTGAGACCTTGTCTAAAAAAAAAAAATTAAATTTGCCTGTTTTGGGGCCATATTCACTGGGCTCATGGAGAAGTGTGGAAACACAGCTTCCTGTTGAACGCTATCTCAGGAGCAGCAGCTTGGCTGCGCTCATTCGCAGCGTTGGATCTCCGTCCTTCCCTGTCATAGTGCTCATACTGTCCACCTGGGGGCATGTGCCTTGGAAGAACTCCACTTTGGGGGTGAGAAGGGTAAGGCCCAGAGGAGTGATGTGATGACTTGCCTTAAGTCACCTGCAGGAACAGAGAGGAGCTGGGCCAGATGCCCACTGAGCCCAGCATTCTCATATGGCACCTCTGGGAAGCCACTGAACCTACGTGTGGCCCTCAGGAAGATGATGTCAACTCTGTTTTTCCTCCATGTTTTTTTCTTCAAGATTTGGCCTCTGCTACTGCCTGATAGAGCAGATGAGCAGGCAGGATGGTAGCCCCAGGGGTACCAGCAGCTTCCATATGAGGAACCAAGGCCTTAGATGTGTGGCCTACCCTCTCCCAGCACACAGTGCTGGCTCCAAGGAGAGCAAGCACACATAGTTAATTTGGGGGGCAACCCATTCCATGCAACCATTGTAGCTATGTAACTTTGAGTCAGCTGGTAAATATGTATATCTTGTGTTAAAAATGACATTTCTCTAAAGATTTTTAACCCTGTCCTGACAAAAATTCTCCTCTGCTATTGTGCCTTCATTCAAGAATCTTTACTCGCCACTTGGATGAACTTTACCAGTTGAATGCTTTGCCCTCCCCCAAGTTTGGCCACCTGATTGTGCATGGGTGCCTCGAGTGGTTTCCTACATCTAAAAATGGAGTTGCTGGGCCAATTTCTCTGGGCTCCATAGGTGGGCTAGCGGTGGAGGGGCTCTGGATGTGAGCCCCCTCTGTCTGGGATGCCTCCTTGAGAGTGCTGCCGGCAGGTTCTCACCTGGGTGAGGGGGGCCACTTAGCCAGGGCCTGCAATGGCAGTCCTCAGCCCTCATACCACCCACTGTGCCCTCCAAGTGGGAGCCTGCCTCACACCCACTCCTGCATGAGAAGATCAGGGCAGACCTGGGTTTAACCTAGCCCTGGGCATTCCCGGCTGTGGGGCCTTGGGCAGCTCTTCACCCATTTTAAATTGAGGAATGTGGTAAGGACTTGAGGAAATGGAGGAAAGCACAGGGCCCAATGGATGCAATGAGCTGCCTGCCCACCCACCCCCCCACCACACCCACGGGGAAGACGTTTTCGAGGCCTGTGCGTGCCTGGCTTTGCCTGGGGGCTGGGCTATAAACAGAAATCCAACCTAGTCCTTGTTTCAGGGAGTCCAGAGTTCAGTGGGGAGACAGATGTAGAAACTCACTTTCTTTTTTTTTTTTTTTTATTGATCATTCTTGGGTGGATTTGGCAGGGTCATAGGACAATAGTGGAGGGAAGGTCAGCAGATAAACAAGTGAACAAAGGTCTCTGGTTTTCCTAGGCAGAGGACCCTGCGGCCTTCCGCAGTGTTTGTGTCCCTGGGTACTTGAGATTAGGGAGTGGTGATGACTCTTAACGAGCATGCTGCCTTCAAACATCTGTTTAACAAAGCACATCTTGCACCGCCCTTAATCCATTTAACCCTGAGTGGACACAGCACATGTTTCAGAGAGCACAGGGTTGGGGGTAAGGTCACAGATCAACAGGATAAGAATTTTTCTTAGTACAGAACAAAATGAAAAGTCTCCCATGTCTACCTCTTTCTACACAGACACGGCAACCATCCGATTTCTCAATCTTTTCCCCACCTTTCCCCCCTTTCTATTCCACAAAACCGCCATTGTCATCATGGCCCGTTCTCAATGAGCTGTTGGGTACACCTCCCAGACGGGGTGGTGGCCGGGCAGAGGGGCTCCTCACTTCCCAGTAGGGGCGGCCGGGCAGAGGCGCCTCTCACCTCCCGGGCGGGGCGGCTGGCCGGGCGGGGGGCTGACCCCCCCACCTCCCTCCTGGACGGGGCGGCTGGCCGGGCAGGGGGGCTCCTCACTTCCCAGTAGGGGCGGCCGGGCAGAGGCGCCTCTCACCTCCCGGGCGGGGCGGCTGGCCGGGCGGGGGGCTGACCCCCCCCACCTCCCTCCCAGACGGGGCGGCTGGCCAGGCGGGGGGCTGACCCCCCCCACCTCCTTCCCGGACGGCGCGGCTGGCCGGGCAGGGGGCTGACCCCCCCCACCTCCCTCCCGGACAGGGCGGCTGGCCTGGCGGGGGCTGACCCCCACCTCCCTCCCGGACGGGGTGGCTGGCGGGCGGAGACGCTCCTCACTTCCCAGACGGGGTGGCTGCCGGGCAGAGGGGCTCCTCACTTCTCAGACGGGGCGGTTGCCAGGCGGAGGGTCTCCTCACTTCTCTGACGGGGTGGCCGGGCAGAGACGCTCCTCACCTCCCAGACGGGGTCGCGGCTGGGCAGAGGCTCTCCTCACATCCCAGACGGGGCGGTGGGGCAGAGGCGCTCCCCACATCTCAGACGATGGGCGGCCGGGCAGAGACGCTCCTCACTTCCTAGATGGGATGGCGGCTGGGAAGAGGCGCTCCAGAAGTGAGAAACTCACTTTCTATGGGTGCCCACTGAAGGGCACAAAGAGAACAGCAGCACTGTGGCGGGAGGCAGTGCCCAGTGAACGGAGCTGAAGGGTTATCATCATGAGTGGTTATTACTCTCATCTCACTACCATGTGCCTGAGTTACTGCGTGAACGTTTAAGCTGGAATGCTGACAGTATACATTTTAATTTTCACAGCTTGTTTTAAATTAGTTGTAGGATGGTTGGTTTAAAAGCCAACAAAAACAAGCAGTGTGTGGCAGCCTGTTGCCCTGGTCATGGGCCCATTTCCAGTGTGGCTGACTGGCCTGTGGAACAAATCTTAGCAACTGGGAAGGCTGCTCACACTAGAGGTGTCGTTCTCCTAGGTGTACTTTCGGCTCCATGCTTCCATCCTGAAGCTCCTGGGGAAGCCCGATTCTGGGGTTGGTGCAGAGGTCCTGGTCAACTTTATGAAGGAGGCTGCAGAAGGACCCTTTGCCAGGGGCGAGGAGAAGAACACACCCAAAGCTTCAGAAAAGTGAGTAGCACCCTTTAGGCGACCCCTAGCAGCTTACCCCATCTGCATCCCAGATGGCTCGTTTACTGCAATGTGTTGTTCAGAGGGTTGCTACACAGTAAACGGTAAACTAGAACTCATGGAGTCCCTAGGACCCATCTGGAAACTCCCATTTGCTGGGCCAAGGTATTTCTGTTGAGTCTGAGAAGGAGAGGGTGAGTGTGAGTCCCCTTACCCTGTGGTCATGTGTGGTGCTACCCCACCCTAAGGGGAAGTCCTGGGGAGAAGCTGATGCCCTCCTGCCCTCTCCACTGGGGCACAGCTCTGTTCTGTGCAGAACACTGTAGAAAGTCAGTTTTTGCTTTGCAGACTCTCACCCCTGGGTCCTTTGCCAAGGCCTTGTCTGCTGCCCATTCTCCTGAGAAGCGGTGAGAAGTGTGGGAAGTGTGGGCTTCTCATGTGGTGCCAGAGAGCTCGGAGAGACTGGGGCTCAGATGTGGTCCCCTCAGTGGGCCTGGACTGACCCCAGTCTCCCTGTGGTTGTAAGTCATCTCCACAGCCCAGACTTCTTTCACTCCAGGCCCAGGTCCTGGTGCCACCCAATTCTCAGGGGCAAGTCCTAGGGAGAAAGATGGGTTTGGGGTGACATGGGGAATGTTGCAGCTGCCCATTAACCTGATGGACTCATGCTGATTCTTGTGCTTCTGAGACATGCTCAGGGTCACCACCTGCCAGCTTGCCCACATGGGAGCCAGGGGAGGGCTCAGCTCACCCCATCTCTGAGACCGCTGCCTAGCTGGGCACTGTGCGAAATTCAGCTGACCCCTGCCTGACTGGGCACTGTGCGGGGTTCAGCTGAGTGCCAGAGAGGCCTGCACCCAGGCCCTGTGCTTGAGGGCTGTCTGCTTCTGACCACAGATAGCCTGTGTGATGTGCGCCACAGGTGAACCAGGTCCACAGTCGGTGTGCCCCTCAGGTTATAGGGAGGTTCAGGTCCATGCATGGCAGGCCACTCAGGTGGGCAGCCGCTGTGCTCAGAAGTTATAGCTACCCATTTTTTTAGTCACAAAGGGCCCCCAGCATACAATGATACTTTCTTTCATTGATTATAATTCTGTTAAAATTTTTTTAATTATACAAATAATACATGAATACTTTCTTGTTATAGAACATTCAGGTAGTATATAAACATGTAGACTAAAATGTGACATATCTCCTTCCAAGAGTTAGCTACTATTCACAGTTTAATTTCCTAAATCATTTTCTGTATATTTATAACACTTAAATGCACACATACAATTGTAAGGTTTCTTTTATTTTATAAAAATGAACTACAGAAGGTATTGTTTTAGAGTTTGCTTTTTCCCCTGACAGTGGGTCTGGGCAACAGTCCATGGAGATAGTACCCCAGTCACTTCATTCTTTCTAGTGGCTACTTACTATACCATAGTATGGATGTACCATGTTTTATGTAACCACTCCAATGGACATTTAGAGTGTTTCTAATGTTTCTGCTCAACTATGTTGCAGCACATATCCTTGTACATGTGTGAGCATGCAGTAAATGCAGATGTGTTTCTGTCTGCCCATTTGTCAGGTCTTAAGTTTGTCAAGCTGTCACACAGAAGGCATAGACTTTGCATGGAGAGATGCAAGGGTGCTTCTGAAGAAAGACTTGTTGGCTCCTCTATAGAGCCTCCTGGGGCCTGAAATTCAGAGATGCAGGTCGCGCCCTGCCAGAAAGATTAGGCAGCGTCCAGTTAGGAGCCAGAGCCTGTGTGGGTGCTGTAGGGGCAACTATGGGCTCTGTGACACCAGGCAGATGGGGTGGGGGCCACCAGAGGTGCATGGGAGCAGTGGGCCCTAGGAAGGGCATTCACCCTTACCAGTACACATCTGTTTCAATGTGAGGTGGAGACTCTGACCTGTGCCCCAAACCTCTGTTCCCACAGGGAGAAGGCCTGCCTGGTGGACGAGGACTCCCACTCTTCAGCTGGGACACTGCCGGGCCCCGGAGCCTCCCTCCCCTCCTCCTCTGGCCCAGGTCTGACATCCCCACCTTACACAGCCACTCCGATTGACCACGATTACGTCAAATGTAAAAAACCCCACCAGCAGGCAACGCCGGACGGTACAGTCCCTGTTCTCCCTACTGCCAGCCCAGGGCGGCACATCAGTCACGGGGGGGTGCTCGGACGACTCATTTTGTCGCTTCGTTTTGGTGAGGGGGGGTGCTGGGTCTGGGGTGACACGGGCAATGTTGCGGCTGCTCATTAACCTCATGGATTCACAGTGATTCTTGTGCTTCCGAGACATGCTCAGGGTCGCCACCTGCCAGCTTGCCCACCTGGGAGCCAGGGGAGGGGGCAGGCCAGGCTATGGCATCTCACATCTTTGAGCCTTCTTTTTCTCGCCTGCAAAATGGGGACATGACATCTACTTTGAAAGGAAGTTAGAAGAGTGTGGCCTCCTGGAGGGGCTCCTGGTGCAGTCAGCTTAGTGATGCCTGCATTGTTCAGCAGCACATTGTTACTGCTCTGTCCTTCTGAAGGTCGAGGGAAGGCCGTGACTAGTTCTAAGTCTGTCACCCCTGAGAATCCAGATAAGTTGTTAATGGGGGTCACCTGGGACCATATGTGTGGCCATGCCATGTGGGATGGGGCAGGTGGCGACTGTTCAACCACATTCCTTACTAACATTAGGAGGCTTGCATGCTGGCCTGTAGCTCGATTTCTTCATGTTCTCTCATTTTTATAGTGACAAGCTAGTGACAAAGTACTTGCTGGGATAAGCCAAATTGGTGATTTAAGAGGACCACTAAAGTGGAGTCCTGGGAGGTAGTGACAATGCTGAAAGACACCTGGGCCCTCACTCCTATGTCACTCATCTCATCTGGGCTTGGGGAAACAGGCCTTGCTCTGCATTCCCCAAGGCATGGGGATGCTAGTAGGTGGGTAGAATTGGTCCCAGGGCTCTGCCTCCTGCCAGGTAGTCTTTATAGAGTGGCTCCTTGGAGTAAGAATGGGCACTCTAGGGCACCATGGTAGCCTTAAAGTTCAGTCCCAGTACAGGTCTGGGGGGGGCCACCACCTTCGCTCTAGTGCCCTGCTGAGGCCCTTGCCCAGTGCTCGGGTTCCTGGATATAGCATGGGCATCTGCCTCCAACTTTCTGAACTGAGTGGGTAGGGCTTGAGAGCAGGTTTAAAGAAGTGCTGGAGAAGGATGACAAGGGGGCCAGTGCTCCATTTCTCTGGGGGCAGGATTTGCTATTCTCAAGAAAGGAAAGGAGACCTGCAGTGTCCCCTCCTGGGTTTGGTTTGGATCTACAGCATGCGTGTTGAGAGAGGCTGAGGATCTGAGTGTGTGCTGTGTCTCTTACCTCCTGGAAGGTTCATGTCATTACTCCCAGTCTCAGCACTGACACCTCGCTGCCCACCCCAGAGTGTTAAGCAGAGATGGGAAGAACTGACCCACCTGCTCCTCCAGTCTTCAGTTCTGCAGACTTTCCCTGTTAAGATCCTCTCTCCCCTTCTTAGTTAAGTTAATCACCCTGTTCCCAAACTTTTACTCTTGAGAATATTGAGAAAACATACTAGCAGCAAACCCCTTCTCAGGGAATTAGTTTTTGCCAGCTGCTTCCTGGGAGGAAGCACTATGCCAAAGTTTTCAGGAGAGGAATGCCTTTCCTGGTTGTCCACATGCCATGTGGCCGTGCTCACATGCACCTGGGCTAGGGAACCCAAGCACTGTCCTCTGCAGCTCTGCAGGCTCCCACTGAGGTCACGCCACATGCGCCACTATGCTTGGATGTCAGCCCATTAGGGTTGAGTACGCCTCTAGAAGCAGGAAAGGAGGGAGGCAGGAGCGCCTCAGAAAGGGGGCCATGATGCCAGCTGTCCCATGTTGGCACATATGTGTGCATGAAGCTGTTGGTGAGCCACTGCAGATCACTCAGGCATGACAACTGGGCATGACAGGTCCTGGGTGCCAACATGCTAGTTATTTGTTCTGGAAGTTTGCAGAGGGAGCCATACAAATAAGTTCAAATATGGTTTCAGTGGTTGCACAGTTTTGAACATTTGTTTAAAACAAAAGTCTCCAAAGTGATTCCTGTCAAAGACACAAAGCCATCAGGATCCCATGGCCCATCTTTGCCCAGTCCCAGCCCCGCACTGGCCACCTGTGTGCTCTGCCCAGGCCTGGCTGCATAATGCTTTCAGAACTCAGCTGCCTCACCTCTGAGAGAAAGCAGTGTCTGCAACATGAAAATGTTTGGGGTCCTAAAATAGCTGTGATCTTAGAATGTTAAAGTGGCCCTTTCAGCAGCTATACTAGTTCCTAGGGGAAGGCCCAGGTTCCAGGTAGAAGCAGCAGATTGCTGGTGTCAGGGGATGTGCTGGTGGCCTCAAGGGGCCACACTGCCCACCTCTGTTCCTGCTTCTCCTTCCTGGGAGGAGAACATGTAGTTCCTAGTTTCCACTCAGCTTCTTGGCCTGAGACCAGCCTTGGGTCTACTGTGGGAGGAGAGGGGCGTCAGCACTGATTGCAGGCCACCGCTGAGCCCTTATACTACCAGGAGGGTGATGGGTGCTTCTAGCCCTGGTACAGCTGAGGAGAAGCAGTCACGGGGAGGTCAGATGGGGAGGTCAGACAGGGAGGCAAGTGCACAGCAGGCCCTGGTCAAAGGATCTGATTTCCAGTCCCAGCTCCATTGCATATGTGCTCTGCAACCTTGGACAAAGGACTTCACTTCTCAATTTCCTCACCTGTTGAATGGGGTAATGTCTTCCTTATGGGTATTAAACAAAAGTGCTGGTACATTGCAGCCACCTCCTGGATGGAGTTCTCCAAGTCATTGGTGGAACTAGGGTAAGACCTAGGTAGCACTGCATAGAGGGAAGAGCCTGGGCTCTGGGGCCAGTCCCCCTCAGTTTGCACCCCACCTCTCTCCAGCTAGTGGCATGGCCTCACAAGAGGTGGAGGTAGTGTCCTCTGAAGCAGCAGCTCCTGAGTGGGCTTGGGCATGGGGCTTTCTGGATCCCGGTTTCCTACCCCCACAGAACAATTAACTTTCCAGCAGTGGGAGAGGGAGCCAGGCGTCAGGACTTTCCTTGGGCATGGTTAGGAGACTTTGCATTGGAGCTGCCTTCCCACATTAGTATGCCTTTGCTTCAAAACCAGAAATCAGCTAGGATCAATTCTGATTTGGTTTAAGATTTAGAAAAGATTTAGAAAAATAGCTCCAGGTACATGTGGGTTGTTTGACATTTGATAATAGCTGCTTCATAGGACCCAAATTTGTTCTCTGAACCACCCTCACCTGCAACCTTGTGTCACCTGCACTAGGGTGGGGAGCATCCTGCAGCCTGTGCATAACTCTGGTTAAAAGCCTTTGGAATCAGCCCCTCAGGTCACTGTGACTCTACCGCAGCCTGGTGTCAAAGCCAGCCCTTCACGGAACAGCCAGGAGGGCATCACAGCTGACCTCTGGCCAAGCTGAGAAAGAGAGCAAGAGAGAGAACAACAGAGAGAGAAGCTTTGTCCTCTGCTGTGCTGCTGGCAGCTCTGGCTGGTTGTGCTCCCCATCTGCCTAACTTCTCCCTTCCGTCGATCTTTTGGAATTTGCCCACAGGGCTGAAATCCCTAATGTTGAAGCTTCCTGACCAGGAAAACGAGGTGACCCGAGGAGCACATTGTGACCTTCAGGGGGTTCCCAGTGATTACTCTTTATACATATTCAAGCAACATAAGGAGATCTTTGAACAAGACCTCTACCCCTACCCTGTGTACAGTATGCGTGTGTGTGTGTGTGTGTGTGTGTGTGTGTGTGTGTGTGTGTCCGTGTGTAATTATGCCCTACCACTCAATGCTATGTGCTTGCTCTGTGCTGGGCTCTGGGCAGGTGCCTGCAGGGTAGTAGCGTGTCTCCATCTTCATAACTGCCCTGCAGGCTCGGTCATGCCCTTGTTTCCCCAAGAGGAACCTGAGCTGAGGGCAGGTAGGCACTCATCCAAAACTGCCTGCTGTAGTCAGGGTATAGCCAAGAGATACTGGGTCTGAATCTCCCTCCACCCCTAGCCAGAGGTGAGACTGACACTAGGAAGGCCCTGTGGTTGGCCAGCCTGGCAGAGACTGAATCTGTGTGTGTTTCCCTTGTCCTTCAGCAGAGGGCCCAGAGAGCTTGGCCATTACAGAATGGCTTGGTTCGTCACTTGGCCTGGCTCAGCCCTGCTTTGGGATGTGTCGATAGTGCCTTTCTTGGACTAAAATCCTTGCTCTCTGCCTGTCGTGCTCCATGTCACTTCAGAATGCCAGAGCCAGAAAAGGCCTCAGAGCTCCGAGGCCTTGTGCTGTGGTAAGTCTGGGGCTGAGCCTCTCTATGGTCTTTGGCCAACCTGTAGCCATGCCCATCCAGGTGGTTCCATCAGTGCTGTGCCAGGTGCATAGAACAGCACTGGTCCCTGCTGTAGAGGAGGTTGGTGCAAATCAGTCAGTTACATAGCTGAGGGTTGGGGGTCAACTGATGCCAGCACCAGAGAGGTGGGGTTTGTTCATCCCAGAGAAACCTGGGCCTGTTGGTGGGGTAAGAGGCCTTTCCGAGGAGGCAAAGTTTAGCCAAGATCCGAGGGGTGTGTCGGTGTTTCTCTTGAGGGGTTGGGGAGAGGGAGCAGCCAGGGTCAGAAGAGTGGGAGCCTTGGAGGCTGGTATCCACCAAGGGTGGTGATGCCTACCTAGTCCCACTGACAGCATGCACAGAGCCACTGAGGAGTCTCAGGCTACCTTGAGCCCCAGGTTGTAGGGTGTGGGCCTTACTGGAGAGCCCAGGGTGCCCTGTGCCAAACCCCCATTGTGGCCATCCATCCTCAACCTCCATGCTGTCACCGTCTGTGTCGTGTGCCGTCTGTGCTCATCTTCGCCTGTTCGCCCCATGCTGCCTCCACCAATATTGCCCGTGCTGCCCCTAACCCTGACCACACTCTGTTCTCCAGGCTTTGTCTTTCTGCTTGCACCTGTCACGGCTCGCTTCAGGGAACAGCGCAGACCCGCATGCTCAGCTCTCAGTCCGGCTCCCTGCTACCCCTGTGACCAGGAGCACCTTCATGTCTGCTCGCCCTGTGATTTGGAGAGTGTGTTTGATGCGCTTGGCTTCTGCTGATGGCCTATCCTCCCAGTTCTGGCCAGAGGCAGATGCGGTGGGGGCCTCTTCTCCACTGCCCCCCTGCCTGCACCTCCAGCAGGTGGCCCAGTCCTATATTTCCATTGCTTTGCTCTTTCTTGCTTTAAAATAAACAGCAAAGGCAACAGACTCTAACATACCAAATTATCTTTACAAGGACAAAGGTGTAAAAATGCAAATTGTGCACAGTAGCCTTGATGCTCTGAGGTGGGTCCTGTGTCTTCAGCCCACCAGGGCCAGGCTATGTAGGACGGGGAGCTGTGAATGCCAGTCATTCCTAAAGGGCAGGCCCACCCTGGCCTCTGCTCAGTGACCTCCCCTCCTAGGGCTAAGGGGAGGTCAGTTTCTGGTTGGAATGCCGTTCCTAAACAGACCTTCTCAAAGTGGGAGAGACTGTAAGTGGAGCTCAGTTTGTTCTGCTTGTTCCTGACGGGCAGGGGACAGGGGAGGCTGTCAGCGAAGAGCCACTCACCTCTTTTGTTCTCTTCTTTCATTCTTAGCTTTTTGAAAACCTTTAGGAGTTAGCTGGTCACGGCATTTATTGAGCATCTGTTGTGTGCCAGGCATGGAAAAGGGTGCCATGGGGAAAGTCAAGATGATGGTGCCTTGATTCCTGCTCCCAGGTTGGATCTGATGTCCCATGGTATCATGGGGCAGTAGTTGGTGCCAAGGAGGAGTGCCATGAGCTGGCAGACGGGAGCAAGTTCTGGGGTTTGGTGGGTTGGGAAGAATTCCTGGAGAAGGTGAGTCTCTAGAGAGGCCTGCAGGCCCATTTAGACATGGAGGTTGGAGAGTCCTACAGCTTTTGGATACTGAGGTGACTGGGGTGGATGAAAAAGAGACTTTGAGGGGAGAGAGCTTGGGAAAGCAGCTGGGCTCTGAGGGTTGGGCTCTTTCCTGTGGGCAGTAGGGAGAGTGATGTGGTCACAGGATCTCTCTCTCTCTGGGCTCTAAGGAAGGCACAATTTTCCCCCCATCATCCTTTGAAGAGCCTTCCTGGGAAGCTCACTAGATGGCTGGGGGATGCCAGCCTCACACCTTACAGAACTGCTTCGCTTACAGAACTGCTTCGCTTCTTCTGGCATTTGTATCAAGAGGGGCTGTTCACCTGCCTTTGGTCAGGAAAATGTTTAAAGCCTCCCGAGGCCTCCCTGGTCAGTGCCTTTCCTGGCTCAGAGGGCAGGATGAGAGATGCATGATGAGGCCTCTGAGCATCAGGCCCCTTCAGGGCAGCACCATGGTGTCTACACATATCAGGCTTCTGATATGTCTGCCAGGCTTCGAGGTGACTGGCAGTGCTCAGTTGGCCCTCACCTGTGAGCACTGGCAAAGAATGGACAAGTGGTGCAGCCTGGCCCTCACACAATGCCGTCATGCCCACCTGCTGCCTGCTGTGTATCTTCCTCTCTCTCAGGGGCCCCCAGGTTTCTGGTACCACTTTTCTTTGGCATCCATCCAGTCTTCTCAGCCTGACAATGGGCACCCCGATTTCCCGGGCCAGCCTTGCTTCTGGTGGACATGTTCTTTTCCTGTGGTTGGCCAGGATTGACTGAGGCAGCTTTTGTCTAGTCAGAAAATTTCTCAAAATACTAATTCCACCCAAATTTACGGTTCTTAGAAACCTGTTGTTTCCTGGTCGGCAGGACATTTGTGGTCTTTTCTGGGGCACTAGTCAGAGCTGTTGCAGTAGCACAACCATACATCTTCTTCCTCAGGCTTTCACTGCCCCAGGCTGATGGAACAAATGGCCGTGAGCTGTTTCTGGTCTTACTGCTGGAGCAAATGGAGGAAACACACTTAAAGAGACACTGGAAAGTTGCATCTTGTAACTAAAGAGCTCTTTTAGGCTGGCCTGGGAATCCTGGGATTGTCCAAGGGATCTGAGCTGAGTCAGACCTGAACAAGGAGGACTCAGAACACAGAGTCTTTTCTCACACTGAGTGGGGACAGGCAGCCTTTGTGTCACTGAGCCAGGTCTCTTTCCCTCTGCATTGCCAGCTGTCATTCCTTTACAGTTGATCCTGCAAATCCCACCCTGGAAGTAGAAGGTTCTGGAGCTTAGAGGGAGGCAGTTTAATAAGCACTTGGCTGGCAGACGCACATCCCCCTAAGGATTCAGAGGGAAGGCTGGCGTGGCCCAGATGCATAGACACGAAACATTCCAGTAATTAACAGTAACAATAAAATATTTATAATCTTGCCACAAATATTAATTAGTATGAGCAGGTTTTGTGTGGGCAGATTTTTAAAAGAACCTTCTGAAAAAAAGAGCAAGGCCAACCTATAGCCTGCTTGCTAGTGCCATTCTTCTTTTCTGTTGGCCTCCAAGTAGCTCCCTAAAGAAATCAGCTCTCAGCTCCTGAGTCTCAAGGCTAGATACCTGGACTGTGGACAGTCCCTGGAGGTTCCATCCAGGGTGCTTGTTTCCCTGGAAAGCTCTCTCCACCCAGCCCCATAGGAAGTTTAGGCTAAGTCTGGCTCTCCTACATCAAAGAGGCTTTCCATCTGTCTCTTGCTCTGCCTCAGAACCAGGGGGCCCAGAACCCCCTCCTCACCCAAAAGCTCCTCCACAGAAAAACAGCTTGACTCTGACTTCTCCCATCTGGCCTTGCTCTATTAGGCGAGGCAGGAGAACAGAATGCCTCTGCCACCAGGCTTGGCAGCTTTTGTCTGTAGAGCACAGGCAGACCCAGCCGGTCCTCTGAGGGCTCAGCACAGGACATTAGCACACAAAGTTGCATGTCAGCCCATTTGAACCTAGGGCCACAGGATCCCAAAGATCCTGTGGAGGAGGTAGGACTGGAGCCAGGCCTGTAGGCTGTTCCTGAGGCCAGAATTCCCTCTCCACACATACTCAAAGACTCCCCAGTTCACTTGGGCAGCATGAGAGTGGTGCATTATGGTGCTAGGCTGCGTTCAGCTGTCTGGGAAGCAGGTGGAGTATGGCTCAGGGAGTGGTCCTTGCCCAAAGGTACATGGCTGATGGATGGGGGTCCCACCCCAGAGAAGAAGCCTTTGACCTGTGACCTCTTCTCCCAGAAGCCTTCCCTGTGCACACTGGCCCTTCCTTGGCTGTGGGTCTGGTAACCTGAGAGATGACCTTGCAGAGGGGCCTGCTGGGAGTAGAGAGATGACAGTAGTCAGCGGCATCCTTCCTTTTCCTCCTGCCCCTCTTCAGGGGCCTCCCAGAGCAGGGGCTTCCTGCTTCAGGAATCGGGGTGGCTCTGGGTTATACACCGCAGTCCAAACAACCCTCCCTGCCAGCCTGCCCTGCCAGCTTATCCAACTGCAGGGGTCCTGTTCTCCAAGAGCTTTTTCCCAGCACTGTGGCACATTGTCCTCCCTACCTTGACTCACCCAGCCCCTGGGCTGTCCCATCCACAGCAGCCCAGCTGGTGGCAGGATGAGGGTCCTTTTCACATGCTCTGCGATGTTCCTGGCAAACTTACCCCACTGTTCATGTCTGTCTGTCTGTCTTTCTGTCTGTCTGTGGCCTCTCTGAGGTCTTCAGTCAGCTGTACCAGAGAAAGTTTGCTTCCCCAGAAGAGGAGGAATGGAGGCTGGGGCACTGTCTGCCCAGGTAGATAGAGCCATTCTTTAAGAGCTTTTTCATTCATCCCTTTTGCCCTATTGACGTGAAAGAATTGAAACTTGGTGTTCTTTCAGTCTGACTGGCTTGAAACTTGGTATGAAACCTTGGGTTGACTTTTAGTATTTGAAATCAGGGTCATTTTAAATAGGCTGTGCCAACCCTTTCAGACACACAAGATCTGAAAGGAGCAGAAAGTGGGCCTTGGGCCTTGAGTCCCTTTTGGTGGCTCTCATTTGAAGAGATAACACATCCCTGGACTCCTTCCTGTGGTGCTGCCCCCTTGGTAGTGGGCGGGAACCTTGGCAAGCACCTCCCCCACCTGCTTGCTTCACAGGCCAGCTGGGCATCTCATCTCTGTGTACATAGCCCCTGCCTCTCCAGCTCTGCCGCAGCAGCCCACCCCAGCATCATGACCTGCAGGTGGCACCCAAGACTGTGGTGAGCCCCATTAGCAGAGCCTTCCTCAGGGCCACTTAGGTACCTTGATTACCCCTTAAACAAGGGTTTGTCTAGAATCACCACAATGCCCCCCAGGGCCAGTACCAATCTCTGCTCTCTGGTTTTTTAGATAGTTGGCAGTTCCAGATTCTCACATCTGTGTCTGAGAGGCTCAGGAAGGGCCTGGCAAAGTGTAGTCAGCAGCCTTCTGTCCCTGCCAGGTCCCTTGGCTTGTGCTTGCCCTGTTCCACTGCTGTGGATGTTATTTTAAGAGTCTCAGCAGAGTCCCCACTCAATTGGTGGTCGTTCTTCAGGGAGCAGAAGCCCCTGCACAGCATGCCTTCCTTTCTTGCCCACACAGTTCCTGGTGAGGTCTGGCCACCTTCACTGCCTGCTGGATGGATCCTGGTTCCTTCACATTGCAGCATCAAGAGGGTGTTAGCACTTTGAGAGTAAATATCTACTTGCCTAAACCAATCCTTAGTTTTCATAATGATCACAGCTGGGATTCCACCAAATTGGCAATTCCTTTAGGCCCAGAGCCCAAAAGAGCCTGTGAGCCGGTGAGCTCGTGGGGCAGCTTGCCAGTCGGTGAAATCATCCTAGCAAGGCTTGCTTCCCGGAGCTTGCCGCAGGATGTGCTGCTGAGCTGTGCAGTGACTTCAGCTAGTCTCAGGCTGGCTGAGGAGACCCAGCCCTAGCTTGTCTTTCAGGGAGACTTCAACTGCGGGGCATGGCCTGCTGTCTTTCAGAGACTCTGAGGCCTCACGAGCATTGTCTAAGCCATCGGTGTTCTCACTGTCAGGGCCAGAGTGAATGCTGCAGGGCTGTCACTTGTGTGCAGGGCACTAGCCACGCCTTTGTGGGATCCCATGTATGTGTCAGGGACAGAGGTAGGAAGACAATGGCAATCATGTTAAAAAACCTGAAGCGGGGGCCTAGAGCAGCAAAATCATTTGGCCAAGATCACCCAACCCCTAAGTGGCAGATCTGGGATGGGAATGTGGGTCTGGGAGCCCAACCCTTAAGCTCCTACAATGACCCTGCGTGGCCTCTAGAGGGTCCCCATTGCCAATCCTCCCTTTACACACAGACAGCAAATGGGCTGCCCCACCTCTTCTTGATCCCCTCATGCTGGGGACTCAAGTTTGGGACATTTTGTGAGGGCTGCCGGCCTGCTCATAACCGCCATTCAGTGCTCATGGAGCCTTGTATTCTGGCTTTGTAAGTCAGGGAAGAGCCTTTCACAAGCGTGAGACAGAGGTTCCGGTCAGGTCTGTGCTCCTCCACTCAGGGGTCTTATACACGTCCCAAGTCCTCATTTCTCATTGTTCTGTCAGCCCAGCTGATACTGATGATCCATCAGTTCCTGGGCAGTGGACATGGCAAAGGCAGCTATGAAGGAAGGGCTATGGCAGGGATGCCTACAAGGTCACTGTCCCCAAACCCTGGTATATGATGAGACATGGGTAAAGAGGCCAGAGCAGCAGGGCACCCTTTGGAGCACAGACCTGATCCTCAGTATCCTCTGTGCAGGCCATCCCACTTTGACAGGCCTGTTGTGTCAATGTTGCCCCCCCATCTACATGGTGCTGCTTAGGTATTGGCTCCAATATGGCATCAGCAAAACCCTCTGCTCATTCAGACCTAAAGCTGTAATGGCAAATTTGAGACATAAGAGATAAAACATGCTCAGGTTCTCTGAAATAATAGTATTGATAAACTGACATTTTGTGAACCTTTACTGTTTGTTAGGCACTGATTCAAACACTTTATGTGTATTAACCTAGTTAATCATAACAGTTCTGTGAAGTGGGTGCTTGTGTTATCACAGTTTTACATGCATGGAAACTGAAGTATAAATAATTATGGCATTTACAGAGGCTCTCAGAGATAGTAGGTGACAGAGCAGAATTTCAGTTCTATCAGCCTGGATCTTCCAGAGTCCAGGCTTTCAACTTTTTTGAAACAACTTTATATTTTGCTTTTTTTTTTTTTTAGACAGGGTCTCGCTCTGTTTTTCCAGGCTAGAGTGGAGTGCAGTGGCATTATCACTGCTCAGTGCAGCCTCAACCTCCTGGGCTCAAGTGATCCTCCCACCTCAGCCTCCCAAGTAACTGCCACGCCTGCCTAATTTTTTTTTTTTTAATTTTTTGTACAGACGGACATCTCCGTATGTTGCCCAGGCTGGTCTTGAACTGCTGGGCTCAAGAAATCCTCCCTCCTTGGCCTCCCAAAGTGCTAGGACTACAGGCATGAGCCACCCAGCCAAAACAAGTTTATATGTTGTTTCAAGTTTGCTTACCAGGCAGCTCATGCCTACCCTACCAGTAGTACCCAGATGATTAGCACTAAAACATGGACCAATACCAGGCTTTTAAGGTAGCTGAGCAAAGGGTTGGTGGACCCTAGGGGACTGTGTCTGCCTTTCTCCTTGTGTTCCCCAAGAGGCCAGTGTGGCATGGACCTCTGTGAGATGATATGTGGTTGCAGTTTTTAGGTGCGAAAGGGACTTAACTTGCTCATGGTCTCAGCTAGTAAATGGCACAAGAGGAACTTGAACTTAGCTCTCTTGGTTGCTAGTTTATTGAGCTTCACCTTGAGGTATGTAAAGTTCAAGACGAAGTTTTATTTTTTAATAGTTCTCCGCCGGGCGTGGTGGCTCACGCCTGTAATCCCAGCACTTCGGGAGGCCGAGGTGGGTGGATCACCTGAGGTCAGGAGTTTGAGACCAGCCTGTCTAACATGGTGAAATCCCATCTTTACTAAAAATACAAAAGATTAGCTGGGTGTGGTGGGGCACGCCTGTAGTCCCAGCTACTCAGGAGGCTGAGGCAGGAGGATTGCTTGAACCTGGGAGGTAGAGGTTGCAGTGAGCCGAGATCATGCAATTGCACTCCAGCCTGGGCAACACAAGACCCTGTCTCAAAAAAAAAATTTTTTAAGTTCTATTTTATCTCTACTATTGGTTTATTATAGTATCATTTTTTTAAAAAAATGTAGTTGTTGCCTTAGGGTTAACAAAATACACCTTTAATTCATTGCAGTCTGCCTTCAAGTGATACTGTACTACTTCGTAGGCAGTGGAAGAGCTGCTCATCTTTTGCACTCGTTTTCATTCATTTCACTTTTACATATGCTCTAAGCCCACAATACATTGCTACTATTTTTGCTTTAGAAAGTAAACAATAATGTTTTAGAAAAATCGAACATAAAAAGATCTTTTATATTTACCATAACTTTAACCATTTCTGGGAAACTCCATTTCTTTATGTAGATCCAAGTTTTATCTGGCTTCATATTCATTCTACCTTAAAAATTACCTTTAACATTTCTTGTAACTCAGATCTGCTGGTAATGAATTCTCTCAGTTTTTGTTTGCCTGGAAAAAAACTAACCTTTTTTTTTTTTCCTGCAATTTTTAGATATTTTCACTGAGTATAGAATCCTGAGTTGATTATTTTATTCTTTCAGCACTTTAAAGATATTGTCAGATATGTGTAATTTCTAATGAGAAGTCTGCTGTAATTCTTAACTTTGTCCCTCTGTATCTGATGTATCTTTCTCTGACTGCCTTCAACATTTTGTATCTTTGGGTTTCAGCAGTTTCAAAATGGCCCACCTAGGTGTGATTTTTTTTTTTTTTTTTTTTAATGTGTGTGGAGGGATCTTTCCCTTGCTTGGTGTTTTCTGAGAATCTTGGTGATTTGATGTCTTTTATTATTTTTGGGAAATTCTTAGTTATTATGTCTTTAAATATTTCTACTGTCCTGTTTCACCCTCATCTCCTTTTGTGACTACGATTAGCATGTTGGATCATTTGGATGCTCTGTTCTGATTCCTCCTGTCCACTCTTTTTCTCTGGGTTTGGATTACAGATGCTCCTCAACTTACAATGGGGTTATTTCCTGATAAAACAAACGTAAGTTGAAATTAAGTCAGAAATGCATTTAATATACCTGACCTACCAACATCACAGTTTAGCCCAGCCTCATCTAAACATGCTCAGAACACTCGCGTTAGCCTACAGTTGGGCAAAATCATCTAACACGGGGGTCCCCAACCCCCAGGTCACAGACTGGTACCAGTCCGTGGCCTGTTAGGAACTGGGCTGCACAGCAGGAGGTGAGCAGCAGGCAGGCGAGCACTACCACCTGAGCCCTGGCTCCTGTCCGATCAGTGGCAGGCATCCTTAGATTCTTACAGGAGCGTGAACCCTATTGTGAACTGCACATGTGAGGGATCTAGGTTGTGCGCTCCTCGTGAGAATCTAATGCCAGAGCATAGTTTCATCCTGAAACTATCCCCTCCAGCCCCCACAGTCTGTGGAAAATTGTCTTCCATGAAACTGGCCCCTGGTGCCAAAAAGGTTGGGGACTGCTGATTTAACACAAAGCCTATTTTATGATAAAGTGTTGAATGTCTCATGCAAGAGTATTATACTGCATATCACTAGCTCAGGAAAAGATCAAAATTCAAAATTTGAAGTGTAGTTTCTACTGAATGCATATCACTTTTGCATCATTGTAAAGTCAAAAAAATTTTAAGTTGAACCATTGTAAGTTGGAGATTGTCGGTATGTCTAGTGACCTGTTTTCAAGTTTTGATTTCCTTTTGCTCCTCAGCTGTGTCAGGTTGGCTGCAATGTCTGGGAAAGGCATTCTTCATCTCTGTTACTGTGTTTTTTATTTCTAGCCTTTGCATTTGACTCTTGCTTTTTTTAATCTCACTGCTGAAATTTCCTGTCTCTTCATGTATATTGTTCAGCTTTTCCACTACAGCCTTTGACATACTAATCATATTTATGAATCATATTAATCTTAGTTATTTTAAATTCCCTGACATGTAGTTCCAATATCTGGGTTATCTGTGAGTCTGGTTCTGCTGATTGATTTGTCTCTTGATGATGTACTTTTTTCTTTCTTTCTTTGTGTGTCTTACAATTTTTACATTGAATACCAGATATCACGTGTAGGACAGAAGAAACTGAAATAAGTAATATTTATGCCTGGAATAGGCTTCCCTCTTTTGTTTCTAGGCTTTTAGTAGGGAAAGTTGAGTTAGGCTAGTCAGAAATTGAGCTGGCTTGGGTTGTTGCTATGGTTACCTTTAGTGCCCCAGTGGTGCAATCATAGCTCACTGCAGCCTTAACCTCCCAAGCTCAAATTCCTTTCATGTTACCTTGTGCTTAGTAGGGGAGCTGGTTTGCCACAAGGTTTTTCTCAACATTCCAGTTCCACCTTCAGCCTTAGGCCTTTGGGAGTACCTCAGGGAGGGTACTCCTCCATGTTCTTGCCTTCTCCCTGCAGTAGACTCCCTTGCTTGTTACTCAGTGCATGCCAGCCTAGGGTTGGGGACATGGGGTAGTTCTCTGTTGTCTTGGTCCCAGCCTCAGACTTAGGTGGGCTCTGTGTTCCTGCATCTCAGGGGTGGTGCTTTCTCAGTGATTCTGCCCCTCCTTCAGTGGTAGGAGACCTCTAATGTTTGGACCCTAGATGATTTCCTGCCCCTCCCTTAGAATAGAAGGTTTTTCCTTTTCCCTTCCCCAGCTGCAGTGGGTCTTCACCTGTACCCTGAAAGCAACAAGGTTTCCTCCCCCACCTCCATGCCTGAAGGCTTCTGTTCCTCCAGGTAGGCTTTGTACCTTTTCCATAGCATCAACTACTCCTCCCCTCCAGATCTGCACTACTCCCAGGAAGGTTTCCTCAACTTCCCTCTTTGCCCCGCCCCTATTCTTTCTCATGAGCACCTGTGAAGGTCCGAAGAAGGCAGCCAGTGAGTGAGTACAAACTCCTTTTACATCTGTGGCTCCCAGAGATCTGGAGTTCTTCCAGATGACACCTGGCTTTTACTAACAGGTTAAAAATGTTTCCTGAATTCTTTCCCACTTCATTTGTTTCTGTTATATTTATATGGTAGAAAAACTACATAGTGGTGGCTACTGTGCATCTCTTCCTAACTCCACATTTGACAACAGCACGTTGGTAACTTGAAAATTGCCATGGTGGGAATATTTACACTCCAGAAATCAGTAAGTGCTATTAATCAGGGCTTTCTTTTTCCCTGAGAGCCAGTTGTTAAACATTTACCAGAATACCAGTGTTTGGGGGAACCCCAGGAGGGTTGACCATAGAGATTGGTGCATTTGGTGAGTTGCTCCGTGGCCTCTGGGATGGGCTGGGCCCAGCAGTGTCGAATGGCTGTGTTCAGGCCATCTCCTGCAAAGCAGTCCCCAGGCCACCGGCAGGGAGACTCACCACAGGAAGGCCCCCTGTGTTGGAGGTGGTGTAGGTTAATGCTCTCGCCCTCTCTTCCTCCTTCTCCCCTCAGACCGAAGCCAGGACAGCACAGCCGTAGCGCTCTCAGACTCTAGCTCGACGCAGGACTTCTTTAATGAGCCCACCAGCTTACTGGAAGGCTCCAGGAAATCCTACACAGAGAAGAGGCTGCCCATTCTCAGTTCCCAAGCAGGAGCGACGGGTAAAGATCTTCAGGGGGCCACAGAAGAAAGAGGTATGAAGCCCTAACTCAGTGAATTAGAACCACTTTGATGTCCTGTGGCAATCTGGGCAAAGCCGAAGGCTTCGTGGCCCAGGGACCTTGGCTGGGCAAGTCATTTACTCTCTGGGCCTCCATTTTTCTCCCTGTAGGATGAGAATGGTCCCAGTGCCCGCCCTGGGGTTGTGAGGGTTGAGTGAGGCAGCTCCTGAGGGTGCACACAGATCCCAGCACCACATGTGCTCAGGGATGCTGCCTGTTGTTGTTATGACCCTCACAACCCAGCCCGGGAAAGCTATGTCTGTGATATCAGTGTGCTCTGTTTTTGTTGTTGTTGTTGTTGGTAAATGGTTATTTTTAAAGTCTTTGGATCCTAAATGTCACAAATGTGTTTTCTTTTTAGTTTGAATCATATGAGGTCTTCAGGAAAAATCTCTCTTTTTGGGGGAGGGGGGCAGAGGGCCCTGATTTAAGCCTGGGGGTGTGCCCAACTCTCCTGGGGGGTCCAGGCCCCCTTTATAGAAATCAGTTGGCAGAGCCCCACATCTGGGCTTACTGGGAGATCACAGGCAGGCTGGGGCTTTCCTGGCCCCACTCTGAGCTGTGGCTGGTCAGCTATGGATTTGAGAGCTTTCCCACTCTGGCCAGGGCCAGGGCTTACACGTGTTTCTCAAACAGTAATAACAACAACCCAGCCCCATACTCTTTTCTGTGCTGGGCACTGTGTTAATTCATTTGGTTCTCCCAAGCACCCTAGAAAAAAAGCATAATGACTATTCCCATTTTATAGCTGAAGAATATGAGATTCAGAGAAGGTCTGGAATTTGCCCTGTCAGTGTACACCCTTAACCATTACCCCATGCTACCTCTCCGGGTGGGATGGATGGATGGATGGATGGGGAAAAACGTTGGTGATAAACTGCCTCCCTGAGGCACCCAGGCCTTGTCCCAGGAAGTCTCAGAGCAAGCCCTGGATGGGAGCTCACACATAGGTGTGGCAGTGGGGCCAGAGCCATTTACACTAAGGAAGACCTCTCCTAGCTCTCTGCTCCCTGCCAGCCTCCCCTGGCTGGACTTAGAAGGGCATGAGACCACATCTCCAGTAGATTGGAAGTATCCCCATTAGGGGACACCTGATAGAGACACTAGATAAGAGGGCACAGAATGGAGGACTTACTATGTGGATTTACTTGTATCTGGTCCTCATCAAGAGATGAGGCCACCACCCCACTCTCTCACCAGGCAGTCACTATGCAGTTGCCAGCCAGTGTTGACATTCTGTAACTGACATAAACACACTGTAGGAAGTTTGGAATGGGAAGGAAAAAGGTAACTTACACTCTTAACACTATAATACAGCATTTCTGTTTTTAAAAATAAGATTTTTAAAACTTATCAGACAAGTAAGACCTACCATGTGTGCTCTGTGGCCTGTCAAGCCGTGACTGCTGTAGGTGCCATTGTGTCATCATGAGCTTCTTTCCCACTTACATGGGGAAGGGGACATGGGTGTTGGGGGAACGAAGCAGAGAGTGAGTTGGCTTTGGTCTGGCACAGCCTATACAGGCCCTTCTAGACTCATGAAGAGTGTCCTGCCTCTTCCCTCCTTCCATTAGAGCCAGTGGTTTAAGCAGACAGTTTGTGGGGCTGGCCACTGGTGAAGAAAGTTAGGGTAGGACCAAAGGTCACCACAATAGCTGATAAGCATGAAATGAAACCTCTTGCTTCCATGGCCATGTTCCTCCTCTCTAAGCCCAGCTTTTCTTGGTAACCATGGTGGTGAAGTTGATCAACTTCCTGTTGTAAGAGCAGGTATGGCAGGGAATGCTTCCCAAGCCCACAGCCAGCAGATAGTTCTGGGAGCAGAGCACTCATCCAGGCCTGGTCTTGGTCAGTGGTGGTCTCTAACACGCACTCCCCTGATCTCCCATTGGGTAGCAGCCTGGCCATCACAGTCTGCAGTACTTGAGCAGCCTTTGGCCTCCCTGCAGAAAGCTGGGACAGCAGTGCCTAGGCAGTGTTGAGTGCGGGCCCCAAGTGTGCTCCACACCACTTGCCTTCCCAGCACACCCTCATGGAGAGTCCTACCACCAGCCTGCTGCTTCCTCCATCATTAATGTTGTGGGGTACAGGCCCTCACTCACGCGTATTTGTTATCAAGCAGCAGGGCACAACAGGTCCAGATCTGCACCATGCACTGGGTACTGAGGGAAAGCAGAAACGGATCTGACAGCCACATCCTGCCTGGCACGAGATGCGCTCCCTCCCACCGTGTCTAGCAGGCACAAGCTGTCACACTGCCCGAGGACCAGCCTCCTTCCTTTAATTCTCCAGAAGCTGTCTTTCTCCACACTGGCCTTGACCGAGGTGCCTTGAGGAAAGAGCCTTTCCCAGAAGTGACTGTTGCAGCTAGCGGAAGCTCACCTTTGCAGGGGGCAGAGCTTCAAAAAAAAAAAAAAAAGTCTAAAATATGAAGGTCACAAGAGTAGAGATTTATTTATTTGATCTAGGGAGAAAGTTGTCCACAGTTTCATCACTTAAACACAAGCCCACTCTATTATATCGTTCTGAGGGCAAGAGGGTAAAACCCAAAGCAGAGTTGACAAGCACCTGTTGTGATCCAGGCAGTGGACACAAGGGCATGCCAGATTGCCCACATCTGCCCCTTCCTGGTCAACTAGAGGCCTAGTGACGATGCCCATGCACCACATGCAGGATAGGGTGATAAATGGTTGTCGGTGGGGGAGGCCGCCCTGGGGGCAGTTGACCTGCCAATGCCCAGCTTCCTTCCCATCTTGCCTGCCCACCCTTTGTGGAAAGCATCCTCACTGGGCTCTTTTCTCAGGCCAGTAGAGTTTGAGTAAGATGATCTCAGAAGTCAAAAGAGACAGACTTGAGGTCCTTGCTGGGGCATATTTTGGTCTGGGCCTCTCAGCTGTTGGTGTCTTGCCAAGATGTGTAGCCACCTGAGGGCCAGGCTTTTCCATAATGAGGCCCCCTGAGTTCACTGGGCCATCAGTACACATCAGTCCAGAGGCTCAGCTGGGGGCATGTCTGTGCCTTATTCTTCTAGGACCTCCATGGGCTGATGTGGATCAGATGGCTCCTGTGCTCTGTTGGCCTTGGCATATGCACCACAGGCATTCCAAGCCAGTCTTCCCTGCCTGCGGCAGGCACCGGCCTAGGCTAGAGCAGCCAGAACACACATTTTACTTGCTTTCTCTTGGTAGAAGGAAGTTTTCTCATCTTCACGCAGCTAGGGTTAGAATTGGACATCCTGGCCGGGAAACGTGGTGTAGTCCTGTTGGCATTTCTGACCCTCTTTCTTCCGGTAAGGAAATGGAGGGCTCTAGTGACCTGTGAGGCCTGTTCAGCAGTGGGAGTGGATGCTGTGTGTAAGGCAGCTCGCCCCATCTCTCCGGGGCCCCTTCGGCCACCCAGACCCCTAGGCAACTGATTGTTGTTGTTGTTGTTTCTGAGACAGGGTCTTGTCCTTGTTACCCATGCTGGAATGCAGTGATGCGATCATGGCTCACTATAGCCTCAACCTCCTGAGCTCAAGGATCCTCCTGCCTCAGCCTCCCGAGTAGCTGGAACTACAGGTGCCACCACACCTGCCTAATTTTTAAATTTTTTTGTAGAAATGAGATCTTGCTATGTTGCCCCAGGCTAGTCTCAAACTCTTGGCCTCAAGCAATCCTCTCACCTTAGCCTCCCAAAGTGCTGGGATTACAGGCGTGAGCCACCACGCCCAGCCTAAAACTGGGTTGTTGTTTCTCAGGGGCTTTTTTGTTTGTTTTTGGGGGGGGGGGGTTAGGTTTAATAGGCAAAAGAAAGAGAAAAGAGAATAGCTGTCTCTCTGAGAGAGGGGCGGCTGAGCGGGTCTTCCCTGAAGCTGGGTTTCTGACTCAGTCTAGGATTGCTGTTTTCTTCCTCTTTATGTGTTCTAAGAACTCTGGCTGAATTCTTGACCCTCTGCCTGCTTTCCATAAAAATTGTGCTCTGTGTGTCTTTGTGTCCAAGCTCTCAGTGCCTGATGTGAACCGCTGAGAGGCCTGCATCATCATCTGATTCCTCTGTCTCCCCCGTGCCTAGCACAGGGCTGATCCCAGCATTATGGCTTACCCTGTTTGGTGAGCCACATTTTGAACACATTAGAAACCTGGCACATTTTTTAATAAAGTGATGGTATCCCCTGTAAGATGGGTGCCAGCCCTAAGCTGTGGGACGCAGGCAACTTCTTGAGCTCACATGAGAAGACAGTGTAGTTTGGAAGGAGCTAGGACCTCCTGGCATTCAGTCATTAGGGCCACCTCAAAGGGTAGGGGGAGGGGGCAGCCCATGGTAGGCTTTGGGCCTGGGGGAGGGGAGATGCTCTTATGGCTTTTCTTTGCCAACACCACTGGGGGCAGCGATGCAGGGGAGGGAGAAGGGCAATGGCTCCAGGAGAAGGAGTGATGGTGGAGAGGCAAGGACACTGAGGGAGAGCAGTGGGGTGGGCTGCAGGGGAGCAGGGAGGGAAGGTCAGACTAATAGCAGGTGGCTGAGGGGAACATAGGGAGTGAATGCTCAGATTCTTTCCTCAACGAGAATAGTGATGGTGGGCAACCTGGCCACACACCTGATGTCTGCAGATAGGCTTCGACTTAGCATGCGGAGAACTGGGGGGCCTTGGTTGTTGCTGACTCGGCCCTGCCCCAGCAGGCCCCAGCTATCTCCAGGCTGCTACTACAGTAGGGAGAGGGCTCAGCCATCGCATACCACCTCAGAGCTGGTGCTGCTGGCTGCTTCTCTGGCCTCCTCCAGGCAGGCTGTGCAGGGCGTGCCATGCTCCTGAGTGCCTAAGGAGCCACAGACCACAGGACCCCTTGCCTTTATCCCTTGCTCCCCAGCCCTTTCCATCTGTCCCACCCTCCCGGGCCAGACAGCTTTCTTCTTCTGTAGCCAAGGAGCCTGCACCTCAGGGTCTAGCCCAAGGTCATCCAGGCCACTGTCATCATCCTGGGGCCAGCCCTGCAGCACCACCACCCAGCCTGGGCTATCCTGATGTGAACTGCTGCCCCATGGCCCCTGGTGGAGCAAGGCTGGGTGTTCAGGAGCTGGGCTCATGTCACATGAGGGCCCATGTGGGAGCACTTGGCTCACATATAGCAGCGGCAACCCTGGAGAGGGAGTTGGGGCAGGCAGTGGGCTGAGCACTGAGCAGGGGAGCAGGTATGATACTTCCTGAACCCTGGCTGTGTTTTATGCGATGCTGGTGGTGGCAACACCTGCCCTTTGTGGGCTGCTTCCCCATACCCCAGCCCCAGAGGTGGGACAGCCTGTGCCACCGTTCAGAGGGGAAGACCCAGAGCCCAGCCCATAACTTCCCCTCTCTGTAGCCTCTGGGTCCCTCACTGCATGCCAGCTGGGACAGCCTGTTTCATGGAGCGGGAGACCTCGGTTGGGGCAGAGCCAGCACTGGGCCCTGTGCCTCCTGCTGCTGGGTCCAGCACCCACTCAGCAAGGGCATTGATCCAGCCGTGCTGATCACTTCACCAAGGCACCTCCGTTACTGGTGGTAGACCACTGCATGGACAGGGCCTAAAACCAGGGTGACTTTCTTTCCCTTCTTCTCAACTGTAGGAAAAAACGAGGAGTCATTGGAGAGTACAGAAGGCTTCCGGGCTGCAGAGCAAGGTGTCCAGAAGCCTGCTGCAGAAACCCCAGCCTCTGCTTGCATCCCTGGCAAGCCCTCAGCATCCACACCCACCCTGTGGGATGGGAAGAAGAGAGGGGACCTCCCAGGGGAGCCAGTGGCCTTCCCCCAGGGGCTGCCGGCTGGTGCTGAGGAGCAGCGGCAGTTTCTCACAGAGCAGTGCATCGCCTCCTTCCGCCTGTGCCTGAGCCGCTTCCCCCAGCACTATAAGAGTCTCTACCGTCTGGCCTTCCTCTACACCTACAGCAAGACCCACCGGGTGAGTGGCTGCCGGGCCAAGGGGGCTTGGATCTTCCCAGGGCAGCTGGGCATCTTTGAAGGTTGGTGGGCAGAGCTAAGACAGATTGGAGCTTCACGGTAGCAGCACATGGGAGGGATGGGCGAGGAGAGCTGCAGGAGGCAGGGCCAGCCCCAGGAGTGGGCCAGCTTGCCAGGGAACCTGGTGGTGAGGGCCCAGGGTCACAGCCAGGAATGGAGGGAGGAGTGTAGGGGGTCTCACAGTCTCAGGGATAGGCTATGGGGTGAGGGATAAGGGTCCATAGGCTCAACTACTCTTTCCTGTGAGGGCTGTGCAGCAACTCAAACTCTGATGTCGTGCTCCCTCACCCCTGCCATTCACCCATCGTCTCAGTGACAGCAAGCCCGTCTTCCAGGTGCCCTAGGGGCCCTGCTTACTCTCTGTTCTGGCCTTGCTTGCCCTAGGCCCCATCTCTCCAGCTGCATATTGCAGGGGCCTCCTCACCATACCCTGCCCCTGGGCTCTTCTCTCTGGTGCAGCTGCCAAAACCATCTTCACAGCCTCTGCTTCATGGGGGTTGGGTGCTGACAGCCTCCTCCAGCTCTTTTTGGAAAGCGGATGATGTAGCGATCCTTAACAGCTGTGCCCCAGGCTTAAGTGCTTCCAGGGGCTTCCCAGCCAGACCTCTTCTGCTGGCGTTTAGATTTGGGGAGGTAATGTGGCCTGGGCAGGACGTAAATAATAGGGGTGGCTTTATTTTCCTTTAGTCTCTCACCCAGGAGGTGTTGGGGAGTGTCCTGGTCGTTGTCCTGCACCATGTAGCTACATTCTAAGGGGGAGGCAGACTTAAAAACATACAGATGGCCAGGCGTGGTGGCTCACGCCTGTAATCCCAGCACTTTGGGAGGCTGAGGCAGGGGGATCACCTGAGGTCAGGAGTTGAAGACCAACCTGGTGAATCCCCGTCTCTACTAAAAATACAAAAGTTAGCCAGGCATGGTGGCATATGCCTGTAGTCCCAGCTACTCGGGAGGCTGAGTCATGAGAATTGCTCGAACCCGGGAGGCAGAGGTTGCAGTGAGCCAAGATTGGGCCACTGCACTTCAGCCTGGGCGACAGAGCGAGACTCATCTGAAAAACAAAAATAATAAATAAAAAATAAAAACATGCAGTTGAGTAAAGCAAGTCTCATTTGAACAATATCACAGAGAAAATAACGGGGGGCATAGAGGGGTGAGGGTGCTGTTGTGCCTCTGCAAAGACACCTTTTGTGCTGAGACCTGTATTGTAGGGGACAGCATTGGTCTGGAAGGAAGGGAGAGCACCCAGACAGAGCAAGCAGCCCAGGAAGGTGGCCATTCTGGGCTGGCATTGGTGTGGGCGAGGGCCAGAGAGGGCCAGGTATGCTGGGCAAGCAGGGGTGACCTTTAGGGCCTAGCTGTGAGGACTCAGTCAGGTCCTCCTCCTAGAGGTCTCCTGCTGGTTCCCCCCAGCATCCTCAGTGGAATGTTTGAAGAACCAGAATGGACAGTTGGCCAAGAGATGGGCCCTGGCTTGGCACTGGCTATGTGCAGGAAGTGGCACTTCACAGAATTCTGTTTGGGGGACTAGATACAGGGGGACTAGATACAGGGGTCCAAGAAGGTAAGTGCTGTGTCCCCACAGTGACCGGTATGCTCATGTGACTTGGTTGATTTCCTCAGGGCACAGCAGGTGACACAGGTCTGGGAGGGAGGGTGTCTCATCATCTGGGGCTTTGGTCTGTAGTTCAAGGTGCAGTGCATGCTAGCAAACGATGGCCAGCTCCGGCTTCCCTGGCTGTTGGTGCCACACTGGAGCCTGGCTTGCTCACTGCTCAGCCTCCACTTGGCAGTGGACCTTACCTCTGTATCCCAGGCCTTCTGCACCCAGGTGGACCTGGGTCTTAATAAACCCCAACCAGCATGTCCTCACTGCTGAAGCCATCTTTGGGCCTGAGGGGCAATGGCTGATATGAACTCTGTTGGGCTCACCATTGCTTTGGGAACTTTCCCCTTTCCCTCTTTTGGGAGCAGCAGAGCCCACTGCAAGAGCCCACACACACATCAGTGGAACAGACACTAGTAACCATTGTCCTGTCCTCCCCCACCTCTGGTGTCCTTCTGTTCAAGTGCATCCTCAGGCAGCCATGCAGCCCCCTCCAGCTGTGGTCAGCTCTGACCAGGATCTGGTGTTCCCTAGTAGTGAGCTCAGACCCTTCCTCATCCTGTTACAGGGTACCTTCTCAAGAGGCAGATGTCGAGATGGAATTTCGGGTACAAAATATGTATTAGGAATTGGCACCTGTGCAAGGGAAGTGGGGAAGGACAGCAGGTTTGGGTGGGAGGAGAGTTGAGTGGCGATACGGGCCCCACCCACCCACCCTCCACTTCCCTGCTAAATGGCTTTATGTTGAATTTGAAGGAGCCAGTGCATATAAAGTGCTTAGCTCAGCACTAGACACAGAATGCTGTTATTACAGCCTGCCCCTTCTCTTGATGATTTTTTTAGAAGTAGAAAACAGTATTTATGTCAAAATTAAAAGTTGGAGGGAGGTAACCACAATTCTGCCACCCTAAAACTAGCTCCCTTGGGTCTAGTACAGGTTGAATATCCTTTATACAAAATGCTTGGGACCAGAAGAGTTTTGGATTTTGGCTTTTTTCAGATCTTAGAATATTTGCATTATACTTCTGGCTGAGCCATCGCTAAGCCAAAAATCTGAAATCCAAAATGCTCCAATGAGGCTGGGCGCGGTGGTTCACGCCTGTAATCCTAGCACTTTGGGAGGCTGAGGCGGGTGAATCACCTGAGGTCAGGAGTTCAAGACCACCTTGGCCAACATGGCGAAATCTTGTCTATACTAAAAATACAAAAATTATCCAGGCGTGATGGTGCACACCTGTAATCCCAGTTAATCAGGAGGTTGAGGCAGGAGAATCGCTTGAACTGGGGAGGCGGAGGTTGCAGTGAGCCGAGATCACGTCATTTCACTCCAGCCTGGGCGAAAGACCAAAACTCCCTCTAAAAAAAACAAAAACAAAAAACCAGAATGCTCCAATGAGCATTTCGTTTAAGCACCAAAGTTTCAGATTTTGGAACAATTTGGATTTTAGATATTCAGACTTAGGATGCCCTACCTGTATTTCTTCTCAACTCCAATACACATGCCCTGTTGATTGTGTGCTTTCGAGACACCAGGTACACCAGGTCCCAGAGGTGGGATCATACCCCTTCTACTTTGCATCTGGGAACCTGTTCTGAGGGTCACACAGAGCTGAGTGACAGAGCCAGACATCAGCCCCAGGCAATCTCATGCTGGCCCAGTTGCTGCACCATTCCCCACACCCTGTCCACACTCATAGTTTGCCATTTTGCTCTTACCATGAATGCCCCCTCGCCAGGTCATTTTGGTCATCTGTGATGGTCCAGGGTAGGCGGGCCAGTTGACCCAGCCATCCCCACCCAGTAGCAGGGATGGAGGCTGCCTTGGGCTGTCTGCACCATTGATGTCAGTATCCCCAGACAACCCCCAGTAGCCATTAGCCTCAGTTTCTGCCAGCTTTTCTGTTCATTGCATTCCCAGGCTGAGTTCCTTAGTTCTCAGAAACGGAATGCTATCTTGAATCTTAGACCCCTTAAGCAGCAGACACTCCCTACCCACAGCCACACTGCCTACCCACAGATCTGCTTCCAGGAGGCAGCTCTGCAGGTGCCAAGTGTGCCTCAGGTAGCCTCGGGCCACTGAGCTCATTCTAGACCTTGCATATGCTGGGTCTAGGGTGGTTCCCATTGGCTCCTGTGTTTGCTTCACCCAGAAACCTTTGCTGAGCACCAGTTACCACCACCAAATTGAATGCAGGTTGTTAACACCTAGCTCCCCTGAGAGCCTGAGTTAAGACCTTCCTGCTGCTTTGGGGCATGCCATCCTGGGGGCTGCATGTGGCTCTGCCCAGACCTGGGGTGTCAGCTCTGCTGGCAGCAGCTTGTTCACAGATCTGGGGGACACAACTCCATGTTGTCACTGACTAATGTGGAACCATTAACTGGGAAGTAGTTACCACTTTCCAAACACAGCTGTTTGTTAACAAACACTTCCCGCTGTGTATATTTGACAGCAGCACATTTCTTCATAAAATCCTGCCTGTGGGCTTGGCAGTGCCTTTTTCTTGTTGCCATCTCACAGCTCACTGGTGGACTGGAGCATCCGATGTCTGCCTCTTCAAAGGGGCCCACAAGCAGAGCCTGCCTGGAGCTGTGTGGTTGACTCCTGAACCCTTAGGTCTTTCACAGACACCTCCAGGTGAGGCTCTGCCTGCCCAGGCCTTGGAAAGAAACCGCCTTCAGGGCACAGTGTGCCACTTGCTTAGTTGCTGACAGCAGGGCTTTTGGGGGAGGAGGAGAGAATGTGGGCTCTGAAGCTGGCCTCACCTGGGTTCAGATCCTGGCTCCGCATGGGAACTCTTGGAGGTCCAGGGCTCTTCTTTCCTCGATGAGAATGATAGTGATATGAAAGCAGAATTATTGTGTTAATGAGGTGAGGGATGCAGTGCTGGGGCAATGTCCAACACACCCTGCACTGCCCTCAGCCAACAATCCTTCTCACCCATCTAGTGAGACCCATTTCTTCAGTGTCAGCATCTCCCATGGCTCCTTACTCCTCTGCCAGGCCCTCTGAGGGCTCCCTGCCTGGGGCATAGTGGCCAAGGGCTAGGTCTGTCCTGAGGGACCTTTGTTGCCTGCCTGAGGCTGCCCTCCCTCCCAAGGTTGGCACTGCTGCACACAGGCTGCCCCTGGAACCCCCAAGGCAGTCCACCTGTTGCCCTGCACACTGTGCACACCTTAGATGGGGATGATCATTTATGCTGATAGCCATAAGGGCCCTAATTCTAGCTACTGTATCACTTACTCTCTGGATCACAATCTTCACCAAGATTTTGAGGCCTGAGTCTACACTCATAGAAACCTGGCTCTTTGAGCCCATATAGGCACCCCAGGAGAGAGAGCACATGGCATCAGACACCTCTTGTCATGAAGGTTCTGGCCTTTACTGATGGGTGTCCAGGAAAAAGGCCAAGGCATAGACACCCCTGCCCTGCTCTCCCAGTTGCCTCCTGCTCAGCTGGGAGCTGAGCCCCTTCACCTCCTGCTACTTCTGCTGCAAGGGGTTCAAGGCAGAGGGGGTTGGTTATAAGATGTTCCCTGGAGCCAATAATCTTGAACGAAAACAAAGCTGGAGGACTCATACTTCCCAGTTTCAAAACGTACTACAAATCTATGATATACTAATCAAAACAGTGTGGAATATTAGCCTTAAAAAGGGGGGAAATTCAGTCACATCAGACAGCATGGGAAACCTAGAGGACATAATGCTAAGTGAAATAGCCAGTCACAAAAGACAAATACTGGATGATTCCACTCAGATGAGGTATGAGGAGTAGCAGCCTGGCAGCACTAGCCCAATCAGACCCCATTTCTTTGGCCCGGTACCTATATGGGATGAGCCCAGGCCCAGGGTTTGGTTAGAGACAGACTCCTGCCAGGGGGGCCCCACAGGGGTGCTGTGTGCTCAGCTGAAGGATCACCAGGGAATCTGCTGACTTTTGACTTCAGGGTCAGCTGGTGCTCTGGTGTGAGCCTGGGTAAAGGACAGGTCAGCTGGGTGTGAACCCCCACCCCTTGCCCACCTGTTGTGAGTACAGTATCCCCACCTGCCTGTGCTGCTGGCTCATGTGGGGGACCCGTAGAAGCCAGGACTATCGTGCAGGTTAAACGAGAGGGCCTCTGAAGTGGGCCCTGCACCATTAGACTGGAGCAGGTGTGAGGGTCTGCTGTTGAGACCCTGCTTTTTGCTCACAGGCAAGTGTTCGGGGGGAGCTGGTGAGCTTTGAGTTGACACTGACTGAGCCAGGACCACACAGATAGTAGAACCAGGCATCAGGAGGGCATGCTGGCCACAAAGCAGGGTGTTCGCCTGCCTTTAACCTTTGCTCCCTTTCTGTGGACATAAAAGTGGCCCCTTCCACAAAATGGTGGTGTGCCCTGCATCCTCACTTGGATGTCCTAGGCTGCTGCAGCTCCCAACCAGCCAGGTTCTTGTCAAGCTTTAGTTTGTATAGTTTGCAAAAGGAGAACTTGATATTTTTCTGAACTTAGGAATCTTGATTTTGCATTTCAGTCTGTCTGCCTCATGGTTTGAAGATTCTACTGGGCCCTTAGGTGCCAGAGGAGGTGGGACAGGTTGCCCCCATACTGGCTGCTGCTTTCCTGGTCCTCTCTCCTGCAAAGAAATGCAGATTCCAGCAGTTTGAATAGGTTTGAGCACTCTGCCAGCAGCTTTTATTACCAATAATATTGTTTAAGCTTGGAAAAGAGAATGAAACTACCCACAACTGTCCCACAAGCCATGACATGGCAGAAGTGTTTGTGTTTCGTGTGCTCCCCCCAGTGTGTTTTCTGTGCATCTCTGCAGGTTCACTCATTCAGCAGCTGTCTACTGAGTGGTTGTCACGCAGGAGGTTCCTGTTTGAGGTGCTGGGGATATAGCATTGTGTACTCACTGGGAGAATAGTGTGGGCAGCTAGTGATGAGTAGGAAGAAAAACAAAGCTTGGTAAGGGGTTAGAGGTGTGATTGTGACTATTTAGACAGGGAGATTGGGAAGACCTGTCTAAGCAAGGACCTGAATCAAGTGAGGGAGCCCTGATGGCCACGAGGATATTGGGGAAGAGGCTTCCAGATGGACACACACCCAAAACACATGCCTAGAGACAGAAACAGTCTTGGTGTGACTAGAATCTGCTGGAAGCTGGTGTGACTAGAATCTGCTGGAAGCTGGTGTGACTAGATGGGCAAGGAGGAGAGAGGAAGAAGATGAGGTCAGAGGCTTTCAGGGCAAGTTTTGGCAGGGGAGGAGTTGAGGGGACATCATCCTGAATTAGGTTAAAGCTGTCGCAAGGGCTGGGCATGGTGGCTCCCGCCTGTAATCCCAGCTCTTTGGGAGGCCAAGGCGGGCAAATCACTTGAGGTCAGGAGTTTGAGACCAGCCTGGCCAACATGGCAAAACCCCGTCTCAACTAAAAGTACAAAACTTAGCCTGGTGTGGTGGTGTGTGCCTGAAATCCCAGCTACTCAGTAGGCTAAGGAAGGAGAGTCGCTTGAACCTGGGAGGCAGAGGTTGCAGTGAGCCAAGGTCGTGCCACTGCCCTCCAGCCTGGGTAACACAGCAAGACTCTGTCTCAAAAAAAAAAAAAAAGCTAAACTAAAAAAACAAAAAACTGTCGCAAGGTTGTGGAAGAAGACAGGCTCCATGTGGCCTGAGTGTGTCAGAGACACTACTGGGCTGATATGTAAAGAGTGAGTTGGGGGTGGCCTGTCAGAGGCCTAGCAGGACACAGATGGCCCCATCTAACAGGAAAGTCTGAAGAGCACTTAATGAAGGAGCAACTTACACAGGCCCAGGCAGAGAGTAGGAATTCACAAGGGAAGAGGAGTGTGGTACCCTGGGCCAGCCGCGGTGCCTGTCGGGGCTGGCCATTGATGGCTGCCCCTCATCAACTCCACAGGGAGGGAATTCAAGGAGTGAGTGCTCTGATCAAATTCCCTCAGTCAAACCCACCCAGTAGTCAGAGGCCCAGGAGCTTGAGAATGTGTCCACACAGGTGGAGAAGAAGTCAGTGTGGCAGCAGAGATGGGAGGAGGCCACAGCAGGATATCAGGAAGTAGTCTGATTCTAGATGGATTCAGACAGAAGAGCTGAATCAATGGATCAGACAACATGGGAAACCTAGAGGACATAATACTAAGTGAAATAGCCAGTCACAAAAGGCAAATACTGAATGATTCCACTTAGGTGAGGTATGACGAGTAGCAGCCTGGCAGCGCTAGCCCAATCAGACCCCATTTCTTTGGCCCAGGACCTGTGGGGTGTGAAGGAAAGAGAAAAGTCAAGGTCAATTCACAGATAGTCATTCATCCTGCTTCTGTTCTGATTCTCTAATGTTGTGAATCAGGTGAGAAAGTTTGCACATCTATCATCTTCAACAACTGTATTTAACTTTTCGTATATATATATATGAGTGATATAGAACAGTTGTATATATATGAGTATATATGAATAACGTAGAACAGAGTTCCCTCCTGAGGCACTATTGACATTTGGGACCAAATAATTCTCTGTTGTGGGGATGTTGTGTGTGCACTGCAGGACTTTCAGCAATATCCCTGGTCTCTACCCACTAGATACCAGTAGCCTTCCTCTAGCTGTGATGACCAAAGATGTTTCCAGATATTGTCAGATGCCTCCTTGGGGACAGACCCCCACCCCCATTGAGAACTATTGCCATGAGTCTCCCTCCCCAGGCAACTCTCAGGAATGTTGGGTGCATTTCCTTTCCATCTTCTGCCTACTTTCTTTACACACAAACAGACACACACTCACAGAAATGTATGCAAATGTGGTTCTGCTTTTTTTTGCTTCTCGTGTACTCATAAACTCTTTGATTGCATGACTTCTAATGCCTACACAGGATTCTCGGGGCGGGGGGAGGGTGGGCACAGCTTTTACACTAACTCCTTAATATTTGGCTTTATCCAAACAGACATTCTAATTATAATTTTTCATGATTAGAAGTATCAGGAATGGTTGGCTTTACGTCTACCAGGTCTAGCTATGGGGATATTCATGTCCTAGGTTGCTGGGGTGAGTTTGCAGCAGGTATGTGCCCGCAGCTTATGGATGTCCCCAGCAGCCCACTGAGTCTCCCATCAGCAGGTAGCCACACACTCCTCTTCCTCTGGCCTATAGAACACTACTCCAAGGGCTCCCAGCCAATTCCCCTTCACATAGGGCAAGGGGTCCTGGGTGGCTCCAAAGGCTGCAGAAGGTCTTCCCTGGCCAAGCCCTCCACCACTCCTGATTCCTCCATTTGTCATGGAACCCGTGAGCACCATCTGTGCCCCCGTGCCAATGCCTGAGGTATGGCTAGGTGAAGGGCTGAACACAGCTGAGGTCCATAGCCACCTTCCTGGCAGCCCTGTGGAGCCCTACTGGTCTTGCAGATAGGCTGGCACTGCTCCAGGATCCCCACCAGACAGTTTGCACACCTGGAGTCACCATGTAGGAGTTGTAGAGCCTGACCTCTCTGAGCCCCACCATCTGTCCCTTGTGGATTCGTGAGGCAGGAGGTAGTTAAGTGGTGAGTGGATCATCATCATTGGTTGTGGCAGGGAGACAGCCCCTGGGGGCAGAGACCCTGGGTGACACAGGCAGAGCACATCCTCCAGGCCACTATACAATAGTGACAGATGGCACCTGGGATCAGGTCTGCCTTACGGCTTTGCACATCTTGGGACAGCAGGTGTCCCCAGAGGGTAGTAGTTGTTTTCCCATCTCCAGCTGTCAACAGGCTTTGCCAAGCCCCCACTACATGCAGGGCCCATGGAAGGCTACAGGTAGGGATGCAAGCCACCTCACCCCAAGCTTTTGCTTCCTGTGTGAAGAGAAAGGGAGCGTGGGGAGTTCCAGGAGCTATGACAGTCAGCCCAATGTGTGCTGTAGTGAAACGATTGCTGGCAGAGTAGTGCGAGTTAGTGGGCGGGGGCTGGCATTGAAATTTAGCCTCAAGGGCATGGACTGTTGCTTAGCTGGCCCCAGGGAGCATAGTGCTGGCACCCTGGCCTTGGGAAGGACCCAAGCAGCCCCACTCACGCCCCATGGCTGTTGCCCTCCTCCCTCAACCTGACATACACTTCCTTCCCATTTTATGAAAGGTCAGACTGCTCAGCTTCTTTTCATTCTTCCTGTGGGCAACTATTGCACCCTTTTCTGTGAGCTTCAAACTAGACTTGTCCTGGAGGAGCCATCAGTGAAGTCAGACTGTGTCCCTGCCCTTATAGGGCTGATAGAGAAGTAGGGGCAGACAGCAGACCCATCTGCGAGTCAGTGGAAAGGCTATTTAAGGTGGCCATGGGGCTGTGGGAACAGTATTCCAGGGGAGCATCAGGGGGAAAGGTGAGGTGGCACCAGGTAGAGAGACCTGCAGGGACCAAGGTGGGAACAAGTGTGGCTGGAGGGCTGTTCACAAAGAGGGGTTGGAGGGTATGGGGGAGATGAGCCAGCGGGTAGGCAGGTAGACTGAGGCATGGAGCTGACTCTTGCCCTGAGGCAGGTGCAGCCCAAAGGCCTTTAAGCAGAGGAGTTAGATGTCCCCTCTGCCTTCTGCTGTGAAGCAGGGATGGTCCAGATAGTAGGCAAGGGAGGACATAAGGTGCCTGTATGCTTCTACGATTCTTTGCCCTACTTCTCTTCAGGACCTTACAGCCCTCCATCTGCCCTCTGTCACAGGAGGGTCTATGTGCACAAGCCTCAGGGCCAATGCAGCCAAGGAAAATGTGCCGTTATCTGGCAAGTGGCTCCATGGGCCTCCTCCCATTCTCAGAGGTGCCTATGAGCCAGCAGTGTGACAGGTTGCATGAGGCCTGAGAGAGGGCTGGCCATGATGGCTGGCTCAGTGTTCAGCACACAGCACATGCCCAGGCAGATTTGTAAAGTAACTTGCCCACCTATAGTGGATAGGTCAGGGGGCAGGGGAAGAGCCCAGGCCTCAGAGTCCTTGCAGCCTGGACCAGAGTCCAGGGATGGTTCTGCCACTTCCTGGCTCTGGAACCTTGAGCAAGCTCTTGAATTTCTCTGAGCCTCTATTTCCTCATTGGTAATTCTGTGAGGTGAGGGGTTATGGCACTGTGCTCAACCCAGGAGGCATCATGTTGCCTTACCTCACTACACCACGAAGCTACAGGGCAGGTTCTATGCTGCAGGTGCACCGTGCAAGTCAGATCCCCTTCCCCCTTGCAGAGGTTCAGCAAGGGCCCAATACAGTCTCTGCCCCCTCCCCTACCCCACCAGCCTGGTACCCATGATTCCCCAGACAGGTCTCAGCCCTCCCTGTCAGCACCTATCTGGGGCCTCAGGCATGAATCAGCTAAGGGCCCCCATAAGCTGTCTGGACACTTTGTGCCTTAGCATTGATCAGCTCTCTTTCTCTGGTGGGCCTGGGAGACAGCTGGAGAAACACACTCTCCACCAGTACACAGTAGCCAGGTCTGCAGGAAGCTAATTTATAATCCAGGTTGGGTTTGACAGGCTAGTGCTTTCTGCACCCTTTGCCCCAGAAACCTCTCCCACTGCCTTCTCCCTTTCTGCTCCCCTCAGCAGACGGGAAGCTCACAGTGAATGGAGCCTCCTACACACAGCCACAGGGCCCTCCCTGCCCAGTGTTCAGGAGCAGCCCTCAGTCCCTAAAGCATCCCGGTGGGGGCAGAAGGGTAGCCCTCATAGGAGCAAAGGCTTAGAGGCAGGCTAGCATGGGCCCCACAGCCAGCGAGTCAGGGAGCTGGAGTTGCACTTTTGCCTCATGATGATTAGGGGAACGGTTCAGTATGCTCAGCCTGGCCAGCAGTGGGCAGAATGGGACCAGGTGGGACAAGCTTGCAAGCCAAGAAGTGAGAGGGCTTTCGGAGCAGCTGGAGTGCAAGGTGATGAAGGCCTGTGCCCAGCGCTGGGAAAGGCGAGCAAGGGACCTGAGCGGGAGGGGAGGACAGATTGGCTGGGACAGTGGGTGCCGTGGAAAGGGTAGAGGGTCTGGCATTGTGCAGTCCCAGGTGCCAAGCCCAGCTCTGCCCATTGCCAGCCCTTTTCCTCTAGGACAGCATGGTCCTGAGGTGGAGTGAGATGGCCAGTGCAAGGTGCTTGGCTGCTGTGGTGAAGACCAGAGAGGGAGGAGTGGCTGGCCAGGCAGCTGGTGGGAAGGCCTGCTCTATGGGCCAGTGAGAAGGCCCCAGAGAAGGCAGAGGCAGCCAGGCCCACACTCACCCTCTTACCCTACACCATTCTCCCCTGGGCCTGGATTCCACCAAGAGGCTCTTTGCCCAGAGATCACTGACCTAAGCACTGTGGCCAGAGTCCGGCCCTCCGAGCCTAAAGCAGCTGTACCACTGGCCGTGAATAAGGAACGCTACTGATTCCTGACAAATAAGTCAGGGCTGCTATTTGGGCTTGTGGGGGCCCCCTGACAGAAGGCGGGTACTGGGTACATGTGGCAGGTTTGTAGGGTTGGTCAGGCCAGGGGTCTGTCAGTCTCCACCTTGAGGAGTCAAAGACTACACTCCTAAACCAGTGGTGCTGGGCCAGAGATCAGTTCTGAAAATGCATCCCACAGCCTGATGATCAAAGCCCATGGCCAGAGCAGCCTGGAGCTGTGGAATCGATGTCTGCAGGAACTGCTGCTCATCGTGGTTTGCCATGCAGCCAAGAAGGAGGGGACCGCCTGCCTTCCCTGTGGGCGCCCTGAGCAGCCCACACACTCACTTTCAACCTACTTCTTGTTTCCCCAGAACCTCCAGTGGGCCCGCGACGTGTTGCTAGGCAGCAGTATCCCGTGGCAACAACTGCAGCACATGCCGGCACAGGGGCTCTTCTGCGAGAGGAACAAGACCAATTTCTTCAACGTGAGTACTTTGCCTTGTTGATTTCCAAGGCTGTTTGTTGCCACTGCTTTTCACTGAAGGCGCATGAATTGACCCCCTAGGTGGGTGTTCCCAGGGCCTCAGGTTTGCGGCATCCTCAGAGGGCAGGCAGGGTGGTGCAGTCGAGAGTGAGCCAGACTCCGGTGTGGGGCTGTGATTGCTGAGCGACTTCTGGCAAGTCACTGCCCCCTCCTATGGGGAGATGCATGGATGAGCTTGGTATGTTCTCCAAAGCCCCAGGTATTCTGGGGCCACACAGGCAGTGATGACAGGGGTACAGGCCCAGGTTTCCTCCTCCTGCTGGAGCAGCTCCTGTGGTCTCAAGCACGTAGGAGATTCTGACTGCTTAAAAAACAAGTGTGGGCCGGGCGCGGTGGCTCACGCCTGTAGTCCCAGCACTTTTGGAGGCCGAGGCGGGCAGATCATCTGAGGTCAGGAGTTCGAGACCAGCCTGGCCAACATGGCAAAACCCCATCTTTACTAAATATACAAAAGTTAGCTGGGCGTGGTGGCGGGCGCCGTAATCCCAGCTACTCAGGAAGCTGAGGCAGGAGAATTGCTTGAGCCCGGGAGGTGGAGGTTGCGGTGAGCCGAGATCATGCCATTGCACTCCAGCCTGGGGGACCAGAGCAAGACTCTGTCTCAAACAAACAAACAAACAAACAAACAAATGTGGCTTAGGCACAGTGGCTCACGCCTGTAATCCCAGCACTTTGGGAGGCCAAGGCAGGCAGATCATCTGAGGTCAGGAGTTCAAGACCAGCCTGGCCAACATGGTGAAACCCTGTCTCTACTAAAATACAAAAATTAGCTGGGCATGGTGGCAGGCACCTGTAATCCCAGCTACTCAGGAGGCTGAGGCAGGAGAATTGCTTGAACCCAGGAGGTGGAGGTTGCAGTGAGCCGAGATGGTGCCATTGCACTCTAGCCGGGGAGACAGAGTGAGACTCCCTCTTAAAAAAAAAAAGAGTGTGACCAATATTGGGCTTTTAGTGAACTTCAGCCCTGATATTCCGTGTCAGGTGGAGACTTACTCCTTGAGCAGGGCAGGGCCAATCACCTAGGCCTGCCTGCCTCTCATCCCAAAGGCCTACATATGCTTCTCTTGATACCCCACCTGGATCTACCCTCCCCCATTTCCTCTGTCCTGCATGGAGACAGCTGGCCCCTCACTCCCCTCTACCTCCAAGTCCTTACCTATCCACCGCCCCTCCCAGCATGGCCAGCTCCCAGCTGGGTGACTTTGGCAGGTCATACATCCCCTCTGAGCTTTGGTTTCTTCTGTATTTTCCTTGATTCCCTCTTACTCATGGAGAAACTGAAGGGCAGAGGTGGCCTGAACAGGAGCTGAGGAGAGCAGGTTTCAGGTCTGGAGGGGTGTAACAGGCCATTTCTCAGGGTACATGGGCAGGCAGGTCCCCACTGAGAGCCAGCCAGCTGGTGGGAGTGTCTGGATCCATGGCTCCTCCTCTCCCAGGGTGTGGTCTTCTGGGGTCAGAGTAGGAGCTTGAGATCCTGAAAGCCCTGCATCTGCCCACCCTCTCTGTTTTGGTATTTTATAGACAAGTAGGGGTGTTATTGGTAATCAATCTACATGATACCAAGGGATTTGCTGCAAAAGAGAGGTGCTCTCTTACCTGCATGCCCAGGCCACAGCCACCTCCCCACAGCAGAAACTGTTTCTTGTCTCATGTGTGTCCTTCTAGAGGGCATCTGCCCATTTACAAGCTAGTGCACATAGATGCGCATAAAAGGCAAAAGTGCACACACTTCTGCCCCTTGTATTTTTTTACTAAACAATATCTCTAACAGTATCTCTTGGAGATACTGTTAGAACCCACCCATTCTTTTTGATAGCTACTGCATAGTAGTCCCAACATAGGGATGTCCCACAGTTTACCTACCCATCCCTCCTTTTTTTTTTTTTTTTTTTTTTTTTTTTTGAGACAGAGTCTTGCTCTGTCACCCAGGCTTGAGTGCAGTGGCGTAATCTTGGGTCACTGCAACCTCCGCATCCTGGGTTCAAGCAATTCTGCTTCAGCCTCACAAGTAGCTGGGACTACGGGTCCACACCACCACGCCCAGCTAATTTTTGTTTTTTTTTTTTTTTTTTTAGAGACAGGGTTTCACCATGTTGGCCAGGCTGGTCTCGAACTCCTGGCCTCAAGTGATCCGCCCTCCTTGGCCTCCCAAAGTGCTGGGATTACAGGCGTGAGTCACTGTGCCCGGCCTCCCATCCCTTATTGATGGACACTTAGATTAGTTTGTCTTTTTTACTACAAACAATACATCACACACACACACGCACACATACACACACACACAGAAAGGCTCAGTGCTTCACCTATGAAGCACTGCCTTGACTGTGACATTACGTTAATTTTAACTTCTATGCAAATTTTTTGTCCTTCATGTTCATTTTCTAGTGGATTATTGGTCCTTTTCCTATTGATTAATAAGAACTCTTTATATATCAATGAAATGAGCCCTTTGTCAGTGTTTTGAAAATCTGTTTTTCTGCAGTTGATAGGCGAGTTGGAGCTAGACAAGTTGCTTAATTTCCCTGTCCTGGGTTCCTCACCTTGAAAGTGGGCTTCTATTACCTGGCTTGAAGAGTAACTGTAGGAATCAAGTTAGATACCGGGGTAATATTTCTAACACAGGATCTGGCACATGGCAGGTACTTAAGAAAATAGTTTCCCTCCCTCCCTCTCTTCCTCTCTCCTTTTGGTGCTTTGCCCTTAAAGCCTGTGCAGTGATATTGGAAGGAAGGAGCCAACCTCCATGTCTTCCTCACAGGGGAAGACCTCAGCCTTTCTAATGATAAAGCTGGGGAAGCTGGCCCCTCAGATGCCTGCCCCGCAGAGCACATCCAAGTTGGCAGCCACATGCTCCAGGCCCCTTTCCCACTGGGCTCACTCCCTGCACCTCCTCCTTAGTTTCTGGGACCTGCCAAAATGAGTCTTGCAGAAAAGCAGTCTGAGGTTGTGTGCCTGTGGGAGGGAAGGCTGGTACAGCCTCATGTAGGCCTGGCACATAGGCAATGCCATCCCTGCACCTGGAAGCCCCTGAAGATCAGGGCCACCCCAGCCCAGACTGGGTGTTTTGGTGGTTTTGCCACTTCCAGGACAGTTGTTTGTTCCTCCATGCTTCCCAGTGACCTGCTGCTTTTACCATCGTTTGGGGCCTCTGTCCTCCTCTGCTTTCTTACCTCTTCTCTTTAGAGATAGGTTTGGGCTACTTGTGCTCCTTGAGCTATGCCTAGTGTCCAGTATGTCAAGAAATGCTGGGCAGTTCCTGAATGCTTTCAGCAAATGAGTCTATCTGGCATATTCCCAAGTCTGGGGAAACTGCATACTAACGTGTTTATGAAGGAGCATTTAGGGCAGCCCTTGGCTGACTCTGCTGGGATGGGGCCATGTCTCTGGTAGATAGTCTTTAGGCTGGGATGAGCAGACTGGCTCACCTCTCTTCTAGCCTGCACTGGGGTTTACTGCTTAGTCTAGTGGGAAGCAAAGGCAGTAGGTGGGTGCTGGCCCTTGAGAGGAGGTAAAGGGAGGTTGAGGCTGGGGACATCAGCACCCTAATCCCTATCCCTCTCAACCCACTGTCCTGGGCCATCCACACTGCCCAGCCTTTGTGTTGCTCAGCCTGTCATCCTTAGAGCTTGGGTGGGGGGCACTTCTGTTATTTTTTAATGATAATTTTTGAAAATTGTGAGAGTTGTAGTTTAGGAAAAATTCAAACCCCTTTTCCTTTGTTCTCACACCAACACAACAGTCAACACAAACAGAAGACTTCTGTGACCAAATGGGGGGCAGATTTAAGAGACAGCATCGTGCTGTGTCACCTAGGCCCTTGGGGGCCCTACCTCAGCCTGCCAGATAGCTGGGACTACAGACATGCACCACCATGCCCAGCCAATTTTTAAGTTTTTTATAGAGACGGAGTCTTGCTATATTGCCCAGGCTCAATTTCAACACCTGGAGATGGTGTCAGATCCCACAGGTTGAGGGCTTAGTCCTCAAAACATCCCCCACATCAGTCACTAGTCACAAGTCTGGGCCTCCGAAATGTCTAACTGACTGGCTTCAAGTTGATGTTCCTACAACCCCCTTTGGGTTTAATTTGCCGAAGTGGCTCACAGAACTCAGAGAAACACATTTCCCAGTTTATTATAAGGGATGTTATAGGAGGGTACAGGGAAGGCTCTATCCTCCTGTAATTGTTTCTCTCCAGGCATACCACCCACCAGGAGCTTCCATGTATTTAGTTATCTGGAAGCTCAGGAACCTGTCCTCTTTGGCCTTTTATGGAGACTTCACAGGCATGATTGAAACATGGACAACTATGTCAAAATGTTATTGGACAAAAAGATTATGATCTAAACCCAACAAGGCCTGTCTGTTCAGATTCTTCTTGCCCTCTCTGCAGCATTCCTTCCTCCAGGATGTGGGGCAGGACTCTTATCTGGAATGAAGGTCTTATGGCCCACAATCAAATTAGAGTCCTGTCTTGGGCAAGTGGAAAGAAGGGCAGGAGAAGGTCAGAAAAAGAGAGATTCTCTTTACAGTAACAAGGGCTATGGGAGTTAGGAGCCAGCAACCATGGATGAACAAACATATATATATCTTGTCATATATATCATAATATCACAGTGATATAGGACCACATTTTCACTGCCAACAGTTCAGACACATAGAGTCCACATACCTTTGTTTGCCCATCCCCAGGCACTGTGCCCTTCTCAGAGGTGCTTCTGTGATCAGCCAAGCTGTTATCTTTTTCTGGGTCTGTGTGTACAAAAACAGATGTGTCGTGCGGCTTTTTAAAAAGTGCATGTGTGGCTGGGTGCAGTGGCTCACGCCTGTAATCCCAGCACTTTGGTAGGCAGAGGTGGGTGGACCACCTGAGGTCAGAAGTTCGAGACCAGCCTGGCGAAACCCCGTCTCTACTAAAAATACAAAAATTAGCCGGCATGGTGGTGCATGCCTGTAGTCCCAGCTAGTCAGGAGGCTGAGGCAGAAGAATCCCTTCAACTCAGGAGGCGGAGGTTGTAGTGAGCTGAGATTGCACCACTGCGCTCCAGCCTGGGCGACAGAGCGAGACTCCATGTCAAAAAAAAAAAAAAAAGTGTGCGTGTGCGCTTTTTAGCGACTTTGCTTTTTCCATGACACCAAGTCTTGGAGAAGTTTCCATGTGAGAAGGTCAGGTCGTTTTGCTCTCTGCAGCTGCTGCCCAGTCTCCTTGGGTGGACACATGTATGGGCCCAGTGTCTGCTCTCACAGTCTCCTGGTTTGTGCGTCTTTGTGCTGTTGCTGTGTTCCTAAGTCCCCTGGCCTGGCCCAGAGGAGATGCCCACATGAATATTTGTGGATTAATTTCATTCATCCCTTTCCCCTCAGCAGTTGGTCTCCAAGCTCATTCTCCTGGATCAGCCAGTGCTGGATGTTGTAGGAGTCAGGGAAAGCCTTGGCCCTGGCCACAGGATGCTCAAGGCTGATGGTAGAGCACTGCGTGCATATCTCCATGCGGGGCCTTCATAACATGCTACAGGGCATGTAGGAGGGACAGGGAGCTGGGCTCTCCCATGCGGGGTGGGGTGCTGCTCAGCCAGAAAGGGGGCAGGAGAGGAAGGCTAGGATTAGAGGCACCCTCGGGGGAACTCCTTAGGCTGGGCTGCTGACAGAACCTTCCTGGGGAGTTTAAGGGACCAGAGAATGGGATGGGTGCTAAGGATCGAGTGAGTGGGACCTTGGGTTCCTATGTCAGCTTTGCTGACAGGAACTCCTTGCAAATGGGAACTGCCCCATGACTGGCTGGCCCCCACAGCAGCACAGATGGACGTGTAGCAGGGCTCAGCACTGTGGTTGAACATGAGGAGGAGTGAACATGACATGTCTTGGGTCCCACTGTTCCACACACTGTCCTCCCTGAGCAGAGGGGACCAGGAAAGCAGGCACCAAGCTAGGTGGTAGGTGCTGCTGGGGTGGCTACCCACACCATGGAGGCTGAGGGTTTGTGTCTGGGTGCCCAGAAGCTTCTGAGGCTCCCCCCGCAGGCATACACACCTCTGGCAGGCAAGCCTGCATGGGCCAGAGCCAGGCTGCTTTGTCCAGGGTGAACTTCTCTCCCTGTCTTGTAGTTGATTCAGAAACGTTCCCATAGTAACCAAGCCAGACAGAGATGGTTCTCCTTCCTTCCCCAAAATGTTTGCTTATTTTAGCAGGCAGGGTTTTTTCTTGTTTCAACCCAGTTTCCAGCCTCTGAAAGAAGCAAAGGGAGCTCAGGGCCAGGCTGGTACTGCCTCCTGCTTCTGAGGCCGTGTGGGGCAGGCAGCAGTGGTGGCCTGAGTGTGAGAGTGGAAGGGAGGTGCCGGCCTACTGTGGCCTCCCGGAGTGTGGTGTCTCCCCTAAAGCTGCTCCTGCCGCTGCTCAGGTGGGCAGCCCCCAGGTCCCAAGATCACTGAGAAGAGCACAGATTTTGGGCACAGGCAGGCACAGCTCCCAGCCACTCTACCCCTTACTCAGCCTGGGCTACCCGTAAGCAGAGTGGTCCCGACAGGTGGATGAAAGCTATCATCACACACTTGGCATGCCACACAAATCACCCTTAGGTCTGGAGATGGGCCTGCATGGAGGCCTTGGGGCTTATCTGTGGATCCTAGAGGCCAGTGCTAGGATGTGACTGAAGCACGGAGCAGGAGGAGCTCCAACTCACACCTGGCTGGGGCCTCCATAAGCTCAAGGCCCTGCCCTGGCTTGAATGGAGCAGCCTGAGATGTGGATGGTGGCCTTAGCCGTCACACCCACCACAGAGGTCTCTTTCTGTGAGGGCTGGCCCAGTCGTTGGTGCCTGTGGATGGTGGTCAAACTTCCTGTTCTTGGTCACTGCTGCATAGCACTCCACTGTCTGGTTGTCCTGATGGTCTACCTCCCCTCTTCCCAGCGGATAGGTGGCTTTTGGTTTTCCACTATTAGAAAAAGAATGCTGCTATCTCTGATCTCCTTTCTCACCTGTGCCAGGGTCTCCAGGACAAATGCCTGGAAGTTGGAGGCCAGGACACAGGTCCCCACAGCCAAGCGCTTCCACACTTTGCCAGGTGTTTTGGCAGAGCCAGGCCAGATGCCCTCCCACCAGCCCTTGCCCCACCCCCTCCCAGGACTCAGAACCACAGATGACTTTCATTTTGGCCAATCTGTGGAGTGTGCCAAAAAACCCCAGGTGGTTTCAGTGTGTGTCTCCCATGTGAGTGGGGAGGCTGAGCCTCTTCCCACACCGGTAGCCAGTCCCCTTTGTCTACCCAGGGTCTGCCATGTTCTCTCCTACTTGGCGGCTGCCACAGGTGGTTCTGTTTGTCCTGACTGTGTTGCTTAAACTGATGGGAGGTACAGTCATCATGAGCTGTCTTTGTTTCTTGAAAACATTTATGCCCTGTGTTGTCCCAGCCCGGGAGCCTGAGTGCTCACTGAAGGCCTTGATGTGGTCTGGTAGGGAGGAAGGGCCTCCCCACCCAATTTCTGGTACCCCATACCTGCCAGAGTTGGGGGGAAGGAGAGAAAGTCTCCAAAGCCCAGGGTACTGTCCTTCTCAGCAAGAATCAGTCATGCCCATTGTACTTTAACTCGCCACCAGTTGGTTGTGTAAACTTGGAGGAACCCCCTCCCTGCACCCAGTGAGCAGATGTGAGGTATATGTTAGGGGTGGGTACAGTGGACCCACCTTCCAGAGCAGGTCTCAGCCAGTGCCTCTCTCCTCAGAGACAGCCAGTAGTCCAGAAGGAGGCTGTTGGAGCCCAGCAGACCTGGACACCCCAAGGCAGGGACCTCATCTAGGACAGCATTGCCATTGCCCTCCCAAAACCTCTCCTAGCTCAGCAGGCAGGGAGTGCCTAGTGACTGAATTCCTCTCATCCTCAAGAATTCCCTAGGACGAATGACTGGGAATTAGCAGCCCCAGAGCAAGGGGAACAGGTATATCCTGACTCAGTCACCCAGGAACCCACCTGTGGCCAGGCCCCAAGGTCTGTGCCTGAGACATCTGTCTCCTGTTGCAGGGCCAGACCTGACATCACCTCCCTGACCAGCCCCAGCCTGACTTGCCCCTTCTCTCTCTCCATCCCTCTGGCTTGTAAGAGAGGTACCTTCCCTGGTGGGCCTGTGGTCAGCCCCCGCCCCCAGGCGCCAGCCCCAGGTTCAGAGCCTGTTGCAGGCAGACATCAGTGAAGACCAAAGCACAACCTAGGGAAGAAGTGTTGGTCTCCACTCAATTCCTGGTGCCCCACACCACTCCAGGCTGCAAGCAGATCTGAGTTGCCTCCCAGCAGGTAAACAAGCCCCAGGACTGTCCACACAGGGTGTTCCTGCCTACCTTCTCTCATCAGGGCCAGGGAACATGGGGATAGGAAGAGCTGGTTTGTAATAGCCTCACTCCTTCCCCCAAGTCAGTCCCATATCACCTTCTCCCCTCTCAGGACCAGTTGTGACCAATTTTCATGCCACCGCTGCTTGTCCCTTTGCTCACACTTCAAGGAGCATAATACCTGCTATGTGCCAGGCCCTGGGCCAGCTGTGTGGTCAAAAAGGGCTCAGGTCCACAGGCCAGCCTGCAAGCCTGGGTTAGTAGTCACCTTTCAAAGAGGTGCTAGGAAGTAAAGTGACTTGGCCATGGTCCTATCACCAGTCTGTGCTGGAGGAGGGGTGTGTACTTCACTATGTATAGTGTGGAAGCCCATGCGTTGTGACTGGTAGCCTCAAGTCAGGGGCCCCCTGGTTCCTACACCGGGATTGGCCCAGCTGTCCTAGACAGGAGTGTTATCTGAATGGCCCATTGGCTGGATGGGGAGGATGGAATTAGGTAGCAGTGGGCAGGGGGATGTGGGCATCTAGCCCTACCATAGGAGGTGAGGCTGGGATTCCAGACTGAGAGGGAACCAGTGCTAGGCTGTGGCATCAAGCAGGGATTCCCTTGGGTTGCGGGACTACACTGTCTGCTAGCCTGAGCCCCCACGCCCTTTTGGTGTGGCTCCAACTGGCTGGCTAGCTGGGTTGTACCATTTTTCCTTGGTAGCCTACAGGCGTGTCCTGGGTTGGGGCTCTTGAGGCTGAGAGCAGTGACAATGGAGGATGCTACCCTGCCTGCAGTGCCACAGCAGCTGGGCCTGGCTGTGCCTGGCCTTGTTGGGGGCCTGGCAGAGAGTAGCGGCCCATAGTAGCAGTGGCAGGACCAGCACTTATTGGGGGCTTGATCAGGGGAGTGCCTCCTTAGGTGACATAGCATGTCCGTGAGGCTTAGGTACTATTATCATCCTCATTGTACAGACGGGGAAGTTGTTACCAATAGCCTCTGCAGGCTGGGAAAACCAAAGCCCTTTTCTACCCTCTGCCCCCTGGGCCATCAGAGGCCTGGCTCTTCCCCTTGGACAGCAGTGCTTATGGCTGTTTTCAGGCCCTGGGCCAGCTGTGTGGTCAAAAGGGGCTCAGGTCAGTGCCACTCCCCAACTGGTTGGCTGCTCTGGGTGCCGGGAGAGAATGCTGCCAAAGGGATGCTTGTCAAGTGCTTGTCTTCTGCAGCAGCAATTGCCAGTATTCCTGACACAGTAGGCCAGGGCCCCATGGGAGCCTGGTGCTATTGTGTCCCTTTGAACAAGGTGCAGAAGCCTAGGGAATAATGGCCCAAGATCACAAGCTAGCAAGTGGCCAGGCTACCATTCAAGGTCTGTCTGAATCCAAGGCCTGCACTCTTAGCCACTATGTCGTTGGAAATTCAGAGGTCACATCTAAGCTGTCTGTTCCAGCAGTGATGTCTGCTGTGGACATGTGATGGGGAGGGACAGCAAGAGTGTCAGACTGTGTCCTTGCTCCTCCTTGCCTCTCCAGGAGGTGGACTCTCTTGTCCCTCCCTTGCTTTCACCGTCAGAGAGCAGGGCTGAGACCTCCTGGTGGTGAAGCATTCTGCCCAGCCCTTGGTCACCTGATGGTGCATGTCATCTTCCACTAAGCCATTAGAGAGGCCCACTCTCAAGGGGTGCCTGGGTCCCTAGGGGAGATGATCAGGTAAACAGAGCACATGATCCAGCAGCCATGGAACCCAGAGCTCACAGTGTCTTTTGAGAAGGCCTGTGGTAGATGGGAAGATCATGGGCACAGGGGCAGCTGGGCTGCACTGGCCCCAATTTGTAGAAACCACAAGTAAATCTCCTCCACATTTGACTTCCCTCTTTGGGGCCTCACCTGGCACTCTGTTGCCCCTCCTGCCCACCTCTCCCTCAAGGCCATCCTAGGCCTGTTCAGACTGTTGGTGGAGGCCATTTCCAGTCAGGGCTTTCCTGCCAGGTGTTGCTGTGCTCGGTGTTGCTGTGCTCAATGTGACTGCACAGCCCAGCCTTCCCCAAGCTTATCCCCAGCCCTGCCCAGGCTAGTGTTGGATCCTGCCTGAGCCCCTTTGGGAGTCACTTTTGCACATGTGCTTTTGGAGACAGGCCTGCCCCTCCTGGAGCACAGGCCCCATCACCTAAGTGAGCAGACAGTGTGAGAATGACAGGAGAGTGATGTTAGAGGACATGCCTGTGAAGGACAGAACAGGGCCAGGCTTCTGAGCAGAAGACGCAGCATGAGGCACAGTGTGGGGCACAGACGGTGCCACATGCACATCAGGGAGGGCCTTGCAGAGTTGCATGCTATACGCAGTGGTGGGTGGCCAGCTGGCCACCACTGGACCCTGTTTTCCTGGGCCAGGTGCAGTTTGGTCTTTCTCACAAAGAAAGGGGGGCTGAATTGAGGAGCGTCTTCCAGGTGTTGCACTAGCTGCCCTGAATGCACTGGAGGGGCTGGGCTGGGGCTGGGGCTGGGGCAGAGGCAGAGGCAGCAGGAGCACTGTCAACCCACCATTCCTCAGGGCTCCAAAGTGCTGTGTTTGGCACTTCTACATACAATGGCTTGTTGAATTCTCATAATTCATGAGATGTAGGTAGTGCCATTGTCCCTGCCTCGCAAATTAAGAAAACGAGACAGGCACACAGCAAGTTCGCACCTGAGCCAGGATTTAGGTGTTCTGAGCCAGGACCCAGACTGCCTGTGGACTGATGGGATGAGGGGAAGCGGAGTACAAGAGGGCCGAGGAGGTGGGCTTGGGGGACCTGGTGCTCAGCCCTGGCACTCTGATGCTCAGATCTGTCGTCCCGTGTGTCTCTGCCTGGTGTGCCAGGCATGTGGCCCTGGGTCTGCGTGCATGCATATGTCTGTCCTCCAATGGACAGGGCGCTAGGATGCCTCTGAGGGCAAGCAGTGTCCTCAGTGGAGGATGGACGCAACACAGTAGAGATGCCACTCAAGGCCGTGCTAGGATGGAAGGGCGCTGCTTATTATCCCACTCTTTCCCCAAGGGTAGTCTCAGCTCCTAATGCGCAATGTCATCTGGTTTTCAGAAGAAATTGGGATTGATTGTGGCTTTTCCTGGGGTATCCCCATGATAACAAATCACCAGTGGCTGTAGACATCCCACCCTGGCTGGTGAGGAAATGGGCTGGGCTTCTGCCTCTGGCTCTGCCCTTGGCTGTGACCTAGGCAGGTCATCTGGCCTCTCTGAGTACCTCCTCTATCACTAAGATTAACTGAGGTATGCAGCAGCCCTTAGGACTGTCAGGGGATCAAAGGAAACCCAGTCACATAACAGTGGGAATCATAGGACAGAAAAGAAAGAAAAAAGTTTAAATTGAGGAAATATGAGCTACTTGGCTGTAGTAGGAATTGCTGCACTAGCACTATTTTTAGCATTGCTGAGATGATCTATGGGCCAGTTGCACAAGCAGAGTAAACAAAAGAAACACTTCAAGTTCTCCAGGGAAAAAAGGTCCTGTTTTTAAGAGTCTTAAAAGAGTTAGCAAACTTGTGTGGATTCTAAATGTATCCCCGAGCTCTCCTTCCTTCCCACATCCTGGGCTCTGCAAGCTTTGTGGAACTTCACAGCTTCCGGCTTGCACAGCCCCCGTGTTCAGCCTGGAGCAGGTCTGAAGGCCGCCCTGTCTGGGGAGGGGCAAGCCTGAGAGGCAGCAGGTGGAGAGGGGGTGCTTCCTGCCTGAGAAGCTACAGTGTGTCCTCACCAGTAGGAGAGGTCAGTAGGAGGAAGTACACACAGAGGAGTGGCAGGGACAAGGCCACAGGTTACCCAGGCCCCTGCCCTGACAGGACCACAGCAAAAGCCAGGCCGCCTGCATTCACAGTTAGAATTTTTTAAAAAATAATTAAATAAATAAAATGTAAGCAGCCTTTAGACCATCGTTCCTGGTATAAATTATTTTCTGGCTATCCGGAGACAGTTTTCATCTCCAGATGTGGATTCAAAATTCTGGCAAAGCCAGGATGCTTGGGCAGAGGAAGATGATCTTGTTAAGCCCTTAGCATTCATGATCCCATGGAATCCCCATGACCATCCTGCTAGGAGGTGCAGAATCTCTGCAGACAGCGCACTCATGACTTGCCTAAGGTCATATAGCCAGTAAGTGGCAGAGCCCAGACTGGGAACCCATGTCCCGTGGGCCAGCCTCCATGCCGGAGTTTCTGCCCAGCCTATCAGAAGCAGCTGCTATTTTTTCCCTAGTGGGATGCCAGTGTTTGTATATACATCCACCACCTCAGCCCACAGCCCCCTCTGCCCCCAGCTGCCCTGGGTATTCAGTCAGGAGCTTGCTGTTTCACATTCCTGAATAGAGGAGCATTTTTCAGCATGAACTTCATTTCCCACCACAAGTTATTTTTCAGAGGTTTGTTCTTGGAATGTATCCCAGCAGCACCTCCCTCCCTCCCTCTCTCCCTGCCTCCCTCCCTCCGTCCCTGCCTCCCTCCCTCCCTCCCTCCCTGCCTCCCTGCCTCCCTGCCTCTCTGCCTCTCTGCCTCCCTCCCTCCTTTCCTCCCTCCCTCCCTGCCTCCCTCCCTCCCTCCCTGCTTCCCTGCCTCCCTCCCTCCGTTCCTCCCTTCCTTCCTTCCCTCCACCTCTCCTTCCCTCCTCTTTTCTTTTCTTTCTTTCTTTTTTTTTTTTTTTTTTTGAGACAGGGCTTCACTGTGTCATCCAGGCTGAAGTGCAGTGGCTTGCGTGATCACAGCTCACTAAATCTCGACCTCCCATGCTCAAGTGATCCTGCTGCCCTAGCCTCCCAAGTAGCTGGGGCTGCAGATGTGCCCCACCACACCCAGCGCACATCTTTTTTTGAGGGACAGGTCTCATTATGTTGCCCAGGATGGTGTCAAACTCCTGGGCTCAAGCAATACTTCTTCCTTAGCCTCCCAAAGTGCTGGGATTATAGGCATGAGCCAGTGCGCCTGGCCCTGGCTGCATCTTTCTCAGGCCTGTGTGTGGCAGTCTCAGCTTGGGCAGAGCTTCCTGTTCTACATGCTTTGTCCTCGTAGGACACTGCTCTGGGCCCAGGTGCACTGTCTGCGGGGGGAGGTACACTTCCAAGCGGAGGTGTGGGACCTTCAGCAAGGCTTTGGAAAGTAGACTGAGCAGGTGGCCCACTCACATTCAGGAAAGCCTGGGCAAAGGCAGAGTCTGGGTGTGAGCAGGCAGGAAGAGGCTGAGGGAGGGCTGTGGCCACAAGAAGCTGCAGGACCTGGCAGGGGCAGGGACTACAAGCACCCCATCTTGGGACCAAAAGGAGGAGGGGGTTGCTGTTAGAAGTTTCCCTCTTGAGAGAAGACTTGGCAGTGCCACCACTACACTGTCCTCTCAGCCCACAGAGCACTGGGTGCTCACTCCACATGGGTATTGCCCATGGAAGTCCAAGCAAGGGGCCCAGGTGGTACCTCCCATGGCCCAGAGATGGACAATGTTTGAGCTGTTCCAATAGAAGAGTGTGTCCTTATGGCAGGGCCATATGGATTCATTCTCATGGCAGCCAAGAGCCTGGGGCTACCCCAGACTCTCTAAGGGCCCTGGCTGACTTTTGAGCCCCAGGGTTAAAGGGCACAGGCAGTCCTGAGGGCTCCCATCCTTTGCTGTGCATGTCATTAGGGTTGCCCTCCGTGGCAGGAGCCTCAGTAGGTGTGGCTGGGACTTGTAGACAGCAGGAGGGGCTCTGAAGACCATAGCACCTGGTCTAAGTCCAGCATAATCCTCTGATCTTCCCTGTTTGCCTGCTCCCGGTGTGGACACTGCCCTGTCCTCAGAGTTTAGTCCTGCTGTGACTTCCTGGTCTTGGCCCCTTTTACCTTAGTTTCTCCATCTCCAAAGGTGGGCCAGTTGGATGAGATCAGTGGTTTTCCAGTCCTTTTTCCAAAAGAAGCCTTTCTGTCATGCCCAAATGGAAAACAGATGAAAGGGCAGCTGTTCCAGCAGAGGCAGGAAGGGCCAGGCCCCACCCGCTCAGGCTGCACCCCCCTGCAGCCTAGGCTCCTGAGCAGGCCGGGTGTGAGCCCAGCGGAGGCTGTGGGCTCTCCTCTGCCCTGCCACCAGCGGCCATCCCAGAGAAGTCAACCCTTAGGTCAGTGGCCAGCCTCCTTTCTGGGGTGGCTTCAGTCTGGAAATTTGCCCTCTTTCCCTTTCTCTTCCCTTTTTCCTCCCTCTGCTTTCCCCCAACCCCACACACAACTTTTTTCCTATTTGGCAAGTTTGACCAAGTTGCATCTGAGAGAGCTGCATTGGGATTGAAATCCAAAAGCAGAGCTTGGTGCCTGGTTACCATGATGACAGGCTGCAGCTGACAAGTGCTCCTGGGGACCAAGAGGAACAGACCAAGGACTCCCTCACACATGGGCCTCTGTGATGGGTGTCCTATACCCACCTGTGAGCCCGGTGAGGATCACCCCAGCCAGCCTCAGGCTCCAATCCTGACCTGAGTGGCTTTGAGCAAGCTGGTCAGTGTTTGTAAGCCTCAGTTTCTTTATCTGCAAAGTGGGGTTGACCAGACCCACCTCTTAGAGTTATGGGGAGGGTCACGTGAGAACACTCTGGGAAAGCATGTTACTACCATGGGCCCCCAGGGCCTGCCCGGCACACAACACTGCCATTGTGTCCAGGGGACTTGTGATAGGGAAAAGGACCATGATAAAGGCAGACATGCTACAGATAGGCTCACTGAGGTCAGTGGGGGAGAAGGTGAGATGGATCAGGGCCAATTGAGAAGGCCACATGAAGGAATCGTAGGAATTTGATTTATTCAAAATACAAGTTTTGAAATGCTGATCTCTAAATATGAGTAAATAGTCTAGAATTAAGTTAGGTCAGAGCAGGTAGAGCCTCATGGCTCTTCCCCGTGGACTCCACCCCATCACTGGGCACATCACTGGAGAACTATAGAGTTCTCCAAACTCCCTTGCTGCATAGGGATATTGAGTCATTTGTTTAGACTGCTCAGAGCCTGCTATTGGGAACCCCAGGCTGGAGAAAGCACACAGCAAGAACTGGCCACCATAGGTCCAGCTCTGAGCTTTATTTCCAGGGAGGAGCCTACCTGGCTATATTCAGAGGAGGGGTGGAGGAGCCTTGGACTCCAGGCCATGCCTCGGCTTAGGCCCAGACTCCATACAGCCCAGCCAGGCAAGCACATGAGGCCTCGGCCTGATGGGGAAGGAACCTGGCCCTGCCTCACGGGTGTGGGGCACCAAAAGAGGCTGCGTTGTGGAGGCCTTTGACATGGAAGGCTGGCTCCCAAGGGCTACAGATGAGGAGCTCCTCTCCTGGGAGACAGGAGATAACTGTGCTTCAGGAAACAGTGGTAAGAGGGAGGGCTCCAACTGCTGGGAGCCCACCGCCCTTAGCTTTACTTTTTGTGAGGCTGGTTATGAGCACCACTTCCAGCTCTTAGCAGGTGCCCTGAGTGTACTACTGTGTGAGTCTCAGGGCACTGCAGGTACAGGAAAGAGGTGGCTGCCAGTCCTCAGCAAGTGTGCTTGGGAGCTCTCCTGGAGGCCTGCACTGACCTTGCAGTTGGCCAGATTGTCAGACAGACTCAGTAGAAGGCATTCCAGGAGGGAAAACCAAGAGAGGCAGTTTGCAGCGTGAAGGTCCCTCATGGGGTGGAGGGAGGCAGCAGTGGGGAGGGCAGACTAGGCCAGTCCTGAAGGGCTGCCTGCCACCACCATCAGCAGGCCGGCTCTGTTCTAGGCAGTGAAACCACCTCGGGGTGTGGAGGCCCGAGTGCTGTGGCTGCTGGAGGGAGCTCTGAGAGCAGCGGACTGCATAGCTTAGAGTGCAAGCCTAGGACAGGACAGGGGGCTAGAGAGACCAAGAGAGTGCTGAGGTGGGATTGAGAAGACCCCAAACCCTGGTGGCTGAGAGAGTACGTTTTGGCCACAGATAATCAGAGGCACTTCTGGCTCCGCTGGTGGAAGAGTGCTGGGTTTGGAGTTAGACCTAGGCTAAATTCTGCTATTCTCCAGTGGGAGCATCTTGTCAGTGTGGGAGCTGGTCCGAATCAGTGACCCTCTTCCTGGCAGATGGACCCTGTCCCATTCCCTCACATAAGGGGTGGGAGGCCTTGGTGCCGTAATGGAGGGTGCTATGCTTGGGTCAAGTCTTTCTGGTCACATCTCAAATTTGTCCCTCTAGTTTGGGGGTGACTCTGTAGGGCAAGCATGGGCAAGTTTGTTCCCTTTCTGAGGCAACACAGGGGATTGAAGGATTTCTCCCTAGAGCTGTCATGAGGCAGTAAGAGGTAGTGGGATGTGAGCCTACTTGGGAACCCGAACGCCCTTGGAGGTACCAGCTCTGCCTAGGACCTCACCTCTGGCTCGTGGTCAGGCTAACCCATGCTACCAGAGTGCCTGTTCCCGCTACCTGTTCAGCTTGGCCCCCTCCCTGCACAAAGGGGGTCTATCTGACAAAGATCCTGTGCAGGCCGTCCAGGGAGGACACCTGGCACAGACCATGGCAACTGCCACCATTCATGGCCTGAAACCACAGTTTGGTTCCAAGGAATTCTCCCTGCCCCCATTGCTTCCCCATGACCTTCCCTACCTTGCAGCCTAGCCAGAGGAGCCAGATCCCCACAAGCCCACAAAAGCCATTTTTTAGGGACCAGGGGTCAGAAGATGGATCGACTGCCCTACTTTTCTCCATGTGAATGTCAGATGTGGCTTTTCTAAGATCCGGGCTCCCCTCCTGAGATGAAACAGAAGCAGCTCAGCGGTCTTCCAAAGAGTGGGCTATTCTAGAAGCCTGGGCAGCAAGGTGGGGGTGGGGCTCAGAGGGGCCCAGTATAAGCATCCTATTGCCTCAGGGAGGCTCTTGATTCCATCAGATCACACTTCAGGCCTCAGCTCACACCAAGAGGCCTTGGAGCCTGCTGGCCAGTCTTCTCTGCCCAATCTGTTCCCCAGATTCCCTGCAACCCCTCTCTCTCCACAAAGGTCCTCACCCAGATATGGTACCCACTGCCACATGCACCCCCTTTGCATGCACTGCCTACCCACCTCTTGCCCTCCTCATTCTCCTGTCTGTCCTAGGCCCCTGCCATCCTCACCTTCCTCCAGTGGCCCATCCTTCCTCCACTCAGTCCTCCAGGCTGTGGCTGGGTCACTGCCCATCCACAAGAGCCCTGGTATTGGTGACTAAGATCCCAGTTCTGCCTCCTGGTGATGGGGAACTGTGGGGACAGCCATCTTGGGGCATCTTTTCCCCTTCAGTAGGGCACTGGTAGCAACAACAGCCCTGTGCACACCAGGTGCCGCATGTGCCGTCCCCGTGGATGTGCACGTGATCCAGGCACAGCTGTCCACTGAGATGGAGGCAGCCCCAGACTGAGGGACAGGGATCCTTGAGTCGATCCCTGCTGTGGCTGACCCAGGAAGGTCATTTCTGTCTTCCTCATCTCTGCGTCCTCACTCATGGCTCACACAGAGCATTTGGACTCAGTGACATCTAAAGTTCAGCACAGGCTGGACAATTTCTGAGTAGCAGAAGCTCTAGCCTGCAAGAATCAAGTGGAGCTGTGGGCATCTGGACAGGATGGTTTTTGGGGGTCTCTGGGTCTAGGGAGGAGAAACGCACTTCACTCTGTCTCGACCGTTGGGGAAAGGAGAGGAAACTGGCTGACTCGGAACTGTAAGGCTCAGCAGTCTCTGCTGTCACACTCTAGGTAGAAAAATTGCCAGACACAGGTCACACAGAGCCAGTGTCCCACAGCAGGGAGGCAAGTAAGCAGCAGCAAGGCCTTGTGCCTCCAAACCAACTGGAAGCTTCAAAGCTCCCAGGCTGAGAACGGGGACTGTTAACACTGAGGAACATTCTTGCCACGGCAAGAAAGGAGCCAGGGCCAGGCACGGTGGCTCACGCCTGTAATCCCAGCACTTTGGGAGGCTGAGGCAGGTGGATCATTTGAGATTAGGAGTTTGAGACCAGCCTGGCTAACATGGTGAGACCCCATCTCTACTAAAAATATAAAAATTAGCTGGGCGTGGTGGCGTGTGCCTGTAATCCCAGCAAGTTGGGCGGCTGAGGCAGAATTGCTTGAACCCACGAGACAGAGGTTGCAGTGAGCCAAGATTGCACCACTGCACTCCAGCTTGGGCGACAGAGCAGAGAAAAAAAAAAGAAAGGAGCCAGGAGAAATCTACAGGTCTGCACCCACTCAGGCCTTGGAAGGGATGGCTATAGGGTGCCACTGGGGCTATGAGGTCCCCTGGGCAGCTCAGCCGACAGCACCTTTGGCAGCAGCCTAGCTCTGGGATCTGGGCCTTGGATTTGCAGGACCAGAAGCCCACCACCACTGGGGTGGGGGGTGTGAAGGTACTTACTTGGACCAGCCACGTGAGCCAAAGGCCAAGCATATATTTCCAAGGAGGGTGTGACCACTTAAGCAGGCTCCTGCTGGCCTATGGGTGAGCATGGCTGGGGTGGCCTGGTCTCCTGGGGTCCTTAGGTTGGCAGAGAGCTGCAACTTCATAGGCCTTCAGGGGTGGCCCTGAGGTGGGTAAGCAGTTCTCTCTCTGGGGCAGTGGTCAGAGGCTTGTGTCCTGGATATCCAGGTGCTTTGTGGGTAATTAGGACCCACAGGGTTTTCCTGCATAGGGTGCTGACAGTGCCAGTAAGCGCAGCTCTTTGAGCCCAGAGAATCCTCAAGGATCAGGGCAGGCAGTCTCACCAGCCTCTGATTGTCATAGCACTATCACATGACGCTCCAGGGACCTCTTGGTATGTACACAAGCACTTCCTGGGGGGTTGGGGGGTGACAGGGTAAGGCTCAGCTTAGTGAGGAACCTCCATGCTCAGGGCCTGAGTGTTTTTACCTGTCAGACATGGCAGTATCCATCTGATGGGGCTTTGGAGAGGGCTGGCACAGATACAGGCACAGAGTGCAGGACATCGTGTGGTGCTGGGAGGGGGACCAAGGAAGCTGGAACCCACAAGGCCTCGGAGCCCAGCTGGGAGCAACATTCTCCCAGGGAAGTCTCCCCAGAGGCTTTACTCAGCAGAGGCTTAGCACAGAAGCCCTGAGCTCCCCTCTTCCACCACAGGACTCCCTCCTGCTGTGATAGCCAGGCACTGGGACCCCAAGCTGCCCAGCCCATTCTGAGCCTCAGTGTGTTCATCTGTGCTGGTAGGTGGAGTGGTGCCTGCAGATCCCTTCTTTGGCAATGTGTCTGAGAGAGCACCTATCCACTCTACTCTTTCTGTGGGAAGGCATGCGCACTGGGGAGAGCTAGGTGCTGCCCGTGATGGACCTGGAGGCCTCTGGGATGCAGGGGACTAGTTTCCAGAGAGCCACACACTCACCACAGACAACACACAGTTTCTTCCTGGCCTGGGTGTGATGAGCAGATGTTCTCAGCTTCCTTTGGTCCAACTTGATCTTACAGGAAGTAGATAAGGTATGAAGTAAGGTCATGAGCTGTGCAAGGTGTGTCGCTTTGGTCCTCGTGTCTGCTACAGCCCTGTGGACAACCGGGAAGAGTGGCCCAGCTAGCTCTGGAGCCAGTCGGGCCTTGGGGACAGGTCCCAGCCATAGTGGCCTTATTGCTGTGTGACTGCACCAGTGTCCAGTGTTTCTGAACCTGTCCCTATGTGTGTCTGTCAAATGACTATATGAATGTAGGTAGATGGCAAGGGGCTGTTGTGGCTTGAGCAACATGCAGATTTAGAACTCCTTGCTTAAGACTCTGACCATGGTGAGGAGCCCCTTGTCCTCACACAGCCTTGAGGTAGCTTGTGCTCATTGTGACTCCCCTGCAAGTGAATGATCTCTAGGTACCCCAGCCTCCTTCTTCTGTGTCCCCAGCAGCAAGTCCAGTGCCTGGCAGGGAGCAGTATCCCTCGAGGAGATCCTGAGGCACTGCCTCTTGAGTTCCTCCTGGAGGGAAGGAAGGAGGGCAGAGAGTATGACATTACCCAGGCTGAAGGGGCAGGTTGGACCTGGGGCTGATTTGGACTAGGGGTACCTGGAAGGGGCACAGAGTAAGCCTTGGACCGCTGGCTCCAGGAGCCAGCCCAGGGGTAGGCCAGGTGGAAACCAGCCAGCTCAGAGAGGAGATGTCACTAGGACAGGTGTCACCAGGATAGGGGCTAAATGGGTCTGAGGCCCCTGGGTGTCTGTGGAGGGAGGAACGGCGCTATGTAATAAGAGAGAAGCTCATGGGGGCAAAGGGTTGGGGGTGGGTAAGCCAGGGCTTGGGGCAGCATCTCTCTCACCTAGCCCGTGCAGGTTGGCCCATCCCTGCCTTTCCTTGGCCTCCCCTCAGCTGGAGTGGGAGGAGCAGCCAGGAGTTGGTAGACTGTCCCAGTGCAGCCTACCTTCATGGGAAATCAGGAAGATGCTGTGTGCACACTGGAGCTGTGAGTGCCAGGGGCATGGCCGGACGCTGTGAGTGAGGCCCTCCCCTCCTGAGCCTGTTTCTCATCTGTAGCAGGGTACAGTACCCGCTTCCAGGCCGGAGAGCAACCCTCCCTGAGCTCTGCAAAGCTGCTCATGTCCTGGGGATGGGGTACTGTTGCTGTTCTTGGAATACTGAAACTGGGGGAAGGGGTGTCCTGAGAGCTGCCTACTACTCCCAACCCTACCCCTCAAACCCAGTGCTTTCTCTCTGGGCCTCACAGCCTAGCTGGAAAATGAGGCCCCTTCCAGCTGTAAAACCCACTTACCATGGCATCTCTTTTTTGCCCTCCGCCCTGAGGACATTACTCCAGCGGTCTTCACTGCAACCCCCCTGCCCAACTGTAACAGCAAGGACAGCTCGGCTGTGGCCAGTCATTTCCCCCACACACCTACACTTCTGCCTGCCACAGGGCACTACTGGCACAACTCCAGGGGGCGCCATTCACATAGGCACCGCCTGCAGAGGGGGGATATAACCCTCACACACAGTTGGCCAATGCCATCCCGGCCTGCCGCACTCCTGGCCACCCCTACACCATGCTCTCTGGGGCCCCACAGCTTCCTGCAGTGAGAGCTGCACCCGCTTTGCCCGGCAGCGGTCCACAGCCCGCCACCAGCGGCCAGTCCAGGGAACCGGAGAGGATTGGCCGGCAAAAGTCAGTTGCGCTCCTGGGCCCGCTTCCAGGAGAGTGCCGGCGCCCCGTCCGGCCGCGCCTGCCCCGCCCCGGCCCGCTGCGAGCGAGAGAGCGAACGAGCCTCCGCGGCCATGGCCCGGCGCTCGCCCTAGCTCCACTGCACAGATGCCACGGCGGAGCCGGCGGGTAGGAACTTGGCGGGGGCGGGGGCCGGGACTGGGGCCGGGGCTGGGGCTGGGGCTGCGCAACCGCTTCGCCTCCGCTGCCCGTCTGGGTCTCCACTTTGCTGGCGCTTTTGCTCAATCGTCCCCTGGTGGGCTCTGGCGGCCGCCCCCCGCCTCGGCGCACCAGGCGCAGCAGGAAGCCCGTGGGCTGTGGTTTCCCCGGCGCCCCCGCGGAGGAAATCGGCCGGCGGCGGGGTGCTGCGCCCCCATGCCCAGGGCGGGCTGGCACCCGGTTCAGCGTCAGGTGGGCGGCCAAGCCGGCTTGGGCGGCGGCGCGTGGGGGCGGCAGGCGCTGGTGAAGCCCGCACACGCGCCAGCGCATCCAGCCCTACCAAGCCCCGGGCTGGGAGCTGGCTCGTGGGGGCGTGCGCTGCGCGAAAGCGAAAGCCGCCCGCCAGAGCAACTTTGCGGCGGAAGGCGCCGACGAGGAGCTGTGCCGTGCCGCTCTTGGGGATGGTGAGCTGGCCGCCCGGCCGGGTGGGCAGCGCGTCCGGGCGCGGTGCTTCGCTAGCTATAAATAGGTGCTGTGCGGGGACAGGAAGATGGTTCCAGCCCTTTACAAGCACCGGCCCGTTATGTGCGCTGGGCTAGGACCTTGCCCCGCAGCGGAGTGGGAGGAGGAGTGAGGTTAGGGGTAACGGTTGCATGGGATGGGGGGTGGGCACATAGAGCCTACAGCAGAGTTGGCGGCGGGGCTCTCCCATGCACTTGGTTGTTTGTCGTTTCTGCTTTTCCCGGGAGGGGGAAGGGAGGAACAGCCCGGCAGTTCTGGGGACCTTAGCGCTCGACGTCTTATTTGGCAGGAGAGGCTGGAAACGAGCGGGCGCCAGCTGCAGGCAAATTGCAGGCTTTCCCAGCCCTTGCCTGCAGAGAGAATCATTACCTGTGGATGGCGCGGGGAATCCCTTGCCCTCAGTAGCCCCGCCTGGAGAGACAGGACCGCGTTGTGGGGGGTGGGGTGTAGGAGTGGGCGGAGGCCAGGGCGCCCCTGGTGGCCTGTGTACAACCCTGCGGCCAGAGAGGCCCGCCCTGATAGGTTTGTGGTAGAAGCTGCAGGAACTTCCTGTCCCTAGGGGTGTTCAACCTGGCCTGCTTCTGGGGCCCCTTTCCTCCCAACCTTAGGGGAGGAACAGGACTGCGGGAGGGGCCAGACCCTCAGCTCCTCAGGGCATCAGGAAGATAGGGAGCTGCTGGTCTGGAAACTCAGTCCTGCCTCTAAAGGCTTCGGGACTCCTGAGTAGGGAGGCTCCAGAAGGGGCAATCTGGGCCAGGGCTCGGAGGGGTGCTGCCCAGCCGGCCTGGCTCTGTCTGTGATGCTCATCTTCCTTAGGGACAAGCCGGGTAGAGTGCAAAGAGCATGATAGGCTTAGTTCGGCTGTAGTCTTGGCTCCCTGCTGGCTGGCTGCCCTGGAACAAGTCTCTCCCCCAGCAAGGTGTAAGTGAAATCATGTGTTAAAGGAGCTGGGCAGGCAGCCTGTGAAGACGGTTGGCCCCAGGAGATGAAGTTTGCCCTACACGCCCCACGCCATCCCCTCCTTTTCCTCCAGGCTGTTTCGCCGCTTTGGTGACTTGTGTGGGTTTGTGGGTAACAGGGGTCTCCCCAGGACTGTGGAGGATTTTGGTATTTTCCCCACAGCTGCTCCTGACCTCAGGGCCAGATTCCATCCCCTTCCTGGCTCCGCTTGAGGTGCTTAAGAATAGGCTGGAACCAGGAGGAAGTTTTTATGCTTTTCTTGGGGGGCGGGGAGGCCCCTAATCTCCTCTCCCAGCAGCCCTCTCTGCTGAGAGGCTCCATCGCTCTCTAGCTGCAGCCACCCACTCAGCAGCTGGCCCTCAGCTCAATGCAGTCTGCTCCTACACCCTGTGCCCACTGCTCTTGGGAATGGGATGCCAACAGGCTCCCCGCCCTCGCCTGTTCCGAGCACTGAGTCACCACGACACCCGTGCCACGGGGGATGCTGGAGGAATCCCTCCACCAGGGGAACGGGCTCTCCCTTGGTTGCTCACAGTGTCGTGTTTTCTGTGAACAGAGCTGGCAGAGCTGAGCTCCTCCAGGAAGCCTTGCCCACCCATCTTACCACGGGCATACAGGGCTGGCTTGGGGCTAGGAGGGCCCAGGAAGACAGGACACTCACCCACTGTGTCAGCTCAGGCACCCAGGACCTGCTTCCTGGAGACCAGCCTGCTGCTGCGTGCCCACTCTCGTGGTCCCCTCTGGGTGATCTATCTTGAAGAGAGGGAGAAAAGCTTTGTGGAGAAGTATGTTCAGCCCAGCATTCTTCATCAGAATCCTTAAGTCCCAGAGCCAGATGCTCACCAGTAGCCCACTTCACTGTGCAGTGAAGTGCTCTGTGGTCATTTTGAATGATGTTTTTGGTGATGTGGGAAAATACATGTACTGTATTTGCTGAGTTAAAAGGATTAACATTACCCACTTTCCGCTCAGGACGCTGCGGGTGATGGGGAAGACTCCGAGGGAGTCACTGCTATACCCCTGACTCGGCTGCCCATTTCCTCATCTGCTTGGCCGACGCTTCTTCTCTGGCACCAGCTGCATCCTGGTTTTTTTCTGGCTTTCTTCAAAAAAACCCCCCACATCCCTTGCTCTCCTAGCCCATTACTTCTTGTTCCAGCCTCTCTCCTGTCCCCTCACCCTGGATCACTGGGAAGTTGGGCTTCCCCAGCATCCTTGAAAGGGATTTATCTGTGGCATAAACTCTCCAATGCCTACTCAGGGGTAGCCTGGATGTGGCGCTAGGAACATGAGGGAGGACAAGACACTTTTCCTGCCCTCTTGGGAATCAGAGTCACCTTAGGGCTACACCAAGGGCAAAGGGATGTGGAGGCCAGGATTTGTGGTTTTTACCTGGAATACTACTTTTCTGGGCAGTCTGCAGGCAGGACCCAGGGGCCCGTGTCTGTCCTGACTCTCTCTGCCTGTGGGCTTCTCTTCCTCCCAGGGGCTTCAGGAGTTCTCTGAGATTTCATCTTGGCTCACAGATATTGAGTCTCCCAGGAGGCCAGGCTCTGCTCAAAGGCCTTGAGGTATAGGTGTGAGCCAGAGAGATGCAGCCCTCCTGCCTGCACCACCCATCTGCTCCACCCTGGGGAGCCCAGAGTCCAGGGGACTGTGGCAGGGCAGCTGTTCCCGTTCAAGACTCAGGCCCTTGAAACTGGCTGCTGACGTCAGAAGCTGGGGGCAACCCTGCAGGCAGTGCCTGACCAGGCCGGGCCAAGCCCAAGAAGGCCCCTAGCAGACTCAGGCTAGTTTGGATTGGACAACCTGGGTGAGCTGGAGAGGAAAGAGACTGCTGTGTGAAGTAGATGACCACCTGCCCAGCTGCCTGCTTGCTCCCTTGTCAGGCCAGGTGCCCTGGGTCTCCCAGGTGGCTCCTGGCACCTCATGGCCTGTTCCTTCCTCAGCACCCCTGTGCAGTGCCCAGGCAGCTCCTTCACAGCCATTCTGGCTACTCCCAAGTATGGTTCCTCCCTCTTCTGCCCTCTTGCTTGAGCCTCACGTGGCATCCCAGCTGGGCATGGCCCTGGGAATGACAGAATGGGGCAGGGGGTTGCATCTGAATCCTGTGGGTGTGGCAGCAGGGGACAGCTGGAAAAGGCCAGCAGAGAGCTTGCTTAGAGGCCATTTCCTGCAACATTGCCCAAGGGACTTAATTATGACACCCTGAGGCACCCATGGTGCTGGTGGAAGACACTGGCCACCTGCCAGCCACCCCATCCACAGGCAGGCATTCCAGTGGCAGCCTGCCCCTGCAATGGGCCTTTGCAAGTCTTAAGAGGCACCTTTTCAAAACCGAGGTGAACTGGCATCACTGCATTCTCCATGCTTCCATTTCTACATCTGTAAAACAGGGAGGCTGCCAATTTCTTGTTCCTCTGAGTGTTAAGCAGGGGTGTAGGAAGAGACTTGAGGTGGGCGAGTCTGGCCCCTGAGTCCTGTCCCACTTTGCATCACTAGGCAGCCTTGGCAGGTCACCTGAACTCAGTTTCCCTCTCTGGAAAATGAGGGGTGAGTTGATTACATACTCAGGTTGTCCCTCCCAGTGTAGACATAGGATGAATCTCTATGTCCCTACTCAGCCCACACCTGACCCTCGTCCACTCTGTGACAAGCTCGTGCCTTGGGTCTGAGTACTGTTCTGACTGGCCTGCTCCTCTTGCTTACCCTTCTTTCTTGCCTTGGAATTTCCAGGGGCACTTGATTTCCTGAAGAGCCTTTGCCTGTGCCCTAGAAGTGGAGGAAGCTCTAGAAGGAGTCATGACTGAAAGGTGGGGTCCGCTAAGGTGACAGATAGAGCTGGGAACCCTCAGCTCAGGGAGCCTCAGAACAGCCTTGGGCTGTGCCACTAAAAATGGCCCAAGCAGTGACCCAGCAGCCAGCAGTGGGGTTTACAATGAGAACCAGAACAGTGTTTGAATTTGTGGCATCAGGCTGTCGAGCCCCGGGTTGGCCCTGGCTGAGTGAAAGGCTGTGTCTGGCAGAAAAGAGAGCCCGTGCCCCTCCAGGAGTAAGCTCCCCTGAGACCACAGTGTGCTGGAGACAGCATGAGCCATGAGCCATGGGCCTGGGCATGGCCTTGGCCTGTTGGCCAGGAATAGCAGTGTTCTATAACTTCAGGGACACTTGTCACCTCGAAGTGGTGCCACCTGCCAAGATTGCACAGCCCTCCTGCCCCCAGGCACTTCACCCTGCTTCCCAGCCCCCTCATAAATGGACAAGGCAAGAGCACAGGCTGGCCCGGCAGCATCCTACCACCTCCACTTAACCAGCTCTCAGTTCCCCCAGGAAAGTCTTCGTGGGTTCCCAAATCATAGCAGTCATGCCCTCCCTCTGTGGACCCCTAGGCTCACTCTACCATGGGACTCAGTGTTTGAGGCTCTGTTTCCTCAAGAGCAGAGGGAAGACCACCAAAGTCTTAAGGCTGTAGGCAGAGTTTGGTAACTTGTATCAGGCACTCAGCTTAGAGTCTGGGGCTTCATAAATTATTCAGATTGTTAAAATCTCTCTCTGTGACCTCATCTGCCAGTGAGGAGCCTAGAGCCGTTCTGAAGGGTTGGGGGATTGACTGAGATGCTTGGAAAGAGATGCTTGGCACGGAGGGGAAGCCTCAAGCACAATCTCAGTGTCTTTAAGTCCTCTGAGGCTACTGGTGTGCACCCCCAGCTACCCTCAACTCTATAAGCAAGCATTATCCCAGCCACTGTGGCCATCAGGGAACCCAGCCCTGGTGACACCAGGGCCCAGGAATCAAGTGGGGCAAATCTGAAGACAGCAAGTGTGCCTGTGGAACTGGGAGAGGCGAGGCAAGGGGTACGGCCAGAGCAGCGGGACCCAGGGCTGAGGGAGAACTAGGAGAGGGCCAGAGGAGACCCTCCTCGCGGCAACCCTGCTTCTCTCAGCTGCTACTTATGGCCCCTGCCCATCTATGATCCTGCCTCTGCCTTTCCCTCAGATGCCGTGGGGGTGTTGGCCTGGTGCTGGCTCCCTCCACCTGCCCTCAGCCAGGCCTCTTGGTCACTGCTGCCTATGCCCTTCTTTTCTGGCCCTGACTTAGCTTTATCCAAGCTCACCCCTGGCGCATTCTCCACACCCTCCCTGAGGCCCGAACGTGAGCCCCTGGGCTGAATGCAGTGGGGCTTCTGCTGTGGCAGTTGGAACCTGGCCATGCCCCTTCCTCCTGTGTGGGCCGTGGTGAGGAAAACCAGGTGAAGCAGGGGCCATCCCTTGCACCTGTCCCACTCCAGGAGACCCTCCTCAGCACCTTGGTTCTCTAGGAGCTTCATAGCCCTCCACAGGCCCGGTGTTAGAGGGACAGTGGAGGGAGAGGGCTGCTGTGGCTACTGCCCCTCTGTGGGGAACCGCCGTGTCCAGGTCATCCTGGGGCTGCCAGTATCATCCTTCTCATGGGTCTCTTGCTGCAAACACAGAAGCCCAGCTCCACCTGGTGTAGGCAGAAAGCCAGTTGGCTTGCTACCACCCTGCTGGCTCGTGACTCTGCCTGGTGGCTTCACTCTTCAGACCAGCTTTCTCTGGAGGCCAGCCTCATGGCCATAGGAAGTCCCCTCACCATTCGGGAGGTATGTCCATCTGCACACCGCCCCAGGCCACAGAGAAGAGGGGTTATTCCTAAAGGCTCTCATTAGGAGGGGAAGCCTGACTGGGATCCTGGGGCCCATCTGCTGGCTGAATTCCCATGGCTGGTGGTGGGTCTCAGGCCTGGCCGAGCAGGCAAGGGGGCCAATCCTGGGGGCAGGGAAAGGACAAGCCCACAACAGAAGGGGCTTCTGGGAATAGTGCCCAGTGCAAGGTAAATAAACATAGGAGTCCCCATACTGGGGCATGTGAATGAAGATACAGTAAAGAGATGAACAAGGGCACACTAGCTGGCCTGACCCTGCCCGGGAAACGTGCCCTTCAGCACACTGTTACCAGAAAAAGGCCAAGCAAGATGCCAGAATGAAACCAGAGCACATGCAAATGTAAAATGCTGCCTTTCAAGCCTCTCAGGGCTGGCTGGGGAAGTTTTGAGAGTCACGATAGTATGGGGGTGGCCAAGCGGGCGGCGGTGTCTATGGTTCCCTTCTGATTTTCCATGGACTCACTGCCTGATTTGTTTGGTCTTCCATCCTTTCTGAAATCAGCAGTGTTATGTTACGAAAGGAAATGGAAAGGAGATAGGGATCCAAACTGTGCTGGTGTGTGTGATGCAAACTAGACCCGTCCTCACGGGTGTGTCTGTTGGTGTCTATGTGCCCTGGGAGGTGCAAGGATGGGAGGGTCTTCAGCGGGACGCACTGCTGCAGCACAGCGGATGGAGACCCAGGAGACAGTGTCTGCCCACTCTGGTGCCTACTGTAGATAGACCCTGTCTGTTGGAAAGCAGGTGTCTTTTCATAAGCTGCTTCAGGATCCACATCTGCATGGTAGGAAGATGCAGCATTGATATTTGCTGCCCTGGATGTGGATAGCCTCAGTACCCTGGTTTTGTCCTTTTCAGGCACTGCCAGGAGGTAGAAGGTGGCTGCTGGCCTCCACATAGTCCCCCAGCCTGCGGGTGGACCCTCCATGTCACAACAGGAGCCAGTGTAGAGGCCACAGGGTCTCAAGGCTGTGAGTTTTAAACTCCTCTCAGGCCTTAACAGCTCAGGGCTGGAGGTGCCCTGGCTTCCCTCCCAGGGCTGCTAGAGCAGGGTGGGCCCACACCTGTGTACAGATACTGTGGATAATCAGCAAGGACCCACAGGGACAGGGCCCTGAGAGGGGTACCACCTAGACATCCTGCAGTGGTTCCTGTAGCTGGGGGCCCAAGTCCCCAGAATCCTGTACTGCAGCATGATGTGGGCCAGGCCCCATGCCAAGGAGAAAGCGATGTCACTCATAACCTTGGTCCATTCTGGGCAGCAGTTTCTTCAGCGTGTTGGCTGCAGGGACCCATCTGGGAGCCAGTTCACTTATTCCAGGCCCCTGAGGTCCCACCCCAGAGATGGGCCTCCTTAATGCCTGTTTCCTCATCACTCACTCCCTGCTTTCCCCACACCCTGCCTGGACCCCGAGTAGGTGTCAGATGCCATGCTGGTCACTAGGACACTGCAGGGAACCAGACCCTGGAGCTAGTGATAGGTAGGGGGTGCCCAGTGCTGCAGCAGGTAAAGCAAGGACCAAGGGAGATGATGGGGGGTGCTCCCCAAAGTCAACTTTGCCCTGGTTAAGACTTCAAAGAGGAGTGGGGTAGGATGGCAAGAAGTGGGAAGAGGGAGGGGGGACCCCAGGCATCCCAGGAGCTGCAGATGATTCTCTGGGCACTGCTGGAGAGAGTGGGTGAGGGCAGAGCCTAGCCAGAGCTTCCCTGCAGCCTGCTTTGACTCAGCAGTTCCACCTCTAACAAATGGTCTGGTGGCTGGGTAAGCACCTGTGCAGGGAGGTGTACATACTGGGCCTCTCACTGTCTGTCCTCACGTTTGATCAGGCCCCACCTGAGTGCATCCCATAGGGGACAGGTCCAGCAAACATATGAGATGCAGCCATACAAAAGAGGAGGCTGCAGAGCAGTGGGTCTGTCTGTCATTTGCTGCCACTCATAAGAAGGAAGGGGGTGGGGATACACTTCTGTCTCCTTGGGACAGTGAGAGGGGTCCAAGAAGCCCCTGGCTGGGCAGTGTCCCCTTTGGCACTGTGGCAGTTTCCAGGGGATACCAGACAGGGTGTCCCCGAGGCTCCTGCCACAACCACCCCCCTCACACACCTGTGCCATCCATCCCACAGGGCATCTGGCGGATCCCCGTGGACGAGATTGACCGGCCGGGCAGCTTTGCCTGGCACATGAACCGCTCCATCGTGCTGCTGCTCAAGGTGCTGGCCCAGCTGCGGGACCACAGCACCCTGCTGAAGGTGTCCTCCATGCTTCAGCGGACCCCAGACCAGGGCAAGTGAGTGCAGCCACCCTGGACACAGCCTGGCATGCTGTGTGGGTCAGGGGCACACACACCCCAGGAAGCCTCTCCACTGCTCTGGCCCAGCTGTGAGGACCACTGGCTGGGAGCCTGGACCAGCTCTTCATTCTCCTTGGGGGCCTCTCTGTCCCAGTGTCTAGAACCTAAACAACACTTCCCACCCCCAGGCACCCTAGGGCAGACACAGCCTGTCCCCACTGATCCTGGTTCCACGTTGAGACTCTGGACTACCCAGCCTTTCCTTTCCTCCTGCTTCCCCCAACTCAGGGCTCTCGGGGTGCTGTCAGGTTGTAGGGAAAACAGATGTTCAGAAGATAGCTGTGGTTCCCCAGACAAAGGCCAGTAACAGTGGGGTGAGCGACAGGGGTGCCTGGGCCTCAGTGGTAAACAGGGAGCTCTCTGCCAGAAAGGGCAGGACAGACAACAGAGCCATCTGTTACAGCTGCCATTTACAGGGGGTGTTGGGGGGATCCTGGAAGAGACGCAGCTGAGATGTAGATGGGCCTGGCCTGGAGGCCTCACCCCGTCAGCTGGACTGGGCCTCCTCCCATGCCTGCACTGTCTCACCCTCTGGCTGTCTCACTCACCTACCATTTGCCAGGCGATGTGCCAGGAGTTCAGGGGCCTCCAGCTGGGGCCTGGGGCACCCTGGAGCCAGACCTGAGGGAGCAGCTATAGGCTGCTGAGCACAGCACACAGGGTGGGCCCACTGCAGAGGGCCTAAGGGCAACAGGCTGGTGCCGGGTCAGAGGCCTACTGGCTCTGGATAGAGGGAGCTCAGGGGAAGCTTCTAGGGGAGCAGCCCCAACAGGTGGTTAGGTGGAACACTGAGGAACAAACAGGCATCCTCAAGGCAGGGATGGGCAGTGGCCACCATCCAGCAGTGCCATGTGGTGTCAGATGCCCTCCTGTCCTCTCTGACTACCCCTGTATGACCGCAGGAAGTATCTGCGAGATGCTGACCGCCAGGTCCTGGCGCAGCGGGCCTTCATCCTCACTGTGAAGGTGCTCGAAGACACGCTGAGCGAGCTCGCAGAGGTATGCCACCTATGTCCTCCTCTCCTCCACGGCCCATGAACACGCTTCCAAGCCCTTCCCAGGTGGTGGGCCCGATCCCTCTATTTGCATACCCTTAGGCAGGATGTGCCTAAGGGTCCCCATCTGTGAGGTAGCACCCATCCTGTCTCTTCCTAGGCAGGGAAGGTCAGCCGTGGTAATGAATGCACGTGAATTCAGTGAGTCATGGATGCACTTGGTGATTAGTAAGAGCCATAGTGACTCCATGAAACTGAGCTCCCCAAGGGCTGCACCACCCAGGGCGGGGTCCCAAGCCCTCTCCCTGGCAGGCTGACCAAGGCCTATGAGAACACCATGTGTGTGCATCGTCCCTTTTCAGCCTTGAGGCAGGTGCAGCAGTACCTCCTTCTCACAGCTGAGCACTTGGAGGAGGCCAGGGGGGTTAAGCAGCCAGCCTACGAGGTGGGGCTGTTGGGAGTTGAGCCAGGACTGCCTCCAAAGCTTATGCCTGGTAGGGCTGGCTGTGGCTTGGTACAGGGCATCAACTTGAGGCTGTTGGGGAGGAGTCCTTGCCAGCCCCCCACCCCAGGCCTCGTGCATTAAGGGCCAGGAAGACTTGGCTCTGCAGCAAACATGCTTGGTGGCCCTGGGCAGGTCCCCTCCCATAAAATGCCCAGAGCTGCCCGGAGTTCACGTCATGGAGTCAAAGGGGAGCTGGGCAATGCTGCCCCAGCTCAGCCCAGGCCTGTTATTCAGGAGCAGTGCCACCTCCAGAGTCCCGTCAGCCCCTTGCTACCTGGGAGAGTGTGGTGGGGTAGCCAGAGGTGCAGAGGAGGGAAGGCCTTTCTCAGGCAGGTCTCTGGGCCCAGTGTCCTTCTCTGATAACTGAGACACAGCCCTGGCCAGCTGGCAGATGTCCGGAGCCACACAGATGTCAGGTGGGAGAGGCCCAGGTTGGGCTCACCAGCCCCCAGAGGGCCCACCTCATGAGTCATTGCAGTGGAGACACCAACGACACAGCTTCTTACCTTTGGTTTCTTTGTAGGGGTCAGAACGCCCAGGGCCCAAGGTCTGTGGCCTCCCCGGAGCCAGGATGACCACCGATGTCTCACACAAGGCCAGTCCTGAGGATGGCCAGGAGGGCCTCCCCCAGCCGAAGAAGCCCCCTCTGGCTGATGGCTCAGGGCCAGGGCCTGAGCCAGGGGGCAAAGTGGGCCTCCTCAACCACCGGCCTGTGGCCATGGATGCAGGAGACAGTGCAGACCAAAGCGGGGAGCGGAAGGATAAGGAGAGCCCACGGGCAGGGCCCACTGAGCCCATGGACACGAGTGAGGCCACTGTTTGCCACTCAGACTTGGAGCAGACACCGCCCCTGCTGCCAGGTCGCCCCGCAAGGGACCGGGGCCCCGAGAGCCGGCCCACTGAGCTGTCCCTGGAGGAGCTGAGCATCAGTGCCCGGCAGCAGCCCACCCCACTCACCCCAGCCCAGCCAGCCCCCGCCCCCGCCCCCGCCACCACCACAGGGACCAGGGCAGGGGGCCACCCGGAGGAGCCGCTCTCCCGGCTCAGCCGCAAGAGGAAGCTCCTGGAGGACACGGAGTCAGGCAAGACACTTCTGCTGGATGCCTACCGTGTGTGGCAGCAGGGCCAGAAGGGTGTGGCCTATGACCTGGGCCGTGTGGAGAGGATCATGTCGGAGACCTACATGCTCATCAAGCAGGTGGGTGGCAGGCAGAGGCCTGGGGGCACTAGTCTGCTGGCAGCATCCCCACTCTTGCCTTTCTATCCTCAAGGAGGGTCTCCCGGGCCTGCCCTTGGGGAGGGTTTTAGGTGTTGTTCCCACACCATCCCTGCTGTTCACTTTCTGCAATGAGCTTTAAAAAGTCAACATTCAACCTGGAAGGAAGTGAGAGCCCGTCACAGAAACCTTATCACAACCAGCGCGGGGAGTCTGGACCGCTGCTCCCACCGCTGCGCTGGGCCTCTGGGTACATCTTAGGGCATTTCCTTCAAGACTTCTGTGGCTGTCATCTAAAGATGGCTGCAGTGACCAGAGATCCCCTTGTCATTTTGCCTTCTTTTTTTAAACATTTTATTTTAATGTATCAAGCACTTTCCTTTTTCTCCATTTAAAATTATTCTCATAGGAAGAATCTCCAAAACTTTAGTGACTGGTTCAGATGGGATGACCATCCCTGACATACAGTATTCTCTCTAATCATGTCAGTTTGCAGTGCATCCTACCCCCAACTGCCCCATATCATATGGACCTTGGGCACTGAATCCCTAGACACACTTGACACAGCATGGGGCTATCACCATCAGGCCTGGGATTCCGAAAGGCCTCTCCCACTGTAATCATGCCCCTCCATCCTGCCCACTTAAGGGGCAGGTTCTAGCTCAGAAGACTCCCCTCTTCCCCTAGCAACTGAGCCTCAGCTGAATTTGAAGGCTTGGTTGGAGCCCTTGAGTCTGCCTGCCAGCCTCAGCTTGTGAGGATGTAAGTAACTCAGCCATAGAAATGAACTTGGTATAGCCAGATGGGCTCAGAGGAACAGCTGGGTCCAGTTCTGGCACCAGTACCTGGTGGTGTGGCACCTGAGCAGGCACCCCCACCTGGGAGATGGATGGGCATCTGCCCCTGCTACCCACGAAGAGCTGGGAGGTAGGGGTCTAGATGCGGACAGCAGTGGGGACGGCTGGCTATTCAGCAGAGTCTGGGGTGGTGGGGGGCACCCGAGCCACAGGGCATGCCCCCTACCTAGGCTGGTCTGTGCTACATACACAGACAGGGCTGGGGGAGGCTAACCACAATGGCCTGCGCCCCCTGACCTCCAGCATCTCCCTGTTAAGGTGGATGAGGAGGCTGCGCTGGAGCAGGCTGTGAAGTTCTGCCAGGTCCATCTTGGGGCTGCCGCCCAGAGACAGGTAAGCCCAATTTAGCCTGTGCCAGCCTCATCTTGCGGAGCCTGCTCCATATCAAGGCCCTAGGATGCAGGCTGAGAAGCAGATCCACTCTTGGGACTGTTCTTGTGGTCAGCTTGGGCTGAGGGGAGATGAGCAGGGGGCAGCTGAGCCTCCAGCCCGTGGCCATAGTGGGCAGGAACTTGACAGGGCCCAGACCCCAGTTCAGACATGCTGAGGGGTCCCCTCACCTCAGCCACCTTTTCTGTAACAAGGAGGATGGCCCCTAGCCAGCTGACCTCAACTGGGAAGGTCATTCCGTTTGGAACAGAAGTAGAAGCAGCAATGTTAGAGCCAGTCTGGTTAGGAGCCAGGTGGCAGGGGAAGGTGGAGATGCAGCCTATACAGGGACTGCCCCCCACCCCACCGCCCCAGGGGAGGACTTGTAGGGAGCAAGGTGTCCTAAGACAGGGTAGGCAGGAGTCCTGGAGTTTATTAAGCAGGGAGGAAGCAAGGCAGCAACACTCCTGAGTAGGGAAGATGGGGTTGGTGCAAGGTCCAGGCCAGGGCTGGGGAGGGAGGGCGGGGTCCAAGATATGGCAGGGAGTAGGGAGTTGGGGAGGCCCCTCCTGGGAGGACCCCAAGCTAGAGGTGGGAGGGCTGGGATCAGAATTCAACAAGAGGATGTGGCAGGGAGGGGCAGACATGGCAGGCAGGGAGAGCAGGTGTGCCCTGTCTAAAACATAAGCCTCCAAGCCAGAGGGTAGGTGGCATGCCATTTGAGTAGGTGCAGTCTTTTGTCCCCAGGGGTGTCCCGATGCCCCCGGTAGCCTCGTCCCAGGTCCCTTTGTTCCAGGTCCCCTAGCAGAGGGCTGGTAGCTGCCTTTGGGGTCCAGACGGGCTTCCTTCTCAGTGGAATGGAGCCTCAGGCCCCCACCACCTGCCTGGGCTATTACGTCTGCGGAAGCCCGCGAGGTTCAGCTTTGACCAAGCAGGCTGTGGGCCAGACGAGGCATGCTGTGGGGAGTAGGTGGGCCTGGTCCCCAGCTAAGGGCCAGAGTCCTTGACAGGGAGTGCCCCAACCCCCAGCAGTCCCCACCATTTCATTGTCCAGCTAGGCAGAGTGCATAGCACAGCTGTCTGGGCCCCAGTGCTGGGCGCAGGCCCAGGCCCAGGTCCACCAGGGTGCCCCTGCCTCCTCCACTGGCCCAGGTGGAGCAGGTGGACATGGGAGTGGTGACCACTCAGGAGACAGGAGGGCTGTTTCTGCTTTTGACGTCCTTAAAAGATAGACCCACACAGGAAACCCCCCCACAACCCCACACTGTAGCGTGAGAAGAAAGGGGTACTGAGTTGGCAGGAGCCAGGGCTGGGCCAGACCCCATTTTGCCGAGGCACATGCATATTGGGGCCCCTGAGGGCTGGGTGAGCAGAGATTTCCGTCAGAGACCTAGGAAGACACAGCCTGGGTTATGGGGGTGGCCAGAGCCAGGGGACCCAGGTCCTTACCTTTCAGGTTGCCTGCTGCTGGGCGACGCCAGGCCAGGCCCCAGCAGTCCCCTCCCAGTGTGTGGAGGGGAGTGGCAGGGAGGAGGCCCTAATGACCCTCAGACCTACCTGCCTGCTTCCCAGACCCTGGTGCGGTGGGGGCGCTTTGGTATCTGCCGTGGGCAGATTTGCGTTTCCTACCTAGGATTCTTACCCTGGGCCCAGAGAAGATGCCACTGTAGGGGCTGGCTGCCATCCTCTGGTTCTCTCCTCCCTTAAGCCCAATCTTGGAGGCCATTTCCTGCCATCAGAGCCCATAGCTCCCGCCCCTCAGGGAGTGTCCATTTTGCTCACGGCATGTCCTTGTTGCCATGGCAGCCCTGAACCCGCCTGGAGGGTGCTCTGGACATAATTAGAGGCTCAGTGCCCACGGCTGAGGCCCGCTCCTGAGCGAGCACAGGGACACTGCACTCACCTTCCTCCAGCGTGTCTGCTCACGCTGCCAGCTAGGCTGCTACACCACCACTGGTATTGCCGCAGGCCCGCAGGGCCCGAGAGACAGGTCTGTCCTCCTGCCCCGCACTCCCACAGGATGGGCTGCCCACAGGACAAGGCTGGGCCCCAGAGCACCGGCCTGGGGCACATCCCAGACACCCAGTATGTGGCAGAGTCCACAGGGGCCCGTCCTGAACCATGTGGAATTGAGGAACAGGGCATTTTAGCAAAACCAATGTCAGAAGAGACAGGGTCATCGGTGGTAGCAAACTGCCCCCCCGCCCCCATGCACTGAGGTACCTACCTGCAGGCGTGTGACTCTCCCACACTCGAGGGGGTGGGGGTGCTGTCAGCCCCATGTGGGCCAGCTCCCACAGTACAGTCAGCCTGGTGCTGGGGAGGGTTGAAGGGTGGACCCACTCCTCTGCTCAGCTGTGAGAGGCTGCCTCAGGGCTGCCTCACATCACCTCAAGACATACTGTCAGGGCACTGGAGCCTTCACACCTGTCCCAGGAGGGCTGGCTGGGGGTGGGAGCAAAAGTAGCCCTGTGAAAAGAGCCCCAAAAGGGCCTCGTGGCAGAGGGAATTGTGTGGATGAAGACTCGGAGGCCCCTAGGGCCCGGCTCACCTGGAAATCGCAGGCCCATGGTGGGAGCAGTTGCCAAGGCCAGGCTGCAGGGAGAGGCCAAGCTGGGGGCAGCACTGGGTGCCGTGGCAGTAGGTCACAGTGGGTTGTGGTATCAAGCCCAGGAAGCAAACTCTTGCAGCATCCCACTAGCTCCCTCAGGACTCTCCCATGAGTGGCCATTGGGAAGTCACCCTCCAAGACTGACCACCTGTTCCTGCATTCCCTGGGTTGGGAGCTGCACCCATGCCTAGGGTCCTGCAGGACATACTCCTCCCAGACTGGCGCCCTGTGGTGTGAGGGCAAGGCCAGCTGGAGGTCCTTCCACTGAGTCCCCACCAGTACGGCCTGGACATTCTCCCAGGGAGGGGTTCTGGGTCTCCAGCTGTGTCCTAGCATCAGCAGGATCCTGATGGGGTGCCTCTCTGATGGACCTTGTTGGCAGCATTGTGGGGGCTCAGTGGTGCCATATGGGCAGTGTTGGCAGCCCCAGGCGCACAGGATGTCCTGTGGGACAGCACTGGTCGGCTGGCGGGCAGAGCAGCGTGGGCTCAGGGCTGCCTAGCCAGCCTTTCTCACCTCTTGTTTGTCTCACAGGCCTCGGGGGACACCCCCACCACTCCAAAGCACCCCAAAGACAGCCGAGAGAACTTCTTTCCTGTGACAGTGGTGCCCACAGCCCCTGACCCTGTGCCAGCTGACTCTGTCCAGCGGCCCAGTGATGCTCACACCAAGCCTCGCCCTGCACTAGCTGCCGCCACAACTAGTATCACCTGCCCTCCGTCAGCATCAGCTTCCACCCTGGACCAGTCCAAGGACCCTGGGCCTCCCCGGCCACACAGGCCTGAAGCTACCCCCAGCATGGCCTCTCTGGGCCCAGGTGAGTCCCATCCCAGTCCAGAGCTGGGCCCAGGCCCCTGCCACCATCAAGTCCTCCCTGCGGGGAGAGTGTGAGTATGGGTAAGGGAGGCAAGCAGTGCCCTCCCGCCCAGTCGATCCCACAGGGTGGCGGGGCAGGTGACCGCGGGTCCACTCAGCAGTCACTGGCAGCCTCGGTGGCCCTGGTCAGCACATCCTACATCTACCACTCTTAACCTAACCCTGGGTGCCTCAGTCTCCCTGTCTGTGAAAGGAGGTGGTGAGGAGGGAGGGAGCAAACACCATCACGGACGTGTTTGCTACTGTTTCCTCCCCACAAAGCCTTATAGTAAGTAGGAAGGATGGCTTGGTCAGGTAGGAAAAGGATACTAGCCCACACCAGGCCTCCCTCAGGGCACTGGGAGGGGTCCTGACCTTCAGCATGCTGCAAGGCCACTGGTATCCGGCCTCAGTTACCTGTGAGCAGTTCCTGGGTACCAGGCCCTACTGGGTGTGGGGCCAGCAGATCTGCTCAAACCCCATCTTGCCTCATGGGCAAGACAGAAGCCAGCCAGGATGAGGGCAGGGGCAGGTCAGGGGGCTTGTGAAGGAAAACAGAGAGGACAAAGGTGCGGGCAGTAGAGGGCCCTGCTGGCCTCATCGGTGAAAGCTCCTGTTCCTTCTAAAACCCAGGATCCATTGGAATGGCAGTCTGCAGACAGCTAAGCCACAGATCCTTCCTTTGGGGAGGGGATGTAGAGGCAGCACTGCTATAGCCAGTGAGTGAGAGGGGAGTAGACAAGGCACCATCCCCCTCGCTGGTCCTGACACCAGCAGCTCTGGCAGCTGCAATTCTGCCAGACTGGGTTCAGCTCAGGCCTGGGCCAGGTTCCACTTGCCACCCAGGACAGGGGGCCCTTCCCTGTTGGTTCCCAGGACTCTAGGACCATGTGGCCAGGCTCTGAAGGCCCTATAATAGGACAGGGATATTCCCTAACTAATTTGTCTCCCCAGCTGGTGGGGCCCCAGGAGAGACCAGCGTGGTCAGAGGGTTCCCTGTGCCCCTGGGGACATCCAGCGATGGACCAGTTTCCCCAACCCTCCCTTTCAGGCCCTCCCCTGCTTCTCCCTCCCTGCCTCAAGGACCCAGCCTGTTTCCTTGCCGCAGACCCTGCACTGACCCACAGCCTGTGTCACCCCTGGAGGCTCACCTGTCTTCCCAGTTGAATTTCCTACCCATCTGAAAAACGAGACAGCCACTCTGCAGAAGTGCCCAGCAGAAGGCAGGCCTAAGAGCCCCCACAGACTGTGTGCCTGAGTGGAGGTTGAGTTGAGAAGTCTTCCTCAGCTCTTTCCCACGGTGGCTCAAGCAGCAAGCAGGTGCTGATGTTTTCACCTGATGCCATCCACACTGCTTTGAGGATTGTGAACATGTAGGCATCCTCTAGCCCAGTCAGCCTCGGTTGCACTGGTCGTGGCCCTGTGAGACAAAGAATTACTTCCCTTTGGGTCAGAACCTGTGGCCATTTGTTCCCAGAGGAGCCTGTGAAGGCTTCAGGACAAAGAGCCGTAAAAGAAGTGTAGTGCTGGCCAGGCGCGGTGGCTCACGCCTGTAATCCCAGCACAGTGGGAGGCCGAGGTGGGTGGATCACGAGGTCAAGAGATGGAGACCATCCTGGCCAACATGGTGAAACCCCATCTCTACTAAAAATACAAAAATTAGCTGGGTGTGGTGGTGGGTACCTGTAATCCCACCTACTCGGGAGGCTGAAGCAGGAGAATCGCTTGAACCCAGGAGGCAGAGGTTGCAATGAGCTGACATCATGCCACTGCACTCCAGCCTGGGCGACAGAGCTAGACTCCATCTAAAAAAAACGAACTGCAGTGGTTCTACCAGCATGTGACCTTGGCCATCCCTTTTCTTCTTTCTGCCTCAGTTTCCTGCATAAAATGGATAAGATGAAGATAATAGCACTGCAGGATTTGGAATGCTGCTTGGTGTTAAGCAGAGACTTGGTATGGGTTTTTGGGTTTTTTTTTAATTTTTATTTTTTATTTTTAGTGGAGACAGGGTTTCCACATGTTGGCCAGGCTGGTCTTGAACTCCTGACCTCAGGTGATCCGCCTGCCTCAGCCTCCCAAAGTGCTGGGATTACAGGAATGAGCCACCAAGCCTGGCCTGTTTGTTTTCCTCACTCTGTTGCCCAGGCTGGAGTGCAGCAGTGCGATCACGGCTCACTGCAGCTTCAACCTCCCTGGGCTCAGGTGATCCTCCTACCTCAGCCTCCCAAGTAGCTGAGACTACAAGCATGGGCCACTACGCCTGGCTAATTTTTGTATTTTTTGTAGAGATGGGGTTTCACCATGTTGCCCAAGCTGGTCTTAAACTCCTGGGCTCAGGAGATCCACTCGCCTCAGCCTCCCAAAGTGCTGGGATTACAGGTGTGAACCACCATACCCCGCCTGAGGATGGTGACGTCAAGGTGTGGGGGTGATGGGAGCCCAGTGCCGTAATCAGTTGGTCAGTGTTGGTAGCTGACTTACTCCCACGAAGACCCAGCTCTCCTGTCCCTCTGCCTGGGGCTGTCTTGCCTTGTACCAGTCTCATGCTCTCGTCTTGTAGTTTTTGAGGATCAGGAATTTACAGTGGCTTTGTGGGGTAAAGTTGGCTCAGGGTCTCCCACGTGGTTGCAATCAAGCTATCATCAGTGCATCTGAGCTCCCTTGGGGTGTTGGCAGCCTCAGGTCCTCACTGGTTATTGGCCAGAGGCCTCAGCTCCTCCTGTGGGCCTTTCTATAAACAGCTGAGTGTCCCCGGATCGTGGTGACTGGTTCTCCCCAGAGCCATTGACCCCACCGAGAGAACACAGAGGAAGCCACGGTGTCTTTTATAACCTAATCTCAGCAGCAACTGAGATCTCTGTAGGCCACACACACCTCCCTGGGGTGTGGGAAGGCCTGGTGGATGCCAGGGCCAGGGGTAGCGGAGTAGGGGGCTAGAGACTGCCTGCCTTCCCTCTGCCTGCCTGTCCCACCATCAAGCAGGCCAAAGCTGTAATTCATGTCCTTCTTTCCTCTGTTAGATCTAAGAAAGAGGATCTGTTTCCTAGCATACCTTCTTCAGCCTGGAGAGTTGATCCTTTTCTATTCCCATTCCCAAAACCAAATTAAATGGCCTTTTGCCAGGATGGAACTGTTGAATGACACTGGGGGCAGGGGGCGAGGGGGTGGAGGCTTGAGACAAGGCCTCAGCCAGCCTGGGGCAGGAGCCTCAGGCAGAGCAGCTGGATGGGGATGGCCATGGCCGCTGAGGCCTCTGCCTAGTCCAGCAGTCGCCTGCTGGCCCCAGCTTTGTACCGGGAGCTGTCACTCCTGCTGACCAAGGAGGGGAGCTGGCTCCCCCTGCTGGAGAGGACGGAGGGCCTCCTGGCAGAGGAGCGGGATGGGGAGGCGGTGGGGTGGCTGGAAAGGCAGTGGTTGATGACCAGTGTGGTGGGAGAGTCCAGACCTGAGTGAGAAGGTGGGGAGCAGCAAGGGAAGTGAGGGCCTGGAGGCCTGGGAACCGGGGACCGATGCTGAGTAGTCACCTGGCCAGCAGCCACGGGCACAGCATTTGCCCCTCAGGCCCATCCCGGCCTTGGCCCAACTGAGCCCAATTCCTGGCCCCTGCCTCAGGCCAGGGAAGGTGTGGCTGGCTGGGCAGGAGCCATAGTGCCAGCGTCTACTTTGGTCTTAGTTGGGTTGTTTGGATTTTGGTCCTGACCTCGTTTCTGAATGCTGCTTATGTGAGCTGGAGGGAGAGTGGACACTGCCCCCCCATCCCCTCTCACTGCCTTGTGATGGGATCTTAGAGAGGCTGGGCCTCGAAGACTCAGGTGTGGCCCCACTGGGTCAGGTGTATAGCCCTCTCGGGAGGCGGAGGAGCCCTCTGGGGGTGGGGAGCCAGCCCCTACCAGTGTCCTCTTGGGTGGTGAGTGGATTCTTGGCAGCACCAACCTGGGCTGCCTCAGCCAGGACCCCAGCATTGGCCACACTCCCCTGCGCAGTGTCCCAGGGCACAGCCTGGGCCCATAGGACCTGACACAGATGCGTTGGAGCCTGCGGGGTGGATGAGTCCATTACCTGCAGTGAGCCCATGTCCCCACAGAGGGAGAAGAGCTGGCGAGAGTGGCAGAGGGCACCAGCTTCCCGCCTCAGGAGCCACGGCACAGTCCGCAGGTGAAGATGGCCCCCACAAGTTCCCCGGCAGAGCCACACTGCTGGCCGGCAGAGGCTGCCCTGGGCACAGGCGCTGAGCCCACCTGCAGCCAGGGTAAGGCGAGTTGGGAGCAGCCCAGCACCAGCCCCCAGGAGGCTGCCTCACAGCTGGCAGCCAGGGTGGGTTTCCCGGCCTGGCCTTGAAGGGCAGGGCCTGGGGATGCCCCATGGAATGAGATGGGGAGGAAATGGGGGTAGTGCAGGCTGGACAGGGGAGCCAAGGGAGAGGCCCAGGCTGAAGAGTTTAACGCATGGCCCATTGTGTCAGGGGCTGGGTAGAGACGGACCCCAGAGGCTTATTCCACCCCTGGCATCACGGAGGGGTACTAGCGAGGGCAGGCGGCCTGCTTGGGCCCACTGCAGAACCCAGGCTGAGCCCAGAGTGGGGAAAGAGGAGTAGGCATGGACAGGGTGGAGCATGGGCCTGGTGACAGACACTTGAGGGACATCAGCAGCAGGCAGAAGGGTGGACAGGTTGGGCTGGGCCAAGCAGGCGTCCCCGTCGACAGCCACGTCAGATTCTAGCCCTGGCCTCAGTCCGGCCTGTTCCCACCAGCTGCCCCAACCAGCCAGGCCCCTTGGGGACTCCTCCTGGCCTGGGCCTCCCACAGACCACTCGGGATGGCAGGACCTGGCGCCAGCCCCTGGGGGCCAGGCATGGGCTCTGTGTAAACCCCATTCCTTTTAAAGCCATGGGGCTGCAGAGGAATGTGGAGACGAGCCAGGCCAGCTGGGTCCTCCCAGCTCGTGCAGCTCCCTAGAGGCTGCCAGGCCTGCAACTGGCCCAGCCTTCAGGCTCTGGGCAAACTCAGCCCCTTGCTCCCCCTGGAGGATGAGGCGAAAGTGGATGCCCTGGGGCCAGCTCAGTGACCATGCCTGGCTGAGCGACCAGCTCTGGGCTTCAGTGTCCTCCCTGGGGCATAGACACCAATAGGACATGCATCCTAGGATGGTTGTGGAAATACGACAGTTCATGCAAGCATGATGCCTGGAGGTCTTATAGAACCCAGCAAGGCTCAGGGAGTCTCAGGTCCTGGGCTTTGAGTTCATGGTGTTACTGGGTAAGGTTCACAGTCCCAGCACCCCACAGCTCAGAGCCAGAGTTGGGTCCCTGCAGGCCTGAGCCAAGTATTTGCCCAGGGTAGAAGCCTTGGAGCCTGCCAGCCAGCACAAACTACACAGCATAAAGGCCCAGGACCTGGGGGGAGTGGGTGGGGGCGAGATAAAGTGCTCACTGTGTGATGCAGCAGGCAGGAGGTGCTCTTGGTACCTTTGTCTTCCAGAGGGGAAACTGAGGCCTGAACCGAGAAGGGATGGGGAGGCTCAGGAGGCTGCGAGTGAGACTCAGCCCCTGAGCTCTCCCTCAACAGCTGCCAGCTCCAAGGCCCCCAGCAGTGGGAGTGCCCAGCCACCAGAGGGTCACCCAGGCAAGCCTGAGCCCAGCCGGGCTAAGTCCCGCCCCCTGCCCAACATGCCAAAGCTGGTCATCCCCTCCGCCGCCACCAAGTTCCCCCCTGAGATCACCGTCACGCCACCCACCCCAACCCTGCTCTCCCCCAAAGGCAGCATCTCGGAGGAGACCAAGCAGAAGCTGAAGGTGACCTCAGGGGCTGGGCTGGAGCCATGTGTGGGTGGGAGGCATAGGTTACAAAGGGGGCCTAGGGTGGGGGTGGGGGTGGCAGGAGGGCCTGGGGTGTGGGTGAGGATGGCATAGGGGCCTGGGGCAGGGGTGAGGGTGGGAGGGGGGCCTGGGGCAGGGGTGAAGGTGGCAGAGGGGCTTGGGGCAGAGCCCAGCCATCCTTGACCAGTGCCCCGCCCGGCCCTCTCCGCAGTCAGCCATCCTTTCTGCCCAGTCTGCTGCCAACGTGAGGAAGGAGAGCCTATGCCAGCCAGCCCTGGAGGTCCTGGAGACATCCAGCCAGGAGTCCTCGCTGGAGAGCGAGACAGACGAGGACGACGACTACATGGACATTTGAGGGGCCACTGCAGCCCCACCGCCACGCCCCAGGGGACCAGCCAGGCCTGGAATTTCCCCTGGGCAGGACCCTGGGCAGGACCAGAGGCCCACATGGATGCCACTCCCCACACAGCCCCCAGGCCTGCCCAGCCCACCTCCTCATGGCATCCTCCCTGTACCCAGGTCAGGCTGTCCACACCGCATGGGAGCCCAGAGGAGGAGGGGCCCGCCTTAGCCATGTGAAGGTGGATTGGTCGCCATCTGCACGCCAGGCGGCATCCTTTTCTATGAAGTGTTGACTTTGTAAATCTGCCCACACCCAGCTGGCCATATCCACCCCTCGACGCCGGGATGAGCCGGCTCTGCCTGTGTCACAGTGGAGGGGTCCTTTAGGGCCAGGCTCACCCCTCACCCTTTTTTTGGTTGCTTTTCTAATAAAGATGGAACAGTTGTCTTTGCCTCTTTGCTCACCTCTAGGGGGCAATCTGGCAGAGTCTCGGGCGGAGAGTTGCTGTCCCCAGGGATTCTGGGCCTTTACTGCCATAGTCCATAGGGCAGGGCCTAGCCCCCCTCCTTCTCCAGCATCTCAGGGACCAGCCAGGCAACCAAAGCAGCGGCTGGGGGTGCCCAGTGGGATAAGGAGAGAGCTGACTCGGGGCTGGGCCAGGCAGACGCCTCTAGTGCAGCTGGAGCCAGGCTTCAAAGGGGAGTTAGGTGCATCCCCAGAACGCACCTGGGTGCCAGTGGGTGGGAGGCTGTACGGTGGGAGGGCAGGCAGGGCTGGGGCAGCTGAGAGGCTGGGAGGAGGGGGCTGTCAGGGAGGGAAAGGGGGGATGGGGCCGGCAGGGAGGGTACTTAACTCCCATCACAGTCGCCCTAATGTGGCCAGTCACAGAATAGCTGGGCTCAGTGCAAGACATAAATATGAAGCTCCTTGATCAAAAAGGATTAAGGATTTTTTTTTTTTTTTTTTTTTTTTTTTTTGATATGGAGTCTCACTCTGTCTCCCAGGCTGGAATGCAGTGGCACGATCTGCAGTGGCATGATCTCAGCTCACTGCAACCTCCGCCTTCTGGATTCAAGCGATTCTCTTGCCTCAGCCTCCCGAGTAGCTGAGATCACAGGCACACGCCAACACGCCCGGCTAATTTTTGTATTTTTAGTATAGACGGAGTTTCACCATGTTGGCCAGGCTGGTTTTAAACTCCTGACCTCAAGTGATCCACCCACGTTGGCCTCCCAAAGTGCTGGGATTACAGGCCTGAGCCACCACCATGTCTGACCAAAAATGATTAAGGATTTTAAGGCAGGCCCTACAGAGCATTAAGCCCCTAAAGCTGGCACCCTTCACAACTCTCTTCCCCTCCCAGCACCGCAGGGGCCCTCCTGGCCCTGGGACCTCCCATGGAGCAGGCTCTCTGTCCAGGATGGAGATGGGGACCCTCCTCACTGCCCTGTGCCCCTCATGGGCTGGACATGCCCACCACCCAGGTGGAAAGGCGTAAAGGGCTGGGCACCGCCCTTTTGGAACCAGAGGCTTGGTGGCCCCAGATGGGTCTGGCTGAACCCGCCTTTCGGGGGGCTGAGATAAGCCAGCCCCAGTTACTCAGCTGACGCCCCCTCCCTGCAGGGCCTGGGGTATGGAGCTTCCCAGACTGCACACCTAGCCTCTACCGCACTTCCATTGTCTCCAGACACGCGCAGCAACGGTGCCCAGGCCAGAAACAGGAAGCAGCAGCTCTCCCTCCTCCAGTTCCCGGGAACTGTCTCAGCCGATCCCCCAGCACCCCTCCCTGGAGCCTCACCTACAGGAGGACGGACACCTCAGACCCTCCCCTGCACCCAGTGCTGTAGGGAGCAACTTCAGCCCTGGGCCTGGGATGAATGCCCTCGCCAGCCTGGGGCCAGGAGACAGGCTCTCCCTGGCTCAGCACCTGAGCGTCCACTTACAGGACACTCACCTGCAGAGGTGCCCTGAGCGCCATTGTGGGTTAAGGGACTTTCTCCCCTCTGGAAACAGTCCCTGAGAAGCTGAAGGTCTTGGGGGCCTCTCACCAAATGTCTTTGGGAGGTGGGAAGACATCAAATGCGGGTGTGGCTTCCCTGGAACAGCTCTGTGTGGGGACTCAGGAGCCAAGTCCCCCAGCACACGCCTCTAACACTTTCAGTAGGGGCCACCTCTCTGGAGCCACGGGTGGCTGCCAACACCCTGTGGTTCCCAGCAGGCACCACCCAGGCAAGAGAGAGAACAGGCCGGGGAACAATGGGCTGGCTTGGCCGCAAGCGCTGGGGCAGATCACAGACCAGATGGCCTAAGCTCATGCCCTGGGGCCAGCTCTGACTCCCTGCAAGTGTGGCAAGGGTCCCTTTTGGACACCTTGAGAAGCTGCAGCTGGGAGAGGACCACCCGCCTGTCTGGATGTCCAGCCCAGGTGGCAGGGCCCAAATGACCAGTCCCAGGCCGCAGCCCTTACCACCCGCCCTGGCTGCAGGAGCTCCCAGAAGCCACCAAGGGCCTGGCTTGGCCTTGCCTGTCTGCATCTGAGCTTCAGTTTCCTCATCTGCTCAAGAAGGGAGGTGAACACTGATTAAATTATGCAAACTCTGAGCGGCAGGATTAGGTGTGGCTGGGACAGCCAAGGCTTCCCTGGGTGGTGGCATCTCTGGAGCCCGGGGATGGGACCTGTCTCCCTTCTGGGCCCCCCGCTGGGCTTGGGTACCTTCTCTCCCCTTCCTCCTTCCTCCCTCCAGAGGGGACCCCTGCAGAGCTGCCTCCGCCCCAGGGCTCAGCCTGTGTCTGACCCAAACAGCTCCTGCCTCCCCCTGAGGATGAGTTGGGTGCACCTCCTTCCTGCAGGAAGATGAGGGCTAGAGATGGAGGTCAATGTCAGGGCCACAGAGTCTGGAATCCTCCCTGGAGCTAAAACAGCCCTGCCTTATTCACCCTGCGCATCCCATCCTCTGCTTCAGCCCCGCCCGGCTCGCCCTGCATGCAAGGCGGGGCTGGGACCCAGGGTCTGAGCTTCGGCCTCTGGACATCCGGCTCATCGCCTGCCAAAGGTCCTGCAGCTGGAGGCTCCGGCCTCCTCACCCTCCCACAGGGTCCCAGGGCCGACCCAGGCCTGCGGGCCAGGAATGTGCTAACGGGGCAACTTGGGCCTTGCTGGTCCACGCAGGCACCTGTGGACTTTGAGAGGGGACTGGGTGGGGAGGGGCGGGGAGGGGCGGGGCGGGGCGGTGCCGCAGAGTGCAGGGCGGGCGGGGCCAGGCCAGCAGGGAGTGAGCTTGTCTGGCCGCCTCGCCTCGGAGCCACTGCACTGCTGGCTGCAGACACAGGCTGCACCATGAAGCCAGCCCTCCTGCCCTGGGCCCTGCTGCTGCTGGCGACAGCCCCCGGCCCGGGCCCCGGACCCACAGCAGGTATGCCTCCCTGCCCTTCTGTGCCCCCGTCTGTCTGTCCATCTGTCTGCAGCCAGGCCTGGGCTGACATCCCTCTGGGCTCAGCCTCTGTCCATCTGTCAGGCCATCTGTGGCTGTGCTAGGGGTGATGGGAAGAAATTCTGAGGGTCCATGTGGAGGGGCAGCCCATGGGGATGGGAGGTCTGAGCCGGGCCCACCCTAAACCTGCTGGTAGCTAGGAGGGAGGCGGGGGAGACCAGCAGAGGCCTCCGCCTGTGTCCCCAGCCCTGACAGGGCGGGATCACGGAGGGGGAGCCAGGATTGTGGGTCCTCATCAGGGTGGGGCTGAATCCAGGAAAGTCTAGGGAAGGCCCCGAACTCCAGAACCAGGACACTGGCCCCAGGCTGCCCCCCGCCCCCCACCCCATTTCCCATCGACCCTCCTGCCACCACTTAGCTCACTTGCAAGCATCTCTCGGCCTCCTCCCCCGACCCCTGTGCGCCACCAAATCCTTGGCCAATACATATTTATTGTTGCTTTTAAGTGCCAGGCACTGCACTTGGTGAAGTGGGGCCAGCAGGGTGGCTCAGGCCCAGGCCTGGCCCTCGACTGGCCTCTTTTGATGGGGGACGGGGAAGGGCCAGGGAAGTGCGATTCCAGCCTGGGTGCATGCACCCGCCCCAGTCCCTCCCTGCAACCCTTCCTTCATGCCAGCCCCTGGAAATATGGCCTTGCCCACCGGTCTTATGGCCCACAGGAGAAGTTTTGGGCCCGGTGCCCACAGCCCCTTGTGGTGTGCACCCCCACTTCCCTTTCCCCACTGCTGGGACCCCTGCTTGAAATGTCCCTCCTCTCCCCAGAAAGGAGGGGAGCGGCCCTGGCCTTCTGCCCTGAGGGCAGAGCTGTCTTTGGGGTCTCAATTGCAGCCCCTGGGAGAGCGAGAAGTGTCACGTTCAGACCCTGCACCATTCCCTACCAGGCCTCAAATGAGACTCTTGGCAGCCATATCCCCCACCCCAGTCCAGGCAAGCAAGAGGGGTTCTTCTGCAGGCTTCAGGGCCCCCAGAAGGCGTGCTGACCACAGACACCCTGGGGAGCCAAGAGAGGTCGAGGGCTCTGGCTACCGTGGCCCACTGAGGACCCCTGCCTGTGGGATAGAGGACTTGGTGGCTGAAGGGCAGTCGTGCCCAGGGGCTTCTCCTGACCCGCAGGGCTGAGCGGATGCAGCTTTTTGCCTCTTCTCGCTGCATTCTAGCCTGTCAGTCAGGGCAACAGCCAGATGGTCTGTGCTAAGATTCATCCCATCCCCACGGGCCCTGTGGCTTTCTACCGTGTCCACGTGGTGGCCTGTGCAGTTCCTGGTCAGCATTCTCCTGGGGATGCTGCTGTCTAATGGGTTGTGGGAGAAACAGACAGGCCCTGCACATGGGGCAGCCAGTCCAGCACCCGCCGGGCCAGGCCCTCAGCATCCTCTCCTCCAGATGCCCAAGAGAGCTGCTCCATGCGCTGTGGCGCCCTGGACGGGCCATGTTCCTGCCACCCGACGTGCTCTGGCCTTGGCACCTGCTGCTTGGATTTCCGGGACTTCTGCCTGGAGATATTGCCCTACTCAGGCTCCATGATGGGCGGCAAGGACTTTGTGGTGCGGCACTTCAAGATGTCCAGCCCCACAGACGCCAGTGTGATCTGCAGGTTGGGAGGCCCAGGAGGCCGGGCACTGGGGCCCCACGCCCCCATCCCTGTGCATGCTGAGGGCTCAGACCCACTGACTGGCTGAGTGGAGCCCCTCGGACCCCGGACAGGCAGGAGGGCACAGGGACAGCTGGCTGGTTGGGTTCCCCAGGGAGGTTGGGGGCCCAGACCATTGAGAGGCTCAGCCTGCAATGACCCAGCCCCTCCCACCACCACCACGCCCACAGGTTTAAGGACAGCATCCAGACCCTCGGCCATGTGGACTCCTCCGGGCAAGTGCACTGTGTGTCACCTCTGCTCTATGAGAGCGGCCGCATCCCCTTCACTGTGTCACTGGACAACGGCCACTCCTTCCCTCGTGCGGGCACCTGGCTGGCTGGTGAGCCCTCCTCCCTGCCCACAGCCTGCCCCCACGGGGACTTTCCCCAGCGCTAATCTATGCACACCGAGACTTGGCCCGTCCGTGCCCTGCCTCTCTGGCTGAACCAGTCCCTTGGGAGGCCTGCCCGCCTGCGAGAGTTCCTTCAGCTCCTTTCCACTCCCTGGCATCCAGACCACGGTCCCAGCCCAGAGTGAGTGGGAGCTGCAGGGGTCCCTAGAGAGGTGGGCCAGTGCCTATCCACTGAGCTCCGCCATGCCAGGGCAGGGGAGAAGCCAGGTGGAGGCTAGAGGCGTGGGCAGTGGAGGGAGGGCAGGCCCCTGCCTCTCCGGCCTCAGCGTCCTTTTCTGCTGTGCGGGCCAGAGAGACCATCACCCAGCTGCTGCCATGCATTGGCCCTGGAGGCTCCCACAGCCCTTGAAGCCTCAGGGCCTCCTCCCTGCTTCCCTGGGCCCAGGCCCTCACTCACCCCTCACCTCCCCTGCCCAGTGCACCCCAACAAAGTGTCAATGATGGAGAAGAGCGAGTTGGTGAATGAGACGCGTTGGCAATACTACGGCACTGCCAACACCTCAGGCAACCTCAGCCTGACCTGGCATGTCAAGTCGCTGCCCACGCAGACCATCACCATCGAACTGTGGGGCTACGAGGAGACAGGTGAGGCCAGCTGAGGGCTGGGGTGGCATCCAGAGCTTTGGGCCTCCAGAGGGGGAGAAAGGGGGTCCCAGCTGTGTGGGAGGAGGAGGGGAGTTTCCAGGTGGGGTTGAGGAGGGAAGGGAATTCCAGGCGGAGATTGAGGATTCGGATGGAGGGAAGTGCAGGTCAGGGGGGTCAGGCAGGTGGGAGGGGGCAGCTCATGGGGCCTGGCTCCCAGGGAGGAGGCTCATGAGGAACCCCTGCACGGCTGGCATGGCCCTGGGCCTGGCTTCCAGCAGGGACAGGGATCCTGGAGTGTGGCAGGAGGTGATGGTCACCCAAGCCGGGGTCCCTGCTAGAACAGCCCCTCCTAAGGGGACCGCCTGGCGGTCCATCCACCCATCTGTCAGGCTGCTGTAGGTGGCAAGGCCTGGGGCCAGGCCTCGAAGGAACCCCAGGGCTAACCAGGCATCCTCTCCCTCAGGAATGCCCTACTCACAGGAGTGGACTGCAAAGTGGTCGTACCTGTACCCCCTGGCCACACACATCCCCAACTCCGGCTCTTTCACCTTCACCCCAAAACCTGCTCCTCCCAGCTACCAGAGATGGCGAGTGGGTGCACTTCGGATCATCGACAGCAAAAATTACGCAGGGCAGAAGTAAGAAGGCATGGAGGTGCAGGTGATGGCTGGAGGGCCTCGCCGCCTGAGGCCCATCATGCTTGCCTGGGCAGCCCAGGCTGGGGGTGGGGAGAGTGGGGCGACCATGGGGTGGTGTGGGCTGGCCCAGCTCCAGCATCATCACCTCCACAGGGACGTGCAGGCGCTCTGGACCAACGACCATGCACTGGCCTGGCACCTGAGCGATGACTTCCGAGAGGACCCTGTGGCCTGGGCACGAACTCAGTGCCAGGCCTGGGAGGAGCTGGAGGATCAGCTGCCCAACTTCCTGGAGGAGCTGCCGGACTGCCCCTGCACCCTGACCCAGGCCCGGGCTGACTCCGGCCGCTTCTTCGTGAGCCTCCCATCAGGGCCCAGGAGAGGGGGTGAGGGGTTAGCCTCCCCACTGAGGACAGCACCAGGGGAGGCAGACAGAGGTGTCCTGGAGGGTGGGGCTGGGGTCTCAGGGCCCCTGCAGGGTTGGCCTCAGGGAGGGGATGACAGAACCCGAGGCCACTGGGTGACAGCCATCTGCTGCTCTGCAGACGGACTACGGCTGTGACATGGAGCAGGGCAGCGTGTGCACCTACCACCCCGGGGCCGTGCACTGTGTGCGTTCTGTGCAGGCCAGGTGAGCCCCCAGACTGGGGCCGGGATGGGGATTGGGGTCAGGGGTGGGCTCCCAACAGTGGCCTGGCCCTGACTCACTGGCTCCTGCAGCCTCCGGTACGGCTCAGGTCAGCAGTGCTGCTACACAGCGGACGGGACGCAGCTCCTGACAGCTGACTCCAGTGGCGGCAGCACTCCCGACCGCGGCCATGACTGGGGCGCACCCCCGTTCCGCACGCCACCCCGAGTGCCCAGCATGTCCCACTGGCTCTACGATGTCCTCAGCTTCTATTACTGCTGCCTCTGGGCACCCGACTGCCCCCGCTACATGCAACGGCGGCCCTCCAATGACTGCCGCAACTACCGGCCCCCGAGACTGGGTGGGTGCCATCCTGTGCCCCAGACCCTGGGAAAGATCGGGCTGGGCTGGGGTGCACCCCACGTGACCCTCCACTCTCACCCTAGCCTCCGCCTTCGGAGACCCACACTTTGTGACCTTCGACGGCACCAACTTCACATTCAATGGGCGCGGAGAGTACGTGCTGCTGGAGGCAGCGCTGACCGACCTGAGGGTGCAGGCGCGGGCCCAGCCCGGGACGATGTCCAACGGTGAGGCCAGGGCTAGGGGCTGCTCTGGGTGGCATGGGGTAGAACCAAGGTGGGAGGCTGGAGCCAAGTGGCTCCCGTTCTGCTCCCACCACCGCAGGCACGGAGACCCGTGGCACTGGGCTGACCGCAGTGGCCGTCCAGGAGGGCAACTCAGATGTGGTGGAAGTCAGGCTGGCCAACAGGACCGGAGGTCTGGAGGTGCTGCTGAACCAGGAGGTGCTGAGCTTCACCGAGCAGAGCTGGATGGACCTGAAAGGTGAGCAGTCCAGCCACGCGAGGCTGCGGGCTGCCCTCACCTCCTCCCCATTCCTGCGGGGAGACTGAGGGGAAGCCCTGGGCCTTCATGCCTCTCCCAGTCCTGGCTAGAGGCCTGGGTGGTCCGACCTCAGGCCTTCACACCCACCGAGGTGCCCCCATCGTACCCACCTGGTCAAAAGCCGAGAGGCCGTGACGGTGGGACATGTCCTCCCTACGGAGGATCCCGGCAGCCTTCTGGAGGGGAACTCACCCTGGTAACATTCACTGCTGGCCTGCACAGAGCCACTCCTGTGCTCCTGTCACTCCCTCAGTCCTCAAAAGCCACTGCAAGGTCTCCAGCCCTGCACGGTTAAGGATGCCCCTGGCAAGTGGTAGCTCCGCATCTGAACCCCTTGCCTCAGGGAACTGAGTCAATGAAAGGATTCCTGGTTGGGATGGGTGAGGACCTGGGAGGGGCCTGTCAGCACTGAGGGTTCAAGGACCCTCGGGACGTGCCCACGCAGGTGTGACTGCTGCAGGCAAGGCCAGAGGGACCCACACGTGCATCTCAACATGGGGGGTTCACCGCAGGGGCTGCACCTCAGGTGCCGCTGGGGGTTCCACCGCAAGCATGGCAGGGGTGGCGGAGGGTCATGGTCAGCAGAATTGGCCCTGGGAACGCCCTCCCTTCCCCTGCAGGTGCTCTCACCCACAGCCCCTGGGTGCCGACCACCCTGTCCTGGGGCTGCGGGAGGGGACAAGATGCTCACAGCGGGTGACCCTAATGCATCCCCCTTGTGCCCAGGAATGTTCCTGTCGGTGGCTGCCGGGGACAGGGTCTCCATCATGCTGGCATCAGGGGCCGGCCTGGAGGTCAGCGTGCAGGGCCCGTTCCTGAGTGTGTCCGTCCTGCTGCCTGAGAAGTTCCTCACCCACACCCACGGCCTCCTCGGGACACTCAACAACGACCCCACCGACGACTTCACCCTGCGCAGCGGGCGCGTCCTGCCCCCGGGCACCAGTCCCCAGGAGCTGTTCCTGTTTGGGGCCAACTGTGAGTGACCGTGGAGTATATGGGGCAGACGGGGTGGGGGGTACTGGAAACATGGCACGGGCAGGGCTTGGGGACCAAAGGGAGCCATGCCCAGCCAGGCCCCGGTCATGTATCTTCCAGGGACTGTGCACAACGCGTCCTCCCTGCTCACCTACGACTCCTGGTTCCTGGTCCACAACTTCCTGTACCAACCCAAGCACGACCCCACCTTCGAGCCCCTCTTCCCCAGTGAGACCACCCTCAACCCCAGCCTGGCACAAGAGGCAGCCAAACTATGTGGGGACGATCATTTCTGCAACTTTGATGTGGCAGCCACTGGGAGCCTGAGCACGGGCACTGCCACTCGGGTGGCCCACCAGCTGCACCAGCGTCGCATGCAGAGCCTGCAGCCAGGTGAGGGTGGGCAGGTGGGGGCGGGCGGGGAGGTGGGCACCTTGTCCTGGGACAGGACCCCCCGGGGTGGCCAGATGTGTGCATGCATGGCAGCTCAGGCCTGTTGTCTGCACTCTGTCCCCATCCCAGTGGTGTCCTGTGGCTGGCTGGCCCCACCTCCCAACGGACAAAAGGAGGGCAACAGGTACCTGGCGGGTTCCACCATCTACTTCCACTGTGACAACGGCTACAGCCTGGCCGGGGCAGAGACCAGCACCTGCCAGGCTGACGGCACCTGGTCCTCACCCACCCCGAAGTGCCAGCCAGGTGAGGACACTCTGCTCATACACCTGCCTGCACCTGTCCCCACTCACCACCCCAGAGAGCCCCCTCACTGACACTCGCTCCCTCACCAGGACGCAGCTACGCGGTGCTGTTGGGCATCATCTTTGGGGGCCTCGCGGTGGTGGCGGCGGTTGCGCTCGTCTATGTGCTGCTGCGCCGCAGGAAGGGCAACACGTGAGACCCCCCAGCCCCTCTCCCAAGACCCCGAGACAGCCGGTGGGACCGCCGAGGCTACTTCTAACTGCGTTTCTGTTGCAGGCACGTCTGGGGTGCACAGCCCTGATGGGAGCAGCTTGGCTGTGAGGACCAGGCCAAGACTCCTGAGAACAGGCAGCCCAGTCCTGCGACTCCTGCATCCCCAGGACCAGACACCTGGGACCTGGACACTTGATACCTGGGCATTTAACCCCCTACTCTGTCATCTCAGACCCCAGGCAGGAGGCCCAGTGTTCCAACACCCAAGCCCCGTGCTAGCAGCGCTCCGTGCTCTTCCCCAAATACTCACGGCTCTAATTCCCCAAACCTGAAACTTCATACCCTGGGATTCTAATACCTGTGTCCTGAGCCCTGACACTCCCACACCTGAGCCTCAGATTCCAATAGCTCACTCCCTAGAGCCTGACGCCGGGGCCCCTGACCCCTGAGCCTCAGATTCCAATACCTCACTCCCCAGAGCCTGATGCCGGGGCCCCTGACCCCTGATCTACGGAGGCCTGCTCCCGGACCGTGCGGGCACCAGTGCAGTGCTGCCTTGGTTCCTGGACCCCTGGGCCCACTCTGGGACCCCAGATGGGGTGAGGAGAGGCCCCAGAACCCCAAAGCAGACAGCGAGACCCCCAGCGGCAGAGACCTCCCTCGGCACTCCAGGCTTGTAATTTCGAACTCTTCTGCAAGGTCACTCAGGAACACCCTCCCTGCCTGTGCAAGGAGAAAACAAGCGCCTTGTTTCCTTCCCTGGTCTCCTGGTGTTCATGCTGCGCCCTGGTTCTGGAGAGTTCCATGACCGCCTCCCGGGGTCACCACCAACAGTATCCAGAGTGAGGCAGGTCTGAGCCCTGCCTGCTTCCTCCACGAGGTTGCCGGAGATGCTCCCTCCCCAGGCTCTCTCTCCATGTGTGCAGTGGGATGGAGAACTGTGGCCGCCTCGTGGGGTGGGGAAGCCGCCAACACAGCACAGGGCTCACTTGGGCCGCTCAGGAGATGGAAAAGGACAACCCCTCCCTCAGCAGAGGTGCCACCCCCTCACCATGTCCTGGCGCGCTCTGGCAAGCACTGCCCTGCAGCCTCGGCTCCTTGGCTGGGCGCAGTCACTGGCAGGATCAGCTCCAAGTCCTCAGGAGACCAGCGCCCAGGCTCCTTAGCCCAGGAATGTCCAGAATCTGGGCACAGAGCCCAGGCCTCAGGCCACTGTGGCCCACCTGAGCAGCTCTTCGTCGGCACTTCCTGTGGGGCCCGGCATGGAGGCACAGACCCGGAGGCAGCTGGAGGATGACCAGGGCCCATCAACCTTTGTGGAGAGGGTCCCGAATGGGGACTCAGGCAGGGTAGCATTGGTCGGGTTTGCCCCTTAGGTCTCAGAGAAAGTGCTGGAGAGGGTGAGGCTGGAAGTTGGGGGCCAGGTAGAGAACACGGGGTGGGGAGTTGAGCCGCCTCAGTGTGACCTGCAGCGCTGGGAGTGGCCATATGGGGGCAGCAGAGGATAGGAACAGCAGCCTGGGTGGCGGGAGGTTGGGAGGGCAGTCAGCCCTGCCCTGCAGCTGGGTCAGCCGACTTGGTCACAACCGCAGCCAAGGTCTGCGCACAGCCCGCCCCTCCGCCTCCCCGCACCTGGGTCATCCCCGCATCTCAGGAGTGTTGAAGAGGTTGCACAGGTCTCCCCAGGTCATTCGGCGGGCACTGACCATGGGGTGGGAGTCCAGGCCTCTCACCTGCTCAGCCTTGCCCTTGGTGAATGGGAGAGCTGGGGAGGCAGAGACATGTCTCATCTGAGGCCTTCCTGGAGGAGGTGAATGTGCATGATGGGGCACGTGTGCGGGAACCGAGCTGAGAGGGTTGCAGGGCAGGGGTGGCGGGAGGCTAGCAGAGGGGAATGGGGTCTGGCCTTCTGTCTTTCTAGAGCTCACTCCGTTGCTTCCCCATTCTCCTGGGTTTGCACCTCCAGGCATGGTGGGGCTGAGGGTCAGCCCCTTGGCGGGCTGGGCAGGTACTTTCCTCCCTACAGATGAGGTAAGGCAGGGCTCCCCTCCCACTGTCTGAATCCCCAGCACACCCCTGTGCCACGCCAGGCCTGGGCCGGCCACGTGTCAGTGGGTGAGAGGTCAGTTTCCGGGTCAAGGCCTGGACATGAGGGAACGGGCACAGGTTTTCAGGGGGCCCAAGAGCGGCAGGGGCAGCTTGGCAGCTCATCAGGTCCTCTAGAGGGTGTCCCAGACAAGAGCAGCCCCCGAACTGAGGTCAAGAAACAGGTTGGATTCTCAGAGCTCTGATTGGTTGGACAGGGGTTCTGGATGGACAGGGGTTCTGGGTAGAGGAGCAGTCTATGCAAAGGCTCAGAGAAAGAGAAGTGCAGTCATGTCTGCGGAATGACCGGGGTGGGGGCCAGCCAAGGCCTCCCCTGCCAGGCCAAGGCATTTAGATTTCATCCTAAGAGCAAAGTGTGGCCTGCCTCGGGCTCCCCCACCCCCACCAGTCTCCCTCCAGGATGGGCCCTTGGTCTGCAACCCCACCTCCCCTTTCCAGCAGGAGAAAGGGTGCCCTGTCTGTGGCCCCAGTCCCAGACATCAGATGTTCCCAGTGCCAGGGGCAGGCCAGGCTGGGAAGCCCCACCACCTGCCAGGGGCTTTTCCTGGGGCCCAAAAGAGATAGAGACAGGGCCTGTGCAAAGGCGGAAGGCCTGGAGCCGGTGCAGACTCTCTAGAGACATCAAAGGCAGGGACCGCTGCCTCAGGGAGATGGTCTCCCAAATAGCAGCCCAGGGCTTGCAGGACGGGCAGCCATGGGAGCTTGCGGGTGGCTTACAGTAGGGTTGAAATGATGGAGTATCAGAGTCACCCAATGGCCGGTACCATCGTGGTGGTACCAGTCAGAGTGGGGCAGATGGTAATCCAGGGCTTTGGAGACACAGGTGATGAGAGAGCTGGGGGGGTCAAACAGGAGCCGATGAGGTCCCAGCAGGATCCTAAGACCCACCTTGGGCAGAAGGGCAAAGGGAGGAAGGAGTGTGCTATGGGAGCCAGGCCCAGATCCCCGTGGAAGTGGGCGTCACGCAGGCCTGTGGGCCAAGGGGAGTCACAGAGGTGACAGCCCAGCTGCAGGTCCCCTGCTGGCTAGAGTAGGGAAGCCCGGCTTCTCTGTGCCCCCTGCCCTCCAGCCTCCCACTGGGTCTCCTGTTGGCTGAGCACAGTGGGTGCGGCTGATCTGGGGGCCAGGGAGGGCTCTGACTCGGTACAGTACAGTACAGGCACAGCTGGGGAGCAAGGGACCCCTTCTGCCAAGCTGCTTCCTTCTGCAAGCCCCAGGGTGGCCGAGTGCCTGCTGTGGGCCAGACCTCTGCTAGGCCCATCAGGACACCCCTGTCCTCAGGGTCCAATGCTGCCAAGGAGGAGGCGGGGGGGTCGGTGCAGCGCACTGTAGGAATGGGAAGTCAGGGAGGCATCGTGGAGGAGTGTGGCTTCCCATAGGCACCCCTTCAGGCTTTCACCAGCTCCCTTTGTTGCAAGGATGTGAGGATGACTGACTTTGGAAGCCATGCCAACCAAGTCCCTGCTGACCTGATCACCCACCCACTACTCTTCCAGGACCAGGAAATAAACTTCTTTTGTGATTAAGCCTTAATATGTTTCAGGGACCATTTGTTGAAGCAGTTAGTTGGTGCTGAGATGGGAAAGAAACTTTTCTTCTGTGAGACAGGGTCTCACTCTGTCACCCAGGCTGGAGTGCAGTGGTGCGATCATAGCTCATTGCCGCCTCAACCTCCCAGGCCGAGGTGATCCTCCTGCCTCAGCCTCACAAGTAGCTGGGGCCACAGGCAAGCTCAGGCTGGTCTTGAACTCCTGGGGTCAAGCAATCCTCCTGCCTCGGCCTCCCTAAGTGCTGGGATTACAGGCATGATCCACTGCGCCCGACCAAAAAGAAATTTCTTTCTGAGGAACGAGAGCCCCCTTTAGTTATCAGGCCCAGAGAGGCACTGAAATGTGATGGGGTGTCACAGCAGTCACGCCTCACTCCCACCTTGACGCCACTTGCTAGGTGGGTTCTAGACTAACCGATGTCAAGTAGCCATAAAATGTCATATGCTGGACACCATAATGTAGGGGCCAAGGGAAAACTTCCCCTTTACCCTCTGAAAGTTCAAGGAAAAATCAACTCACAAAAGGCAGATTAATTGGAAAACAAGGTGTACCAAGTTATTAGCATGCGTTGGGGGAGAATCACAGAGTCATTGCCAAATATCCCAGTGGGATAAAGATGCTGATATACCCTGCTTCTTAGGGGAAAGGGCGATGGGAATCTCTCCTTTGATACTCAGCTGGAGCCAGACTCCTCCAGGAAGCCCCCCCTGACTTCCCACTCCTACAACGCACTACACTGGCCACTCCCTCCTCCTCGGCAGCACTGGACCCTGAGGAGAGGCGTCTCCTGATGGGCCACAGCAGGCACTTGATCACCCCAGGGCTAGCAGGAGATAGGGAGTGTGGATGATTTCAAGAGGACAGTACATGATTTGGGGTGGGGAGGATTTTTTTTTCTCTTTTTTTGAGACAGAGTCTCCGTCTGTCCCTAGGCTGAAGTGCAATGGTGCAATCTCGGGTCACTGCAACCTCCGCCTCCCAGGTTCAAGCTATTTTCCTGCCTCAGCCTCCCTAGTAGCTGGGACCACAGGCGCCCACCACCACACCCAGCTAATTTTTGTATTTACTTTAGTAGAGATGGGGTTTCACCATGTTGGCCAGGCTGGTCTTGAACTCTTGACCTCAGATGATCCTTGTGCCTTGGCCTCCCAAAGTGCTGGGATTACAGACATGAGCCACTGCCCCTGGCCTGGGTGGGGAAGATTTCATGGGCTTAAAGAACATACAATGGCTCTGTTCTGTTCCATTGATCTATATCTCTGTTTTGGTACCAGTACCATGCTGTTTTGGTTACTGTAGCCTTGTAGTATAGTTTGAAGTCAGGTAGTGTGATGCCTCCAGCTTTGTTCTTTTGTCTTAGGATTGACTTGGCGATGCGGGCTCTTTTTTGGTTCCATATGAACTTTAAAGTAGTTTTTTCCAATTTTGTGAAGAAAGTCATTGGTAGCTTGATGGGGATGGCATTGAATCTGTAAATTACCTTGGGCAGTATGGCCATTTTCATGATATTGATTCTTCCTACCCATGAGCAAGGAATGTTCTTCCATTTGTTTGTATCCTCTTTTATTTCATTGAGCAGTGGTTTGTAGTTGTCCTTGAAGAGGTCCTTCACATCCCTTGTAAGTTGGATTCCTAGGTATTTTAATCTCTTTGTAGCAATTGTGAATGGGAGTTCACTCATGATTTGGCTCTCTGTCTGTTGTTGGTGTATAAGAATGCTTGTGATTTTTGTACATTGATTTTGTATCCTGAGACTTTGCTGAAGTTGCTTATCAGCTTAAGGAGATTTTGGGCTGAGACAATGGGGTTTTCTAGATATACAATCATGTCATCTGCAAACAGGGACAATTTGACTTCCTCTTTTCCTAATTGAATACCCTTTATTTCCTTCTCCTGCCTAATTGCCCTGGCCAGAACTTCCAACACTATGTTGAATAGGAGTGGTGAGAGAGGGCATCCCTGTCTTGTGCCAGTTTTCAAAGGGAATGCTTCCAGGTTTTGCCCATTCAGTATTATATTGGCTGTGGGTTTGTCATAGATAGCGAACAGAGTCCTCAGAATAACGCCACATGTCTACAACTATCTGATCTTTGACAAACCTGAGAAAAGCAATGGGGAAAGGATTCCCTATTTAATAAATGGTGCTGGGAAAACTGGCTAGCCGTATGTAGAAAGCTGAAACTGGATGCTTTCCTTACACCTTATACAAAAATCAATTCAAGATGGATTAAAGACTTAAACGTTCGACCTAAAACCATAAAAACCCTAGAAGAAAACCTAGGCAATACCATTCAGGACATAGACTTCATGTCTAAAACACCAAAAGCAATGGCAACAAAAGCCAAAATTGGCAAATGGGATCTAATTAAACTAAAGAGCTTCTGCACAGCAAAAGAAACTACCATCAGAGTGAACAGGCAACCTACAAAATGGGAGAAAATTTTCGCAACCTACTCATCTGACAAAGGGCTAATATCCAGAATCTACAGTGAACTCAAACAAATTTACAAGAAAAAAACAAACAACCCCATCAAAAAGTGGGCGAAGGACATGAACAGACACTTCTCAAAAGAAGACATTTATGCAGCCAAAAAACACATGAAAAAATGCTCACCATCACTGGCCATCAGAGAAATGCAAATCAAAACCACAATGAGATACCATCTCACACCAGTTAGAATGGCGATCATTAAAAAGTCAGGAAACAACAGGTGCTGGAGAGGATGTGGAGAAATAGGAACACTTTTACACTGTTGGTGGGACTGTAAACTAGTTCAACCACTGTGAGTCAGTGTGGCGATTCCTCAGGGATCTAGAACTAGAAATACCATTTGACCCAGCCATCCCATTACTGGGTATATACCCAAAGGACTATAAATCATGCTGCTATAAAGACACATGCACACGTATGTTTATTGCGGCATTATTCACAATAGCAAAGACTTGGAACTAACCCAAATGTCCAACAATGATAGACTGGATTAAGAAAATGTGGCACATATACACCATGGAATACTATGCAGCCATAAAAAATGATGAGTTCATGTCCTTTGTAGGGACACGGATGAAATTGGAAATCATCATTCTCAGTAAACTATTGCAAGAACAAAAAACCAAACACTGCATATTCTCACTCATAGGTGGGAATTGAACAATGAGAACACATGGACACAGGAAGGGGAACATCACACTCTGGTGACTGTTGTGGGGTGGGGGGAGGGGGGAGGGATAGCATTGGGAGATATACCTAATGCTAGATGACGAGTTAGTGGGTGCAGCGCACCAGCATGGCACATGTATACATATGTAACTAACCTGCACATTGTGCAGATGTACCCTAAAACTTAAAGTATAATTAAAAAAAAAAAAAAGAACATACAATGGGCTGGGCCACGTGGCTCATGCCTATAATCCCAGCACTTCAGGAGGGCGAGGCAGGCAGATTATGAGATCCAGAGATAGAGACCATCCTGGCCAATATGGTGAAACCCCATCTCTACTAAAAATACAAAAATTAGCTGGGCGTGGTGGCGAGCGCCTATAATCCCAGCTACTCGGGAGGCTGAGGCAGGATAATCACTTGAATCCGGGAGGCAGAGGTTGCAGTGAGTCGAGATTGCACAACTGCACTCCAGCCTGGGCGACAGAGTGAAACTCCATCTCAAAAAATAAAATTAAATACAATAAAACACACAAGGAAACCATACAATGCCCTGGGACAAAGTCTGTTGGGCCTGAAGAGCAAACAGTAGATTGTGACAAGTCTGTCCAGGTGTGCTGACAGATTTCAGTCTTTCTTCCTGTGATAGGAGTTCAGTTAAGGAAGACTCACAGGAGGGACCAGAGCTCATTGTTTTCTTCTTTGGCAGGTCCAGACTTCAGGCAGATAAGGAACTTCAGAAAACAACTTCATCCTGAGCTCTGGCTGACAGATTGACACAGAGGCAGGGAGAGGTCAGAGAGACCTTGTGGCTTCTTCTTCAGTTCAGTGCTGTATTTTGGGGTATCAGTTTCTGAGCCCCAGCAATAACTCATACTCTATAGTTCAACAGTAACCAGCCAGGCAAGGAGCAGTGGCTCACATCTGTAATCCTAGCACTTTGGGAGGCTGAGGCAAGAGGATCACTTGAGGCCAGGAGTTCGAGACCAGTCTGGGCAACATAGTGGAGCCTGTCTACACACACACACACACACACACACACACACATTTAGCCATGGCAGCATGCACCTGTAGTCCCAGCTACTCGGGAGACTGAGGCAAGAGGATCATTGGAGCCCTGGAGGTTGAGACTGCAGTGAGCCGTGATGGCACCACTGCACTCCAGCCCAGGCAACAGAGCAAGATCTCATCTCTAAAAAAAAAAAAAAAAAGTATAGCCAATCACTAACGCATGTTATTGAAACTGCATTTGCAAAAGTATAACCAAGGAAATTATGACAGTGAGAGAAATCAGAGGTAACCGACTCCATCTTGCTTCTAACCTTTAAGCTGTCCTTCTTCATTCCTGGGTGTAGGCTGAACTAACTTTGGGAAGGAACTCAGTTCATGGTTTGACTCTGAAACAAAATTGGTAGCAGCCCTTTCCTGAAAAGACCCCCTTCTTGCCTAGGGACCAGTCCGCATTTGCAGGACTAACAAGATTAAAAATTACAGTTTAGGGGTCATGCTGCCTCTGGCTCCAAGAGTCTGAACCTCCCCAAATTGCTCCTGGGAATAACATCACTGTTGTAAAACTTAAGATCCGTGCTGGAGATATTTGGCAGTCCCTGCACTCCATGGATCAGCTGACACCACCCAGACTGCTAATCTGGTTCAACCAGTTGTGCCATCGCAGCCAGGAACAGAAGGCAGCAAAAAAAAAAAAAAAAAAAAAAAAAAAAAAAAAAAAAAAAAAAAAAAACAACTAAAAACTCACTGCGGGCTGGGCACGGTGGCTCACGCCTGTAATCCCAGCACTTTGGGAGGCTGAGGCAGGCGGATCACCTGAGGTCAGGAGTTCGAGACCAGCCTGACCAACATGGAGAAACCTTGTCTCTACTAAAAATACAAAAATTAGCCAGATGTGGTGGTGCATGCCTGTAATCCCAGCTACTTAGGAGGCTGAGGCAGAAGAACGCTTGAACCCGGGATGTGGAGGTTGTAGTAAGCCGAGATTGCGCCATTGCACTCCAGCCTGGGCAACAAGAGTGAAACTCCATCTCGAAAAAAGAAAGAAAAAGAAAAACTCACTTCAACCCCCTGTGATTCCACCTCCAACCTGACCAATCAGCACTCCCCACTTCCCAAGCTCCTACCCGCCAAATTATCTTTAAAAATTCTGGGCCGGGCGCGGTGGCTCACACCTGTAATCCCAGCACTTTGGGAGGCCGTGGCGGGTGGATCACGAGGTCGGGAGATCGAGACCATCCTGGCTAACACGGTGAAACCCCGTCTCTACTAAAAATACAAAAAATTAGCCAGGCGTGGTGGTGGGTGCCTGTAGTCCCAGCTACTCGGGAGGCTGAGGCAGGAGAACAGCGTGAACCCAGGAGGCGGAGCTTGAAATGAGCCGAGATCGCGCCACTGCACTCCAGCCTGGGCCTTCCAAGTAGCTGGGATTACAGGAGCGTGCCACCACGCCTGGCTAATTTTTGTATTTTTAGTAGAGATGGGATTTCATCATATTGGTCATGCTGGTCTTGAACTCCTGACCTCAGGTGATCCGCCCACCTCAGCCTCCCAAAGTGCTGGGATTACTGGCATGAGCCACTGCTCCCAGCCAGTGTCTTTCTTTAGGTCGACAGTCCCTGTAACAATACACCAGAGGCATAGGTATAAAAATACGGTCTTACCTTTTTCATTAGTGTGGAAAATAAAGTGTGTGTGCAAGGTGAAAAAAAATCTAAACAATTCAAGGAACTAGCTACTGGCTAGGGGACATTGAAGCTGTGCTCAGCCTTTTGCTTCTTTAAACACTTGTACTGTGTAAATAAGTTCAGATTAACCTGGAGGAGAAATTCACAGAAGTAGATTGGCTGGTTAAATGGCACAAGCATTTTCTATCTAGAGTTGTACCAGTTGACGCCACCACCAACCTACAACAGAGCCTGGGTCCCCATGCAGTCACTGGCGTTTGGAGCCTTCACCTTTTTTGCTCTTTGCCAGATGGACAGAGCCTTCACCATGTTGCTGGGTGGTGTGACATTTCCCAGAACTCCCTCTCCTGCGTGTTTCTGGTTAGGGTGAGCCACAAGAGATTCCCGTGCAAGATTTGGCAGAAGTGAAACTTAAGTCATTTTCTTAGCTCGCTCTCCAGTCACGGCCACAGGCAGAGCCCAGGCCTGCAACTGTTCTGCCTTCCCTTGGATCTGCCTTCAACTGTGCCGATTCCTGGGCCAGATGTGTGACAAAAGGTCTCAGCTTTTCAGGAAACCCTTGTCACCCATGGCAACAAGATAGGACCACTCGTGGTGGCTCACACTCGTAGTCCCAGCTATTTGGGGGGCTGAGGTAGGAGGATCACTTGAGGCCAGGAGTTTCAGACCAGCCTGGCCAACATAGTAAGACCCCGTCTCTACTGAAAATACAAAATTAGCTCGGCGCAGTGGCACATGCCTGTAATCCCAGCACTTTGGGAGGCTGAGGCGGGTGGATCACCTGAGGTCAGGAGTTTGAGACCAGCATGACCAACATGGTGAAATCCCAACTCTACTAAAAATATTAGCTGGGCATGGTGGCGACGCCTGTAGTCCCAGCTACTCGGGAAGCTGAGGCAGGAGAATCGCTTGAACCCACCGGAGGTTTTGGTGAGCTGAGATTGCACCACTGTACTCCAGCCTGGGTAACAGAGCCAGACTCTGTCAATAAATAAATAAATAGCCAGGCACACTGATGCACGCCTGCAGTTCCAGCGACTCTAGGAGGCAGGGTGGGAGGATTGATTTAGCCTGGGATGTCAAAGCTGCAGTGAGCAGTGATCACAACACTGCATTCCACCCTGGGTGACAGAGTGGGACCCTGTCTTTAAAAAAAAAAAAAGAAAGAAAAGAAAGAAAAAGAAAATGCCAGTTTTTCTTTCTTTATTTATTTTATTTTATTTTTTTGAGACGGAGTTTCGCTCTTCTTGCCCAGGCTGGAGTGCAGTGGCACCATCTCAGCTCACTGCAACCTCCACCTCCTGGGTTCAAGCAATTCTCCTGCCTCAGCCTCCCGAGTAGCTGGGATTACAGGCATGTGCCACCATGCCCGGCTAATTTTTGTATTTTTAGTAGAGACGGGGTTTCACCATGTTGGTCAGGCTGGTCTTGAACTCCTGACTTCAAGTGATCCACACACCTCAGCTTCCCAAAGTGCTGGGATTATAGGCAGGAGCCACCGTGCCCAGCTGAAAATGCCAGTTTTTCCTTTCTTTCTTTTTCTTTTTTTTTTTGAGATGGAGTTTCGCTGGTCGGCCAGGCTGGAGTGCAATGGTGCAATCTCAGCTCACTGCAACCTCTGCCTCCTGGGTTCAAGCAATTCTCCCATCTCAGCCTCCTAAGTAGCTAGGATTACAGGTGCCCACCACCATGCCCAGCTATTTTTTGTATTTTTAGTAGAGATGGGGTTTCACCATGTTGGCCAGGCTGGTCTCGAACTCCTGACCTCAGGTGATCCGCCCATCTTGGCCTCCCAAAGTGCTGGGATTACAGGCGTAAGCCACTGCGCCCAACCCCAAATGCCAGTTTTTCAAAGTGGTTTTACAATTGACATTTGCACCAACAGCATGTGAGAGTTCTGTTGTGCCAGATTCTTTCCAACATTTGTTATTGTCGGTCTTTTTCTTTCTTTTTTTTTTTTTTCTGAGACAGAGTTTTACTCTTGCTGCCCAGGCTGGAGTGCCATGGCATGATCTCGGCTCACTGCAACTTCCGCTTCCCAGGTTCAAATGATTCTCTTGCCTCAGCCTCCTGAGTAGCTAGGATTACAGGCGCGTGCCATCACGCCCGGCTAATTTTTCTATTTTTAGTAGAGATGAGGTTTCGCCATGTTGGTCAGGCTGGTCAGGAACTGCTGGCCTCAAGTGATCTGCCCGCCTCGGCCTCCCAAAGTGCTGGGATGACAGGTGTGAGCCACCACGCCTGGCTGGTCTCTTTCATTTTAGCCATTCTGATGGGTGTGCAATGATAGCATGTTATTGAATTAATTTGAGCTTTTCTTACAAGGCTGAGCCGGTGAAGTTGTGCACCCTTTCAGACGTTCATTGGCCACCTAGACCTCCTCTTTTGTGAGACATCTATTCAAGTCTTTTGCCCATTTTCTATTGGCTGGATTTTTCTAATTGATTTGTAGGCGTTTTTGGATAAGAGTTCGTTGTCAGCTGCAGATATTCACCCATTCTGAGAGTTGCCTTTTCACTGTTTCAGTGATGTCTTTTGTTGAACAGAATTTCTTAATTTTCGTATAGTCTGATTTATTAATTTTTTCTTCTATAATTAGTACTTTTTGTGTCCTGTTTAAGAAAAATTTTTGGTATGCAACAAAATAAAAAAAAACAATTAAAGAGAAGCATTTGCCTACTCTAAAGTCACAAAGATATTCTCTTTCTTTCTGTAAACACTGCTTAATATTTTATTTGATTATTTGTTTATTTATTTTTAGAGATGGGGTCTCACTATGTTGCCCAAGCTGGTTTCGAACTCCTTGGCTCAAGTGATCCACCCACCTCAGCCTCCCAAGCAGTTGGGATTATAGGCATGAACCACTGTGCCCGGCAAATTGCTTAATATTTTATAATTAGATTAGCAAACCAAATAGAATAGATTTTTGTGCGTGGTGTGAGGTTGGCTCAAGGTACGCTTTTTTCCTATGGATAGCCAAATGACTCAGCTCTACACACCGAAGCCGCATTCCTTCCTCACTGCACTGGTATGTCCCCTCTGTCAGAAGTCAGGTGACCCTCTGTCCCATTCCACTGGACAGTTTGTTCATCTTTGCACCGATACCAAATTGTCTTCATTACCATAGTTTGTTCTTGAGTATGTTCTTGTAGTATGAGTTTGAGTATGTTTAGGAGTTTGAGTAGTATGAGTTGTAGTATGAGTTTGTAGTTTGAGTTTGTTCTCGTAATATGAGTTCACCATTAGAACGCCCTCTTCCTCAGGATTTCCTGGGCTAGTTCTGGTCCTTGACATTTTCAGATGAAATTTACAATCAGCTTGCTGATTTAAAAAAACGAACTGTTAGGATTTTGATTAGATTTGCATTGAATCTGTAACCCAGCAGCATGGCTTCAAATTGCATTTTAAAGCTTTGTTTTCCAGTAGGGACAGTGGCTCACGCCTGTGATCCCGGCACTTTGGGAGGCCAAGGTGGGCGGATTACTTGAGGTCAGGAGTTTGAGACCAGCCTGGCCAACATGGTGAAACCCCATCTCTACAAAAAATACAAAAATTAGCCTAGTGTGGTGGTGGGCGCCTGTAATCCCAGTTACTTTGGAGGCTGAGGCAGGAGAATCACTTGAACCTGGGAGGCGGAGGTTGCAGTGACCTGAGATTGCGCCACTGCACTCCAGCCTGGGTGACAGAGCAAGACTCTGTCTCAAAAAAAAAAAAAAAACAAAACAAAAAAACCCAAAAACAACTTTGTTTTCTTTCCTCCTTTTTTCCCAATCTTAAGGTGTAACTTTGAAACAAAGTGCAGATGTGTTTCTATCTTGGAATGTTCAGAATGTGAACCTCCTCTCCCTTTCTTTTCCCGGTTTTTTTTTTTTTTTGGATAGAGAGTCTCACTTTGTCACCTAGTCTGGAGTACAGTGGCATGATCTCTGTTCACTGCAACCTCCACCTCCCGGGCCACCGATCCTCCTGCCTCAGCCTCTTGAGTAGCTGGGATTACAGGCTCACGTCACCACGCCCAACTAATTTTTTGTAGAGGCGGGGTTTCGCCATGTTGGCCAGGCTGGTCTCGAACTCCTGTCCTCAAGTGTTCTAGCCGCCTTGGTGTGACGGTTACTACGGGAATGAACGAAGGGGGATGAACATAGAAATGAAAACAAAGACAAAAGGATTTTTTAAAGAGGGAGTCGGGGGCTCCTTGCTTCTAGTAAGCAAAGGCAGCCCTGAGCTTCTAGAGTCCTTCACTTTTATTGGGTAGAAAGAGCTGGGAGGAGGAGGTAATGATTGGTCAGCTGCTTGATTGATCACAGTATTGTTAACAGGCTTCAGATGTGCAGCCTGCAACACCTTGGCCTTCCAAAGTGCTGGGATTACAGGCATGACCCACCGCACCTGGCCTCTTTTCCCATTCTATGCCCCCATGCCTTATGCACTATTTACTTACCTAGCTGCTTGCTAAGAACACACCACACTCACTTATCTGGTCATATATTTCCTTAGAAGCTTCAGAGGCCAGATCCTGATACGGACCAGACACCTCTAGCCATGACAGCACCGGCCCTTTCACCAGATGAAACAATAATTCAAGACAAGCCATTGGAGTGAGTCACGCCACCTGATACCTCCCAGCCCCTCTGCCTTTTCTGCATTCCAAATCCTCTCTTAAAATACCCCTGCATTCGGGGCCGGGCACAGTGGCTCACGCCTGTAATCCTAGCATTTTGGGAGGCCGAGGCGGATCACGAGGCCAGGAGATCGAGACCATCCTGGCTAACACGGTGAAACCCCGTCTCTACTGAAAATACAAAAAAAAAAAAAAAATTAGCCAGGCGTGGTGGCGGGCACCTGTAGTCCCAGCTACTCAGGAGGCTGAGGCAGGGGAATGGCATGAACCCAGGAGGCAGAGCTTGCAATGAGCAGAAATCGTGCTACTGCACTCCGGCCTGGGTGACAGAGCGAGACTCCCTCTCAAAAAACAAACAAAAACACCTGCATTCTCTCCACAAACTGAAGAGTGTAAATTTTTGGAAAGAATTACACTCACTCCTCCCTTGCTAGCATGGATAATCACATCTCACTCTCTCTTCTTATCACACCTCACTCTTGTTATATGGGCTTCTTTTTACAAGTGAGCAGCGGACCCTTTTGCCGGTTACAAATCAGGGTATGAATGTGGCGAGAAATGGAGTATACCCTCTGTTTATTTAGGTTTTCCTTAATTTCTCTCAATTATGCTTTGCAGTGGTCAGTGCAGAAGTCTTGCATATCTTTGTTAGTTTTACATCTAGGTTTTTAACTTTTTTATGCTATTGTGAAAGGAAAATAAAAACTCAGGACCCCAGTTCACTATACCAAAAAAAAATTAAGTTGAATGCTGAGCCATGCAAGCAGCTACGTTTCCCTTTGTTCCTAAGCAGATAGCTACAGATAAAAGGTTCCAGGCTCAGCTGGGCGCGCTGGCTCACGCCTGTAATCCCAGCACTTTGAGAGGCCAAGGTGGGTTGATTACCTGAGGTCAGGGGTTCGAGACCAGCCTGGCGAACATGGTGAAATCCCATCTCGACTAAAAATACAAAAAAAAGTAGCCAGGCGTGGTGGTAGGCGCCTGTAATCCCAGCTACTTGGGAGGCTGAGGCAGGAGAATCGCTTGAACCCAGGAGGTGGAGGTTGCTGTGAGCCAAAATTGTGCCACTGCACTCCAGCCTGGGTGACAGAGTGTCTCAAAACACCACCATCACCACCAACAACAATGCCCAAATCTGACTGGGTGCATGGCACACGGCTGTGATCCCGGCACTTTGGGAGGCAGAGGTGGGCATATCTGAGTTCAGGGGTTTGAGACCAGCCTGGCCAATATGGTGAAACCCCATCTCTACTGAAAATACAAAAATTAGCCAGGACTGGTGGCTTGTTCCTGTAATCCCAGCTACTCGGGAGGCTAAGGTAGGAGAATCGCTTGAACCCAGGAGGCAGAGGATGCAGTGAGCCAAGATAGCACCACTGCTCTCCAGCCTGGGTGAAGGAGTGAGACTCTGTCTCAAAAAAAAAAAAAAAAAAGGTTCAATACCACCAGTCTATGTTCACCTTATCTTGAGTTCAATATCTCCACTCAATGTTCACCTAATCTTGTGTAAAGTGCTGATTTACTGATTTACTGAGCACAAGTATCAGAGGCGTGTGAACCAGAGCAACTCCATCTTGAATAGGGGCTGGGTAAAATGAGGATGAGACCTACTGGGCTGCATTCCCAAGAGGTCAAGTCATTCTTAGTCACAGGATGAGATAGGAGGTCGGCACAAGATACACGTCATAAAGACCTTGCTGATAAAACAGGTTGCAGTAAAGAAGCCAGCTAAAACCCACCAAAACCAAGATGGCAACGAGAGTGACCTCAGGTCTTCCTCACTACTACACTCTCACTGGCGCCATGACAGTTTACAAATGCTGTGGCAATGTCAGGAAGTTAACCTATGTGGTCTAAAAAGGGGAGGCATAAATAATCTATCCCTTGTTTCACATATAATAAAAAATAACCATAAAAATGGGCAACCAGCTGCCCTCCACGCGGCTCTGTCTATGGAGTAGCCATTCTTTTATTCCTTTACTTTCTTAATAAACTTGCTATGGACTTGCCCTGAATTCTTTCTTGCTGGAGATCCAAGAACCTTCTTTGGGGTCTGGATTGGGACCTCTTTCTGGTAATGCAAGAGGAATACGTAATTTACTCTTCCCCTACCTGCTCCTTTGTGCTTTCTTTCTCTCTCTCTCTCTCTCTATATATATATATGGCTGTTTGTAAGAAAGAGCGCCCAACTGAAATCAGCCAGAAGCCCCTCTCAGGTTTATTCTCTAGAATAAACCTGTCTTTAACTGTTGAGCCACTTTTCATGTTTCCTTCCTCTTTCTTTAACTCTTATAGTCATTATCTGTAGACACTCGAGAAACTGTTAGAAATAGGTGAATTGAGCTATATATATATAGAGAGAGAGAGAGAGAAGGAGAGAGAGAGAGAGAGAGAGACTGGGTCTTGCTTTGTCACCCAGGGTGGAGTACAGTGGGGCAATCATGGCTCACAGTAGCCTGGACCTCCTGGGCTCAATCGATCCTTGTGCTTCAGCCTGCTGAGTAGCAGGGACTGCAGGCATGCACCACCATATCTGGCCAATTTTTGTATTTTTTTGTAGAGATGGGGTTTCACGATGTTCCTCAGGCTGGTCTTGAACTCCTGGGTTCAAGCAATCTTCTCACCTCACTCTTCTTTTTTAAATTTTGAAGCCCTCAAAGTCACCTTTGGGGAAAGGCACAGACCATAGGCTGCTTCTGTGATTCCATTTTTTTTCCCCTCCTGGGCATTGTCCTTAACCTTGGCAAAATAAACTCTTAAGTTGATTGAGACCTGTTTCAGATGCTTTTTGATTCACACTACTACAAGCGATTTTACTTCAAAAAAGGTTTTTTTGTTTATGGCTGGTACGTAGAAATAACATTGATTTTTGCATATATGCCTTGATTCCAATTGATGCGGCTTTGATGACTGGAGGAACACCAGGGTTTTGGTTTCGTACTGATAGGATTAATGACACCGACACATGTGGAATGGTTTTTTGTTTGTTTTTAGCTTTTTATTTTTTTGAGACGGAGTTTCACTCTTGTTGCCCAGGCTGGAGTGCGATGGCACCATCTCAGCTCACTGCAACCTCCGCCTCCCAGTTTCAAGCAGTTCTCTTGGCTCAGCCTCCTGAGTAGCTGGGATTACAGACATATGCTGCCACACCTGGCTAATATGTGTATTTTTAGTACAGACGGGGTTTCACTATGTTGGTCAGGCTGGTGGAGTGGTTTTAAGGAGCAAAATGTTTAATAGGCAAGAAAGAAGGAAGAAGAAAACAGCTTCCCCTTACAGAGACAGAGCAGGGGGATTTGAATAAAGAGAAACCCCATGTGAGTCAGAAAAGTGGTTGCTTTTATTGGGATGCTGGAGGAGTCGGTGTTTGATCTGCATAAGGCCCAGGGGATTGGTTTGACCAGGTGTGTTATTTACCCAGCCAGTGAAAAACCTGGCCCTTTTACTTTAGCCCTTTAATATGCAAATGCAGATTGCCATGTTTTGAACACATGATGTTATCTGGAGGTGGCCATGACACTTGGGATACCTGGTGACAAGGAGATGATGGTGGGAATTGCCATATTGGGTGAACCCAGTTTTTAAAGGCCGACATTTGCATATTAAAGCTTGCTGGCCCCGCCCTTCGAGCTGCCTTTTTTGTTAGAAAAGAGATGGTTTGGGGGTTGTTTTTTATTACAGGAAAATTTTTACCGAGAACCTTTACCTTTATTATTTGTCTAAAAATTATTTTTAATAACTTCTGTATTACAATGACCTTGCTCAATTCACCTATTTCTTTATTTTATTTTATTTTTATTTATTTATTTATTTTTTTATTTTTTTTGAGACGGAGTCTGGCTGTGTTGCCCAGGCTGGAGTGCAGTGGCGCGATCTCGGCTCACTGCAAGCTCCACCTCCCGGGTTCACACCATTCTCCTGCCTCAGCCTCCTGAGTAGCTGGGACTACAGGCACCCACCACCGCGCCCGGCTAATTTTTTGTATTTTTAGTAGAGACGGGGTTTCACCGTGTTAGCCAGGATCGTCTCGATCTCCTGACCTTGTGATCCACCCGTCTCGGCCTCCCAAAGTGCTGGGATTACAGGACTGAGCCACCGTCCCCGGCCCAATTCACCTGTTTCTAACCGTTTCTTGCGTATCTACAGATAATGACTGTAAGAGTTAAAGAAAGAGGAAGGAAACATGAAAAGTGGCTCAACAGTCAAAGACAGGTTTATTCTCCAGAGGGGCTTCTGGCTGATTTCAGTCAGGGGCACTCTCTCTTACAAACAGTCATTTGTAGTTTTCTTTCTGTGAACAGTGAGTCACATCCCTGTGCATATTTCTACTGGATACTTGGTCTTTAATACTAATAGTATTTATTGGTTTTTTAGGGTTAGAGGGCTTATCACAAGCTTGGAATGTTTCTGTGTGGGGGAGAAGTTTATGGGGGGGTTGGAATGTCTCTGGTCCCAGGGGAGGTTATCTTGGGGCTAACGTCTCTCTGGCCGGAGGGGAGGTTATCTCGGGGCTGGCACGTCTCTGGTCAGGGAGGGCTTTAGAATGTTTCTGGTTGGAGATGTTATTTGTGGTTTATGGTCATGCTGACCTTAGCCATTAGGCTGATGCCCTTTGGATTTAGGCAGTTTTTGATCAAGGTGAACTTTAAAATGATGGTGCTTGTCCAAGATGGCAATGCTCCTGCTCTGTCAATGACAGTCTTATGTCCTCCTTTCCAACCTTTATGGCTTTTGTTTTTCTCACCTTATTACATTGGCTAAAACTTCCCCTGTAATACTGGAAGGAAATAATGAAATAATTCTTAGCTTGGTTTCAATCTCAAAAGGGAGGCTTTTTATGTTGTACCTTTAAGCATGACATTTACTGTAGGTTTTTGTAGCCACGATTTATCAGATTAAGGAAGTTTCCTTTCATTCCTAGTTGCTGAGAGTTTTTATTGTAACTGAATGTTGGCAAATTTTATCAAATGCTTTTCTGCATCTACTGAGATGGTGAGTGACTTTTCTTCTTTATTCTGTGAGTGTGGTGAATTGTGTTGCTTGATTTTCTTTTTTCTTTTCTTTGTTTGTTTTGTGACAGGGTCAGGCCCTGTCATCCAGGCTAGGGGGCAGTGGTGTGATCATGGCTCACTATAGCTTTCCACCTCCCAGGCTCAAGTGATCCCCCCACCTCAGCCTCCCGAGTAGCTGGGACTACAGGCGCATGCCACCATGCCCAGCTAATTTTTGCATTTTCTGATAGAGACAGGGTTTTACCATGTTGGCTCGGCTGGTCTCGAACTTCTGGGCTCAAGCGATCCACAGGCTTCAGCCTCCTAAAGTGCTGGAATTACAGGTGTGAGCCTTCATTTTCTAATGTTCAGCCAATCTTGCATTCCTGGAACAAACCTAAATTGGTGGTGACGCATATTTTTTCCTTTCAAACCCTGGGTTTTTTTTCCTTTCAAACCCTGGTTTCTTCATGTTTTAAGAGCTATGCATCTCTGTTCATGAATCAAATAGCCCTAGACTTTTCCTTCTTGACATTTTTTTGGCCAGGTTTTGCTTTCAAGGTTATGCTAGCTTCTTCAAAGACGTTGAGCAACCTTTCCTCTTTTCTGTTCTCTGGAAGTTTGTGTAAGACTGGTATTTTTTCTTTCATCAGGGTTTCAGAGAATTCACTGAGGAAGTTCTGGGCTTGGAGTCACTTCCTCTGGCCCTGTGGGATCTCACTGTTGTTTGAATTGGCAATGTTTATTTATGAGTAGGCTTGAGAACTTTTTGTCTGTTGAAACAGCCATTTGTAGTTTTCTTTCTGCAAACAATGAGTCACATCCCTGTTCATATTTCTACTGGATACTTGGTCTCTAATATTAAATATTTAAGTATTTAAATATTTCAAAAACCAGCCCCACATCATGTATTGAAACTGTTTTTCTCCAGGTTTTTCACTGGTCTTTTGTTGTTGTTGTTGTTGTTGTTGATAATAGAGATGAGATCTTACTGTGTTGCTCAGGCTGGTCTCAAACTCCTGGGCTCAAGTGATCCACCTACCTGAGGCACCCAAAGTGCTGAGATCACAGGTGGGAACCATTGTGTTCAGCTTTATGTAAAAAAAAAAAAATCTGAAAAGACCAGTGAAGGCTGGGCACAGTGGCTCACACCTGAGATCCCAGCACTTTGAAAGGCTTAGGTGGGTGGATTGCTTCAATCCAGGAGTTTGAGACCAGCCTGAGCAACATGGCAAAACCCCATCTCTATTTTTAAAATTATTTTTAAATCAAAAATTTTTGGCTGGGGGTGGTGGCTCACACCTGTAATCCCAACACTTTGTGGGGCTGAGGCAGGTGGATCACCTGAGGTCAGGAGTTCGAGACCAGCCTGACCAAGATGGTGAAACCCTGCCTCTACTAAAAATACAAAAATTAGCCGGATGTGGTGGTGGACGCCTGTAATCCCAACTACTTGGGAGGCTGAGGCAGGAGAATGGCTTGAACCCGGGAGGCGGAGATTCCAGTGAGCTGAGATTGTGCCACTGCACTCCAGCCTGAGCAACAGAGTGAGACTCCATCTCAAAAAAACTTTTAATATTTAAATAAAAATAAAAATTAAACTAAATTTAAATTTTTAATTTTTACATGTTCATATTTATTAGCTTTTTTCTTTTATGGCTTTTTGGTTTTATGACATGCCTAAAAAGGCCTGCCCCACTCTAAGAACATAAACAAAATTTGCCCATGTGTTCTTGTGATATTTATATGGTTTCATTTTGGTTTGTTTGTTTGTTTTGAGACAGAATCTTGCTCTGGAGTGCAGTGGCACAACCTCGACTCACTGCAACCTCCACCTCCCAGGTTCAAGTGATTCTCCCACCTCAGCCTCCCAAGCAGCTGGGATTACAGGCGCCCACCACCATGCCCAGCTAATTTTTACATTTGGAACGTTAGTACTTTAGTCTCCCCATCTATAAAACTGGTATAATCACAGCTCCCCTTCTGGAGAGAATTACATAAATTAACGCATGTAAAGGAATAGAATAGCACCCAGCCCAACTCATGCTGTTTCTGTTGTATTAAGATATATATTCGGGTTAAGGGAAGTTCTGTGAAAGGACCATATGTGCAAAGAGACCCCCACATGCTGAAGGAGCCAAGAAACCAAAGAAGGAGGCCGACAAATCAAGTTTGTTGGTGTGGCACAATTCATTACGGGAAACTTATAGACAGAAGCATGGTCTTGGGCAGCCACAAGACAAGTAATCGTGCACACGGCAAATCCCCAGACCCAGGACTTATATCTTGGGGAAAATATATGTACCCTGTTAGGAATGTGTAAGTGGCCACAGTTGTCACAGCCTGTGATTTCTGCAACAGCATCGAGGGTGATTTTGGAGGAAATGTACAGTGATTAGGTGTTTCTGCATAATGAGTAAAATACATCAACTAGACATTTTGGAGGCATTCCCAGACTCAGGGTTAGTTAGAAGTTATATGGTGAATTAGCATTTAAGATACAGTCACTTTTGTCCTCACAAAGGCGTGTCCATCCATTCCCATTTCATTCAGTGTTTTTTTTTTTAAATCTGTTTGTTTTTATCAAGAATGTGTGTTAATGGCTGGGTGCAGTGTCTCACGCCTGTAATCCCAGCACTTTGGGAGGCCGAGGCAGGTGGATCACCTGAGGTCAGAAGTTCGAGACCAGTCTGGCCAACATGGTGAAACTCCATCTCTACTAAAAATATAATAATTAGCTGGACATGATGGAAGGCACCTGTAATCCCAGCTACTTGGGAGGCTGAGGCAGGAGAGTTACTTGAACCCGGGAGGCGGAGGCTGCAGGGAGTCAAGATTGCACCATTGCACGCCAGCTTAGGGGACAAGAGCGAAACTCGATCTCAAAAAAAAAAAAAAACACACACACAACAACAAAAACAAATGTGTGTTAATGTGCTGGGCACGGTGGCTCACACCTATAATCCTAACGCTTTGAGAGGCCAAGGTGGGAGGATCATTTGAGCTCAGGATTGAGGATCAGCCTAGGCAACATGGTGAAACGCCATCTCTACAAAATATTAGCTGGGCATGGTGATGTGTGCCTGTAGTTTCAGCTACTCAAGAAGCTGAGGCAAAGGCTGGGCGTGGTGACTCATGCCTGTAATCCCAGCACTTTGGAAGGCCAGGGTGGGCGGATCACCTGAGGTCAGGAGTTCGAGACCAGCCTGACCAACATGGTAAAACCCTGTCTCTACTAAAAATACAAAATTAGCTGGGCATGGTGGCGCATGCCTGTAATCCCAGCTACTCGGGTGGCCGAGGTAGGAGAATCGCTTGAACCCGGGAGGTGGAGGTTGCGATGAGCCGAGATCGCACCACTGCACTCCAGCCTGGGCAACAAGAGCAGAACTCAGTCTCAAAAAAAGCAAAAACAAAACTGAAGGGGTGGGTTGCCCCTCCACACTTGTGGGTGTTTCTCGTAAGGTGGAACGAGAGACTTGGAAAAGAAAAAGACACAGAGACAAAGTATAGAGAAATAAGGGGACCCGGGGAACCAGCGTTCAGCATATGGAGGATCCCGCCAGCCTCTGAGTTCCCTTAGTATTTATTGATCATTCGTGGGTGTTTCTCCGAGAGGGGGATGTGTCAGGGTCACAAGACAATTGTGGGGAGAGGGTCAGCAGACAAACACGTGAACAAAGGTCTTTGCATCATAGACAAGGTAAAGGATTAAGTGCTGTGCTTTTAGATATGCATACACATAAACATCTCAATGCTTTACAAAGCGGTATTGCTGCCCGCATGTCCCACCTCCAGCCCTAAGGCGGTTTTTCCCTATCTCAGTAGATGGAACATACAATCGGGTTTTATACCGAGACATTCCATTGCCCAGGGACGGGCAGGAGACAGATGCCTTCCTCTTGTCTCAACTGCAAGAGGCATGCCTTCCTCTTTTACTAATCCTCCTCAGCACAGACCCTTTGCGGGTGTCGGGCTCGGGGACGGTCAGGTCTTTCCCTTCCCACGAGGCCATATTTCAGACTATCACATGGGGAGAAACCTTGGACAATACCTGGCTTTCCTAGGCAGAGGACCCTGCAGCCTTCCGCAGTTTTTGTGTCCCTGGGTACTTGAGATTAGGGAGTGGTGATGACTCTTAAGGAGCGTGCTGCCTTCAAGCATCTGTTTAACAAAGCACATCTTGCACCGCCCTTAATCCATTTAACACTGAGTTTGACACAGCACATGTTTCAGAGAGCACGGGGTTGGGGGTAAGGTCACAGAATCTCAAGGCAGAAGAATTTTTCTTAGTACATAACAAAATGGAGTCTCCCATGTCTACTTCTTTCTACACAGACACAGTGACAATCTGATCTCTCTTGCTTTTCCCCACACAAAACAAAACAAAAGCTGAGGCAGGAGGATCTCTTGAGTCTAGGAGGTCAAGGCTGCAGTGAGCTGTGATCGCACCACTCCACTCCAGCATGGGCAACAGAGTGAGACCTTGTCTTTAAAAAAAAAAAAAAAAAGAATGGGTGTTAAATATTGTCAAATACGTCTTCAGTCTCGATGGAGTGATTTTTTTCTCCTCTGGTGAAAGGTAAGAGCTAAGAGTCACGGTCAGGGACATACTGAGAAGATCTTCCTTGCAATATTAGCGTTGGCTCCACTAGGGTAGGTCAGTCATGTTGTTCTTTTTAATGTACTACTGGATTCTCTTTTTAAATTATATATTCTCCAATTTTGTTAGGATTTTGCTTTGCATCATAAACACAATTAGTCTGCGGTTTTCTTTGCCAGGTTTGGGGTCAGTGCTACGCTGGCTTCATAAAGCAGACGTGCAAATTTTCCTCCTTATTCTATGGTGTGGGAGCTTAATTGGCAGAAGAGATCTCAGGTCCTGACGACACGACACACTTAACCTGTGGAACTTTCCAGAAGAGTGTTTAAGGCAGGACAGTGTTCTGGCAATGTTCTCAATTCCTTTTTATGATCACTGATGTGTTCAGACCTTTGCCCGTTATTTTTGGTTTCATTTGTCACTTATATTTAAGGTTGCCAGAGTTAGAATATAAAAATATAGGATGCCGGCCGGGCACGGTGGCTCACACCTGTAATCCCAGCACTTTGGGAAGCTGAGGCCGGCAGATCATTTGAGGTTAGGAGTTCGAGACCAGCCTGGCCAACGTGGTGAAACCTTGTCTCTACTAAAAATACAAAAATTAGCCAGATGCAGTGGCGGGTGCTTGTAATCCCATTTACTCGGGAGGCTGAGGCACAAGAATCCCTTGAACCTGGGAGGCGGAGGTTGCAGTGAGCCAAGATTGCACCACTGCACTCCAGCCTGGGTGACAGAGTGAGACTCCATCTCAGAAAAATAAATAAATAAATAAATAAATAAATAAAAATATAGGATGCCCAATTAAATCTGAATGTCAGATAAATGACAATTTGTTTTTAGCCTAAGTATGTCCTAAGTATTGCAACTCAACTCCATTTATATTGTCCTAGAAAGGCTTTTATTATGTCCAAGTTTTCAAATTTATTAAAATAAAGATGAGTAATCTTTTAAGTTCCCCCATAGATGTGATTATTTCTTCATTCTCATTTCTTATTTTGTGTATTCATTTGTACCAATTCACTAGCTAATAGCCTATCTTTTTTTTTTTCAAAGACCTATTATTCTGATTTCAAATTTATCAGTTTCTGCTTCAGTTGTTCCTGAGTTCTTTCGCTTTCTTTATTTTTCCTTTACTGACTTTTTTATTCTTTTTTTTTTTTTTTTTTTTGTGATGAAGTCTCGCTCTGTCGCCCAGGTTGTAGTGAAGTGGCATGATCTCGGCTCGCCGAAACCTCTGCCTGCTGGGTTCAGGTGATTCTCCTGCCTCAGCCTCTTGAATAAATGGGATTACAGGTGCCCGCCACCATGCCTGGCTAATGTTTGTATTTTTAGTAGAGATGGGATTTCACCATGTTGGTCAGGCTGATCTCAAACTCCTGACGTCAAATGATTGGCCTGCCTCAGCCTCCCAAAGTGTTGGGATTACAAGTGTGAGCCACCATGCCCAGCCTACTTTACTAACTTCTTAAATAATATACTTTATTTATTTTTGTTGGTTTGTTTGTTCGTTTGTTTTTCAGACCGAGTCTCGTTCTGTCACCCAGGCTGGAGTGCAGTGGCACAATCTCGGCTCATTGCAACCTCCACCTCCCGGGTTCAAGCGATTCTCCTGCCTCAACCTCCCGAGTACCTGGGACTACAGGCACATGCCACCATGCCTGGCTAATTTTCTTTTTTAGTAGAGATGGGGTTTCACCATGCTGGCCAGGCTGGTCTTGAACTCCTGACCTCGTGATCCGCCTGCCTTGGCCTCCCAAAGTGCTGGGGTTACAGGCATGAGCCACAGCGCCTGGCCTGTTTGTTTTTGAGACAGAGTCTCGCTCTATCACCCAGGCTGGAGTGCAGTGGCACGATCTCAGCTCACTGCAACCTCTGCCTCCCAGGTTCAAGCAATTATCCTCCCTCAGCCTCCCAATCAGCTGCGATCACAGGTGCCCGCCACCACACCTGGCTAATTTTTTTGTATTTTTAGTAGAGACGGGGTTTCACCATGTTAGCCAGGCTGGTCTTGAACTTCTGACCTCAAGTAATCCACCTGCCTTGGCCTCCCAAAGTGCTGGGATTGCAGGCATGAGCCACCGCACCTGGCCTATTTATTTTGATTCTTATTTTTTATGTAATATTTAAGCAAATGAATTTTCCTCTGAGCCCTGCATTAGCTGTATCCTGAAGGGTCAGATCTGTATTGATTACAGTGTTAGTTGAAGATGTCGCCCTTTTGGTATTGATTTCCTCTGTGTAACAAGATGTTTCAAAAGCCAGCTGTAAGAGTCTCTGGCTGGGCTGGGAATGCACACTGGCTGGCACTGCTGGTGGTGCAGAATGGATGTAGGGGCAGGGCCTGGGCAAGTCTCCCAGGGTGGGATGAGCAGGGAGGGAGAGGAATGGGCTTCCTCCAGGGCCTCAGGAACCAAGGAAGTCTCTGCACTACCTCCAGGCAGGGTCAGATATGCATTTTCCAAAGCTTATTGCATTAGGAGTGGGGAGTAGACTGTGGTGGTGCCAGCAGCAAAAAGATGGAAAAGAGAAAAGGAGGTGGAGTCAGGGCTGAACCACACAGCTGGAGGGAAGAGGGGGGGTTCTACGAGTAGCACAGGAGGGAGGCGAGGCAGGCACCGCAGAGCTTCCAGCTGCCTCAGGGCCGACTTCCATTTGGCACTTTGAGTCCAAGGTGCCTGTGCACCTTGTCCAGATGCTCTGGAGGTGGTTGCTCGGGTATGTGGGTCTGAGACTCCAGACAGCTCGGCCAAAGCCGACATGGAGATCCATCAGTTCACAAGTAGTGAATGAGCCTTCTCAGGTGGGTGGCAGTCCCAGGGTGGCCAAGGGTCCAGGGAGTGCACCCTCACTCTGCAGGTGAGTCAGAATCAGGCACCACAGAGCCAGGGTTGCACCCCTGCTGGGGGGAACAGGAGCCCCTTTTCCTCTCCCCGACACACAGGGACAAAGTTATCATGCTCTTTGGGTGCCACTGGGAGGCACTGATGGGACAGACTGGCCAGGCCTTCCCAAGCAAGCTCCAGGCAGCCTCCCAGCACCCCGGCCCAGGCGCAGGTGTGGTCTGGGAGCACAGAGCCAGGTTCCCACCGTGGGGCACCTGAGGTTTGTGCCTAGCAGCCTTCTCCTCCTTTGGTTCCCTTTTCCTTTTTGGTCCACAGGGTTTGGGACAGGTGGCTGCTACCAACAGCTCTCAAGGTGGCCCCACAGACCTGAGCCAACCACTTCTCCTCAGCCCTCCCCTGCCCATGAAGACTGCTCAGAGGGGCCCCATTGAGAGCTGGATCTGGGACTTTGGTTAAACTGCAAGGGGAGAAGCTCTGTCACCCTGCAGGGCATGAAGTTCAGCTGAAGCCATTGAGATCATGGCCTGGGAGCCTATCTAGCAGGAGGCTACCACACAGAGGGCCCTGACGGTGTGAGTTCGGCCTCTGGATCCCACCACACTGAAGCACTCCAGAGACTCCCTTCTCTCTAAACCCACCAGTTCTGCTCCCTGGACCCCTGACCCAGCTGTGCTGCTTTCAAAGATCTGTCTTCCACTGCCTCCCAAAGCCAGATCGCAGGAGAAGCTGGTGGTCTCGCATCTGCCTGAATTCTGGCAGCGGCCCACGAGAGTCGGTGATGATGGCAGGTCTGCCCAAGTGGTGGGCCGGCTTGGCCCCCTCATCTCAAAGTGAGCCACGTTTTGCTCCCAGACCTTCCTCCTAGTCTGCCAGACCACCTCTTCCAGCCATGCAGTCAAGCCCAGATTAGGAATTAGCCCCATCCAGCCCCTCTCCCACATACAACCTCCAAATATATCCACATCCCAATCCCTAGAACCCAAGATTAGACCTTATATGGCAAAAGTGACTTTGAAGATGTGATTCAATTTTTTGAGATGGGGAGATTATCCTGGACCATCCAGGTGGACCCACTATGCCCCCAAAATTCACATGTTGAAAGCTAATCACCAATGTGATAGCGTTAGCAGGTGGGGCCTTTGGGATGTGGTTAGGTCATGAGGGTAGAGCCCTCATGAATGGGATTAGTGCCCTATAAAAGAGACCCCAGAAGCCAGGCATAGTGGGCTGCACCTACAGTCCCAGCTACTGAGGAGGCTGAGGCAGGAAGATCTCTTGGGTACAGGAGTGAGCTATGATCACGCCATTGTACTCCAGCCTTGGTGACAGAGTGAGACCCTGTCTCTAAAGTAATTAAATAAAAGAGACCCCAGAGAGCTAGCTAGCATCTTCCACTATGTCAGTTAGAAGGTGCCATGTATGAGGACATGGGCCCTCACAGGACATCAAATCTGCCAGTACCTTGATCTTGGACTTCCCAGCCTCCAGAGCTGTGAGCAATAAATTTCTGGAAAATGCTATAAGCCACCCACTTTCCAGTATTTTTGTTATGGCAGCCCAGGCAGACTAAAACAACCTCTGTGGCACATTTGGGGTGATGGAGGAACAGCCGATGTTGCCAGGAACCAGTGAGGCGCAGGAGTCCCAGATCCCTCTAGCGAGATCCCCAGAGAGCACCACGTACCCACCCTGCAGCTGGCAAAGCTATTTATGGAAGTTAGGGGCCTGTTGGTTTAGAGCGGCCATTCTCAACCAGGGGGATGTGGCACTGTCTTGAGACAGTTTTGGTTGTCATGAGTGGGTGTGTGCGGTGGGGAGTGCTACTGCATCACACAAGCTGAGGCACGGGATGCTGCTCAACATCCTATAGTGTGGGGACAGCCCCCCACAACAAAGAATCATTTCATTCGAAACATGGATGAGGACCAAGCGCAGTGACTCACACCTGTAATCCCAGCACTTTGGGAGGCCGAAGCAGGAAGATTGCTTGAAGCCAGGAGTTTGAGACCAGCCTGGGCAACATGGTGAAACCCCATCTTTACAAAAAAAGCAAAAAATCAGCCGGATGTGGTGACACACACCTGTACTCCCAGCTACTTGGGGGCCTGAGGTGGGAGGATTGCTTGAGCCCAGGAGGTCGAGGCTGCAGTGGGCTGAGACTGCACCACTTCACACCAGCCTGGGTGATAAAGTGAGACCCTGTCTCAAAAAAAAAAAAAATTAGCTGAGCACGGCAGCGTGCATGGTGGTTTGTGCCTGTAGTCCCAGCTACCTGAGAGGCTGAGTTGAGAAGATGGCTTAAGCCAGGGAGACGAAGGCTGCAGTGAGCCAAGATCATGCCACTGCATTCCAGCCTGGGTGACAGAGCCAGACCCTGTCTCAAAAAAAAATGACAGAACCGACTCTGTGGCAACAAGATACCAAATTATAAAGAGGACCCAAGGCCAAGCCAGGCAGGGGTTAATTCATGGACCCTGCACTTAAAGAATAAACTATGTTCTAACAGCAATGAGGCTTTCCTTTTCCTCCAGGAGCAACAAGCACCGGCCTGAAGCAACATTAATACACTTTGCAGCTCATCCAGCTCACGGATGCCGACTTATCGACCCCCTGTTTTTCCAGGCATAACTATAGCTCCGACTGGACAAGAGACCGATTTCAGTAACTTTCTCCTGATAAGAGACCATTGACCATGAACTGGCTGTGGCTGGTTTTCAGAAGTTGCTCACTTGCAGGCCTTCAGGCCCTGAAAAGATGTTTTGACAGATGGGGCCTAATTGTAATACATTTTATTTTATTTTATTTATTTTATTGAGATGGAGTCTCACTCTGTTGCCCAGGCTGGAGTCCAGTGGCACCATCTTGGCTCACTGCAACCTCCGCCTCCTGAGTTCAAGCAATTCTTCTGCCTTGGCCTCCCAAGTAGCTGGGATTACAGGTGCCCGCCACTGTGCCCGGCTAATTTTTATATTTTTAGTAGAGTTGGGGTTTCACCATGTTGGCCAGGCTGCTCTTGAACTCCTGACCTCATGTGATCCACCCGCCTCGGCTCCACAAAGTGCTAGGATTACAGGCGTGAGCCACCGTGCCTGACCTTGTAATACATTTTAATGTTAAGTCTCCACCGTCTTCATCCTACAGCAAACATGAGTCCTATGTTACATGCATGTTCGTTCAATACACATGTGTCAAGACTGCCTTCATGAATATTCATAGCTCTCCCTGTAACCTGTTGAATATGTATGTTTAGCCAACCCCTTCAGCATGCAGCTCCTGCCCCAACCTCTCCTCCTTAGAAGTGCCTATCTCCGGATCACGAGGTCAGGAGATCGAGACCATCCTGGCTAACACAGTGAAACCCTGTCTCTACTAAAAACACAAAAAAAATTAGCCGGGCGTGGTGGCGGGTGCCTGCAGTCCCAGCTACTCAGGAGGCTGAGGCAGGAGAATGGCGTGAACCTGGGAGGTGGAGCTTGCAGTGAGCCGAGATTGTGCCACTGCACTCCAGCCTGGGCAACAGAGTGAGACTCCATCTCGAAAAAAAAAAGAAGTGCCTGTCTCTGGTCTCTGCCAGAGGCTATGCTTTTGAAAGTGGCGGATGGCCACCCTGCAGTCTGTAACCCTTTATGAAAAATAAAGTTGCCACTGTGGCTCACACCTGTAATCCCAGCACTTTGGGAGGACAAGGCAGGCGGATCACTTAAAGTCAGGATTTCAAGATGAACCTGGCTACATGGTGAAACCCCATCTCCACAAAAAATACAAAATGAGCCGAGTGTGGTGGCACGCACCTGTAATCCCAGCTACTCAGGAGGCTGAGGCAGGAGAATCGCTTGAAGCTGGGAGGCAGAAGTTGCAGTGAGCTGAGATTTTGCCACTGCACTCCCGCCTGGGCAACAGAGTGAGACTTTGTTTCAAAGAAAAAAAAAAAAAAAAAAGAAACAAAGTTGGGGGATGGGGGAGAGCTTCAGGAAGAATAGCTAATGGATGCTGAGCTTAATACCTAGGTGATGGGTTGATCTCTGCAACAAACCACCAAGGCACATGTTTATCTATGTAACAAACCTGCACATCCTACCTATGGGCCCCTGAACTCAAAACACAAGTTGAAGGAAAAAAAAAAAAAGAAAGTCTTGTCGGGCATAGTGGCTCACACCTTAATCCCAGCACTTTGGAAGGCCGAGGAGGGAGGATGGCTTGAGACCAGGAGTTCAAGACCAGCCTGGGCAACATAGCGAGACCCTGTCTCTACAAAAAAATTTTAAAAATTGGCCAGGTGTGGTATTGCACACCCGTAGTCCCAGCTACTTGGGAGGCTGAGGCAGGAGGATGGCTTGAGCCCAGGAGGTTGAGGGTGCAGTGAGCCGTGATTGCACCACTGCACTCCAGCCTGAATGACAGAGCAAGACCCCGTCTCAAAGAAAAAAGAAAGAAAGAAAAAATGAAAGGAAAGAAGAAAGAAAAAAGTCTCTTTTCCAAATTTGTGAATTGTGTGATTTTTCAATTAACCAGCTCTCAGGTCTGGGGCCAGTCACGCTGCTGAGTCCTGGCCACCAGAGTGGTGAGGTGTTGGGGGGCAGAGGTGGTGCTTGTCTCTGTCCAGGGGTGGCCTGGCTGAGGTTCGGCTGGTCTGCGAGCATCAGTTTCCCCACCTCCATGGTGGTGGAATGTGGAGAACCATAGGAGCCTAGTGCATGCACCCCTCTGTGCACTGTCCGAGGGTCCCCTCCCCACTTAGAACCATGGAATCAGGCCACAGTCCGCCTCTTCTTTAATCTTGGACTGGAGGATATACAGATCGAGAGGGTGGGAGAGTGGCCCCAGGCAAGAGGCCTGCGGAGGGATAGAGGGGCCAGTTCAGGGCCACCAGGGGCTCTGGGAAAGGGGGTTAGGGATGAGGCTCAGCCTCTCATCTGCCCAGCTGGTCCCTGCCACCTCTTCCACTCTCAGCTGGACTCCCCTGCCAGGGGTCCAGATCCTGCCGGAGTAGTTGGTCCCCCAGCCATGTCCGGCCTGGACACAGGACTCATGGTGGGGCCAGACTTCAGCTCTGGGCAGAGCAGTGTCTTAGTAGCCTGCGGCCTCCCCACTCTTCCTCAGGTCCGAGACGGCGTACACACAGGCCCCCTCCTGGGACACAGCCTGGACCACGTTCAGGAAGAAGGGCCTCTGGGTCTGGTTCTGGCCACGGTCTTGGAGTCCCCTCTGCACCTCCTGGAGAGGAGAGAAAGCAGGTTCACAGGGGAGGGCAGCTCAGCCCATCTCCAGGAGGGAGGGGCCTCTGCAAGAAATGAGAAAAATGATCAAAAGGCAAGACGGAGAGGAAGAGGGCCTGAAGACACAGGAAGAGGGGAGGACCAGATGGGAGCATGGAAGAGATCCAAAGGCCCATAGAGGACAAGCTCAGCCTCCAGGGACTATGTACGAAGGACACCACCCAGGCCCGAAGACCTCCAAATGCAAGTTCATGTCTGTTCTGGATCCAAGGACACCAGGGCCTTGAGGTGCAAATCTGAGTTCAGGGGGCCTTCGATGGAGGATGTGGCTTCTCAAGATTTAGACACTGAGGCCAGACACAGTGGTTCACACCTGTAATGCCAGCAATTTGGGAGGCTGAGGAAGGAGGATCACTTGAGGCCAGGAGTTTGAGACCAGCCTGGGCAATGCAGCAAGATCCTGTTTCTAAAAAATAAAAAATAAGAAATAAAAAAAAGCCAGGCGTGGTGGCACATACCTACAGTCTTAGCCACTTGGGAGCCAAGGTGGCAGGATCACTTGAGGCCAGGAGTTTGAGAACAGCCACAAAGCAAGACACCGTCTCTAAAAGAAAATCAAAAATTGGGCTGGGCGTGGTGGCTCACACCTGTAATCCCAGCACTTTGGGAGGCCGAGGCAGGAGGATCTTTTGAGCTCAGGAGTTCAAGACCAGCCTGGGCAACGTAGCGAGATCACATCTTTATTAAAAAATAAAAGAAAAGAAAAAAGAAAAAATTAGTCGGGTGTGGTGGCCCTGTGCTTATAGTCCCAGCTACTCAGGAGGCTGAAGCAGGAGGATCCCTTGAGGCTAGGAGTTTGAGGCTGCAGTGAGCTTTGATCATGACACTGCACTCCAGCCTGGGCAAAAGAGCAAGACTGAAACCGCCTTTGCAAAATTATGACTGAGACAGGGAAAGAGATCTAACTTAATCGACTCCATCTTGCTTCTAACCTCCCAGTTGTCCTTGTTCATTCCTGGGTGTAGGCTGAACTAACTTTGAGAGAAACTTAGTTTATAGTTTAAAACAAAGACGGTAACAGCCCTTTCCCAAAGCAGACTTCCTTCTTGCTTGGGCACTAGACTGCCTTCGTAGGACTCACATTAGCCACAAGATTAGAAATTATGGTTTAGGAGTCATGCAGCTGAAGGCTAAAGATTCTGACCCTCCCTAAACTGCTCTTAAGATCAGTGCTTGAGAAATTTTGCAGACCCTGCACTTGATGGATCAGCTGGCACCATCCAGATCGATTAACTGGCTCATCTGATCTTGTGGCCCCCACCCAGGAACGGACTCAGCTCAAGAAGAAAGCTTCAACTCCCTATGATTCTATGATTTCCAGGGGTTTTTTGTGTGTGTCTGTTTCTGAGATGGAGTCCCGCTCTGTCACCCATGCTGGCGTGCAATGGCACGACCTTGGCTCACTGCAACTTCCCCTCCCAGGTTCAAGTGATTCTCTTGCCTCAGCCTCCCCAGTAGCTGGGATTACAGATGCCTGCCACTTTGCCCAGCTAATTTTTGTAATTTTAGTAGAGACAGGTTTTCGCCATGTTGGCCAGGCTGGTCTCCTGACCTCAGGTGAACCACCCACCTCAGCCTCCCAAAGTGCTGGGATTATAGGCGTGAGCCACCGCACCCAGCCAACTCCCTATGATTTCATCCCTGACCAACCAGCACTCCTGGCTCACTGGCTTCCCCCAACCCGCCAAGTTGTCCTTAAAAACACTGCTCCCTAGCCAGGTGCGGTGGTCATGCCTGTAATCCCAGCACTTTGGGAGGCCAAGGTGGGCAGATCACCTGAGGTCAGGAGTTTGACACCAGCCTGGCCAACATGGAGAAACGCTGTTTCTGCTAAAAATACAAAAATTAGCCAGGCTTGGTGGCACACACTTGTAATCCCAGCTACTTGGGAGGCTGAGACATGAGAATTGCTTGAACCCAGGAGGCAGAGGTTACAGATCACACCACTCTACTCCAGCCTCGGCGACAGAGCGAGACTCTGTCTCAAAAACAAAACAAAACAAAACAAAATAAAACAAACACGAAAAAACTCTGCTCCCCGAATGTTCAGGGAGACTGATTTGAGTACTAATAAAACTCCGATCTCCCACCCAGCAGGCTCTGCCTGAATTACTCTTTCTCTATTGCAATTCCCCTGTCTTGATGAATCCGCTCTGTCTAGGCAGCCGGCAAGGTGAACCCATTGGGTGGTTACAAGACCTTGTCTCAAAAAATTTTCAAAAACACCTATGACCTCAACACATGATATCAAGACCTTAGACACCCAGGAACTCACAACTTTAGGGCCCTATTGGTGCCTATTGGTGGAGAATTCAGCTAGGATAAGGACGTGAATACCCATGAATCCAAGGAAATTAGATCCCTAAGCTAAAGGCACCCACAGTCCCACAGTGTGAGACACTCAGGGCATGGGGGCCTACAGGCTGAGGTCCAAGACCCTGAGTTTGTGGACTTTGAGGAAGTCAGAGACCAAAGTAGCCCCTAGCCTTATGTTTGTTTCTAAGATGCCAAGTACCTTGCCCTGGGGCTATGGTCCTCACAAACTACCAGTCTGTAAAGGGGCAGAAGTCCTAGAGTACAGGGACCTGTGCTACTAGGGCCTCATGTTTCCAGATACCATTTAAGACTAATGACCTGAGAACTTGGCTGGGCGCAGTCACTCATGCCTGTAATCCCAGCAATTTGGAGGCCGAGGCAGGCAGATACCTGAGGTCAGGAGTTCCAGACCAGCCTGGCCAACATGGCAAAATCCCGTCTCTACTAATAATGCAAAAATTAGCTGGGCATGGTGGTGCGGGCCTGTAATCCCAGCTACTTGGAAGGCTGAGGCAGGAGAATTGCTTGAACCCAGGAGGTGGAGGTTGCAATAAGCTGAGATCGCGCCACTGCACTCCAGCCTGGGTGACAGAGTGAAACTTTGTCTCAACAACAACAAGCCAAAAAAACAAAACAAAACAAAACAAAAAAAACTAATGGCCCGAGAACCTCACCCTGCAGGGCCTGAGATTCCGGAGACATCTAGATGCATCGGGTGATGCCACATGGCCTGAGCTGCTGACAGGGCAAATGAGGTCTTTGGAGCCCTGCACGTTTGGCTATGAGTTCCCCGTGCCTGACCTACTAATTGCCCACTGTCCTTAGACTTGAAGGCCAAGATCCTTTACTGCTGAAGCCAAAGCTGGACCTTCAGTGCTCAGAGACTCCATTCCTCAGAGTCCACTGGCCAAACTCCAAGACTCTGAGGATCAAAGACTCTCCTCGCCCTAGTCCCTGGGCCTTAGCTGTGAAGGTCCTTGGAGGCTCAAAGTCTCCAACCCAGAGTTTAGGATTTACTCCATGGAAAGCCCTAGACCTGAATAGCTGACATTCCAACTCCCCAAGGGAGCTGAGAACCTTAGGTTCGTGGGTCACTGGATTCCATTAATCCCAGTCCCCAGACTGTCATCTACCAAATTCTCATCATTTCAGGTCCCCAGGGTGAAAGGTCCTGAGAATTGATGTTCACAAAGACAAAGTTCCTTCAGTCAAGAGTCAAGGGAGAGGCTGGGCGCGGTGGCTCACGCCTATAATCCCAGCACTTTGGGAGGCCAAGGCGGGCGGATCACAAGGTCAGGAGATCGAGACCATCCTGGCTAACATGGTGAAACCCTGTCTCTACTAAAAATACAAAAAATTAGCCGGGCGTGGTGGTGGGTGCCTGTAGTCCCAGCTACTTGGGAGGATGAGGCAGGAGAATGGCGTGAACTCGGGAGGCGGAGCTTGCAGTGAGCCAAGATCGTGCCACTGCACTCCAGCCTGGGTAACAGAGCGAGACGCCGTCTCAAAAAAAAGAAAAAAAAAAGAGTCAAGGGAGGGCCAGGCACAGTGGCTCATGCCTATAAGCCCAGCACTTTGGGAGGCCAAGGTGGACAGATCACTTGAGATTGGGAGCTCAAGACCAGCCTGGCCAACATGGGGAAACCCCATCTTTACTAAAAATACAAAAATTAGCCAGGTGTGGTGGCGCACATGTGTAGTCCCAGCTACTCAGAGGCTGAGGCAGGAGAATTGCTTGAACCTGGGAAGCGGAGGTTGTGGTGAGGCAAGATCATGCCACTGCACTCCAGCCTGAGTGACAGAGTGAGACTGTCTAAAAAAATAAAAATAAAAAAAGAGTCAAGGGAGGAGGGCTCCAAAGGATGTGCCCTGGATCTTGAAATCCTCCATATCTAAGATCCCTGGAACCCGAGAGCCCTGAGAGGGTCTTCCTGTCATGCGAAGGACCCTACATGCGGAGGGAGGCCTGCAAACTCCAAGAGTTTGAGCCTAACAGGCTGAGGTCCTTAGTCTCAAGGTCTGAAAACTAAGGCTCTTGGGACTACACTCTGTTCCTGGACTAAGGCCATGGTTCTCAGGTTCTAAGGACTTTGGAAGGTGGACTTGAGACCGAAGAAGTCTCATAACAGGAGAGGCAGCTTTGACGATCTGGAACCTCAGCTGCTATCAATCTTTTTTTTTTTTTGAGATGGAGTTTTGCTCTTGTCACCCAGGCTGGAGTGCAATGTCACGATCTTGGCTCACTGCAACCTCTACCTCCTGGGTTCAAGTGTTTCTCCTGCCTCAGCCTCCCGAGTAGCTGGGATTACAGGTGTGTGCCACCACGCCTGGCTAATTTTTGTATTTTTAGTTGAGGCAGGGTTTTACCATGTCGGCCAGGCTGGCCTGGAAGTCCTGACCTCAGGTGATCCACCCGCCTCGGCCTCCCAAAGTGCTGGGATTACAGGCATGAGCCACCGTGCCCGGCCACTATCAATCTTTTAAATAGGTCCTAACAAAGGGCATCCATCAACCCAAAGATGCTCCAAGGAAGCTGAGTCTCTGTCTAAGGATAGAGGGGGAGTCAGCCAGAAGAATTCAGCCCCTGGAGCTGCACCATGGGCTTCTGTGGGGAATCAAAAAAAATGTTTGTAGGCTGGGCATGGTGGCTCAAGCCTATAATCCCAGCATTTTGGGAGGCCAAGGCGGGAAGATTGCTTGAGCTCAGGAGTTCAAGACCAGCCTAGGCAACATGGTGAGAGACCCTGTTTCTACGAAAAACAAAAAAATAAAAACTATCCAGGTGTGGTGGCACACACCTGTAGTCCTAGCTCCTTGGGAGCCTGAGGAGGAAGGATCACTTGAGCCCAGGATGTCAAGGGTGTAGTGAGCTGTGATCGCAACACTGCACTACAGCCTGGGCAACAGAGTGAGATGCTGTCTCAAAAAAAAAAAAAATTATGTATATAGTAAAAATTACCACCAATGCCCTAGTGCCCCAGAAGAAAATCACTTTACAGACTGCCACAGGAAAAACAACCTCTTTCACAAATAAAGTTGCAAATATAAGTTACAAATCACACAAGGAAAAAGTCACCATGAGGGAGAATCTGAGAGGCCCCAGCCAGGAAAACTCACTTCTGAAAAATGGCATCAACCACAGACCAGAGACCAAGGTGCTGAGATCCTCAGCCTGGGAGCAGCGTAGACAACACCCTACTCTCTGTCTTAGAGGCCACAGAACTGGCCTGGAGGCCACTGACAGCCTCACCCATCAAGGTCCCCAAATCCTATGGCCCCCAAAGTTGAAGTGTACCTGGCCTAAGAATCTCAGTGACTGAGTTCCTCCCAGGTGGCTTTGAGCAGCACGGACTTGGGGAGTGGGCTCTGCCCTAGGCATCCAGCTCGGACCTCAGCCTCACCTGGCTGAAGTTGGGCTCGTACTCCACACAGCCCTTGCTGTTGACATGCAGGATGGGGGCTGCAATGGCCGCTCTCAGGTCAAAGCCAAGCCACAGCTTGCTCATGATGGCCTGGGGGAGAGATGAGGGTTGCAGGGAGAAAGGGGGCACCCTGCTACCCTACGTCAGCCCTCACATCCCCACTCCAGAGAGAGTCAGACAGTATGCCGCCCAGAGAGGAGACACTCGAGCCAGGAGCCCCAGACTCACCTGGGCCACAGCAGAGATGATGAGCTCCCCGCCAGCCCCGCCAATCACTAGCTTCGACCCCTGGGCTTTGTTGATCAAGATGGAGGGCACCATGGAGGATGGGGAACGCTCGCCTGGAACTGGGGGCCAGCACCTTCCGGGAGCTCCACCCACCCTGTCTCCACTCACTGCTGAGCAAACAGCGTCTTGGCGAGTGCAGTGACCCATCCAGGGGTTAGCATGCAGCCCCAGCCCAGCCCCCTCCCTCCTCTCCCCTGGTGGGGGGCCCTTGTGCACCCCGGGTGGGAAGCCTTGTTCTCACCAGGTGAGGGGGTGGTGCCGGAACCCCGGGGGCATCGCTCGCATAAGTCCAGGAGCTCGTTGTTGAGGATGATGCCTGTCCGTGGTGAATACACCATCGCTCCAAAGCTGCAGCCGTGGAGGCAGAAGAGCCTGGGCTAGGACCCGGGGCTCCCACCAGACACCACTTACCCTGCACGCTTTGCAGGACCCCCTCGTTTTACAGCTGCCCCGAAGCATGCTGAAGCCGCTATTCTCTCCCTGGCACCACCCAGGAGGGGTCCCCAAAGACCCACCTGTGCCCCCACATCAGGGCACCCTTCTGAGTGAGGCCTCCCATTCCCAGGTAAATCTTGGGTCGGGGCCACCCCAGCAGCAGCCTTTCCAGCCAGCGATGTGAGGGGTGGGAGCCTCTCTTGAAATAGAGGAGGAGAAAAAGGGCAAAAGCAAGGTGCTGCCCCGTGGGGACAAGTGAGGGGACATGGGGCTGGGGGAGTGCAGGTCTAGGAGAGGAGGAGTGAAGCCATCCGCCTTCCCCCAGGCCCTACGCACGGTGTGTTGATGGTGCTGGTGGCAGCCACGGCGCTGCCATCCTCCCCCAGCACAGACACATGGGATGTGCCTGTCCCGTGGCCCCAGGCCTCGGCCAAGCTGTAGTGGCTGAGCTGGTGGTCCCCCCGGCCATCGATCTGTTGGCGGATGAGCTGGGCCAGGGTCTCCCCCAGCAGGTCCCAGGAGGCATTCTGGGGTGGGTGGGCAGGTGGCAGGGTCAGTGAGGGGCCAGGCGGAATCCGCAGAACCAAGGGCAGGATGAGATCAGCCCCCATGGGGGCCACCTCCAGTCTGTCCTCTACCTTGTGGCCAGGCCTCCCTCAAGCCCAGCTAGGTCTAGACTCTGCTCACCCTCCAGGTCCTTTGAGATATGGTGCCACTCCTGCACCTGACCCCTGTACCTGCCACCCCGGGATCCCTTTCAGTCCTGCCCTGGCCTAGAACCACATACATATCCCTCCAACTTCCCCCTACCAGGCCTGACCCTCGTTTCATGCCAAGTCCTGAGCCAGGGAGGAGGACGGCCCACCAGCCCAGCAACCTCAGCAACCTCACCTGGAGCTTCGGGTGGCTTCGAGGGTCCCCCAGCCTCCACCTCTGCCCCCTGGCAAACTTGAGCGTCTCTACAAGGTGGTGGTACACGTTCACCCTCCCTTCAGGCCTGGCCATAGACTCTTTTGAGAAGTTGAACCCTGGAGAGAGGTTGGGGCACAGGTTGGTTGGGGTCACCCTATGTAATGGGTTGAATGTTGCCCCCACCCCCCACCACAGAAAGATCCACCCACATCCTAATTCCCAAAACCTGTGGATATTACCTTATACAGCACAAGAGTGACTAATACCTTAAGTGGAAAAGTAAGTTAATGATTTTTTTTTTTTTTTTTTTTTTTTTTTTTAGACAGAGTCTCACTCTATTGCCCAGGCTGGAGTGCAATGGCGCAGTCTCAGCTCACTGCAACCTCTGCCTCCTGGGTTCAAGTGATTCTTGGGCCTTAGTCTCCTGAGTAGCTGAGACCACATGTGTTCGCCACCACGCACAGCTAATTATTTTTGTATTTTTAGTAGACAGGATTTCGCCATGTTGTTCAGGCTGGTCTCGAACTCCTGGCCTCAAGTGATCTGCCTGCCTTGGCCTCCCAAAGTGCTAGGATTACAGGCGTAAGCCATCATGCCCCGCCTTTTTTGTGTTTTTTGGAGAGGGAGTCTTGTTCTGTCACCCAGGCTGGAGTGTGTGGCGCGATCTCAGCTTACTGCAATCTCCACCTCCTGGGTTGAAGTGATTCTCCCACCTCAGCCTCCCAAGTAGCTAGGACTTCAGGCGCAGGCCATCATGCCCGGCTAATTTTTGTATTTTTAGTAGAGATGGTGTTTTACTGTGTTGGCCAGGCTGGTCTCCAACTCCTGACCTCAAGTGATCCACCCTCCTTAGCCTCCAAAGTGCTGGGATTACATGCATGAGCCACCGCACCCGGCCTAAAGTACGTTAAAGATTTTGAGAGGAGGAGATGATCCTGGATTATCTAGATGTGCCCTGAATGTGACCACAGTGTCCTTGTAAGACAGACACACAGAGGAGAGGACACACAGCAGAGGAGAAACCAGTATGACCACGGAGACAGAGACTAGAGTGAGGCAGCCACAAGCCAATGAATGCTGGCAGCCACCGGAAGTGGGAAGAGGCTGTGAAAATTTTCAAAATAGAGCTGCAGCCAGCCACAGTGGCTCACACCTGTAGTCCCAGCACTTTGGGAGGCCGAGGCTGGTGGATCACCTGAGGTCAGGAGTTCAAGACCAGCCTGACCAACATGGTGAAACCCCATCTCTACAAAAATACAAAAATTATCCGGGCATGATGGTGGGTGCCTGTAATCCCAGCTACTAGGGAGGCTGAGGAGGGAGAATTGCTTGAACCCGGGAGGAGGAGGTTGCAGTGAGGCAGGATTGTGCCACTGCACTCCAGCCTAGTAAACAGAGCAAGACTCCGTCTCAAAAAAAAAAAAAAAACTCTGAAAAATAGAGCCAGGGAAAGGCCATGAAGACAGGACTCTCGTGCACAAGTGCCCCGTTCTCGGCTGGGTGCAGTGGCTCATGCCTGTAATCCCAAAACTTTGGGAGGCTGAGGTGAGAGGATTGCTTGAGTCCAGGAGGTTGAGGCTGCAGTGAGCCTTGACAGTGCCACTGCACTCCAGCCCAGGTGACAGAGCAAGACCCTGCCTCAAAAACACAACAGCTCACAACCTTACAAGAAGGCCATCACAATCTTACACAAAAAATACTTCTGCAAAGACATCTGCCCACGAGTGGCCTGTCCAGTGCCACCCTTATCACTTTTCCGTGCATCCTACTAGCCAAGGATGATCATTTCAAAACAGTTTTTTTTTTTTTTTTGAGACAGAGTCTCACTCTGTTGCCCAGGCTGGAGTGCAGTGGCGTGATCTCAGCTCACTGCAAGCTCTGTCTCCTGGGTTCACACCATTCTCCTGCCTCAGCCTCCCAAGCAACTGGGACTACAGGTGCCCACCACCACGCCTGGCTAATTTTTTGTATTTTTAGTAGAGACAGGGTTTCACTGTGTTAGGCAGGATGGTCTTGATCTCCTGACCTCGTGATCTGCCTGCCTTGGCCTCCCAAAGTGCTGGGATTACAGGCGTGAGCCACCATGCCAGGCCCGAAACAGTTATATACCAAAGCTAAGCTATGAGGACGCAAAGGAATAAAAATGATATAATGGGCCGGGCATGGTGGCTTATGCCTATAATCCCAACACTTTGGGAGGCCGAGGCAGATGGATCACCTGAGGTCAGGAGTTCGAGAGCAGTCTGGCCAACATGATGAAACCCTGTCTCTAATAATACAAAAATTAGCCGGGCATGGTGGCACACATGGGTAGTCCTAGCTACTCGGGAGGCTGAGGCAGGAGAATCGCTTGAACCGGGAGGCAGAGGTTGCAGTGAGCTGAGATCGTGCAATTGCACTCCACTCCAGCCTGGGTGACAAGAGCAAAACTCCATCTCCAAAAAAAAGAAGGAATGATATAATGGGGCCCAGCATGGTGGCTCACACCTGTAATCCCAGCAATTTGGGAGGCCAAGGCAGGCAGATCACCTGAGGTCAGGAGTTCAAGAGCAGCCTGGTCAACACGGTGAAACCCCATCTTTACTAATAATACAAAAAAAAAAAAAATTAGTTGTGGTGGCAGGCGCCTGTAATCCCAGCTACTTGGGAGGCTGAGGCAGGAAAATCGCTTGAACCCAGGAGGCAGAGTTTGTAGTGAACCGAGACGCACCATTGCACTCCAGCCTTGGCGACAGAACGAGACTCTGTCTCAGAGGAAAAGAAAAATGCTCTAATGGACTCTGGGAACTCAAGGGGAAGGGTGGGAGGGGAATGAGGGATAAAAGACTACACACTAGGTACAGTGTACACTGCTTGTGTGATGGGTGCATCAAGATCTCAGAAATCACCACTAAAGACCAGATGCGGTGGCTCATGCCAGTAATTCCAGCACTTTGGGAGGCTGAGGCAGGCAGATCACTTGAAGTCAGGAGTTTAAGACCAGCCTGGCCAACATGGTGAAACCCCATCTCTACTAAAAAAATAAAATTAAATAAATAAATAAATAAATTAATTAATTAATTAACCAGGCTTGGTAGCGTGCACCTGTAATCCCAGCTACTCAGGAGGCTGAGACTGGAGAATTGCTTGAACCTCAGAGGCAGAGGTTGCAGTGAGCTAAGATCATGCCACTGCTCTCCAGCCTGGGCCACAGAGTGAGATTCCATCTCAAAAAAAAAAAAAGAAAAAAAAAGAAATCACCACTAAATAACTTTTCCATGCAACCGAACACCACTTGTTCCCCAAAAACTAATGAAATAAAAATAAAATAGCCAGGCAGAGGTGGCTCACGCCTGGAATCCCAGCACTTTGGGAGGCTGAGGCAAGTGGATCAGTTAAGGTCAAGAGTTCAAGACCAGCCCGGCCAACATGGTGAAACCCCGTCTCTACTAAAAAGATAAAAATCATCTGGGCGCGGTGGCTCATGCCTGTAATCCCAGCACTTTGGGAGGCCGAGGTGGGCGGATCACCTGACATCAGAAGTTCAAGACCAGCCTGACCAATGTGGCAAAACCCCATCTCTACCAAAAATACAAAAATTAACTCGGTGTCGTGGCAAGCGCCTGTAATCCCAGCTACTTGGGAGGCTGAGGCAGGAGAATTGCTTGTACCTGGGAGGCAGAGGTTGCAGTGAGCTGAGATCGTGCCATTGCACTCTAGCCTGGGTGACAGATTGAGACTCTGTCTAAAAAGAAAAAAAAAAAAGGAAAAAAAGAAAAGATAAAAATCAGCGGCGTGTGGTGGCCCATGCCTGTAATCCCAGCTACTTGGGAGGCTGAGTCAGGAGAATTGCTTGAACCCAGGAAGCAGAGTTTGCAATGAACCGAGATTGTGCCACTGTGCTCTACCCTAGGCGACAGAGCAAGACACCGTCTCAATAATTAATAATAATAATAATAATAATGCAATGAAAAAAATAAAATGTACAATAAATTATCATTGATTGTAAACAAAAAAGTTATATAATCTTCCTCATTTTCTCTTTGAAAACTTTTGTCTTCCTTCACCTCCCTGAATACACACATAGTTTACCCTAGCATGGGTATTCCTACCGCGATGCCTACTCTGGAACAAACATCATTTTCTTTGAGAGCCTTGTTCTGTTTTTTATTTAGGTCAACAAGGCAAAGAACAGATTCTCCCCTGGAGCCCCCAACGGAATGCAGCCCTGTGGACACCTAGATATCGGGCTTCTGGCTTCCAGAACTGTGACAGGACACATTTCTGTTATTTTAAGCCACCAAGCTTGTGGTGATTTGTAATGGCAGACACAGGACACTAATATTAAGCCAGCGCAGGCAGCCCCAGGCCTCAGCACTGCCAGAACCCCCCTGCAGGCTGCCTTGGGCTAGGCTGGCTTCGCTCCCCCAGGTGCACGCCCCTGACAGGCAGCTCACCACCCACACAGCCCACCTGCTTCTGTGTCTGGGACTGGTCACCCAGTGGGAGGAGGACTCTGGACGAATGATATCACGCCCTTCAGCAAAGCCTCACGTATGTGTCGAGCTGGAGGCCAGCTCTAAAACCCACCATCCTGATTGGTTTCCACAGCTCTGTCTTCATATTGTGCATCTGTGAACCCGGTTTATGGAGGAGGAGGCTGAGCTGGGCCTTGGCTGGGCTTGGGCTTGGAGTCTGAGTTCCCGGGGGCCGGGGGTGCGGGGGAGGGGGTGGGCGCCAGGGCTCTGGGCAGGGCTTTACCTCTTAGCACGTTGAGGATAAAGCTGAGAATGGCACCCCCTGCAGGCGGCGGTGGTGAGTACAGGGTATAGTCCCCCAGGGGCACCTCCAGGGCGTCCACCACCTCGGGCTGGAACTTGGCCAGGTCCTGCAGCGTCAGCTGGCTCCCTGGGATGAGAAGGAGAGGGCTCCATGAACAGATGGGAAACTGAGGCAGGGAGGAATAGCCACTGCTGTCAGGTCACACAATGGGATTCCACTCATGCTTTTGCCTTGTGGACACAGGATGATGGTAGGTCTGTAGGCAGTGGCCTCAGGACTGGCCCCTTGGGGCCAGGCGTGGAGGGGTGGACAGAGACCAGAGGCAGGGAGGCTGGGGAAAGGAAAGGGAAGATGGGAGAGGGAGCTGGCTTATGAGAGCCTGTGAGAATGGTCAGCTCGGCTACCCAGACCTGCCGTGACCATCGGTAACGCCCCTCTGCTGGCCCTAACCCGCAGGCTCTGCTCTCTGAGGTCCTGGACCACAGGGGTCCTTGGGCCGGCAGAGCTAGGTGCATGGCCTCTCGGGGTCCCGGGCACCGCCTGCACTCCCTCAGGGCCTGGGAAGGAGCCTGCCCTCAACCCCCAGTGCCCAGAACTTGGCTCTTCCTCCAGCAGGGATGGGGTATGGAACCTCAGGGAGGCTGACCTTCCTTGGCAATGTCCTCCACCAGCATCTGGCCCAGCCTCCCCGTGTAGAAGACCTCCACGCCCTCTGTGGCCACGGTCTCCAGGGTGGTGGCCAGTGCAGGCCATGGGAGTGGGTCCTGAGGCCTCAGGGGTTCTGTCCCGTTGAAGAAGAGCTGGCTGGGGGGTGGGGGGAGCCTCAGGGTGGGGCCAGGTCCCAGAGGCAGCCACACTCTTCCGGGGCTCTCATGGGTGGAGTCCTCAGGACCCTACAGTGGGGGGCGCCCTGGCCCAGGGTCCCGAGGCACTGGGGTGGACACCGGGGAACTGATTCTCTAGGAGGTGGTGGGACTGACACCACTCACCCAGCTCATGGCCCTGGTCCAGGGAAGGCAAATTTCCCAGTGGGGCCTGGGTCCACCTAGGGCCTGTCATCTCACTCCTGGGAGGGCCTATCAGTGGGCTGGGTGGGGAGGGTGAGAGTGGCAGTTGAAGCCCTCCTGCCATGCCAGAGAGAGGGAGAAGGAGGCCGGGGCCCCAGGGCGGGTGGCAGAGCCCAAATCCACACCTTGGAGTCCTATCACTTGGGCAATAAACTCCCCGCAGCCTAACCGCAAGTTAGGCTCTGCCATGGGGAGCTGGAAGGGCCATGAAAAGTACTCTTTGTCCTGGCCAGCACCCCGAGGGTCAATCCTCCGGTGTAAGAGGGACTGAGGCAGAGCTGGGGTGTGGACTGGGCCCAGACAGGATATGGCCTTGAACCCAGGAACCCAGGGCCACCATGTGGGGCTCACCGCAGGGTTGACGCCTGCAAGGAAGGCCGCAGGAAGCTGTTGTGCAGGAAACGGCTGAGGACAGGGGCCACCACATGCCCCCCTCGGAGCAGCGCGATGGTGGGCTGGAACAGCTGCGCCCAGGGCAGGCGGCCATGGCGGCGGTGGGCCTCGGCATAGCCGCGGAGCTCCCCGGGCACCCCGATCCACTGGGCCCCTGCATGGCACATCCCAGCTCTCAACCCTGTGGCTTCCAGGCCTTCCCAGGTTTGCCATCACCCCTACATGTGGCCCCCCAGTTACAGCAGCCAGAGTGAGCTTTCTGGAGCCCACACCCGATCACGTCCCTCCCTGCTCAAATCACCTGTGGCTCCCCACAAAGTCCATGGCCAAGCCCAAGGGGCCCTGCACAAACTGGCCCCAGGAGCCCCACCCTGCCCCGCCAACCCATCTCCACTGAACCCTCCAGGCCTTTGTCCAGCCTGGTCCCTCTCCCTGGATCACCTCAGAGAGCCCGTTCCCAAGGGGGACCTTCTCAATCCCTGCAGGTTGGGGCTGGGGGTTCCCCACAGGCTCCGTGTCCCCCCGTGCCAGGGAGTCACAGCCTGTCCGTGAGGCGCTGCTCCTTTGCGGGGGTGTTCTGATTAGTCCTAATGGCCTGGGGGGTGGGAGTGGGGGACCTCCATGGGGCGTCACCTGTGCCCAGTGGCAGAGCCTGTGCACACTGGTCCAGCAGGCTCGGGGCGTGGCTGGCCGGCACCGTCTCCCGGGCATTGATGACCTCCACCTTCCCTGGAGTAGGGCAGGGCAGGTGAGCGGTCATGGACCCTGCAGACAGCCCCTGGCCTGCTCTAGGCCTCAGTTTCCATCTCTGCATTATGAGATGGACTCTGGGCTAACACAGGGACAGGAGTTGACACAAGGGCTTTGCATAGCTGAGGCAAATGGGGCAGGGCAGGGGGCCCAAGAACACCCAGAAACGGGCTTGAGTTGATGGGACTGGCTGGAGAAGGGGTTACGCAGTGGTGTGGACAAGCCCATCTTCCCCATGGCAGTTCATATGTGGGCCCACCTGTCGTCACATTGTAGATGGTGAAGATGACCCCTCCGCCCAGGCCCATGCTCTGAGGGTTGACGACGCTGGTGCAGACCAGAGCTGCGATGGTGGCATCCACGGGTGAGCCCTGCTGCTGGAGGATGGCTCTAGGGGACATGGCACAGAGTCGCTGTGGGGCTCCCCTCCCCCTGCCTCCCCACCAGGCTTGCTCAGCTGGCACTCATTGGAGAATGGTGACGGAGGCGGCACGTCGGCTGCCACCAAACCGCAGATTAGGTTGCAGAACACAGCCAGGCTTCCCCATCAAATCCAGCTGCTCACAGGTCCACAACACACTATGGTTGCAAAGTGTGATGCCATTTACACTGACCTTTGCCATATACAAGGTGCTTCTCAGTTTGCAAAGTACTTCTGTTGCCATTGTTCCCAGCAGCACCAGCTCATATGCTACAGGCAGAACCAGGCCTCGGCCACCTCTCAGTCCCTCACAGTGGCCTCAGGAGCCCACCCTGGGACTCCACTCCCCATCTCACTGGGGACACTCTGGCCACAACTACTTCAAGGCTGGCCTTTGGCAGGTGATCCCAGGATCCTTCCCTGCCAGCAGGGCATAGGGCTTGAGCTGATGGACCCCAAAACTTCTCTTGGGACTCTGAGCCTATGGAAATTCTCTGGCCTAGGCTGGGTGTGGTGGCTCATGGCTATAATCCCTGCACTTTGGGAGGCCGAGGCGGATAGATCACTTGAGGTCAGGAGTTCAAGACCAGCTTGGCCAACATGGTGAAACCCCGTCTCTACTAAAAATACAAAAATTAGCTGAATGTGATGGCGGGCACCTGTAATCCCAGCTACGCAGGAGGCTGAGGCAGGAGAATTGCTTGAACCCAGCAGGCAGAGGTTGCAGTGAGCTGAAATCATGCCACTGCACTCCAGCCTGGGAAACAAAGCAAGACTGCCTCAAAAAAGAAAAAAAAAGAAAAGAAAAGAAAGAAGGAAAATAAATGCTCTGGCCTACCCCTCCCCATCTGTCCATGGGCAGCAAGAGGTGGGCCCTTTAGCACTGAGGGCTGGTCAGCCTGGCCTACATTATGATGATCCCTGTCCCTGGGGCACAGGCCTGCACAGCTCACTGAGGGCAACCTCTTCCCTAACACCCAGGAATCCTTCCTCCCCAGCACCTCAAGAAGCCAGCTTTTTTTTTTTTTTTTTTGAGACGGAGTTTCAATCTTCTTGCCCAGGCTGGAGTGCAATGACACTATCTTGGCTCATTGCAACGTCGCCTCCCGGGTTCAAGCGATTCTCCTGCTTCAGCCTGCCGAGTAGCTGGGATTACAGGCATGCACCACCATGCCTGACTAATTTTGTATTTTTAGTAGAGACGAGGTTTCTCCATGTTGGTCAGGCTGGTCTCAAACTCCCGACATCAGATGATCTGCTCACCTCGTCCTCCCAAAGTGCTGGGATTACAGGCGTGAGCCACTGCGCCTGGCCAGAAGCCAGCATTTAAACCCCAGTTGCAGATGGGGAAACTAAGGCCCAAAGAGGGAATGGACCTGGGTCCCTGCACCCACCCCGTGGGACCTCTGGCCCTAGCACCCTCCTTTGGCTCAGGTGTCTGTCCTGACCTAGCATGTCCATCTGGACACAAACCCACCCCAGCTCCTGAGCCACATGTCCCTCTCTCGGCCCACACGTGGCACACATGGGCACCATAGGGACACATGTAATCTTGGAACAGGAAAGAGAGCACAAAGCCAGAAAATGAAATAAACAAGTCAGGCATAAACACTAATTTTTATAAGAATAAAACACCATAAACAAAGCCAAATGACAAACTGGGGGAAAAAACACTTTAAACTCCCATCCCAGACAAAGGCCTCACTTCCTAACTAAATGGAGTGCACCCTTGCTTCCCCAACCTGTCTGCTTCCAGCCTAGTCAGTTGTCTTGGCTTCCAGGGCAAAATGGGGTAAATGGTTACAGATGGGGAAACCAAAGCCCCAAGAGGGAATGGGCCAGGTCCCTGCACCCACCTCGCCCACCCTGCCAGGCTTTGGTTTTCCTCCCACCTCCCTGGTCTCCTGATGTTGGGGGCCCCAGGCTTGGTCCATGGTCCTTGTGCATCTGTATCTTCTCCCTGGGTGAGTCCATCCAGGCTCATGGCATGAGATGCAACCTGTGTGATGGTAACTCCCCGACTTTAACTCCGCCAGTCCTCTCCCTACACTCGAGACACTTATACCCAGCTATGCACAAGGTACCCACTCTGGGTGTCTAAGAAACATTTCAAACATACCATGACCTAAACTGTACTTTTGATTTTCCTTCCAACCGTCCCTGCGAAATGGCTCCTCTCCTAGTCCTCGTTGTCTTAGAAATTGACACAACCACTCCCCCTTTTGCTCAGCGCCTACACCCTGGAGCCATCCTGGATTGGTCACTTTCTTCCTTCCCCACATCCAACCCACCAGTGACTCTGGATGCAGGTTCTACCTCCATCTCCACCACACTGGTCCAAGCCACCAACCTCTCTCAGCTGGGTTATTGCAAGGGCCTCCTACCCAGGCCCCAGCGTTGGCCTTGCTCCCTTACATTTTAAAAAAATAATCTGTTAAGGCCGGGCGCGGTGGCTCATGCCTGTAATCCCAGCACTTTGGGAGGCCCAGGCAGGCAGATCATGAGGTCAGGAGATCGAGACCATCCTGGCTAACACGGTGAAACCCCATCTCTATTAAAAATACAAAAAATTAGCTGGGCATGGTAGCGGGTGCCTGTAGTCCCAGCTACTCAGGAGGCTGAGGCAGGAGAATGGCGTGAACCTGGGAGTCGGAGCTTGCAGTGAGCCGAGGTCGTACCACTGCACTCCAGCCTGGGCAACGGAGCGAGACTCCATCTCAAAAAAAAAAAAAAAATCTGTTAAACGTAAATCAGACTTCCTGGTAATGGGAGACTGTAATTCAGACCACACTTCCCTCAGAGAACTAGAAAAGCCCAGCAAATAGAAAACATGTGCTTAAAGGCATAGGAGGCAGAGAAGTACAGGGCTGGAGACAGGCAAGGCCAGCATTCCCCTCAAGGTGACGGCCAATCCTGAAGAGGAGGCTGAGAAATAGATCAGGGATTCTTTTTTTCTTTTCTCTCTCTTTTTTTTTTTTTTTTTGCTTTTTATTTTTCTGAGACACGGTCGCCATTACTTTTAATGGCAAAAACCGCAATTACTTTTGTACCAACCTAATATATTGCTCTGGCTGGTCTCAAATTCTTGGCCTGAAGCAATCCTCCTGCCTCAGTCTCCTGAGTAGCTGTGACTATAGGCGTGAGCCACCACACCTGGTCTAGAGCAGTGCTGTTGACCTACTCATGTGGCTGAGGGAGGGGATGCCATAATGCCCCACACGTGGGGTGCAGGTTTCTTACTCTAGGAGTCAACTAGAAATAGAGCAGCCCTCAGGAGCACTGGATCCAGCTTCAAATCATCTCAGTCACTCAAATGCATAAAGGAGATCCCAGAATTTCAGATCGCTAGGCCTCAAATTATTTTATATTTATTTATTTATTTGAGACAGCATCTCACTCTGTTGTCCAGGCTGGAGTGCAGTGCCTCGATCTCGGCTCACTGCAACCTCCACCTCCTGGGTTCAAGCGATTCTCCTGTCTCAGCCTCCCAAGTAGCTGGGATTACAGCCACCAGCCATCACGCAGAGCTAATTTTTGTATTTTCAGTAGAGACAGGGTTTCACTGTGTTGGCCAGGCTGGTCTTGTACTCCTGACCTCGTGATCTGCCCGCCTTGGCCTCCCAAAGTGCTGGGATTACAAGCGTGAGCCACCGCACCCGGCCTCTAACAATTTTTATACATACTCTCCAGTGCCAAATTAAAAACAACCAAGCAAACAAGGAAATAAGAGAGCAGGAACATAGCTCATGAGAAATCACAGACAACTTTTAAAAAGGTCCATAGGATCTCCAGGTTATGAAATTGGCAGACCATGTACTTTAAAATAAATACTTTGTATCTATATTCAAGGATATAAAGAAATAAGAATTTTATCAAAGAACTGGCATCTATTAAAAATGGAGGCTGGGAGTGGTGGCTCAAGCCTGTAATCCCATCACTTTGGAAGGCCAAGGTGGCTAGATCACCTGAGGTCAGGAGTTCAAGACCAGCCTGGCCAACGTGGTAAAACCTCATCTCTACCAAAAATACAAAAATTAGCCAGGTGTGGTTGTGGGCACCTGTAATCCCATCTACTTGGGAGGCTGAGGCACAAGAAACATTTGAACCCAGCAGGTGGAGGTTGCAGGAAGCCGAGATCTTGCCACCACACTCCAGCCTGGGGGACAGAGTGAGGCTCCATCTCAAAAAAAAAAAAAAAAAAAAAAAAGGCCAGGCGTGGTGACTCACGCCTGTAATCTCAGCACTTTGGGAGGCCAAGGCAGGCAAATTGCTTGAGGTCAGGAGTTTGAGACCAGTCTGGCGAATATGGTGAAACTCTGTCTCTACTACAAATACAAAAAAATTAGCAGGGCATGGTGTCATGCGCCTGTTGTAATCCCAGCTACTTGGGAGACTGAGGCAGGGGAACTGCTTGAACCAGGGAGGTGGAGGTTGCAGTGAGCAGATATCGCGCCATTGCACTCCAGCCTGGGCGACACAGTGAGACCCCATCTCAAAAAAAAAAAAATACAAAAATTAGCCAGGCATGGTGGCTCATGCCTGGAATCCCAGCTACTCAGGTGGCTGAGACAGGAGAATCACTTGAACCCGGGAGGCAGAAGTTGCAGTGAGCTGAGATCACGCCACTATACTCCAGCCTGGGCGACAGAGCAAGACACCGTCTCAAAAAAAAAACAAAAGTGAAAGTGGAATATATGTATATGTGTGTGTATATATATGGAATATATATATATATAATATATATATGGAATATATATATATATTTTTTATATATATATATATATATATTGCCCATGACACAGTCCTCAGGAGATCCTTGACCATGTGCCCAAAGATATTTTTTCCCAAAGATATTTTTATAAACAAAAATAAAGGGTGGCCAGGCGTGGTGGCTCACGCCTGTAATCCCAGCACTTTGGGAGGCCGAGGGGGGTGTATCAGGAGGTTAGGAGATCGAGACCATCCTGGCTAACACAGTGAAACCCGTCTCTACTAAAAAATACAAAAAATTAGCCGGGCGTGGTGGCGGGTGACTGTAGTCCCAGCTACTCGGGAGGCTGAAGCAGGAGAATGGCGTGAACCCAGGAGGCAGAGCTTGCAGTGAGCCGAGATTGCGCCACTGCACTCCAGCCTGGGCGACAGAGCGAGACTCTGTCCCAAAAAAAAAGGGTAACAGAAGAGGTAAACGTGTGGGTAAATCTAAATGAACGTTATTGGTATAAAATTATAGTAGTATAGAAAATGATATCTTGTGGGGCTTAAAATAAAAGGTACTGAAATATGTATGGGTACAGTTATATATCTGGGATTTGCACTGAAATAATGTGGGGTAGAGGGAAGCAGGAAAGAGTATACATGAAATTAGCTTGGCCATAAGTTGTTGTTGAAATTGAATGGATACTCGGGGCTTCATTACACAATTCTCTTTACTCTTACATAGCTCTACACTCTCAACATAAATAAGAATAAAAACACAAAAAACACACAGATACATCTATGCACACACATATATTTAAAATACACAAAAATATTAGCATATAAGTCACTGGGGGTAAATTTAGTTCCTGTTCGAAGGTTCTTCTACTGACTAGGAAGAGGATAGAAGTACTAACTCATAGGCTGGGCGTGGTGGCTCACGCCTGTAATCCCAACAGTTTAGGATGCCGAGGCAGGCAGATCTCTTAAGGTCAGGAGTTCAAGGCCAGCCTGGCCAACATGGTGAAACCCTGTCTCTACTAAAAAAGAATACATCCGGGAGGGAGGTGGGGGGGTCAGCCCCCCGCCCGGCCAGCCGCCCCATCCGGGAGGTGAGGGGTGCCTCTGCCCGGCCGCCCCTACTGGGAAGTGAGGAGCCCCTCTGCCTGGCCAGCCACCCCGTCCGGGAGGGAGGTGGTGGGGTCAGCCCCCCCGCCTGGCCAGCCGTCCCATCCGGGAGGTGAGGGGCGCCTCTGCCCGGCCGCCCCTACTGGGAAGTGAAGAGCCCCTCTGCCCGGCCAGCTGCCCCGTCCGGGAGGGAGGTGGGGGGGTCAGCCCCCTGCCCGGCCAGCCGTCCCGTCCGGGAGGTGAGGGGCGCCTCTGCCTGGCCGCCCCTACTGGGAAGTGAGGAGCTCCTCTGCCCAGCCACCACCCCGTCTGGGAGGTGTGCCCAACAGCCCATTGAGAACGGGCCAGGATGACAATGGCGGCTTTGTGGAATAGAAAGGCGGGAAAGTTGGGGAAAAGATTGAGAAATCGTATGGTTGCCGTGTCTGTGTAGAAAGAAGTAGACATGGGAGACTTTTCATTTTGTTCTGTACTAAGAAAAATTCTTCTGCCTTGGGATCCTGTTGATCTGTGACCTTACCCCCAACCCTGTGCTCTCTGAAACATGTGCCGTGTCCACTCAGGGTTAAATGGATTAAGGGCGGTGCAAGATGTGCTTTGTTAAACAGATGCTTGAAGGCAGCATGCTCCTTAAGAGTCATCACCACTCCCTAATCTCAAGTAACCAGGGACACAAACACTGCGGAAGGCCGCAGGGTCCTCTGCCTAGGAAAACCAGAGAACTTTGTTCACTTGTTTATCTGCTGACCTTCCCTCCACTATTGTCCCATGACCCTGCCAAATCCCCCTCTGTGAGAAACACCCAAGAATTATCAATAAAAAAAAATAATAAAAAAAAAAGAATACAAAAATTAGCCGGGCATAGTGGTACACACCTGTGGTCCCAGCTACTCAGGAGACTGAGACAGGAGAATTGCTTGAACCCAAGAGGCGGAGGTTGCAGTGAACCAAGATTGCTCCACTGCACTCCAGCCTGGGCAGCAGAGCAAGACTCCCTCTATCTCAAGAAAAAACAAATAAACAAAAAAAGTACTAGCTCATGTTAGACTTTGGTAAGTGAAGGATGCATGTTGTAAACTCTAAAATAATCTACTGTCATCTTTTAAAATAACTCCAAGACTGCACAGTTAGGAAACTAATAGAGTAAAAGGAAATTGAATAATAAAAATAATAAATGCAAAACAAGATGTGAAAGGAGATAAGAAGAAACAGAATAGGCATGGAAAACAAGTTGGTGATGGGTTTCAACCCAAATAAATCATCACCTACTTTTAAAAGGACAATCAATAAAAATTAAAGTAATTGGAAATAAAGTAAAACCCAACTAATGCCTTTTATGTAAGGATACAGAAAGGCGGAAAATAATGAAAAATATATCATGCATGCACTAACCAAGAAAGCTGTATAACTTTTTTTTTTTTTTGAGATAGAGCCTCACTCTGTCTCCCAGGCCGGAGTGCAGCGACGTGATCTTGGCTCACAGCAATCTCTCCCTTCTAGCATCATGCGATTCTCCCTGCTCAGCCTCCCAAGTAGCTGGGACTACAAGTGTGCCAACTTAGAATTATATTAGCCACACCCAGCTAATTTTTGTATTTTTTGTAGAGGCAGGGTCTCACCATGTTGCCCAGGCTGGTCTTGAACTCCTGGGCTTCAGCGACCCACTTACCTTGACCTCCCAAAGTGCCAATTACAGGCATGAGCCACCATGCCCAGCATAACTATTTTTAATGAAGTAGACTTTAAGAAGAAAAGTATTATTAGAGATAAGAGACACATCACAGAAAAGAAGAAATTACTAGGAGACGGGTGCAGTGGTTCATGCCTGTAATCCCAGCACTTTGGGAGGCCAAAGCGGGCAGATCACCTGAGGTCGGGAGTTTGAGACCAGCCTGACCCACATGGAGAAACCCTGTCTCTACCAAAAATACAAAATTAGCCAGGTGTGGTGGCGCATGCCTGTAATCCCAGCTACTCAGGAGGCTGAGGCAGGAGAATCGCTTGAACCCAGGAGGTGGAGGTTGCAGTGAGCCAAGATCGTGCTATTGTACTCCAGCCTGTGCAACAAGAACAAAACTCCATCTCAAAAAAAAAAAAAAAAAAAACGAGGTTACTAGCTAGTTTCAGTATTACTTAACATCCAGGAAACTGGATATAGAAGTTTTTTTAGAGAAACTAAACCAATAGGTTATACATAGAGATTTATTTAGGAATTGGCTCACATGATTGTGGGGACTAGCAAGTTTAAAATCTGTAGGGCAAGCCAGCAGGCTATAAATTCAGGTAAGAGTTGATCTCGAATTCTGGAACCTAACATCTGTAGAGCAGTCAGCAGGCCAGAAACTCAGGCAGGGTTTGTGTGTTACAGTCTTGAAGCAGAATTCCTGCTTCTCTGGGAAACCTCAGTTTTTGTTCTTAAGGCCTTCAACTGATTGGAGGTGGCCCACCCATATTATGGTGGGTAATCTGTTTTACTCAAAGTCAACTGACTGTCAGTGTTAATCACATCTATGAAATAACCTCCCAGCAAGATATTGACAAGTATTTGACCAAACAACGGGGCACCATAGCTTAGCCAAGTTGACACATAAATTAACCATCAGGAGCGAGTAGAATATCCAAAAAACAACATACTAGGGGTATTATATCTTATATAGCTATTATAATTATATAAAACATACAATTATAGAATGAAGATATTAAGATAACCATTAGAACAAAAATATAAACTTTTCTTTCTTTCTTTCTTTCTTTTTTTGAGACCAAGTCTTGCTCTGTCACCCAGGCTGGAGTGCAGTGGCGCAATCTTGGCTTACTGCAACCTTTGCCTCCTGGGTTCAAGTGATTCTCCTGTCTCAGCCTCCCAAGTAGCTGGGATTACAGGGACCCGCTACCATGCCCAGCTAATTTTTGTATTTTTAGTAGAGACATGGTTTCACCATGTTGCCCAGGCTGGTCTCCAACTCCTGACCTCAAGTGAGCCACCCCCCTCGGCCTCCCAAAGTGCTGGGATTACAGGTGTGAACCACCACACCCAGCCAAAAATCACCTTTTTTACAAGGATCAAAACAGTCATTATGCTGGAGATGACAGACCTCACTGTCACCATGCTCCTTTTGTATGTCTACTAGGCACGGTGCTGGGTCCACACTCACAGAAACCTTAGGAACTCGCACCCAGGGGCTCCAGCTGTAGCAGAATCCCAAGAATAAAACCTGGTGCTGAAAGAAAGAGTAGGAGATGGGGCCGGGCGCCATGACTCACTCCTGTAATCCCAGCACTTTGGGAGGCGGAGGTGGGCGAATCACGAGGTCTAGAGTTGGAGACCATCCTGGCTAACATGGTGAAACCCCATCTCTACTAAAAATACAAAAATTAGCTGGGCGTGGTGGCTGGCACCTGTAGTCCCAGCTACTCAGGAGGCTGAGGCAGGAGAATCATTTGAACTGAGGAGGCAGAGGTTGCAGTCAGCCGAGATCACGCCACTGCACTCCAGCCTGGTGACAGAGCGAAACAGCATCTCAAAAACAAAACAGAAAAAAGAGCAGGAGACTGGACCCTGGGAGGGCCTCCTGGTGAGAGGTGAGCACAGAGGGGAGAGATGATGGAGTCAGGAGCATGGGCTTCTGGTGGCCCCAGCAGACCCTGTGGCAGTGTGGCCAGGGGCCTCTGCAAGGAGGGATCTTGGCCAGGATGACGCTGCAGCAGGCCTCTTCCTGAGGCCCCCCAGCCAGTCCGGCCAGGGTCCCAGTGTCCAATGACCCCTGTTCCGCAGCAGCAGCTGGGGCCAGCCCCAGGCTCTCTTCCACTCCCAGCTTCTTAAGACAGGAAGTGGAGAGAGTTGTTTGACAAAACACTGGGGCAAACCACATCCTCTCTCTTCACCAAGGGAGAGTTCGAGGGGATGCCGGCAGAGGGCGCTTTAGAGTAGAGACCCCTACCCAACCAGTGACCGTCACGCACACAGCAGGGCACGCTATGGAGACCCCCAGACAGTCACTCAGGGAGACCCAGCAGGTCCAGACTCCACCCAGAAATTTGTGGCAGCAGGTCCCCACTCCCAAAGGCCACGTGCCCACGGGTGGTCTCTGGTGCCTGAGACCCCAGTCTCATTTGCATCTTTGCAACTTCGAGTTTAAATGGGTGTCGCATCCTGTATGTCCTCCTGAGCAGAGGAGGGGCACAGCCTGGGGTGGCAGCTGGCGTCAATCCCTCAAATCCCCTGAGAGCCACTGGGGAGACTAAGCAGTCCCCAGCCCCCACTTGTCCCTGAGCTGCCATTCTCAGCCCTGTGGGAGGAGACAGAAAGCCCTGAAGAGAAACCAAAGGACCAGGTCAGGAGGGGCGGGGGGTGGCATGAGCAATCAGGGCAGGGAAGGATGGACAGATGGGGGAATGGAGGGAAGAAGGAATGAATGAAAAGGTGAATGAATGAACAGAGAGAGAGAGCGGCCACTCCTCCCTTGCTTTAATTTACAAAGCACTGGGATCCTCCCAACAGCCTGCAAGACAGAACTTCTGGGAAGCAGACCAGGTGGCTGGCAGGGAGGGGAGGCTTGCCCTGGCTTTTGTGGGCCCAGTGGGAGGCAGGGAGCAGGAAGGGGCATCCTGTATGTGTCCTCTGCAGCGGCAGCAGCGGAGGCCTCCCTTGGGCTGGGCTTCCTGGAAGAGGGTCAGGAAACACCCGCTGTGGCCCCTCTCCACCACGCCCTCATCCAGGACACCAAGTATCAGTCACTCAGCTCACGAGACCCAGGCCCTGACTCAGGGAGAGAGGATGTGAGGGGTGGGGTACCGGGCTCCCCAGGACTGAGAGACCCAAGATGTGGCCCCGGGCTGGGTGTTGGGGCAGACTGGCTATGGCAGCATTGTGTGTACCCCAGCAGGCCAGTACCCACGCAGGGAGCCTCCAAACCCCTTCACCCATGACCCTGGGAGAAGACCCCAGCCTTGGAGAATTGGCCTCACTGAAGGGGCCTGCACCGGCCAGCAGGGTCAGGTTCCCACCTGGGATGTGCAAATGGGCCTCCTGAATCCTGGAGCCAGGCGTGGACTCACACACCACCATTGTCCCCAAGTCCCCATCTGCCCCACGGGTACACCCTGCTACCTGTTCTGTGCAAGGGCCCTGAGGCTGCCTCCTTGCGCCCAAGCCCTGCAGGTGCTGAAGCCCACACACACACGGCTCCTGCTTCCTGGGCCAGTGCATGTGCGTGCATGTGCACACACACACACTCACACACACTCACATACACATACCCACACACAATCATACACATTCACACACACCCACACTCCCCACACTCACACTCACACACACTCACACACACCCACACATGCATGCAATCACACATACCCACACACTCACACACGCATGCAATCACACCCACACACTCACACACACACCCACACATACATTCACTCACACACACACACACACGCCTTCTCCAGGAGGGGCTGGCTGCCAAGGGCCACCCAGCTTCCTCCCACATCTCACTCACCGTCCAATATCCGAGCAGACCTTGGAGTCGGCGGCAACAGCAGCATGGGCAAACGCCTGGGGGCCACAGGAGGCTTGGTGTTGAGAGAGGACCACAGCCAGCACAATGACAGCCAGCGCCAGCCCCAGACCCAGCAGGACTAGGCCGACCGTGGCCCCGTAGCCCCGGGCCATGGCTCTGCAGCCCAGAGGAGAGCGGCGGCTGGTGGGCAGACGGAGGGACGGATGGGTGGGCAGATGAATGGACAAGAAGATGCACAGAGTCACAGGTAATTGGACAGATGGACAAACAGGTGGGGGCTGAAGACAGACACGAAGATGGATCAACAGATAGGCCAGATAGCTAGACAAAGAGGACAGTAAGAGAAAGATGGTCAGATAGACAATGGGACAGAGATGGGCTTACAGATGGGCGGACAGACAGACAGCTCTGAACAGCGGGCTGCCAGATGGACAGATGGGTGAATGGACAGACGGCTGGCAGCTGTGGCGAGCTGCTGCCCTCACCAAGTGCACACTACGGAGTGGCCAAACTCACGCCTCAACTTCTAGTTTTCAGCTCCTGCTTGTTGCTGGCAGGAGGCCAGGCAGCAAAGCGTCTGAGGGGAGTTTTCCTTGCCTAGAGGAGTCAGCTGCTGTGTTAACTCCCTCACTGCTGGTAGGTCCAAAGGCCCCACCTACCGCCCGCCAGAGCCCAGGGTCACACTGTTGCAATGTGCAGGAGAACTTGGTGCCTGCTGCACTGCGGTTGCCAGATAGGGGCAGGGCTCCCTGGAACCTCCACACCATTCCCCGGGTTCCCAGCAGCTCTGGGAAAGCAGAGCTGGGGCCGCTCAACTCTCTCCCCTGGATCCGGCAAGGCTGCCCCCCTCCCAGAGTGGAGCCCTGCTCCCCAGCTCCCATCTCTATCCCCTAACCCTCTCTGCATGGCCCAGCCTAGTCAGCATCAAGGTGGAGCTAAACAGAGACAGAGGGAGGGGGACACAAGGTGGTGTCACTTAAAACTTGGGTTCAAGTCCTTATGCTTCTGCAGCCTGGCCTGGGTCCCACAACTCCCCAGGGTGGCCAAGGGCTTCCCAGTCTGCACAGAGGACAGGGGGACTTGACAGCATCAAATGCTGGTGACTACAAGACGCCCATGTGGGGAATGCAGACAGACCATGCCTCTAGCCTTTGGCATCCGGGACCATTTGTCCAGGACTTGCTGTCCTGGAAATGCAGCATGGACCTCCAGGGAGGCAGGCTGTGTGGAGGCCACGCCCTGCCTGCAGCTCTTTCCCACCCTAGCTGCGGGTCTGCTTCCCTGAATCCAAATCTGCTATTACTGTGCCGGCAGCGCAGCCTCTCTAGGGACACTGGCCTGGCTCTGTTCTCCCTAGGCCTCAGGGTGCCTAAATGGGAGGCAGCCAGGGGAGTGAGGACCCACTGAGGGGCTCCGTTGACCAGGCTCAGCAGGGGTGCAGGTGATGTGGGCTGGAATCCTTCCCACGTGGCTCCCACAGTCCTCCCCGCTTCCTCCCCAGCTGAACACTGCCTGCTCCAGATGTCTACACCTGGAAGCCGGGCCCCCCCATCTGGGCAGCAGAGAAACTGAGGCACAGAGACAGACTGTGTCCTTACAGGCCACACAGCCTGCCAGGCCCCTATGTCCAGCCAGAGCCCCTGGTCAGCCTGGACTGGAGTGATTGTTTAGAGGCAGGCTGTTCCCACGGCTGCCTCTCGCGGTGGGGGGCCTGTGGATGCCTCCTCCCGCCCCCACCCGACTCCCAAGCCTCAGTGACATTGCTCAACCAGGAGCTGAAGTGCATTCCTGGGCTTAGGCCAGCCCACCCACCCACCCGCTGCAGTCCTGGAAGCTCAGAGGCCTGGGCAGCAGGAACAGTGGAGACAGCAGCGTGGGGGACGTCCCCCCTCCTCTCCCCACCATCCTGGTCAGGCAGAGGCCAGGGTGCAGGGACCACCTGAGCAAAGGCCCAGGGAAAGGAATGGGTGTCATTCTGGTCCTGATCCGAGACACAGCCAGGAAGGTCCCTGAATGTCCTTCCTCAGGAAATGGTGGGGGAAGGGGCGATGAGAATGAAGGAGAGGATTTAAGTCCCTCACCCCCCGAGGTAGTCCTGGGCTGAGCCCCATGGGACCTGGAGAACCAGGGTGTACCCCACCAGTGTGTCGGGTCCAGGAAGCCTCGTGGCCAGCTCCCACTTCTCTTGCTGCTGTGCAACCCAGAGCAAGGCCTGCCCCTCCAGCCTCAGTCTTCTCCCCTGAAAATGAGGCCACGACCTGTCCTCTCAGGCCAAAATAAGGATTGAGGCTGGCTGCAGTGGCTCACCCCTGTAATCCTAGCACTTTGGGAGACTGAGATGGGGGCACTGCTTGAAGTCAGGAGTTTAAGTCCAGCCTGGTCAACATAGTGAGACCCCATCTCTATTTGTTTAAATAATTTTTTAAATTAAATAAATAAAATAAGGATTGAGGAGTGACTCGTACATCACTCAACTGGGAGCCCCAGAGACATAGCCCTCCAGGGCTCAGAACCGGTGGTACTCTACTCTGCAGGCACAAAACCCTGTTTGTCTGTGGGCCCTTTGGTATCACCAGGTTTTCGGGGCTCCTGAAGGATAGCCCCGACCTGGCCTCACCTGGGCCCTGGCCAGAGTGCCCCTGGTGATATCCAGGTGCTGGGCTGTGACCACCACCCCTCACCAGCCTACCTCCACCAGCCTTTCCCAGAATCCTGCCCCAGGTGTTGGAACTGTGCCTGGAGGAGGGAGCAGGCCCCGAGGGAGGCCTGGAGGGGCTGCCGATGGTGAAGGCTGCTGTGTCTAGTTGTTCCCTTCCAAACCCACTCCCTCTGGGCTGCGTCCCCGGCTGGTCCAAGCCCTGATCCCTGGGATCTGGGGACCTCTTCCAGTTTGCTGTTCCCTGAGAACCAGGCCTCCCTCTGGAGAGGATCACAAGCTTGGGTTTCACTCTGGGCTTAAACTTGGAAACCCCCCAGGGGCTTGGCTCTGACCGAGATGTTTTCCTCCAGCCTCTTGCCCAATCCCCACTCCTCAGACCTCAGCTTCACCTCCCATGTCCTCGGCAGGGTGAGCTGGACGCCTACGGGTCTGAGAAGGCACCCGGGTTCCCGGCATCAGCTGGCCACTCTCTGCCTAAGAAAGGGCCGGGGTTGCTGCACCCTCTGGTGGCTGGTCCTAGGTGGTGTTGCTGCCCAGCCCAGGGAAGGGAGGGCCTGGCCCCAAAGTCCGAGGGATCAGGGTGGGAAGGGGCAGGGCTTGGCATGGACCTTCCCCTGGCCCCCAGCCACGTGCCTGGCTTTCCCCATGCTGAAGATGCTGAGGCTAGTTCCAGCGACCGCAGCGTGAAGATCTCCGAATCCCGCCTCTCCAGTGCCTCATTTATTGTGCTGCTCTGCTGCTCACAGGGGAAGCCGGTCCCCCAGAGTCCCCTTCCTGGTCCTAGTGAGTATCTTGTCCCTGGATTGCTTGTCAGCCTTGTCCGCCTGGAGCACTCAGTAGCTGGCAGGCTCCCCGCCTTTCCTGGAGTCCGAGGCAGCTGCCCAGCCACCAGCCGTGCGGACGATGGCTTGCACCACAGCGATGAAGCTGGACGCGATCTGGGTGTGATGGTGCCGGGTCTCCAGGGCTGCAGTCACTGCCTAGGGGTGGGAGGAGAGGGGAAGCCTGAGCAAGGCTCCAGATGCCACCTGAACCACACCTGTGTGGTCACAGGCCTCAGCCCAGGTGGTGCCATTTCGGGCCAGGTCATCAGGAAGAGCAGGTTGGGGCCTGCTGGGTCTCACTGGAGCAGGGGGCTTGGCCCTCATGTCACAGGGGCTCCGGATGGCCCAGGCACTAGAGAGAGGACACCAACAATTGTCCACTCCGTGATGATCCAGGCCTCCAGCCCAGGATGCCCTGGGGCCCCACACCGTGACTCAGTTTCTCGAACCCCCGGCCCACCTGGTCAATGTTTCTCTCCACTGTCGTGACGTTGGGCAGAAGCTGGTTGTGCAGCCGGGGCTCCTCCACGGCCCGCTTCACGTCATAGCCGAACCAGAGGTTGTAGATGATGGCCTGGGGCATGGGAGTGTGATCAGCATGGCTTGGGGGCTGTGCAGGGTGGGCACGGCCAGGGAGAAAAGGTGTGACACATATCAGTGCAGTGGCTGTGGTGATCTGTGTGCCCCCAGCAGCTCCCACAACCATCCGGACCTGGCCGTCCTGGCCCACCATGATCGTCGGGCACATGGCCGAGAGCGGCTGCTTCCCTGTGGCCGATGGGAGAAGACAGGGATGCCCGTCAGCTGCCTGCCCAGGACACCCGCCCCTCTCCACCCCAGTACCCCACCCCCGGACCTCCACCCCATACCTGGCTGGATGAAATTGGCAGGTGAGGGGGGTACCCCAAACTCGTTGGTGATGCTGGGAGAGCTGAAGTCGTCCATTTCATCATTGAACAGGATCCCGCTGACCGGGGAGCGGACCTTGGAGCCAAAGCTACCGCCCAGCCAGGTCATACAGTGCCCGACCTTGCCTGGCCCAGCCTGGTCCCTATCCACCCACTGAGGCTCAAACATACTCACTGAGAGGCCCAGGATAAGCTACCAAGGTTGGGCCTCAGTTTCCCACCAGGAAAAGACGTGATGGAGCCACCTTACTGGATAAGTGGGCAGTCCCTGGGCCACCCGCCCCTGGCCCTTTCCCACCCAGGCGGCCCAGCAGCCCCTACTAGAGGTTCATGGTGCTGGTGGCGGACACAGCACTGCCGTCCTCTGTGACGACAGACAGGTGAGCAGTGCCCCCATCAACCGGCGTGTAGAACTCGGGCTTGTAGTAGGAGATCGGGTGAGTGGTGTCGTCAGAGATCTGGGCCCGGAGCTGGGCAGCGAAGAACTCGGAGGTCATGTTGCGGACCACCTGCCGAGACCCCAGAGCTGGCCTGAGGAGGTGGGGAGGGAGGGTGGGGAGGGGGCACAGGTCTCAGAAGGCCCCTGACTGTGGCTCTGACCACAACCCTCTGGCACCCACAACCTTCCGTGGCTCCCCAGGACCCAAGGGCAGGCCCAGGATCTTGCATGACCAATCTGACTCCCTGTCTCTGTCGCGTTCCAGCAACTCTGAATGTCTGTCTGCCTGGTCCTCAGCCTCCAGACCCTTGCTGCATTCAATCACTCATTCCTTCATGCAAAAAATATTTCTAGAGTTTGCACTGCATGCCTGGCACTGGGGAATCAACAGGGAACAGACACTTAGGTCCTGCCCTCATGCCAAGAAAAACAAACACACACACGGAAAGTGCTGAAACCACAAGCCAGGTAAGGGGAATCAAGAGGCATGAGGTATGGGCAGAGTGGTCAGGGAGGGCTTCTCAGAGGAGGCAACGTGTGAAAAGAGCCTGGAATGTTGCCTAAATGGTCAGTGCAAAGGCCCTGAGGCAGGTGGTATAGGCTGGTGAGCGATAGGCAGAGAATGAATGGAGTGGGGTGGGGAGAAGAGGATGAAGATGCAGGCTGGGGCCCATCCCACAGGACCTCCTAGGTCCCATAACAACTGGCTTTTGCTCTGTGCCATGCAGGCTTAGGGCAGAGAAATGAGCAGGCTGGGGAGTGTTTTCACAGGGTCCCTCTGGCAGCTATGACGGGGATAAGGATAAAGCCCAAAGGGGAGGCTGTGGGTATCAACCAGGCAAGAGATGATGGCCTGGGTGGGAGAAAGAGAAGAATCAAGGATGGCGCCGACTAGCGAGGTAAACCCTGCAGAAGGGGCAGGTTTGGGGATGGTCAGGAGCTTGATTTTGGATACTTCATCAGACCCGAAGAGCATGGGTGCATGTATAAAAAAAATAAATAAATAAGCATGGGTTCATGGGCAAGGGCGGGCTGAGAGATGAACATGGAGGTATTGACACTGAGTGGCTGCTGGATGCCATGAGCCTGGCCAAGGTCCCCAAGGCAGTGGCGAGGAGGAGATGAGGAGGTCAAGGAGGAGACAGAGAGGATGGACTCGAAGGCCGAAGAAAATGCCTCAAGAGAGTTTCAACACCGGGCGCAGTGGCTCACGCCTGTAATCCCAGCACTTTGGGAGGCCGAGGCCTGTAATCCCAGCATTTTGGGAGGGGGATCACGACGTCAGGAGATCGAGACCATCCTGGCTAACACAGTGAAACCCCATCTCTACTAAAAATACAAAAAATTAGCCGGGTGTGTCGGCGGGCGCCTGTAGTCCCAACTACTCCAGAGGCTGAGGCAGGAGAATGGCGTGAACCCGGTAGGCGGAGCTTGCGGTGAGCCGAGATCAGGCCACTGGAATCCAGCCTGGGCGATAGAGGGAGACTCCATCTCAAAAAAAAAAAAAAAAAAAAAAAAAGAGTCTGGCTCTGTTGCCCAGGCTGGAGTGCAGTGGCGCGATCTCGGGGCATCACAATCCCTTCCCCGCCCGCCCCCGGGTTCAAGTGATTCTCCTGTCTCAGCCGCCGGAGTAGCTGGGACTACAGGCGCGTGCCACCATGTCTGACTAAATTTGTATTTTTACTAGAGACGGGGTTTCACTATGTTGGCCAGGCTGGTCTCCAACTCCTGATCTCGTGATCCGTCTGCCCCGACCTCCCAAAATGCTGGGATGCGTGAGCCTCCACGCCTGGCCACTATTTTTTCTTTCTTTCGTGTGTGTGTGTGTGTGTGTGTGTGTGTGTGTGTGTGTGTGTGTGGCGAAGTTTCGCTCTTGTTGCCCAGGTTGGAGTGCAATGGTGTGATCTCAGCTCACTGCAATCCCCGCCTCAGCAGGAGAGCAGGAATCTTCAGTGATCCACTGGCGGATCTGCAGCCATTGTGCGCGCCAGGTCTTCCCAAGTCTTTTGTGGGCGCGCCTCTCCTTCCAGTACCTATCCTGCGGGCGTCCCCCAGCCTCCCGCCATTGCCAGCAGGTGCTGAGATCGCGCCATTGCACTCCAGCCTGGGGGACAAGAGCGAAACTCCATGTCAAAAAAAAAAAAAGGATGAAAATTTTGGAAAAATATGGAAGAAATCAAATGGATTTCTAGCTCAACTAAATCGTAATTATTCAGTGTCTAGTTTTTGCAAGAAACCACATATTTCATGTCCACAATCAGGGCCACAGTCGCAGCTCTGAAGTGTGGGTCTTTCCTAAGCAAATTGAAGAACACAGGCATAAAAGTACATTATATCAATAGACCTTTCTCTCTCTCTCTCTCTCTTTTTTTTGAGATGGAGGTTCGCACTGTCACCCAGGCTGGAGTGCAGTGGTGAGATCTCGGGTCACTGCAAGCTACGCCTCCCGAGTTCACGCCATTCTCCTGCCTCAGCCTCCGGAGTAACTGGGACTACAGGCGCCCGCCACCATGCCCGGCTAATTTTTTGTAGTTTTAGTAGAGACGGGGTTTCACTATGTTGGCCAGGCTGGTCTCCAACTCCTGACATCGTGATCCGCCCGCCTCCGCCTCCCAAAGTGCCACCGCGCCCGGCCTTTTTTTTTAAGACAGTCTCCGCCCGGCACAGTGGCTGACGCCTTTAATCCCAGCACTTTCGTAGGCCGAGGCGGGCTGATCACGAGATCAGGAGATCGAGACCATCCTGGCTAACACGGTGAAACCCCGTCTCTACTAAAAATACAAAAAATTTGCCGGGTGTGGTGGCGGGCGCCTGTAGTCCGAGCTACTCCAGAGGCTGAGGCAGGAGAATAGCGTGAACCCGGTAGGCGGAGCTTGCGGTGAGCCGAGATCGGGCCACTGGAATCCAGCCTGGGCGACAGAGGGAGACTGCGTCTCAAAAAAAAAAAAAAAAAAAAAAAAAAAAAAAAAAAAAAAAAAAAGAGTCTGGCTCTGTTGCCCAGGCTGGAGTGCAGTGGCGCGATCTCGGGGCATCACAATCCCTTCCCCGCCCGCCCCCGGGTTCAAGTGATTCTCCTGTCTCAGCCGCCGGAGTAGCTGGGACTACAGGCGCGTGCCACCATGTCTGACTAAATTTGTATTTTTACTAGAGACGGGGTTTCACTATGTTGGCCAGGCTGGTCTCCAACTCCTGATCTCGTGATCCGTCTGCCCCGACCTCCCAAAGTGCTAGGATTATAGGCATAAGCCGCCACGCCCGGCCTCTTTTTTTTCTTTTTCTTTTTTTTATCTGGAGACTGAGTTTTGCACTTGTTGCCCAGGCTGGAGTGCAATGGTGCGATCTCAGCTCACTGCAATCTCCACCTCAGCAGGAGAGCAGGAATCTTCAGTGATCCACGGGCAGATCTGCCGCCATTGTGGGCGCCTGTTCCTCCCGCGACCTTTGTGCCCGCCTCTCTCCTTCCAGTACCTATTGCATGACCCCCCACGTCCGCCTCCCGCCATTGCCAGCAAGTGCCTTGCGCGGGTACCTGGCTGCGCTTATTAATCCGTTAAGCTCGCTCTGTCACGGGCGCCATGATGTGCTCACGCGCCCGCTCCCTCAGATTTAAAAGGCGCGTTGCCCGGCAACAGAAGAAACTGCTGGCTTAGCCGTTGGCCGAGTTGGCGGCTGGACGAGGACGCTCAGAGCCCAGCTCTCGAGAGTTCAAGCAACCGACGGTTCCCCACTGCTCCCAGGAGCGGTTACCTGGGCACTCTGTGCCCCTCCTTCCTGTTCGGGCCCAGGCCGAGGACCTGCCAGTAGGGCTCAGTTGCCTGGAGCCCGTTCAGCCCATCCCCCAGTTCACTTTGCTTGTGGGATCTCCCCGTTGCTCCTGCCCGTGGACTGAGTGGCAGGCCATCCTACAAGCACCCGGACACTTGACATCAGTGGTGTCAAGACAACTCTAAGAAGGTTTTCCGTGATCCTGCAAGCCCTGCGTTCCTTCCTGGGATCCTGCCTTCAATTTGATTGCACAGGTACCACAGCAAGCCAGTGCTGTGTGCTCTGAGTTCCAGGGCGTCCTCCAGCTCAGCCACTGCACTGAGAACATGGACTCTCTGTGGGGCCCAGGAGCCGGGAGTCACCCCTTTGGGGTCCACAACACCCGGCTGTCCCCAGACTTGTGTCCAGGGAAGATAGTGTTGAGGGCCCTCAAGGAGAGCGGGGCAGGGATACCTGAGCAGGACAAGGACCCTAGAGTCCAAGAGAATCCTGGTGATCAGAGAAGGGTCCCCGAGGTCACCGGGGATGCACGGTCTGCATTTCGGCCCCTGCGGGACAATGGAGGCCTCTCTCCCTTTGTGCCCAGGCCCGGGCCTCTGCAGACAGACCTCCATGCCCAGAGGTCAGAAATCAGATATAAGCAGACATCCCAGACCTCCTGGACGAGCTCCTGCACCAACCGAAATGCCATCTCCAGCTCCTACAGCTCCACGGGAGGCTTGCCGGGGCTAAAGCGGAGGAGGGGGCCAGCCTCATCCCACTGCCAGCTGACCCTCAGTTCCTCAAAGACAGTGAGTGAGGACAGGCCTCAGGCTGTCTCTTCAGGTCACACCCAGTGTGAAAAGGCAGCAGATGTAGCACCAGGGCAGACACTCACCCTCAGGAATGACTCCTCCAGATCCGAGGCCTCTAGGCCCAGTACACACAAGTTTCCCCTGCTGCCACGCAGGCGAGGGGAGCCTTTGATGCTGCCACCTCCCTTAGAGCTGGGGTACCGGGTCACTGTTGAAGACCTGGACCGGGAGAAGGAGGCGGCCTTCCAGCGCATCAACAGTGCACTGCAGGTTGAGGACAAGGCCATCTCGGACTGCAGACCCTCACGGCCTTCCCACACTTTGTCCTCACTTGCAACAGGGGCTTCTGGTCTGCCTGCCGTTTCTAAAGCACCCAGTATGGATGCACAGCAGGAGACACACAAGTCCCAAGACTGCCTGGGCCTAGTGGCCCCCCTGCATCTGCTGCACAGGCCTGTAGTCCCAGCTACTTGGGAGGCTGAGGCAGGAGAACAGCATAAACCCGGGAGGCAGAGCTTGCAGTGAGCTGAGATCACGCCACTGCACTCCAGCCTGGGTGACAGAGCAAGACTCCATCTCAAAAAAAAAGAAAAAGAAAAAAAGTTCTTGTGACATTTGTGTATGAAATCAGCCTTCACTACATGGATAGGACAAGCACGCTTCCACGGCACGACTCTGCCATCTTACTACATTTTTTTTATTTTGTAATTTTTTTATTCCTTTTGAGACAGTCTCACTCTGTCACCCAGGCTGAAGTGCAGCCGAGATCTCGGCTCACTGCAACCTCCACCTCTTGGGTTCAAGCAATTCTCCTGTCTCAGCCTCCCAAGTAGCTGGGACTACAGGCACACGTCAAAACGCCTGGCTAATTTTTGTATTTTTAGTAGAGATGGAGTTTTGCCATATTGGTCAGGCTGGTCTCGAACTCCTGACCTCAGGTGATCGACCTGTCTTAGCCTCCCGAACTGCTAGGATTACAGGTGTATGTTTATTTATTTAAGATGGAATCTTGCTCTGTATTTATTAATTTATTTATTTGAGATGGAGTCTTGCTCCATCGCCCAGGCTAGAGTGCAGTGGTGCAATCTCGGCTCCCTGCAACCTCTGACTTCCAGTTTCAAGTGATTCTCCCGCCTCAGTGTCCCAAGTAGCTGGGATTACAGGTGCCTGCCACCACAGCTGGCTAATTTTTGTATTTTTAGTAGAGACAGTGTTTCACCATCTTGGCCAGGCTGGTCTCGGGCTCCTGACCTCATGAACCACCTGCCTCAGCCTCCCAAAGTGTTGGGATTACAGGCCTAAGGCACCATGCTCGGCCATATTTATTTATTTAATTATTTGGAGACAAAGTCTTGCTCTGTCACCCAGGCTGGAGTGCAGTGGCGCCATCTCAGCTCACTGCAGCCTCCGCCTCCGAGGTTTAAGCGATTCTCATGCCTCAGCCTCCTGAGTAACTGGGACTACAGGTACTCACCACCATGCAGGGATATTTTTTTCTATTTTTTTTTAGAGACACGGTTTCACCATGTTGGCCAGGCTGGTCTCGAACTCCTGACCTTAGGTGATGTGACAGCCTCGTCCTCTCAAAGTACTGGGATTACAGGCATGACCCACTGTGCCCGGCCTCTCACTACATTTAAGTGACGCCATGGCTCATGCCTGTAATCCTGGCACTTTGGGAGGCCAAGGCAGGTGGATCACTTGAGGTCGGGAGTTTGACACGAGCCTGGCCAACATGGGGAAACCCCGTCTCTAGTAAAAATGCACAAATTAGTCAGGCGTGGTGGTACAAGCCTGTAGGCCCAGCTACTTGGAAGGCTGAGGCAGGAGAATCACTTTAACCGGGAGGCAGAGGTTGCAGTGAGCCAATATCATGCCACTGCACTCCAGCTTGGGTGACAGAGTGAGACACCGTCTCAAAAAAAAAAAAAAAAGAAAATAGAAAAACATATGATGCCGGGGCATCTCGGCCTCAATACCTGCATGAGCACAGTCATGTCCAGGCCAGGGCTGCTGGTCGAGGTCCGGCCCCATCTCTTTCAGCAGAAAGGGAGTAAGCTTGCAGGGAGGCTGGGGGACAAGATCCCAGGATCTCAGCCTCTGCTCATGGATCAGCTCTGAGACCCCGAGTGAGCTGGGGATGCTCTGTGCACATTGGTTTCCCCAGCTGTCAAGTAAAGGGATTGGATGAGGAAGTCTTGTCAAGGTGGAATGATCTCAGATTTGGGGCAGCAGTGAATGATCCCGCTCCCTGGGCCATGCCAGTGGCCCGGCCTCGGCTCAACACAGCCCCAACACTCTGGAATGGGGATGAGGGGGCAGTCAGCTCTTGCTCCTAGTAAGAGAGATGCAATAGGGCTCTGTGGCTGAGCTGGGTGCCTTGCCTCACACCTGTAATCCCAACCTTTGAGAGGCCGAGGCGGGAGGATTGCTTGAGGCCGGGAATTTTGAGAATAGCCTGGACAACATAGCCAGACCCCATGTCTACAAAATAATAATAAAACACACAGCTATAGTCCAAGCTACTTGGCAGGCTGAGGCAGGAAGGTCCCTTGAGTCCGGGAATTGGAGGCTGCATTGAGCTATAATCGCACCACTGCACTCCAGCTTGGGTGACAAAGTGAGACCCTGTCTCTAAAAGAAAAAAAAATTGGCCTGTGAGCATGGGTTTGATTTTCAAACAGGACCCGGAGGGTAGGGACAGACAGTGCTGTCACCCTTAGGTGCTGAACACTCAGAAACGGGCCAGCGGCAGCCCTTCCCTCACCTGCAGACACCAGATTGGGCAGAACAGCACGTGGCACTTGCAACTCTTGCAGTGAGGGCAGAACCCAGTGTCAACCCTTCTGCCTGTGGGAGGGGCTGCTGAGGCCTGCGGAGAGGCCAGGGTGGAGGCTCGTCCCCTTGTCCAGCCCTTGGTGTGGTCTCCACCAGGTCCCCAGCCCACCAGTGTAGGGCGCCCCTGAGCCTGCTTCTGCCACGGGCCCTGTCTCTACCCAGGACGTCCCCCCACCCTCGCAGTGTCAGGGAAATGATCATGGTGGTGGTGACACTCTGCAGGCAGGGCTGCTGAGAGAAGCTGAGAAGGGTCACACTGCAGGCAGGGGCCCGTGTGACAAGCCCCTCTCACCCCGAGAGAGCTGACCAGGCAGCTCACGAGCAGAGCCACATCCCGGGAGTCCGAGAAAGGTTCTGGCTGGGCTCAGCCACCTCATTGGCCACGGGCAGCCTTTGTCGTGTGAGCCTTGCTCTCCTGGGGAGGCTCAGGCTGACGGCTGATGTGGGCATTGCCGAGGGTAACCTGTGGCCCAGTGTATATGGCCAGCTCTCCTCAAGCTGCATTCATTCAAGTAGGACCCAGGGTGCATGCCCATCTCCAGCCCAGGGCAGCTCCCCTGTAAGCTGGGTGAGCTACTGAAGCCAAGGTGGGAGGCAGCTGACAACACCACCCACGGCCCATGTGGAGGTGGTAGAAAGGCTGGACTCAGCAGGAACACCAAATCCCGGACCAGGCAGAAACCACCCAAGACTGAGGGGCTCGTGCCAGAGCGGTGGCCACAGGTAAGAACCCGGGCCCGGGCTGTGTGTGGCGGGAATCCTCCATGTCCCAGGGCTTAGCGTAGCAAAGGAGGACCAGCCGGGTCACCCGGGTGGCCATCTGTCCCTGTCCCACCTGCAGAGTCAGAACAGCCTCTCTGCAGTGGGGATCATCTCTCTCTGCCAAAGCAATAGCGGTCCCTGCCCCAACCAGACTACCCCACTCAGTGGAGTTACGGATGCTGCTCCAGCATCCTAACACTGCCCAGCTGGTGCCTGCCTGTGCTCACCCACACCCCCCAGGCCAGCCTTCCCTGCAGCCTGGGCTTGGCCACCTTGGCCTGATTGAGCACTGAGGACTCCTGGGCACCCAGCCCCATCACTGCACCTGCTGCTTCCAGCCCCACCCCACCGGCTCTGGGGTTCTTCCCAGCGGCGCTGATCATGAAATCAACATGCACACAAGTCGTCTCAGGAAACTTTTTAATGAAAGTGTCGGCCACGGTGGTGTGTAGGTGGCTGAGCTCAGATTGCAGCTGCTAAGACACCAGCCACTTACCAAGAGAAAGCCAGGCTGCTTCAAACCCAGGGCCCGAGGCAAAAAAGCATCACTTCTGGTCGGGGAGTCTGGAAGCCATGCCTTGTGGGAGGTCACACTGGCATCTAGGCCTTTGCCTGCATTGCAGAAGGAGAGCCGGGTCCCCCTCCTGGAGAAGGCTGCGTTCCCCAGCCCCACACCGGCTTTGCCACCACACAGGCTTTTGAGGCAGGAGGCGGGTAAGACGTAGCTGTAGACCCAAAGCAACCACCAGCCCTGGGACCCTGCGGGAGAGGAGCACTTTTAGAACATGGAAAAGTGTGGTCATCCCATCATTAGACAGCACACATCCTACATAAATAAAAAGTCGTATGGGGAAGGAGGTTGGGGAGGGAATAAAAAATTGGCACAGACATTGATAGACTGGTTTCCAGTTTCAAGGTAATAGATGCACATCATGAGACCAGAGGAGGCAGAGACAAGGGCTGGATTTGGCTTTTCTAAGCAACATGTGTTCCTGTGCAGGGCTGAATGGTCGCTGAGACAGAGATGGAAGCCAGGACAGGGGAGCCCACCGGGCCCAGATAGGTACAGAGAGCAGAGGCTCCTGTTCTGTCCTCGCCACCCACGAGGGTGACACTGCTTGTAAATGGTGGCTGTGCTCTCCCAGCAAGAAAAAAGCACAACTAAATCCACACTGCACACAGACGCAGACAGAAAGCCTTCAAGTGGCTCTGTTTTCTGCTCCCTGCCTTGCCAGGTCCACAAGCAGAGAGGAGTGTCAGGCGCATGGCCCCACTGTCAGGCTCCCCAGTGAGCTGCGGGTTCAGCAGGAGCTGCCCACTGACACACAGGGGACACCCACTCCTCCCACCTTGGGAGCGGTTGCCAGACAGAGCCGCACTGGGTGCTGGTGTCATCCAGGGACCCCACACACTTCCTTAAATGTGATCCTGCTTCCCTCTGGGCAGCTGCATCCTCTCCTCCTGCAGGACCGTCTGGAAACTTGGCTCTCAGTTTGCTCTCTCTTCTCTCCTCTGCCTGCCCCAAGCCCCTCTTTCTAAAAAAGTGATGCCATGTTCATGGGATTATTTCTTGAAAATACTTGGCGGCCTCCATGCTTCTGTTTTCTTTGAGCCAGGTGGTCAGGAGGGCTTACAAAGAATGCCTGGGCTCCCCCGCAGGTGTCGGCAGATGGGGCAGCGAATGGTCCTGTGCCTCCACCTGCTCCGGGAGGGAGTCTCCCGTCTCTAGGCCTGGCCCCTTCCTAACCCTCCACGTATCCTGTTCTCCAGAGACTTCAGAACCCACTCCTGAGAACAGCGGAGCCAGGCGCTTAGAGGAAGACCAAATGCTGCCAGGACACGGATTGTCCAGGGATTACATTCCAGCATCTTATTAGGTATCTGGATCTGTTGAGGAAAAAATTAGAAACTATGTATAAAACTTAAAAATATTGAAGCATCCAAAGTTTATTTAGGATGAAAGTTTTAAAACAAGTCATCAGCAAGCTGCTGCCACCAAGTGGAGACTTATACAAAAGTTGAGCGAGTCCACTGAGCTGAGAGGACAGAAATGAAGTCACCTGTGCTGGGGCAGGGGCAGGGACACTGGGGGCAGGGAGTGTGTGGGCAGAGAAGCCAGAGAAGTCCAGGCCTGTGGAAGCCAAACAGGAGAGCGTGGGCCGGAAGGGCAGTCAGGATCGGGGGACGAGGTCGCTCTCCCTGGAGAACGAACCCTAAAGTGCGTAGCCTGGGATTCCCTCCCTGGGGGTCCTGTCCCCCGACGTTTCACGGGCCTTCTGAGCTGCCTTCCAAGGAGGACTAACACGGCAACAAAAGACCCATTTCTGCACAAAAATCCTTCTGGAAAGAAAAAGAAGAAAGCCAAGAATGGAGTCAAAACGCTACCCAGTGCTGACTAAGCCTCTCAAACCCTGTTCTAAGTGGAGTGTGGTTTCTAAGTCAGGGAAATGGAAGAGGCCCCACCCACACAGGGACAGGGCCATGGCCCCCACAGGATGAAGCAGCAGCGTTTATTCAAGATACAACAGTGAGGGAATCCGGTCACGTTCCCTTCTCCCCAGAGAGGGAGCATCTTGACAAGTGATTCAGTAGAAATCTTTTAGACTCTACAAGTTAAGTTCATAAAAACCACTGCTTTCACCCTGTCTCCCAGGGCCAGGCCTGGACTCCGAGATGAACTGGCTTGGGGCGCCCTCGGGTGGCCACATAAAAAACCCACAGTCTGAGGCCAGCCTGGGGCTTTCAGACCTGGGCGGGATCTGCCCAGGCCACCTGTCCTTCTGCTTTGGGCCGCTGTCTCTTGGCAGATGGCCTGACACCTGGGGGTGGCCCAAGGATGCCTCAGAAAATCTTGATTCCCACTCTACAGATGGCCCGATTAGCCAGAGGTTTCCAGGCCATCTGTCTGCCTCCAGGAGATGGACTGGGACCTTTAGACATCAGTGGAGAACAGGATGCTCTGTCTCTTGCTGTCCAGGGCAGGGATGGCCTCCAGCCGCAAGAAGTACAGCAGCACCTCGACCTGCCCTCGCAGAGTGGGGAAGAGGAGAGTGGCTCAGAGGGGGGCTCACAGCTGCTGGTGGGGAGGTCTTTGGGGCCCAAGTCCCCAAGTCCACCTCAGGTGCTAGAAACCCCTGCTGGTGTCATCAACCCCTTACAGTGAGACGGGGGTGGGGTGGGGTCCTGACGAGGCATGACTTGTTGGGTGGGGGGTGGTTATTTATTTTAGAGATGCACAGGGCCTTGCTCTGTCCCCCAGGCTGGAGTACAGTGGCTCCATCATGGATCACTGCAGCCTCTAACTCCTGGGCTCAAGCAATCCTCCTGTGTCAGCCTCCCAGATACCTAGGATTACAGATGTGTGCCACAATGCCTGCCTAATTTTTCTTTGTATTTTTTCTGGAGATGGGGTTTGCTACATTGCCCAGACTGGTCTCAAACACCTGGGTTCGGTTGTCCTGCCTCGGCCTCCCAAAGTGCTGGGATTACAGGCATGAGCCACCACGCCCGAACACTTGGGGTGGTTTTAAGCCCCCAGCAAGGTGCACCAGCAGGACCAGGAGGTGGCCTGGGCACCCCCTATCACTCCCATCCATGCAAACCTAGGCAAGTCCCTGTCTCTGAATCTCAGCCACCACCACATACAATGCAAGTCGGAAGATGGGCAGGACTGGGGGTGGGGCAGGCAGAGGCCACCTCTGTCAGGCTGGGGTTGCATGGGCTGGAGACTGTCTTCCCATACCTGGGACATGACCTCCAAGGACCTGCTGTCAGTCATGGTGATGGGCTGGCTGGGGTTGGCAGGGAGCTTGCTCTCCTTCTCGGAGGGCCGGAGCAGCGTGGGGCCAAAGACAGTGGTGAAGTTGTGCAGGGATATCTTATTGACTGCCTCCTTCTCTGCCACCCTGTAGAGGACCGAAGCAGAGGGTGCTGTTTCAACGCCACCACCAGGAGAGAGGCAGAGGGGCTGTGCCGTGCTAGAGTCCTCAGGGAGGGAGTGACCTCGACCCTGGCTGTGCTGCAAGCTGACTCCAGCCTTGGTACTTCTGGGTCTCAGTGGCCCGGGACAAGGGGCCAGCTCTGGGCTGATGGGGAGGTCTTCATGATGTGCTTGGGAGGGAAGAGGCGGGTCCAAGTGCACTGCTGGCCACGGCCAAAGCTCTGAGCTCTTTGTTAAGGCCACAGTGCAGAGGGAGGAGGGTGGCAAAGAGGAGAGGCAGTGGTGGGGGTGGCAGTGGTGCTAGTCCTTAGAAGCAGTGAGTTACTGCAGACAGGGGTCGGGGGAAAAGGTCCTTGGTGCTGGGGGTCTGGTGGGAGCAAAGCGGCACCCCAACGGCCTGGAGACCTGGAGTCCTGGGCAGCCACAAGAGAGCTGGGCTACCTTTCAAGGTGCTCTAGAAGGAAAAGGAAGGTGAGCAGGTTGGCCTCCGGCAGGGACAACAACAGGTTGAACATGCAGCTCTTCTTTGCAACTGGGTCTGAAAGAGCTGCAGGAGGCAGTGGGTTACTCCTCTGGGTTACAACAAGCCGGAGACCTCTCCCGAGGTGGTCACATGGAGCACCCGGGACACGAGTCCTTGCGCAGTTTAGGCTTGTCATCATCGTCACACCCACAGCGCTGGCCACCAGTGAGGACCCTGTGAGGGGCACCTGTGTGGGGTGTGAACCACCTGAACGCCTTTTCTCTACCTCGCAGGGGTCAGCAGCACCCGGTGAACAGCAGCAGGAGGAGCCGCTAGAGCAGCTGCTCATGGGCAGAGCAGCCCTTGGGCAACTCCTGCCACCACCCCCTCCCCAGGGAGCCCAAGGCAGGGGAGGCTCAGCATGGAATGAAACAGGGGAGTGAGGGACACAAGGAGGTGGGAAGTGGGAGGGTCCCAGCCCCACCAAGTACGCAGAGACCCCCTCGTCGTCCTGGACATCACAGGGACACCTGCAGGCTGGGAGACCAGGTCCTCTGTGCATGGGCCCGGGAGGCAGACCTGCCCTAAGGGTGATGCAGAGGCCACAGGTGCTGCACGCACCAGCACCCACTCTAGACATCAGCCTCCAGGTTGACTAAGGGTCAGGTCATGTTTGAAACCATGCTTGGCTGGACCAGGACCCATGGCAAGAGCACCTGGGCACCAGTGTTTAGCCCTGGTCTGCAGGAAGGAGGACAGCAGACTTTAGGACCCCACAGCACGGCAGTGCTGACCATTTCACCCACTTGGCCTCCTTGAGGAATAGGGATGGGGAGCCCTCTGGGGATGAGCAAGGCCTTCCAGGACAGGCTCGGTTCTGGTCCCCTGCTTTTTGAGGTTGGGTTAAAATGCCGACCATGGCAGAGGGGTCACAGCTCAGGTTCCCACACCTCACTTTTCACAGCCTCCGAGGGCAGCAGTGCACATGGAGGAGACGTCTCCCACGAGGCCAAGGCCTCCAGTGCTCACCGATGCCCTCTGCGAAGGTGGGGTAGAACTCGTCAGTGAAGAGGGGCTCGGGCAGCTCACGGAGGTACAGCTTCAGCGTGCCTGCGATGGCGTTCACGTCCGTCTCGCTCATCATCACCGACATGTCCTTGTTATCTGGAAAGAGCACGGAAATGCAGCAGCCTCCTTGAAGATCCTGAGTGAGTTACCTGCCATCCCTGCCTTGGCTAAAGCACCGTCCCTGCCATGCTGACCACTGTGTGGGTCCCTCCCGGGCTTTGAGCAGCTCATCTGACTCCTCCCAAGAGCTGTGCATGGTTCTGTGTCTGCAGAGTTGATAGGGGTGCGTGGGCATTCCCATTCCTCTCCCCTGCTTGGCCTGATGTGATGGCCAGGAGGAGGCCAGCATGGCAGGACACAGCACCTGCGTGGGGATTGGGTGGCTCTGCCCTGTACATAGCAACCACCCCTGCACCAGTGTCGTCTGATAGCAGGAAGGCCGTGGGAGAATCTGATTGGTTTCAGTGTTTGAACTGGTGTCTTCATTTGGACCCAATTGGCCATTGGTGCTTACATCCTCACCACAGGCCAGGTCCATTCTGGGCCCCCAGAGGGAGCTGAAACTACCACAGGGCCCTCCCAGGGATGCTGGGCATTCTAGGGGTCCTGGTCAGGGTGGGTGGTGTGTGCTGCAAAGAAGGGTCTGCAGGCACAAAATCCTGTTGCTTTGAAGATGCTGGGAAGGACCCTCTGGGGTCTCAGTGCCCTCCCCTGGCATTTGAGGCAGGTCTGGGTCCTTCAAAGCCTGTGAGGGTTGGTGAGATGGAGGCAGAGATGCTGCAGCCCCGGCCTGTGCTGAATTTCATCAGTGCTCTCTGCCCACCACATCCTCATACAGGGCAGTGGACAGACCGCACTGAGTCCTGGGCTTCCACCTCCTGTCCACTCCCAAGGCAGGAAGGCCAAGTCCCCACAGAAGCCCCTGGTCCACTCCACCAAGTGGCATGAGTGGGTACGATGGTGTAAAAACTGGTTTCTATGGAAGCTGTTTGTACAACTCTTGTTTTCTCTTTTTTAAAAATAATTAAACAGTAAATGAAGAAAAGACACAGAGAAGGATGTGACATGCCTGGGCCATGGAGCACTCTGAGATCTCATCGCGGACACCACTGCCCACACCTCCATTCCGTCCTGCGCAGGCCGACACTCACTGGCGTCGAAGGCTGCCTTCAGTGCCTGGATGTCTGCGGCCACACCGGCCGGACACGCGGTAGATGCCCACCTCCTCCATGCCTCGGCGCTCGATCTCCTCCACGCACTGGCGCACGATGTAGGGCACCTTGGACCTCTCTCTCCTGCAGGAGGAGGGAATGCTCTCAGTGTCCTAACAGCCCTGCTTGGGCCAGAACACAGGAGACCTGCTCCCTATCTGCACACCCGGAGGTGGGGTGAGGACGGTGACGAAGGTACCCAGGTCTGGGGCTGCACACAGAGCCTTCTGCATGCCTGTCCTCCCTCTGCAAGCTCTGTCCTCATTGCATGTACTTTCTCAGGAACCTTTCAAGCGGCCAGAACCCCTGCAAATCACACATGACCTTTGCGGGAAGGTCAGGAGGCCTGTCTAAGTCAAGTCAGCACGGGAAGGGCATCTGACAGATTCCAGGCCTGGGGTTAGCAGCCTGTGCCCCCGGCTGGGAGATCAGACCCGGTGTTGGTCCTGCCACCCACGTGCTGTGTGAGAGGAGAATCCCTGACCCCTGCCCTGGGCCTGGGCCTTAACACACATCCGACGAATGAATGAAGGGTTGCCTCAGCACCGGTGCTCCAAGTCCTGTGATGCTAAGTGCTTTTCTCCTCCGAGTCTTAGCAATGGACAATTCCAATACCTCCACACAGGACACTAGAGTAAGAATCCTTCACAGTTAGAACGCAGTGCTGTGCGGAGGCCTTAACTTGAGTTCTGTTTTGCACCTGGATTTACCAGCACATCAAAGCTGCTTCGCAAGCCCCCTCATTAGCAGGGCTTATCTGGGGGAGCTGCTGATGGAGTCCTCGCTGCTCATGCCCACAGCCCTCCCAGAGTGCTATGCGAGTGGCTGCCGTGCAGTTGGGGGTGGGGTGTGGTGTTTAGACACAGATGGGAGTCCAGGGTATGACTGATGGAGGCCCCGGCCCACGTGACCAGCAAGGTCAGAGGCCCAGCCAGATTCCATCCTGGGGAAGCAAATGAATTCTCAGAGGAAGTGGTCTGTGTCTGCATGAACTGCTCTCAAACCAACAAACAGGCTTCTCTTGGCAACTGACTCATGACAAAGGATTCAAGATTGTTTGAAAAAAAAAAAAGGGAGCAGGGAGGCAGAAAGTCCTGGAAAAGTAAATTGTTTATTTTACAATAAGAAAGTGATTACATATTTTTTTTTTACAATGGTGGAAAATTAGAAGTCATTGTGAAAATGATGTCTACCCACCTTGCTGATGAGTAGGATGTGATTTGGCTCTTTAGGAAACTGAATTTGCAGAACTTAAGAATATTGATTTATAAAGGGCATGGCCATTGACCCAGTCCATCTTATGCAAATCTGGATGCCATAAATAATATTCAAAAATGAAAGTATTGGGGTGGAGGTTGCAGTGAGCAGAGATTGCCCCCGCTACACTCCAGCCTGGTCGACACAGTGAACTCTGTCTCAAAAAAAAAAAAAAAAGAAAAGAAAGAAGAAGCCATTCCCAACGTTGCTCATCAAATTATGACCATAAATTTCCAGGATCAGAGTAACGGCTAAAGAGACTGATGCATCAACACCAGGCAGAGAATAAAGCAGATTTTTTTGTTGTTGTTCTGGAGAGCTTCTAGGAACTTGAAAAATACATATGCCACACTCTTAAGACCCGGTGGTTCTTAATCAGGGATGTTCATTAAAATGCTGGAAAACTGTAAAGACTTCCAGGTCCCATCCAAGGAGATTTTGCTTCTGATTGACTGGCTAGTGGCCTGGCCATTGGTATTTTGAAAAATCCCTCCAAGTGATTCTTTTACATCCCAGATAGAAAACCCTAAATTAAAGGTGAAAAAACCAGACACCAAGTGGCATTTAAATAAATGTCAACTTTAACTCCACAAAGCATCTGGTTGCATGTGGACAGAAAGAGAAGGAAAGAGGGCCCTATATCTGGATAACTTGGAAATGTGCTCCCCCTAGCAAGATATCTACCAAAATTAAAACCATATTTGAGGATGCTGGCACTGCGAGTAATATATAAATGATGCATGTAACGTCATTTAATATGATCTTATTTTTAAAAATGAGTAGAGTGGTGTTTTCTAGCTGTTAGTTTTTCCAAATATCAATATAGAAATTTGCCTTCTGCAGCTGCAGAGGCAATTCAGTTTGCAGCTTGCTTGCATGTGGCCTAGAGCCATAACATGGCCCAGGGCATCTCTGATCCACCCCTCCCACAACCACCAAAGCCAGAGACAACCAAATGCCTTGGGCCATCTGGTGAGAGAGGTAGCTGCATGGCAGTAAGAGTCCTGCTCTGAAGTAACAAGAGCCTTAAGGCCTAGTTTTGACTTACTGCTAACTTGCTGACACTGCACACTTGCTGAGTGATCTTGGGTGCTTTCACCTCTCTGAGGTTCACTATGAAATGAGAGGTCAATGGTCAAACTTAAACACCTTCAGAGGTTGGGTAATATCAGTGAGTAAAATGGACCAGGCAGAGCACAAAGCGGAATGGTGCAGACTGTGGCAAGTTGAGAACTTATGCCTCTGTAAAGGGGGCAGCCACCACTCAGTTACTGCCGATTACTCTATCTTTGCTGAGGACAGTTGCACAGGTAGTGCACTGCAGAAGGGTAACACCTTAGAGGGGTGTCATTTGCATCATAGATGCAAAATTCACAGGTGAAGACTGATGTAGTTTGTCCCTAAAGTTTTGCTTTGATTTGCAGATATTTATCCATGGCAGTTTCCTGAAAGATGTCTATAGAAGGTTTTGAGGAATGGGCACCTTTTAATTTGCTACTAAACTAAACCCCAAGGGCCCATTATATGCCAGCACGGTCCTAGAGATTCCACACTCATTCAGTTCCTTTTCATCATAGGAAGTGGGCATTATAATATCAGGTCCACTGTAAGAGGTGGAGCCTGGGCGTGGTGGCTCATGCCTATAATCCCAGCACTTTGGGAGGCCTACCTGTGCAGATCGCGGGAGCCCAAGAGTTTGAGACCAGCCTGGGCAACACGGTGAAACTCTGCCTTTACAACACATACAAAAAGTAAGCTGGGCTTGGTGGCATGTCCCTGTAGTCCCAGCTATTCGGGAGGCTGAGATGGGAGGATCGCTTGAGCCTGGGAGGTCAAGGCTGCAGTGAGCCCAGATTGCACAACTATACTCCAGCTTAGGCCACAGAGCAAGACCTTGTCTCAAAAAATACAGTAAAATAATAAAAAGAAAGAAAGAGAAAGGAACAGATCAATAGGTACAATAAAGTAATGTTTGTATAAAAAAAGCAAAAGAACATGTTTATTTGGATATTTGTTTATATTCATAAACTCTCTCTAGAAAGATACCAAGAAACTGAATCTATTTGGTTGTATCTGAGAAACTACAGGAATAGGGACAGGGTTGAGATGGTGCCTTCTAAATTTTGAAATATACAAATGTATTGTCTATTTAGAAATAAATGGGCCAGGCGTGGTGGCTAGGCCGGGTGCGGTGGCTCTCGCCTGTAATCCTGGCACTTTGGGAGGTCGAGACTGGCAGATCACTTGAGGTCAGGAGTTTGAGACCAGCCTGGCCAAGATGGTGAAACTCCGTCTCTACTACAAATATGAAAATGGCCAGGTGTGGTGGCTCACCCTGGCAATCCCAGCACTTTGGGAGGCTGAGGCGGGCGGATCACCTGAGGTCAGGAGTTCGAGAACAGCATGACCAACATGGAGAAACCCCATCTCTACTAAAAATATAAAATTAGCCTGGTGTAGTGGCGCATGCCTGTCATCCCAGCCACTCAGGAGGGTGAGGCAGGAGAATTGCTTGAACCTGGGAGATGGAGGTTGTGCCGAGCCGAGATTGCGCCATTGTACTCCATCCTGGGCAACAACAGCAAAACTTTGTCTCACAAAAAGAAACAACAACAACAACAACAACAACAAAACACCCACACAAAAATTAGCTGGGTGTGGTGGTGGGTGCCTATAATCCCAGTTACTCAGGAGGCTGAGGCACGAGAATTGCTTGAACCTGAGAGGCAGAGGTCGCAGTGAGCCAAGATCAGGCCACTGCACTCCAGCCTGGGCAATAGAGCAAGACTCAATCTCTAAATAAATATATAAAATAAATAAATAAATAGTATTAAGACAAAAATCATAAGGACATTACATAAACCACGTTATGCCAGTGATTTTTTAAAATATCAAAACAGGCAGTTTTATAGAAAAATACAACTTCAGGCCAGGTGGGGTGCTTGTAATCCCAGCACTTTGGGAGGCCGAGGTTGGTGGATCACCTGACCTCAGGAGTTCGAGACCAGCCTGGCCAGCATAGCAAAACCCCAACTCTACCAAAAATACAAAAATTAGCTGGGCGTGGTGGCACATGCTTGTAACCCCAGCTACTTGGGAGGCTGAGGCGGGAGAATCACTTGAACCTGGGAGGAGGAGGTTGCAGTGAGCCAAGATCGCGTGACTGCAACAGAGAAATTCTGTCTCAAAAGAAAAATATAACTTCATAAAAACGAAGTAGGGAGAAACAGAAAAGTTTGTCTAGATCTAGAACCATTAAAGGAATTGAATGTTTATTTTAAAATCTGTATCCCGGCCGGGCGCAGTGGCTCAAGCCTGTAATCCCAGCACTTTGGGAGGCCGAGGTGGGCGGATCACAAGGTCAGGAGATCGAGACCATCCTGGCTAACATGGTGAAACCCCATCTCTACTAAAAATACAAAAAATTAGCCGGGCCTGGTGGTGGGTGCCTGTAGTCCCAGCTACTCGGGAGCCTGAGGCAGGAGAATGGCGTGAACCCAGGAGGCGGAGCTGGCAGTGAGCCGAGATGGTGCCACTGCACTCCAGCCTGGGCGACAGAGCAAGACTCCGTCTCAAAAAAAAAAAAAAAAAAAAAAAAATCTGTATCCCATCCCCTCAAAAATCTCACAAAAAAACAAAACCAAAGAAAAGTACCTGGCCCAGATGATTTTATGGACAGCAAACATTAAAAAGAACATAAAGTTTTTATCTTCTACATAATTTTTAAAAATTAATTATTTATTTTTGACAGGAAGTCTCGCTTTGTAGCCCAGACTGGAGTGCAGTGGCGTGATCTCCGCTCACTGCAACCTCTGCCTCCCAAGTTCAAGCGATTATCCTGCCTCAGCCTCCAGAGTAGCTGGGATTACAGGTGTGCCCGGCTAATTTTTTGTATTTTTAGTAGAGATGGGGTTTCACCATGTTGGCCAGGCTGTTCTTGAACTCCCGACCTCTGGTAATCCGCCCACCTCGGCCTCCCAAAATGCTAGTTTTACAAGCATAAGCCACAGTGCCCAGCCTAGATAATCTTTCAGAAAAAGAAGCAAATGGAATTCTCCCCAACTCACTGTGAATTTAGTATAAGCTTAAAACCAAACCAGACATAAATAGTACAAGGAGGCAAAAGTATGGACTAACTTCTTATGGACATATATGCAAAAATGCTAAATAAAATATTAGCAAATAATCCAGCAATGGATTAAACATGTATCACGACCAAGTTGGGGTTTTCCTAGGAAACTAAGATTATGTAATAAAAGAAAAAACTATTAAAGTAGTACAAACTATCAAAGGAAAAAACCTGTATGATCATTGCAACGGGTTCATTTGCGACATAATACAATTTTTTTCTTTTTTTTTTTTTTAAGTCTTTTTGGCTGTAAGTTTATTCAATGCAAAATAATCTTCTCCAATTCTACTGAGGTGGCTGACGGTGTCCACGACCAAATTTGCCTCTAAACTGGAATTCGGTTGCTGACCCAGCCCCAGCCTCGGCTTTCTTGTCGGCACCAGGGGGCACAGCACTCCTTCTGTAGGTATCTCTGTCGGCTTCCCCTCTTGTGAGTCTTGCAGGTCGCTCACCCTCCAGACCTTTAGACCGAGGCCTGCCAGTCCGTGGACGGCTGCGGCGTAGGGTGGCAGGCACAGTCTCCAGGGGCAGATGAAGGTAATCACGGAGATACTGGATATCCTCATTGGTAAGGTACCAGTACACATGTCTCCAGGCAAACTGTTCCTTCACGTAGTAGCCTCGGGACTACATAACAGGAAGGTTGGGCACACACATTCTTTTTTTTTTTTTTTTTTTTTTTGAGAGGAGTCTCACTCTGTCGCCCAGGCTGGAGTGCAGGGGCGCGATCTCGGCTCACTGCAACCTCCGCCCCCTGGGTTCAAGCAATTCTCCTGCCTCGGCCTCCCGACTAGCTGGGATTACAGGTGTCTGCCACCGCGCCTGGCTAATATTTTTGTATTTTTAGTAGACACGGGTTTCACCATCTTGGCCAGGCTGGTCTTGAACTCCTGACCTCGTGATCCGCCCGCCTCGGCCTCCCAAAGTGCTGGGATTACAGGCCTAAGCCACCGCGCCCGGCCGGGCACATTTTTGTCTGCCAACTCCAGGTGCTTAGGCATGTGGACATCCTTCTTGACCACCGTGACTTCCTCTTTAAAAAAGAGTTCATAAATGGCAACCCGGTTTTTCTTAGGCATCAGCATTCTGGGGAGGAGCAGCCGCTAAGGTGGCAGGGTGGCCCGGATGGGGGCCGATGGAACTCGAACTCCCCCAGAATTTCTTTAATATTATATATATATATATACACATATATATGTTGCTCGCTTATTTTTTTGTCTGTTCCCTTATGTACCGGGAGTGCCAAGAGGACAGGGCTTTGTGTTTTCCTCACTGCTGTCTGGCTCATGCATAGCACGGTCCTTGGCACACGGTAAACACGCTGAGGAGAACCTTTGGGACTAGCGGACTCTGAGCATCATTCCGCTGGGCCCAGTGGGGCCTCTGAAGGGACCCGCCTTGCCCGGCTCCAGCCCAAGACCTGAGGCATGCGCACCGGCTGGCCGGCTACTTCTTTCTTGACCGGCCAAGTGGCAGAGCGGCTGCGCGACCCAGTGCCGAGACGGACGCGAGCTGGAGATGGGAGAAGGGGAGGGGGTGGTGGCGGGAGACGGCGGCGCCTGCGCAGTGAAGGAATGTAGGCGGGGCCTCCACGGCGCCTGCGCAGACGGCCGCAGCCCTGCTGGGCGCGAAGGGGCTGGCCAAGGGCGGGGCCCGCGAGGGAGGCAGGGCGGCCCGGCAAGCGGCGCTGCGGGGTAGGCTGCTTTCCTGAGGCCGGACTCAACGGGTCTCGGCTGAGCCACCGGGTGAGCTCACCGCCCAGCCCAAACCAGGAGATTGCGAGGGAGCGATGCGGTGCAGCGCGGTAAGAGCAGCAGCCGGGTTCCCGCAGTGTTCGCTGGCGGGTTGGTTTATCGCCTCAGCGCCGCCCGCGCGGCCGCGCCCGGGCGTCCCCGCAGACCCCGGCAGGCCCAGCGCCTGCGCCGTCTCTGCTCCTGGGCCCCTCCAGTGTGTCCCGCGCCTGCGCCTTTCCCTTCCCGCGCCGTCCTCGTTCTGGGCTTCGGGGCTCCTGGAACAACCCGCAGGCTTCGCCGCCGAGACCCACTGGCCTTCGTCCGTTGGTGTTGGGGTTCAGCTGGTTCTGGGACCCCGCTTGCGGCTTGTCTGTGTGCAGACAGGCCGGGTGCGACCCTCATGCTTGCCTTTCCGCCGCTCCGGGAGAGGCTGGGGCTGCCGCCCCATCGCCCGGGTCCCTTGCCTGGGGCGGGGACAGCGTTGTTCAGTGGCCCCGAGGGCGCAGCGCGGAGGAGCAGGGGCCACAGGCGGCGGACCCCGGGCCTGCTACCGGTGCTGCTTCTGCTGTGGCCGGCGCCCGAGGCCGACGGAACGTCCTTTTTTCTTGAGACGTGGTTAATTGCATCAGGTTGGATGTGAATAATCCGGTACCTGTCTGAGGAAATTTTGCGTTTCCAGGAATTTGGTAATTGTATTACCTTAAGTAGTTAAGTCTAAGACATCATAGTCGCGGCACGTTGGGCAAGCTGCCCTGGAAATGACGAAAAGAAATCAGTTTCCAGTAGTTTTAGCCCATTTACAGAACACGCAAAAATTCTGTGATCATTCAAATGCGGGGAACCTTGATTTGTTGATATCCTTGATCATTTGTCCAAGTACCGGAAGGGCGAGGAAAAGATTCCCGTGAACAGCCCAGGTGATTTCAGGGAACAGTGTTTTCTTTTGTCAAAAGAGCCTCTTAAGCCATGATAATATTTCCCAAGCTTGTAACAGATACAAGCCTTTAAAAAGTGGCATTTGCTGTCACCCAGTAGGACACATCTTGAGATGAAATCGCAGCTGTAGGCTTTGTAGACAACAGCAGTGATTTCTGTTGGCTTCAGGGAGTGGAGGGGGACTGCAATTTTGCCAATGTAGGTGATACCAAAGGGATTATAGTAATTTTTTCTTCGTAATTAAAAACCAGGCCAGGCGCGGTGCCTCATGCCTGTAATCCCAGCACTTTGGGAGGCCGGGGCGGGCGGATCACCTGAAGTCAGGAGTTCAAGACCAGCCTGACCAACATGGTGAAATCCTGTCTCTACTAAAAATACAAAAAGCGCGCGCCTGTAATCCCAGCTACTCAGGAGGGTGAGGCAGGAGAATCGCTTGAACCCGGGAGGCGGAGGTTGCAGTGAGCCGAGTTCGCGCCACTGTACCCCAGCCTGGGCTACAGAGCGAGGCTCCGTCTCAAAAAAAAAAAAAACCAGACATAACAAGGCCGAGCGCCCTGGCTCACGCCTGTAATCACAGTAGTTTGGGAGGCCGAGGCGGGTGGATCACCTGAGGTTAGGAGTTCGATACCAGCCTGGCCAACATGGTGAAACCCCGTCTCTACAAAAAATGTAAAAATTAGTAGGGCGTGGTGGCACACGCTTGTGATCCCAGCGGCTCGGGAGGCCGAGACAGGAGAATTGCTTAGGAGGCAGAGGGTGCAGTGAACCGAGGTCTCGCCACTGCACTCCAGCCTGGGCGACAGAGTGAGACTCTGTCTCAAAAAAAAAAAAAAAAAACAACAACAACAACAACAAAAAACAGCTATTACAATATACATGTATGTTGTAAAATAACCAAACCAATATAGAAGGGTATATAGTGAAAGGAGAAGTATTGTTGTGGGTAAAATTGTTTCTATGAATAAATGGCTGATCCAGTATTTTTTTCCTCCAAAAAAACACCTTTTCCCCTTTGATTTAGTGTGTACCACACAGAGTCGCTTAGCCGATTGAGTGACTTTTTTGATAGCTGGAGAATGCTTCCTAATGGTTGCAGGTGTGTAGGGGTTTTCTTGACATTTTCAGTAAGAAAGTGAATGTTGTGCCATAGGAAAGCTTTATCACAGGTGCATGTTGGTAGCCAACCAAATAACTTGAGTGTCAAGTACAGTATCTAGTGAGTGGAGAATAACTGTAATAATTACAATTACAGTTGTAGTTAAAGTGAAGTTTGTATCAAAATTTCTGTTTCAAAGGTGAACTTTTAGGGGGTGTATCTGCGGTGTTTCTTCCTCAGATGTGATTTCTCTGAAGCAGTGGTTCTCTGTAACTGACTTGACACACAGTGCATCTGATATTTCGAATGACTTAAGTGATAGTATCAAAATTACTATCATATACATATTTAAATCACATGACTAACCTGTGTGTGGTATTATGCAAACTGCTCAGCTCAGTAAGGGAACAGAAATAAGAAAAAAAGGACAATATTGGGAGTCTTTTATACAATTCAATTTATTCAATTGAAGGACTATCTTTTCTTTAAAAAAGTTCCGCTTTCTTGGTGTTAAAATAAAGCATCTTTTATGAAATGATGGTGATAGTAAATGGTGATATATGGTAAACGTAAATAGTAAATACAAGGGTAGTTATTGTGATTTTTAAAAATAAAGAGAGCCGAGAATCTCTTGTTTTGCTGCTGTTGTTAGGGAGTTCAGGAAAAAGTTCCTGGGGCTTTTGCTGTTAAGAAGATTCAAATATAGAGTATTTCTTAAGAGTAAATATGAGTTTATTTTGAGGTCATTTGTCACAGTCTACTGAGAAATCCACTGAGAAAGCTGTTAAATTTGCATGGCATTAAAGATGTTCCTATTCTGATCATTGTTAAATAGATCTTTTCTTATTAGATATAATTGTTTTTGAGACAGAGTTTCGCTCTTGTTGCCCAGGCTGGAGTCTAATGGCATGATCTCCGCTCACCGCAACCTCCGCCTCCCAGGTTCAAGCGATTCTCCTGCCTCAGCCTCCCAAGTAGCTGGGATTACAGGCATGTGCCACCACCCCTGGCTGATTTTGTATTTTTAGTAGAGACAGGGTTTTTCCATGTTGGTCAGGCTGGTCTGGTACTCCCGACCTCAGGTGATCTGCCTGCCTTGGCCTCCCAAAGTGCTGAGATTACAGGCACTAGCCACCTCACCCAGCCCCAGGAGATTTTTTTGTGTTGTGCCAACAAATAAGCCTAGGCAGGGAAATTCTTTCTGGTGGTTGGAATTGTTAGTACTGAATAGACTAGATGTGAGGTAAAGAACCCCCATGGGGTTTTCTGTCAGCTCAGAAATCATTGTGACCTCAGTCTTTTACTGTGAAATAACATGACCATTAGGAAAGTAGCCTTAAACAACGTATTTTGGGTATGTTGAGAGGGAGGGACAATTATGATCTGTTCCAAAGTGAACATAACAGATGATCTCTGTGTCTGTGAAGCCTTTAAAATTTATAGTGCTCTTCTTCTGTTAATTTCAAGTAAGATTTAGAGTTATTGTGACTTACTCTTAAAAAACCTGCAGTGTATCAAAAGGCACGTTTTTAAAGCATCTTGAAATGAAATTAATAATGTAATATCTACTTCTTCAGAATAGTAGTTTTTATATTCTGAAGACTGACTGACTGCTCTCAGCCACTTCTGAGTTCTCTATTTTCAAAGAATAATTTGGTATTCCATAAAGGAAATCTGTAAATAAGAGAAGAGAGTGAATATCTTTTAACAGTGTTTTTCCTGATCTTTTCCAACATCTTCATTGTGGTTCTGTCCTTTATTTTTTGGTTAAATCCAGAGGTTTACTTCTGCCTGTATCTTTCCAAACTATGAATCTGTTCACAATCACTTTCCCATTTAAACCCTTCAGCAGCCCCAGTACCTTCGTAATAAGGTCTCCTTAGCTTGGTATCCAGAACACTTCAATACTGGGCTTTGACCCCTGTTCTCCTTCCCCTACCTCTGTTTAGGTGCTTCACTGAGCTGCACTGAACAGCTCTTGGCCCCTTGAAATCTCTGCAGTCTCCTTGTCTCCCTCTGCTGGAATATTCTTCTCTCACTTCATCTGATCATTGCCTTCAAAACTCAGCTCATTTTCTTATTTCCTTGCCCTTTTCATGTCCCTTGTTTTCCTCCGATTAAATTAATGTTCCGAACTCAAAAGAAAAACAACTCAGCTCAGGCATCACCTTGCCTGGAAGGCTTCCCTAGTCCTCCTGCCTCCTGCAGACCCTCTGGCACCCTGTGCATTTGGGACTTGGCACACTATGTCTCGTCTGCGGCCTCCACTGGACGATGAGACCGTAAGTGTGTGGCTTGACAGAAAGTTGTTGACTCTGCTGGGGTGCTGGTACAGTGCTGGGCACGGTAGTGTTACAGAGGAAGTGAGCCACTTAGTTTCTGCCCTTAGGAGCTTTTATTCTAGTTGCACTTGACCCTGACAGCTGTGAGACACCTCCCAGTAGTGCGTACCAACTTTTCAAAGTCTGTTTAATTGTACCTTAGTGTCTGATTCCAATTTTATTTCTTGAAGGAGGGGAGTGTCTCTAATGTCTTATTTTGGCACCCAGAGACCAGGTAGGCATCATTTTTATCCCAAATTGTGGAAGGAATGTACATTTGACACAGATCACTTCCCTTTTTTCTCTTGTACACCTTTCACCTTTTTTTTTTTTTTTTTTTTTTTTTTTGAGTTTGATGTGTTTGGACAGTAAGGGTTTAAGAGATTAAGATTAAATTTCAACTTTGTCTATTGTGCATATAGCCTAAGGAAAACAAAAAGTTAAAGAGGAAAAATACATTGCCTCTAAAAAGAAGACTCATTATTCAACTTTTTTTATTTTCAATTGTTTTCAGAGACTGAGTCTCACCCTATCAACCAGGCTGGAGAGGTGATCACAGCTCACCGTAGCCTTGAACTCCTGGGTTCAAGGGTTCCTCTTGCCTTAGTCTTCTCACTAGCTGAGGCTGCAGGCCCGCAGCAGCACACCTGGCTAATTTTACAAAAATTGTTTTTGAGAGACGTGGTCTTGCCATCTTGCCTAGGCTGGTGTGGAACTCCTGGGTTCAAGCAAACCTCCCGCCTTGGCCACCCTAAGTGTTGGGATTACAGGTGTGACCCATTGTGCCCAGCCTAAACTTTTTTTTTTTCAATGCTGAGCTGTACACAGAAGAAAGTAAAGGTCTTGGTCAAGCCTAGGAAAGAAGTATGCAAAGAAACTGGTGGCAGGCTGGATGTGGGCATATTTCAGGGCTTTGGAAGGTGAAGAGGAGAGGACTGCTTGAGGCCGAGAGTTCGAGACCAGCCTGGGCAACATAACGGGACCCTGTCTGTACAGATAAACATTTTATAATTAGCCAGGTGTATGTACCCTAGAACTTAAAGTATAATAAAAAAAATAAAATTCGCCAGGTGTGGTGGTGCGCACCTGTGGTCTCAGCTACTTGAGAGGCTGAGGCAGGGGGATCTCCTGAGTCCAGGTGTTTGAGGCTGCAGTGAGCTAGGGATCACACCACTGTTCTCCAGCCTGGGCTACAAAGCGAGACTCTGTCTCTAAAGAAAAACATACTGGTGGCATTGTCAAGATTTGTCAAGAAATAGCCATTATGCTGGGCCCAGTGGTGCGCACCTGTAGTGCCAGCTTTTCAGGAGGCTGAAGTGGGAGAATCTCTTGAGCCTAGGAGTTTGAGTTCAGCTTGGGCAGCATTGCAAGAGCCCAGTCTCAAAAATATTAGGTCAATAAGGTTTATTTTAATTAAACAAGAAAAAGAAATATCTGCTAAAATTTAAAGCTATTCTATTCTTCCTCTGTCTCTTCTAGTGTTCTTGGGGAAGATCCCGACTAAGCCATTTTCCAGTGGCACCTCTTCGATCATGAGTTCCTGAGGCAGTCCGATGGGGCTACTTTATTCCAGAACAATCACAGTGAGACATTTTCTCCCAATAAATGCCCCTTTTCTCTCCTTAATATATTCTCTTGCTTACAAAACACTGGTGTCTCCTTATCACGGTTTGGTTCTACCCCACTGGGCCCAAGAATTCTTGCCCAGGAGCAACTGAATTTTCTTCTTGCTTGCTTTTTAAAACTTTTGTGGGGTAGAGCCAATTTTAAATCTTCTGATCCATTTTTTCATTGCTTTTCTTGCCCTTCTGCATTTTCTGCAAATTGCGTTGAATCATTGCAGTTACTTAGGTTTGCTTCGTCTGCCCCATTACAAACTACTTGCTGGATTTTTCAACCCTAGTTCCCTCATTTTTATGATTTATGCTCATTTCTTTGTACACTTCGTCTTGCTCCATCTCCCAACTCATGGCCCCTGGCTTTGGATTATTGTTTTGGTCTTTTATTTTTTGTCTTCTTCTACCTCAACACTTATCTTCCTCTCCCAGTCTCCTGTACCCTATCACCAAGGTTGTCATTAACCTTTCATATTATTCCTCATTATCCATGTATTCATTTGCAAATAAGCATATATTAACAAAATCACAGGTTTATGGAGATATAATTCACATACCTTAAAATTCAGGCTTTTGAAGTGTACCTTTCATGTGGTTTTTGGTATATTCACAAAGTTATGCATTGATCACCACCATCTGATTCCATAATATGTTCAATACCTCAAAAAGAAGTCTGTACTCATTAGTAGTCATTTCACATTCACCACTCCCTCTGGCTCTGGGCAGTCACTGATCTTTGTGTCTCTATGGATTTGCCTAGTCTAGGTATTTTTATGTAAATGGAATCATACAACATATGACCTTTTGTTTGGCTTTTTTCATTTAGCAAAATGTTAAGGTCTATCCCTGTTGTAGCATGTATTAGCACTTTGTTTCTTATATGCTGAATGATATACTTTATTTGTCCATCAGTTGTTCATGCTTTATTTGTCCATCAGTTGATGAACATTTGCGTTTTTGCCACTTTGGGCTATTAAGAATAATGCTATTGTGAACAAGTATGTACAAGTTCCTCTGCAAATTTTTGTGTGGACATATCCTTTCAGTTCTCTCAGGTGTATATCTGGGAATTGAATTGCTGGGTCGTGTAGTAGGTATGTTAAACACTTTGAGAAACTACTATAATGTTCTCCAGAGCTGTACCATTTTAAATTCTGTGTATGAGGATTCCACGTTCTCCACTTCCTCACCAGTGTATGGATTTGGGGGTATACTTTTTAAAAAGTGGGATTAGGCTGGGCACAGTGGCTCACACCTGTAATCCCAACACTTCAGGAAGCTGAGGTGGGAGGATCACTTGAGCCTAGTAGTTTGAGACCAACCTGGGCAACATAGGGAGACCCTGTCTCTACAAAAAATAATTTAAAATAAATTAGCTGGGCGTTGTGGCACACACCTGTAGTCCCAGCTACATGGGAGGCTGAGGTGGAAGGATTCCCTGAGCCCAGAAGTTTGAGGTTGCAGTGAGCCATGATGGCAGCACTATACTGTAGCCTGGGTGTCAGAGCAAGACTCCGTTTCAGGGAAGAAAAAAAAAAGTGGGATGATATTTTTGACACTTTTCTTCTTGTTTTCTTAATTTCATACTTCTGGAAATTCCATTAAATTAGCTGGTACCACTCTAACTCATTGTGTTTCATGGCTGCATAGTAATATTGCATAATATAAATATACCATTCATTCATCAAAGTTAGCAGATATTGACTGTTAGGTGCCAGGCACTGCTCTAAGCGTTAAAGAAAAACACACAAAAACTTTTGCATTCTTAGAGTTTATTTTCCAGTGGAGGGGGTGGAGGGAGTTAAGAATTTAGGAAATAAATTAATTACATATATAGCATAGGGTTTCACCAGTGAGTGCAGCTTGAATCGTTGGCAGCTTTCTTAGTAGTATAAATACAGTACTAAAGATGAAATTACTCTAAATGGTGTTACTTAAATTACTGTAATAGGTATTACTAGTAGTCACTTTGCAGGTGAAAGCGGAAACACCATCGTAAAATGTAAAATAGGAAACAGCTGGTTAATGTGGATCTGGAGTTTTTCTAGGACATAAACTGATGAGCTAGAAAAGTAAATGTGTCAGTCCTTGGTAGCACAGTTTGTACGTTTATAAATTTTATCCAAATCCTCTTAATCTAGTGATTAATAGACACTCTTCACAAAAGGATGAGGGAGGTATATGTGTATGTGTTGAAAGGTTCCGAAGGATGCAACCGAGAGTACTTTGGGGGACATGGCAAAACTTCCAGGCCCATTCAAGAGTCTTGTTTTCTCCCTGAGCTTTTATGTATTTATTATATTGCCCTATTAATTATTGAGATTGTGCCTTACAGTAAAAGCTGCTTTAAATTGTTGACGCTATAATTTAAAATAATCTGGGTCACCTAGAGTGGTTAAACCTGGAAGAAAAGGATGTCCTTCCTGCCAGGGCAGATTGTATGTAGATACGCAACCTGGTTGCGCCTGTGCTGACCTCTACTCTGTTGGGCCTGGAAATATGCAGTTCAACGTTTCTCTTCTGATTTTTAAAAAAAATTTGACTTTGTTTACTTTTTATTTTATTTTAATTTAGAGACAAGGTTTCACTATTTTGCACAGGCTGGTCTCAAATTCCTGGGCTCAAATGATCCCCTTGCCTCGGCCTCCCAAATACTGGGATTACAGGCATGAGCCACTGCACCTGGCCTTAACTTTGAAATGAAGTTAGTTATTATTTTAGAAACAGGTCTAGCTCTGTTGCCCAGGTTGGAGGGCAACAATGGTGCAATCACAGCTCACTGCAGCCTCCACCTCCTGGGCTCAAGTGATTTTCATGCCTTAGCCTTCCGAGTAGCTGGGATTACAGGCATGTGCCACCATGCCCGGCTAATTTTTTGTATTTTTAGTAGAGACCGGGTTTCACCATGTTGCTCAGGCTGGTCTTCTGACCTCAAGTGATCTGCCCGCCTCAGCCTCCCAAAGTGCTGGGATTACAGGCGTGAGACACCACGCCCAGGTGAACACAATAGTTTTCCATTCACCACAGTTTGTGACAGTCTCTACATTGTGAAGTGACAAGTTCTCTTCTATTTTCCTTCTGCCCCTCATCACCTTTTTCTTTCTCATTTCTTTTTTGAATTTTGCTGTCTTGAATTGGTGTCTAAAGGATGACATAGCAGACAAGGGGACTGACACATGAACTCTCATGAGTTACTGAGGAGTTTCTCAGTGCTCTATCTGCATCATCTGCTCGCTCTCTCCTTCCTAGGTGCTAGCCTGCCAACCTGCTTTGAGAAATTGGAAATGAATCGAGGGGTAATCAGCCTCCCCTTGTACATATAGGGACCGCATCTCCAACGCCTTGCTTTACACAATAACGAATGGTGTTTTGCTTGCCTACTTCCACACAAATTGCTGATATGGTTAGGATTTGGGAAAGGGGAAGAAGGGAATTTTGGGTTTTGAGGAGTAGCTGGGGCTTGAACAAAGAAGAGGTAGTAATGAACATTCCTGGGGTGAGGCAATTAGTTAGCTGAGGGAGAAGAAGGCATGTAATAAATTAGGGATTGACAGACTGTCTGTAAAGGGCCAGACAGTAAATGTTTTAGTCATTGAAGACCTTAAGGTCTCTGTTGAATCTAATCAACTCCATCATTGTAGTGCAAAAGTAACCACAGCCACTACAGATGTGAATGAATGTGACTATGTTTCAATAACTTTTTTTTTTTTTTTTTTTTGAGACAGTGTCACTCTGTTGCTCAGGCTGGAGGGCAGCAGTATGATCACAGCTTATTACAGCCCTGACTTCCCAGGCTCAAGTGATCCTCCCACCTCAGCCTTCCAGGTAGCTGGGACTATAGGCATTTGCCACCACCCCCCATTAGCTTTTGTATTTTTTTGTAGAGGCAGGGTTTCACCATGTTGGCCAGGCTGGTCTTGAACTCCTGAACTTCTGGGCTCACGCTCTCCACCCTACTCGGCCACCGAAAGTGTTGGGATTACAGGCATGAGCCAGTGTCCAGCCCAAAATAGTCTTTTGATTTTTTTTCCCCCCAACCATTTAAAAGTGCAAAACATTCTTAGTTTTTGGGCTGAAAAAAGACAAGTGATGGGTGAGATTTGGCCCCGGATTGTGGTTTGTTGACCCCTGTTATAGAGGAACAGGAAGCAGAGAGGACTGGTTATAGGGCCTGGGAAACCAAGCCAGGGAGTTAGACTTAAGGTAGTATGAAAGAGGAAACCATTTTTGTAATGTAATGAAAATTTTAAAGGAAGGATGTTTTGTATTTATATGTGTTCCTGGAAGCATCTGAGTTTTTATTCAAAACATGTTTTCACTATGGAAAATTTCAAACATTTACAAAGTAGAGAGAAAAATGTAGTGAAATACCAAGTGATGTATTTATCACCTACCTTCAACAATTATCAGTCCTAGGTCCTTTGCATTTCTGTGTTTTAGAATCAACTTGTCACATTCTACAAAAAAGCTCCTGGAATTTCTGTTGGGATTGTTTTGATTCTGTAGATAATTTCAGGGGAAGAATTGACTTCTTAATAAAATTGAATCTCCTAACCCATGACCATGGTATACTTCTCAATTTATTTAGTTTTTCTTTAATTTTTCTCAACAATATTTTGTAGTTTTCAGTGTACAAATCTTTCCAGTTTTTTGAAGGGATGTGGTCAGATTTACTTCTATTTCATATATTTTGATACTGTGAATTTCAACTTCCCATTATTCATTGCTAATATATAAAAGCAATACTTGGTTTTTGTGTATTAATCTTGTATCCTGAGACCTTAATGTAATTCATTTTCAAAGCTTTTTGATGGATTTCATTGGCTATTCTGTCAATGTTGTCTGTGAATAAAGACAGTTGTACTTTTTTCTTCCCACTCTGAATGCCTTTTATTTATTTTTCCTTCCTTTACTGCACTGGCTAGAACTTCTAAGTGCATAATGAATAGAAGTGTAACTGCCCAATGGGTTCACCTTGCCCACTTCCTAGACAGAGCGGAATCATCAAGACGGGAATTGCAATAGAGAAAGAGTAATTCAGGCAGAGCCTGCTGGGTGGGAGACCGGAGTTTTATTATTCCTCAAATCAGTCTCCCTGAGCATTTGAGGAGCAGAGTTTTTAAGGACAGCTTGGTAGGTGGGGGGAAGCCAATGGGCCAGGAGTGCTGATTGGTCAGGAGTGAAATCAAAAGGAGTTGAAGCTTTCTTCTTGAGCTGAGTCCGTTCCTGGGTGGGGGCCACAAGATCAGATGAGCCAGTTAATCGATCTGGATGGTGCCAGCTGATCCATCAAGTGCAGGGTCTGCAAAATTTCTCAAGCACTGATCTTAAGAGCAGTTTAGGGAGGGTCAGAATCTTTAGCCTTCAGCTGCATGACTCCTAAACCATAATTTCTAATCTTGTGTCTAATGTGAGTCCTACGAAGGCAGTCTGGTGCCCAGGCAAGAAGGAGGTCTGCTTTGGGAAAGGGCTGTTACCATCTTTGTTTTAAACTATAAACTATAAGTTTCTCCCGAAGTTAGTTCAGTCTGCACCCAGGAATGAGCAAGGACAACTGGGAGGTTAGAAGCAAGATGGAGTCGGTTAAGTTAGATCTCTTAATATCTCAGTCATAATTTTGTAAAGGCAGTTTCAGTCGTGGTAAAAGTGGATTTCCTTGTCTCATTTTTGATCCTATGGGGAAAATATTCAGTCTTACGTCATTCAGTATGATATTAGCTACAGGTATTTCATATATGCTGTTTGTCAGGTTTAGTAGGTTATCCTCTGTGTGGAGTTTTGTATTTTTTTAATAAGGAATGAATGTTGGGTTTTGTTTAGTGTTTTTCTGTGTGTATTGAGAAGATCATACAGCTTTTCTGTTTTAGTTTACAATGTGGTGAGTTACATTGAGTTTTGAATTTTTTTTTTTTTTTTAAGACGGGGTCGCACCCTGTCACCCAGGCTGGAGTGCAGTGGCATAATCCCGGCTTACTGCAACCTCTGCCTCCTGGGTGCAAGCAATTCTCCTGCCGTAGCCTCCCAAATAGCTGTGATTACAGGTGTGCACCACCATGCCTGGCTAATTTTTGTATTTTTAGTAGAGGCGGGGTTTCACCATGTTGGCCAGGCTGGTCTCGAACTCCTGACCTCAGGTGATCCACCCACCTCATCCTCCCAAAGTGCTGGGATTACAGGCGTGAGTCACTGTGCCTGGCCGATAACTTTGTTTTTTTTTGAGATGGAGTCTTGTACTGCTGCCCAGGCTGGAGTGCAGTAGTTCTACCTCGGCTCACTGCAAGCTCCTCTTCCTGGGCTCACACCATTCTCCTGTGTCAGCCTCAGGAGTAGCTGGGACTACTGGCGCTGGCCACCACGCCCGGCTAATTTTTTGTCTTTTTAGTAGATATGGGGTTTCACCGTGTTAGCCAGGATGGTCTCGATCTCCTGACCTGGTGATCCGCCCACCTCGGCCTGCCAAAGTGCTGGGATTACAGGCGTGAGCCACCGCGCCCAGCCTGCCTTGCCGATTTTTGAATGTTAAACTAACCTTGCATTTGTGGGATAAACCCTACTTGGTTATGATATATTATCCTTTTTTTCTAGATTGTTAGACTCAATTTGCTAAAATTTTGTTTGTAATTTTTACATTTATTTTCACGAGAGATATGGGTCTGTAGGTTTCTTTTTTTGTAATGTCTTTGTCAGATTTTGGTATCAAAGTAATGCTGGCTTCATAGAATGAGTTGGGAAATATTCTTCTCAGTTTTCTGGAAGAGTTTGTAAAGAATTTGTTTTATTTCTTCTTTAGTGGAATTCCTGAATGAATGCATCTACGCCTGGGGTTTTCTTTGTAGGAAAGTTTTTAACTACAAATCCAATTTCTTCAATAACTATAGAGCTATTCAAGTTATTTATCACTGTTTGAGCTTCGATAGTTTGTCTTTCAAGAAATTCATTTATTTTATGATAGTTTGTCTTTCAAGAAATTCATTTATTTTATCTAGGTTCTTGAATTTACTGGCAAAAAGTGGTTTCTAACAGTCTCTTATTTTCCTCTGATAGCTGTAGAATCTGTAGTGTTGTTACCCTTTCCATTCTTAATGCTGGTAATTTGTGTCCTCTCTTTTTTATGAGTGTGGCTAGAGGTTTATCAGTTTTCTTGATCCTCTCAACCCATTTTTTGTTTCATTGATCTCTGTTTTACGTTTTCTATTTCATTGATTTTTGCTTAGATGTTTATTCTTTTCTTCTCCATACTTTGTGTTTCATTGCTCTTCTTTTTCATGTTTCTTAAAGTAGGAGCTGATTTGAGTCTTTTCTTCTTTTCCAACATAGGTGTTTAGTGTTATAAATTTCCCTTTACTGCTTTAAGTTTTTAAAGGTAATTTAAGGATAGCCCACAAATTTTGATATGTTATGTTTTCATTTTAAGTTCAAAACACATTCTGATTTCCCTTTTGGTTTCTTCTTTAGTTCATAGACGTAGAAGTATGTGAGTTCCCAAGTATTTCAGAATTTTCCAGAGATATTCCATTATTTTGTAATTTAATTAATAGAGAATCTTTTATTTTATTTTATTTTATTTTGAGACAGAGTCTTGCTCTGTCGCCCAGGCTGGAGTGCAGTGGCGTGATCTCGGCTCACTGCAAGCTCTGCCTCCCGGGTTCACGCCATTCTCCTGCCTCAGCCTCCCGAGTAGCTGGGACTACAGGCACCCACTACCACGTCCAGCTAATTTTTTTGTATTTTTAGTAGAGATGGGATTTCACCGCATTAGCCAGGATGGTCTCGATCTCCTGACCTCGTGTTCTGCCTGCCTTGGCCTCTGAAAGTGCTGGGATTACATGCATGAACCACAACACCCAGCTGAGAATCTTTAAAAAAAAAAAACACCACCACAATACTATTATCCCATCTTTAAAAAGGAACAGTTCAGAAAGAAGGAGGACAATTTGAAAGAATACAGAAAGGATCAGAGAGATCGGTGTCAGTCAAGAAAGCCTGATAAAAGGCCAGTGGAGTGACTCATGCAGAGTAGAGGGAGTGGATGAGAAGAGAAAGGGAGAGACACATAGTCACCAGGGACAATCAAAGGAAAAGTAAGTGTAATTTTGTAGTTGATTGAAGAGGAAGATGGAGGAAGGTAAAAGAAAGCTGTGTTGAATTAAACTCTAGAGTGATCAAAGCTGTGGTGGTTAGGATTGGAAGAGGGTGGCACACACTTAGATTGGGTGACAAAGTTTGTAGTTGTCTAGAAGAACCTCTGAAGTTTCTCTGCTTAAGTCGGAGTGGAAGCAGCCCTGGGGATTGTAGTGGAAAGGGAGAGCTATATGTCTACTAGTACTGTGACAAGATAGAAGAAAGTAAGTTTAGGATAAAGGGAAATTTGTCCTTCTGGTTGTAGTGGGAAGGAAAGGAGATGGATGCTTACTGTAATTCTGTGGGCTGAGCATTTTCCTTGTTAGTTTCCACACATCGTTTGATGTGGTTCTTATAGCATCCTATGTGTTAGCTGTTTCTACTTAAAGATGAAAGACCGAAATTTGGAGATGAGTAACATGCCTAGAGCCAGATAACTAATAAGTGGTGGAGTTGTTAGCATTTGAACGCATATTCTACCCAAACAGTCTGAGTTCTTTCCACTTGGTATGTAAATTCATGAATACAAGCCAGCAAATGTCCCAGGCTGCTCCTATTCAAAGAGCTGCCTTCTGTGTATCACGTGGTCTATGTTAAGTGTTATGACCTAAAACAATACTGCTGTTTTTTTTGTTGTTGTTTTGTTTTGTTTTGTTTTGTTTTTTTGAGACGGAGTCTTGCTCTGTCGCCCAGACTGGAGTGCAGTGTCGCGGTCTCAGCTCACTGCGACCTCCACTTCCTGGGTTCAAGTGATTCTCCTGCCTCAGCCTCGAGTAGCTGGGATTACAGGCACCCACCACCAAGCCCAGCTAATTTTTATATTTTTAGTAGAGACGGGGTTTCACTATGTTGGCCAGGCTAATCTTGAACTCCTGACCTCATGATCCGCCCGCCTCAGCCTCCCAAAGTTCTGGGATTACAGGCGTGAGCTACCGTGCCTGGCGCGCTGTTCTTTTTTGAAAAGAAAATCTTGATTTTGTGTTTTGAAGTCCTTAGAAGCGATTGTTTATTTAAGCTAAAATAATCAAGTTACTCATTTATTCAGTAAATCAGATTCGACAGGCAACATTCTCAGAGGCATGTATATGTATGTAGGGCTTTGGTGATTTTTTGGTGATGTTTGTAACCTAGAATATAGTTTCGAAGGCTTAGATTTAAGACTTCCATCTGATAAAGTGGGGGTAAGCTGCAGTGAAATCTGCATGGTAGTCTATTCTTGACACTTGCTGTTAGTAGTAACCTTTTACTGAAAGTAAAGTTTGCTTATGTCTTACAGTACTGTTCTGAAAGTTTACTTTTTAAAAACGAGAATGAAATATTGGGAAGAAACATCATAGTTATTTTACATATTCTGTTTTTTTAGTACCTGATTGGTTATGTTATATTGACATTCTCGCATGTAATTACACTTTATTGCTTGAACTTGCAATACATTGCTCCTGAGATAAAGACATAGGTGAAGCTTATCCTAAGTTGGTAACAGCAAAATTATTGTATTAATAATTGAGTCATATGGTGTGTTTCGGCATTTTAATAAGGAAGTATGGACCATGACATTTTGAATTTGAAAGGAAGTACTTTTTACTGCTTTCCTCTTTTTCTGTCTTATATCTTTGTCCTACCACTAAGAAGTGAGTAAAGTTCTAGACTCAGTTATAGGATATCTTAATAACAGGCCGTGAACTGTGTCACTGATTAACTGACCTATCTAGTAAGAGTTAGGATTTACTTCTGACATTCATGTACTTTTTGCAGTAATTCAGGCTATTCACATCATAGCTTTGCTTTTGTCTGTTTTTCAAGTAAGAGGCTGAGGCAGAAGAATCATTTGAACCCTGCAGGCAGAGGTTACAGTGAGCTGAGATCGCGCCACTGCACTCCAGCCTGGGCTACAAAGCGAGACTCTGTCTCCAAAAAAATGAAAATTAAAAATAAGTAAATGTGAATTTCAGATAAATAGCGATGACTTTTTTGGTCTAAGTATACCCTAAATGTTGTCTGGATAAAAGACACTTAGGTGAGTGCTGTGGCCAGAAAGGTAAGAGGGATGGGGGGCCAACCAACTAGAGACAAGGGAAGGTATCACTAAGGACACGGCAGTGGAGCTGAGTCCTTAAGTGATGCACGAGCAGTTATTTCTCAGGGAAGAAAGTGGTAAGGGGTTTTCAGGGGTAGGAACAGTAGGAGCCAAAGTATGGGTATGTGAGAGTGTGTGACTATGTGTGCACGTAAAATGGAAATGAGATGGAGGGATGGGTTGGAGCCTGGATTTGAAGAAGCAGGTATCGGCGCTGGGGTATTTGGCCTGGGACAGTGAGGCATTATTTTACAGGAGAGTGGCCTGGTGGGATGTGTGCTTTAGAGTGTGGACACACAGCTGTGGCACAGAAGGATTGCTGGCAGGGGAGGGCGACAGGAGGCTGCCAGAGTTGTCCAGCTGGACTTCTTCCCTGACACAGACAGGCTGGCATAGGATTGGTGTGGTAGTGGGGATGGGAAGGAGGGAATGCCGCGAGGTCAGGAACTTCTTCCAGTCGCCAAGAGGCGTCTTGACCGTTTAAAAATGTCTCTGAAGATTTAGCACACCAAGGCCCCCTATAGTCCCAGGGTATAGGCCACCCTTGAGATTAGAAAGAAACCCCTGGGAGCTGTGGTGGGGTGGATGTGGCTGTTGGAGGTGCCCCTATTCAGACTCCTGCTCTACCATTTGCTTTGGGATCACCTTTTACAGTGGATCTGATATTATAATACCCACTTCTTATGATGAAAAGGAACTGAATGAGTGTGGAATCCCTAGGACCCCGCTGGAATATAATGGGCCCTCGGGGCTTAGTTTCTTTCCTTCTTGCCGGTGAGGTTTGAGAGGGACTGGAGAACAGTGGATTTCGACCATCCATTTGGGGTTGTCAGTCTGTGCCAGGCCAGCTGGAGACTACAAAAAGGAGGTACAGGTAAGCAATAAGGCCCTGTGGTTCATCTCAGATTTCATTCCGGGAGATCAGAGAGAGCCCTTCCTGGAACTGTATCCTTTCCTGGGGAATATGGGTGGAAATCCGAGGGCCCTGTGCATAGATTTTCCCTTCTCTTTCAGCTTTGCCAGCTGCCAGAACTGTGGCTTTCTCAGCAGATTGTCTGTACATGAGACCTTTTTTACGGAACGATTTACAGAAAGACAAACCCTTCCTTCCAAGTTTAACCAGTCCCCTTATACCAAGGTTTCCCAGCCTTGACTGTATTGATATTTTAGGCTGTATAATTCTTTGTCGTGGGGGGCTGTCCAGTGTGTTGTAGGGAGTTTACTAGGATTCCTGGCCTCTTACACACTCACTGTCTGTAGCACCTTGCCTCCCACCCAGTTGTGACAACGAAAAATGTGTACAGGAAGTGCCAAATATCCCCTAGGGTACAAAATTGTCCCCTACCCCTCATTAAGTACCACTGCTTTATACTCACTAGACACAGGGAAAAAGAACTTCTTAGCATTTTTTATTAATTTCTTTTTAACCTAACCAGTGAAATGCTTGTTGAAGACTTAGTTTTTACTACACTGAATTTGAATTCTATTTTAACTTATTTAGTTTAGAAAGACTTCTCAAATCCAAAATTTTAAGCTTTTTTTTTTTTTTGGACATAGCCTTGCTCTGTCGCCCAGGCTGGAGTGCAATGGCGGCTCACTGCAACTTCTGCCTCCTGGGTTCAAGCGATTCTCCTGCCTCAGCTTCCTCAGTAGCTGGAATTACAGGTGTCTGCCACCACACTTGGCTAATTTTTGTATTTTTAGTAGAGACGGGTTTTCACCATGTTGGTCAGGCTGGTCTTGAACTCCTGACCTTGTGATCCGCCTGCCTTGGCCTCCCAAAGTGCTGGGATTACAGGCGTGAGCCATTGCTCCCAGCCAATTATAAGCTTTTTAGAAAGGATTTTTTACATTGTTATATTTGAACCATTAATGAAGTGCAAAATGAAATGTTTCATTTAGTATTTCACATCAGAGGTTGTTATAAATGTACAAATAGATTGATGTTTTGAATTAAAACTGTGGCTGACAGTTAATTTTATCGATACCAAATTGTGCAAGTTTAAACTGCCTGCCAAGAGTCTGAGCATAAAGCTGTGGTTTGAAAGGATCCTGAATAAACGTTTTCTTTTTGTAAATATTCAGAAACTTTGGCTAAGGAGGTAGTGGCCAGAGGAGACGCAAAATTTTTTGCATTCTGGCAGTTTGAACTTTGGGAACGAATGTGTTTTGGACTAAATCTGAAAAAATCACTTATGTACTGTTGCCAGACATTCTTTTAGGCTGTCCTTTTCCAGGCTTGTCACTTGTCTGGAATGTTAAGTGTTGTCAGTAGTTTAACGTCCTTTCCAGCAGCTTGCATTAAAGTGAGAGAAGATCTCCAGAAATGGATCTGAAGAGGTCTTGGCATAAGATTAGGACTTTTATTTCATTATTTTTCAAAAAGTAGAAAGAAGGAGAAGACTTACATGGTTCTAAGTTTAAAAAAATCCAGGAAGCTTCTAATCGTTTCTAATTATTTTCTTGGGTTAAGCCTCATAGAATAATAGAAATCATAAGTTAGTGTGAGTGAGCTTTTCGTTGGCCAAAACAAGTGGGAATACAGTTGTGCTGTTTAGTGGCCATTTGAGTTGGTATTACTGATAACTACCTCCTTTTTTTTTTTTTTAGCATCCTATGTGTAGTTGTGGTTGGTCTAGCATCCTATATGTAGTTGTGCTTGCTTTCCTCTCTAACCAAAGTTTGTTTTTCCTTTCCGTCCACCTGGGGTTATTATGAGAATCAGTGCCCTAGTATTTGTGCAGTGTGGGCTTTCCACATTGGCTGGCTGGTGCTTTCCAGGCAGCTTACTTTCATAGTTAAATGACAATGGCAACATCAACAAAGTGTCTCTGCCTCCTCATTACCCCCTGGCTCTCTCCCCTTCACACATTTTTGAGAAGTTTTTTATCCTTTTCTTTCCTACTCAGCTTTTTATTCCACTCCACTGCAGCATGACTTGGCCTCCTTCCCTCCACTGGGGATTCATTGGCCCTGCTCACCATCACCTCCTTATCTTGATTAAAGTGGCCACTCAGGCATGACTGAGCAGTCTTTCTCCTGTGGATTCACCTTGAGACTTTCTTAACTGGTTGGACAGGCAGAAAGGAGGGAATTGTGAGAAGAACGGGGTTAAAGCAGAATGGAGCTGCATTTTCCTTCCGTGGCCATGAGGCTGTTTAAGGGGGAGTGCCTACCTGGAGTGGGGAGAGGACATAGAGTACAGTTTCTTTCGTCCTGGAGTTGGAGGTAGAAACAGGGGAGGTAGATCTGGATGCCATCTTTCCTCATAAGTCATAACCGATATCGTTGATTCCTGGAAATGGGAAACTACCCTGTTAAATGTACTACATGTTACAATTTTAGGCATAGTATAAAATCTGTCTTTTAAAATTAAGAAAGTACTGTCTTATAAAAACAAGCATTTAAAAGTTGTGCCTCAGTCAGTAAGCATTGAAGTTTTTTTTTTTTTTTTTTTTTTTTATTGATCATTCTTGGGTGTTTCTCGCAGAGGGGGATTTGGCAGGGTCACAGGACAATAGTGGAGGGAAGGTCAGCAGATAAACAAGTGAACAAAGTTCTCTGGTTTTCCTAGGCAGAGGACCCTGTGGCCTTCCGCAGTGTTTGTGTCCCTGGGTACTTGAGATTAAGGAGTGGTGATGACTCTTAACGAACATGTTGCCTTCAAGCATCTGTTTAACAAAGCACATCTTGCACCGCCCTTAATCCATTCAACCCTGAGTGGATACAGCACATGTTTCAGAGAGCACAGGGTTGGGGGTAAGGTCACAGATCAACAGGATCCCAAGGCAGAAGAATTTTTCTTAGTACAGAACAAAATGAAAAGTCTCCCATGTCTACCTCTTTCTACACAGACACAGCAACCATCCAATTTCTCAATCTTTTCCCCACCTTTCCCCCCTTTCTATTCCACAAAACCGCCATTGTCTTCATGGCCCGTTCTCAATGAGCTGTTGAGTACACCTCCCAGATGGGGTGGTGGCCGGGCAGAGGAGCTCCTCACTTCCCAGTAGGGGCGGCCGGGCAGAAGCGCCCCTCACCTCCCGGACGGGGCGGCTGGCCGGGCGGGGGGCTGACCCCCCACCTCCCTCCCGGACAGGGCGGCTGGCCGGGCAGAGGGGCTCCTCACTTCCCAGTAGGGGCGGCCGGGCAGAGGCGCCCCTCACTTCCCCGACGGGGCGGCTGGCCCGGCGGGGGGCTGACCCCCCCACCTCCCTCCCGGAGGGGGCGGCTGGCCGGGCAGAGGGGCTCCTCACTTGTCGGTAGGGGCGGCCGGGCAGAGGCGCCCCTCACCTCCCGGACAGGGCGGCTGGCCGGGCGGGGGGCTGATCCCCCCACCTCCCTCAGCATTGAAGTTTTTTGAGCAGTACTGGACTTCTGTCTGGATTCAGACTGAGCAGAGAATCACATATCTGAAGGCATCTTACCCCTGCTTCTCTCTCCCTCCTGTCTGTTTCATGCACCTTGAATATATGCCAACTTGCACATGTGCAGTTTTTTGACATGACAAGGCTCAGACTTTCCCTCTTAGTAGTCCTTGACTTTTTCAGTGGAGTCTCACTCCAAGTCTTTAAAATGTGTACATAAAATGCACCTTTCTGAATGTGTGTCATAATTCACCATAAGAAAGGTTATGTATATGTTGAAGAATATAGGATCAATCCATTACATTATGATTTATTTGATTTAAACACTTCTTACTGGGTTTCTTTTGAAAGTTTTGATTGGCTTTTGGTAAGACACATGTTTTATCAAATCGATTGTTGATTTTGCTTCATTTAGCAGCATTCACTTTCTGACTCTGAAGTGGCCCTTTCCCTGAGTTATAGTTTCCCTTGACTGTGTGATTCTTTCTTCTCAGTGTTTTAAGTCTGTTCTTAATTTACAATTTTAATATGATCTCTACATTTTGAAAATGAAGTTTGTGAAGTAAGAGAGATAAATATATGTAGATTGCTTAGGTTAAAAACCCTTTTTGGATTTTCAGTGGGTACTGATAGGCATAAAAAGTCATAATTAATAAGCAGTTCCTCTTAAATTGTTTGATTCCGTGTTCTGAAAGTACAGATTATGAAATGAAATTTTCAAACTTCTGAAAGCTACTAATCCACTCTCCTTTATAAACAAGGCTCACAGAGTGTGGGTGACTTGCACAAGGTCACATAGATGGTGCCAGACCTGGGACTGCAATCCAGGTCTCTTGATTTTTGTTCCAGTGTACTCCATACTATGTATTTTCATAATATGTAATTTTCAGTGGGAAAAACCCATAAGCTAATGTTGTTTGTTGACATCTGTGGGCCATGGTATATAATCTAATCTAAGTAGTAGGTAAAAACAATCTTTAGTCATTCCTTATAAAGGGTTTGTTTTACAAAGTGTCTTTTGAATTGCTGCTTTTATTTTAATAAGGCAGTAGTCATACATGGGGCATGCAGTATATTCTTCTGTAAATTATGATAGCTCATGTTATCTGGTCTTTACTGTGGGCTGCCAGCCTGCTAACCACTTTAGGCTCATTATTTCATTGAATCCTCTCAACATCCTTATAAGGAAGGTACATAGTATCACCAGCCCCCTTTTACAATGAAGAAACAGATTTCAGAGAGGTTAACTTACCCAAGGATATAGAAGGATACAGATTTGATCATACGTGGTTGGGCAGTCTCCTGGATAGTAGTGTTTTCTTTTTGTTGTTGTTGTTGTTTTTGAATAAGCACAGAGAATTATTAATTAAATAGGAAATTTAAATGGTTTTAAATAGCAGTACATTTTGGAAACATTTGAGGGGAAAAGATTCTAATGGAGGTGAATAGGAGGAACTGAAAGAAGAAAGTAGTGACAGCAATCAAGATCCTGGTGTAACTACAGAATGGAGAGATTGGGGACTGCCCCTGTAGTTGCCAAGAAGGGTTCCCGTCCCACCCTGTGCCAGGGCTGAAGGTGCTTCTCAGCCAGGGAATGGCCTTGGAGCTTTCTTGTGATATCCAGGACAATTTGTGTTGTCCTCTAATCAGGGTGGATCCTTCTGGATGCAGTATGACAATAAGATAAATTTACAATGTCCTTTTGGTATATTTCTGAAACTTGATTGGTGTGTTTTTCATGGGTGGATGGTTGGTGAGGGTGGGGTTTCTGAACCACTGAAATAAGTTGCTGTCCCTAACCTTGGACTGTTATACCATTTTTCCTTTGACCTTTGATCTGTGATGAAGTAACTTCTGGAAGTGGGATATCAGGAGTTATGTTCTTGTTGGTTTACACATGTTATTTTTTACAAGAACTCTATAAACTAAATTTTATCAGTTCTTTTTTATAGGAGAAGAAACAGATTTGCAGATACATAAAGTGATTAAGTGATTTGTCCAGAGTCACACAACTTGGATGGCAGAACTGGAGCTTGAACTCAGGTCTCTTGACCTTTAAGTTCAGTTCTCTACTCATTGTATGGGAGACCCGGAAGGAGATTCTTTTGGTGTGTCACATAGCCTTACCATTGCTTTGTCCTATGTAACGTCATCAATTATGTGAATTATCTGACATTACAATAGTCAGAAGGTGTCGTAGAGATGCCTTAGAGTCCAACTTCCTTTTTATTGTAGATGAGAATACTGGGTGGCCAAGTGACTTAGATTGAAGACAGCACTTGTTAGAAGGAAGACTAATGGGTTTCAAGTCAAAGTCAGAATTTAAAAGTATCCTAAAGGCTGGAACCTTGGGCTGATTTACCAAATAAAAATTTTAACAGATAAAGGTTTAGATTTTTTAGAATACAGATTACACAGCAATGAAGAGGAAGAGCTGGGCATAGTGGTGTGCTCCTGTAATGCCAGCAACTTGGGAGGCTGAGGCGGAGCTCAGGCTGTAGTGTGCTATGATAGAGGAAAAAAATTAAGAAGAAAAGGAAAGAAGTGGGATGTTGCTTACTGTACAGTTTTTTCAACATTTCTGCATGTTTGTAAAATTTCATAATAAAACATTAGGGGAGGCTGGGCACAGTGGCTCATGCCTGTAATCTCAGCACTTTGGGAGGCCGAGGCAGTCGAATCACGAGGTCAGGAGATCGAGACTATCCTGGCCAACATAGTTAAACCCGTCTCTACTACAAGTACAAAAATTAACGGGGCGTGGTGGCACGTGCCTGTAGTCCCAGCTACTCAGGAGGCTGAGGCAGGAGAATTGCTTGAACCCAGGAGGCGGAGGTTGCAGTGAGCCGAGGTTGTGCCACTGTACTCCAGCCTGGTGACAGAGCGAGACTCCATCTCCAAAACAAAAAATAAAAGGGGGGGGGGGAAGAGAACAGTAGCTTAGCAGCAGTTTGTGTGGTAAAAGACTTGAAAGAAAATATTAGATAACCATGAACTTATTATGAGCCTCTGGAAGCTCCTAGAAAAGCAGATTTTTTTTTTCTTAGATTAAGGTAGGAGCAGCTCAGTTTCTAGATCGAGGGAAATAATAGTCTTGCTGAGCTCTGTGCTTGCCAGACCAGATCTGTCTTGTATCTGTGCCCACTTCTGAGGTGCCTGTCATACTTTGATGCCAGTGGACACAGGGTACTGAAATCTGGAGGAGTGGATGGGGAATGTGTGGTGCTGACTTGGAAGGAGGGCCAATTTAGGGAATCGCCATGGTGGTCTTCAGATACTGGGGGAGTTGTGGAGTGAGAGTGGTACTTTTATTTTGAATATAAAGCTTAGATTAAGGGAGAGCAAAGACATTACAGGGAATTAGATGCCCATTCTGTTTTCCTCATCCCTGACTCTCCCATTCTGTATCTTCAGTACAGCAGCGCAGGTTAGTCTTTGGGAACTGCAAGTCAGGTTATAGGACTGCACGGCTTTTATTCACCGTCCTGTGTCACATGAAGTCCAGGGCTTGACTGGTCTTCTGGCTCTTGCCGACAAGTCCTCATTTTGACATTTCTGTATTCTAGCCATACTGTATTCTAGCCAAGTCATTAGAGTTCTTCAGTTGAACCTGTGTTTACTCTCATACCTTCGAGGTGTACCTCCTACTTTGTTGCCCAAAGTAAGGCAGAATTGGGGATCTTTCTGCTTCCATTGTATCCTGTACATATACTTGCCCTGTTTTTTGTTTTTTAAAGTAGGTTCATAAAGGATGGGGACATATTTTGTTCATTTACATGTCCTGTTTATTCCTGTAGACTGTGAACTCCTTGAAAGTAGGTATTTTTGTCCTAGTCCTTTTTTTTTTTTTTTGAGATGGAGTCTCACTTTGTTGCCCAGGCTGGAGTGCAGCGGCACGATATCGGCTCATTGCAACCTCTGCCTCCCGGGTTCAAGCGATTCTCCTGCCTCAGCCTCCCGATTAGCTGGGATTACAGGCACGCACCACCACATCCAGCTAATTTTTTATATTTTTGGTAGAGACAGGGTTTCACCATGTTGGCTAGGCTGGTCTCAAACTTCTGACCTCAAGTGATCCACCTGCCTCGGCCTCCCAAAGTGCTGGGATTAGAGGCATGAGCCACTGTGGCCGGCCTGTCCTAGTCTTTATATGCCCATATATTTGAGTCCTCCTTGACTAGGTTCCCAGAGAATTGGTGCTTGGCTTGCCTGGACACGGAATAAACATTTATTGATAAATAAATGTTGTGCCCACAGTGACTTGCCTCATAACTTTTTAGTAGTCAGGATCCTCCCACAGTAGACTCTTGTAACTACAAGAATATTTTTTTGTCGATGTTGCACGTAGAGTTTCCTGTAAAATGGCTTCCAAGATATTTTTCATTTCTAGTAAAGAGTCTATGAGTTGATTTTTAAATAGTATTATGTCTACCTTATATGGTAGGTAAGAGATAGCCCTTTGTTTTCCTCAGGAGGTTTTAATTATATGATCTCCTTGTAGAAGTAAAGGAAACTCTGGAGCTTCCTGTGTGGCTGTGAATGTGTAATTAGCTTTGGGCAGGGCTCCCAGAGCTGTGAACCCTGTCCTGAGGAGCACTGGGACATTCTAGTGAGCGTTCAGGCCACCCAGATTGCAGCCTTGTAAATGAAGGGTTTATTTCTCTAATGAGAGTGGTTTGTGTCTTCACCCAAATAATATTTTAATATTAAATTATGGCAAATATTTTAAATTTAAAAGTAGATATATATAAATTAGTATGATTTTTAAAATAATTTCAATAATTGTTTAAAAAAGTAATTTTAATACATGTCAATAATTTATTTTAGACTCAAGGGGTACACGCACAGTTTTGTTGCATGGGTATGTTGCACGATGCTGAGGTTTGGGGTACGGATCCCGTCACCCAGGTAGTGAGCATAGTTTTTCAACTCATGCCCATCCCTCATTCCCTTCTTCCAATTAGTATGATTACAACTAAGAATTTTACTTTTACAGCTCTAATTTAATACATATTGATCTAGACCTGGCAATAAATATTCTGCTCTAAGAAAGGTTTTATGTTAAATAACATGGTAATTAGTCCCTTCAAAATAAAAAATGTTGATTAAGAATACAGCACGGTCCAGGCGCGGTGGCTCACGCTTGTAATCTCAGCACTTTGGGAGGCCGAGGGCGGATCATCTGAGGTCAGGAGTTCGAGACCAGCCTGGCCAACATGGTGAAACCTGTCTCTACTAAAAATACAAAAATTAGCCGCGCGTGGTGGCAGGTGCCCATAATCCCACCTACTCGGGAGGCTGAGGGAGGAGAATCACTTGAACCCGGGAGGCAGAGGTTGCAGTGAGCCAAGATCGTGCCGTCGCACGCCAGACTGGGGGAGAAGAGCAAGACTTCATCTCAAAAACAAAAAGTATACCAGCACTGATGACAACATTGGACAAGTAGACAAATCTAGAAGGGGCAGGTTGAGCTGTGTAGTTTTAGTGTTGTTATGGTTTGTTTATATGTTGTGAAATATTCATTGAGATCAAAAGCTGGCATTCCTAACTTGTGTTATGTGTATATTGGAGGCCATATGGAGTGGCAGAAGTGAAGTGAGGTTTGAATTCAGACCGTTGTTCCTCAAGAATGAATTGACCTGGAGAGAATTACTTGCAATCTCTGATCCTTAGTTCCTTCATCTAGACATACCCACCTGGGATCATGTGAGGATCCAGTGATCTGTACAAGGTACCGCACAGGACATGGTGCTTGCTGCCTGGGAGAGGCTCAAGGCCTTCAGTGTCTTTCCCTGTTATTTTTGGGAGCAGTGCATCTATTTTGGTGTTTTTAAGAAACACTGTTTGACAAATACATGAGGCATACTTCATGGACTATTGTTTCAGATTATTTTTAGAACACAGAGGCAGGATCCACAATGTTTTTATGAGGAGAGCTACTTTTTATTCCCCCAAACCTTGACTTTCCTGGACTAGAGGTCTCAGTGATGTGTGCTAATGTGACACCCTTGAGCAAAGTTGGAGAGGAGAGAGTGGTAGTTTCCACCACTTCCCCTTCTCCAAGACACTGGAAGTGCTGTGAACTGTGCTCCTTCGCTCCTCCGCTCTGTAATCTCTGCCTGGAGGGCTCTAGAGGGGCTCTAGGGAGGAGTGTCAGCCAGTGATTCCTCCCTCTCGACCAGGTAGGGACCCAGGATCTTCTGGTGAATTATAATTTTTTTTTTATGAGCCTGAGGGTCATTTAAGGAATTTGTGGAAGCATTTGTGATTGTCTCAGTGGTTGGTGGGTGCTATAGGCATTTATTTAATAGGTAGGGCCCATGGAATTCAAGGCTTAGTGTGGTGACAGTTCTGTAAAATAGAACTTTTCCTATGATCTGCACAGCTTTAGAATATCTTTTTTTTTTTTTTTTTTTCTGAGACCAAATCTTACTCTGTCACCCAGGACAGAGTGTAGTGGTGTGATCCCAGCTCACTGCAACCCGGGTTCAAGCGATTGTCCTGCCTCAGCCTCCCAAGTAGCTGGAATTAAGAGATGTGCCACCACGCTCGGCTAATTTTTGTATTTTTAGTAGAGGCGGAGTTTCACCATGTTGACCAGGCTGTTGTCGAACTCCTGACCTCAGGGGATCCATCCACCTCGGCCTCCCAAAGTGCTGGGATTACAAGCATGAGCCACTGCTCCTGGCCTAGAATATCTTGCTGAATAATTTATGTAGATAGAAAAAAACTGTTTAAGGCCGAACCTATAACTGAAATCCATTTTACATAAAGGGTTTTTTAAAATGTAATTTTAGTAGAAATGGAAATTTCAGGAAATGGAATTAGTCTAGACTTTGAAGGGAAATTATCTCATTTTGTTCTTAGTTTTATTAAGTGTATTACTAGTCTTGGTTCTCTCAAGAAACAGAACCGATAGCATAGATATATATATATATATGTCTCCAGTAGGACAGAGAGAGAGAGAGAGATGTTTATATATATAGTATATTTAACTATATTTAACCAATATATATGATTGTGTCATGCGCATCCTATTGGTTCTGTTTCTCTGGAGAAAATATAAGTATTCACTAGTTGCCCTTTATCTATGGTTTTGCTTTCCATGCTTTGAGTACCTCATGGTCAACCAAGGTCTGAAAATATTGAATGGAAAAATTCCTGAAACAAACAGTTGGTAAGTTTTAAATTGTGGACTGTTCTGAATGACATGATGAAATCTTGCGCCGTCTCATTGTCACACCTGGAAGATGAGTCCTCACTTTGTCCGATGTATCCATGCTGTGTGTGCTGCCTGCCCATTAGTCCCTTAGTCTTGGTTATCAGATTAACTGTCTGGTATCACAGTGCTTGTAACCCTTATTTCACTTAATAATGGACCCACAGTGCAGGAGTAGTGATGCTAGCATATTGTATTATTGCTTACTTTATTATTAGTTATTGTTGTTAATCTCCTACTGTGCCTAATTTATCAACTTAACTTTATCATAGGTGGTATGTATACATGGTCCCCAACTTACTGTGGTTCGACCTAAGATTTTTCAACTTTATGATGGCATGAAACTGTCACATTTTTAATGTAATGTATAATATTCAATAAATTACATGAGGTGTTCAATACTTTATTATAAAATAGGCTTCATGTTAGATGATTTTTGTCCACCTATAGGTTAATGTAAGTGGTCTGAGCATGTTTAAGATAGGCTAGGCTAAGCTATGACGTTCAGTAGGTAAAGTGTATTAAATGCATTTTTGACTCATGATATTTTCAACTTATGATATTTTTATTCCATCATAAGTTGAGCAGCGTCTTTATGTATAGGCAAAAACATAGTATATATGGAGTTGGGCAATATCTGCATTTTTAGGCATCCGTAGGGGTTCTTGAAACATATCCCCCTCGGATAAAGGGGAAGCATTCTATATATAACAAGATCCTTATTAAAGGAATTGGCTCATGCAATTATGGAGGCTGAGAAGTCCCAAGGTCAGCAGTTGGCCAGCTAGAGATCCAGGAGAGCTGATGGTGTCATTCTGATCTGGCTCTGAAGGCCTGAAAACCTGGAGAGCCACCGATGTAAGTTTCTGTCTGAAATCCAGCAGGCTTTAGACCCAAAGAAAACCAATGTTTGTTTCAGTTTGAGTCAGACAGCAAGCAGAGATGTCCCAGCTCAGCAGTCAGGTGGGAGGGGCTCCCTCTTACTTAGCCTTTTTGTTCTATTCAGGTCTACAGTTGATGAGATGAGGCCCACCCACATTAGGGAAGTTAATCTGCTTTAGACAGTCCACTGAATAAAACGTTAATTTCATCCAGAAACACCCTCACAGAAACACCCAGAGTAATATTTGACCAAATGTCTGGGCACCCCATGATGCAGTCAGATTGACACATAAATTAACCATCACACTAAGAGTAATTCACCTTTTTAGGTAAATGAAGAATCAATCACATTATTGATAGCATTCATGATAGGTAGGGTGATATCTGAGTTGCCAAAATGACATACCCAAATGAAGAGTATTTGTAGCTGTGAAATTCAGTGATTCAACTTAGAGATGTGGATTTCTGACCATTTTAGTCCTAATATAGTCCTGCCTGAAAATTTACATATTGAAATTAATATTTATTTTATTAAAAATTGTTTTTATATTATAGTTGCTGTGTTAAGTAGATATTTTTGGAATATATATGTAATAAGTTATTTCTGAATTTTATTTCAGGATAGTAAAGGTATATTTTCAATAGTTTTTAAAGAACGGGGGTGAGGCATGGTGGTTCACACCTGTAATCCCAGCTATTCGGGAGGCTGAGGTGGCAGGATCCATTGAGCTTGGAAGGTCAAGACTGCAGTGAGCCGTGACTGCACCACTGCACTCCAGCATGGGTGACAGAGTACGACCCTGTCTCAAAAAAACGGTGAACAGGGGGTATTTGGGTCTGATATGGCCAAGAACCAGCGGTCTAAGTGATCTCAAGCTGCCAGCCTCCTTGAACAGTCTGCATCTCAGCATCTTTAAAGCTTTGACTGTGTTTCTTTTCTCCTCTTGGACCTCTGCAAAACCATAGTCTTTCTTCTTATCAGGTATTTCACAGTTTTGGGATATATTTTCCAGAAATCTTTGTTCGATGTTGTTCATTAGGTTGTTTTTTTTTTTAATTTTAGCTGTATTGATATGTAATTTATATGTCATACAATGCACTTATTTAAAGTGTAAAACTTAGTGGTTTTCAGTATATTCACAGGATTGTGCAACTATCACCATGATCTAATGTTAGAACTTTGCATGTCTACAAAAAGAAACCCTGTATCCATTAGTAGCCAGCCTCTATACTCCCTACCCCAACCCCTGGCAATCACTTATATTCTTTTTATCTCTATAGACTTGTTTCTGCTAGATAATTTATATAAATGGAATCATATAATACATGGTCCTTTGTGGCCTTCCAGTTTTTTTGTTCTTTATTTAAAAAAAAAAAAACAAGATACATGTGCAGAACATGCAGGTTTGTTACATAGGTATACATGTGCCATGGTGGTTTGCTGCACCTATTGACCCATCCTCTAAGTTCTCTCCCCTCGTTCCCCACCCCACAACAGGCCCTGGTGTGTGTTGTTCCCTTCTCTGTGTCCTTGTATTCTCATTTTTCACCTCCACTTATGAGCAAGAACATGCAGTGTTTGATTTTCTGTTCCTGTGTTTGCTGAGGATGATGGCTTCCAGCTTCATCCATGTCCCTCCAAAGGACATGATCTCATTCCTTCTTATGGCTGCATAGTATTCCATGGTGTATATGTACCACATTTTCTTCATCCAGTGTATCATTGATGGGCATTTGGGTTGGTTCCATGTCTTTGCTATTGTAAACAGTGCTGCAATAAACATACCGTGTGCATGTATCTTTATAGTGGAACGATTTGTATTCCTTTGAGTATATACGCAATAATGGGATTGCTGGGGTATTTCTGGTTCTAGATCCTTGAGGAATCACCATACTGTCTTCCACAATGGTTGAAGTAATTTACATTTCCACCAACAGTGTAAAAGCATTCCTATTTCTCCACAACCTTTCCAGCATCTGCTGTTTATTGACTTTTTAATCATTGCAATTCTGACTGGCATGAGATGTTATCTCATTGTGGTTTTGATTTGCATTTCTCAGATGATCAGTGATGTTGATATATAGACCAATAGAACAGAACAGTGATGTTGATATATAGACCAATGGAACAGAACAGAGACCTCAGAAATAACACCACACATCTACAACCAGCTGATCTTCGACAAACCTGACAAAAATAAGCAATAGGGAAAGGATCTTGTATTCATTAAATGGTACTGGGAAAACTGGGTAGCTGTATGCAGAAAACTGAAACTGGACCTCTTCCTTACACCTTATAAAAAATTAACTCAAGCTGGATTAAAGACTTAAATGTAAAACCCAAAACCATAAAAATCCTAGAAGAAAACCTAGGCAATACCATTCAGGACATAGGGATGGGCAAAGACTTCCATGACAGAAACACCAAAAGCAATTGCAACAAAAACCAAAATTGACAAATGGGATCTAAGTAAACTAAAGAGCTTCTGCACAGCAAAAGAAACTATCATCAGAGCAAACAGGCAACCTACAGAATGGGAGAAACTTTTGCAATCTCCCCATCTAACAAAGGTCTAATATCCAGAATTTACAAGTAACTTAAACAAATTTACAAGAAGAAAACAACCCCATCAAAAATTGGGCAAAGGATATGAACAGACACTTCTCAAAAGAAGACATTTACGTGGTCTTCTTTTATTTGGTACAGATGCTCCTTTATTTAACGTGGGGTTACATCCTATAAACCCCTCGTAAGTTGACAATGTCATGAGTTGAAAATACATTTATTATACCTAACATACTGAACATCGTAGCTTAGCCTAACCTACCTTAAACATGGTCGGAACACTTAAATTAGTCTACAGTTAGACAGAATCATCTAACACAAAGCCTATTTTATAATAAAGTGTTGAATATCTTATGTAATTTATTGAGTACAGTACTGACAGTGAAAAACAATGGTTGTATGGGTACTCTAAAGTATGGTTTCTAAAGGTTTATTGCTTTCACATCATTGTAAAGTTGAAACATTGTAAAGTTTAAAAATAGTAAGTCAGGGGTCATCTATGTATTGTTTTCAAGGTTCACCCATATTATAATATATATCAGAGCCAGGCATGGTGCTCACGCCTATAATCCCAGCACTTTGAGAGGCTGAGGCGAGTGGATCACGAGGTCAGGAGATCGAGACCATCCTGGCTAACACGGTGAAACCCTGTCTCTACTAAAAATACAAAAAATTAGCCGGGCGTGGTGGTGGGCGCCTGTAGTCCCAACTACTCGGAAGGCTGAGGCAGGAGAATGGTGTGAACCCGGGAGGCGGAGCTTGCAGTGAGCCGAGATAGTGCCACTGCACTCCAGCCTGGGTGACAGAGCGAGACTCCGTCTCAAAAAAAAAAAAAATTTTTTTTTTCAACTTTTCTGTAGTGACATCTAGCTTTCAAACAGTTTTATCACATGGTAAAATTCTTCGAAAACAAATTTCTAAAGCGCTTCCTTCCAGTTATGTTCTCAGTGTAATGCCATTTTTTCCCACAGATTTGCTTGTAAATGCATCACGAAGAGGCAGCCCAGAATGAAGAAAGCAAGCAGGAGTGTTGGCTCAGTGCCTAAAGTGTCTGCAATAAGTAAAACGCAAACAGCAGAAAAAATTAAACCTGAAAACAGCTCTTCAGCATCTACGGGAGGCAAACTTGTAAAACCTGGAACAGCAGCATCATTGTCAAAGGTATTCATGTGATGTTTGAATACATGATGGGTTTTTGGAGGACTGAATTTAAATATGATGTTTAATATATTAAATGAGCATTCTTAGGGGTGTGCCCTCTTCTGGTGCTGGGAACACTTGGCCTTTGAAGAGAGCTTACAGTGGGGTGGACCTAATTGCTGTTTTTGGTCTGTCTTTTTGAATGAAACCAGACAATAGGCTTGTTCATGAAACAATAATTGAGCACCTGCCTTGTGCAGGATGCTGTGATTGTGTGAGCTGGAGGTACAGTCTGCCTTCAGGGAGCTTGTGGAGGAAAGGATGGAGGCAAGGCACAAACATGAATAATGAAAATACCCAGGGAGAATGTCAGATACCCTGGGAGAGCAGTAAAGCATTGTGAACAGTTTCAGGTAAGTAAATATTGTTTCAAGCCTGGGAAGATTTTATGAAAAGGTCATGTGAGCCAAGTCTGGCAGTCCTGTGACCCCTAGACAGGTGTTTTTATCTGCCTGTCTCCCTCACTGTCACCACCACAAATTACTGTTCTTCTTCTGGCAGCTGGTCCATGATGATGATGATTATTATTATTATACCATTTTTTTAAAAAGAGATATTATTCTTATTATTACTATTACCATTTTTTTTTTAATAGATGAGATCTGTGTTGCCCAGGCTGGTCTCCTGGGTTCAGTGGATCCTCCTGCCTCAGCCTCTCGAGTAGCTGGACTAGGGGTGTGCGTATGCATGCACAACTGGAAACATGATCTGTTCATTCCAGGCAGGGCCCTGATAGATCATGGCTTAATTATTTTAAGAAGGAACTCAGGAACAGCCGATGAGGAACTTCCTTATATGTGTAGAAAGATCTAACAGGAAATGCTGGTTTTTCTATTCTAAGGTTGTTGGAACTGAACCCAGGCTTATTCCCTTGGCTCGGAGATGCACACAGATTTTCTCCTAGCTGTGGCCCTGAGGAATTGTTAGGTATCATTCTGTGACCTGGAGGATGGTGCCAGGAATAGACCCTTGCCCAGCTTCCATTGTCTCAGTGAACACACTGAATCATTTTGTTGGTGGCAGTGCTGCTGCTTTTTGGTGTAAGACAGGTGGCATTTTCTGACCTAACTGGTTATTCAGTTGCTGGGGCTCTCTTTGGCGTGGAGTGCCTGTGTGACTAGGTGACCTGTTATTTATGTGACTGGAAGAACAGGTTGAAATGTTGGCATTAGATGTGCACTGCTGCCTTCCTTCTGTGGCCTCTTCGTCAGAGGCAGGCAGTGTCTTTGGAGGTTTACTATGGAATGTGCACTGAGCAGGCATGTTACACCTTCTGAGTCTTGGATCTGGAGTTGCTGGGAATTTGGTCTTGAACAGTGAGTACTTTTCCACTGTAAAGCAAAACTGTACACTTACTCTTGCCAGCACATGCCAGCTGTCCATAGCTTTGGCTCTGCTGCGTTAACAAGTTTAAATAGGGTGTGTGTGTGTGTGTGTGTGTGTGTGTGTAGCAGGAAGGTCAGGACAGAGGTAAAACTATTTGGCAACACTTTTCCTGGAGTGGAGCAATTGCCTTCACTTAAAGAGAGGGGAAGGAAAAAGTCATTAAATGGAGATTAAAGTAAAAACAGAGAAGGAAAGAAGAAAATAGTGGGAAAAAAAATGGAAAACATTGAAGGGCTTTGAGACCCCACAGTGTTATTTTATTTTTCTAACTTTTTTTTTTCCTGTGCTTCTCTGGCACCTAGATACTTCCTACAATTTGAATTCCTTTAACTGTCATGGAGCATTGATGATTAACCAGATGAATGAAGTGTTTGGCTTAATTATTGAGACAGCATGTGCACACACCCATTCATTTATGGACACCCACACCTGTGTGTCTGTCACTGCACAATATTCTCATGACTCTCTTCTTGTAGTGACAGGATACAGGATATGCATTTCTTCACCTCTCATTTCAAGTATTGTTTGAGGCTAGATGTAGTTGAGGGTTAAGGGGAAGGACTCTTTTGATCCAGGACACTTCACTGCTGGTTGGAGCTTTTGTAAATACAAAACACTACTGCTGCTCACAGTGAGTTTTGGAGACATTATTCCCACTTCTGTCAGGAGCTGTGTCATTGGGCTTGCAGCCTTTGTATGCTTAATTCTCCTTTGTCACAGTCAGTGGAGAGGATTATTTTCCATGTAGAGAGGGTTTCCTGCATGCCTTCACTTTGCAGGGTTCACTTACTGTTCAGGTGTTCATGATTAGTTCTTTTGAAGTAATATACTTTTCCATTATACTGATGATAATTTTTTCTAAAAATTACAGACATGAATTAATAAGCTTCAGTTAGAATCTATAATTGATAACTCTCCATGATTATTTGTGGTCATACAGTGTAAACGTTTGTTAATTGTATGAACAATCCTCCTCGGAAACTTGAAAGGTAAAATTTGATAACAAATCTTCAAATTTGAGAGAAAGATGCATGTGAAACTTGGGCTTGACCTAGAGAAGTATACGTACCTGGTTGTAGTATTTCATTATTTGTGTCCGGAATGCTTGTACCAAATTATTTGCATTTTGCATCAGTTACAAAGAGTAGACTGAACATTTATTCCTTCATCAATTTCATGTTTTTAGACTTACCGATGGGGGGTGTTTATGTGTGAGAATGCACATGCCTTTACAGAATTTTGTAGCAAAAATTAAAAGAAATAGGGAAAAATAGCAGAGAGCCTGCTAGTAGCTTAGGGTAAAAGGTAAGTTGGAAAATGCAGTGTTGTGTTTTGTTTTGTTTTGACTTTTTTTGTTGAAGTAAAGCTTACGTACAGCAAAGTCCACAAAACACAGGTGTTGAGTTTAGTGAATCATCACAAAATGAAACATACCCTGCAGTCACCACCTAGTTCAAGAAACAGAACATACGTGCCCCTCAGAAGCTTCCACCATGCCTCTGCTTAATCATTGCCCTTCCTGTCCTCCCCCAAAGTAACTACCATTCTAACTTCTAGCACCAGAGATGATTTTTGCCAGTTTTTGATCTTTACAGGAACGTAGTCATACACTATGTTCTTTTTATGTGTGTCTGGTTTCTTATCCATACTGTTGCATCTAGCAGCGGTCACTTCCTTTTCATTGCTGGTTAGTAATCCATGGGATGAATATACCACAGTTTGTTCATCTCTTCTGCTATTGGCAGACTTTTACTGCTATTGGCAGACTTTTGGAGTTTCTTCTCTGTGGTTATGAGTATTATTGTTATGAACATTCTTATATGTGTGTATTAATACACATGTGCACCCATTTGTGTTGGTTCTAGAATGAGGAGTGAAATTACTGGACCGTAGAGTATACCTATGTTCAGCTTTAATGTTATAGATAGAAGAAAATCATTTCTCAAGGTGGTTACCAGTTTACACTCCTGGTTACTTCACATTTTCTCCTGTACTTAAATTGTTACTCCTTTCATGTTAAGCACTCACGGATGTATAAAGGGATGGAGCAGTGGCATTAATTTGCATCGTTACCAGTAAGATTGAATACCTTTTCATACAATCTTTTTTTTTTTTTTTGAGATGGAGTTTCACTCTTGTTGCCCAGGCTGGAGTGCAATGGCGCCATCTCCGCCTCCCGGGTTCAAGCGATTCTCCTGCCTCAGCCTCCCGAGTAGCTGGGATTACAGGCTGTGCCACCACGCCTGGGTAATTTTTTGTATTTTTAGTAGAGACGGGGTTTCTCCATGTTGGTCAGGCTGGTCTTGAACTCCCGACCTCAGGTGATCCGCCCACCTCGGCCTCCCAAAGTGCTGGAATTACAGGCATGAGCCACTGCACCCGGCCTTATACATTCTTTTTATGTGCTCAGTGGACATTTAGACCCTCTTCTATGAAGTGCCTGTTCAAGTCACTTGCCCATTTTTCCGTTGTCTTTTTTTTTTCCAAACTTTTTTTTGTGTGTGTGGAAAAATACATACAACATTCATCACTTTGGCCTTTTAATTTTTAATTTTAATTTTTTAATTTTTTTAAGAGATGGAGTCTTACTCTGTTGCCTGCCCAGGCTGGAGTACAATGGCGTGATCCTAGCTCACTGCAGCCTTGAACTCCTGGGCTCAAGCAGTCTTCAGGCTTCAGCCTCCTGAGTAGCTGGAATTACAGATGTGTGTCACATACCCAGCTAATCAAAACAAAATTTTTTTTAGAGACAGGGTCTCACTTTTTTACCCTGGCTGGTCTCTAACTCCTTGGCTTCAAGTAATTCTCCTGTGACGGTGGGATTTTAGGTGTGAGCCACTGTGCCCAACCATCTTAACAATTTTTAAGTGTGCAGTTCAGTTCTGTTAAATACATTCACATTGTTGGGCAACCATCATCACCATCCATCTCCAGAACTTGTCATCTTGCTAAACTGAATCTCTGTACCCATTATATAATGACTCCACATTCCCTCTTCTCTCCAGCGCCTGACAACCACCATTCTACTTTCTGTCTCTATGAATTTCACTGCTCTAGCTACCTTATATAAGTGGAATCATACACCACTTGTTTTGTGTCTGGCTTATTTAACTTAGCATCATGTCCTCAAGGTTCATCCATGTTGTAGCATGTGTCAGAATTCCTTCCGTTTTTAAGGCTCAATAGTGTTCATTGTATGTATATGCTATATTTTGTTTATCCATTCATCTCTCAGTGAACACTTGGGTTGCTTCCACCTTTTGGCTACTGTGGATAGTGCTGCTATGCATATGGGTGTACAAAGATCTCTTCAAGGCCCTGCTTTCAATTTTGGGGGGGGTATATACCCGTAGGTGGAATTGCTACATCATATGGCAAGTCCATTTTTAATTCTTTAAGGAACTGCCTATTGTTTCTCGCTGCTAGCAGCTACACCATTTGCAGTACATAAGGGTTCCAATTTTTTCACGTCCTCTGCAATAGTTGTTATTTTGTTTTTTGATAGTATCCATTCTATTGGGTGTGAGAGGGTACAGTGTCTTTTTGCACTGATTTGTGGTTCTTCACCTCTTCTAGATGTGAGCCCTTTATCATTTATACATGCTGCATGTATATTCCCCCACTCTGCCTTGCTTTCTCTCTCTTCTCTCCCCTCCCCTCCACTTCATAAAGGTATGATACCTTTAAAGGTATCTTCATGAACAGCAGTTATTTATTTTAATGTAGCCCAATTTATTAATCTTTTCTTTATGGGATATGTGTGTCTGTGTGTGTATGTGAGTGTGTGTGTGTGTGTGTGTGTATGTATGTACGTACGTGTATGTGTGTATGTGTTTTTGTTTAAGAAATCTTAACCCATCCCTAGGTCAAATGAAATAGTTGCCTATATTTTTTTCTTTTTCTTTTTGTAGAAACAAGGTCTCACTATGTTGCCCAGGCTTGTCTCAATCTCCTGATTGCAGGAGATCCTTCTGCCTCACCCTCCCAAAGCCTTGGGATTGCAGGTGTGAGCCACCATGCCTGGCCCCTATTTTTTTTTTTCTAAAAGTGTTTTTCTAATTTCATATTTAGATCCTCAATCTGTCTGGAAATAATCATGTAAAATCTTTTTATTTTGAAATAATTTTAGACTTACAGAAAAGCTGAAGGACTAGTACTAAGAATTCCAGTATACTCTATCAAGATTCCTCATATGTTAACCTGTCATGATTATCACTTCCCTGTATATACCATGTATACACACATAGTTTTTTTGGGGGTGGGGGGGCTGTTTCAGCATGAACTATAGACATAATGCTCCTTTACTGCTGAATATTTCAGTGTGTATTTCCAGAAAAACAAGGACATTCTTTTTTATAACCATAGTAATAACATTGATAGGATGCTAGTATCTAATGTATAACCGTTCATTAAATTTCGCCAGTTGTGCTAATTTCAGATATAGCAAAAGAGAAAAAAAATCTGTTTTCTGGCCCAGTATCCAATCCAGGATTATGTATTGCATTTAGTTGTTATGCTCCTCATCCTCTTTAAATTCGGAATAGTTTCTCACTCTGTCTTTTATCACCTTGACGTTTCTAAAGAGCGAAAGGCAGTTATTTGATAGGCTGCCCTCCAGATTTGGGTTTGGTAATATTTCCTTGTGATAAGATTTGGGTTATGCATTTTAGGCAGGAATACCACAGAAGTGTATGGAAACAGATAGCTTCCATGTTTTCCATTGTGGGGGATGTTAACTTCCTTTGGCTAGGTTTCTCCACTGTCAGGTTACTGTGTTCGCTCTTGTAATTAGTAAGTAGCTTGTCAGAGATACTTTGAAACTTTGTACATATATCTATCCTTTTTTTACTAGACTTTTCACCCTGGTTTTAGCATTTTTTTGGATAGTTCTTTCCCAAATCAGTTAGTATTGTGATTTTTGCCACATGGTAATTTTCTAATTCCGTCATTCCTTCTACGTGTGTTAGTTGGCATTCTGCTACAAGGAAGAGTTTTTACTTTCCCTTGGTTTATATATTCATTTATATTATTGTAAATTCATAGATTCTTAGTGGAGTATAAATTATTAGGATCATTTAGTTTTATGCCTAGATTATCCCTGATTTGTCCACTGGGAGCCCATCAAGCTGGTTCCTGTGTCCTTTTGACATGTTCCTATTACTCTTTGAGCACTTACTTCATTTCTGACGTAGTAAGTTTTGTACCTTTTCAGTCCTAGCCCTAGAATCAGCCATTTCTTCAAGGAGGCCTTGTTCTTTTTAGTGGAGGATAGTACTTAAAAACCAAGACCTGGAGGTTAGATGTGTTCATTGCTTTTGGGACACACACACACACATGCACATATCTATGTCAATTTCTGTATCTGTATCTATTAAAATGTGTGAGTTCACACTGATATTTCCAATTCCATTGACTTAAAAGGTTCATAATAGCCTTTCCACATCCTATAATTGTAATCCATTTATCCAACACTGAAATACCTGGCTTCTACAGCCTATATTTACTTATTTTCTCCACCCTAGAATGTATAGAAAATAGTTTTAGAATTATCTGTACAACTGTGAAAAACAGTTTATCAACTGAAGTTCAATTTTTTTTTTCTTTTTGAGAGTCTAGCTCTGTCGCCAGGCTGGAGTACAGTGGCGAGATCTCGGCTCACTGCAACCTCCGCCTCCCGGGTTCAAGCGATTCTCCTGCCTCAGGCTCCTGAGTAGCTGGGGTTACAGGCACATGCTGCCACACCCAGCTAATTTTTGTATTTTTAGTAGAGACGGGGTTTCACCATGTTGGCCAGGCTGGTCTTGAACTCCTGACCTCGTGATCTACCCACCTCGTCCTCCCAAAGTGCTGGAATTACAGGCGTGAGCCACTGCAACCGGCCTGAAGTTCAATATTTGCATACTTTTGTCTTTGGCTTGAGAGTTTGAGGATTTATGGTCAAAATACTACTGTGGTGAAAAAATACTTGGGTTGTGTTGTTCATTTGAAATACAGTTAGTCTGTTTGTTCTATCCTATTCCATTTTAGGTTTTTCCTATCTTTATTTAAATTTTATTTATTTGTTTATTTTCAGCATATGAAACACTAACATGGCTCCACGAGTCAGAACTATATGAGAAGATATGTTCAGAAAAGTGCCCCTCCCCTCCCCTGTTCCCTCTTACGCAGTTCCCACCCATCCCAGAGGTTAACAGGCAATTTAGTTTTTGTTTATTCTTCTCATGTTTCTTTTTGCATAAATGAGCAAATACACATTTTTTATTTCCTTTTTTACACAAAAGGTGGCAAAATATATTCTTTTGCACTCTGTTAATCTTTTCACTTAATGTACTCTAGAAATCTCTCTCCATACCAATTGGTAGCAGTCTTTCTTATTTTTTGTTGCTGTTTAATACCTCATTGTATTCACTAAAGTGTACTTCATATGCTTTCCTGTGTATATATAGGCATTTAAGGCGTACCAGTATTTTGCAATAAAAAACAATGCTGCAGTGAATAATTAGCCATGTGCATATGTATTTTTGTATTATTGGAGGTGTATCTTCAGGTTAAATTCCTAGAAGTGAAGTTGCTGGAGAGAAGGTAAATACATGTGTAACTTTGTTAGATATTGCATGATTCCTTTCATAAGGCTTATGTCAAGGTGCATCCCATCAGCAACTAAGGAGAGTGCCTGTTTCCCCATATTCTTCCCAAAAGAGCATGTTTACCAGTCTGTTAAGTGACAAGTGCTGCTTAATTTGCATTTCTCTCATTATGAGTTAGGTTGATCATCATTTTCTCTCTGTGTGTGTGTGTGTGTGTGTTTGTAAACTGATTGTGTGATTCATTCATTTTGTTCATTTTTCTGTCTTTTTTTTTGGTCTTTTTCCCCTCAATTTTAAAGCATTCTGTGTTAGGGACCTCATTTGTTTGTGAGATATTGCAAATATACTTTCCCAGTTTTTTATGTTTTAAAATTCTATTTATGATGGTTTTTTGGTTGTACAAAACATTTTAACATTTTTTTAATTAAAAGGATTTTTTATTTTTAAGATTTTAATTTTTATGTAGTCACATCGATCAAGTCTTTGTTTTATAATTTTAGATTTAAAATCGTAGTTAGAAAACGTTGGACTTTATGTTTGATATGGTGTGAAATAGGTCTCAGCATTTATTTTTGCCCCCTTGGTGTATACACTTGACCTAGCACCATTTTCTGGAAAACTCTTGTTTTCTCCCTTGCTGCCTTGGTTATAAATCAAGTGTCTATAAATATGCAGTTTCTTTATGGACTCTGTTTCACTAGTTTATTCTTGTTCCAGTGCTGTACTGTCTTAATCATTATAAGTGCAAAGTTTATGATTTGGTGCCCTTATGTGTATTTAACTTTGTCATTAGCCAAAGGCAAATTGTAACCAGAGAAGTGTGATGAGTAGTCCACTTTGACATGACAATGTAGGGTGGTTTTCAATGTAATTATTATCAAATGGAAGAATTTAACTTACGGAGGAAGAAAGATTAGTTCAAAGATAATTTTACTTTTATTAGCAGGATACAAAAGAAGATTGAAAATATAAGAATGTGTTGAGTTTACTTACTGGCTATTTACTGGCTAAGAGAGGAGGGACAAATTGGCAGGAAAGTGGTATGACTTTCATTGTGTGACTTCGGCATCATAGTTGATGGCCAGTTTTTGTGAACAGAAACAAGTCTTAAAAGTATGAACAGGCCAGGCATGGTAGCTCACACTTGTAATCCCAGCAGTTTGGGAGGCCGAGGTGGGCAGATCACTTGATGCCAGGAGTTCGAGACCAGCCTGGCCAACGTGGGAATACCCCATCTCTACTAAGAATATAATAATTAGCTAAGCATGGTGGCACATGCCTGTAGTCCTAGCTACTTAGGAGGCTGAGGTGGGAGAATCACTTGTACCCGGGAGGTGGAGATTGCAGTGAGCCGAGATCATGCCAGTGCACTCCAGCCTCGGTGACAGAGTGAGACTTTGTCTCAAAAAAAAAAAAAAAAAAAGAATATGAGCAGTCCTTGAAATTAATGCAGTGTTTCCCTCTCTTTTTATGTATTCTAGATTTCATAATGTAACAGCCCTTAATTACTGGAGTTGAATTCTGTTTAATTCATTGAAAATATTTATCCCTTTTTCTGCCTCTTTTTTTGGGGGGCGGGTGGGGACAGGGTCTTACTCTGTTGCGTAGGCTGGAGTACAGTGGCGTGATCACAGCTCAGTGCAGCTTTGACCTCCCGGGCTCAAGCGATCCTCTCACTTCAACCTTCCCAATAACTAGGACTACAGGCATGTGCCACTTTGCCCAGGTAATTAGTTTTCAAATTTTTTGTAGAAACGGAATCTCCCTATGTTGCCCAGGCTGGTGTTGAACTCCTGGGCTCAAGTGATCCACCTCGGCCTCCCAAAATGCTAAGATTACAGGCATGAGCCACTGTGCCCAGCCTTTTCTGCCTCTTTTTAACCTAATGGTACTGTATTAGAACTTTGATAATTGAATAACAGAAATATGCTTCATATGGAGTCACTGACATTTAGAACTGGAAGAGACTTTAGAGATTAGTTACTTATGAACTATCTTACCTTGTAGAAATGAATTCAGTATGATTATCTGAGAGAGGGCATGGTTCCAGATAGAAGATAGTGTAAATCAGTTGGCTAACTCATGCCAAAGAGAGAAAACTTTTGGGTTCTTTTGTTAATAGTTTTTCTCTTTTTTCCCCCCACATATCTTTAACTGCTCTGTGTTCCCTTCATTTCTAGGAGAAGTAAAAACGTTTCTTCACTACTTTTTAGAATAATAAATTTACAGCCAATTTATTATCCATAGTGTTTTTTAAGGCTCATGTTTTTTAAATTGCCTTTATAAAATATAAATATTGCAGATGGTCTTTCTCAAGTAATAACGATCATTTAGACAGCAGAACCCTTTCTCAAACTGTAAAGCCTCTAGTTTTTTATTAATATATTATGCATGTTTTAGAAAATACCTCCTTTCAATTGTGACTAAAATTTGATTACTACAGAATTATAAGGTAAAAAAGATAAATTTCAGAATAAATTCTTTTAGATACTGGCCTCATGATGGAATCACTTTAGAGCAGTGAAGATTATTTGACTCTCAAGGATATTTCTTTCTAGAAATTGCAAGATGACACTTCCTGTGGCATTATAGGACTTTCCCAAGATATCATGTGCTATCCCCCATCATCTGAATCTGGCATATGTGGACACATAGCAGGCTTCCATAAAGTCTTTGATTGCATGTACGAGTTTATTATTTTAAAAAGAAGTACGTGATTGTTTATAAACCTATAAAGAAGTTCTGTTTCTGTAGGACAGTATGGTGTGCTGCTTACTACCTGTCAGATAGTTTTGGTAATAGGGCTCTTGAACTTAGTATAAAAGTCATGAGCTTTGTTGAGTCTCAAAATATCTAATCTTGCTTGATCTAGTAAATTTGTTTTTATTTTCTGTTGCCTCTAGACCAAGAGCAGTGATGACCTTTTAGCTGGAATGGCCGGAGGGGTAACGGTGACTAATGGTGTTAAAGGAAAGAAAAGCACCTGCCCATCTGCAGCACCTTCAGCATCTGCCCCTGCCATGACCACCGTGGAGAACAAATCCAAGATTAGCACAGGTAACGGTGACATTCAGTCTGAGACTTCAACTGCTTTTTTGTTTGAATGGGCATGATGCATTGGTGTTTACAGTGTTCCATCTAATTATAGGAAATTTTAGACATACAAAAGTAGATGGATTGATATTTCAGCCCAATACGCTCATCACCATTATCAACTCACAGCCAGTTGTAACTCCTGATACCCACCCTTCCCTCTTATTATTTTGAAGCAGATTCTGGACATCATATCATTTCATCCATAAATACTTTATTATCTTGGAAAGAGAAGGATTCTTTTTTTTTTTTTTTTTTTTTTTTTTTTTTTTTTTTTTTTTGAGACAGAGTCTTAGTCACGCAGGCTGAAGTGCAATGGTGCCATCTTGGCTCGCCACAACCTTCGCCTCCCAGGTTCAAGCAATTCTCCTGCCTCAGCCTCCTGAGTAGCTGGGATTACAGGCATGCGCCACCATGCCTGGCTAATTTTTGTATTTTTAGTAGAGATGGGGTTTCACCATGTTGGTCAGGCTGGTCTCGAACTCCTGACCTTGTGATCTGCCTGCCTCGGCCTCCCAAAGTGTTGGGATTACAGGCATGAGCCACTACACCTGGCCAAGGAGAAGGATTTTTTTTTTTTTTTTTTTGAGACGGAGTTTCGCTCTGTCACCCAGACTGGAGTGCAATGGCACGATCTCAGCTAACTGCAAGCTTCGTCTCCTGGGTTGACGCCATTCTCCTGCCTCAGCCTCCCGAGCAGCTAGGACTACAGGTGCCCACCACCAAGCCCAGCTAGTTTTGTTTTTTGTATTTTTAGTAGAGACAGAGTTTCACCGTGTTAGCCAGGATGGTCTTGATCTCCTGACCTCGTGATCTGCCCGCCTCGGCCTGCCAAAGTGCTGGTATTACAGGCGTGAGCCACCACGCCCGACCGGAGAAGGATTCTTTTAAAAATATAATCATAATACCATTATCAGTCCTTGAAATAACTGATAATCATTCCTTAAATCATAACTTATTCAAAGAGTATTTAAATTTCCAACAGTCTTATAAATATTTTTGTTTTATTTACCGTCTATTTTTATATTTGGATCAGGACTCATGTAGGTCCATATATAATTGGCTGATGTGTCTCTTAAATCTTCTTTTTTAAAATCCATGGGTTTATCCTGGTTCTTGCAGTTTAATTTTTGTGGAAGCTGGTCATATGACCTATAGAGTTTCTGAGCATGTGGATTTTTATATCGTAATATCCCCATGATGTTTTTGCCCATCACCCTTTATTGTCTGTATTTATTGTAAATGGCATTGGAGCCTTATGGGACAGATTCAGGTCCCCTGTCCCCCCATTTTGAAAACAAAACAACCAAAATACAAGACTCCTTCATAGGCGGTGTTGTGTCCACCCATCAGGAAACACATAGTTTTTGATTGTCCCTCTTTAAATGATGTTAGAAGCCTCTGATGATCAGTGCCTAGATCCATTCATTCTAATTCTGCCATCTTTCTTCATTCAGTAACAGGTATTTGTTTTTAGATTTGATGGAGTTGATAAATTATCCTACAGTCCAAGGAGTAATGCTCTCATATTTTACTTCTTACGTTTATAGAAAAAGAACTTTAAAACTTCTAGTAAACATAAGATAAAGTGTTTGTAATAAAGCTTATGAAGGCAAATTGTAAAAATTACATCAGATCCTTTTCTGTCATCGTAATTTAGGCTCTTAGCCCCTCTTGTGTGTATTAGACTCTCCTAGCCCAGGATTACCTACTGTCTTCATTTTTGCTTTGGCTTTATGCAGATTCTTCCTTCCATTTCAGATTGGGCCCCCCTGTTAATGATAATAGGTGCGATTAACAGGAAGGAATATTGAAGTCCTTGCTTTCTGATTTACAGGCATGATTTCATTTTATCCTCATCTGTAGTCCTGTGAGAACTAGTATCCTCATTTTAGAGATGAGAAAGCGTAAGTGTCTTGGCCAAGGCCATGCATTCATTTGCTCAGTAAATATTTATTGGGGATCTGTTTTGACAAGGCCACGAGGCTGGTGGTGAGGCAAGGTCTTTTACTCCCAAGCCTGGGGTCATCACCACATTTAACATTGTAGCTTATGTGGTAGGAAGGTAATTAAATACTCTTGCCATTTGCATGTCTTCCTGTTTCCTGCCTTTAGAATTGTACTGGGAGAGATTCCATGTGTTTGTATACTTAGTTTCTTACTGACTGATGCTGCCTGACCTCAGGATTCAGTTGTCACCTCTCTGGATTAGCTGCCCCAGTATGGCTTTGTACGTTTATTTTATTTTGCTGGGGATGTCATAACAAAATACCACAGACTGGATGGCTTAAGCCACAGAAATTTATTTTCTCAAATCTGGAAGCCAGAAGTCTGAAATGAGGGTGTTAGCAGATTTACTTTCTCCTGAGATCTCTTTTTTGTCTTGCAGATGGCTGCCTTCTCTGTGTCTTCACTGGTTCGTCCCTCTGTGTGTGTGTCCTCATCTCCTCCTCTTACAAGAACACCAGTCGTGTTGGATTAGGGCCCACCCTAATGACTTCATCTTACGTTAATTACCTCTTTAACTTCATTATCCTGTCTCCAGGTGCAGTCACATTTGAGGTTTTGGGGTTAGGGCTTCAATATATTAATTTTGTGTGTTTTGTGCGGGCACAGTTCAGCCTATAACAACATCCTTATTCTTCAGTTCATCTGCTCTACCTTTACCTCCTCCAGTGACTTTCCTAAGACTGTTTGATTTCCATGTATCAATTCACTTGTCTTTACCTCAGATTATTCTGTCTACTCATTACAGTAATCCAGAGAAGAATTTTTCTTCTTTTATCTTTCAAACATGAACAGATTTTCTTTTTTATAAGGATTTTTGATTTAGATAAGGATGTGGTACCACTTGCAGAACTAGGGAAAGGAATTAATGTTGGGGAAAAAAGTTACCCCAGCCAGGTGCGATGGTGCACGCCTGTAATCCCAGCACTTTAGGAGGCCAAGGTGGGCAGATCACTTGAGCCTAGGAGTTCAAGACCAGCTTGGGCAACATGCCCAATGTGGTGAAACCCCGTCTCTACAAAAAATACAAAAATTAGCTGGGTATGGTGGCGTGTGCTTGTAGTCCTAGCTACTCGGGAGGCTGAGGTGGGAGGATCACCTGAGCCTGGGAGGTAGAGTTGCCGTGAGCTGTGATGGCACAACTGCACTCTAGCCTGGGTGACAGAGCCTCAAAAAAAAAAAAAAAAAAAAGAGTTATGCCATCTTTTTCCATTTTTGGCCTCCGTATACAGTTGTTTATCCCAGTCTGGTTACTCTTGCCTTTGATATCTGTCACAGATTTCTTGCCTCTTCTCTGTTCTTACTGCCGCCCCTGAATGTAGGACCTCTTTCACCTCATTGGTCTACCTGCCCACATTCCTCCTCTGCTGCTCTGCTTTCTTCCTTATGTATTCCACTTAGAATCTGTATTAGTCCATTCTCATGCTGCTGTAAAGAACTGCCCCAGACTGAGTAATTTATAAAGAAAAGAGGTTTAATTTACTCACAGGTCCACAGAGATGGGGAGGCCTCTGGAAACTTAGAATTATGGTGGAAGGGGTAGCAGACACATCCTTCTCCACATAGTGGCAGGAAGGAGGAGAATGAGAGCCAAGCAAAGGGGAAGCCCCTTACCATCGGCTGTCATGAGAACTCACTATCACGAGAACAGCGTGAGGGTAACTGCTTCCATGATTAAATTACCTCCCAACAGGTCCCTCCCAAAACACATAGGGATTATGGGAACTACAGTTCAAGATGAGATTTGGGTGGGGACACAGCCAAACCATATCAGTATCCTCTAGATTAATTTTCATAAAATGTACTTTTCCTTACATTTCTTTCCTACTCAGAATCATTTATTGACTTAGTGTTACTCACTGAATTCTGCCTATCTTTTGGGACTCTATATGAACATTCCCCAGCAGCTTCCGTTAACTGTGTGACTGTACTTTTCCTTTCTGTGTGCCATGTTCACTTCTGCTTCCTTTCCTTGTCTGTCTTTTTGCCAGCCTGAATTCCGCATCCTCCTGTATACCTGTGCTGTTAGTGGCTATCTCCCTCTATCTGTGGAGATCATTTGCTCCCTGTTACCTCTACAGCCTGGATCCCACCACCTAATGAACCAGCAGGGTCTTTAAAAATACTTATTGATTAGATGTGGATCTTATTTTTTAACATAAAAATTCGTTATTTCTTAAGTATTTACAGGTATTTAAACATATTCCTGGCCAGGTGCGGTGGCTCACGCCTGTAAGTGCGGTGGCTCACGCCTGTAAATTCAGTGGCTTACGCCTGTAATCCCAGCACGCTGGGAGACCGACGCGGGCAGATCATTTGAGGTCAGGAGTTTGAGACCAGCCTGGCCAACATGGTGAAACCCTGTCTCTACTAAAAATACAAAAAAATTAGCCAGGCATGGTGGCACGCTCCTGTAATCCCAGCTACTTGGGAGGCCGAGGAAGGAGAATCGCTTGAACCTGGGAGTCAGAGGTTGCAGTGAGCCGGAATCGCTCCACTGCACTATAGCCTGGGTGATGGTCTAGAGAGACTCCATCTCAAAAAAAACCAAAAAAACAAACAAAAAAAACTTCCTGTTCTTTTTGTATTAAACAAATGATTGTGTCAGTTTTCACAGGTTTAAAATTTTAGTAGTTAAGTAATCATGTGATTCACATAGATTTGATTGACGCATCATCATTATTTAACATTAGTGCTTCGTTGTTTTTTACATTTAGAGAGACAGTATAACATACTGGTTAAGGTGCAAAATCTGGAACCAGACTGCCTGGGTTTCAATTTTGGCTCATCTATTTATTACCTGTGACATGTTGGCAAATTATTTAACATCTGTGTCTGAGTTTCTTCATCCGTAAAACAAGGTGATAATAGCACCTACCTCACGTCTTTAATGAGGCTTATATAAGTTAATGTATGTGAAGTGTTAATGTATTTGTATAACCAAGTGCTAGGTATGTGTTAGCTATTGTTATAATGGTTACTATTTATGTGGCATTTTATGGTGTTAAAACTTTTTTGCATTTACTTTGGTCAGAGTAAAATTTTTGTGTTTTTAGTAGGTAGCTTAGATTTTTGGTTTGCCCAGAGACTGCTTTTCCCTTCTTGCCCACCTATGGTCTCCCTTCACTATCTGTGTACAGTTAGTTTACCACCGACTGGCTAATCCTGGAGTCATCTTCGCCTGTCTTGCCCTAGAATATTATGCCTCTGGCCAACTGGTTAAAACCCCACTTCTGGATTCAAGTTAATGTATATCATTTAAATAACAGCTTTGTAGAGATGTAATTCACATTCCATAAAATTTACTCTTTTAAAAACGTGTAAAACAAAGTGTATAACTTATTTCTCCTTGATAATTAAAAGATGAATGATCTTCTGGTTTTGAAGAAATTGAACTTTAAAGTAACAGACTCTAAGGCAAGATTATTGTAGATCTAAATCATTGTGTAGATCCTGGATTTCATCTCATTACACCTGGGGCAGGAACTGTGTATTCTATGTAGCCTTTTATTGCTGACATTTTTGCCTTACATTTTTTGTATTAAACACATAGGCACAGCTTCTTCAACCAAGCGGAGCACTTCTACAGGTAATAAAGAATCCAGTTCTACTAGAGAAAGATTACGTGAACGTACCCGATTAAACCAGAGCAAAAAACTACCTTCTGCAGGTCAGGGAGCTAATGACATGGCATTGGCCAAACGTTCCCGCAGTCGAACTGCTACAGAATGTGACGTTCGTATGAGCAAGTCTAAGTCAGACAATCAGATCAGTGACAGAGCTGCTTTGGAGGCCAAAGTGAAGGATCTTCTCACGCTGGCAAAAACCAAAGACGTAGAAATTTTACATTTGAGAAATGAACTGCGAGACATGCGTGCCCAGCTGGGCATTAATGAGGATCATTCTGAGGGTGATGAAAAATCTGAGAAGGAAACTATTATGGCTCACCAGCCGACTGATGTGGAGTCCACTTTATTGCAGTTGCAGGAACAGAATACTGCCATCCGTGAAGAACTCAACCAGCTGAAAAATGAAAACAGAATGTTAAAGGACAGGTTGAATGCATTGGGCTTTTCCCTAGAGCAGAGGTTAGACAATTCTGAAAAACTGTTTGGCTATCAGTCCCTGAGCCCAGAAATCACCCCTGGTAACCAGAGCGATGGAGGAGGAACTCTGACTTCTTCAGTGGAAGGCTCTGCCCCTGGCTCAGTGGAGGATCTCTTGAGTCAGGATGAAAATACACTAATGGACCATCAGCACAGTAACTCCATGGACAATTTAGACAGTGAGTGCAGTGAGGTCTACCAGCCCCTCACATCGAGCGATGATGCGCTGGATGCACCATCCTCCTCAGAGTCGGAAGGCATCCCCAGCATAGAGCGCTCCCGGAAGGGGAGCAGCGGGAATGCCAGTGAAGTGTCCGTGGCTTGCCTGACTGAACGGATACACCAGATGGAAGAGAACCAACACAGTACAAGTGAGGAACTCCAGGCAACCCTGCAAGAGCTAGCTGATTTACAGCAGATTACCCAGGAACTGAATAGTGAAAACGAAAGGCTTGGAGAAGAGAAGGTTATTCTGATGGAGTCTTTATGTCAGCAGAGCGATAAGTTGGAACACTTTAGTCGACAGATTGAATACTTCCGCTCTCTTCTAGATGAGCATCACATTTCTTATGTCATAGATGAAGATGTAAAAAGTGGGCGCTATATGGAATTAGAGCAACGTTACATGGACCTCGCTGAGAATGCCCGTTTTGAACGGGAGCAGCTTCTTGGTGTCCAGCAGCATTTAAGCAATACTTTGAAAATGGCAGAACAAGACAATAAGGAAGCTCAAGAAATGATAGGGGCACTCAAAGAACGCAGTCACCATATGGAGCGAATTATTGAGTCTGAGCAGAAAGGAAAAGCAGCCTTGGCAGCCACGTTAGAGGAATACAAAGCCACAGTGGCCAGTGACCAGATAGAGATGAATCGCCTGAAGGCCCAGCTGGAGAATGAAAAGCAGAAAGTGGCAGAGCTGTATTCTATCCATAACTCTGGAGACAAATCTGATATTCAGGACCTCCTGGAGAGTGTCAGGCTGGACAAAGAAAAAGCAGAGACTTTGGCTAGTAGCTTGCAGGAAGATCTGGCTCATACCCGAAATGATGCCAATCGATTACAGGATGCCATTGCTAAGGTATTGTTTAAATAGATTAAAATGTTCCGGACAGCATTAGGCAGCTGCCATGCACAGTGTTTACTGAGAACCTGGGTTACTGGTTTGGTTTGGTGTGTTATTAGCTTTTTTTAAAAACTGATATTTTTAAAACTTGGGAATGGTTTCCTTTTATTGGAATAGTGTGAAAAGTATTCTTAAGATAATGTCACTTTCTCTCACTTGTATTTTGTTTCTGTTTTCCTGCCTGTGAGAGGATGTGGCTGGTATTACAGCTAAAACCAGAATTTGTCCCTAGTTCTGAGTATTCCTATGGAGCGGGTCATGAAATTTTACCTCCCCCCACCTCATCTAGAATCTGTTTTGGTGTAATATAGGTGGAGAGTCAGTATTCCAGTCTGTAGCATCAGCAGTGCATGTTTCCTCTTATCTTGCTATAGTAATAGTTTTTCAAATAGAGATCTGTTGAGAGTTAAAAAATATTTTTGGCATATAGAGGCTCCTGTTTCTCAGAGGCCTGTGATTTATTGCTGGCAGGGACCTTAGCAATTATCAGTCCAGACCCTTGTTTTACATGCCTCCAGCATAATAGTGAGGACTCAGTTGGAACTGCTACCCAGGGCCACTGGCATTCTGGCCAGGGATCTATCTATACCCCATGTGGTTGCTGATGAACTGTTTATTTCCATGAGTTATTCTAGTTATACTAGTTATTCTAGCTTACATTTTATTTATTTGTTATTTTAGTGCAATGATTTTAAAATAAATTTTCATATATCTTTGGCCAAAATTTAAGTAATTTAGATTTTAGGGTTTTTTTAGTGATCACTTTTAAAGTTACAGTTTAGGAGATTTGTATTAGTTCTTGGCACATACATGTTGAGAGGCTACTGTGAACTAATACTTTTGTAAAAACACTATTTGAGAATTGTTTTCCCTTTTTCAGTTTGATACTGGAACTGTCACAAATATGACATCATTTTTGTTAGGACAACATGTTAATCATTAAACAAACGTACATGCTTTCAGTCCAAAGTTAGGAGAAACGAAAATTTCCAAAGTTTCCTTGTAAATAATCAGGTTAAGTTCAATGATACATCAATATAATTTCAGTCAGTGTTACAGCAACAGTTTAAGTATATTAGATAAAATCTTACCATGGAGTGCTTTTTCATACTTTTTAACAGTTGTTACACAGGTTGTTTTAGTTTATCCATAGTGCCTCATACTTAGCTCCCCTTGGAAACTGTGTGTACCTCAATTCTGGAACGTACCTTAGAACAACTCTTAACTTTTCTAAATCTGCATCGTCAATTTTACGTAGGTAGAGGATGAATACCGAGCCTTCCAAGAAGAAGCTAAGAAACAAATTGAAGATTTGAATATGACGTTAGAAAAATTAAGATCAGACCTGGATGAAAAAGAAACAGAAAGGAGTGACATGAAAGAAACCATCTTTGAACTTGAAGATGAAGTAGAACAACATCGTGCTGTGAAACTTCATGACAACCTCATTATTTCTGATCTAGAGAGTAAGTGATAAGAACTTTTCATTCTTTTTTGTCCTACTCTTTTAAACATGCAGGGATAATTTGCATTTAGTAGTAAAATAGGGCTGGGCACGGTGGCTCATGCCTGTAATTCCAGCACTTTGGGAGTTCAAAACCGAACCAGGCTGGGCACAGTGGCTCACACCTGTAATCCCAGCACCTTGGGAGGCCAAGGCAGGCAGATCACTTGAGTTGAGGAGTTTGAGACCAGCCTGGCCAACATGGTAAAACCCCGTATCTACTAAAAATACAAAAATTAGCTGGGTGTGGTGCCAGGTGCCTGTAATCCCAGCTACTTGGGAGGCTGAGGTGGGAGGATCGCTTGAACCCAGGAGGCGGAGGCTGCAGTGAGCTGAGATTGTGCCAGTGCAGTCAAGCCTGGATGACAGAGTGAGACTTTATTTCAAAACAGAAAAGAAAAAGTCACAGATTGATCCTGTGTCGATGGTAACTGCCTGGCAATATCAGCATGATTGATGGAGATATAACCAGAGCGAGAATGGATTATTTTTTGTCAGAGAATAATGGGGTTCATAATCAATAATGGGACTCAAAAGTTATGAACCCATTGTTAAATGAGTAGGGCAGTGCCCAGAGTTGTTCAGAACAAAGTTGGTCTAATAACATTGAGAACAGCAGTTTGCCTGATCTCTAGAATAAAAATAACATTGTAAAAATTGAGTTATAATTTGTAATTTAAAAATAGGAAGATCATAGTAGTAGTTCTTTTCCTTGGTCGACTTGGATGTTGCTTTTGAGTTGAAGACAGTAGATGGCAGTGTCCCTCACAGTAGGAACACTGAAGAGGAAGGAAACTGCTGTTAGAGGTTCGAGAGTTGAAGAATAATGCTGCTTTCTTGTGTGACCACAAATCGTGCTAGATGGCAGTTTTGCAAACTAGTCTTCACAACAAGAACTCAAGCACAAATTCCTTTGTTTCCAGGAAAAAAAAAAACATTCCATTTCAGAGTAAAAACGTAGTCATGATTGTAGAGATTGTAAAGTTTAAATCAAATCCCTACAGACACTTCTAGTGCGCTTTATTCTGTCTGAGTATTTCCACTGGCTGCCACTTTCCCTTTTACTTAAATGGATTTATTTATTTATTTATAAGAGGTGACAGTAATAAAAATGTAGTGCCGGGGGCAGAAAAACACCTTTTAAAGAACAGTGATTATGTGAATTCTGTGGCCATGAATGAAAAAAGGTCAGTAAAGAGAAAAAGAGCAAAGGAATGAATGCAACTTGAGAATTTATGATCAGTCTAAGATGACCAGGTAGCTTAAAATGTCACCTGAGAATCAAAATGCCAAATGTTAAAAGTGAGCTGTCCTGAGATTTGCTGTCACTTGTCATGTGTGTATTATGTTTAACAGTAAGTAGACGTGTCATGTCCTTTGTGACAAGAAAAAGAAAACAATTTTTAGCAAATTTCAAGAGAAATTACACTCCTAACATTTTTTGTTTGCTTGCCTGTTTTTTGCTGTTTGTTTGCTTTTTTGGGATGGAGTTTCATTCTTGGTGCCCAGGCTAGAGTGCAGTGGTACCATCTTGGCTCACTGCAACCTCTGCCCCCCGGGTTCAAGCGATTCTCTTGCTTCAGCCTCCTGTGTAGCTGGAATTATAGGCGCCCACTACCACACCCGGCTAATTTTTTATTTTTAGTAGAGACAGGGTTTCACCACGTTGGCCAGGCTGGTCTCGAACTCCTGACCTCAGGTGATCAGCAGATATTACAGGCCTGTGCCACCACGCCTGACCGCCTGTTTTGATTATGAAATATTTCTTGCATATAAATTGATACAATGTAAATGAAAGGTGTAACTCCCAGTGTTTTCAACATTAGAAATTTTTCAGCTTCTGTCCTTACTCCTCGTCTTACGTCCAAAACCCTGAATTTGTCTATGTGTGAGGTTGCAAGGAACCAAGTTCCCTTGCTGATTCCAGAGCCATCCTTGCCTCCAGAGATAAGGATCAGGGCATTAGACTCGTCTACTCAGCTTGGTGTCTGCTTTACCCAAACCAGATTAGATGGCCTGTTTGACTCTTCGTTTGCAGGTTGAGTCTGAAGTACCTTATATGTGAGACAGGCTTTAAAGTTTAATCTTTTGCTTATGAAGTCATCTACCCTTGTTGTCTCAACACAAGACTAGCCTTTCTGTCTCTAAGAGGATGAAGATTATATCTTTCCTTTCCTTTACATCTTAAGCACTTAGAAAAAAGCCTGGTACAAAGTTGGTACATATGACACATTTATCGAATTAAAGAGTAAATTTTGAACCTTTTTATTTCACAGGACCTGACTTTGTTACACAGTTTTGGGGTAGTGAATGAGAGCAAGTTAACTACTGGCTACCAGAATTGCCCCTGCCGCCAACGTTTTATCCCATTTATTTCTGATCCAGCTTTAGAAAATACAGCATTATTATTTATTTGTAATAATTATTATTCCACATATAATTGTTGTAAATATTCTAGGCTCTATGTTGTTAAAGTGAATTCATGCCATTTAAAAATACCAGAACACTGGCTGGGTGCAGTGGCTCATGCTTGTAATCCTAGCACTTTGGGAGGCCGAGGCGGGTGGATCATGAGGTCAGGAGTTCAAGACCAGCCTGGCCAAGATGGTGAAACCCCGTCTGTACTAAAAATACAAAAATTAGCTGGACGTGGTGGCAGGCGCCTATAATCCCATCTCCACAGGAGGCTGAGGCAGGAGAATCGCTTGAACCCAGGGGGCAGAGCTTGCAGTGAGCTGAAATCACGCCACTGCACTCCAGCCTGGGCAACAGATTGAGACTCCGTCTCAAAAAAAAAAAAAAAAAAAATCAGAACACACATATACCAACATCAAATGTAAAGCATAATGGCAAAAAAATTTTAGAAGAGAAGGTTCTAGTGGAACAGGGATAAAGAAGATGATGAGCCATCTAAGAAAGAAAGAACATCAGCATACTCATACTTTAGGGTCCTAATTAAAAGCCAATAAAGTGTTAGCTAGAGGAAGAATTTTTTGAATACATGTGTCATTGCAAGCAGGTGTTCACTATGCCTGAATTCCTGCTACTAAGTATAAGGAATGGGAGAGAATGTTATTTACCCAGAAACACTAATGTCTATAGTTATGTTTTCCCTAATGATAAATCGTTAAGTTCTGTCAATAGGATACTTATTTAAAAAAAAACAAAAACCTAGGTAATGATTTCAGCATTACTTTTTATTACTGCTACCATTAGCTGGCACATTTATAAATTTATTCCATTTTAAAGATACCATATTCCAACTACTGAGTCTGTGAGGTCATCACATGGCTTCTTCTGCCTTTGAAGTGTTTTTAGTCTAGTGGTCGAGACAGATGTGTCGAGATGTGGTAATATTGGCGGCAACATGGTACAAGGCTGTGTAAGACACACTTGGAACACACACAACAGCCAGGGATCTACTTGAGTGGGGCTGTAGGTAAATCAGGGTAAAGGATTTGCCACCAGTTGTGTAAGTACCCTTTCTTGCCCTTAACCAAAAAGTGATTGGTTCCTGAGCTGTCAAAGTAACACAGCCGTAAGCGGTTTACTTAGTGGCAGCTATCAGCATAGCACCCTCCTAAGTCATTTATCTCTTATGCATGGATTTTAGAGTAGAACTTCCAAAGAGAAGGTGACTTCCCTTTACGTTTCTGGTTCCGGGGAGACTAGCCTGTGCTACACTTTCATCCTTGTATCCTCACTCTATCTAGAATGGTACTTTGCATCTTATTGGTGGTGCTCATTGAATGTTTTTAGAGTGAATGAAATTGTTCTAAGAAAATTCACATTATCGGATAAATAATTGAGGAATTATTGATTTACTTTATAAATATATTCTTTATTTTTTTAAAAGATTTTTATAGGATTAATTGAAACAGCAGCTACCCTGAGTATTATATTTTTTACTAATTTTGATTTTACTAATTCACTTCTTTTCTGGAATTTATTCCAGTGTGTAAGGAAAGATATGCTTATATAAATACTGCAGATTAATAATACTTGCGATTAAAAGTTCATATTGTAGTCACAGTCAATATTGTTTTGATTGGTTATGTACCAACAAAGTGAATTTCTAACGGTTTTACTTTTTGTTTCAAAATTAAGATACTGTGGAAGGAAGTGATTTAGAAATTGTGATTTTTAACTTGATATTTTCCAAAGAAAGTAATATTTGTTATTACTTGAATTTAACATTTTTTCTGTTAAAGTTTTGTATTAAAATTTTTTATAGTCTTTGGACAGGATAACTTTTTTTGAATGTCATATTTAAGTATCCCTTTTCTTTGTATTATTACTCTGAAGATTGTTGTGAGAATAGATATTTAAACTTTGGTGATCTTTTCAGATACAGTTAAAAAACTCCAGGACCAAAAGCACGACATGGAAAGAGAAATAAAGACACTCCACAGAAGACTTCGGGTAGGATAAATCTTCATGTATTGTCTTGTTAGAAAACAGTTTTCTGAAATCTGAGGTGTAGTCATTGACCATGTTATCATTCATCTTAAGTTTTGGATGCAGTGATAATACTGGTCCCATTGGGCTTTGGGCAGAAAGCAAATGCTATCATTTCAAATTGGGATTGGTGCTAGATTTTGGGTAGAAGAATGTACTATAGGTTGAGTACCCCTAACCAGACATTCTGAAATCTAAAATATTCCAAAATTTGCAACTCTTGGAGTGATGGCATGATACTCAAAGGAAATGCTTATTGGAGCATTTTGGATTTTGGATTTTCAGATTTGGGATGCTTAGCTGTTAAGTATAGTGCAAATATTCCAAAATCCAAAGAATCTTAAATCTGAAATGCTTTTGGATAAGTGATACTCGACCTGTAGAAATTTATGGGTAGTAATTTTAGAAAGATAGATTTGGGGAAAAAGTGTAAGAAAGGTTATTAGCTTTTGGTTATAAGGTGCCCCAAACTAGTCTGTTTTCATACAAGTTTTCTTCATTTTGTGGCCATAATCCATCTTGCCAACAGCAATGCAGCCATGCTGCAGGGAGTAGGGAGAAAGCTACTCAGTCGTTTGGGTCATACCGCAGTTGCTCAGGCTGCTTTCATGGTGTAAGAAAATTGCTTTAGGGGTGTGGGGGGCGTGGGGCTCAGGCATGCCCCAGCTATGGCTCTGATGGAGGTGAGTCCCAGGGAGACTTCCCCACCCGGCCACACCCGCATCCTCCATGACTGTGGGAAGCAACAGACCACGTAGTTCCTTACCGCCTCTTTGTATAATTTTGCCTGCCTATATTGAGTTTAGTGTTTTTCTTCTGGCTTCCTCTTCCTCTTCCTTTTCTTTTGATTTTTTTTTTTTTCCTGTTAGATTTTGATGTCAGGGTATTTATAGTTTTTCACTGTATGGTTCACATACCATTTATATACCTTTTTATGCTTTTCAGAGGTAAACATCCATAAATTCTGGATGATGTTTATTTTCATAAGACTTGCTTTGAAACTTGCATGAAGAAGGGAAGCTTGACATTATTATCATTAATATCTGTTGAGCACTCTGAGTACTTGATGCCTCAGTAGGCAGATCAGCTGGAAAATCTTTTCCTTATTAAGAACAAGTTCACTAATAATAGTTGCATTGCCTGTTAGAAATAGATAATAGCAATTCTCTGGGATTAAAAAAATTAATCATCATTTGGAAGCATTAGTGCGTTATAGCAATCCAATCATAAACAAATTTTATTGCTTTTAAATCTTGATTGCTCTCTTTTGGAAATAAAAAGTTAGTTTTTTAATATAGGAAGAATCTGCGGAATGGCGGCAGTTTCAGGCTGATCTCCAGACTGCAGTAGTCATTGCAAATGACATTAAATCTGAAGCCCAAGAGGAGATTGGTGATCTAAAGCGCCGATTACATGAGGCTCAAGAAAAAAATGAGAAACTCACAAAAGAATTGGAGGAAATAAAGTCACGCAAGTAAGTTCTGAGAAACCTGTTGTGTACTTATGTTTCAGTAGAGAACACTTAAATCCCAATTTTTGATGTGGTGCTATGGAAAAAATGTGGAGTTTGATACTTACTGAGTTTGGATTTGATGGAAGTTACTCAGCTTTTCTGGGCCTCATTTTATGGCACATGTAAACTAGTACCATCTATGTGGATCTTTCAGAGTTGTCAGTATCAGTGATCCACAACTCTGGAGGGAGCCAGGATGGTCTCTCACATGATTCTCCTTTCCCCCAGCCCCACAGTCCAGCCCTGTTAATTTTCTTTAGATTGTAGCCTCATGATTAAGTATGTAGACTCTGGAGACAGACATTCTTGGCTCATGTCCGGCTCTGCCTCTTACTAGCTGTAATCTTGGTCAGGAATCTTGACTTCCCTGAGCCTCAGTTTTCTCATCTTTAAAATGACACAATACTACCTGCCTTAACAGTGTTGTCATAAGGATTAAATAAGATAATGCCTGCCAAGTGCTCAGGGCAATGATCAGTATACTTTAGCTGGTATTTTTGGAGACCCAAGTAAAGAATGCAAAGTGAGTTTCTCTCTATCACTTACTTGAGGAATTTTCACTTGTTTTATCTTATAATCGCATGAATCTCCACAGTAGGTTTTTTTCCCCCATGTAACATAGACATCATTGGAAACTGATGAAAATTATTAGATGAAATGACAGTTGTGACATGTGAGCTCCACAGTGAGACTCCATCTGAGAGTAGGGGATAGTATTTTTGTGTTTGAGGTTATTACTAAGAATTTGATTATTCCTTAGTTTGAGTAATTATTAAGTGGGCATAGGAAGAAATTTAGAAAATATATCTTTAAAAAATGGTCTTATTATTGCCTTGCTCTAGTAAATGGCTCAGAGAAAAGTATTGCTAAGCATTTTTCATTGGATTCCTTAAGCAGAACATGGAATGAGACAGATTATTGTTTCTCTACTAGTATAAAACATGTATTACATTACTTTTTTCTCTATATTATTAAACGAATAACGTATCAGAAATGCTTCATTCTATAGTTATCCTGAGTGAATGAAATTCTACTGTTAAAGTTTCATTCCTTTGGATCTCAAAAATTCATAAGACTTTGAGACACATGTTTTTAAAATGCTTTCTGAAAGAGGTAGCATCTTGTAGGGCAGTGGTTCTCAGAGTGAGGCCTGCAGATTCCTGGGTGTCCCTAAGGCCCTTTAAGGACTCTGTGAGGTCATACTGTCTTCATAATACCATCACGTTGTTTGCCCTTTTCACTGTGTTGACTTCTAAACTGTTAGTGAAAAGCAAGTGTAAACTGTTGATGAACCAAGGTCTTGGCAATAAATTGCACTCATAGTCATTATACTCTTCACCACCACATACTTGATTTTTTTTTAATGTAGGTTTCACTTAAAGATGTCCTTGGTAAAACAGTAAATTATTAATTTTACTAAATCCCAGTCCTTGAGTACACTCTTTAGCATTTTGTGTGACAAAATGGGAAGTACAGAAAAAGCACTTCTGCTTTATGTGCTATACTCAAGACTATACTGAAGAGTGAGGTCACGTTGAGGAAAGTGCTGTGATTAGTTTGAGCTGCTTTCTTTTTTCATGGAATGCCATTTTTTTACTTGAGAATGACAGACAAACTGTGCATCATTCAGACTTTGGTATTATTTGGTGGGTATTTTGTGAAAACAATTAAGACAGCCTATCACTTAAAGGAAAACAACTGACAGTATTTGTTGCCAGTGATAAAATGTGGGCTTTGAAGTGAATGTTAGGATTTTGGAAAATTTGTTATTTACCATTGGTGAGTTTGGCAGCTTCCCATAAAGTGTCTTCTGATGAGATCATTGTGACTTAAAAAAAATGTATAATGACAGAATTTAGAAAATCTGTCTAATTCAGTGAACCAGTATTTTCCTTATAGCCAGTCTGTGATGTTAAACAAGATTGACCAGTGGATTTTAATGGGCAGAATAGGAAAAGTTCACTTATATGGTTTCAGATTCCACATTGGAGCTAACTTTTAAGTTACTACTTGTTGCATTTTAGTGCAGTTATCAAAGAAGAACAGCTACAGTTATCTAAAAGGCCTATTAAAATCTTCCCTTTTCCACCTGCCTTATCTATGTAAGACTTGCTTTTTTTATATCAAAATAGGTTGAATACAGAAGAAATGAGAGTTTAGCTGTTTACTCTTAAGCCAGACATTAAAGAGATGATTTAAAAATGCAAAGCCCTGTTACTCTTCTTACTAATTTTTTTTTTTTGGTTTTGGAAAACTTAGTTATTATTCATAAAAATATATTAGCCCTGTATTTATTTTTATTTTTAGATGATTAAATATTTGTATATATTCTTAGTTTTAATGTAATGGAAGACAGCTCTTATAAACAAAAGCTTTTTGGGGTCCTTACTCATTTTTAGGAGTAGAAAGGGGCTCTAAGACCAAAAAGTTTGATAGTCACTGTTATAGATTCTTTATTAAAAGTTCTAATCAGCCGGGCGCAGTGGCTCATGCCTGTAGTCCCAGCACTTTGGGAGGCCTAGGTGAGCGGATCACCTGCGGTCAGGAGTTTGAGACCAGCCTGACCAACGTGGAGAAACCCAGTGTCTACTAAAAATACAAAATTAGCCGGGGGTGGTGGCACATGCCTGTAATCCCAGCTACTTGGGAGACTGAGGCAGGAGAATCACTTGAACCTGGGAGGTGGAGGTTGCAGTGAGCCGAGATGCGCCACTGCACTCCAGCCTGGGCAACAAGAGCGAAACTCCATCTCAAAAAAAAGAAAAGAAAGTTGTAATCATGACAGCTAAATGACCTTAAGAGCCTGTGGTACATCTTGAGGCAAAATACTGTCAGAAGCCAAATGGCCACCAAAGACAGATTTTTCCTAAGGACTGGCTTAATTTTTATTCACATACTTGATAGTTATATGACATGTACAAACTCTGCAATTGTAATCTCATTCCAGATGAAATAATTCTGTGTTAGTCAGCGTAGTGAATTTAGAATGGGCCAGAAATGAAATGGAATTGATTTTTTCAAATGACTCAGGATGCATCACACTGAGCTTCTAGGGGACTCATGTTACTAATATGGGTCTAGGCTTTTTTTTTTCTTTGTAGAATTCTATTTGAAGTCTACACCACTTGCCTTGTTTTTATTTTTATTTTTTTAAAGAGTGTGGGCTAAGCATGATGTATTAGCTGGAGCCAGTATAAATTAATATTATACCAGTGTAAATTAATATTATATAGTTATCAGGTACTGGTGAACCTCCAGACTCCTGAGAAGGGCCTTCTCGGCAGCACAGGACCTGGAGAGTCTCAGCTCTGAGCCAGTCTACCTCCTTTTTTACTGCTAATTGATTACTGATGTCCTTACCTTACACTTACTCAGATGAAAATGGAATTTGATGGTTGCTTAACTTACTTAGGATAACCTGATATAAAAATTTCAGTATCATTTCCTGGTATTTACCAAGCAAATGAGAACATTAGACCAGGTAATTTACTAAGCTCAACTGATACAATTTTTTTAAACTGATAGTTTTTTGTTGTTGTTGTTTTTTTTTTGAGATGGAGTCTCGCTCTTTCGCCCAGGCCGGACTGCAGTGGCACTATCTCGGCTCACTGCAAGCTCTGCCTCATGGGTTCACACCATTCTCCTGCCTCAGCCTCCCAAGTAGCTGGGAGTACAGGCGCCCACCACCGCACCTGGCTAATTTTTTGTATTTTTAGTAGAGATGGGGTTTCACCGTGTTAGCCAAGATGGTCTCCATCTCCTGACCTCGTGATCCTCCTGCCTCGGCCTCCCAAAGTGCTGGGATTACAGGTGTGAGCCACCGTGCCCGGCCATTAAACTGATAGTTTTTAATGCCTTTCAGCTGGGAGGGGAAAATGTGTATGTTCTAGTACCTATGTAAAAATGCTCTGATTTCAATATTATTTTCAGGCAAGAGGAGGAGCGAGGCCGGGTATACAATTACATGAATGCCGTTGAGAGAGATTTGGCAGCCTTAAGGCAGGGAATGGGACTGAGTAGAAGGTCCTCGACTTCCTCAGAGCCAACTCCTACAGTAAAAACCCTCATCAAGTCCTTTGACAGTGCATCTCAAGGTAATTAATTTCTCCTACATTGTGCCTACTGCATGCGGTTGTGTTTACTTACCTTATATTCTCTGGTCTGATTTGGTATTCTTTACTGTCTTACTCTTAGTCCCATTAACTTTCATATAGTATTAATGCACTAGACTTAACAGAAGGTGATATTTAATAGAAGGTTTGAGATGTCTTCAGCTTCAGAGGTGTTAGTCTTAGACAGAAGCCTGAATCCCATGCAGAGATGTGTCTTCTCACCCTCGGTGGATCACACACATTCCTGTTACTTTAAGTATGTTTTCTATGCCTGAGAACTTCCAGATGTATAACTTTAGCTCTTCCCTTCCTCTGAACTCCTCAGTCATGTCTATCCAGATGCCTACCTGACATGGACCCTCAGGTGTCTCCTGGACATCTGAAGTCCAAAAACCAAACTCTTGTCTGCCATCTTCAGCCTTCTCCCCATGCATCAATGGCAGCATCACTCAACCCAGTTACTTAAGCCAAAAGTCTGGGGATCTTCCTTAATTTCTTGTTCTTTCTTACCACTACATCTAGTCCATTACTAGCAAATTCTGTTGATACAGCCTACATCATGGATATCTTTGCTTTGTCTTCTCTCCATCTCTAGCGGCACAAGCTTTAGTTCAAGCCACCATCAACCACTAATTTCAATAACCTCCAAATTAATCTCCCTGTTTCATCCCATGATAAAAAGATCTTTTCTTGTTTAAAATCCTTCAGTTGCTTATTAATAGTTGAAATGAAATTCAGATTCCCAAATGCCTCCATGGTCTGACCCCTGCCTACTCTTTGCCTCAGATGAACCACTCTTCCCCCACTCACTATAGTCCTACACGGCACTTCAGGTTCTGAATCAAGCTGGGCCTTCTTTCATACAAGCTCTAGAAGGCTTACTCTTCCCACTTTCAAATGACTGACTTGTTTTCATCTAACTTCCTCAGCTCTGGGAAAGGAAAAGGGACGTGGTTTTTTCAAACAGTTAATTGTAATATGTCCTGAAGCTCAAATTTTTATCTAGAAATTCTTTAAACTTTATTAACAGGCTACTAGAATCTGTATTCTGTGATTATACACAAATGAGTTTTCATTGACTTTAAAAGCAGAGCAAAAGTCACATGTATACTCCTACACACTGTTGGTGTAGACATTCTGGAGGACTGTTAGGCAACACCTTCCAGTTTAAAATGCCGTATTCATAGACTCTGAAGTTGTTATACTTAGTACTGGCACAAGTATTATGCATAAAGATGGTATTATACATAATACCATCTTTATATGTATTATGTATAATATAAGATAGTGTTATGTATAATACTATCTTTACAGACTCTGAAGTTGTTATACTTAGTACTGGCACAAGTATTATGTATAAAGATAGTATTATGTATGAAAAACTCTATATGTGTATGTATACATATGTATACATATACAGAGTTTTCAGTATAGCATTGTTTGGAAAAATGGAACACCTAGAAATTGCTTAAATACCTACTAAAAGAATTAAGACAGTTATGACCAATTAATACAGTAAAATACTATGCATATTTTAATAAGGATGACATAGATCTCAAAGTACTGATGTTAAAACATGTCTGTGATCCTTTATTCAAGTGTGCCACCTGAGCAGTCGCTCTGTGCGCTGCAATCCTTTATAGTAAATTGCAGGCCAGTACATATATATATATATGTATATATCTATATATACCTATATGTGTGTGTGTACATATATAGTGTGTGTGGTCTTGTTTTTTTAAGGTACTTAGATAACTAAATGTTTTTGCATTTAAAGTGCAAGAAAGATGTACCCAAAACTGTTGTTAGTGGCCACCTCTGGGTAATATGATGGGGTAAGATGAAAGGAGAACTTTAAAATATATATGCTTTGAGCTGACAAGTGCCTGTAGTTCCAACTACTTATGAGGCCGAGGCGGTAACATGCTATCACTGCACCTGTTAATAGCCACTGTACTCTAGCCTGGACAACAGAGCAAGACTCTGTCTCTAAAGAATAAAATATATATATGCTTTGAAAATCAAATTGATAATGGAATGTCTACATTAAATTAAAATTATACACCTATTCAAAATGTTAGTAAAGCATGCTTTAATGCACAAAACTGCTTCATACTAATGTTTTTTAAAAGCCTCATGTTATTTTATAATAAAATATATGTAAATGACCCAGCAATTCTACTCCTAATTATATATTCAAAAGAACTGAAAATAGATAATCAGACAAATACAGTCCCTGACTTAACGATGCTTTTAACTTTTGAGTTTTTGACTTTACAGTAGTGCCAGCGATACACATTCAATACAGCATTCAGTAATTTAAATGAGTTATTCAACATAGCCATTTATTATAAAATAGGCTTCATGTTAGATGATTTTGCCTAACTGTAGGCTAATGTAATGTTCTGATCTTGTTTAAGGTAGGCAAGGTTAAGCTGGGATGTTCGGGAGGTTAGGTGTATTAAATGCATTTTTGACTGGCTTATGATGGGTTTATCAGGACATAACTCCATCATAAATCGAGAAGCATCTGTGCTTGTACATAAATGTTCGTAGCAGCTCTGCTTACAATAGCTAATAGATGGAAGTAACCCAAGTATCCATGCATTCGATGAATGGATAAACAAAATGTGGTATATTCATACAATGGAATATTATTCAGCCACAAGAAGGAATGAAGTAGTAACACATACTTTAACATGGATGAATCTTTACAACATTATGTTAATTGAAGGAAGCCAACAACAGGTCACATATTGTAAGATTCCGTTTATATTAAATATTCACACTAGGTCAGTCCATAGAGACAGAAAGCAGATTGCCATACGCTGGCGGGACAGTGGATGGGAAGTGACTATTGGGATACTAGGTTTTCTTTTGGAATGATGAAATGTTTTGTAACTAGGTAGAGGTGATGGTTGTATAATATTGTGAATGCACTAAATGCCACTGAACTGCACATTTTTAAACGGTTAACTTTATGTTTTGTGAATTTTGTCTCAGTACGTAAGAATACATCTAAAGATATCAATTCTAAATATAAGTAAATATATTCGTGTTTATATTGGCTGCATTTAAAAAGTCCACAGTGATCTGCTTCATCTTTCTACACTGTGTGTTTGTATCCCATTTTTAATTTAATTCAGCATCAAATGAATAATCATTTTTGCAGCCTTTACCAGAATCTGTGCTATGCTCAACTGTCTAGATATTAATAAATTCTAAAAACATAAACTACTTTTCAGCAGTTTATTATAGAGAGAGAGAGAGACTGATATGCCAACAAGTGATTCCACATCCCTGCGTTAAATACAAATCAGAAAATATATACAAAGTGATGGACTCTGCAGGAGGAATTGAGGAAAGACAAGCAGGAGTTCCTCATTCTTTTGTTTAATATGCAACTATTGAACATCCTTTACCTGCCAGGCTTCTTACCTAATATAGTTATGTAAATACTCCTCTTGGGTTTTACTACTTGAATTTCATTGCTTTATGGAGCACTTTAACTACATAACATAATTAAATAACAAAAACGAAATGACTGCCATAACAAGGGTTAGAAATAAGCATGACTACTCTACAGATGCAAATAATTCACCTGATGGGAGGAAAAGCACCTGTGTGCTAAGACACGGCTACAAGTGTTCAGCAGAGGCTAGACATCAGCCAAGACAGTGTCCAGCGGGGTTTGAGAGCATTGGGTAATCAGGCGAGTCCTTAAGTGGAGACCAGTTAAGCTTCCACTGTACAGTGACATTATTTCCCTTTTTGTTTGTTGTTTTTGTAGTACCAAACCCTGCTGCAGCTGCAATTCCTCGAACGCCCCTGAGCCCAAGTCCTATGAAAACCCCTCCTGCAGCAGCTGTGTCACCTATGCAGGTGAGTGCCTGGAACCACAGGAGGCTCTTAGAGCCTCAGAATCTGAAAGTTGAGGCCTTTTCTTCACAGTCATTTACACCTGTATTAGTTGGGTAAATGACTACCTCAGCAGGGATGTATCTAGAATTTGTTTCCTAAAATACTGTAAATATCTTTAATAGAGATAAATTATATAAGTGTAAATTGTGTTATTCTGATAGACTCTAATAATGATGGCTAACAACAATTGAACCCTTGCTATGTGTTCTACACTGTTCTGAATGCTTTATAATGTTAACTCATTTAATCCTTACAACTCTTGGGTATTAGGTACTGTTCTTATCTGTATTTTTCACATGTGGTTACTGAGGCCCAGAAAGGTTAAGTAACTTGCCGAGGTTCATGCAATTAAGTGGTAGAGTAGGGGTTCAGAGTTAGGCTGTCTGGATTCAGTGACTTTAGTCACTACACTAAGACACAAAGGTGTCTCTTGAGTAGAATATGTGGTTGCCATGTCTCAGCCTTTACTGCATAGCAAATCACTTCAGAACTTAGTGGCTTGAAAGAACAGTTTTGTTAGTTTTCACATTTCTCTGAGTTGACTAGGCAATTCTTTGCTGGCTTTCCTGGGCTCATTCCTGCAGTTGAATTCACAGAGAAGGTGGGATGGGGCCTGGGCTCAGCAGGATTCCTGGGCTGCTTTCTTCATGTGATTTGTCTTCTCAGGCTCCTTCACAGCATGGTTATCTCCAGCTCCAAGAGACTGAAAATGAAAGTTAGCAAAGCCTCTGAAGACCTAAGCTTGGAACTTGGACAGTGACACTTCTGTCCTGCCATTTTAATCCAAGCAAGTCACAGGGCAGCTGCGATTCAGAGTGGAAGGAGTGCACAAGGCATGAATTCAGAGAAGCATGATTCATGAGGGCTGTTTTGTAACAGGTCCGGCACAGGTCATTATTGATACATTAGAAACAAGTTTTAAAAGTTGCTCCTCCGTGCCATTGTGGAATGCAGACGAGAAGCGGGGCAGAGGGCTATTCAGTAGTGCTCAAGAGGCCGCCCATTGTGCATTTTATTCAGCCGCTTTTGGACAGTATAGTTGAGGCAGAGTATTTCCACATAGGTGAGAGTAGCCAAAGGAAACATTGCCTAAACCCCATTATCCTGTGATAAAGGGTAGCCCTGGCTGCACCTCTTCCCTAAAATAATGGTGTTGGGGAGCATTTTCATTTCGAGTTGAGACATTTGTGCTGTGTTTACTAGTGTGCTCCCTCCGCATTTATATTGTGAGTTCGTGGCTTTGCATTTGCATGTATATACAAGATGTTATGTCCTTTTTTTTTTTTTTTTCCCCCGAAACGGGGTCTCACTCTGTCACCCAGATTGGAGTGTAGTTGCATGATCTCGGCTCACTGCACAACCTCTGCCTCCCAGGCCCAACCAGTCCTCCCACCTCAGCCTCCCAAGTAGCTGGGACCACAGGCGTGCACCACCATGCCTGGCTGTTTTCTGTGTTTTTGGTAAAGACAGGGTTCTGCCACGTTGCCCAGGTTGGTCTTGAGCTCCTGAGCTCAGGTAATCCACCTGCCTTGTCCTCCCAAAGTGCTGGGATTACAGACATGAGCTACCACGCCTGACATTATGTCGTAATTTAAAAAGAAGGGAAGGGAATACTGTTCCACCAATTTAATGACCTTTTTTTTTTTTTTGAGACAGAGTCTCACTCTGTTGCCCAGGCTGGAATGAAATGGCATGATTTCGGCTCACTGCAACCTCCACCTCCTGGGTTCAAGTGATTCTCATGCCTCAGCCTCCAAGTAGCCAGGATTACAGGTGTGCACCACCACACCCAGCTAATTTTTGTATTTTTAGTAGAGACGGTTTTAACCACGTTGGCCAAGCTGGTCTCAAATTCCTGACCTCAAGCAATCTGCCCTCTTCAGCCTTCCAAAGTGCTGGGATTACAGGCGTGAGCCACTGTGCGCAGCTGATTTAATGCTTTTTTTTATGTGCTCTCTATTAATCAAACTTCATCTAAAATTCTGAAAATATAGATAAAAGCAAAATAAAGATGCCAAATGTAATAAACTTCAAATAAGATGAACTTTAAGTGGTGTTTATCAGTTGACGTTTAATATATGAGGCATCACTTTGTAAATCTTTGTAAAGATAGGAGGTGAAAAATATTTCTACAAGTTGCAAAAAACTAATACTTATGAGCTACATTCAGTAGCTTTTTAGTACATGATTAGTTAGTACAGTGCGTCTCAAACCTAATCGTATATAAAAATCATGTGGAGAGTTTTTAAACAGGTAAAATTCCCAGACCTCATCCTGGTAAACCATAATCTCTGGGGACTGGGGCCTAAGCTTGGGATTGTTAGTTTTTCAAACCTCCCTGGGTAGGAATTCTACTTCTAGCTATGTGGGAGTAACAGGCTGGATTATTCTGCCATCACAAACAACTATTAATAGAAAGATGGACAAAATATAAGAAGCAATTATTTTCAGACATTGTACGTAACTGTGATCCCTGAACAAAAATTTTAAAATGAGGTAAGTCCTACTGTGGCCCACAGTCTTTTCCTGGAGGCAATTTCCAGGTGGTGGTGCAGGGAAGATGAACCTACATGGAGCAGGGAAGAGAAAACCAATTGGATCTGAGTAGACACAAATCAACATTCAAGGAGAAGGCGACTGCTCGAATTTGCAGGGCAGATACTGGGAGGAGGGAGCTGCATAGAGAAAGGAGTATAGAAATCTGCGTAGGCATCCCTCTGAGTCTTTTCCTGAATACCAACCTGTACCTGCATTGGGTGAAACCCCACAAGGATAATTTTCCAGGAACAGCCCCGCAAGAATAATTTTCCAGGAACAATTTCCAGGAACAGGGAGCTATCACGCAAACACTTCTGGTAGCTCACCTAGGGCAGCAAATCATTTGAGTTCCCACCAGCCGCTGTGGAGACACCTCTTTGAATAGATGGCATTCATTATAGACTCCTAAAGGACCACACCTGAAAGTATCATAGAACTAAATACCCTCAGAGTAAATAGTATTCTAGATCTGCCGTAAAAGATCTTTAAAAATAAGATGCAGAAGGACCAAGGAGATCCTTAAGTAGCTATAGTAGGCAGCCTCTAAAATGTTCCCCAGCGATCCCCCATTGGTGGTAGTTGCTGCTTGTGTAATTTGCTCCTGTTGAGTGTTGGCTGCAGCTCGTGATTTGCTTCCAGTGAATATGGCAAAGCAAAAGAAGTGGTGGGATAAGGTTATCACTGCTAAAATCGTTACAAAAAGCTTTGCTTCTGCCTTGAATGCTCCTCTTGCTATCACTTAGAGCCACCTACTCCGGGGAATCCCAGTTCCCATGTTGTGAGCCAGCCCTGCAGAGAGGCCCACATTAGGAAGTGTGGGAACAGATCTTCTGAAGCTTGCCAGCAGCCATGTAGATGAGCTTGGAAGCAGATCTTCGATCCTCGAGATAACTGCAGCCCTGCTGACAACCTGATTGCCTCCTCGTGCTAGACCTTGAACCAGAGGCACTCCGCTAAGCTTTCTGACCCACAGAAACTATGAGATCATAAATGGATTGTTTTAAGCCACTAAAGATTTGAAGTGATTTGTCATGCAGCATAGGTAACTAATACAGTAGTGTACTTATTTGCCAAAGTAATAATTTTTAAAGGAATACAGCAAAATATAAGACTCCATCATAATCTGGCATGCAATAAAAAATTACTAGACAATGAAGAAGCAGGAAAATGTCACCTATAACCAGGGGAAAAATCAGTCAATAGATGCAGACCTAGAACGGATAGAAATGATAGGATTAGCATGCAGCGATGTAAATATGATCTCTGCTTAAGTATGTGAAGGGAAGCATGCACAGATGAAGAGAGAAGTGAAAGATATGAAAAAGAATAGAGGAGGCCAGGTACGGTGACTCACGCCTGTAATCCCAGCACTTTGGGAGGCCAAGGCAGGTGGATCACCTGAGGTCAGGAGTTCAAGACCAGCCTGGCCAACATGGCGAAACCCCATCTCTACTAAAACTACAAAAAAATTAGCCAGGCACGGTGGTGTGTGCCTGTAATCCCAGCTACTCAGGAGGCTGAGGCAGAAGAATCGCTTGAACCCAGGAGGGGGAGGTTGCAATGAGCTGAGATTGTGCCGTTGCACTCCAGCCTGGGCTACAGAGCAGGATTCCATCTCAAAAAAAAAAAAAAAAGAAAGAAATAGAGGAAAAGATCAGTATGTTTGAGGACATAGCAGTAGAATCTGTCCATAATGAGTAACAGAGAGGTAAAAAGACTGGGGAAAAAAATAAACTGAACCCCTGACTTGTGGGATGAAATTAAGTGGTCCTACATACCTGAAATTGGAGCCCAAGAAAAAAAGGCGGGTCGGGGGGCAGAGTGGGAACTGTGTCTGAAAAAAACATTTGAAGAAATAGGCTGGGCGCAGTGGCTAACGCCTATAATCCCAGCACTTTGGGAGGCTGATGTGGGCAGATCACCTGAGCTCAGGAGTTTGAAACCAGCCTGGACAACATGGCGAAACCCTGTCTCTACTAAAAATACAAAAAATTAGACAGGCATGGTGGTGTGTGCCTGTAGTCCCAGCTACTTGGGAGGCTGAGGCAGGAGAACCACTTTAACCCGGGAGGCAGAGGTTGCAGTGAGCTGAGATTGCACCACTGCACTCCAGCCTGGGCGACACAGGGAGACTCCATCTTAAAAAAAATTCTTTTTTTGAGGAAATAATAGCCAAAATCCATCCAAATTTGATGGAAATTATATACTCATAGATCCAAGAAAATCAGGAAGCTAAAGCAAGATAAGCGTATATAAATATACAAACACCCTCATCCCCATGCCCATTAAGGCATTGCTGAAAAACAGTGATAAGAAACTCTTAAGGACAGGCAGGTGAGAATGATCACAGACTTCTAGTTAGAAACTGTGCAAGTCAGAAGACAACAAAATGGTTTTTTTTTTTTTTTTTTTTTTTTTGAGATGGAGTCTAGTTCTGTCGCCCACGCTGGAATGCAGTGGCGTGACCTTGGCTCACTACAACCTCTGCCTCCTGGGTTCAAGTGATTCTCCTGCCTCAGCCCCCTGAGTAGCTGGGACTACAGGTGCGTACCATGGTGTCTGGCTAATTTTTGTATTTTTAGTAGAGATGGGGTTTCTCCATGTTGCCCAGGCTTGTCTCAAATTCCTGGACTCAGGTGATTCACCTTCCTCGGCCTCCCAAAGTGAGCCACTGTGCCCAGCCCAAAATGGCATCTTCAAATGCTGAAAGAAAAACCCTGTCAACTTAGAATTCTGTGTATTTAAAAAAAAAAAAGTAAAAGTAAAATTATTTAGGCAAACAAAAGCTGAGGGGATTCATTATCCACAGACAGTTGGGGGAAAGTGAATGAGGAGTATATGGGACTTTGCTGTACTATCTTTACAACTTCCTAGGAATCCATAATTATTTCAGAATAAAAGTTTAAAATAAAAAGGCTTCCCACATAGAAAACTCCAGGCCCAGGTGGTTTTACTAGTGAATTGAATCAATCCTTTGTGGAAGAAATAATTCCAATTGTATATAGTCTTTCAGAAAACAGAAGAGTAAAAGGACTTTCCAGTTCATTTTAGGAAGCTAGCATTACCTGATAGCAAAACCAGACAAAGACATTGCAAAAAAAGAAAATGGCTAGCCAGTATTCCTCATGATTATAGATGGTTATAGATGCAATATAAAAGCACACATTAACAAAACTGAATCCAGCAATATATAAAAACGATAATCCATCATTACCAAGTGTGATGTATCCCAGGGGTGCAAGGTTAAAATTTACCTCAACACAATAAAAGAGGGAAAAAAAATTTAAAAAAAAACATTAATCTCAACATCTTTAGAAAACTATTTGACAAAATTTTACATCCATTCATAGTAAAACTCTTTAGCAAACTAGAAATAGAAGGAGACCTGTGGGAACTCCACAGCTAACGTCATACTTAATCTGGAGACTGAATGCTTTCCCACCAGGATCAGGAGCAAGGTAAGGATACCCACTCTCACCACTTTTGTTCAGCATTTTGCTGGAGCTCTTACCCTGTGCAATTGCATAAGACCAAAAAAAAAAAAAAAGAAAGAAAACCATACAAGTTTGGAAAGGGTAAAGTAAAACTGTCATTATTTGCAGATAACATGATCATTTATGTAGAAAATCCTAAGGAGTCCACACAAAAGCTTTTTGAGTTGAGCAGTGTCAAGGTTTACACAAGGTCCTATACAAAAGTTATTTGTTTTTCTGTATATTAGCATGAATTATTGGAGATTGAAATACTTAGCAATAAATATAATGAAATGTATGCACAACCTGTGCAATGAAAACAATAAAATATTGCTGAGAAAAATTGAATAAATAGAAAGTGATGTCATTTATAGATTGGAAGACTCAATATCATTACTATCTTGTAGTAGTCTTTTAAATTGGTCTGTAGATTCAACACAATACCAGTTAAAAGAGCAGTGCTCTTTGGGTAGAAATTGACATGGTAGTATTAAATTCATATGGAAATGCAAGATCCCTGAATATTCAAAACATTGTTGTGGTCGGGGGGCGGGTGCGGGTGGAGACAAATTTGGAGGACTTCTACTACCTGATTTCAACATTAGATCAGTAGAACAGAGAGTTCAGAAGTAGGCCAGTCGATTTTCTACAAAGATACCAAAGTAATTCAATCGGTAAGGAATAGTTTTTTGAAGAAAAGATTCTGAAATGACTAGATAACTGTATAGAAAAAAAAAATAACCTCAGCCCGTACCTTATGAAATACACAAAATTTGAAATGGACTATCGACCTAAATGTGAAAGCCAAAACTACAATTTTTACATGAGAACATGAGAGAAAATCTTCATGACCTTTAAGACTGCAAACATTTATTAAGATATAAAAAAGCATGAACTATAAAAGCAAGTTGATAAATTAGGCAACTTAAAACTTAAAACTTCTCTGAAAGACGTTAAGAAAATACAAAAAGCAAGCTACAGACTGGGGAGAATGTATTCATAATACATTTACCTAACAAAGATTTACATTCAGTAAGAAGACAAACAACCCAATAAATAATGGGCTAAGATTTGAGAAGATCCTTCCAGGAGAAGAATACAAATGGCCAATGGCACATGAAAAGATGATCAACATCATTAGTCTCAGGAAAATGGAAATTAAATCCACAATGAGATCCTATTCTATATTCTTGCAAATGGCCAAAATCTAAAAGGCTGACGATCTGAAGTGTGGTAGGGATGTGGAGAAGCTGGACCTTGTCCACATTTCTGATGGGAATATGAAATAAATAGAAGTTAGCCAGATAAAAAGGGCTGGGCGAAATCTGTGGGAATGAAGCACAAGAAAAGCATAGACAAGAAACGTGGTCTGCATGATAGTGAATAAGTAGGTTGGTGGTGTTTGAGCATCATGTAGAGGTGGCAGGAGAGCTGAGGAGTTTTAAGTGTTCATGGTGGATTCTTTTTGTTTTTTTTGTTTTTTTTTTGAGATGGAGTCTCACACTGTCGCCCGGGCGATCTCGGCTCACTGCAACCTCTGCCTCTCGGCTTCAAGTGATTCTCCTGCCTCAGCCACCCAAGTAGCTGGGATTACAGGCGCCTGCCACCACGCCCAGCTAATTTTTTGTATTTTTAGTTGAGACGGGGTTCCACTATATTGGCCAGGCTGGTCTCAAACTCCTGAGCTCATGATCCACCCACCTCAGCCTCCCAAAGTGCTAGGATTAAGGCATAAGCCACTGCGCCTGGCCGTGGTGGATTCTTCTGGCTGCTTGCATATGCAGAAGTCTGGCGATGAAGATGCCAGTGACAAGCCATTGCTGTAGTGCTGCACTGAGATGACAGGCTGTACCGGGCAGTTGTTGCAGTAGCATTAGCAAGCGGGTGGCAGAATTGAGATTTACTTGAACCAGGACTTGAATGGTCAGTACAATTACAAAAGGAGCACATCTGCATTTTATTTTGGAACATGTTTTTATATTTACTGAATTGGTTTGTGATACTTTAAAGATTCTCTTCCAACAAAATAATGAAACCACATTCAGAATACCAGTGGTTGCCAGAGGTCAGTGATAGGGGGTTGGGGACGGGAAGAGGGGTGTGACTGTAAAAGGGCCCCAGGAAGGATCCTTATGGTGATGGAAATGTTCTTTATCTTGACTGTATCAGTAACATATAAATGACTAAAGAAGATAATGACTATATCAATATTTGGCTAATGTCAAAATCCTGCTGGTGGTATTTTACTATAGGTTTGTAAGATATTACCATTGGGGGAAACTGAGTAAAGAGTACGTAGGATCTCTTTATATTCTTACAACTGCATATGAGTCTATAATTACCCCATAATAAAAAGTCTAATTTTTAAAAAAAGTATATTGATCACAGTCCATGCCTGTAAGGTGTGTTACAACCTTACTATAGCAGTATGGAAAGAATTAATACAGATTTATAACTAAATATCTACTCTGTGCGGCATTTACTTTGTGAGTCCCAACAGTCATTTTAACTTTGATGTTGTTTATCTTATGATTTCAGAGACATTCCATAAGTGGACCAATCTCAACATCCAAACCCCTGACAGCCCTGTCAGATAAGAGACCAAACTATGGGGAAATCCCTGTTCAAGGTACGTGTAATATGCCATAGCATTTCACCTTTTTTTCAATTTTTGAATTGTTCTGGCTTTTTTGGCAAACTAAATATTTTCTTTGCTCTTGATACTATTTCAATCAATCTGGTATACCTTTATATCAGAAGTTCACTAGTAAGTATATCTAAATTACAAGTGGGGAAAGTAGTTGTTAATGAATGCATCTTTCCTGACAGCTGTCATAATGGGTAATAGAGAGTGTACACCATTGCTAGGCACTGTTTTCACAGTTCCTCATGGCATATGTATTATTGTCATCCTCATTTTACAGATACCAAAAATGAGGCTTAAAGAAGTTAACTAATTCAATTCAGGTTAACACAGTTAGTTACTAAGCAGTAGCCCAGGGCAGCCTGACTTCAAAGCCCATTCCTTAAATCTCTGGGCTGAGTTTTGTTACCCTGAGAGAGCTGAGACTCTGGAAGATGAGGGTCAGCAACTCTTTGGAGCCCTTGGGAGGAACTTGCTGTTATCACACAGCCATTTTTTTTTAAGCTGGAGTATCACTCTGTCTCCCAGGCTGGAGTGTAGTGGCGCAATCTTGGCTCACTGCAACCTCTGCCTCCCGGGTTCAAGCGATTCTCCCACCTCAGCCTCCCGAATAGCTGGGACTACAGGCGCACACCACCACGCTCAGATAATTTTTGTATTTTTAGTAGAGACAGGGTTTCACCATGTTAGCCATACTGGTCTCAAACTCCTGACCTCAGGTGATCTGCCCACCTCAACCTCCCTAAGTGATGGGATTATAGGCGCAAGCTACCGCACCTGGCCTTCCACGTAGTTTTTTATGGTAGGGCTGGCACCAGAACCCAAGTATCGCACCTTTCGAGGTTGAGGCTCCTTCTCTTACCCCACGCTGCCTCTTCATGTGAGGTACTAAAGTGCATTGGAAAGATGAACTGCAGCGTTGGGGTGTGGTGCTGGGAAAAGCAGTGCTTCATTTGGGGTGGGTGTGGGAATGTTCCCAAGTGTCCCCTCAGGGCCTGAGGGCTCCTCTTAGCTGATGCAGGCCAGTTACTTCCATGCGTCAGGAATTCTTGGTTGTGCATGTTAGGCTGTGTATGTTAGACTAGAAGGCTTCAACAGGTTTTGGGTCAGAAGTAAGCAGACTTGTGAAAAGTATTCAATTAAAGAACCCAAAGGACTGGCTATGTGGGCTCCATGTAGTACCAGCGCCTGAAGAGTTCAATTTGGTGGTTGAACTGGCCCTATACCTGTCAGTCTTCAGTGTTCTGATAAGCTGGTTGTGTACACATTTAGGGGCAATGGAGTACAAGGTGGTGCTGCTACTACCTTCCTGGCACAAAGATTTGCCTTCTGCCCTGCTTCTTGGTTTCTGGTTCATTTGTCAGTCATCACCTAAGCTCTTTTCTCCCCTCAGAAGGTTTTGCTAAGGGAACAAATAGTGGAAGGTTTAAAGTTTTCTTAACCCAAATACTCTGCATCTCTCCTTCCTCTCTTTACATCCCGCCTCCCAGATGAACCCACAAAGGATTTACATAGGTGTGCAGCACAGAGATCTTGGCCTCGCCATGGCCTTGCTGTTAACTGCAACCTTTTTGGTGCTGTCTCCTCATCTGTAAATTGATAGTGAACACCTAGCTCACTGGGTTCCTGGGCTCTTAACACCTGCAGCTGCTGAAGTTGTCAACGACTGCTGTGTCCCCAGCCCAGCCAGTTCAGTCCTAATCTGATGTGACCCGTCAGCAGCATTTGGCACTGTTGAGCACTCTGTCTTCTAGGACATTCTTTTTGGTTTCCCTAATACCACACTCTTGTGCCTTCTCTCTGTCAGGCTGCTGCTGCTTCCTCTCCTGTGTGGCTTTTCTCCTTTTTTTTTTCTTTGTTTTTTTGAGACGGAGTCTCACTCTGTCGCCCAGGCTGTAGTGCAGTGGCACGATATCAACTTACTGCAACTTCCGCCTCCTGGGTTTAAGTGATTCTCCTGCCTCAGCCTCCCGAGTAGCTGGGATTACAGGCGTGGAGCACCCCACCCAGCTAGTTTTTGTATTTTTAGTAGAGACGGGGTTTTGCCATGTTGGCCAGGCTGGTCTCGAACTCCTGACCTCAGGGTGATCTGCCAGCCTCGGCCTCCCAAAGTGCTGGGATTACAGGCGTGAGCCACCGCACCCGGCCTGGCTTTTCTCTTCTTCCTGATCCGTACATGGAGGTGTGGCCCAGAGCTCAACACAGGGCCTTTGTTCTTTGTCCTCACTTTCTTTGTTATTGTATCCTGTCTCATGACTTTAAATACTATTTTTGTGCTGAGGACTGTCAGATTTGCATCTCTCGCCTGTTCTTCTCTGGACTCTAGGTTCGTGTATCCAGTTGCCTACTTGACATCTTCCCATTTTGATATTGAATATTCTCAGACAATGTCTCCAGGACAAGATTTCCCCCACTTTCCAAACTTGTTCTACATGTAATCTGCCTTCTTCATCTCCATTCATGGCAGTTTCATCCTTAGAAACCTTGGAGTCATCCTTAACTCCCTTCTTCATCTTAGACTTGTTCAGTTGTTTAGGAAATCCCATTGACTCTACTTTCAAAATATGTCCAGAATAAGAGCATTGCTCTTTTCTCTACTGTCACCTCCCTGGTATAAGCCACCATCATCTCTCAGCTGGGTTCTGGCAAAAGATTCCTAATCACCCTCAGTGTCTGTTCTTGACACTGTAGCTTGAAAAACAGAAATTGAAACCTACTACTCTAGTCAAACCCTCTACATCTCCCCATTTCTTCTAGAGGAGGAGCCAGAGTTCTCTCAGGGGCCTCCAGACCCTCGCAGCCTGGCCTCAGTGTCCTCTCTAGCCTCTTCACTTTCTTGCTCACCCTGCCTCACCACATGGGCTTCCCTGCTGTCCCTGAGTACTTGGGCATGCTCCTGACTTAGACACCTTGCACTGGCACTTTCTATGCTGGAACCCTCTGCCTGGAACACTCTGCTGGATCGAACCTCCTCAGCAAGGCCCTAAGTACCATATTTAAAGATGGAAACCACTCGTTCTCCCACACACCCCTTTCTCTGCTTGCTCTCCTTATCACTGGTCCCCTTCTAACATCCCATATGGTTTGTCTATAATTTTTATTTCTTTCTCTTATTTCCCTAAATTGTAAGACCCATAAGGCAAGATTGGTGTCTGTTTTGTTCACTGAGGCATCCTCAGCACCTGTAGAAGTACTGGACTCTTGATAAAAAATTGTGAGGTGAGTGAAAGAAAGAAGAGTTAAAGCTTGTAAAGTGCTTAGCGCCAATTCTATCCCATAGTAAATCTTTGCTGTTCAGTTTTATTACTGTATGTGTGAACTTTTTCTGAGTAGCACAAGTGGCTGAGAATGATAGCTCTCATTGGCCCACAAGTCAAAGATTTTAGACGCCTGAGTTGCCTGCAGGATTTTGCTTAGCTGCCAGCAAATAACTAAAGCACCTACGCAAGTTGTGTCCTAGGCATCTTTAAAAAGCTCTATGTGGGCCGGGCGCGGTGGCTCACGCCTGTAATCCCAGCACTTTGGGAGGCCGAGGCGGGCGGATCACGAGGTCAGGAGATCGAGACCATCCTGGCTAACACGGTGAAACCCCGTCTCTACTAAAAATACAAAAAATTAGCCGGGCGTGGTAGCGGGCGCCTGTAGTCCCAGCTACTCGGGAGGCTGAGGCAGGAGAATGGCGTGAACCCGGGAGGCGGAGCTTGCAGTGAGCCGAGATCGCGCCACTGCACTCCAGCCTGGGCGACAGAGCGAGACTCCGTCTCAAAAAAAAAAAAAAAAAAAAAAAGCTCTATGTGTTGAAGGCAGAGATGGTAACCAGGAATTCAGGAACGTTTCCACTCTGCTGCTTGGTAGGTGTGCCCTAGTTCTGTCAATAGTCAGCCTTTTGACCTTCTTCAGTCTGCGTTAAGTGTGGTCAGAGCCAGTGCAAGTCTGCAGCAGCCTCTGAGGGTAAGTATAACCCTGTGCCAGTACCCTAAAGCTGTGAGTCCAGCCTGGGCACAGTGGTGTGGCTGCAAGCCTGAGAAAGCCCAGGAGGAGAGACCCCTATCAGACGGCACTGAGATGATCCTGGGGCATCAGAGGACAGTGATGCTCCGTGTTCCAGGTGGCCTCTGAGGAGAGTGGAGTGCTGCACTGAGAAATGGCTCAGGGTCTTCCCATACCTCCTGAGCTCAGCTGAAGCCAACCCTCGAGGCCTTCTCCACTCTCCACTGCTGCTTTCCAGGCTTATCTTGATGGGGTCAGAGCAGGGCGAGGTTTACCAGGGGAAGCCAGCACCAGTGGTGTGTCTCAAGCTTACCTGAGTCACTTGTTAAAATATAGAATCTTGGGCCTCCCCTCAGATCTAATGATGTAGACTCAGTAGCTTGGATATGCCATTTTCACAAGCACCCCAAGTGACTCTTAGGAATAAGTGAATTTGGAATATTATTGGGCAAAGACTACCGTTTAATTATTTCTGTTACCTTGGCTTTTGTGGGTGGAGAATGGGTGTGGAAGGTCTGTAGGCCAAGGTTATTGAAAACACAGATTAAATGCATTAAGATTCTATTCCTGGCTCTTATTTTATCATCTGGTGATGCATCAAACGGTAGTGCCAGCGGCATGGGGGTACATGCCGTCAGTCTACGTAAAAGCTGGTCTCATTCTCCACTTCAGTCTGTTGTCATGCCTTAGTGGAGCGTGGTTGAGACATTGCAAATACAGGAGAAAGGAAACACACTTAGATAAATCTATATCACAGTAGTTGATACTGTGATCGTTTATCTTAAACAGTCATTCAAGAAAAGAACCACTCAGAAAACTAAGAACAACCAAATGATTCGTGGCCATAAAAAGCCACTGTGGTTTTCCAAATTGTGATGAGAGTAGGATTTGTGAGCTCTGTCTTGAACTGCTTTTCTTCCTTGGTTGTCTTATTTACTTAGGGATGAATTTAAAAATACAGTGTGTAATTTTCGTTTAAAAAATTTAAGTGTCTTCATTACTGAAGTTTAAAAAGATGCTGCCTCTTGGAGAATGGCGTGAACCCGGGAGGCGGAGCTTTCAGTGAGCCAAGATTGTGCCACTGCACTCCAGCCTGGGGAATAGAGCGAGACTCTGTCTCAAAAAAAAAAAAGATGCTGCCTCTTGCTCTACAATAGTTTTTTTTTTAAATCTATTATCCTTTAGCATCATGCACTTGCAGGAAAATGTTTCATACCAGAGAAATCTTACTATAAATGCACTTAATCAAATGCTCTTTTGTTGGTATTACCAGCAGTTGAATTAAATGGCTAGGGTCATGACTGGTGCCACCTTAGTGAATCTTTGTAGACAGTATATGAATTAGCTTTATGCCCTAAGCTGAAAAGCACAGATTCTGCTGCCAAGTACATGGATACAGGTAGTTGGAAAGTACACAGTGACCAGATGAGCTCCAGAATGTTAAGCATAAACCTCAGCTGGCTGGTGTAAATGGTTGAGAAGCCTGGGATTGCCCAGTGTCAGTGTGACCCTATCACCGTGTCTCTCAGCTCAGGCATATAGATGTCTTAAGAAGTTGGTTAGTCCAAGTGTAGTTGTGTTCTGTAAGGAAATTTCATACCATTATTACCTGTCTAAATTGTGTTACTTGAGGCCAGAGATTTTTATAAACTGAGTATTTTGAAAAAAAAATGATTTATGTTAAGGGTACATACCATAAATTTGTATGAAGTTAGGAGGTTTTACTGGAAAGCCAAACCTTCTGTTTAAAAACTTTCACAGAATTTTCTTTTTTACTCTAAATCAGATTCTGCCTCCGCTTTAGATCTAGCCTTAGGCCATGAAAGTCCCAGGATAAAATGAGATAGAAATCCTACCCTCCTGCACTTTACAGTCTAATTGGATATTTAGTCACTCCCCCTTCTTCTTCCTCTTCCCTGTGGTTCTTGATAAAAATCAGAACTTATTTTTATCAGTCTCAGCTCTTATTTTCTCCCCAACATATTATAATGAAAATTTTCAAACATACAGAAAAGTTGCAAGAAGTTGTGCCGTGAATTATCCACTTACTTACAGCCTAGATTCTGTGGCATTCTTTTATATTTGCTTTATCACAAAGTAAGTTATAATCACTACCCTTCAGCATGCATATCAGTATTTATGGTGTTCTGTCTCTCTGTGTGTTTCCTGTTGAAATAAGTTTAGACTTAACAAAAATATTAGAGTTCCCTTCCCCCAGCTTCCCTTATAGGAACATCCTACGTAACTGTAGAACAGTTACAAAAAGTAAGAAATTAATAGCAGTAAAATATTATTAACTAACCTACAGAATTTATTTGAATTTTACCAGTTTTTCCACTAATGTCCTTTTTTAATTCTAGAATCAAATTGAGGCTCCTACTTTCCATTTAGTTGTCTTATCTCTTTAGTCCCCACCAGTCTGCAGCTGCTTCTCAGTCTTCCCCTGTCTCACATGACCTCAACACTTTTGAAGAATACTTGTCAGTTATTTTGCAGAATGTCTCTCAGATGGGCTTGTCTGATATTTTCTTCTGATTTAAGTTGAGTTTATGGAGTTTTTTTCGTTTTTTGTTTGTTTGTTTTGTTTTTTGAGTTTTTTGAGATAAGGTCTCACTCTGCAACCTCCGCCTCCTGGGTTCAACTCTCATGCTTTAGCCTCCCGAGTAGCTGGGATTACAGGCGCATACCACCACACTCAGCTAATTTTTTTGTGTTTTTTGGTAGAGATGGAGTTTCACCATATTGGCAAGGCTGGTCTTGAACTCCTGACCTCAAGTGATCCGCCCACCTTGACCTCCCACAGTGCTAGCATAGCAGGCATGAGCCACCATGCCCAGCCTGAGTTTATGTTTTAATGGAAGGGATACTGCAGAGGTGATGTGTCCTTTTCAAGTTATTTTATCAGGGGTACATGAGATTGATGTGTCTTGTTACTTCTGATGTTAAATTAACTTTGTTCACTTGGTTAGGTGATTGGCTGCTAGGAATTAGTAAATATCTTTGTGTTAGTCCATTCTTGGATTGCTATAAAGAAATACATTAGGCTGGGTAATTTATAAAGAAAAGAGGTTTAATTGGCTTACAGTTATGCAGGCTGTATAGGAGGCATGGTGCCAGCATCCACTCAGCTTCTGGTGAGGCCTCAGGAAGCTTACAGTCATGGTGGAAGGCAAATCAATAGCAGGAATGTCACATGAAGAAAGGGGGAGCATGAGAGAGAGGAGAGAGGTGCCACACACTTTTAAACAACCAGATCTCACAAGGACAGCACCAAGCCATTCATGAGGGGATCTGCTCCTATGACCCAGGTACCTCCTACCAGGCCCACCTCCAACACTGGGGCTTACATTTGAGCATGAGATTTGGAGGGGACAGACACCTAGACTATATCAGTTTTGTTCCTTCTTAAACTTTCTCTCACTTATTTCAGCATTTATTTATGCATTTTGCCCACAACAGTTATTACCGTGGTGTTTCAGTGGTGGTTTTCTATTTCCTTATTCCATCTGTAAGGAATTATTTATATGTATTATTCTATTGACATCATTCATTTATATGAGTATAGACTCATGGATATTTGTTCTTTGGATTATAATCTACTACCATTTTTATTTGTTTTGTTGTCAGGTTATTCCATCAGTGGCTGTTGAGAGATCTTTCACATTGACTCCTTGCTCTCTCAATGCACCTTCCCTCCACCCCTGAAGTACTTTCTGGCACTACAAGATGCTCCAGCCTCATCTTGGTTTTTTTTCCTGCACCAGCCCTGGAGTCAACCATTTCTTTAAGGAGTTCTGGTTACTCTTTTTTTTTTTTTTTTTGAGACAGAGTCTCACCCTGTCGCTGGAGTGCAACGGTGTGATCTCGGCTCGCTGCAACCTGCGCCCCCTGGGTTCAAGTGATTCTCATGTCTCAGCCTCTCAAGTAGCTGGGATTACAGGTGCATGCCACCACACCTGGCTAATTTTTTTGTATCTTTAGTAGAGACAGGGTTTCACCATGTTGGCCATCTCATGACCTTGTGATTCACCCACGTCGGCCTCCCATAGTGCTGGGATTACAGGCATGAGCCACTGCACCCGGCCAAGTTCTGGTTACTTTTATTAGAGAATAGTGTTTAGAAACCAAGATCCAGGCCAGGCGCAGTGGCTCACGCCTGTAATCCCAGCACTTTGGGAGGCCGAGGTGGGCGGATCAGGAGGTCAAGAGATCCAGACCATCCTGGCAAACATGGTGAAACCCTGTCTCTACTAAAAATACAAAAATTAATTAGCTGAGCGTGGTGGTGTGCACCTGTAGTCCCAGGTACTCAGGAGGCTGAGGCACGAGAATTACTTGAACCTGGGAGGCAGAGGTTGCAGTGAGCCAGGATCGTGCCACTGCACTCCAGCTTGGCAACAGAGTGAGACTCCATCTCAAAAAAAAAAAAAAAAAAAAGAAACCAAGATCCAGGTGCTAAATGTGCTCATTGTTACTGGGGTTTCACAGCCTTTAGTCCCTCTCTGGATAGAACTAGGGAAATTGTATGTATATGTACCAACTCATGTGTATACACTATCCTGTCTGTCTGTCTGTCTGTCTGTCTGTCTGTCTGTCTGTCTGTCTGTCTACCTGTCTACCTATCCACCCACCCACCTACCTACCTACCTACCTATCTACCTATCTTATTTATCTGTCTGTCTGTCTGCCTGTCTATCAAAAACTGTAAGTTTATACTCATACCTGACTCCAAGCCATCACCAACGGGTTCATTCCAGAATTTTCCCTTCCCTTACTTATAACTTCTTTCTTTTGGGGGTGAGAAACTTGGCTCTCATTATCTACAATATATTTATGTATTTGTTCAACCTTACTATACATATACAAAGTTACTTAAGCCAGTTCCTTTTTCCCTACTCACTTCAGTTGGTCTGTCATGGTTTCGTAATGCAGTCAGATTAATTTGTCATAGTCTGCATTCTGTTCTCCTCCCCTTCTCTCCCTCCCTCCCCCCGTTCTGTTTTTTTTTTTTTTTTAATTTACGTACAGTAAAATTTACACTATCTGGTATACAGTTTTGTGGGTTTTGACAAACACATAGCCATTTGTCTGTCATCATAGTTACACAGTTCTGTACACAAGAGTTCCATCACCCCCAAAATTCCTTCATGCTGCCCCTTTGTAGTCAACCCCTACCATACACCCCATTCCCTAGCAACCACTGATATGTTTTTCATCCCTATAGTTGTACCTTTTCTAGACTATCATATAAATCAAATCATACAGCATACAGCTTTTTTTTTAAAGTCTGGCTTCTCTCACTTGGCAGCATGTTTTCATTTTGCTGTTATTGGGCAGAGTGTTTTATAAATAAATATCAGTTAGATCTAGTTGGTTGTATTGTTCAAGTCTGGGTCTTCTGTATTTACTCATTTCTGTCTGCTCGTTTCTAGGAATTACTGAGAGAATAGTCTTGAACTCTGAAAGTCTAGTTGTGGATTTCTATTTCTCCTTTTAGTTCTATCAGGTTTTACCTCATGTATCTTAAAGTTCTGTTGGTAGATGCATACCCATTTGGGAATGTGTTATGTCTTCTTAGAGAACTAGCCCCTTTATTATTATTATATTTTTAAAATCTCTGATAATGTCCCTTGTTCTGAAGTCTTTCTTTTCTGATATTGACGTACCTACTCCAACCTTCTGTTAGTGCTTGCATGGTATATCTTTTTCCATCCTTTTAATTTATCTATGTCTTTAGATTTAAAGTAAGTTTCTTGTAGACAGTATATAGTTCAGTCTTTTTTATTCATTCTGACATTTTGTCTTTTAATTGGTGGATTTAGACCATTCTCGTTTAATATGATTATTATTATGGTTAGATTAAAATCTACCACCTTGTCGTGTTTTGTATTTGACCCATCTATTCTGCTTCTTTTTCCTTTTTCTGCCTTCTCTTGGGTCCATTGACCATTTGTTATTACTTTGTTTTATCTCTCCTACTGACTTATTATTTGTATCCATTAAATTCTTTCAGTGGTTGCCTTAGGTTAGGGTTTGTCAGCCTTGCCCTTATTGGCGTCCACATAACTGTTGTGGGGGATTGTTTTATGCATTACAGGAAGTTTAGCAGTATCCCTGCTCTCTACCCACCAGAGTCCCTGTATCACCCCCATCTCCCCAGTTATGACAACCAAAAATGCCTCTAATTTTTGGTTGTCACAACTGGGGGAATGGGGGTGATACTCTAATAATCCCCTGGGGGCAAATTTGCCCACAGTTGAAAATCAGAGATACAGTTTTCACAGTTTTATTTGTCTAATTTCAGCAGAGAGATGGAAGCTGTAAGAGAAAATCAAGTAGGAAATCCTAGCCAATCTTGCATATTGTCTGCCTTTTCCCTTAGAGACCTTGTTTCACTTAGTATCATGTTTTCAAGGTTCATCCATTTTGTGGCATGAAACAATTTCTTTTTAAGGCTGAGGCTGGAAACTGGCTCACACCTGTAATCCCAGCACTCAGGGAGGCCAAGGCAAGAAGATTGCTTGAGCCAAGAAGTTAAGACTAGCCTGAGCAACATAGTGAGACTTCATCTCTATAAAAATATAAAATGATATATTAATCGTAGTTATTTTAAATGCTTTATAGATAGTTCCAACATCCGTACCATTTGGTTTTATTGATTACTTTGTGTTCTGGTGTAATGAGCTGGGTATGTTGGCTTTTTCTTGGCTTTTTGTATATTTTACAATTCTTTATTGAAAGCTAGACATCTTACATGGATAGTAGTTGATTTTATGCCTTGAAATGGACACCTTTTTTCTTCTACTTAGGTCTTTAAATGTGGGAGTTTGAGTTAATCTGCTCAGGAGCTGGGCTGGGTTTGAGGTTTATTGTTGCTGTGATTACCCTCAGGGCAGAACAGGCTTCCAGTTTCTCCAGTAATACTTTGTGTTTAGAGTGTGGAATAGTTTTCCAGAGGGCTTTTCTTAATGCCTGCTCCAATTTCAGTTTTAGGCTGTCCTTTGCATTTCATCTCAGACAGAGAGCCGGTCTTACCCTCTTACAGTGCTTTCAGCTGAGCTTTCCTATTTATTCATTCACAGAGGGCATATTTTCCTTTATAATACTGGTCACATTTGTAATAGCCGCTTTTAAGTTCTTTTCTGCCATTTCTAGGACATAGGCCATGTTCAGGTAGGTTTCCATTTCTTTTGAGTATGGCTCACTTTCTTTTTTCTTTGTACATCTAGTAATTTTGAGTTGTGTCTTGGGTGTAAGGATCACATATTGTAGAGGTGTTTTGTTTTGTTTTGTTTGGTTTTTTTTTTTGAGGCAGAGTCTCACTCTGTCACCCAGGTTGGAGTGCAGTGGTGTGATCCTCACTCACTGCAGTCTCGACTTCCTGGGCTCAAGCTGTCCTCCCACGTCAGTCCCCCAAGTAGCTAGGGCTACAGGTGTGCACCACCATGTCCGGCTAATGTTTTTGTAGATGTGGGGTCTTGCTGTGTTGCCCAGGCTGGTCTTAAACTCCTGGGCTCATGCTCCTCCTCCTGTGTCAGCTTCCTAGACTATTGGGATTACAGGTGAGAACCATTGCGCCTGGCTGAGAGACTTGATTCTATTATATTCCTCTGCAGAATATTGGTTTTTGTTTTAGCAAGCAGTTAACTTGGCTCACCTCAGACTCCAAACCCTCCCTGCAACTGAAATACCTGTTCAGTTATTTTGTCCATAATTCAGCTCTTTGGAGCATGAGTACTTGTGGACTTCAGAAGTCAATGAAGGATTTGGACAGAGTTTATATACAAACTGTTGGCTCTGTTTTCGTGACTCTCCCTTTCTGGTATTTTCCCCACAGCCTCACTTTCCAACTGCTATGGTTGTCCCGGGATATGTCGTCTAGTTCTTCAAGACAGTAAGACTGGGTTTTCGACCAAATTTTAACTGCCCCACTTGGCCTCAATCACCAAAGCTTCTATTTTAAAATCTATTTACCTATAAGTTTGATTTGAGAAACAATAAAGGGAAAACTACCTGTAACTATTTATTTCTACAATTATAATTAACTAGCAGACCTAGCATGCCCATGTTATGTATCTGTCTGAAGTAATCAGAATATATCTCTGTTTACGTTTATCCGCTTATCTGACCCCTGGATCTCCTCCTCTTAGACTTTGTCAGATGCTGTTGACCTTATGCTCTTGATGGTTTATTTCCTTCTCCTGTATCTTCAACTTTACCCTCTTTACCGGCTAGCTCCTTTCTGTCATTTAAAAATACATCTTTCCTTTGTTAAGAAAAAAAAAATATCCTCCCTCTGTTGCCCACCAGCTACTATACTTTCTTCCTTACTCTTGCTCAATTTCTCTCCACATCTTTCCTATCTCCCACTCCCTTCTCAGCACATTCTAATCTTACTTTTGTTCCCACCAGTGTATTAATTGCTCTGACCAAGATTACCAGTAACCTCCATGTCACCAAGTGCACTCCCACGCCATCACCTGTGTGCTTACAGTTTCGAAACAAAATATTCACATCAGACTTTTCTTTTTTTTTTTTTTTTTTATTACATATTTCTCTTTATTTATATATATATATATTTTTCTTTTTTTTTCTTTTTTATTGATCATTCTTGGGTGTTTCTCGCAGAGGGGGACTTGGCAGGGTCACAGGACAACAGTGGAGGGAAGGTCAGCAGATAAACAAGTGAACAAAGTTCTCTGGTTTTCCTAGGCAGAGGACCCTGCGGCCTTCCGCAGTGTTTGTGTCCCTGGGTACTTGAGATTAGGGAGTGGCGATGACTCCCAACGAACATGCTGCCTTCAAGCATCTGCTTAACAAAGCACATCTTGCACCGCCCTTAATCCATTCAACCCTGAGTGGATACAGCACATGTTTCAAAGAGCACAGGGTTGGGGGTAAGGTCACAGATCAACAGGATCCCAAGGCAGAAGAATTTTTCTTAGTACAGAACAAAATGAAAAGTCTCCCATGTCTACCTCTTTCCACACAGACACGGCAACCATCCGATTTCTCAATCTTTTCCCCACCTTTCCCCCCTTTCTATTCCACAAAACCGCCATTGTCTTCATGGCCCGTTCTCAATGAGCTGTTGAGTACACCTCCCAGATGGGGTGGTGGCTGGGCAGAGGAGCTCCTCACTTCCCAGTAGGGGCGGCCGGGCAGAAGCGCCCCTCACCTCCCTGACGGGGCGGCTGGCCGGGCGGGGGGCTGACCCCCCCCACCTCCCTCCCGGACGGGGCGGCTGGCTGGGCGGGGGGCTGACCCCCCACCTCCCTCCCGGACAGGGCGGCTGGCCGGGCAGAGGGGCTCCTCACTTCCCAGTAGGGGCGGCCGGGCAGAGGCGCCCCTCACCTCCCAGACAGGGCAGCTGGCCGGGCGGGGGGCTGACCCCCCACCTCCCTCCCGGACAGGGCGGCTGGCCGGGCAGAGGGGCTCCTCACTTCCCAGTAGGGGCGGCCGGGCAGAGGTGCCCCTCACTTCCCCGACGGGGCAGCTGGCCCGGCGGGGGGCTGACCCCCCCGCCTCCCTCCCGGACGGGGCGGCTGGCCGGGTGGGGGGCTGACCCCCCCGCCTCCCTCCCAGATGGGGCGGCTGGACGGGCGGGGGGCTGACCCCCCCACCTCCCTCCCGGACGGGGCGGCTGGACGGGCGGGGGGCTGACCCCCCCACCTCCCTCCCAGACAGAGCGGCTGGCCGGGCAGAGGGGCTCCTCACTTCCCAGTAGGGGCGGCCGGGCAGAGGCGCCCCTCACCTCCTGGACGGGGCGGCTGGCCAGGCGGGGGGCTAACCCCCCCACCTCCCTCCCGGACGGGGCGGCTGGCCGGGCGGGGGCTGACCCCCCCACCTCCCTCCCAGACAGAGCGGCTGGCTGGGCAGAGGGGCTCCTCACTTCCCAGTAGGGGTGGCCGGGCAGAGGCGCCCCCCACCTCCTGGACAGGGCGGCTGGCCGGGCGGGGGGCTGATCCCCCCACCTCCCTCCCGGAGGGGGTGGCTGGCCAGGCGGGGGGCTGATCCCCCCACCTCCCTCCCGGACGGGGCGGCTGGCCGGGCGGGGGGCTGACCCCCCCACCTCCCTCCCGGATGGGGCGGCTGGCCGGGCGGGGGGCTGACCCCCCCACCTCCCTCCCGGACGGGGCGGCTGGCCGGGCAGAGGGGCTCCTCACTTCCCGGTAGGGGCGGCCGGGCAGAGGCGCCCCTCACCTCCCGGACGGGGCGGCTGGCCGGGCGGGGGGCTGACCCCCCCACCTCCCTCCCGGACGAGGAGGGAGGACGCTCCTCACTTCTCAGACGGGGTGGCTGTCGGGTGGAGGGGCTCCTCACTTCTCAGATGGGGCGGTTGCCAGGCAGAGGGTCTCCTCACTTCTCAGACAGGGCGGCCGGGCAGAGACGCTCCTCACATCCCGGACGGGGCGGCAGGGCAGAGGTGCTCCCCACATCTCAGACGATGGGCGGCCGGGCAGAGACGCTCCCCACTTCCCAGATGTGATGGCAGCCGGGAAGAGGCGCTCCTCACTTCCTAGATGGGATGGCGGTCGGGCAGAGACGCTCCTCACTTTCCAGACTGGGCAGCCAGGCAGAGGGGCTCCTCACATCCCAGACGATGGGCGGTCAGGCGGAGACGCTCCTCACCTCCCAGACGGGGTGGCTGCCAGGCAGAGCCTGCAATCTCGGCACCTAGGGAGGCCAAGGCAGGCGGCTGGGAGGTGGCTGCAGGGAGCCGAGATCACGCCACTGCACTCCAGCCTGGGCGCCATTGAGCACACTCCACATCAGACTTTTCTTCTGCACTCTCTCTCTCATTGCCTGGTCCACATCTTTCCCTGGGTATCTCAAAGGGTTCTCAAATTAAATGTGTTCACGTCTCTTCCTTCCATAATCCTCCTCACCTTTCTTACCTCTGTATGTGGTACCTCCTTCCTTTTTACCTTCATATCCATCTGTCGGCAAGTCTGTTGATTCTGCTGCATCAAAGAGCCCTTGAATCTGTGTACCTCACATACTCACTGGTACCACCCAAGTCCAAGTCACCATCATCTCTTACCTGCACACTCTAACTCATTGTCCTGTATAAACCGTTACCTGTCTCCAATCTGCTGCAGCCAGAAAAATGCTAACGTGATAAAACCTCCATTGGCTCCCCTTTGCCAACTAGATAAAGTCCAAACGCCTTACCCTGGAGTTTGCCTGCGTGACTCTCGCTTGCCTGAGCTGGCCCCTCTGGCCTACCTTTGAAGGCTTACCTCACTCTACTCTTCCCCTCCCACTGAACATCACCACAGTGTCCTAGATTTCTTTGGGGGTATACTAAGCACTCAGTTGGGAACACTCTTTTTCTTCTAAGCTCTCCTTTGCCTGCATAAAGACTATTAATTATCCTTCTAATCTCAACTTTGCTGTCATTTCCTGAGGAGGCCTTTCCCGTTCTCCGCTCAAGACCAGGTCACATTGCCTGCTGTGTTCCCAGAACCCCTGGTACTTGTTTTTTCTTAGCATCCCTCACTCGTAATGACTTTTTGAATGCTTGCTTCTACTCTAGACCCCAAGTTCCATGAGAGCAAGTTTCCTGTCTCCTTTCTTTTTTTCTCTGACCTTTGCACCAAGCCAAGTGCCTGGCAAGTAGTGGACACCTAAATGATTTTTGTTTAATGAATGGATTAAGACAAGAATAGCTTTACATGGCAATAGAATAGAATCTGTTACTGTAAACATAATATCTCCTGCCTGCTACACTCAATTGTAATACACTAATCTTATTTCCTGAAGAGGGATAAACCAACAGTTTGACATGAACATTTAAGCCAGCCTACTTAGTAGAGTAGTAAATGGACCTGTGTTCTTACTGTGACAAGTGCCTCTGGGCAGATTTGATTCTCACAGTGGAAATACTTCATGAAATGGCAGCAGCCTGGATTGTGGCTGTTAAAATTTAACACAAATAATTTTTAAAACAATACCCTATTTGGGTTCTCAGTGCGTTTTTGTGTATTTTCAGAAAGTAAGTGTGAGGCTGTGACAGGGACAGTCTGTCAGATTGAGGCAGACTTGGATCCTTAACCATGCAGTAAGAAACAGACTCAGCCAGCGTTGGGCACATGTATCAGCAATACATTTCATGAACTTTTTTTTTTTTGCAATTGTGCTTATAGTGTGTATTGTAAGAGAGAAAATTAAGATAACTTAGACAGTTTTCATGTAGGGAATGACCAGGGCTTATGCCTGTGTCCATAGCAAGCACCTTCTTTTGATTTATTTGTCTTTTCAACCTTCGTTTTCACTTTCTTAGCTTGCTGTGTTCTTCTTTGGGAGACTAAAATTTTTTAGGGAAATAACCACGGTGTCAAAATTATAGAATGGAAAATTTGATTAAATGTAAAACACTGATTTTTGTTTCCTACTATTTCCATGTTCTTTTGCCTTTGTTTTGTCTGTCAGATTTTGGGCATAATATACTCTTCCTTTACGGGTAAATGCCAACTGCCAACAGAGTTCAGAATTCTGTGATGCTTGCTTATGGGTTGTTTACACAGAGATGATGTTTGTTCAAGATAAGAACACTGTAGGGACTCTTAAGCTATATACATCCCATCTTTATTAAGCTCATCCTTCCACTCCCCTAGGCCTCCAAAGTAGCAAATAATTATAACCAAATGTTCCTCATACCCTTAGAAAATAAATTTTAGCCGGACTTGGTGGCTCATGCCTGTAATCCCAGCACTTTGGGAGGCCAAGATGGGAGGATTGCTTTAGCTTAGGAGTTCAAGATTAGCCTGGGCAAGATAGTGAGACCTCATCTCTGCAAAAAATTCGCCAGAAGTGATGGTGCATACCTATAGTCCCAGCCCTTCAAGAGGCTGAGGTGGAGGATCACTTGAGCCTGAGAAGTCAAGGTGGCAGTGAGCCAAGATCACGCCACTGCACTCTAGCCTGGGCAACAGAGCAAGGTCCTGTCTTAGAAATAAATAAATAAATAAAAAATAAAAAGAGGCTGGGTGAAATGGCTCACTCCTGTAATCCCAGCACTTTGGCCAACATAGCAAAACCCTGTCTCTACTGAAAATACAGAAACAAGCCTGGTGTGGTGGCAGGCACCTGTAATCCCAGCTACTCAGGAGGCTGAGACGGGAGAATCGCTTGAACCCAGGAGGCTTAAGAGTTTGAGACCAGCCTGGGCAACATGGCGAAACCTCGTCTCTACAAAAAATACAAAAATTAGTCAGGTGTGGTGGCTCACACCTGTAGTCCCAGGTAGTTGGGAGGCTGAGGCAGGAGGATCACTTGAGCCTGGGAGGCAGAGGTTGCAGCGAGCCAAGATTGCACCACTGCACTTCAGCCTGGACAATAGAGAGAAATCCTGTTCCCCCCTCTCCTGCCCCCTCCAAAAAAACAAAAAACGAGAGAGAGAGAAAGAAGAAGAAGAGGAAGAGGAAGGAGGAGAAGGAGGAGGAAAAAGAAGAAAAAAGAAGAGAAAAGAAAAGAAATTTTGGAGTGCAGAATATATGTTATCCTTAAGAGATAGCATGATATGCCATTACTTTTAACATCATTATATTTTTAGGAGGGATCATGTTTAAATTGTCAGTTCTTAAAAAGGATTGGTGGACATTCTTGGCTGAGAGTCTTCATTACATACAAGGTTTGGTGTTTTTCTTAGCCCAGTCACACACCAGCCCGTGACCAGAAAGAACAATTCTGGTTGTCCTTGTGACTGCCTCTCTGTGTCCTGGTCTGAAGAGTCTTGTCGGGCTGTAGCCCTAGGTAAGAAGTGTGCAGGAAGAGAGTCAGCAGGACAACTCCGGTCTGTGTTTGGTGGGGGCTGGTGGGGAAGCAGGTCCTGGGGAAGTGATGTTCAACTGAGACCTGAAGGGTGATCAGGTTAGCCAGGATTAGGAGGGAATAGAGGAGGAGGTGAGGGGACAGCTGGTGCCAATGCCCAAGGAACTAAAGGAACTCCCAGGACAGCTTGTGTTTAGAGAACAAGGGAGGAGTAGAACAAGGTGAGGCTGCAAATGGAGATGGTCGAAGCAATATCTGATTGTGTCCTTCCCTGAAGGCTCAAAAATGTTTGATGCTTCCTTGTTGCCCTCAGACTAAAGTCCACATGCCAGGTAATGAAGGTTTTCCTTAATCAGCCACATCCTCCTTTAAAGCCCCTTTCCCTGCTGTCCTATTTGTTTTCCACATACCCTATGTTTTAGCCATACTTAGCCTTTATTATTCTCTAACTTGAATGTGTTTGTACTTTTCTCTGACTGTTGTTGGCTAAAATCTACTTCCCCACCTCTTTTCAGTAAGGCCCAGCTTAATGTCATTGGTTTTTTCGAAGCCTACCCTGCTGCCTGAAATCAAAGAGAATGTCTTCTCTGTGGTTTGATAATACTTTTGTCATTCTGTTACTCTAATTATCCCATCCTGACTTGTCTGTGGTTGTATATATTAATATGTGTAGTTTCCACACTAACTGTAGGCACATGAAGGCAAAGCTTTCATTTAGTTTGTAGCGTAGACCTACTTGCAGTAGAGGATCTTTGAATTTTGGTGGAATTGCATCAAACAGGTAAGTGGCAGCCCAGGATTCAGAAGTATTCGTCTGTGTGGGGCGTCTCATTCCTAGAGATAAAACATTGAATGGAATGTTCTACTGTGTTCTCTGTATACGTGAGTTGTTTTGGATAAACAGACTATGGGAAATTGTTGAAGTTCCCTGGATTGGGAAGAAGGATGAGCTTCAAGGCTGAAAGGAGTAAAACTCACCTTCTTTGTACCTTTATTACTTTAAAGTTCAGCATCAGATTTCTTTATTGGGATTCTTTCTACTTTGTACAGAGCATCTGTTAAGAACATCTTCAGCCAGCCGGCCTGCTTCCCTGCCGAGAGGGCCTGCGATGGAAAGTGCCAAGACCCTCTCAGGTGATGACTTTCATCTGAATTTTTGTTGTATTTGTTGTTTTTTAGAGACAGGATCTCACTATGTTGCCCAGGCTGATCTCAAACTCCTGGCCTCAAGCTATGCTCTCACTGGCCTCAAGCTGTCCTCTCACCTTGGCCTTCCAAAGTGCTGGGATTACAGGTGTGAGCCACTGTGCCCGGCCTAGCTGGGCTTTAAATCAATTGGAAGTCCTGTGCTCAGCTAAAATTACCATCCCAAAGCCTTTCTGTGTGTGTGTTCTTCAGATTCTTTCTCAGTCTATTTCCTCTATTTTGTATAAAGTTCTGAGAGGTTTTCTCATCCAGTTACCTAGCACACCACTTAAAAGAAACTACTGATTTAAGGACTATAAAGAATTGACATTGAACGAAAAAAACATAATTATAAAATTATGCTAGAAATATATAAGCATGTCATTTAAAGATCATATAACAGGAGAAAATATTTGTGCCCTCTGGATCTTTAAGGGCATTGCTTTACTAATGCAGAGTTACATTCTGCTTGTGGTTATCCTAAAATCATTGAGAAAATTTTAGCCAGTAAAGTGGGCGGTGGGGGTGGGGGTGGGGGTGGGAGTGGGGGCGGCAGTTTTTAGTAATCAGGGGAAAACAATTACTGACATGTAACATGGATTGCATTAAATCAGCCCAGGAATGATAGAGTTAATGGCGCCTGCAGATCCACCTTCTTCTGAGGTGAGAAAGAATCTGAGGTCAGGAACTTTGTCGACTGTGTGACTTGTCACTGTGCTCAGCCCTGCGTTCTGAGCACCTGGCAATACTCAGTGCTGCCTTTAGAAAGCTGCTGTTGTGGATCTGGTACCAGTGGCTGAAGTGCCTACTCCCACTGAACAGTTCTCAGAACATTTTGTAATTCTAATGAGATAGTACAGTGGCTTACTATGCCAGACTTCAGAATAGGACATTTGCAAAAGATTGTTACTATTTCCCAACAGTTGACTTGATATGTTTTGGTTTTCTGTCTTATTGATTTAGTTTTTTAAAATGTGCCCTGAGGCCAGTTGCGGTGGCTCATGCCTGTAATCCCAGCACTTTGGGATGCCTAGGTGGGCGGATCACCTGAGGTCAGGAGTTCGAGACCAGCCTGGCCAACATGGCAAAACCCTGTCTCTACTGAAAATACAAAAATAAGCCTGGCATGGTGGCAGGCGCCTGTAATCCCAGCTAGTCAGGAGGCTGAGGCAGGAGAATCACTTGAACCCAGGAAGCAGAAGTTGCAGTAAGCCGAGATGCGCCACTGCACTCCAGCCTGGGTGACAGAATGAGACTCCCTCTCAAAAAAAAAAAAAAAAAAAAAAAGTGCCCTGAGCTAGCATTACATGTAGCCCTGTAATAAATCATGTCTTTCCTTTCTGTCCCTTTAACAGTGTTTTTGGCTGAATTTAGAAGGGTTGTATTGATTTGAATTGTGTGTGTTGGGCAGAGCTGAGTAGTTACAAGTCTGATTATAATTAGCCTTTGGTTTTTAGTTGTATTTGTAATTAAACAGATGTTTATGTAGTACTCACTATGTGCTTGGTAGGTACTGTGAGGGTTATAGAGATGGATAAGGCACACTCCTTGTCTATAAGGAATATGGAGTTCAGTGCATATTTCAACTATGACTTTTCACAGTTTTTTTGTTTGTTTGTTTTTTGTTTTTGAGATGGAGTCTCTCTCTGTCGCCCAGGCTGGAGTGCAGAGTGGCGCAGTCTTGGCTTACTGCAACCTCCACCACCCGGGTTTAAGCAATTCTCCTGCCCCAGCCTCCCATGTAGCTGGGATTACAGGCATGCACCACCATGCCTGGCTAATTTTTGTATTTTTAGTAGAGACAGGATTTCACCATGTTGGCCAGGCTGGTCTGGAACTCCTGACCTCAAGTGGTCTGCCTGCCTCGGCCTCCCAAAGTTCTGGGATTATAGGCGTGAGCCACTGCACCTGGCCTCACAGTTTTTTCAATGGAAAAATAAGAAATACTTTCCAGTTATCAATATTAGTTTTTCCTCCTGTATGGTAATATCTGTTGTTTTTGGAACCTTCAGAAAAAAAAAAGTCTCAAGAACTCAGTCTAAAATGTTTTTGCTATAGAGTGCATAATGACTATTTCTCACAGTGTCTCGACGAAGTAGTGAAGAAATGAAACGGGACATTTCTGCACAGGAGGGAGCGTCGCCAGCCTCTCTGATGGCTATGGGAACCACGTCTCCACAGCTTTCCCTGTCCTCTTCTCCAACGGCATCTGTGACTCCCACCACCCGAAGCCGAATAAGGTAGAGAACAGTTAATATTCATGCATTTCGTGTGTACCTTTCCTGGCCTTTTGACAGTAAATGATCAAGTTGTAAAATGATGGCATTTGAGCACTGTGATTTTTCTTTTTCTGTGTGTTGTTTGCTAATCTTTCTTATATCCAGAATTGGGTAAATGGTATAGAAGACACTGACAAAGTAAAAATGATAGTTCCTTTCCTCAAGCAGCTGTATCTTTTTTTTTTTTTTTTTTAGAGAATGGTTGCATGCAAAAGGAAGTATTATGAAATTTAAATACCGAGGAATGGGTGGAGTGTTAGGGAAGGCATCCCAGAAGGTTAGAATTTGAGTGGGGCCTCGAAGGTTGTAGACAGGGAGGGTGGGGGGCATGATTGGCAAGGTCAGTAACTTGAGGGGATGCACCAAAGGGATTAGTAAGTGAGGAGTATGGAGGGGGATGCTGTAGGTAGGTGGTTCTATAGATTCAGTAGACTGATACAGAAGGCCAGAAGAAGGTGTACCTACCATATCAAGGAACAGTAGAAGAAAAGATTGACTAGGCAGGGGATGGCAAAGTGATGGAACTTTTCTTTTTTTTTTTTTTTTTGAGATGGAGCCTCGCTGTCGCCCAGGTTGGAGTGCAGTGGCGCGATCTCGGCTCACTGCAGGCTCCGCCCCCCGGGGTTCATGCCATTCTCTTGCCTCAGCCTCCCGAGTAGCTGGGACTACAGGCGCCTGCCACCTCGCCCAGCTAATTTTTTGTGTTTTTAGTAGAGATGGGGTTTCACCGTGTTAGCCAGGATGGTCTCGATCTCCTGACCTCGTGATCCACCCGCCTCGGCCTCCCAAAGTGCTGGGATTACAGGTGTGAGCCACCGCGCCCGGCCTGGAACTTCTTTAAAGTCAAATTGAGTCACTTTGATGTAGTAGAAGCTATAAAGTGGTGTAAATAAATTATCATGTCTGGATCAGTGTGATAACAGTGGAAAAGAGGTGAAGAGAGGGTTGGACCCAGATTTTTCATAAAGAAAGGTGATTTCAGTAACAGATCTTTATAAAAGGAATGCAAGAATGGATGATATCAAAGATGGCTGTGTTTGTTTACACTGGGAGTCTGGGAACGTGGTGCTACATTAATAATTGATAAAAAGTACATGAAAATCTAAGTTTATATTTTATTCATAGTTCTCTTAGGACTAAGAGGTATTAAGAACTTGGGGGAAAAACAGATGTCAAAAATTTAGCATATGTTGTTTATAGGGATGAAGAAAATTGTTGGCAAGCATTAAGAATAATTAAAGGAAGCAGCCGGGTGTGGTGGCTCAAGCCTGTAATCCCAGCACTCTGGGAGGCCGAGGTGGGCAGATCACTTGAGGTCAGCAGTTCGAGATCAGCCTGGCCAACATGGTGAAACCCCATATGTACTAAAAATACAAAAATTAGCCTGATCTGGTTTTGCGCACCTGCAGTCTCAGCTACGTGGGAGGCTGAGGCACTAGAATCGCTTGAACCTGGGAGCCAGAGTATGCAGTGAGCGAGATCGTGCGACTGCACTCCAGCCTGGGCTTCAGAGTGAGACTCTGTCTTAAAAAAAGTGACTTTTATGTTGAGCCGTGACAACTTTTTGTTTGTTTTTTGTTTTTGATGTGCCTTTTTGCATCCATTCACATAACTGTGTCTTTCTCTTTCCCTGTGGTTTAGTGATAGTATAACAAACTTCTTGGAATCCTTTAAAGCAAGCTTCTCCAACCCGCAGCCCAGGACAGCTTTGATTGCAGCCCAACACAAATTTGTAAACTTTCTTAAAATATTATGAGATTTTTTTTTTGCAATTTTTTTTTAGCTCATCCGCTATTGTTCATGTCAGTGTACTTTATGTGTGGCCCAAGACAATTCTTCTACTTCCATTGTGGCCCAGGGAAGCCAAAAGATTGGACGTCCCTGCTTTATTTAAAGCAAAGCAGGAATGTTACAGGCTGACACACAAAAATGTATATTTCCTTCAAGGAGGCAGTCTAACTGCACATAGAAAAGTAGTATTTTTCCTTTTGGTTCTTAGAGCAATAAAAATTGGTACTATTTCAAGGCTCCTCTCAATTAGAAAAGCTTCTGTTGTAAATGTGTCCTCTTTGATTTCCTAGCGCACTTTGGAGGGTCAATACTAACAGAATAAATATACTGAGGAATACTAAGCTGCTTGTAACATATGAACCTTTAGGATATTTATTGGGCTGCTAAGTTCACAGAACATGGGACTAGAGTCTCCACTTTGCTATAATCACTGAAAAATAGGCCAGTCTTTTAAGCACAGGCTACTAGTCAAGCTGCCGGTTACATTACACAGCACTCCCTTTCTCTGGGTATTCCTTGGTGTTCTGTTCCACTTCCAGAGTGTGACCAAAAGGGAAGATACGGTGCAGAATGAGTAGAATTGGAAGTCTTCCCTGCCCCTTCACCAGGGGTGATTGCAAAACCTTTTTTGATTAAAGGTCTGGCCTAAGGCAGGATATTTATTTTGACTGCAAGGCAGTTGACAATGCCATAAAGTACCCTACATAGAATTTTTAAAAAATGAATCATATGTATAGCCACGGAATTTTAACCCCCCCAAACTTCTACAGTGGTTTTACTTACTATCATATAGTAAACTCTGAGGTTCCTTGGGATAGGGGCCCTGTGTTGTTCACCTTCAATTGCCTACTGCCTGCACATTGCCTGGCACGATGGTGCTCCATAAGGAGATGGTGAATAAGTGAGCTTACAGAGAAATTCCATTTTTGAGCAAGGCAAAATTCTAACTGCCTAAAGTCAAAAAACAGTGTACAACATAGAACTAAATACATCTGAGACATTTCATGGAAGTTACAAATATTGTTCATGTTTATTGCCATCTTTTGTCTGCTTCCCCCCATTGTAGACTTCTTAAAGGCAAGAACTATTATGCCTTAGAATCCTGCACCTTGCATAACCTTACCGTGTATATTTTACAATAAGTAATTTTTTAAAATGATGAGATGGTAAAGGACATAAACGGTTATTTTATTTTATTATTATTATTATTTGAGACAGTGCCACTCTTGTTGCCCAGGCTGGAGTGCAATGGCGTAATCTCAGCTGCAACCTCCATCTCTAGGGTTCAAGTGATTCTCCTGCCTCAGCCTCCCAAGTAGCTGGGATTACAGACACCCGCCACCATGCCCAGCTAATTTTTATATTTTTATATTTTTATTAGCGATGAGGTGTCACCATGTTGGCCAGGCTGATCTCAAACTCCTGACTTCAGGTGATCTCTCTGCCTCAGGCTCCCAAAGTGTTGGGATTACAGGCGTGAGCCACAGCGCCCGGCACATTTTAATTTTAAATGCACTTTGTACTGTCTTTGTCACTTTCCATGTGGGTGATTTTTTATAGAGTCCCTTTCTTCAGTTAGCAAAGAATTCTGACAACAGTGCATCTATGGGGCCATAAACTAAAAATCAAATGTATGAAAAACTATGTCTTGCCTTTGTATTGCCTTACCATGTACATTTCCCCTGTTTAAAAATGCAAACTTTAATACTTTTCTCTTATTCTGGTGCCCAAACAAAAAATATTTCAACTTTGGGTTACTTGTTTTCAGAGAAGAAAGGAAAGACCCTCTCTCAGCATTGGCCAGAGAATATGGAGGATCAAAGAGGAACGCCTTGCTGAAGTGGTGTCAGAAGAAAACAGAAGGCTATCAGGTAATCATATGATTCTTCTGTCCCATGTGAGTAATTGGCAAACCAACTGCTGGAGTGTCGTAGCTTACTACGTGTCACACATTAGAAATGATAAGTCCTGACCTGGCATGGTGGATCACATCTGTAATCCTAACACATTGGGAGGCTGAGGCGGATGGATCACTTGTGCCCAGGAGTTCAAGCCTGGGCAACATGGCAAAACCCTGTCTCTACAAAAATAAAAATAATAATAAGCTGGCATGGTGGTGTGTGCCTGGAGTCCCAGCTACTTGAGAGGCTGAGGTGGGAGGATCACTTGAGCCTGGGAGGCAGAGGCTGCTGTGAGCTGATAAAAGAAGAAATGATGAGTCCTATACAAAATGTTAGGAACACATTCTCAAAGTCCAGCCATAACTTGACTATCACTTGGGTGAAATAAGTTTGTTACCTTTCCACAGTACCCAATATTTCCAATATTACTCATCTGGTAGCACTTTCTTACTTAAGTCCAGGTTAAATGCTTTTTTTAAGTTACGTTAAATATAACTTTGGAGAGCTGACTCTAATTCTCCATACAAAAGGGAAACCTGTAGAATTCATCCATTCTGCTAAAAAATACAATTTTGATTTCTAGTGTCCTCACATACAGTATTAGTTACAGAGATTCTCCCCAGCTTGCAGCTGATACTCTTGATTGCATTTCATGCTTTGGCACAAATGCACAGAAGTACAACACAAAAAGGGAATGGAGTTCTATGTTCCTGATCTCTTCACATTAGACTTCATCTCACCAAAATGGCATAAAAGGTGTAGCTACAACATTTGCATACAAATTTCATGCAAAAGAGGTAATAACATTAGTAGAGGAAAAGAAGATCTGCCATTAACAGGTCACTTTTGGATGAATTTGTACATGACTTTAAGTGATGATCCTCAACTCATTTAAGATTAAAGAGCCAAGCATATTGCAGTGGACATACAGAAAAGTCATGATAATCATTGAGGATTTACTAAGACTCTCCATGGCTCAGCTTCAAGCCAGTGGCAAGTAAAAAAGAGAAGAGAAAATAATTTAAAAAAAGAATCTCCATGCCAGCTTCCACTGGCTAACAAAGGAGATAAGTAGTGTTGGCAAAGATGTGGAGAAATGGGTAGGCTTATGTTTTGTTGGAGGGGACCTATAAAATGTTGTAACTGCTGTGGAAAATAGTATGGCAGTTCCTCAAAAAAGTAAACAGAATTACCATATGATCTGGCAGTTCCACTTCTGGAAAATTCCACTTCTAGGAAAGCAGAGACTTGGAGAAATATTTTAGGCACACCCATTTTTGTGGCAGTGTTATTCACAGTAGCCAAAAAGTGGAAGCAACCCAAGTGTCTGTCGATAGAAGAATGGATAAACAACCTGTGGTATATAATACAATGGAATACCATTCTTCCTTAAAAAGGAAGGAAATTCTTACACATGCTACAACACGATGCACACTAAAGACATTGTGCTAAATGAAACAAGCCATATACAAAAGGGCTAATACTACATGATTCTAATTATATGGAATACCTAGAGTTAGTAATATTTATAGAGACAAAAAGTAGAATGATGGTTGCCAGCGGCTGGGGGAGGGAAAAAAGAAAGGGGGTGGGTACACAGTTTAGTTTTACAAAATGAAAAAAGTACTAGAGATGGATGGTGGTGATGGTAGCACAATCATATGAATATACTTAATGCCACTGAACCGTATAATTAAAGATGGTTAAAATGATTTTTTATGTATATTTACCACGATAATAAAACTCCACTGCAAAAAGAAAAAAAAAGAAAGATTGAGATAAGACCAGATAGAAAACCAGCAAGGGAATAGAAGACTTGAATAGTACTGTATACCAACCAGACCTAAAGACATTTTACAACACTGCACCCAATAATAGCAGAATACACATTCTTCTCTCAGGTGCACATGGAAGATTGCAGGTTAGGCCATATGTTAGGTCATAAAACTAGTCTCATTAAATTTAAAAAGACTGAAATTGGCCAGATGTGGTGGCTCGTGCCTGTAGTCCCAGTATTTTGTGAGGCCAAGATGAGAGGATCACTTGAGCCCAGTAGTTTGAGACCAGCCTGGGCAGCATCGGGAGGCCCTATCTCTACAAAGATTAAAATGAAATAAATAAAAAGATTGAAAGCATTTAAATTTTCTTCATTTTTTTCTGATCACAATGAAAGATTAGAAATTAGTAGCTGAAGGAAAATTGGAAAATAAGTGAAAATTAAAGCACACACTCTAACCAGTGGGTCAAAAAATTAATCACAAGGGAAATTAGAAAATGCTCTGAGAACAAAAATGAACGCAGCATACCAAAATTTATGGGAGGCAGCGAAAGCAGTTCTCAAGGGGATTGACATTGATTGATTGATTGATTGATCGATCGATTGAGAGACAGAGTCTCATTCTGTCGCCCAGGCTGGACTGCAGTGCTGCGACCTTGGTTCACGGCAGGCTCCGGCTCCCGGGCTCAAGTGATTCTTCTGCCTCAGCCTCTCAAGTAGCTGGGATTACAAACGTGTGCTATCATGCCCGGCTAATTTTTGTATTTTAGTAGAGACGAGGTTTCGCCATATTGGCCAGGCTGGTCTTGAATTCCTTACCTCAGGTAATCTGCCTGCCTCAGCCTCCGAAACTGCTGGGATTACAAGCATGAGCCACCGCGCCCGGTCTCAAAGGGAAATTTATAAACACCCACCTTTACAAAGAAGAAAGATCTCAAAGCAGTAATCTAAGTTTCTTCCTTAAGGAAGTAGACCAATAACAGGCTCTGAAATTGAGGCAATAATTAATAGCTTACCAACCAAAAAAAGTCCAAGACCAGATGGATTCACAGCCGAATTCTGCCAGAGGTACAAGGAGGAGCTGGTACCATTCATTCCGAAATTATTCCAATCAATAGAAAAAGAGGGAATCCTCCCTAACTCGTTTTATGAGGCCAGCATCATCCTGATACCAAAGCCTGGCAGAGACACAACAAAAAAAGAGAATTTTAGATCAATATCCCTGATGAACATTGATGCAAAAATCCTCAATAAAATACTGGCAAACCAAATCCAGCTGCGGCTGGATCCACCATGATCATGTGGGCTTCATCCCTGGGATGCAAGGCTGGTTCAACATACGCAAATCAATAAACGTAATCCAGCATATAAACAGAACCAATGACAAAAACCATATGATTATCTCAATAGATGCAGAAAAGGCCTTTGACAAAATTCAACAACACTTCATGCTAAAAACTCTCAATAAATTAGGTATTGATGGGACGTATCTCAAAATAATAAGAGCTATCTATGGCAAACCCACAGCCAATATCATACTGAATGGGTAAAAACTGGAAGCATTCCCTTTGAAAACTGGCACAAGACAGGGATGCCCTCTCTCACCACTCCTATTCAACATAGTGTTGGAAGTTCTGGCCAGGGCAGTCAGGCAGGAGAAAGAAATAAAGGGTATTCAGTTAGGAAAAGAGGAAGTCAAATTGTCCCTGTTTGCAGATGACATGATTGTATATCTAGAAAACTCCATCATCTCAGCCCAAAATCTCCTTAAGCTGATAGGCAACTTCAGCAAAGTCTCAGGATACAAAATCAATGTGCAAAAATCACAAGCATTCTTATACACCAATATCAGACAAACTGAGAGCCAAATCATGAGTGAACTCCCATTCACAATTGCTTCAAAGAGAATAAAATACCTAGGAATCCAACTTACAAGGGATGTGAAGGACCTCTTCAAGGAGAACTACAAACCACTGCTCAATGAAATAAAAGAGGATACAAACAAATGGAAGAACGTTCCATGCTCATGGGTAGGAAGAATCAATATCGTGAAAATGGCCATACTGCCCAAGGTAATTTATAGATTCAATGCCATCCCCATCAAGCTACCAATGACTTTCTTCACAGAATTGGAAAAAACTACTTTAAAGTTCATATGGAACCAAAAAAGGCCTGCATTGCCAAGTCAGTCCTAAGCCAAAAGAACAAAGCTGGAGGCATCATGCTACCTGACTTCAAACTATACTACAAGGCTACGGTAACCAAAACAGCATGGTACTGGTACCAAAATAAGAGATATAGACCAATGGAACGGAACAGAGCCCTCAGAAATAATGCCGCATATCTACAACCATCTGATCTTTGACAGACCTGACAAAAACAAGAAATGGGGAAAGGATTCCCTATTTAATAAATGGTGCTGGGAAAACTGGCTAGCCATATGTAGAAAGCTGAAACTGCATCCCTTCCTTACACTTTATGCAAAAATTAATTCAAGATGGATTAAAGACTTAAATGTTAGACCTAAAACCATAAAAACCCTAGAAGAAAACCTAGGCAATACTATTCAGGACATAGGCATGGGCAAGGACTTCATGTTTAAAACACCAAAAGCAATGGCAACAAAAGCCAAAATTGACAAATGGGATCTAATTAAACTAAAGAGCTTCTGCACAGCAAAAGAAACTACCATCAGAGTGAACAGGCAACCTACAGAATGGGAGAAAATTTTCGCAATCTACTCATGTGACAAAGGGCTAATATCCAGAATCTACAGTGAACTCAAACAAATATACAAGAAAAAAAAATCCCATCAACAAGTGGGCGAAGGATGTGAACAGACATTTCTCAAAAGAAGACATTTATGCAGCCAAAAGACACATGAAAAAATGCTCATCATCACTGGCCATCAGAGAAATGCAAATCAAAACCACAATGAGATACCATCTCACACCAGTTAGAATGGCGATCATTAAAAAGTCAGGAAACAACAGGTGCTGGAGAGGATGTGGAGAAATAGGAACACTTTTACACTGTTGGTGGGACTGTAAACTAGTTCAACCATTGTGGAAGTCAGTGTGGTGATTCCTCAGGGATCTAGAACTAGAAATACCATTTGACCCAGCCATCCCATTACTGGGTATATACCCAAAGGATTATAAATCATGCTGCTATAAAGACACATGCACACGTATGTTTATTGCAGCACTATTCATAATAGCAAAGACTTGGAACCAAGCCAAATGCCCAAGAATGATAGACTGGATTAAGAAAATGTGGCACATATACACCATGGAATACTATGCAGCCATAAAAAATGATGAGTTCATGTCGTTTGTAGGGACACGGATGAAGCTGGAAACCATCATTCTCAGCAAACTATCGCAAGGACAAAAAAAAACAAACACTGCATGTTCTCACTCATAGGTGGGAATTGAACAGTGAGAACACATGGACACAGGAAGGGGAACATAACACACAGGGGCCTGTTGTGGGGTGGGGGGAGGGGGGAGGGATAGCATTAGGAGATATACCTAATGTTAAATGACGAGTTGATGGGTGCAGCACACCAGCATGGCACATGTATACACATGTAACTAACCTGCATGTTGTGCACATGTACCCTAAAACCTAAAGTATAATTTAAAAAAAAAAGGAAGTAGAAAAAAGATAAGCTAAACCCAAAATAAGCAGAAGGAAGGAAATAAAGATTAGAGCCAAAATAAATAAAATAGAAAATAGAAAAACAATAGAGAAGATCAATGAAAAAAAAAATGGGTTCTTTGAAAAGATAAATTGACAAATCTCTAAGTAGATAGATAAAAAGAAAACGAAGACTAAAGTTACCAAAATCAGGAATAAAGGGACGTTACTAATGACCTTAAGAAATAAAAAGGATTAAAATGGAATACTGTGAACAATGAATGCCAAAAATTGGATAACTTAGATGATATGGACAAATTCCTAGAAACATTAACTATCAAAATGGACTCAAGAAGCAAGAACATCTGGAGAGACAAATAACAACTAATGAGATTGAATTAGTAATCAAAATACTTCCAGCAAAGAGAAGCCCAGGACCAGATTACTTTACTGGTTAATTCTTCCAAATTTTAAAAGAGGAATTAATAGCAATACTTCTCAAACTCTTCCAAAAATCAAAGAAAATATTACTTCCTAACTCATTCTGTGAGGCCATCATTACTCTCATACCAAAAACGGAAAAAGATATTACAAAAAAAAGAAAACTGTAAAAGCCCTCGACAAAATAATGACAATATCCAGCAGTATATTAAAGAGGATTATACACCCCGACCAAGTGTTCTTTATCCCAGCAATGCAAGGTTGGTTCAACATATGAAAATGAATTAATACTGTAATACCATATTATTAGAATAAAGGGGAAAAAACCCACATGATCATCTCACTAGACACTGTAAAAGCATTTGGTAAAATCCAGCAGCCATTTATGATTTTAAAAACTAGGAATAAAAGGTAATTTTCTCAATCTAATAAAGGGTACCTATGAAAACCCACAGTTGGCTGGGCACAGTGGCTTATGCCTGTAATCCCAGTACTTTGGGAGGCCAAGGCGGGTGATCAGTTGAGGCCAGGAGTTCAAGACCAGCCTAGGCAACATGCAAAACTCCATCTTTACTAATACAAAAACTAGCCAGGTGTAGTGGCACACACCTGTAATGCCAGCTACTTGGGAGGCTGAGACATGAGAATCACTTGAACCTGCGAGGTGGAGGTTGCAGTGAGCCGATAACACACCACTGCACTCCAGCCTGGGTGACAGAGTGAGACTCTGTCTCAAAAAAAAAAAAAAAAAAACCCCACAGCTTTAACATTATACTTAATGGTGAAGACTGAAAGCTTTCCCCTTAAGATCAGGAACAAGAAAGAATGTCGTTTATCACCATTTCTATTCAACATTTTTCTGCAAGTTCTAGCTAAGACAGACAAGAAAAAAAGAAAGAAAAGGCATCCAGATAGGAAAAAAAGTAAAATGATCTCTATTTGCAGATGATGTGATTTATGTCTAGATTTTTTAAAGAGATAGGGTCTCACTATGTTGCCCAGTCTAGGTTCAGACTTCTGGGCTCAAGTGGTCCTCCCACTTCCAACATCATGAGTAGCTGGGACTACAGGTGTAGGCCATCACATCCAGCTTATATCTAGAAAACCTTTAAGAATTCACATAAAAACTGTTGGAACTAGTAAATCCAGAAAAGTTGAAGATGCAAGATCAGTATACAAAACTCACTTGCATTTACATATAGTAACAGTAAATTAAAACATTTCCATTTATAGCAGCATCAAAAAGAATAAACTATTTAGGAATAAATTTAACCAAGGAGGCACAAGTCTAATACACTGAAAAATACAAAACATTGCTGAAAGAAATTAAATAAATGGAAAGACATACCTTGTTCATGGATTAGAAGTTCTGATACATGCTGCAACTTGGATGAACTTTGAATATTTTATGCTAAGGGAAAGAAGCCGAACATAAAACTTCAACCTAAAAAGATTTCCACACTCAGGCCTGAAAAGTCTCAAGTTTTGTTGAACGGCAGGAACGTGAATACTGGCAGTTTCAAGTTGGTTGTAGAACTGAAACCTCAAGCATAAGTGAAAATTACACAATCACTTAGTTTTTTTTTTTTCTTAAGAAAGAACTTTTTTTATTGAGATATGCCACACAAGATACAATTCAACCACTTAAAATGTACATTTCAGTGGGTTTTTGTTTTTTTTTTTTTAAGTGTATTCAGAGTTGTATAACCATTACCACAACCAGTTTTAGGCTATTTTTACCACTCCATAAGGAAATCCTATACCCATTAGCAGTCATTCTCTATTTACTATAGGCAACCACTAATCTACTTTCTGTCCTATAGATTTCTTTATTATGGACATTTCCTATAAATGGAATCACACAATATGTGGTCCTCTGTGACTGGCTTCTTTCATTTAGCATCATGTTTTTAAGGTTCATCCATGCTGTAGCATATACTAGTACCTCATTCCTTTTTATGGCCAAACAATATTCCATTGTATGGATATGCCACATATTTATCCATTCTTCTGTTCAAGATGGTGTTTGTGTTGCTTACACTTTTGGGGGGGGTTATTATAAATGTCACTGTTAAGAACTTTTTTTTTTCGACATGAGGTCTCACTATGTTTCCCAGGCTGGTCTCAAGTGATCTTCCCACCTCAGCCTCCCAAGTAGCTGGATCTACAGGCACATCCCACCATGCCTGGTTTGTTGTAGACATTTGTGTACAACAAATTTTTACATGGATGTATGTAGTTTTCTCATCTTGTTGTCCATCTTCTAGCCTACTACCAAAGTGTTTTTGAAATTGATCTTGTTACTTCTCTTTAAGCTGCTTCATTTGTTTCCCCTTTGTCATTTGGTTAAAGTCCATGATCTTGGCTTGAAGAGGCAAGACCCCATAGTTTATTGAACATTTTAAGCCCACTCCTTGATCTATGAGCTGCAGAATGGATGTTGTATTAGCAGACAGGAAAACAACATTAATCTCCTTGTATCATCATTAGAGCTCCTGGCTGACTGGTTACATTGTCAATGAGCAGTAATATTTTGAAAGGAACAGTGGGCTTAAAATGTTCAATAACTATGCTGTCAACAGATGTGCTGTCATCCAGGCTTTGTTGTTCCATTTATAGAGCACAGGCAGAGTAGATGTAGCATAACTCTTAAGGGCCCTAGGATTGTGGGACTGGTAAATGAGCATTGGCTTCCACTTAAAGTCACCAGCTGCTTAGGCCCTAATGAGAGAGACAGCCTGTCCTTTGAAGCTTTGAAGCCAGGCATTGACTTCTCCTCTGTAGCTATGAAAGTCCTAGATGTCATCTTCTTTTAATAGAAGGCTGTTTTATCCACATTGAAAATTGTTGTTTAGTGTGGCCACCTTCATCAGTGATCTTACCTAGATCTTCTGGGTAACTTGCTGCAGCTTCTGTATCAGCACTTGCTAGCTTCGCCTTGCACTTATATGTTATGGAGATGGCTTCTTTCCTTCAATATCATGAGCCAACCTCTGCTAGCTTCAAACTTTTCTTCTGCAGCTTCGTCACCAATCTCAGCATTTATAGAATTGAAGAGAGTTAGGGCCTTGCTGTGGATTCAGCTTTGGCTTAAGGGAATGTTGTAGCTGGTTTGATCTTTTATTCAAAGCACGGAAACTTTCTCCATATCAGCAATAAGGCTGTTTTGCTATCTTATCATTTGTATATTCAGTGGTATAGCACTTTTAATTTCCTTCAAGAACTTTTCCTCTGCATTCACAACTTGGCTAACTGGCACAAGTGGCCTAACTTTCAGCCTTTTGGCTTTTGCCGTGCTTTTCTCAATTAGCTTAAGCATTTCTAGATTTTGATTTAAAGTGAAAGATGTGCGAGTCTTCCTTTTACTTGAACACTTAGAGGCCATTGTAGGGTTATTAATTGGCCTAATTTTAATATTTTTATATCTCAAGGAATAGGGAAGCCCAAGGAGAGGGAGAGAGACAGAATGGCTAGTCAGTGGATCATTCAGAACACACAGAACTTTATAGATTAAGTTCACTGTCTTATATGGGCACAGTTCATGGCACCCCAAAACAATTACTATAGTAACATCAAAGACCACTGGTAATACATCACCATAACAGTTATAATAATAATGAGAAAGTTTAAAATATTGCAAGAATTACCAAACTTGACCCAGAGACATTGAAGTGAGCACATACTGTTGGCAAGATGGTACCAACAGACTTGTTTGATACAGGGTTGCCACAAACCCTCAATTTGTAAAAAACGCAGGATCCATGAAGCACAAGAAGATGAAGTACCATCTGAGGTGTGTCTGTATTTTCTTCCATGCTGTTAGGTGTCTTCATATAACCTAAGTTTTAAATTTTGCTAGACAATAACTTAAATTAAATAATTTTAGAACATTATAAATTACTTCCCCCTTGAAGGATCGCTTGTGATTAGGAGTTTGAGACCAGCGTTGGCAACATAGTGAGATCTTCTCTCTATTAAAATTTTAAAAAAAATAGCCAGGCATGGTAGCAATCCTCCTACCTCAGCCCAGCTACTTGGAGGGCTGAGGCAGGAGGATTACTTAAGCCGGGAAGTTGAGGCTGCTGTGAGCCATTATTGCACCACTGCACTCCTGCCTGGACGACAGAGCAAGACCCTGTCTCCGAGAAAAAAGAAAAAAAAAAAATTTACTTCCTCTTTGATTATAGAACTTTCCCATGTATCAAGTTGATTAAATGGAGATAATTCAAACATTAAGTCAGTTATTCCATGCCTCTTGGATTCTTCTATGTTTACCTTAATATATATAGAGAAATATATATACATACAAATAAACTAATAATTTGAAGTTTTTTCCATTTACTTGGTACTTAAAATGCAGGGGGAAATATGATATAGGATGGTTAATCATACATTAGGAAAATTCTTTTTGTACACTTGACAGTCTTGGCTACAAACCCAATTCTCTGCTTTCTTATTTCCTATCGACACTTCTTTGATGATACATATGTATGGCTTGTGGGAGGCAGTTGGCTTTTGTTTCCTGTGAGACAGATATCTATCTGTTCCTTCCCTTTAGAAGCAAAGAGGATACTGGTTCTTTCATTTCAAGATCTGTAAGTTAACATTGGACAGCCTGAAATGCATAATCTTTTGTTTTTGTTTTTGAGACGGAATCTCACTCTGTCACCCAGGCTGGAGTGCAATGGCACAATCTCGGCTCACTGCAGCCTCCATCTCCTGGGATGCATCTCCATCTCCTTCTCCTGCCTCAGCCTCCAGAGTAACTGGGATTACAGGCACCTACCACCCCGCCCAGCTAATTTTTGTATTCTTAGTGGAGATGGGGTTTCACCATGTTTGCCAGGCTGGTCTTGAACTCCTGACCTCAAGTGATCCACCCTCCTCAGCCTCCCAAAGTGCTGGGATTAAAGGCGTGAGCCACTGCACCTGGTCTGAAATGCATAATCTTTTAAAACTGAAAGCCATATCTAATAGTGTTCTTAATTTGTCAAGAATCGTATGAGAAGTGCCAGTGCCCTTTGCCTGTCTAGCTATAAATGGATGATCATGCCCATCCTTTGGAGCCAGCAGTTTTGGTTCTGTCCTTTGGTCTCTGACTACTCACAGTCTGCAGGAAAGAGCAGGTTGTGACACTTGACTAGTTTATGAGAGCAGAAGCTGTTACGTGACACTTAGCACATACTGCTCCCAGAGGCCCCAGATGGATCATTAATGCTTGGAACGTGCGTGCTTTATGAAGAAGCCGTCTAATCAACGGAGATAGATTCCCTAATACCCATATCATCTTTCGTTAACTCTCTTAAGAGTCACCCTAAAATTACTGTGCTGATCACTGTAATTTCATTAAGCATCCATTACAAAACAAGCCCTTATGAGTTTAGCTTTTATTTAACAAATACATTTTTCTCTTTTAACTTGTGCCCTGCCATTTATCATACATTGAAGCTTTAGAATAGTAGAATATTTGTGTTGAAAACATCTTGGCATTCTGGTTTATTATCAGGTTTACAGATCTGGGACTGAAACTCCCACAAGGATAAATGGCTGCCTCAAGGCTGTTTTGTGAGTCCAGGGCATTATGTAACCAGCTTTCAGTACTATTGCTTTAAGGGTTGGGTCTTCCTTTTTTTCTCTTTTTTAAAAATTAGTGCCTCTGTTTATATACAATTATGTTTTTAATTTAAATATAGGGCTAACTCTAATAATTTTTAAGTGCTTATCATGAGAAGTGGTAATCCAGTTCCCTGCTTCCTTATCTCTAAAATTTCTGCTGTCCAGAGACAACCACTTTTAATTTTTTTAGCTGTTGTCTTTAGGGTTTGATGGTACAAGGTTGATAATACAAGAATAACCAACTGGAATAGGGAAAATATTTATACTTTCAGTAAACTTTTCTTTGGTTTTAGATTTTATATCTAAGAGCTTGTGTTGCATCACTGTTTTCTTGCCCTGGAAAACCCTAACTGAATGTAATCAGGATGCCCCCAAAGGTTGATTTGAGAGCTTTATTTTGAAGGAAAAATCTCATTGTTTTCTGATAAAATGCTAGACCTAGAAATGGATTGGTTAAATCTAAAGAATAATGAAATCACTTAATCTAGTACAAAATAGTTTAAATAAATGAACAAAATATTTTAGTGCTGCCTGAGGTAATTTAATCTCAGATTAACATTGAGAATACAGTTTCATTGGGGGATGTAATTCATTAATATGTGGGCCACTGAAGAAAAGATTGGATATTTCTTACTGGAGATAAGTGGAATTAAAAGAATTAATGGGTTGGACTGGTTTAGCAGGCATATATTTATGTGTTATGCTTTACTTGAATTCTAAGGTTTTTTTCCTAATATAAAAGCTAATAATTGCTGGGGCGTGGTGGCTCATGCCTGTAATCCCAGCACTTTGGGAGGCCGAGGGAGGCGGATCACGAGATCAGGAGATCGAGACCATCCTGGCTAATACGGTGAAACGCCAGCTCTACTAAAAATACAAAAAATTAGCCAGGCGTGGTGGCAGGCGCCTGTAGTCCCAGCTACTCGGGAGGCTAAGGCAGGAGAATGGCGTGAAACCGGGAGGCAGAGGTTGCAGTGAGCCAAGATCACACCACTGCACTCCAGTCTGGGTGACAGAGCGAGACTCTGTCTCAAAACAAAACAAAACAAAAAGCTAATAATTTATCAAATAGTAAGTTCTGTGTCAGGTAGTGTGCTGAGTGTTTAAATAGAAGTTAGGAAATAAAAATAGTTTCTATTCTCAGGAAGTTTATAGACTAGTCAGTAAAAAAAAATCAGTAATTAAAACTCAGTAAAGTAAAATTTTTGTTTATGGTTATAAAAGAATATCAGACCAAATCTCTGACAAGACTACTGTAAAAACTGTTTAAAATACAAAAATAAATATCTTTGAAGGCATTGGGGACTAACCAAGGCAGCCAAGTCAAATTTGGCAGGAGCCAAAATTATAGAGAAAAATTCAATTGAGTTGAGCCCATATTTACCCGTGCTTTTTTCCCTTAGGGCGGTGGCTAACTCTTCACATGGGGTAGAGGCCAGACAAAGCAGTGGTCCAGAGTTTGTTTCAGAATCACTGAGTAGCAGGACTAAAATTTGAATTGAGGGATTCTAAGGCAGCCAAGATGTTGAGGGTCCAAGATCCTAGGAAGAAGACAACCTCAAGAGTAATGAGGCCAGGCGCGGTGGCTCACGCCTGTAATCCCAGCACTTTGAGAGGCCGAGGCAGGCGGATCATGAGGTCAGGAGATCGAGACCATCCTGGCTAACATGGTGAAACCCCGTCTCTACTAAAATACAAAAAATGAGCTGGGTGCAGTGACAGGAGACTGTAGTTCCAGCTACTTGGGAGGCTGAGGCAAGAGAATGGCGTGAACCCAGAGGCAGAGGTTGCAGTGAGCCGAGATCATGCCACCACTGCACTCCAGCCTGGGCAACAGAGCAAGACTCCATCTCAAAAAAAAAAAAAAAAAGAGTAATGAACTCAGCCAGCATGGTGGCACCTGTCTGTAGTCCCAGCTACTCAGGAGGCTGAGGCAGGAGGATTGCTTGAGCCCAGCAGTTCGAGGTTACAGTGAGCATTGATCACACCACTGCACTCCAGCCTGGACAACAGAGTGAGACCCCATCTCTTTGGGAAAATAAAGAGAAAGAGGGTAGTAAACTCAACATTTGACTTAGCTTTTGCTGTTAAGGTATTTTTCAAATTCAGAAGGAGAAATTCAGTAGAGAGCTATTACCAAAGACTTAAAAACTTAAGCACAGTTTTTGTTCTTACAGGAGTAGGTAGACAAAAAAATTAGATTTCAAGGCCAGCCAAATGGGAATGACAAAGGGAAATATTCGAGGCCTTCGGTTGAGACCTCAAAAGAATTATGTCCTACAAATAAAGGTTGACCAGAAGTTATCAGCTTTAAATCTAACTTCAAAACTTTGATTGAATGAGGTGATCAGCCCTTATTCTAGTTACCTGCCAGAAGAAACTTAGCCTCTATACTATTTGAAACATAGTATCCTGCATTCCATCAAAATACCAGGCATGACCAGGCACAGTGGCTCATGCCTGTAATCCTAGCACTTTGGGAAACCAAGGTGGGAGGATTACTGGAGGCCAAGAGTTCAAGACCAACCTGGCCAACATAGTGAGACCCTGTCTCTATAATTAATTAATTAATTAAAATAGGCATGCCAATAAGCAGGATCAAATGAATGAAAATCAAGAGAAAGAATGAGTAACAAGAAAAGAAGAGGTGATCCAGATATTGGAACCCTTAGACAGGCTTTTAAAATAACCAATTTATGAGTTTGAGGAAACAGATGAAGAGATAGAGAGTTTTACTGGAGAACTGGAATCTGTAAAATAGAATCAAATGAAAATTTTATTTTATTTTTTGATTTTATTTTTTGAGACAGAGTTTCATTCTTCTTGCCTGAGTACAATGGTGCGATCTCGGCTCACTGCAACCTCTGCCTCCCAGGTTCAAGTGATGCTCCTGCCTTAACCTGTTGAGTAGCTGGGATTAACAGGCACCCACCACTATGCCCGGCTAATTTTTTTTTTTTTTTTTTTTTAGTAGAGATGGGGTTTTGCCATGTTGGCCAGGCTGGTCTCGAACTCCAGACCTCAGGTGATCCGCCCACCTGGGCCTCCCAAAGTGCTGGGATTACAGGCGTGAGCCACCGTGCCTGGCCCAGTGAAAATTTAAGGACTAAAAAATTCATTAGCTTGAGCTAGGAACTCCCATATATGTGTTTCACAACCACTGAACACAGAAAAGACTTGTGAATTAGAGGATTGATAAGTAAGAAATATCCACAGTGAAGCACCGAGAAATGAAAGGATGAAAAAAACATAGTGTAATGGAGACAAGGGACATAATAGAAGGGTTAAGACACATACAATTGGGTTATACCAAAAGAGAGGGCTAGGAGTGTCATAAGTGCTAAAAGTCAAGGACAGTGAAAAAAATGTTTAATTGCTAGAGAAAAAAGATGCTAGGTTAAGAAGAATAATGGGATCAACAGCCGATTTCTCAATAGGTAACAGAAAGAGGATTTGTCACCAGCAGGCCCATTCTGAAAGAAAAAGGAAGTTCTTGTAGCAGAAAGAAAATAATCCCATAGGGAAACAAAATTTCAGGAAGGAATAAAGAACAGTGGAAGAGTAAATGTGAAAGTAAATATATATGAATATTGACTGCAGTGTAATAAAAATATCTTGTTTAAAGATATATGTAGGTTGAAAATTTAAGATAAAATGGTTTAAAAGTTAGGAGGGGGACAGTAAATGTAATTAAGGTGTTGCAAGGTCTTTGAATTGTTCAGGAGGTTAGGAAATTAATTTGTCATAGACTCTGAATAAGTGAAGGGTTTCACATTGTAAATCTCTAGGGCTACACTCTGCTACAGTTGACGTTGGCTGCATGGAGTTACTGAGAACTTACAATGTGGCTCTTCTGAGTTGAGATGTGCTGTGATTATAAAACACCAGATTTTGAAGACTTAGAAGACTTAATATAGAAAAAGAGAATGTAGGCCGGGTGCGGTGGCTCATGCCTGTAATCCCAGCACTTCGGGAGGCCAAGGTGGGCAGATCATGAGGTCAGGAGATCAAGACCATCCTGGCTAACATAGTGAAACCCCGTCTCAACTAAAAATACAAAAAATTAGGCGGGCACCTGTAGTCCCAGCTACTTGGGAGGCTGAGGCAGGAGAATGGCTGAACCCGGGAGGCGGAGCTTGCAGTGAGCTGAGATCGCGCCACTGAACTCCACCCTGGGGCACAAAGCGAAACTCTGTCTCAAAAAAAAAAAAAAAAAGAAAAAAGAATGTAAACTACCTCATTTAAAAAATTTAAAAAATACTGATTACATGTTGAAATGATCATATTTTTAATATATTTGATAAAATATATATTTTTTGACTTTTTCAGTGTGGCTACTATAATATTTAAAATCACATATTAACAAAGTAATAAAAGAATGGAAAATAAGGGGCTAATAGAAGATAAGTGGAATATTAATACTTGATTCATCCAAAATAAGACAGGAAAGGAGAGAAAAGGAACAAAGAACTAAAGGTATAGTAATAGATGTAAATCCATATATGTAAAAATCACATTATAGGTAAATAGGCTGAATATTCCAGTTAAAAGACAAAGATTTTCATGTTAAAAACAATAGACTCAACCATGATTTGTGTATAAGAGACCCACTTTAAATGGAAAGACTGAAAGTAAAAGAGTTGGAAAAGATGTCCTATGCGAGCACTAACCAAAGGACTGCTGGAAGAGCTATACTAATTTCAAAGCATCATTTCTCAGAAAGAAATATTACTAGAGATTGAGATTGTCCGTAATGATAAAGAATTAAAACAATAACAATAGCCAAGGCACTCTTAGAAAACAACATTGGAAGACTTCATGCTGCCCAGTAAGACTTTGGAGGCACTGAGAGCACATCATGAATTCATATGTATCAGGTAACATAGCCCCAGAGAATATAAAGGAAAACTGATAGAACTAAAAGGCGAAATAGGCATATTTGGAGATTTTAACACGCTTCTCTCATTAACGAATAGAAAAAGCAAATGAAATTTAGTAGAGCTATAGAAGATGTAAGTAATGCTATTAACTACTTTGTCCTGACTGAGCTATAAAACACTGCACCAGACAATAGTGGATTGCACATTCCTTCTAACTGGCCACAGTATATTCATCAGAATTGGCCACATGCACTGTCAAAAGATTTCAATGAATTAAAGTCCTTCAGAGTAAGTTATCAAAATGGAGGGGGAAATGTGATCTAATCAAAGTAGATGAACAAAAGCATTTGATAAAATTTAACTCCTGTTTATTAGTTTCAAAAAAAAAGCCCCACAGAACAAATTTCTAACAAACTGGGAATAAAGGGACTTTTAAAAAAATGATAAAGGGCATCTACAAAAAATATTTATAGTGGACATTAAGCTTAATGGTGACTTATTGAAAGCTTTCTTCCAGAGATGAGGAAAGAGACAAGACCCTGCTCTCATCACTTCTATTCAGTTTTGTATGTAAAGCTCTATTGGGAGGCTGAGGCAGGAGGATCCCCTGAGGCCAAGAGTTTGAGACTTGCCTGGGCAACATAGTGAGACCCCCGTCCCTACAAAAAATTAAAAAATAAAGTTCTAGTCAGTGCAGTAAGGCAGAAAGAGAGATAAGAGGTATAAAATTGGAAAGAAAGAAATAAAATTGTTTCCAGACATGAGTATGATGTAGGAAATACTAACAAAGATGCATGTAAAATGTGAGAGTTAATAGCAAGTGAAAAAAATTTCAGGATCTAATTATTATTATTGTTATTATTATTATTATTATTTTGAGACGGAGTCTTGCTCTGTCATCCAGGCTGGAGTGCAGTGGCGCTATCTCAGCTCACTGCAAGCTCCACCTCCCGGGTTCACACCATTCTCCTGCCTCAGCCTCCCAAGTAGCTGGGACTACAGGCGCCCACCACCACACCCGGCTAATTTTTTTTGTATTGTTAGTAGAGACTGGGTTTACTGTGTTAGCCAGGATGGTCTCAATCTCCTGACCTTGTGATCAGCCCACCTCGGCCTCCTAAAGTGCTGGGATTACAGGCGTGAGCCACTGCACCTGGCCCTCAGGATCTAATTTTTATTAGCATTTAAAAAATAAATTATAGCCAGGCTTTGCTATGTCTGCAGCAGATTAGACACAGAATGCCTGATTTAAAAAGCTGATAACACCAAGTGTTGGCAAGGAAGCAGAGAAACAAGAACACTTGCACCCTGCTGACAGGGCTCTAAACTGTTCTAGCCAATTTGGAAAATGTTGGCAGTATCTGCTGAAGTTGAATAGTCTCCATAAGAATCAAAAGCTGGAAACAACCCAAATAATCATTAAGACGTAAATGGATAAATGAATTGTGATATATAAGGTACTACAAAACAAGCAAAAAAAAGAATAAACTGTTGCAACATGCAGCAGCATGGATGAATCTCACACATGTAATATTGAGCAGAAGCAGCCAGATGCACAGGAGTCTAAACTATGATTCCATTTAAATGAAGCCAAAACAGTGGTGAGATTAATCTATTATGATGTCAGAATAGTGGTTATCTTTAGGGGAACTGAGGGATCCTTTCTGGGATTCTGATTCATTCTGTATCTTGATTTGGGGGAGGCGGCTACATGGTATATTCACTTTGTGAAAATTCTTTTAGCTGTACTTATCATTTGGGTACTTCATGTATATTGAGCAAAAATTAAGGAAAAAATTTTTTTGGTATTTTCAGGAATGTTGTCGCCCCAATTATCTGTGGTTTTGAGGTTTTTATGTCACATGTTTCTGATATTTTACACTTCTTCATTTATTCCAGATGATTTATTAAGATTCATTAGATTCATTTTCTTTTCTATATAAAACAAATAATTTATAATACTGTATTTGTTTTCTATTACTATTGAAATTACTACAAATGTAGTAGCTAAAACAACACATATTTTTCATCTTAGAATTGTATTGGTTAGAAGTCCAACATGGCTCTTACTGGACTAAAATCAAGGTGTCAGCAGAGCTGTGTTCTTTTCTCAAGCTTTAGGGGAGAATCTATTTCCTTGCCTTTTCCAGCTTATAGAGACAGCCATGTTTCATGGCTTGTAGCCCCTTCCTCCGTCTTCAAAGCCAACAACAACTGGTCAGGTTGTCACATTGCATCACTCTGACCATAGGTTATCTGCTTTTAAGGCCTTGTGTGATTTGATTGGGTCCACCTGGACAATTCAGGATCCTCTTCCTGTTCTTAAAATTCTTTTTTTTATTATTATTATACTTTAAGTTTTAGGGTACATGTGCACAACGTGCAGGTTAGTTACATACGTATACATGTGCCATGTTGGTGTGCTGCACCCATCAACTCGTCATTTAACATTAGGTATATCTCCTAATGCTATCCCTCCCCCCTCCCCCCACCCCACAACAGGCCCCTGTGTGTTATGTTCCCCTTCCTGTGTCCATGTGTTCTCATTGTTCAATTCCCACCTATGAGTGAGAACATGCAGTGTTTGTTTTTTTTTGTCCTTGCGATAGTTTGCTGAGAATGATGGTTTCCAGCTTCATCCGTGTCCCTACAAACGACATGAACTCATCATTTTTTATGGCTGCATAGTATTCCATGGTGTATATGTGCCACATTTTCTTAATCCAGTCTATCATTCTTGGGCATTTGGCTTGGTTCCAAGTCTTTGCTATTGTGAATAGTGCCGCAATAAACATACGTGTGCATGTGTCTTTATAGCAGCATGATTTATAATCCTTTGGGTATATACCCAGTAATGGGATGGCTGGGTCAAATGGTATTTCTAGTTCTAGATCCCTGAGGAATCGCCAAACTGACTTCCACAATGATTGAACTAGTTTAATCACATCTGCAAACTCTCTTGCCATGTAAATAAACATGTTCATAAGTTCCAGAGATTAAGACATCAACAGCTTATGGGCCTACCACAGATATCTTATAAAGTTAACTTCTGAGAGTTGAGTTTCTAAGATTTAGTTGTGTTATTTTTTTTTATAACTCCCGTACCATACAACTCACCAAGTTGGACAGTTCAGTGGTTTTTAGCATATGCATAGAGTTGTATAATCATCATCACAATAAATTTTAGAATATTCTCACCACCTCACAGCCAGCCCTAGGCAGCCACCATGGGTTTGCCTGTCCCAGACATTTCATGTAACTGGAATCATTTGTGGTCTTTTGTCACTGGCATCTTTCATGTACCATATTTTTGAGGTTCTTCCACGTGGCATATGTTAGTACTTCGCTCCTTTCTATAACTGATTTTTTTTTTTTTTTTTTTTTTTTTTTGAGACAGAGTTTCACTCTTGTCACCCAGGCTGGAGAGCCAATGGTGCGATCTTGGCTCACTGCAACCTCTGCCTCCTGGGTTCAAGCGATTCTCCTGCTTCAGCCTCCCAAGTAGCTGGGATTACAGGCGCCTGCCACCACATCCAGCTAATTTTTTTGTATTTTTAGTAGAGACAGGGTTTCACCATGTTGGCCAGGCTGGTCTCGAACTCCTGACCTCAGGTAATCCACCCACCTCAGCCTCCCAAAGTGCTGGGATTACAGGCATGAGCCACCGCACCCAGCCGGCTGAATGTTATTTTATTGTGTGGATATATACCACATTTTGTTCATCAGCTGATGGACATTTCCACTTTGGGCTTTGGGCTATTAAAAATAATGCTACTATGAACACTTACGTAGAAGTTTTGTTTGTTTTGTTTTGTTTTTTTTGAGACAGGGTCTCACCATGTCACCAGGCTAGAATGCAGTAGTACAGTCACAGCTCACTGCAGCCTTAACCTCCCAGACTCGAGCAGTCCTCTCACCTCAGCCACCCAAGTAGCTGGGACCACAGGTGCATGCCACCACGCCTGGCTAATTTTTAAATTTTTTTGTAGAGATGGGGCCTTACTGTATTTCCCAGGCTGGTCTCAATCTCCTGGGCTCAAGCAGTTCTCCCGTCTTGGCCTCCCAAAGTGCTGGGATTACAGGCGTGAGCACCATGCCTGGCCTTTTTTGTTTCTCAAGAGACAAGGTCTCACTGCTCTGCTGCTCAGGCTGTAGTGCAGTGGCACAGGAGTTTGAGGCGCAAGTCATCCTCCCACCTCTGCCTCCCAAATAACTACGACTGCAGGCATGTGCCATCACACCTGGGTAATTTTTTTAGTTTTTTAATTGTAGAGTCTTGATGTGTTACCCAGGTTGGATTTAAACTCCTGGCTTCATTTGGTCCTCCCACGTCAGCCTCCCAAAATGCTGGAATTATAGGCATGAGCCACTGAGCCCAATTCATGAAAAATACTTTTTTTTTTTTTTTAAGACAAGAGTCTTGCTCTGTCGCCCAGGCTGGAGTGCAGTGGTGTGATCGCGATCTCGGCTCACTGCAACCTCCACTTCCTGGATTCAAGTGATTCTCCTGCCTCAGCCTCCCAAGTAGCTGGGATTACAGGTGCATGCCACCATGGCCGGCTAATGTTTGTATTTTTAGTAGGGACAGGGTTTCACCATGTTGGCCAGGCTGGTCTCAAACTTGACCTCAGGTGATCCACCCACCTCAACCCCCCAAAGTGCTGATTACAGATGTGAGCCACTGTGTCTGGCCAATAATACTTCTTAGTTTGTTGTTTGCCTTTGGTTGATTTGCCCTAAAATGGTAATTTGTGACACTTTTGTCCAGGTTTATATTTGTGTTTGTGGGGGCTTTCCGGTTGTTTTTTTTTTTTTAGGGAAAGGATCTATCTACCTCTTTGCTCTACCGCAGCCAGAAGTTTCCTAGCATGCGTCATTTTGGGATTCTTTTTTATTTTCCCTACCCTCTTTCCTAAGCAAGGAAAAGAAGTACTTACCTTTATTCTCCCAGAATTGTGTGTCCCCATAGATTGAAGAATCAATAGAGTGAGAACTAGTGAACAGATAAAAATAGCTCAGTCCTTCACAGCTTCCTTTGTAATAATACAAATAGGAGACAAATAGGAGAAAAAGGAAGTGCTCTTTATAAATTGTATGAAGTATTAACTATGGTACTTGCTACCTGCACAACCCAGGCATGAGATTAGCACTTGGTGTTAGTCACACCCCCTTAGGCCACTACTCATTGCCACCATTTCAAAGCCTGTGGGTTGAGTAGATTCTTCTATAAAGGTGACTTTCCTAACCTAAAGAGATTGGGCCCGAAAGCCCAAGTTTCTTCTGATTCTTCCTAGACACTACATACTGGAAAAGACAAGGGAATAGAGACGCTTCCTTTTCACATGTCATCCCTCTTTCCCTTATGTGTCCAGCCTTGAAGGGGAATGTTATTTCTACTCATCCCCTACCCCAACCCTTAAAAAAAAAAAAAAAAGAGGACTTTAGTTTCCTCTCTGGAAAACATTCCAGAATGCCGCTCTTCCCTTGATCCTTCCTTTTCTCACCCTTCCGCCTTCCTAGCATCCTCTCTTCATGATCAGAGTTAGGACTGGGCTAGGGGTGTGTGGCATGAGCAAGGTTAGAGAAAGCTGGGAGTTCTTCCAGTAGACAGAATGCTGTTAAAATAATGCATTAGGAATTCCTCATAGTCCAAGCAGAGCTTAGTTGGTTTAATTTCCTCTTCTATAACTGGAATCTTAGGTCACAGGAATTACTTCCCAGAGTTAAAAAATAAAAAAAGGTGCTGGCAGTAGATAAGAGTTTTGATCTGAATCAAATCTAGGTTGAAAGTCTAAATCTTTTCATTTTACATTGTCACTTGCATGGAAACTAAGTATACAGAAAGATCTTATTGTTTGTAAATATCACTGTGTTCCAGGGGTTAAAAATACTTGAACAAAGGGGAACAAGAATGGCCAGCCTTGCTGTCCCACCCATTCTTTATGTGGACTGTGTCTACTCATAAGTTCTCCACAGTGAAGCAATAAAAACTCCTGGAGTCTAATCATTTTCTGTCCTGATGACAAGATATCTTCATCCCGAAGGCTCAACGGTTGGCCAAGAGCTTCACATTTCTTGGAGCCACCGGGGAATAGAAACAGCTTGTATCTCAGGGCTGTTCTTGGGCCTGTGTTCTTTTTTTTTTTTTTTTTTTTTTTTTGAGTCAGAGTCTCACTCTGTCGCCCAGACTGAAGTGGAGCGATCTCGGCTCACTGCAACCTTTGCCTCCTGGGTTCAAGCGATTCTCCTGCCTCAGCCTCCTGAGTAGCTGGGATTACAGGCGCATGCCAGCAAACCCAGCTAATTTTTTGTATTTTTAGTAGAGACGGGGTTTCACCCTGTTAGCAAGGATGGTCTCAATCTCCTGATCTTGGGATCCGCCCGCCTTGGCCTCCCAAAGTGCTGGGATTACAGGTGTGAGCCACTGCGCCCGGCCGGGCCTGTGTTCTTTACTGCACACAGCAGAGGTTAATTGATGGCTTTTCTGTCCCAGTGAAGTGAAAGAACTCTTTCCTGTTTTCAGGGCATTCCTTTTAATGTCAAACATAGCAGCTGGGAAACAAAGTTTTCCCAGAATCACAGTGTACTTACTGCATTCTGTTTAAACATGATCTTGATAGCTACTATTAACATCTATTTCCAGAAATTTCAGGGCTGTAATTTTAAAAATCAGTTGCTTAGTGCCATTACCATAAATGAGTTTGATCAGTGTGTTTTGTGTGTGGTAGATGAGACTACTCAGTCAAGGCTTTTCTCCCCTGGATGACACAAATTAGATCCTCCTAAACAGGGGAAGGAGTGGAGGCCTTGCATACAGCACCAGTCCTTAAATGCTCATTTCACTCCCCTCACTGTGAGCATTTTTCAGAGCTGCATTCAGGACCGGTACATTTGGATTTGGAAAGAGAATTAGGAATGGTGCCCTGGCGGAGGCATGGTCTGTTGGCAGCAACAGCAGTAGCTTGGATGTACCTGTTGTTACTTCACCAACTAGATGGGCTACTGGAGGTGGGCAGGCCTAAGCAGTTTGAATGGAACTCTACAGGGTTGTCTTCCCTTTAGCTCAAGGTTTTGTTCCTTTTTCTTGCATTCTTTTTCCATTTAACTTCCACTAATGACATGGAGAAAACCTGCCGAATGTAATAAAATGGTTTGTTTGCCAGTGCTCTTGTTTAGCTTTAAGATAATTGTCTCAGGATGCATTTCCTTAGATAAAATGTGAAATACTTCATGTGAATCAGCACCCACATTCCATTCTCAGAAGTTAGAGGAAGTCAGACTTGAGACAGCCCCTAGAAATCACAAATCCAGGGCTTCCATTTCACATCTGCAAATCAGAAAGGTGCCATGCTTGCCTAAGACCGTACAATTGGCTCTCCAAGCTCCCAGCCCCAGGCTCTTTCCACTGAGCTGTCCAGCCTCCACGGCAGTGTCCCAGACTCTTCAGTAAGTTTCCAGTAAGTAGGTATTTTTATTATGAGTAATGCTGAGAAACAGAAATCAGATAAGTAACATTTTCAAGAGCTGCCTAATTATTTTGCTAAAAGCAGAATCATTAAATTCTCTGGGTCAAATAATCTTTATGTATCATCTCAAATAACAGGCACAGTTCTTGACTTCCTTGCATCATGAGAAATCATTGTTTTCTTGTGCTTCATCCACTTTGGATGGGATGACAACATAAGGATGTGGCCTCCACAGACAAGTTGGAGTTCAACAGGTTGATTTCATTAGATACATGATTGCTCTGGATTTTCACAAATGAGTTTAGTCTGAGGTCATTCTGGCAATTTATGGTGACCTCTCCATTTGAGAAGCAGGTTATTTGTAAAGATGCCCTGTTGCTGCCTCATGATAAATGATTATGGGAAGGGTAATTAGCCATTAGACAACATAGGGCGGGAGAGAGAGAAACTAGTTTCCTTTCTGAATGCACTCTTTAGATTCAATAGAAAAGAGGCTGGTTATCTATAAACACCACCCAAAACTTAATGGCTTAACATAATGACGTCTATTTATATCCTGAGTTTACAGTTTGGGTGGGGCTTAGTGGGGATATCTCATCTCATCTCCGCTCTACTCAGCTCAGTGCCACTGGAGAGGTGGAACTAGCTGATGGCTCCCTCCCTTACAGGTCTGGTGGCTGTTGGCGGAGACTTTCACTAGACCTGTGGCCAGAGCACTTCTATGTAGCCTCTCCAATATTTGGTCTGCGCTTCCTCAAAATGTGGTGGCCACATTCCAAGGACAGTTGTCGAGAGGGAGAGACAGGCATAAGCCACCCCACCTTTGATGACACAGTCTTGGAAGCCATGCAGCATCTCTTCTACCATACTGTTTGTCAAGGCAGTTACAAGGGGAAGGGAAATAGGCGCCACCTTTTGATGGGGCATAGGAGGCTTCTGAAGAAGATGTGGGGCCAGAAATACTGCTGTGGTCATTTTTGGAAAATTTAATCTGCCACAGAGACTGTTATCTCTTACTTAAGTAATTAGAGAAGCTAATAATGTGACAGTGACCTGACAGAACCTTATGATGCTTTTTTAATGTTGCCTCACAAATGAGAGGGAATCTGGGTAGATGAGGCAATATGAGGGTGAGATTAAGTGGTGGTGTAGGGAAGAATGCTACATGATGTAAGCCAGGTCTGTTTGCAGCTGCAGGACTTTCTAGTGATTCACCTAAGATTTAGCTTATACCCTGGAACACACAAGATGACTTTCTGCCAGTTAGCGTCCACCCAGGATATCTTCCATCAGACATCAGCTTTTGACCAGGGTCCCTTGGACTGTGCCTGGACTGTATCCAGTTCTGCCATGGTTTATACCTGTACTACATTCAGTTAAAAAGCTCTAAAACAGAGAGAGCCTGTGTGGTACCTAAATGTGTTTGTGGCCTTGGGCTTCCTTTTTTTTAATAGCTGCATTGAGGTATAGTTGACATAATAAATTGCGTATAAAGTTTACAACTTGATAACTTTTGACATACATACACATATATGTCACATATATACACCTGTGAAAGCTATCACCACATGATAGACAAACCATCACCATAAACATTTCCTCGTGCCCCTTTGTACTCCCGTCATCCTGCTCCTCCCCCACGTCTCCCATCCCCACACAGCCACTGATCTGCTGTTGCTGTATATTGTTTGTATTTGTTATAGTTTTATATAAATAGAATCATAGTGTGTACAATTTTAGGGGAGTTCTGGCTCCTTTCACTTAGCACATTGAGATTCATTCATGTCATTGTGTGTAACCGTAGCTCATTTCCTTTTTTTCCCTGAGTGTTAGTCCATTTTTTGGGTTTACCACAATTATTAAGCCATTCAGCTGCTGATGGACATTTGGGTTGTTCCCAGTTACTGCTTATTGTAAGTAAAACTCCTATGAACATTCACGTGCAGGTGTTCGTATGGTGTCTTAGTCAGTTTGGACTACTGTAACAAAGTACCATAGCCTGGGTGGCTTATAAACAACAGAAATTTATTTCTCACAGGCCTAGAGGCTGGAAGTCTGAGATCAGGATGCCAGCATGGTGGGATTCTTGTGAGGGCATCTTCCAGGTTGCAGACTGCCATCTTGTGTCTTCACATGGTAGAGATAAAGAGAATGAGAGAGCTGTCTGGGGTCCCTTTTAAAAGCACACTAATCCCGTTCATGGGGACTCCACCCTCATGACCGCATTGCTTCCCAAATAACCCCACCTCCCTATATTATCACATTGGGGATTAGGATTTCAACATAAGAATTTGGGGAAACAGGAATATTCAGTCCATTGCATATGCATAAGGACATCTGAAAAGTGGACTAGCTGCTGGATCATGTGGTAGGTATAGGTTGAACATTTTCAGAAGCTGCCCAACTGTCTTCCAGACTGGCTCTACCCTGTCACTTTACCACCAGCAGTGAAGGAGAATTCTTGTCCTTCATATCCTTGCCAAGACCATGTGGTCAGCCTCTAGACGTTCGGAACATGTGTAGTGCTGTTTCATGGTTTTAATTTTGCAGTTGCCTGATAACTAATGGTGTTAAGCATCTTTCCACATGCTTATTTGCCACCGTATATCTTCTTTGTATTTTTTGTTTTGAGGGATTTTTTGAGACAGGGTCTCACTCTGTCACCCAGGCTGGAGTGCAGTGGTGCAATCATAGCTCACTGCAGCCTTGAACTCCTGGGCTCAATCGACCCTCCCACCTCAGCCTCCAAAGTAGCTGAGACTACAGGCATGCACAACCACACCTGGCTAACTTTTGTGTTTTTGTGATAGGGTTTCATCATGTTGCCCAGGCTGGTATCAAACTCCTGGGCTCAAGTGATCTGCCTGCCTCAGCCTCCCAAAGTACTAAGATTACAGGCATGAGCCACAGCGCCTGGCCAGAAATTCTTAATTTTAATAACATGCAATTTATACATTTTTTCTTTTATGAAGCATACATGTGTTTGTGTTGTAAATAAAAAATGTTTGCATAACCCAAGATCACAACGATTTTCTCCTGAAAGTATAATTTTTTATACATTTTGGTCTGTACTTCATTTTGAGTTCATTTCCCAATACGATGTGAGGTATGGATTGAGGTGAACTTTTTGGCCTGTGGACTTAAGTTGGGAAGGTTGCATGTGATAGAGTGAAGGATTTAAGAGCACCTTGAAAACAGCCTGGTCACACTGACACATACAAGATGCCCCATAATACCAGAGAGGGACTGAGGGGAAAGGAAGAGGACATGTCTTCTCCAAGGAAGAGATATTTCATCAGGGTCAATGACAGCTGCTCCAGAAAAGACAGAGGAAGAAGAGCAGATTTGTTTAAGAGACATTTTCATGGATTGCAAAGGAAAGGATTTGGGGATCCACACTTTTTATCTCAATACTCTTCAGAGAAAATAATTTTTTTTTCTCTTTTTCAGACAGAGTCTTGCTCTGTCTCCCAGGCTGGAGTGCAGTGGCGTGATATCAGCTCACTGGAACCTCTGCCTCCCAGTTTCAAGCAATTCTCGTGCCTCAGCCTCCCAAGAAGCTGGGATCAACAGGCATGCACCAACACGCCTGGCTAATTTTTTTGTATTTTTAGTAGAGACAGGGTTTCACCATGTTGGCCAGGCTGGTCTCGAACTCCTGGCCTCAAGCAGTCTATAGTTTGAGAACCCCCTTGGCGTCTCAAAGTGCTGGGATTACAGGTGTGAGCCACCAAGCCTGGCCCAGAGAAAATACGGATTAAAAAAAGGCTTTGATCTTCTTGGGCTAGATGTTAGACCTCAAGTTATCAAGTAAGGCAAGATTCTGCTCTTGGCCTTGGGTGTCAAGTGACAGAGTGATTCTTTGGGTTTATACCTCCTGCAGGGAACTGTCAGCGGATGCATCTTTGCAATGCTAGCTCTCTCCTTTAGGCATCTAAACTTGTGGAAATTTTTCTTTCAATGCTCTAAACCAGTCATGAAATACATATTTGACACTTGTGCACAACCAGAGAGGTAGTTAAATACAAGGAGGAACAGAATGCAGTCTAGAGTATGACCTTTGCCCTCAAAGAACTTTCTGTGGTTTTTTTTTGTTGTTTTTTGTTTTTGAGACAGGGTCTCACTCTGTCACCCAGGCTGGAGTGCATTGGCTCACTGCAACCTCTGCTTCCCGGGTTCAAGCGATTCTCCTGCATCAGCCTCCTGAGTAGCTGGGATTACAGGCGTCTGCCACCACGCCCAGCTAATTTTTGTATTTTTAGTAGAGACAGAGTTTCACCATGTTGATCAGGCTGGTCTCGAACTCCTGACCTCAGGTAATCCACCCATCTCGGCCTCCCAAAGTGCTGGAATTACACGTGTGCCACCACCCCCAGCCTCAAAGAACTTTCAAGATTATTTCTGAAACATATTATTTTTTCCAGGCCTTTTAAAATTATGCCATTTCCAGGGAATAATTTAACCTTTTCAACACTCCAGTTTGTGATTAAAAACACTCATTTACTGTACTGCATAGAAATTGCGTTTCACGTGGCCTCTGTACTTCTGCTGCCATTGTGTCCCTCCATAGGGTCCTCAACGCTCTTTATCTGGCTGTACCCTACCCTACTGTGTTTTAATACCAAGGAAACAGCAAGAAAAGCTGGTAACCAACTTGTGTGTAAAACAAAACCCAAAAAAATAAGCATGGGGTCAGGAGTGAAGTGCCACGCAGGGCGCTCTGCTTGAACACCAGCTCTTCTCTGGGGTCCTGGTGACGGTCCTGTCAGTCACTTTCTTCCAGTGGTGGTATCTTGTTATATTTGGTCCAAAGTAAAGTGTTTTATGGTTCCCTTCATCATTTATTGCACTAAAGGAAAAGTAAGTAAACTATTGAGCACTGAGTTGAGGGCTCTGGAGAGAAGTACAGGAAGGTGGTGCCACAGGTGTGCACCTTTTTTAGTTGTTTTGCCATTTTCCCTCTGCCAAAACAGTATCTAGTAGGTGTAGAAACGAATACACCGACAGATTGAAAAGAATGCTTCAGTTCCTGCTGTAAGCAATAAAATAAGTTCATCGTAAGGTGAGCACACTATATTGAGCATCTCTTTCCTGATATCATTTCCTTCCTAAGCTCCTGCAAGACCATGGTACATTTCACATCCAGGCTGCTGTACTCAGATGGCCTGGATGTCCCAGGTCAGACTAAATGCACTGCCTGTGATTTCAGAAATAGGAAGTGTTGTGCCAGGTAATACCAGTTGTCCTTTTAGGCTCCCGTTCTGTCTCAGCCGGTGTCAGGTGCTTGGAGGGTGAGGTTGGGTGGGTGATCTTCCTCTGAAATACCAGTACCAAGACAATAATGATGCATTCAGAAAGTGCATAAGGTTTCACCATTGATGCAGTGGTCTAAATCTTTTTGCTTTGTATTAAATTAATAAAATCCTGTAGTCTCAGTTTGGTAGCTTATCCTTTTTTATATGTTATATTTTTCAAATATTAGTATTTGAATGAGTCCAGATATATACTTTGCCCATCCTGTCTGCTTCATATTTTTTTTAGCAGATCTCATTTTTAGAAGTGAAGCATGTTTTTTTCTTTCTCTTTAAATTCTCTGGACTTTGTTTCTGGATGGAGTTTTCTTACACCAGTATGTTATTCAGCAAACCTTTGTTTGCCTGAAGAGTGTGCCAGGTTTACCATTCAGCACTTGGTCAAGATTAAGCTCACCCCTTTGGAGCCTGAGAGAGAAGCAGAGTCATGTAAGTGCAGTACATTGCAGTCCACATCCTGGAGACCCTGTGACAGAATTTTCTGTGGCTGCTCACAGAGCCATCAGATCTTCATCTTTGGCCACATGGCAGGATCTCCTGAAATTTGGGGGTACTGGCTAGAGAAAGGGACTCAGGAACCAGCATAGCTGTCTTCTGGTATTCAGAGGCCTCTCCTGGGGCCAAGGGAACAATCTTGTGTTTCACACTTTTGTGTTGTAGAAGGTGGAATCAACACCATCTCAGGGGCAAAGAGCAGGGATCGGGGGAGAAGAGGACAGGATGTGTTGAGCTTCAGCTGGAGGGCCTTACAGATGTCATTTTGTTAAATCTTCATCATTCATTATTTTTTCCATTGTGCATATGAGAAGAGTGAGACTCACAAGTTAAAAACGATGTGCCCACAGTCCTACAGGCAGTACAAAGTGCCACCAACAATCAAAGCGCAGATCCATGGAACTCTGAAACCTAGGATACTTTGGCCACACCACTCTGCTTTTCCAGTGATCTACAGAGACATGGCTTTCAAATCAGTATAAAGAATTTCCAAGGACTTACAATGGAAGAGGAGTCAGCCTTGAAGCTTCTTCCTGTAACCACAAGGTTCTAGCATAAACTAAAGAGGCCTTTCTCAGAGAAGGCTTCTGAACAGTGTTTCTGTGTAAGTCATGGCTGTTGACACCACTCAGATTCCACCACATTCATCTCTCTCAGCCTGAAGACACAATTAGTGACATTTGTCCTGAGGGTAAATTAAAGAAGGCCCCCCTGGATGTTTTGGAAGGCCTAATTTCTCCTCAAACAATCCAGTTCCCCTAAAGAGGCCAGGAAAGCTTTTGGGGGTTAGGATGAGGACACGATTCTGCACCGTTACCTCCCTTCCTCCCTCACCCAGTCCCTTCCTCAGAGCACGCACCAGGGCAGATCTTGCTTGAAGATTTCCACGAGGGTCTTTTTCAGTTGAGATTGCATTTTAGTGAGTAATATCCCCTGCCAAAGCTAAACTAAATCTGTGGGAAAAGACAGTAATCATTCCTAAGCTGCTAATAAAAGTGCTCACAACATGCTCAGAGTTCATCAGTTAGCTGTGACCCAGCCAGTGGCTCTTGCCTGACACCCATCTCTGCCTGGTGGCAGTTTCCTGAGTTATCAGAAAGCAGACATCATGATTCCTGTGTGCTTCTCCACGAAACGTCTCCCTCTGGAGGGGTTTATGGGGACATTAATCCCTAGCTCTTAGGGTGACATTGGCTGACCAATTATTTTATTCTGAACTGTCCCCTCAAAATAGGTTCATTTGACTAAAAAAAGTTAAAGCACCGGGCATGGTGGCTCACGCCTGTAATCCCAGCACTTTGGGAGGCCGAGGCGGGTGGATCACGAGGTCAGGAGATCGAGACCATCCTGGCTAACATGGTGAAACTCCATCTTTACTAAAAATACAAAAAATTAGCTGGGCGTGGTGGCGGGTGCTTGTAGTCCCAGCTGCTCAGGAGGCTGAGGCAGGAGAATGGTGTGAACCTGGGAGGCGGAGCTTGTGGTGAGCTGAGATCCGCGCCACTGCACTCCAGCCTGGGCGACAAAGCGAGACTCCATTTCAAAAAAAACAAAAAAAAAGTTAAAGCGTATTAAATCCAAAACATACTATAGATTTTGTTTTTGTGAAGCTTCAATATAGTTGAAGCTATATCTGAGAAGTATGCTTGCTACTTTGAGCATATGGGGCAACATAGTTGTGGTTAAATATGGCTGCTTCTCCCACAGAATCAGGGATGGCTTCCCTTTCTTGGGAATAGCCATTTACAGAGGATGACATATATCAGGTTCCTTTTGCCATACCAGAGGTACTCAGTTTCAAGCTGACTGATACCCTGCCTCCTATCCTTAGCTGCCTGTTTATTTTTAAGAAATATATCTGTTTTTACATTTTTAAAGCAGAGCTGTAATAAATTCTCATAGAATCCATGCTCATGCATCATCTGAGTTTTAATGTAACTTCTCAGTAAACACTCCAGGATAATTTAGTTGTTTATGAGATCCACCTAGTGTATAGAGTTACTGGGCATAAACTGTACTTCAGAACATCTGGCAGCCTCTTTTATTTGAGTAAAACATATGTAACAAAAATTTACCATTTGATCATTTTTAAACATACAATTCAGTAGCATTAAGTGCATTTGCAATGTGTATTCATCACCACTACCTAGTTCCAAAACTAGATCACCCCAAGTGGAAACCACCCACCCATTCATCAGTCAGCTCCTTCTCCTCCCCAGCACTTGGCAACCACTCATCTACTTTCTGTCTCTGGATTTGACTATGGATATTTCATATAAATAGAATCATACAATATGTAGCCTTTTGTGTCTAACTTTCACTTACCATAATGTTTCAATACTTACTCATATTGTGGCGTATATTCGTACTTTGTTCCTTTTCATGGCCAAAAAATAATCCATTGTATGGATAGACCATATTTTGTTTATTCATTTGTCAATTGGTGGGCATTTGGGTTGTTTCCACCTTTTGGCTTTTTTGAATAGTGCTGCTGGGAACGTTCCTGTACAGGTATTTGTTTGAACATCTGCTTTCAGTTCTTTGAAGTATAGACGAGGAGTGGGATTGCTGGGCCGTATATTAACTCTGTGTTTAACTTACTGAGGAACTGCCAAACTCTTCCTCAGCAGCGGCATCATTTGCCGTTCCCACCAGCAGTGTCTAAGGATTCCAGTATCTGCATCCTCACCATGTTTTTCTTTTCTTTTAAATGATAGCCATCCTAATGGCTGTGAAGTGTCATCTTCTTGTGGTTTTGATTTGCATTTCCTTAGTGACTAACCGTGTTGAGCCTTCTCATGTGCTTGTTGGCTATTTGTATATCTTTGGGGAAATGTTCTATTTACGTCCTTTGCTCATTTTTATGTTTGGGCAACTGGGTTGTCTTTCTGTTGTTGATCAAGTTCATGTTTGTTTGTTCTTAATGGAAATTTTCAAATATGCACTAAAGTCATGAGAATGGTAAAACAACCCTCCTGTACATAGCCCTAGCGACAAGATATCAGCATAGGGCGCTGTCCCCACGCCCACCTGGAGGATTCGGAAGCAAACACCAGCCACTTAATGTCACCACACACTTAGAGCTCACTCCTCCCATTGTGTCATAATCAGTTTGCTTGAATTAAGATCCAAATAGGGTTCTCACATTGTGTTTGGAAGTATGTCTCTTTTAGGTCTCTTTCAGTTCATAAATCTTCTTTTTTTCTTTCAGTTTCTTTTTGAAGGAACGGGATTGATTGTGCATCCTACAGAGTGACCCACAGTTCAGATTCTGTTGGTTCCTTCCCCATCCTGTTGTCCGTGGTGTAAACTGGTAGGCAGAGCTGGAGGGTGGATCTGATTCCAGTTCATGTTTTTGGCAGAAACATCTCAGCTGTGGAGTTCTGTCCATTCGCAGCAGGACTGGCTGCCTCTTTCTGTGATGTCACTGCCTCTGATAACGAGGTCAGTCATTCTGGGTAATTCTGTCACTCCTTCCTTCATTAGGCTTCCTCTTTACAGAGAAACCCCTTTGTCAGCTGTTCAGCTGCCTTGACTATGGTTTGGTCTGGAAAGTTCTATCAGGTGCTTGTTCCTCTCCCTTGATTTTCCAGCACTCAGGTTCACGAGTGGTTTCCAAGCCAGGCTGGGTGTGCCTTTGTAGATATCACCATAAACTCACCGATGTCACATTTTAGATGTACCACCCCATTGTACTTAACACCTAACTTCAGTTTTTCAAATGGTGAGCCTTCCTGTTGGCTGTGGATTCAGATCACCTGGGTACCTTTAAAGAACATTATGCCCTGACTCGTTCACACCACGTGAATGAATGTCTCTGGGGTGGGGCAAGCATAGGAAAACCCGAAAAATCTTTGCAGTGATTCTAGCGCACAGTGAGGATTGAGGGTCCGTATTAGATCAAGAGCAAAGATATGCAGGGCCTATCTCCAGAGGCTGCCGGCTCCACCTCGGCCGCCTGCCCTACCTCGGCCGCCTGCCCTGCCTCCTTCTTGCTCCCTCTTTACCATGTAAGTACCAACACCTGGGCTCCATGATGAGCCAGGCAAGATTCTCCCTGAAAATGTACTGCTTCCCCTTCCTTCCCCTTCCCTTCTCTCCCCTCCCCTGACCTGGAGCAGAGATTGGCCCTGCTTCAGGGAGGAGATGAGCACTGTAGTCCCCAGGGCAGCACCCTTAGATCAGCAGCTAGAGGGCCTGGCCAGGTTACCCCACAGGCACCACCGGCCCCAGGCAGGTGCCCATTCATCACTCCCAGGGCATTCTGTGTTTAACAGCCACTACCCAGAGATATCAATCAACAGTCTCGATGGTTTTTTTACTCTCTTTCAGACATTATATCTTCTCCCACCATACTACACAGAAAAGGAACCTCACTCACCTCACTCAGGCTCCCAAACTCTGCCACAGTATAGGCAGGCATCGTGAGCCAGGGTTTTGTTAGTAACTCACTCTTACCTCATGAGGCTGGGCTGTGATCCCCAGCAGGTTTCATTCTGAGTGCACTGGGTTGCAGCTTAACAGTGTGGTGTCCTTGTGAAGCTGGAGGACCAGTGAGGACCACCTCTGCCTGAAGGTGGACCTGGGGACAGCGCTCTGCACGGCTCAGACAGGCATGAGGAAGTGGATGCTTGCATGTGTCAGCAGAGAGATGAATCAGAGCCCTTGGCTTCTTGCCCTGTGTCCATAAAAGTGGCATTTCCTTAAATAGACCAGAACCTTAATAGCTATTTAAAGAGCATGTGGTATTTGGGAGTATATTTTATGGCCCTTAATTAAACTTCAAACAAATTAAAACATTTAGAGATCTTTTATGACATATTTTTAATCTTTTTTGTGGAGATTTGTATAATCTCTTGGCTTTCACATCCCACCCTAAGGCCACAGACAGAAGGCAGGGTCACATCTACAGTTGGGGTTTCCATCCTTGGTCAAGAAGCAGTGAGTGGAAACCACCCAGCCAGTCCCTTGGAGGGGCGAGGCTGTCAGGAGTCTTTATGAGGGTAGAAAGGACAGCAAATGGCACTGTGAAACAGGCCCTGTCTGTCCCCCGTCACATCTCTTAGTTGACATTTCCTGGATGAAGGACGTGTGCCCTTAGGAGAAAATGGGGCAGAGCTTCTCATTCGAGTCTGTGCAGAGGCCATTTTGAAAGTTTCTTCTGGCACATGTCATCTGTCTTGTTTTGTCGACCCTAATCAAAACATGGAATTATCTCGTAGAGTAGAAAAGCTCTAAATTGACCTGAAAAAAACTAAGTGCAAAATCTGAATTCATCGGTAAGAAACTTGCATTATAATTAGTAAGTAATATGTTTTCTATGTCTCTATTATTTTAAAAAAGTTAATTTTTTTCTTCTTAGATTGCCACCATTGCCTGTGAATAGTGAACAATAGAAATTCCTTCCGTTAGTGTGCATTTTCCCCTCAAATAAGTGTGAGTTTTGGCTTTAAGAATAGTTTACTTTAAAAGGCTCTGCTGGCCTCCATCAGAAGCTGTCTCTGTAGGAATCAGGACATGAGTGCAGAGTGGAAGGCCCTTGGCCCTCCAGCCCCTCCGCTCTTCAGCAAAGCGTAAATGGCCTTCCCTCAGAGGGAAACCCCTGGAAGATAAGGACTTTCCTTATGCACTGAAAACGCCACTTTTACTAAATAGAAATGCTATTTCTAGGCAAGGTCTGTGAAATAAACTCGTAAGAAGGGATATCTGTGAAAGTTGTAACGCTATTATGGCTCATCTAATTTCATGCTTTTCTGGCTTCCGAAAATTTCATTTGCGAGGCATACGGCCAGAGTCCCAGCTACTTGAGCAGCTGAGGCAGGAGGAACCCTTCAGCACAGGAGTTCAAGCCCAGCTTGAGCAACATAGTGAGAGACTCCCTCCCTTTTTTAAAAGCACACAAACCTGATTTGTGGTTGCTTTTCCCTTTATTCGCCATTGCTCCTGTTGCTTCATGGCAACTCATATGTTTCTAACTGCAGGAGATTGGAAGTCCTTGTGGCCTCTCCACATCACTGCTGCATTGACCACTCTGTCCTGTTTTAAACACACTCTTCCTTTGCCTTCTGGTTTCTTTCCCCCAACCCCCGGCCCTTCCCTGTGTTCCATTAAAGGCTGTTCTCCTCAGCATGGCCATTACTTGTTGGAGTGCTGAGGGGCTGGATCTGAGGCCTCCTTCTTGCTTATGGCCCACTGTGACCATCCCTAGGGGATCCCACACAGGACTCCGATGATGCCACACTTTCTGTCTCTCCGCACTGCTCTCCTGACTCACGTGTCAGCACCACCAAGCACCTTTGGGTGTCTCCAAGGTATCTTGAACTTAAGGTGACAAAAACACACCCCTCATCTGCTCAGTGCCCACCTTCCTCCAGAGAGCTCTGCCTCTGTGAAGGCCACCACCAGCGTCTGGTTCTGCCCACAGAAGCCAAGGCCCATCCGGAGCACTGCATGCGCTCTCCCTCCTCATAGCCAGTCTGTTGCCAAGTCTAGTCTGCTTTAGCTGCCAAGTATCTCTGGAGCCCTACATCTCCCACCCACCACTCCAGCCCAACTTGATACGGACCTCTGCAGCCACTGACCAGCCGGCCTCTGACTGCCCTCCCCCTGCTCCTGGCTGTTCTTCTGACCCCAGTCCAGCCACGCTTCCCTTTAAACCTCCTTGAGCCCTGGCCCATGTCAAGTCCGTGTGTCAGCCCTGTCCAGCAAGATGCCCGCCCACCCATGAAACCCCAGGTGAGGACTCGCTGAGTGTGCAAATGAATCCTCAAAAAGAGCAGCCCATCCCCAGGCCCTCTGCCCTTTCCCACAGGCTGTCCCTAGATGTGTGGCCATGGCCACGTCCACCTGTGGATTCCATGCTGGGGCCACAGATTTTAGGGTGTTGCTGTGTCTCCTGCTCTCCAACATGGAGGTTCCCCATTACTGTTAGTGGAAGAACACAACTCCAGGCCCTTCATTTTTCTGTTTGTATGCCAATCCCGATAAGATCTTTGCAGGCCTGCAGAAAACAAATCCACACACTGGTGGCCACGGCCCTCCTGCTGGGGTGGAAAGCTCTGCCTTGTGGCATCCAAATGGCTTTGAAACAAGTTATTGTAGAGCATGCTTCCTACCATTGTGTTTTGAGTGAGAACTTCCAGCAGTTGGGATTTCGAGCTAGTTTGTTATCTGAGTTCCTCATCCAAACCCCCTTAGAGAGAAGGGGAGAAGGAGGGAAGGAAGGAACCACACACCAGGGCATGTGGTATTGCTCCATGTGCAGCAACACATGGAGCAGTGGAGGCAGGTGGAGGTTTACAGGTCACATGAATATGATGAGGGTCAGCAGAATTGCGGCCACGTGCCCAGGAGCAGGGCTCCAGGTAGGAGCAGCCTAGGGACATTCTTGGTGATTCTGTTGCGTGTTGGTGTCCTGGTTTGGATTCATGCCATCTGCAACACAGCAGCCATCTCCTCTACAGTAAGCAAACTAAACCCTAAAAATACCTTACAGGCTGGGCACGGTAGCTCACACCTGTAATCCCAACATTTTGGGAGGCTGAGGTGGACAGATCACCTGAGGTCAGGAGTTCGAGACCAGCCTGACCAACATGGTGAAACCTCATCTCTACTAAAAACACAAAAATTAGCCAGGCATGGTGGCGGGTGCTTACAATCCCAGCTACTCAGGAGGCTGATGCAGAGAATTGCTTGAACCCAGGAGGCGGAGCTTGCAGTGATTCGAGATTGCGCCACAGCACTCCAGCCTGGGCAACAGAGCGAAGACTCTGCCTCAAAAAAAAAAAAAAAAGTACTTTACATGTGTAAAGCACATTACAGTTTCAGTAGGGGTCAAAGACTCGTCATCTTGTGTGGGCTGGGATTTCACTGAAGTCCAAGACAGCCAGGGTAGTATGCCCAGGAAGTGTCAAGCCTGGCTCAGACCCCTGTCTGCAAGCTTCATACTGGTGGTGGTGAGTTGTTTTTATCCAAGACATAAAAGCTTTAGCTTTTTTCCTCAATTGCCAACAACATCCAGGGTAATTTTAGCCCTCCTGGGAAGGTAGGGATCGTAAGTTCCAGGGGCCACCAATCCGCAGGCAGATTCACCTGTTGCCACCTTAGAAAGCAACAGAAAGTTTAGTTCCAGACCTCATGCGGATGGGGACAGAGCACCAGGCTGCTCCCAGGCTCTTCTGTGGGGTCCAGGCATGGAGCAGAGGCATGAGGGGCAGATGGCAAAAGGCAGGTCTGGGGGCCGCCTGCAGACACTTGATGAGGGCCCCAGGATCAGGGGAGGAGTGCTCAGCAGGCAGTAGGGAAGACAGGGCATGAACCCTTGCCCCAGGCATCCTGCGAGCAGTACCTCACTGTCATTCTCACAGTCATCCAGAGCAGTATGGAAGGAGGCTGAGGCTCCAAGAGGCCAAGCACAGAGCTGGTCTGTGGGATCATTCTCCTCTCCCTGTGCTCCCCTGGCAGCCCGGAGCCCACTGTGGTCTGGGTTTGGGGATAGCTGGCGGGTTGTGTGCATGGTGGCAGCTGGCAGGCAGGGGGTGGAGGAGGCCTCACTGGGTGCTGGTCACACCTGCAGAGCAAAGGTCTTGACTGAGTGAGGAAGGGAGAAGCCATTTCTCTGGTGATTCCATGCGATTTTGTGTCGTTTCATGTGTTTCCTCTCAAAGATACTGATCCCGTCATAATATTAACGGGCCGTGGTAGCCATGTGGAGGGGAGCTCCCCGCCTTCCTGCCTGGTGTTCTTGCACCGTGCCTTCCGAGAACCCAGCTTCGTTGTTCTTATATTTAGTCAATATGACTTCATTAGCAGTTAGACTTTTCAGCCTGGAACATTTCAAACCATGCAACAGCCAGTGACGTTGGGAGCAGAGGGCTGCGGGCTTCTTCCTCACTTCCCTGGAGGAACCCCTTTTTCAGAGCCCGGCTCATTCTCCCAACATGATCTCTGTGGATGGGGGAGGAAGCAGAGCAGCCAGTGGGCGCTCAAGCTTCACTTGGGCTCCCTACTTTCTGCCTCCAGCTTATCACATAGGGTGCCTTAGAGCCACGTGCAGCAGTCTGGCCTGGCTGCTCTCCAGCCCTCCAAGGGTTAAGGGAGGTAGGGCCCCCAGCTAGCCTTCTTTTGGGCTTTACTTGTATTGATAGGAAATTTCGTTGTCAGGTACTCAAATGTGAACTTCCTCAGCCTGGAACTGAAGAAGCCATTGTTTTCTTCCCGGTTCAGGTCACTGTGGCATGCTTTGTAAAAGAAGTCTCTCTTCCCGGAGGTTCCAGGTGGGGCGGGGGTGCTGGAGCAGCAGCTTCTTCCCTGGTGGGGTGTTGGGTTTATCTTGAGGAAGCGGAGGGGGAAGGCTGAGGTTCCCACAGCCAGGCGGATGGGACACAGGAGCCTCTGCCTCGAGGCGCTGTGCAGTGGTGAGGCCAGGCACGTCCACGACCGTGCCAGAGCTGCCTGCATTTCAGGGAGCAGAAGGGGCGGCTGCGGCAGGAAGTGAAGGTTTGTTTTCCTCCAGAAGTGAATGTGACCTCTGAGGGCCAGGCGCTGCCATTGGCCTCACACAGAGCTCCACACGTTATTAAGAAGCTTCCTGGCCCCCTCTGCCTGCAAGGATGCCTCTTTCATCAAGCACTTAGTCCCTTAGACCTGGCTCTTTTTTTTAGTACCGTTAATAGACTTTTTCCTCTGCATTTTGGACAAGGGGACCTTGCATTTTCATTTTGTAGTGGGCCCTGCAAATTACGGAGCAAGTGAGTCCTGGCCCATTCTTCATTTGTCTTGCATACTTCATTCCTGCCTCTTCTCTGTACCCTAATCCTAGACTTACTTCACTGTGGAAAGGTGCACAGCGCATTAGGAAATCTTACCTAGACAACTAAAGGAAAGCAGGCCCATCCTCCTATGATACACCTCACTTTGAATGATCCCAGAGACCAGCTCTGTGGCCTGGGTGAGTGTCTTGGCCTCTCGGAGCCTCACCCTCCTTCCAGACTGCTGCGGGTGGCTGTGAGAGTGAAAGTGAGTACTGCTCACAGGATGCCTAGGGCAAGGGTTCCTGTCCTGTCCTGTCTTCTCTGCCACCTGCCTAGCACTCCTCCCTGGTCCTAGTTTCCTCCCTAAAGAGCTGCTTTCTGAGATTCCAATGAGATCAAAGAGATGAGATTGCATGCGTGTGCGTGTGTTCAGGGGTCTTCAGTCAGCAGTAACTGTCAAGCCCTGTTTGCCACAAGGCACCTTCTTCATTAGGTCATCAGAACCCTTTATGGGGTGGTAACTGTTAAATCATGGCCAGAGCAGAGAGCCGCATGGAGGGCGGGCCAGGCCTCTTGGGAATGTAGCAGGTCTTATTACCCTCAGGACTGCATCTTCGTGGCCAGAAAGTGTGAGGACTACAGACTGAGGCAGAGAGGATTCTCACCTGGCCCAGGTATTTGGGGAGGGCTGACATCAGTGGATGCCTGGTGGCACACATTTAGGTAGCCAGGTCAGACTGTCGGCACACCAGCCACCAGAGGCTTGCTGCCACCTTCCCCTGCGACTCTTGGCAGGTTTGCGTTTCCTCGTTCCTTAATCTGGTCACTTTCCTCACAGCAGTTTATAACAATATCTCTGGGTCATATCAGAGAAGCTGGAAGCAGCAGATGTTCAGGTTAATGAGAGGAAATGGCCTGTGAAAGTAACTCTTGGGGCTGCTGTCCTTTGGAAGGCTCATGCTTTGCACAGACACTGGAACGTTCTGGGCACGTGCAGTCAGAAGCCAGACAATACATTCTGATGATGCAGGTGATGAGAAGTCAGCCTCGTGATCCTCCACGTGGTCTGCTGCTGTGTAAGGACACCTGCCTAGAGCTGTGAGGCTGGACTGACGGTCTCCCTCGCAGGGGCGGCCTGCCCAGCCTGCTTTACTTGGGTCCTTGCTGGTTGGACACATCCTCGCAGCTCTGAGCCTGGGTTCCCATGGCCCCCACCTGCCCTTGTCTCTGAGCCAGGTCCCTGACTTGGTGTTAGGTCCTAACAGTATATAAAGAGGGGTCAGGATTCGTAAAGTGCTTTGTAAACTTTGTAAGATTCTGTACAGATATAGTTAATAATATGATAATAATAGTGTTAACATCATTCTGTGAATCACTCATTCCTGGGAGGAGTATAAAGTGCTCCCCAGGAGCTGGACGGTTTGCATTGAATAATAAAATTTGGGCTTTCTCAGTCCTAAAATAATAAAATTTTAGGAAGCTGGCTCTTGGTGCAGTTGAAGGTGGCGTGAAATAATGAAAGTGGGACAGGGTGGTGGGGAGGTGTTCTTGTTCAGCTTGTGGTGTCTGCATAAAGTGTGAATTAGGAAAATTGAAATGTGTAGATTCATCTTCATAAGGACGGTTGCAAATAAGGGTAACGGCTACATACCAGCTGAATTGCAGAATATTTTATATGATAAAATACTCTGGGCCAGGTAAGGTGGATCACACCTGTAATCCCAGCACTTTGGGAGGCTGAGGTGGAAGGATTGCTTCAGCCCAGGAGTTCAAGGCTGCAGTGAGCTATGATTGTGCCACTGCACTCCAGCCTGGAGACAAAGTGAGATCCTGTCTCTTTAAAAAGTAATAATAAAAAATGAATTATATATTCCTTTTATAGTTACAAATACTTTAAAATATGAAATAAGGTGCCCCTTAAAAGAAAGTCAAGGCTGGGTACAGTGGCTCATGCATGTAATTTCACTGCTTTGGAGGCTGAGGTGAGATCGCTTGAGCTCAGGAGTTTCAGACCAGCCTGGGCGACATAGTGAAACCTCATCTCTACAGAAAAACAAACAAAATTAGCTGGACGTGGTAGCACGTACCAGCCTGTAGTCCCAGCTACTCAGGAGGCTGAGGTAGGATTGCTTAACCCCAGGAGGTCGTCAAGGCCGCAGTGAGTCAACTCCACTCCAGCTTGGGTGACAGAGAGACCCTGTCTCAAAAAATTTTAAAAAGTTGAGGTGGTTCCCCAAGAGGTGGCATGGAGAGCACATAGCCAGCCTTAATCGGCTCCTAATGCAAGATGGGGGCTGTCAGATGATGACACCTTCAAGTTACAGAGGTGTTTTGGTTTGTGGTTTGTGTGTTTTTTCGGAGATGGGGGCGGGGGTCTCACTGTGTTGGCAGGCTGGGGTGTAATGGCTGTTCACAGGCACAGTCATACCATGCTGCAGCCCTGAACTCCTGGGCTCAAGGGATCCTCCCGCCTCAGCCTCCTGAGTAGCTGGGACCACAGGCGCATGGCTGGCAGCAAATTGCAGAGGCTTTTGATGGACTGCAAGTCTTAGCTTAGAGTCCCTGATCTGGGAGGTCAGGCTGAGTCATAACTTTTCTTAACAGAACAGCCCTGCCCCACTCCTGTGCCCCATGCTTCTTTCTCCCTGGCAGAGTTGAGGCTACAGCCTGCAGGGCTGAGGAGCCCTGTACTCATCCCACCTCCCCACACCAGACACTAAAAAGACCAATGCACAGAGGATCGAGGCATTTAATCAGACCACTAAATTGCCTCATCAAAGACATCTTTAAGCGAAACCTGTATTTTCAGATTACTTTTTTTTAACCACAAGTTTGTGGTGGGGTACACTATAGCAATCTCCAGTACATGTGGTGCGTGGTCTGGACCAATGCTCAGGGGGCCACGTTGTTGCTCTCCTTGGCTTCTCACCATCCATCAGAGCAGGTGTCATTACAGTGAAAAGGGCAGAAGGTATCTTCATGTGTGGGCGCACTTTGAGATACACCCTGACTTGGAGGATCTTTTACATGCTTCAACAACCAATGGAGAATGAGTTGCATTTTAATACATGGTGCTTTAAAGGTCATTGATTACCGGCCAGGTGTGGTGGCTCACACCTATAATCCCAGCACTTTGGGAGGCCAAGGCGGGTGGATCACAAGGTCAAGAGATTGAGACCATCCTAGCTTACAGTGAAACCCTGTCTCTACTGAAAATACAAAAAAAAATAGCCGGGTGTGGTGGCACATGCCTGTAGTCCCAGCTACTCGGGAGGCTGAAGCAGGAGAAATCACTTGAACCCGGGAGGTAGAGGTTGTAGTGAGCCGAGATCATGCCACTGCACTCCAACCTGGTGACAGAGTGAGACTCCATCTCAAACAAACCAAAAAAAACAAAAAAAAAAAGGGGGGGGTCATTGATTACCACCCACATCCTCTGGTCTGTACTGTCACCCCAACAGGTCATGGTAGAGGCCAGCTTCAGCAGCCTAGGGTCCTCCTCTCTTTGTATGCAACAGCTAGTAAGTCAGCAAGACGCCACGTGTTATACCAGGCCCAGGCGTGACCACGCGGGGGCAGCCATCTACAGCTGGTGGGTGGGACGGGTTGGGGAGTCATAGATACCAGGTAGCCCTTGGACACAGCCGCCCTGCCCTGGTTTTGGTTTTGTGTTTTGGAGGCCATGCAGCATCTGAGGCCTCCTGCGTCCTCCTTGGCATCTCCTAAGAGGGTCCCAGCATGTGTTGGTTACATGTTTTTCTTCCTTTCCTTCAGAATATTGACATTACAAACTTCAGCAGCAGCTGGAATGATGGGCTGGCCTTCTGTGCCCTCCTGCATACATATCTCCCTGCCCACATTCCATATCAAGAACTGAACAGCCAGGATAAGGTAGGCCATGGAGGGCCAGCTCCTGGCACCCACCTCACAGGGTTGGAGGGCTGAGAACCAAGGGCAGCACCTGCCTCAGCAGGTCACATGCCACAGCGCTGGCTTGCGATTGCCTCGTGCCATCTGGGTCTTATTCTGGGATCATTCATGCTGAGCCCACCAGTCCCTGTCCCACCTTGTGTGGAGTATTTGGTTGGTTCAGAATTCCCCAAGTGATATCATTCCTAGTGGGAGCAGCCAGTCCTTCCTGAGTGACTACATTTAGGATGAAGAGCTTCACCAGGAGGGGCCAAGAAGCTCCCTGAAGGCAGGAGTAGTCAGGCAGTGCTGACCAGGCCAGGCCAGCCTCCTGCCACCTTGAGGAGGGCTGTCACTCCATAGCCCATTCTGCACTGTGGGCCTTAGAACTGGCAAGAAACACCAACCCTGTGCACTCCAGGGCATGGTTTAATGTTTCATCCAGATAGTTCCTTGGGGACAGGGTCAGGGAAGAAGCCCTACCCAGAGGGCCACTGGAGAGGATCCAGGCCCGCAGCCCTCACCCCAGTCCCCTGCTTCCCCCATGTCAGCCCCCAGCCCTGCAGACAACCCTCGAAGATCCCTGTGGGGGAAGCTCATTTGATGAGTGTTCCTAACTAGCTTTTGGGGGTGCGTGTTCAGGTGCCACAGCATTGGTGCGGCAGAAGTAGGATTCTTCAGGAGTGAGGAAGGAACGGGTGTTGGTGGGTCACTGCAGCAGGTCGGGAGGGGAGGGTGGCCGGGCCTAGTGCAGGGTACTTGGTGCAGATGCAGAAGCTCAGGCTCCCAGCATAGGTTTGTTGTGGCACCAGGTAGAGGTGAGTGTCGTCCTTCAGATGCATCTGTCCCAGGCAGTTGTGGAGGCCACGTGACTTTCTCTGTGCCTTGTTCATGCACTGCAGTGACACAGTTTCTTTTACAGAGAAGGAACTTCATGCTGGCTTTCCAGGCAGCTGAAAGTGTCGGCATCAAATCCACACTGGTGAGCCCTTGTCCCCCTGAGTCACTGGCAGGGCCCTCCTTCTGGTTAAGAAGAGTTCAGTCCTGTTTAAGCTGAATCCTCGTGGGCATGGGGTAGTGTGGCTGCCTGGTAAAAGGCAGCTATGGGGTGCTCTGGGGCCAAGGGAGGGTCCCGTCAAGGGTGGGTGCAGATGTGGGATCTTGTGTCCTGGCCCCCAGCACTTTTATCTCACGTGAAACACCCTAAGGATGCCCCCTGAAAGGGTGGGAGGCCTGAGACCATGGGCCCAGCCAACCTTCCCTGGGACGGCTCTTTGCAGTCATCTCTTCCATAAGGGAATCCCTCAGGTTAAAAGAAAAATGTCATGTGTTTATAAATCTCGCTGTCAAAAACACCACACCAGCAGGTCCATCTGCCTTGTTCATCTAGAGCGAGAGGGCAAGGCAGCTCCCAGCCAAGGCAGGCGGCTTTAGAGGCTGGACCGGGGAGGCTCCTGCACTTCCTCGTGATGGTGTGGGTAGCCGCCACTCACAGGACAGAAGTGTGGAAACCCGGCGTGTTCTCAGGTTCTTTAGGCCTCTCACGCTTCTACCTTGCCGAGCCCAACTTTCCGGGAGAAAACATAGCGTCCAAATCCAAAGCCAAAACTTCTACACCCAGAGACGCTTTTATTAAGTGAACTGAGTGCTGCAGCCTCACATGGGACACACAGACCATCAGGGGATTTTCAGAAAGGGCGGAGAGCCCACAGGCCAGGCCAAGCCCCAAACAGTCCTAGATCTGGGGCCCTCCAGGGTCACCTCCCCATCCCCGTGCCCCCACCCTAACTTGTAGCAACTGGAGGTGCTGTGAAGAAGTGTTTACGCCCATCTTCACTCATTAGAGTCTTCATGCCACAGGTGCATCTAAATCCCTAGAAATGTGCATTTTTTAGGGTGGCCTCTGTTCACCTGTACAGGGAAAAATAAGTTAAATATTCCCCCCTTCCTGGATATTTTACAACACGTGTAAAGTTCCAATATATAAAAAAAGCAGGCCTTTTTCCCACCCTCGAAAGCTTCTATAGTCAAGATTCTTGCATTGAACAGGCAGGTTTTCGTTTTCTGCACCAAGTCACCAAGGGCACCCTCCTGATCGTGCGTGCTCAGCCACACGTCCTGTGCTCGTCACCCACGGGAAGGGAAGGATCTCTCAGGCCGGCCCCTTGGGTCACTCCCCGAGCCTTCAGCAGCAGCAGTGTGTCACTTTTTGAGGCCTTCTGTCTCGTGTTAAAGGCTGTGAGACACTGGAGTGAGGTGGGGGTGGGTCCACGGTTTCCCAAGTTTATTTTCCTAGAACATCAATTCACCAGTCACAGGTCACTGGCGTTCAGCAGAGCACAGTTACAGAGCAGAGTCTTGGATGATTTCAGACTGTTGCCCATGGTGAAGGCCGTCAGAGTGTTGGTTCTGGGAGCCCCCGACAGAGAGAAATTCTCCTAGGCCAGTGCCTGGGGCTGAGAAGGGCTCTCAGAAGGGTCCCCCAAAGAGTGGTTTAAGAAGAGAGGCAGGCGCGGGGAGGAGGGAGGAAGTTCCTCCACCCAGACTGGATGAAACCCTTCCCATCCTGCAGAGCCGTGAGCAGGGAGGCACCTTGCCTGTGGCTCTGGGGCAGGGGTGGATGGCCTGGGGACGATGCTGATGCCCAGGGAGGAAGCGTTCTTGGCCAGGCTTTAAAAATGTGTAATTAGGCCTAGAAAATATTTCAAGGCCCCATCCAACTCCAAGAGCCCATGTTGCTATGGCAGAGCCCATTGGCACAGCCTGGAGGTGACCTGCAGTTCTAACCAAGCCTCTTCCTTGTCTGTCAGGACATTAATGAAATGGTACGGACTGAACGACCCGATTGGCAGAACGTGATGCTGTATGTGACGGCGATCTACAAGTACTTTGAGACCTGAGCATGCCGGGAGGAGCCGCCCCAATAGCGGGGGTACCCCTCCACAGCGACCGAGCGACACCGACGCCATTAGCTACGCACCCCTGTAAAGCTTCCAGCAACTCTGGGCTGCCCCACAGCGTGTGAGCCTCCAGCTCGGGGCTTCTGTATTGGAAGAACTCAGCCGTGTGGCCCACAGCTCCCACCAGGGCCCCTCCCACATGACCCGTCCATTCAGGTCATGTGGGCTCAGCACACATCCTGCAGGCCGGTGGCTGCTGGAGTTTTCCTTCTGAAGAGAATATTGAACTACACTAGTGCTCCAGGGCACCAAACAAAAAGGGCTCATGCACAGCTGAATTTGGGAAAAGGGATTCAGTTCTGTGGGAAACTCACTGGGGTTGATGAAGGCTCGGCCGCGGCACTTCCTGACTATTGGCTGGGGTGGGTTCTGGTGCTGGTGAGAACCCAGAAGGAGAGTCAGCGCCTGGCAGTTCCCAGCGCCCTGGGCCCTTCACCGTCCTAGTTTGGAGGAGCATGTCACCACAGACGTGGGTCAGCTGCCCCACACCTGACGGGGCTGTCCCGGCCGACACAATCCAGGCGTGTTCAGCCTGAGCTAGGAGAGTATCTAGAGGGCGTGGTGCGGGCACGCCAGGGCTGGGGTGCTGCCGCTGCACTCACGCGGCTGGGCTTTCTGGCGGGAAGCAGTTGCAGGGGCCCCTTGCCTGGACTCAGCGACCTGTCTTCCAGCCTGGAAGGGGTTTGGAGTCCCAGCTCTGGCTTTACATTTCTTCATCATAAGGAGTTTTTCTAGTTAACATTTTTGTTTTGTTACGAGCAATGCTGGAAAAAGTCGCTCCTGTTCTGTTAGTACCAAAGTTACATTGTTTCAATAAGCATAGAAATCTAAACAAGATCTGTACATTAGCATGGTGAGAGCAAGGAATAAAGCAGGAAATAGGAGAAAAGTAAACAACTTTAGGGAGCCCAGGCAGTGTCATTTAAACTCACTGAGTCACTAAGACATAATTCTCCTAGGCCAGAGTTTAAGAAAGTGCCTTAACTCTTGTGAGGGCAGCCACTGCCCTCCATGGCCAAGGCAGGACTCCAAGACTCAGTGGTTGAGTTGTCTCCTACCACCATGCCCGCCCTGCCCAGGTACTGGGTCCATGCCCCTCGTGCCCACCCTCCCCAGGTGCTGGGTCCATGCTGTTTGAACCAAAGCCTTATTTAAAGGTGGTCACTGGAGATGCTCTCAGGCTAGAACTCAACAGCTATTTTTGGGAATAGGGATCTCCCGTGTGCCTAACGCAGTAGCTATTGGTTTGAACAATGTCCAGACAAGACCTGTACCTTTGAGAATATAACTGTGTTTGGCACCTGCATAGCACCATGAGGAAGACCAGCCACCAGTGGAAGCGGGGTCACTGCCCCACAGACTGGATGCAATGAGGGGCTCACAGGAGGCCCAGCCAGCCCGATTGCCGGCTGAGGGGTCTGCATTCAAGCACGATGTTCTAGAATAGGAGTTTAACGTGTCTACGTAACCTAGAATGTGGTTATTAGGAAAGGGGCTGTGCATGTGGGTGCAGCTGGCGGCACACCTGGTCACCAGATGGCCAGGAGCTGCCCATCAGCCCTGCCCAGATGTCAGCCTGGGAGCTCAGGCTGCTGCCGCTGGCTGGATGCCCTTTGGTGAAATGCCTGTTTTCAGCTAAGAAAGGGGAGGCCAGGCAAGCAAAGTCATGCCACAAAGCATACCAGAGACCCCCGCAGACTCCTGGCCCCGTCCCGCCCCCCGTCTGAGTTGTGTTCTTGTTGCTGTTCCTCTGTTGATGGCCAGCTCTGCTGTTGGCATGAGCCACTGATGTTCATGTGAGAATTACTGTTTTTAAGTGTCTCTCCACTTAGGTGTCCTCAGTTCCCACTTTTGCTCTCATTTGCCTTCACAGAGGCCACTCCACCTGTCCGGATCCAGCTGTCTGGTCATGGTTTGGTTTATTTATTTTGTCCTTCAGGGGCTGTTTTGCCCTAAGAATGAGGGGACTTCCCCTGGTCTGCAGTTCCCAACTTTATCCCTTGCTGGCCATGTGAGCCCAGCCCTGGTGCCTCATGGGATGGGGGGGTAGGGGTCCCCAGGATCTTCTGGAGGAAGGTGGCCATGGATGGATGGGCTGTATCTGTGTTTTCCCTCTGGGAGTCTCATGGGTCCAGCATCAGGCCTGGGGTCAGCAACAGGGAAAGAGGGTGGGCACGGGGAGGGCTTGGCCCCGCCTATCTAGAGGCTTGCCTCGGGCCCCTCCTTGGGGAAGGTTTGCGTGCAGAGCTGCAAGGGAGAGGGTTCCAGAAGCATTGCCTTTTGCCTCGTCTAATAGGATCCTTAGGACACTGTGGGCTTTAGGAATGACTATAGATGCTCACACGTGTTTAAAGTGACATTTGGAGATGCTCTCAGTCCTGTGGCATCTGGCACGAAGTCTCCAAGAAGCCACTTTGCCTCTTCTCCCTTCAAGCACAAGCTTTACTGCAAAAGGGCCAGTCGTGTTTCTATTTCTCTCGATCCCAGGCTTCTGCGGACTGACGATACTTTTAAATGTTGTTCTAGTAAATATTCTTGAATGTATTAAAATGGCTGAAACAACAAGCTTGGGCTTTTCTAGCTTGCCCTCCACTCCCTGCCGTCCCTCTGACGTCGCATAAACCAGAACCCAGCTCCCTCCTGGGACTGGCTGTGGAGAGAAGGGCACCTCTGAGCCAGCCTGTGGCCCTACCCCAAGGCGCACTTCCTCATGTGGGAAGATCCTGACCAGGAGTCCAGGGTGGCCTCCCCTGGGCCACAGCACATCACCGTGTGGCCTGGGGCTGTGGGACAGTGAGCCCTGTAACCACTAGGGTTCTGTGACAGATGCCAAGACCCCAGAGACCGTGGCAGAGCTACCCCCAGGAGAGCGGAAGCCCCTACACAGCCCAGACACATGCCTTCCCCGGGGACTGGGGAGTGTGTCTCGAGGGGTTTTGTTTGTTTTGAGGCATGTATCATCTTGGAAATAATTGTCAGGATGTATAAAATAGAGAAAAAGAAAAAAGGTATCCTACCCAGAGGCAACCAGATAAACCTTTTTGCCTGTGCATTGTTTTTTGTTGGTTTTTTCGAGACGGGGTCGATCACGGCTCACCACAGCCTTAACCTCCAGGGCTCCAGCAATCCTCCCACCTCAGCCTCCTGAGTAGCTGGGACCACAGGTGTGTGCCACCATCTCCAGCAGTTTATTTATTTATTTTTTCTTTTTTTTTGGTAGAGATGGGCTTTTCGCCATGTTGCCCAAGCTGGTCTTGCACTTCTGGGCTGAAGCAATCCTCTCACCTTGGCCTCCCAGAGCCTTGGGATTACAGGTGTGAGTCACTACAGTGATTGTGAATGCACTGAGCTGGCCTGGAGAACACATCACCTTGTCCACGTCACATGCAAAAGGCCCATGGTGGTGGTGCTTCCTGCACACAAGGGCATGTAGTGAATGCCCTTCCCAGGTGGAGACTCCTCAGGGTTGGGAGCCCAGCAACTGCCTTGGCCCTGAGTAAGCCAGGAGTTGCACTGTGACCTGCAAGTGCTTGGGAGCTGCACCCCTGGGTGCCAACAGCTGCAGGCACCCTGGGGTGGGCAGTGGGCAACAGCTGTAGAGCTGGGAGCTGGGCGTGAAAGGACTGGGGCAGGACTGGGCTTGGACTCAGCTCCTCCCTGCTCAGCAGCCCCTTCGTTGTGTCCTCTGCCGTGTGGAGGGGGTTCTGCCCTAGTGGTCAGCAAGCATCCATGGAGCCTGCAGGGCGGGCCCTGTGTGCAGCGGCCTCCACGCGTCAGCAGGGGACCGCCGTCCCTGCCAGCACACCTGGGCCTTGTCCTGGGCAGCACAGACCCCTTAGCCACCACTCCCAGGTGGGGCGGTCACTCCCAGATCCTCCATCCGTCCCGCCTGCAGTGCAGCTGCCTTGGATGCTGACTAGGGTGGCCCTGAGGGGATCCTTCTGTCCCAAGTTACGGGCCTGCGGGGCCCGTCCACAGTGCCGTGCCCCTCAATTTGGAGCTGGCTCTGCTGCTTCCCAGGGCAGCACCTATGGGGAGGGCATCGTTTATACCTTGACTCAAAGTTCCAGGATCTCTGAGGGACAGCTTAATAGGTGGAAGGGGGAAGCTGTGAGATTCCAGGGAGAGTGGAGAGATTCCAGAAGGATCCCTTACACCCCTCCAGCACCCTCAAGGGCCTGCGGTCCTGTGCCCAGACGCCACGCCCTGCCCCAGCAGCCCTGCCTGGCCAGCTCTATGGCCCCAGCCCCACGGGGCTGGCACTTCCTGCAACCTCGGGGTAGCCTGGGTTCTATTTTAGGTTGTCCCTTAGGTGAGGGACCGGGGCAGACAGAACCAGTCTCAACATGCTCGCAGCCACTTCCCCGTACATCAGGTGAGTGAGGACAGACTCCTGGGTTGCTGAGATTCGGGGATCTGGATTCTGGCAGGAGCTTTGACCCCAACAGGTCTGGACCTTACTGGGCATCTACAGGAGCTGGGCCGGGCACAGGAGAGGACTCCATCTCCCCTGCCTGACAGGAGAGGACTCCATCTCCCCTGCCTGACAGGAGAGGACTCCACCTGACCAGCCCCCTCAGGCTGGGAATGCGTCGGGGAGCCTGCTGTGAGGCAGGGGGAGGGGTGCGGAGAGACCGGGCACAGCCTGCCAGTTGACTGCACCAGGCCCAGAGCAGGTGCTGAAAGGTCTGGTCTTTTGTCTGCACCCTCCCGTGTTTGTGAGGAAGGGGTGGCAGGGGGTCTGCAGTCTTAAGAGCCAAGCAGAAAAGAAGGGCCAAGGCAGGCACCCACCAGGCAGGAAGCAGGTGTGCCCTGAGGGGAAGGACAGGCCATCGCAGGGCTGGGTTGCACCCAAGACTTCTGCCAAGAAGAGCACTGAGGAGTCGGGACACACAGGTCCTCCCCAGGTCAGCCACTGACACTTGGGATGTGCTGGGCTTGTTTCCACCTCTGCAAAGCAGGGCCCCCTTCTGGGCCCTCATATCAGGCACCCTCTCTGACATGGGGTACAGGCCTGGCAGGTCATGGGGCTGGGGCCACAGGGAGAGCGGGCAGGTGGCTTAGAGCCATCGGGGTGATGAGTGGCGAGCCCCGGCATGAGGGCTGCAGAGGACTGTCACTGCCCACCCTGGAGCCAGGGCTCCACTCCCCTCAGGGCCTGCTTTCCCATCTACACCGATCATCCCCAAGGCCGGGTTGCTAGCGGGTTGCTGTTTGTCCTGACACCCAGAAGCAGATATGGGGTGAACATCTTGAGTGGGGTGGGGTGAGTCGGAGGATGATGACCAGTGACTCGGAGATCACTTCCTCCGTATGTTTCTTCTGCCTTTGCAGGACCTCTGTTAGGATAAACTGGAGCCTTGTGAGGTCCCTGCCCCATTGGAGAAGTTGGGGAGCACCCGGGGTGACCCAGTTGGTTTCCAGGGACCCTTCCCCTGCTCACCGGCTGCTTGTCCTGGGCCTGGCGTGTCTTGTTCCTGATGCAGCTCAGCTGGCCTCAGAGCAAACAATGAGGGCCAGAGGCCACCAGGTGCATCCTGGGCAGGAACAAAGGGCCGGAATCCTGGAGCTGGGGAGGCCCAGCTGGCCCCGCCGCAGGGCCTGAGGATCTGGAGCCTGGATGGAAGGAAGGGTGGGCGCCCACAGCCTTTTCAAAGCCTGCCTGGGGCTGGGCAGGGAAACCAAGGCCTGGAGCCAGAAGCCGGGGCCTGCCAGGGGCCTCCCCGTGCCCACCAAAGGGCAGTGGTTGCAATTGGAGAGCTTCTGCCCCTCAGCCTTGTTTCTCCCTTGGGCCTGGGGGTGGGGGGGGGGGCGGGCAGCCCAGGCACCTGCACAGGGACCTCCCCCAGCCCCACAGCCTTGGTATCTGAGGACAGCACTCAGCTGAGGTGGGTACGGGGCTGGCAAGGGGGCAGCAAGGCCAAGACTGAGGAGGTGGCCTTAAGGCACGTGGTGCCGAGAACACAGGCCCCTCCCTGGAGAAGACAAGCTGGCCCGTGGGGCAGGCAGTTTGGGGACAGCCCTGCCAGGTGCCGTTCCCCATCCCTGAACTGGACAGCTTGGCCTGTGCCGTCTCTGGGCAATGGCAGCGCTGGAGACCTGGGCCAAAGCACCTGACAGATGACACAGGACCGCGGGGCTCTCTGCCTCTGAAGGGCCAGGGAGGAGCCCAGTAGGGGAAGGGTGGGGGCCTGGCCTGAGCCGGCCCATCACAGCCTCCTTGGCACTGGCTCCTCATGGGTGGCTGTGGGGACTGTGGAGCTGGCTCTGGGGCTGGAGCCACTCCAGACCCTGCCTGACCACCCCCTGGCCTCAGGACACAGTTCCACCGGCGCCACTGCTGAGGAATGGAGGAACTGCCCCTTGAGCCCTAGAGGTGAATGTTAAGGGCTTTGGCACTGTGACCCTGAGGACCAGCTTTGGAACAAAGCCATCACTCCCTGCGTGAGGACGTTGCAGCTGCAACCCTCCTGCTGTGGGACTGGGGTGCACATGGCTAGACCATGCATGGGAAGGTCCACGCAGGAAGGTTGCGGGCCCCAGGATGGCAATGGCAGAGGAGTCATTGGGGTCCACACTGGGGGACAAGACAGACCCTCAGAATCGGCTGAGGGCTGGTTTCTGCCTCGTGAGCCCCCTGAGCCCCTCAGGAAGACTCAGGACGCTCCGTGCATGTTTGCTGAGTAAGGGCTTGAATGAATCTGGGTCCAGCAGGTGTGGGCGGGAGGGGTTTGTCCCCACTAGAGGAGAGGTTTTACCTCGTGGAGAGCCCCAGAAGCAAGGATGGGGAGCCAAGGATGGGGCCAAGGGAGGGCCCCATGGCCGTCAGCATCCCTCACCCCTACCTTGTGGTTTGACTTAACCTCCAGGAGGGGGCAGGGCAGACACAAGACACTCATTTTACAGGTGAGGATATGGGTCCTGGAAGGTCTGCAGGGAAGCCCCTGCCGCTGGTCCCAGGGCGGTGTCCCCACCTGGAGGGGGAGCTCCTCCACTGAGGAAAGCCAGGGCCATGGGAGAAGGCGAGCTCCTTTGAATAGAGGGTCAGCAAAGGCCAGGATGAGAGAGAGGGGGGCACCAGGGCCAGGTCTCCTTGGAAAGACCTGGGGACAGCGCCCCAAGAGTCTCATGTGGGTCTCGCCCTTCGGAGTTTAAGTCAAGCTGTCTAGGTCCCCACACATCGCAGGGTTTCCTCCTCCACCTTGGACATTAGGGAACACAAGGACCAGGAGAGCCGAGCTAGTTGAATGGGAACGGGGGCCCAGGCTTCAATCCCAGGAATAAGCCAGGGAGGCTGCCAGATGCTCAAGGCTGCATCTGGGTAAGCAATGGTCACTGCCATGGGCCCCATGCTTCTCCCAACACACTGGCCAGGTGCCTGTGTGCCCATTTCCCACCCACCCTCTCCTCCCTGCAGTGAGTGGTGGCTGCTGTGATAGAGGTCATGCCCCCATTCTGCCTTCAGCCTTAGGGTCCAGCCTGGCCCTGGGCAAGCCCCTCCACCCTGGGCCTCTAGCCAGGACCCCACTGGTCCCCAGAGGTCCTAGAATGCAAGGATTCCCAAAAGCCTTTGGCCACCAATGCCCCAGCTGTCTGACATAGCCTGTCCTGTCGTGAACAGTTGGGATTAGTCCACATCCCTCCAGATGCAAGGGTAGAAGGCGGGTCCCCTTGGACAGCTTGGAGGGCTGGACATGAAGTCGTTCCCAATTGGAAGTCTCCAGAAAATAGGCGAGTGGGGTGGGGGGATGGGGGGGGGAATTCCCAGCCTCAGGCTCTAAAATTCCCAGTTAGTCTGTGGTGCAGACAGGACTCCCTGCCTCCTTGTTCAGGGAAGTAGGGGAGGATCAAGGCCACACTGGGCACCAGGAGCTGGAAGAACAAGAGGGTCTCTGGCCCAGAGTCTGGGATGGGGAGAGGCAGAGGGGGCATTGGAAATTGGGGACACATCTTTGAACTGAGATACCAGCTGTTGCCAAGACCAGCACCTGGGCCAGGCTAAGGAAGGGCAGGGCTAAAGGTGGGGGAGCTAAGGGTCAGGCAGGGCCTTGAACGCCATGTTCAGGAGGCTGGCCTTTATCCCTCAGGACCTGGGGAGCCATGGAAAGATCTGAGGAGCGGGCATTGGGCACAGCTGGACATTGGGGAACGGGTGACACAGGGGCACGGATCCAGCCCAACTCTGATAAGGAACAGCAGAGTTCCACAGGACCATAGTGGCAGAGGCGGCAGTGAGGACTTCTTTTTTATTTATTTGTTTGTTTGAGACAGAGTCTAGCTCTGTCCCCCAGGCTGCAGTGCAGTGGCGTGATCTCAGCTCACTGCAACCTCCGCCTCCCGGGTTCAAGCGATTCTCCTGCCTCAGCCTCCCGAGTAGCTGGGACTACAGGCGCATGCCACCACGCCCGGCTAAATTTTGTACTTTTTTAGTAGAGACAGGGTTTTACCTTGTTAGCCAGGATGGTCTCAATCTCCTGACCTCGTGGTCCGCCCACCTCCGCCTCCCAAAGTGCTGGGATTACAGGCGTGAGCCACCGCGCCCGGCCGGCAATGGGGGCTTCTTAAAAAAGAGGGAGGCTGGGCTGTTTCACCAGCCTGACCAACATGGTGAAACACCGTCTCTACTAAAAAATACAAAAGTTAGCCGGGCGTGGTGGCGGGCGCCTGTAATCCCAGCTACTCGGGAGGCTGAGGCAGGAGAATCGCTTGAACCCGGGAGGTGGAGGTTGCAGTGAGCCGAGATCGCGCCACTGCACTCCAGCCTGGGCGAAAGACCAACAGTCCGTCTCAAAAAAAGAAAAGAGGGAGTGTGGGGGTGGGGCCCGGAGCGCTCCAAGGGGCGGGGAAGGGGACTCCCAGGCCCGAGGACTCCTGGAAGGGAGGTGAGTGTGGCGCTGAGGAAGCGGCGGGACGGATGCGAGCCCGGGAGGAGCGCGCTGGGGGGCCGCAGGCGGGGGATGTGGGGCGGTCCAGGCCCGTCGCGGCCTCGTCCTGACAGGGACACCTGCGGGATCGTCCTTCCAGGATCGCCTGCGGGCCTCGCGGGCCGATGCCTCGGGTCCCCCTCCGGCCTCGGTTTCTCCGCGCAGCGGGGCGGGGCGGGGGCAGCGCGGGTCTCAAAGCTGCCTGCAGGGGGCGCCCGTGAGCGGCGCGGCCGGAGCCGGAGACCGAGCGGCCGCCGAGACAGCGGGAGCCGGCGTGCGAGCCGCAGGTCAGCCGGGGTGCTAGGTCTGGCGTGCGGGGTCCTGGGTGCCGGGTCCGGGGTGCGGGGTGCCGGGGGTCCGGGGCTGGTGGCCGGGCGGCGTGGGGCCGTCGGGGGTGCGGGGCCGGGAGGACTGGGAGGCTGGGGTTCTGCTCCCCTCAGGGTTCCTTTCCCGCCGCCCCGAGACCAGTTCCCCGGCGCGGGGTCCGAGTCCTGCCCCGCGGCGGCTGCCGGCACGGCCTGTGAAGGGCCCAGGCACAGTCACGTCCCAGGCGCAGTTGCGGCGCCGCGTGCGGGACCCTCCGAGCTGTCCCAAACTGCACCGGAAGGCGCGCAGGGGTAGGCGGGGAGGGAAGGCAAGTGCGGCGGCCGGCGCGGCGCGGGGTGCGGAGCCGCAGGTAGCGGGCGGGGAGCGTCCGTCCGTCAGTCCGTCCGTCCGTCCATGCGCCGCAGACCGGCCCCGCGCGCTCGCATGAACCTTCGCGAGCTCCTCCAGCAGGGATGGACTGGGGGCGCAGAGGCGTTTCCTGAGGGGTGGCGGGCCGGGCCCCGGGGCGAGGGAGATTCCCCAGGTGGAGGAGCCGGGCGGAGACCGGTTCCCCGGGAAGGTGAGGCGCGGGCAGAGATACCCGAGCGCCCGGGACGCGCCGAGAAAGGGGGAATCAGGAACGCTGGGCCGAGCGCTGGCGCCTTCCGTGGACAGTGGTGGCGGGAACTGGGTTTGGGGGACCCAGGAGACGACGGGGGACGGATGGGGGTGGGTGCGCGCCTCGGACTGGCCCCGGCCGTCTGTCTGGCTGCCCGGAGCGGAGGTAGGAATGGCGGGAATGGTGGCGGCTCTCGAGGGATTTGGCGCAAGGCGGCCCAAGGGCTTGAGGAGGAGGCCGCGGGCCGGCAGAGCTGAGATCCCTGTGTCCCGCACTCAGACTTTAGTTGCCCCGACTGTACCATGGGAGGAAGAGGGAGACCCAGGGCTGGGTCCTAGGCTGGGGGAGTTGGGGCCCTGCAAAGACGCGCAGGTGTTTGTGGCCCTTGTTGGAGGGTGAGCCGCAGGTCAAGCCAGCCCTCCGTCGCCATCCTGAAGCACCTCCTCTCTTGGGCTCTGCCACACACAGGGCCTTCTCCCCTATTGCCAGGTGCTCAGGCCGCCTCCACCCTGCCTCTGCTGCCGGCTCCCCCTGGGTTCCCCGGCTGGGCACCCTGCCGATACTCCATGACGCGCCAGGGCTGCCCCAGGGTGCCCCAGCCCTGGGGACCATGGTGGAGGGTTCTGTGGAGCACCGCGGGCCTGGGAAGCTGTTGCGGGGTCGGGGCTTCCTCACTGGCCCTGCTTTGGCCGTTCCTGGAGGCCTTGGGTGGGGCTGGGAAGGCCGGGCCCTGTGGGCAGCACCGCACCCCCCCAACATCCCGGCAGATCCATGGCAGGGGCGCCTCACAGGCTGGTCCACGGCCACGGTGTCAGTCCCTCCTTGTTCTGCGCTTGCTTTTTGGGGTCTCCCAGCCTCTCCCTAGTCCTAGAGTTTCTCAGGCAAATCCCAGCCACTACCCCTCCATCCGTGTCCCCTGTTCCCCCAGTGCTGAGCTGGCTGAGCTGTGAGCTTTCCTGCTCCTTGCCTCAGGAAGCCAGGGGCAGCCCAGTCACCTCTGGCCAGAGGCGGGCCTTAGGCCAGGCTGACCTGGCTGGTCTGAGAGCTGTGCTGGGCTTCTTCCCATATCAGTCTGTGAATTACAGATCCCCAAATATGCCCTGCGTCGCGATGGAGGAGGGCAATCAATGGCACGGAATGCCTCATGGGCAACGCGACGTGCTGGAGATTTCAGTGCTCTCGTCTGGGTTCTAGTCTTGCCTCCTCGACCCACTCTCTGAGCAGGTCGCTGTCCCCGGGAATCTGATATCTCATCTGTAGAACAAGGATGATGATCTTAGCAATGCCTAATGTGGAAAGGCCTTGGCTTGGGAGCAAGTGGGGGAAGGTTTAGGGCAGACCAGAGGGCCGGTGAGGGGTGTGTGCTGGAGCGGGGAACCCGGGAGGGAGGGTGTTAGGCTTGAGGGTCAGGGGACACCACAGGGATTGCTGTTGGCAGAGGGACATGTGAATGGTAGTTGGCCTGGGAGCCAGCATGTGACTTGAGAGCATCACGTCCTGCAAAGTCCAGGTGAGGCCTGGGCGGTGCCTGCTGTGTGGGACCACAGCCCCTGGTGGCTCTCAACTGTGTCCTGACACCCCAAAGAAGGTCTTAGTACCCTCTCATAGACCTAATACCCGAGCCACCTAACCCCAAATGAGCTAGAACTGCCTTCCCAACCGTGTTTGCGGGGTCTATCTTGTCTATCGCAGCGCAAACAGAGCCCTGAGCATGCAGGAGAGCAGAGGAAGGACAGACAGAAGATGGATGGATGGATGAAGGCGGGAAGCACAGGCTGAGGGGATTTAGGGCATGTGTGGTGGGGGTGCTGTGGAGAGGAGACTGCACAGGCAGGAGCTGAGCTGGTGAATGGGAGGGTTCTAGCTCCAAAGAGAAGGGTCTGGGCCATTGACAGGAGGGGCTTGGTCCTAGGAGGTGGGTGGTCCAGAGGTTGCAAGGAGCAGAGGAGCCCAGATGGGGAAGGGAATGGAGCTGGGGTGCAGAGAGGAGCCCCCACACAACTGCCCACCTCCTGTGCAGAACCTGGGGCTCTGGGTGGTGGGAAGAGGCAGTTTCATGGCGGAGGAGGCCTGGGCCCCTGCAGCCTGGACTCCATGGATCTGGCCAGGGACTGGGGAGGATCAGGTGGAGGGAGGAGCAGCAGAGCAGCTGCCCCTCGTCCCAGCACAGGGGATGATGGGAGCCCAGGGAAGGCAGGACCCTGGCTTCGGGCCTCCACGGCATTTTCTCTGCTAGAATCTCTCGATACCTCTCTCCCTTCACCTTCTCCTCCAAGTCTCACCCAGATGATGTTTCTGTGAGTTGCCGTGGGGATTCTCTCACCACCCCCCGCCAACCCCCCGCAGGGGAAGCTTGTTCCAGGAGTCACTGGGCAGGGGCTGCTGCTGCTCTTCTGTGCCGACCCCTCGGATGTGCCGCTGCAGCCCTGGTCTCTGGCATCGGCCGTCACCTGGTGGAGAGGCTGCTGGAGCTGGCCAAGCAGAGGGAGGCCGATGGTGCCACTTGGTGTCTCCTCTGGCGTCTGGGCAGGAGACTTCTCCCCAGAGGCCCCGGGCTGGTCTGCCCCTGTGTCACAGGGGGACTCGCCTCTGGTCCCTCAGTGGCCTCTGCAAACCCTGAGCCAGCCTGGGGGAGGCTGCTCAGTGGGGAAGAAGCAGTGGCCAGGCTCTGCTTGGTCACCCTGCCCTCCTGTCAGCCTCCGGGGCTGCCTCGTCGCACCTGCCCAGGGACCCAACAGCCGGTCCTCACCCCTCCCATCCTCAGTGCAGCCACCCTGGGGCATTGTGAGGCCCTGCACCCAGCACTGCCCTTCAAGCCTCCCACAGGGTCCCGCCCAGGACTCCTGGGCTCTGTGTCCACGGGGCCATCTAGAAACACTCCCTTGTCCCCCCTTCAGCGGCATAGTACCTGTTGCCCGCCATCTGAGGGAGGTGCAGGTGCCAATCCTTCACGTGACATGACGTGGCTCACCACAGCCTGTGTACATGTGAGCAGCCGCGTGCAGAGGGGAAGCTCTGCCTGGGCCTCAGGGACTGTGACATGGAGCAGGAGCCGCCCCCAGCCAAGCTGCTTTCAGCACAGCGTGGGCCCCCAGCACCTTTGTGCGGGGTGCGGCCCCTCGGAGGAGGGCTGTCAGGTGAAGCCTCGTGTGAGGGGGTGAGTGGCCCCCAGGTAGGGAGGAGGGGGGGCTGTGGCCTTCCTGGTCCCTAGCCTGGACACATGGGGGTGTGGGGAGCAGGAGCTGGGGCCCCCAGCACTGGCCCCGGGGCTGCGATGTGGGGGCTGCTCTGTGAGGCAGGCTCAGAGCCTTAGCCTCCAGCTGCAGGGAGCTGGGTCTTGGCCCCATCTTGCCCACATCCTGCCACCAGGAGCAGAGAGCTGCAGCTGCACCCGGGCTGTGGGGGAGGGATGCCAGGTGTATCTCTGGGTCCCGGGCCCAGCCTGCACCCAGCGCCTGAAGTAAGGGCCACCGGGCAGCCCCGGAGGTCAGGAGGGAAGTGGAGCCCGTGCTGGGTGGCTGCTTACCACTGGGCAGTGAGGAAGGCACCTGCGCTGATGAGTTTGGAAGGGGTTTGGGGATCCTGGGGCCCTGGGTTCTGGGAGGTTCATGCCCAGGCCCCCCTGGGCCATCCCAAAAGCCAGTCATAGTGGGGCCCACGACCTGCCGTGCCCTGCCGAGCTCCCGCAAGCCACTTGTTGATGCTTCTCAGTCCACCCCATGCCTCTCAACCGTTTCCTCCTAGACTAGGTCTCTTCATGGTGTTTCTGGGAGAATTCCTCAGTACTAGCTTCAGATCCCCAGTCGTCTCTTCCACTGTATGTGTGCCTGAAGCCCACCACATCCCTTATTTCAGTCCCTCTATTTTTCAGTCCCTGGATTTTGTACTATTTCTTGTTCATATCCACCTGTCCTTGTTTCATTTCCGCCAGTCGGTTCAGAAGTTCTCATTCTTGTCTACGGATGCCATTCCTTTCTTTGCCTCTTTGGAGATTCTAAAGGTCTCTGAAATCATTATTAGATTACCATATTACCTTCCTTTCTACTGGAATGAATTCATCTCCCTATTTTTAATTCTTTTGCTTACCTTTCTTAGCCTTCATATACCTCTTGCGCTTTGAAATTGATTTGCGACTCCTCTTAGCTGAGCCAATGTTGTGGAGACAGGGAGTGGCCTGCAGTGCCTGAAACTGCAGGGCAGCAGCCGCCTCCCAGGAATGTCCTGGGTCCTTTCCTCCTTTGAGGTCCCCTGCCATATGCTCAGATGGGGCCAGGCACAGCAACGGGGGCACACCTCCCTTTGGCCCAGCAGTTGGGGTGCTGCCAGGCCTGGTGGAGGTACTTGGTAAACATTTGTTATGGAAAGGCAGCAGGAGGGTTCTAAGGCTGGGATTCTGGAGCCCAGGAACAGGCCAGGCATGGCTGGAGCGGGTCCGAGTCCGTGCACTGTGTCCTGTATGTTGCTCTTAGCCGCACTCAGGAGCAGGTGTGCAGGTCACTGCCTAGAAGCTGGTGGGCACCTCCGTGCAGCAGGCTCTGGGGGGTATAGCCACCATCTGGGCATGTGTACAGAGGGCCTTGCTAGTGTGACATACGAGGAACCAGAAGATGTGTGGGTTTTGATTAAATGGAGTTTTAATTAAAGTGGCCAGGTTGGGGGAGGTGAGGAGGAAGGCAGGAAGCAGCAGCAGTTTTGAGTCTGACCGGGTGGAATCCTATAAGGTGGTTCTTTCAAGAGGCATTATGCACATTCCGCAGCATGTGTCCCCTGTCTGTATGGGGCAGCATCTGCCCTCTGATCTGTCCCCAACAAGGGGTAATCACAGAGAAGTATTACATTATTAATATTTAATTTCCCCTCCTGGTTAGCAACAGATGACTCAAGGATTAATTAGATGCACAGAGCCAACAGAGAGGGATAGGAAATTGCCAGATCCTGGCCCCGCCCCCTCCCCGGGGCCTCTGACCTTCCTGTCACTCTGGGAGGCTTCTGAGGGAGGGGAGCTGGAGGCCCAGGAGCCTTCCTGCTGCTGTGCTCTCTGTGCGCACGGCCCCAGCCCTACACCACCTTCCAGTGCTCTTGGTGAGGCTGAGAGAGGTCGCTTCGTGCCTTTGGGCCTCAGTTTCCTCATCTGTAAAATGGGCTTCCTGGGACCAGCAAGATCACAGATGACAGTCATTTCCCAAGCTCCTAAGCAGGCTGCACAAGCTGTGTCTGAGGGTCCAGTGCAGTGCCTGGCCTCTAGGCAGGTGCCCCCTGGGACGCGTAAGGTTTGGCAGCTCAGCAGTGACTGGCATCGTGGCCAGCTGACTCTGTGTTGCTCCCCAGTTACGGTCCACGACACATTAGTAGCTTGAAACTGGGCACAAGGGGAGAATTTACACCACAGAAATCAGGCAAAGCCTGTAAGTCAGGGTGCCCCCGGCCAGGAGCTGATTTGCCAGCCTACGGCTGGGTAGCTCCCAACCTTTCCCCAAGGAATGCACTCCTCTTCCCCTGTCTGCCCCAAAGGTGCCTCTGACTCCACCGATCTGCTTTGCTCAGGGCCGAGAAAGGCACAGCTGAGAGTGGATTCTGGCTTGGCAGGGGCCCAGGTTGCCTGTGGGTCCGGGCAAGCCTCACCCGGGATGTGCTGGCAGCAGCTGGGAGAGCCTGCAGGAGTGCTTAAGGAGGGGCTGAGGGAGAGGACGGGCAGCGAGGTGGCCTGTGTGGACCCTGCTGGCAGGAGCCGTGGGTGTCTTTAGCCCCGTGTGAGGCCGGCCTGGGCAGAGGGGTCTGTTGCTGTCACTGAGGCTGGTGGGCAGCAGGAAGGTGGCTTCAGTATAGTCAAGAAGGTTATCGGTATCTAGTGCTGTTTAGCATGGGGACCCACAGCACAGAAGGTGGGGAGACCCTGAGAACGGGGGTACACAGGCAGGTACCCAGGGCTGCCAGGGAAGCCTTGCCAAAGAGGCCCTGGTCAGGCTTCTCCCAAACTGGGCATCCCAGCTGGCATGGCAACAGTCCAGCCCCTGAGGCGGGCGCCGATGATTTGACCCCACCAGCAGGGCTCTGGGTGATGGGACTGGGGAGTCCTCCCTCACTTTGGCAGACATGTTATGTTCCACCTTGTCTGCCCCCAGCAAGGCCCTTGAATCTGGAGCGTGGTCTGGGGCTGCATCAGCCTTCTAGCCTGGGATGGTCAGATTGGCAGAAGGCTGTGGCATCCTTCAATGCAGATGCCCTAGAGAGGGCCGTGGTGGGAGGCAGGATCCCTGGGTAGAGGCGGCTCCTCAGTGGCCCACTGGGCCTCACTGGACAGTCGCCTGTTGCTGCTGCTGGTGGTGCTGGGCCTGGGAGTCCACCTTGGAGCCACAGGCCAGGCACCTGGGTGGGAGGCAGCCCGGGGCCAGCACCAGCTCCACTTGTACCTGTTGGGCAGGGGCTATCGTGAGTCAGGTGGGCCCTGGTGAGTACTGCTCAGGGAGAGAGGCCAAGAGCATCAGGGATAACTGTGTTCCTTGAGTGTGGCCAGGGATGGTGCCAGGAGAGCTGGTCTGGTGCATCCCTGCCAACAACACACTTTGTGAATGGCTGCCTGGCAAGTGCCCCATGGAAAGCAGGGGCTTGGGAGGACTCAGCCCTCTCCAGCTGCTGCAGGCCCTCCGTTTCTGCAGGGTTTCTGGCCTCTGCTCTCTCCTTCCTCCTCCTGCTTCTGTGTCAATGCTCCATTCCCAGGCTCCTAGTAGGGGCAAAAGGGCCTGCTGGGTGCAGGAGAACCTCCAGTCCCAGGTATGGCTGCAGCCCGTGCCAATCCTGTTCCAGCCACTTGAGGTGCCGACAGCATTGGAGTTGGAGGGAAAGTTGGGGTCTGTGTGTTTGAGCTCTGTCACATGGACAATGGGGTAAGAGGGGAGCCTGGCCCTTTGAACAGGGCTCAGGACCAGGAGTGACTTCCTCTCCAGGTTGCCAGTCCTGCTCCATCCCTCATGTCCTGGAAGAGAGAGAGAGACGAGGTGGCTGCCCGAGTCCACGTGAAAGGCAGCCTCTGACCTCTTGTCCCCAGGCAGGTGGTGGCAGCTGGCCACACACTCATAGGGCCCCATGAGGGTTCAGGACTGGAGGGGGTAGATTTGGGGGCCTCTTAGCTCTCAAAGAGGGGCAATTTAACGGGCAGAGGTCCATTTGGATCCAGACCATTCACAGGCTCGAAGGGGACACTGGGAGTTGGGGCTGGGCTCAGGCCTGCTGGGGAACCAAAACTTCTGCTTCTGAGGGGTGTCAGTAATTCCATTTTGACTCTGGGGGAGCCATTTTAAATCTGTTTATTTCCTTCTCATAGAATCATGGGTGAGAGCTGGCATGGCCCCTAGAGGTCATTTGGGGTCCAGCTGCCTCACCGTATCAATGAGGAAACTGAGGCCCAGAAAAGAAAAGCATTTTTGCCCAGAGTCCCTCAGTGAGTCCTGGTTCCGTACCTGCTTTCTGCCAGGGACCAAACTCCCGTTAGTCATTCCTGGTGTCAGCCAGGCAGAGGAGCAGGTGGGGGAGAGGGCGTGGGAGGAGGGAGGTGAGGCAGCTCCCTCCGAGTGGAAGCTCACAGTCAGCTGCATCGCCGCCCCTGCCCTGACTGCAGCTGACTGGCAGGGGCACCTGGAGGCAGCGGGTTCGGGCGCAGTATGAGAGGGCTTACCCTCTGCGGCAGTGGGAGACAGGACCAGGCAGCTCCCCACATCCTTCCACATCCGATCTCCAGGGGTCTCTGGCTTGTCCTTTCACAGGGCGGCTGGTGTCCCTTAGGTGGGTGCTGGTAGTTCCTGGGAGAGTTGACGGGATGGAGCAGGCCAGGGGGTCTGAGAAGCTGGCCTGGCGAGAGAAGGTGGGTGGGACTGGGAGAGCCTGGGCAGGGAGGGGCCTTTCTGGGAGGGAGTGTCATGGGGCTGGCCGAGATCCAGGACCCAGGAGACTGGCCAAGCTGCCACAGGAGGCCTGAGAGGCTGAGCATGGGGGGCCAACACTGACAGACTTTAACAAGTTTCTGGCTCCCCCAGGAAAAAAACAGACCACATCTGATCCTTGGCCCTGAGTCCAGAGTGGGAGGCACCGTGACAACAATGCGCAGAGCAGGGAATGCAGGGAGCCATGGATAGTGCTGGGGTGAGCTGGAGTCCTGGCAGGGGCCCAGCCAGGGCAGTACTCATTCTGCAGAGCCTGGGAGAAGGGGCTGCCTCCTTGGGAGGGGTTTGTGTGGGAGTCTTAGCGGGAATTCTATTGGACCAGGGGAACCAGCCTTGCTCAGTGACTTCTCTGGGTGTCCTCTAAAGTGAGGGTCAAATTCCCACCTCTCTCGCCTCCTGGCTATGACCACGGCAGACCGGGCAGGGCATGGGGCTAGGTGGGGTCAGGGGCCATCCTCAGGCTGACACCTGGCCTGTGGGTAGGGTGGGATCTGAAACTATAGGGTCTTCAGGGGGCCAGGTGTGGGGTAAGGGGTGGCACTTTCCGCAGGGCTCGCCCTCTGCAGATGGTTCAGCTTCTCATCGGCTGTCCCTTTGCAGGTGCCTCAGGAACCCTGAAGCTGGGCTGAGCCATGATGCTGCTGCCAGAACCCCTGCAGAGGGCCTGGTTTCAGGAGACTCAGAGTCCTCTGTGAAAAAGCCCTTGGAGAGCGCCCCAGCAGGGCTGCACTTGGCTCCTGTGAGGAAGGGGCTCAGGGGCCTGGGCCCCTCCGCCTGGGCCAGGCTGGGAGCCAGGCGGGCGGCTGGGCTGCAGCAATGGACCGTGAGCTGGCCCAGCCCGCGTCCGTGCTGAGCCTGCCTGTCTGTGGCCATGCCCATCATGGGCTCCTCGGTGTACATCACGGTGGAGCTGGCCATTGCTGTGCTGGCCATCCTGGGCAATGTGCTGGTGTGCTGGGCCGTGTGGCTCAACAGCAACCTGCAGAACGTCACCAACTACTTTGTGGTGTCACTGGCAGCGGCCGACATCGCAGTGGGTGTGCTCGCCATCCCCTTTGCCATCACCATCAGCACCGGGTTCTGCGCTGCCTGCCACGGCTGCCTCTTCATTGCCTGCTTCGTCCTGGTCCTCACGCAGAGCTCCATCTTCAGTCTCCTGGCCATCGCCATTGACCGCTACATCGCCATCCGCATCCCGCTCCGGTGAGCAGGGCCGGGGTTACATCTGTGCAAAGTCTGTTGGTGCCCAGGCTTTGGTCTGTGCCCGGAGCCAGGGTGAGCCTGGGATCAGGGCCTGGTCTGCAGTGTCAGCATGGTGAGCTGGCGACGGGGCCCCAGGCTCAGCAGGGGCTCCCCAGGGCCAGCACGTGGCCAGCAGTCATGCCGAACTGACTGATCCCTATGGGCGCAGGGCAGCCTGGCCCTCCCAGGCGGCCTGGGTTCCCCTAGGCTGCCTGAGGCCAACTGTGCTCTGCTTTTTGGCAGATGAGTGTGGCCAGGGTCTGGCATTGGGCTTAGCAGGGAGCTGTGGTCCCAGTGACCCACGTGCTGCCAGCAGGTGTGTCTGGGCCATTCCTCACACACAAGCAAAACTTCCCGAATGATGCTGGGGTGGAGCGGGGAGCCAGGGGAAACCATAGGACCTCAGAGTTAGGAGCCGCCCGCCACCTGCCTTCCCCCAGATCCTCTGGGCCAGCCTTGCAGTGTGCACATTAGGAAAATGACCCAGAGAGGGGAAGTGACTTGGCTGAATGCCACAGTGAGTCACTTGGACCTATATGCAAATTCTGTTGCTCCTCAAGTCACCAAGGACTCATCGTCTTAGAGGCAGCCAGTGTGCTCAGGGGCTGGCTGTTGGAGGGGATTTTTATGGTGAATCTTTTGTGAAGTGACTTCAGCCAAGTAATTGTGTAAATGAAGATTTTCCCAGAGGCTGAATTACTCGGCATGGATTCCACCTACCCAGGCCATAGATGAGGCTAGAAAGTGCATCCCTCCCTTGGGGACGTCAGAGGCCTTCTGCCCCACCTCCTGGCCCCTCTGCCACAGAGCTGGGTTCCACAGCCTGGGTGGTTGTGGGCCCTGAGGCCATGCATGAGGCTTGAGGTGGTGCCTCTTGAGAGTCAGGGAGCAGGGTGCGCCATCTCTGCGGTGAATTATCTGAAACTGGTGGGTGCCTACCTAAAGAGGAAGCCACAGCAGCCCCACTCAGGTTGAGGGTGCCCCAGCAGGAAGGAGGACCCAGCTAGATGAGCAAATGGAAATTTAGAGCGTCAAAGCCAAGGGGCCCTTAGAGGTCATTTCCTCTCATCTTCGGGATGGAAAATGAGCCTCAGAGAAGACAGCCAGCTGTTTCCGGGCCACACAACGAGTTGGTAGTGGAGCTGGGGCGAGGCCTGGAAAGAAATGTGGCCTGATCCCCACTGTGACTTCAGTCACTGGGGAGCGGTCATGAGCAGCCTGTCTCGCAGAGCCTGCACCAGGTGGCCGTCCCTGTCACCTGGGCTCTAAGTGGGAGCAGGAGCTGCACTGGGCTGCTCCAGGGAAGGGGAGGAATCTGGACCTCACACTGCCCTGTCAGATGCTCTCTACCCCAGGAGAGTCTAGAACCCTCGGCAAAGGAGAAGGGGACCCTGGCCAGCCCTGAGAGGGGTGGAATTAGGGGTTGTCGGCCTCCAAGTGCAGTCTCTGGTGAGCCTCCATCCATTGCTCTGTGACGGGCAGAGCAGAGTTTAGGTTCGTCCAGTGGCAGCTCAGAACACGGAGGCCCAGGAGGGGCCCTGTCTGCAGGTGCCCAGGTGGGCCAGAGAACAAAGCACTGGAGGGGACTTCAGGGAACCAAGCTGAGTCTGCGCACTGATGGGATGCTCTATGGGGAAGCAGAGGCCAAGCTCTCACTTTTTTCTCTGATTCAAAGGGCATGATCAGGGCTGCCGTTCTCAATTTAAAGGAGCTCGACTTTTTTTCTCTTTTGTCTCTCCCTTTCCTTCTCTGTTTTCTGAGAGTTGAGAGAATGACTCCCTATGTAGTAGGACAGGATGTGCTGTGTGGCTGTGGAAAGTTAGCTGCCTCTCTCTGGGCCCATTTCCTCATCCATAAAATAGGACAAGTCTCTCTGCCCCTCTGAGCTCACAAAGGTGTTCTGAAGGTCCAGTGAGTGGATGGGGTGACAGGGACCCTGAGGAGGGTTGGAGGCGTGGGGAGGGTGGGGATTCAGATCTTTGGGTTCAGAGCCATGGACCTGCCCCCTATCCTCTACCCATCTCATCCCAACTTCCTTGGAGCTGGACCTTAGTTCCACCCAGACCTTGAGCCATTTGACTCTGCTCCATGAGGCTCTGCAAGGCTTAGGCTGGTCTCTTCTGCAGGGGGCCCTGGAGAGGATGACGACGATGATGTTCATCCTCCCTTGAGGGCAGAGAGCTTTGCAGTTGCCAAAGGGTGTCAGCTCAGCATCTCCTGTCATCCTCTTGGCCTGCATTGTGGCCAGGCGGATGTTCTGACCCTCCTGTTACTCACAAACTCATGGGGAGGCCAGAGCAGGGAAGGACATACGAGTGTCTCCTGATGTGGATGGACTCCAGGGCCCTTCAGGCTGTTCCTGGCCCGCAGGTCCCTTCGCTTTCCTGTTCCTCAGGGCCCCTGGGCCTCTGGGCATGTGGAGGTGTCCATGTGGGCTCCCGAGAGCAAGGGGGGTATGAAAGGAACTTGGTGACACTCCTGGCCGGCGCTGGAGTCACAGCCTGCCTCAGGACCTCCTCCTTTCTCAGCTGGGAATCCAGCCTCCTCTACGTGCCGTTTCCTGCTCCACTCAGAAAGGTCCATTCGGCTAGCCCTGGGTCTAGCCTCAGGCCTGCCCCACTCTCCATTAACTTTGTTTTTAAAAAAAGAATTCAGTTTTGGAAAAATCTGTTATTTTCCAAGTTCAGGGAACCTGTTGGGCTAGCACAGGGCCTAGTCGAGGAACTCTGTGAGAAAGACTTCAGGCCAGAGGCAGAGATGTAGCTCTCTGTGTCCCCAGAGGATAGGGAATTCAGGGTGAGAGACATGGGCTTCTTTTTCCAGTTCCCAGGGGATTTTTGCCTCACTGTCCCCTGGCTCTCACAGCAGCCCTTGGTGGATGTTCTCGCTGGTTTGAGGAACAGGCCAAGGTGCAGGTGGCAGCTGGTGGTGAGGCCCGAAGTCCTAACACTTCTAAGAGGGCAGGATTGGGAGAGAGGGCTCCCTGGAGGAGGTGTCACCCAGTGGGTCTTGCAGGACGGGCAGGCAGGGTCTCACTGGCATGAGTGTGGGGGCAGGTGTGTCAGGAGGGGGGCAAAGCCTGGACAAGACCCTGAGGAAGGAATGAGCATGTGAGCACTGGGTAGGGAAGGGTGGCCTGGCTGCCTAGTGACAGAGAGAGATGAACAGAGTGGGCAGGAAAGGTGGAGGCCAAGTCAGGCCTGTTCGTACCAGGGGAAGGAATGGAGGTTTCCCCTGTGGGTCCATGGCTCTTCAATTCTTGGATCAATGACTCCTTTGGACAACTTAGGAAGGCTCCACCTACTCCTCAGGTTGGGACATGTGCACATAAAGCCCCAGCTGGAATCATGGGGCATATTTTTGGACCATAGGGTGAGCCCCCAGTGTGGGTAATGGAGATCCCCAGAAAGGGGCAGCCTGCAAGCCGGGGGACACAGAGCTGCAGAGGGCACCTCCACAAAGGGTGGGCAGCAGCTCTGGGACCCACATTCTCTGACATGCCTGGGCACCCCAGAGTGGTGGTGTGTCACGCTAGACAGCCTTGGCATCCCTTCCAGCTGGATGGTCAATGTTTGGGGTCTAAGAGGGCAAGATGTGAGTGTGTTGGTCACAGATGCAGCCCAGGGTATGCTGCTGGGCCTGGCTGAGGCTCAGCTGTGATTTCATTTGGGCCCTGATGCTGTCGCCACCCCGTGGGCACCAGGGTCCAGGGCTCTCAGCCTATGGGGATTTCTTTTGAATAAACTTAGTCTATTTGCAATTTAAGAAAAAAAAAATGAGTCATGTTTTGCTCACTCTAAAACATTAAAAAGGAACAAAAGAGTATAGTATAGTAGAAAGTTGTCCTCCATACCCCCTGTCCCCCACCCTCAGTTCCCTGCCTGCAAGGCCATGTTAAGAATCCTTCCAGAGATAGATATTCTTTGCATATATAAGCAAGTGCTATTAATGTATGTTTTATTTCTGTCCCCACACGGGACTTTCTTTGCAGAGTACAGTGGAAGACTCCCCTTGTGGGTTCCCTTTTCTGTACAAGTAAATAATTGGACAGACCAGGGATTTCCATACTGTGTTCCCAGAAGCCTTCAGGTTGGCTCTGGTGTCCCCACCAATTCACTGATTCAATAAACATTTAATAAGCCCCTTCCCTTCCCCAGCAGCTTCACCTCTGTGACTGCCTGGGAATGTGGGCGACAAGGTTTGCTGCTGAGAACAGTTTGAAAACCAGCAAAGCAGGTGGCCCAGGGCCCAGGCAGCTCTGCAACACCCCTGTGGCTGCTTGGCTCTGCTCTGTTGCCTCAAATGACAGGAAACTCACTATTGCCTGAGGCAGGCCATCTCTCCTGTGAACAGCTCAGCTGAAAAACTCTTAACCTACCCTGAGTTACAATCTGCCTCCCTATAATTTCCACCCATTGATTCTCCATTCTGCCCTTAGAGGGCAGAGTGCTGACAGGTCCACGACTTGGTCCCATTTTACAAATGAAGAAACTGAGGCTCAGAGAGACAAAGTTTTAAAACATTCCTGTTAACAGGGCCAGAACCCAGGAAGGGATATGCTTTTCTCAGGAATAATGTCAAAATTAATATAGCTTCCCAGTCAATGAGGACTATATAAATTACTATTTGCAAAGCACTAAGAACAGTGTCCGGCACAGAGTCAGTGCTATGTAATGTAGATGTGAGAATGAGAGAGCCTGAGATTTTATGTTTGCGAGTCCCACAGGAGGCAGGGCAATGCCAGCTCCCTGTTGCTTGGAAGCAATGGGCAAGTCTATGACCCTCCTGTTGAGGCCCTGTTACAGGTAACCAAGCCCCCACAGAATGGAGCTGAGGAGCTCCTGAGAATGGGCTTGTCCGGTTACTGTTTGGATTCAGAACTGACCTAAGAGATTCAGAACAGACAGACTCGCCTTGGCCTGAGTTGCCTCTGGGCTCTTGGAATGTCCACAGCAAGTCCATTCCTCTCCTTGGGCCTCAATTTACCCACCTGTAAAACAAGAGGATTGGACCACATAAGAGATCGGAAGCCACCAGGGTTTCTCTTTTTCTCTTTTATTTGAATTAGTTGACAAAATTTAAATCTTGGGAGATTTTACCCAGAAAATCATCTCCCCAGCCCCACCTGAGATCTGGTAATAGCAGGCGTACGTTTTGCATGGCGCTGAAGACCAGGTAAACGCCCCACCAGCTGCCTCCTGTGTGTGCTACCTATAGGCGCCTGTTTGCTACCCATGAATGAGATGGTTTCTGTGGATGTTCCCAGCTCCGCAGTTAAGTAGAGCACATCCTTCCCCTTGCACCTTTTTTTTTTTTTTTTTTTTTGGAGACTGAGTCTTGCTCTGTCTCCCAGGCTGGAGTGCAGTGGCGCGATCTTGGCTCACTGCAAGCTCTGCCTCCCGGGTTCACGCCATTCTCCTGCCTGTCTCCCAAGTAGCTGGGACTACAGGCCCCCGCCACCACGGCCGGCTAATTTTTTTTATTTTTAGTAGAGACAAGGTTTCTCGATCTCCTGACCTCGTGATCCGCCTGCCTCGGCCTCCCAAAGTGCTGGGATTACAGGTGTGAGCCACTGCGCCCGGCCTCCTTGCACCTTCTGAGTGTCCCTGTCTCGGAACTGGCAATGCAGAGATGGATGTAGGAAAGCCCTGCCTCCGAGGGGCCCAGATGTGGTGGGGATCTGCTGCACTTCGGTAGGAAACTTCTTTGAGATCTCTATCCTGGACTTGAAGGATGGGTAGGGTTTCTGCCAGGTAGAGGGGAGTGTAGTCTGGTCTTGCCAGAATCAAAACTGTTAAACAGAAGTCATCCCTCAGTGATCATCAAGGTTGCCTTCCTAAATTAGGGAGACTTTTTTTTTTATTGTCCATTCTTTCATGAAATCTAGGCCACCTTTCCTACAGGGCTGAGGTCTGCTTCCTGGCTGGCAGATCCAGCCATTTCCCGAGTATGAGACTGGGAGTCGGTAGGCTTGGATTTCTGTCTGGCTCTCACTCAGGAAGACTGAGTGATTTTGGGCAGATTACTGTCCCCCTGGACCTCAGTATTTCCTTGCAAATGTTAAGATGGCCATGTAAATGTTAACACGTAATTCTCTCATTTCTCTCCAGAGGGCTGTGGGTGGGTTTGGAGGGGAGAAATGGCATCTCCTTTGGCCTGGGACCTCCTCCCCTCTTTTATCCCCCATGCTGCCTCTCCTCAAGGGCTTCTGGAGTCCCCAAGTCAAATGGCAAATGGGGAAGAGAAGACAGGGTATGGAGTACAAGAGGCCTAGATCCCCTACAGGTCTGATCTGGCTGGTGCTGCCCCTAGCCAGTAAAGCCACCCTCCAGACCCCTTCAAGCCTGTTGTAGCCTTAACCAAGATCAACCAACATGGAGGTGACTGATCTTGGTTAAGGCTGCGACCAACATGGAGGTAATTGATCTTGGTTAAGGCTACGACACGTTTCCCTTTAGAGAAAAATCATGTTTTCCCCCTCAAAAAATCATGCGTTAATTTCCTCCAACCAAACTAAGTCCCAGGACTACTCCGAAAACTACTCAATGACCATCTGGGCATTTGTACATGGGTTTCCATTTCTTGGATGCCTGCTCTCCTGTTACCTCCCAGCAGCCTGTGAAAAAGGCAAGGCATATTACTTCCACTTAACGGAAGAGGATGCTGGGGCGAGGTGGCAGGAAATGACTGGTCCAAGACCTTACAGTCAGGAAATGCGGAAACGGGTGCTGCTCTGGGGTTCTGAACTCTTGGCCCTGCTTAACCCTGGCTTCTCAGATCTCTGATGCTGGTCTCTTCTCCTCAGGTACAATGGCTTGGTGACCGGCACGAGGGCTAAGGGCATCATTGCCATCTGCTGGGTGCTGTCGTTTGCCATCGGCCTGACTCCCATGCTAGGTTGGAACAACTGCGGTCAGCCAAAGGAGGGCAAGAACCACTCCCAGGGCTGCGGGGAGGGCCAGGTGGCCTGTCTCTTTGAGGATGTGGTCCCCATGAACTACATGGTGTACTTCAACTTCTTTGCCTGTGTGCTGGTGCCCCTGCTGCTCATGCTGGGTGTCTATTTGCGGATCTTCCTGGCGGCGCGACGACAGCTGAAGCAGATGGAGAGCCAGCCTCTGCCGGGGGAGCGGGCACGGTCCACACTGCAGAAGGAGGTCCATGCTGCCAAGTCACTGGCCATCATTGTGGGGCTCTTTGCCCTCTGCTGGCTGCCCCTACACATCATCAACTGCTTCACTTTCTTCTGCCCCGACTGCAGCCACGCCCCTCTCTGGCTCATGTACCTGGCCATCGTCCTCTCCCACACCAATTCGGTTGTGAATCCCTTCATCTACGCCTACCGTATCCGCGAGTTCCGCCAGACCTTCCGCAAGATCATTCGCAGCCACGTCCTGAGGCAGCAAGAACCTTTCAAGGCAGCTGGCACCAGTGCCCGGGTCTTGGCAGCTCATGGCAGTGACGGAGAGCAGGTCAGCCTCCGTCTCAACGGCCACCCGCCAGGAGTGTGGGCCAACGGCAGTGCTCCCCACCCTGAGCGGAGGCCCAATGGCTACGCCCTGGGGCTGGTGAGTGAAGGGAGTGCCCAAGAGTCCCAGGGGAACACGGGCCTCCCAGACGTGGAGCTCCTTAGCCATGAGCTCAAGGGAGTGTGCCCAGAGCCCCCTGGCCTAGACGACCCCCTGGCCCAGGATGGAGCAGGAGTGTCCTGATGATCCATGGAGTTTGCCCCTTCCTAAGGGAAGGAAATCTTTATCTTTCTGGTTGGCTTGACCAGTCACGTTGGGAGAAGAGAGAGAGTGCCAGGAGACCCTGAGGGCAGCCGGTTCCTACTTTGGACTGAGAGAAGGGAGCCCCAGGCTGGAGCAGCATGAGGCCCAGCAAGAAGGGCTTGGGTTCTGAGGAAGCAGACGTTTCATGCTGTGAGGCCTTGCACCAGGTGGGGGCCACAGCACCAGCAGCATCTTTGCTGGGCAGGGCCCAGCCCTCCACTGCAGAAGCATCTGGAAGCACCACCTTGTCTCCACAGAGCAGCTTGGGCACAGCAGACTGGCCTGGCCCTGAGACTGGGGAGTGGCTCCAACAGCCTCCTGCCACCCACACACCACTCTCCCTAGACTCTCCTAGGGTTCAGGAGCTGCTGGGCCCAGAGGTGACATTTGACTTTTTTCCAGGAAAAATGTAAGTGTGAGGAAACCCTTTTTATTTTATTACCTTTCACTCTCTGGCTGCTGGGTCTGCCGTCGGTCCTGCTGCTAACCCGGCACCAGAGCCTCTGCCCGGGGAGCCTCAGGCAGTCCTCTCCTGCTGTCACAGCTGCCATCCACTTCTCAGTCCCAGGGCCATCTCTTGGAGTGACAAAGCTGGGATCAAGGACAGGGAGTTGTAACAGAGCAGTGCCAGAGCATGGGCCCAGGTCCCAGGGGAGAGGTTGGGGCTGGCAGGCCACTGGCATGTGCTGAGTAGCGCAGAGCTACCCAGTGAGAGGCCTTGTCTAACTGCCTTTCCTTCTAAAGGGAATGTTTTTTTCTGAGATAAAATAAAAACGAGCCACATCGTGTTTTAAGCTTGTCCAAATGAGAATGGCGTCTGAGTTCGTTTCCTACTCCATAGCTAGGCCTGTGCACACATACAGGCATGTGTTGTGTATGAGAGAGTGTGTGCGTATGTGCAGACACCCTGCCTGCCCCGGGGGCCCTCTCCAGGGTCCTGTCCTCGAGGGGACAGGCTGCCTGGCTGCACCACAATCCAACCTGCATTTCTATGAGGGCCCACAGGGGCTATGGGAGAAGGGGCTTTCCCCAGCAACTCCCCCCCTCCTTATCTTCCTACATCTTTAAGGGAAGATCTCTTTGTATGTTACCTTCTCAGAACTGTGACCCGCCACCTGCCCTGCTGCACCCTTTAGCAGAGGTCACAGAGGTATCTGCAAACAGATCTGGGCAGGGGCTACACGGCCTTCCCCTAGAATCCCCCTCCTTCTGTTCTTAACAAAAGAAACCTAGAAGGAAGGGGTGTTTTTGCTCTGACCCCGGCCTTAGGGGCCTCCTGCCTGAGGAGGTGGTGCCATCTTTCTGTGATGGCAAAGTTTGAGGCCTGGAAGGCAGTTAGCAACCTGCCCCTGCCTGAGGTTGGTGGAGAGCTGTGATTGTCCCGGTTTGGTCTCACTCACTCTGGGACTCCCGGAAGGAGTGTAAGAATGTCAAGGGTAATCCCCACACAGCCCTGTGAGCCCTGTTTTACAGATGATTAACAAGCCCAGAGAGGTTACATGATTGCTCCAGGTCACACAGCTAGTAAGTGGCAGAAGTGAACTTAAAACTCAGGTCTGTCTGACTGTAAAATCCATGTTCATTTTTTCCATTAACTTAATGATGAACTATTTGAACCGAACCAAAAAGTACAAAATAACATCATTTCCTCAGCACTCTGCTTAAGAACTGAAACATTACAGTGTTGCATCTGACCCCTGCCCATCATTACCCTGCATCCTAGGCCTGGAAACAACCACTTTCATGAATTTCATTTCTTTCCATTGCACTTCTTCTTCTTCTTCTTTTTTTTTTTCTTTGAGACAGTTTTCTTTTCTCGCTCTGTTGCCCAGGCTGGAGTGCAGAGCAGTGGCACGATCTTGGCTCACTGCAACCTCCGTCTCCCAGGTTCAAGTGAATCTCCTGCCTCATCCTCCCGAGTAGCTGGGACTATAGGCACTTGCCACCATGCCTGGCTAATTTTTTGTGTGTTTTTAGTAGAAATGGGGTTCCACCATGTTAGCCAGGCTGGTCTCAAACTCCTGACTTCATGATCCGCCTGTCTCGGCCTCCCAAAGTGCTGGGATTACAGGCGTGAGCCACCGTGCCCAGCCCTTTCCATTGCACTTCTTTACACTTTTAGTATATGGATGCCTGCAAAAGTATCCCAAAACCAACAAAGGATTGTTTTAGCTATCTCACTGTTATATCCTCAGAGGTCCTCTAGACTGGCTGCACAGGAGAAATACCTAGGAAGCTTCAATCAGCACCAAAGCCTCAGTCCCTTGCCCCAGAGACACTGGATTAATTGGCTAGGGTAGATCAAGTAATTCCCCAGGGGGTTCTTATGGACAGCCAGGACAACCTATAAGGAGCCACTGATACAAATGCACTGAGTCCACCCCCTGTCCACACCAGCTTCCTCCCTCCTAGGATCTGCACTGGCTGTGGGCTGAGGGTGGAACAGTGGCTGGGGTGTGCCTGAGAAGACCAAGAGCACAGAAGCTGCCAGTCCTCATGAGCAATTGGTGGGAAGAGGCCAGAAAGAGAACTACAAAGGTAGGGAAGAATGAAATCCTGTCTCTCCAGCCTTTTCTGAGACCTTGGGAACCAGACTTTGAGGACTGAGCTAGATGGGTATAGGCTTTGGGGCTGGGAGAACAGGGCCAGGGGCTCAGCAAAGGCTTCTAGGTACAAATGGGCCCTAGTCCTCCCAGGGCCAGCTCCTGCCTAGTGGTAGAGCACAGGCCTCCTCATGTCCTCAGGAGCTTAGGGTCCCATGTCCACACCCACCCCATGTTGGTTCCCACCATCAGCAGGCCTGAGTGTAAGCACATGGGCAGAGACCTGAACATATGCAGGCATCATTCCTCTGACCATAAGAGAATACATGTGTGCACATATAAACATGCTAGTGGGCAGAGCCCACCTCAACAGGAATAAGTGCCCACAGCAGCATGTGAGGGAGATGTGAAGACTGGTGAAGGGCATGAGCAACATCCCAGCGCCATGGGGTGCAGGCTATGCCCTGGTCTACACTGCTCTGGGCCAGGCTGCCAGGAGCTGTGGCCTGGGCTGCTCCAAGCCCTGCAGCTCTGTGGAAGGGCCCCTCTCCACCCTCTCCCTGCCCTTCCCAAAGGGCTACGGGTGGATAACATGCTTCATTCAGGCCTGTCCCACGCATAAGGGTCCCATCACAGATCCATGTTCTTGATAGCCCCAGCCCCCCTCTACAGCGGGTGTTGCCAGGCCACAGGGAGGTCTGAGAGCAGGGGTCTGGCTCAGGCTCAGCCTTGGCTCATCACTGGCCCTCACAAGAGACAAGCCCTCCGGAGGGCTCCCTTTCACCCTCCTCCTCTAACCACCCCTCCTGAAACCCTACCTTAATCTGGTTGGATTAAGGCCCTATCCTCTGGGAGGCATCACCCGGGGGCTCAGGGAGCTGAGTAGGGCCACAGTTTAGTGCGCTGACCAGGGGACAGCAAACCACAGCAGGGCAGGAAGAGGGGCCACCTGGGTACTGTGAGGAAATGAGCTGCTGATGCTCCCTGCATCTTCTGGGACTTGGTATCCCAGAAATGGGAAACTGGTCTTTTCAACTGTGGTGGGGAAACAAGAACCCGGGGGAATCCGACTGCTCAGCATGTGGGAAGGGCTCTGCACAGCCCGCCCCTGCTCCTGGGGCGGCAGGGAAAAGTGGGTGAGGCCAGCACTCTGTGCCTGGGATGCCGCTGCTGTCCTGCGATGTTGTGCTGCTCCCCCGCATGGCTGCTGCTATGGGCTCTTGCCACAGCTGGACACCCTCCCCTGAGCTCCGGTGCCGGACAACTGTTTTCTGAGCATGCTAAGCAATGACCCTCTGCTGACAGGAGAAGTTACTTTAGAGGGGACAGAACTTAGGAAGACCCAGGTGTGCTGTGAGGCAAGTGGCTCCCTCCCTGACCCTTACTGCTCAGTGTGCAAGGTTACCACCTTCTCCTCCTCCCCACACCCATCCCCCCTCTCTCCCAAGGTGCCCCTCATTGCTGCTGTCACTCATCATTAGCAGTCACTGTCATTGTTAGGACAGCCCCTGTCAGGCTGCAGAGCCAAGGGAGGGGGCAGGAGAATGTCAGATGACTCACACAACCTCAAAAGAGGGGGATGGACACACACAACACAGAACCTAGATACAAGAAGCACCTCGTGAGACTCTGGTTCAACCCTTTCTTTTTCCAGAGAAGAAAGAGCAGCTTAGCAGAGTTTCCTGACAAGTCCCTCTGCTTCCCACTAGTCAGGCTTGGAGGGAGGCTGGCCTAGGAGAAAGGCCAGGCCAGGAAGTCAGCATGAGGCTGGGCAGGTGACAGGTGTAGCCAACCCAGGGTCCTCTGAGGGAGGTGGGGAAGGCTTTGCATGGACCCATCCACACTTCTTTGCCTTGTCCAAGGAAGTGTTTCTGTTTGGGGGAGGAGAGGAGTGACTCTTTGTCAAATCAGCCATCTGGACTGTCACCTAACGACCACCTAAGCCCTCGGATCAAGCTGGTTAGGACCTGAGCCCTGTCTCCTGGCTCTCTGTCCCTCTCCCAACCACTTAATGAGCCCTTGCTGATGCACACTGAGCCGGGGGCAGGACGCAGGGAGCCAACAACTGACTGAGGGGAATAAGCCCGACGGGGAGAATAAGCCCGACGGAGGGAATAAGCCTGTGAGGGACACACAGGCTCTCAGAGGAGGTGAAAGCCACACGCCAGCGGGCAGTCAGGATGGGCTTCACAGAGGGGGCCACACCAAGCTGGCCTGTCAGAGGCCGGCGGTCAGCTCCAGGGCCCCATCTCTTCAATGTGTTGGTCAGGAAATAAGAACAAGGAGGGGCTGAGTAAATCTGCGCCTGATTTTCATCTGCCTACACTGAATTATGCCATCCATTTGGAGGCAATTTTCAAGTTAAAATGTTGTCAGAAGGCTGTCACAGTTTTGATCTTTCTTTTCTGTTCTTTCTCAACCCACCCACATTTTCTAGTTAGGTTGGAAAGGGGAGTGAGGGGGATAAGAGCCTGGTTTATATTCAGAGATTTCTGGAATTGTTAAAGATAGATGAGACTTTTAGAAATTATCAAGTTTTCTCTTAGGAAAATTGAGTCCCAGTCCAATGTCACAATTAATTGTTCTTTCAGTTCCAGAACTTTTAGGGGAACTGGAGGGACCTGGCCAGGCATCCTGCAGGCTATCTCTTGGGGTTTCAGCTTGATTCTCTCTGCTGCCTGGTTCAGAGATGCCCAATAATCTCACCACTTGCTCCTTCCAGCCACCACCCTGTTCCACTGACTGCTGAACGGGGAGTCAAAGCACCAGTTTCAATCCCTGGCCTTGCCATTGACTTCTTTGACAGGACAAGTCACTGAGCTGCCACACCTACTTTTACATAAAATGAGTTAATAAACGTGGGCCGGGCGCGGTGGCTCACGCCTGTAATCCCAGCACTTTGGGAGGCCAAGGTGGGTGGATCACCTGAGGTCAGGAGTTCAAGACCAGCCTGGCCAATGTGGTGAAACCCTGTCTCTACTAAAAAAGACAAATAAAAATTAGCTGGGCATGGTGGCAAGTGCCTGTAATCCCAGCTACTTGGGAGGATGAGGAAGGAGAATCTCTTGAGCCTGGGAGGCAGAGGTTGCAGTGAGCCGAGATTGTACCATTGCACTCCAGCCTGGGCAACAAGAGTGAAACTCTGTCTCAAAAAAATAAATAAATGTGGCAGTGCTTTCGAAGGTATATTTAACACAAATGCCCAGGATGATGATGATCATTATTATTGCAGTAATAAATCCATTCTCAGCTCAGAAAAATAAGAGGGTAACCAATCAATAGCTCCAGTGTTCTTGGAATCAGAGAGTGGAAAGGAGGCTGGGAGGGAAGGAAGATGGGGTGGCAGGGAAGAGAGCTACTGACCACCTTCTATATTCTGATCACTGACATTGCCCAGCCATTGCCAGAGGGAGAAATGTGGTGGGTATGAGTTCAAGCCAGGCACCTGGAAGTCCCTGATCTCTGGGTGCCTGGAGGTGGGTGTGGAACTGGCAGACGACCTAGGCAAGGGTCACTGATTATGGATCATTTACTTTCTTCAACCCTATACTGTCCCATCTGTTTATGAAAGTCTAGACATTAGGGAAATTTAGACTTATCTAAGAGGTTAATGGAGAAGGGATATAGTAAATGTCCGGGCCAACAGAGTCAGGATTCAAAATGACCTCAAAGGGCTGGATAGATAAAACTGAGCAAGGACCAGTGTAAAGTCCTGCTCAGACCGGATGTGGTGGCTCACTCCTGTAATCTGAGCACTTTGGGAGGCCAAGGCAGGTGGATCACTTGCAGTCAGGAGTTTGAGACCAGCCTGGCCAATATGGTGAAACCCCGTCTCTACTAAAAATACAAAAACTAGCCAGGCACGGTGGCTCATGCCTGTAATCCCAGCACTTTTGGAAGGCCGAGGTGGGCAGATTGCCTGAGGTCAGGAGTTTGAAACCAGTCTGGCCAACATGGTGACACCCCGTTTCTACTAAAAATACAACAAAATTAGCCAGGCGTGGTGACAGGCACCTGTAATCCCAGCTACCTGGTAGGCTGAGGCAGGGGAATTGCTTGAACCAGGGAGGTGGAGGTTGCAGTGAGCCGAGATCACGCCACTACACTCCAGCCTGGGCGAAAGAGCAAGACTCCGTCTAAAAAAAAAAAAAAAAACTAGCCATGTGTGGTGGTGCATGCCTGTAGTCCCAGCTACTCGGGAGGCTGAGGCAAGGGAATCACTTGAACCTGGGAGGCAGAGGTTGCAGTGAGCTGAGATCACGCCACTGCACTCCAACCTGAGCAACAGCAAGACTCCATCTCAAAAACAAAACAAAACAAAACAACCCAAAAAAAAGCCTGCTCAATTTCAGAAAAAGCCAATGTGCAGGGAGGAGTGGGAGGATAGAGAGACCCAGCCTACTATCAGTTCAGGTCAAAACAACATGGACACTACAGTTACTCAGTTGAGCACTGGCTAACACCGTGGGACAGGCTGGGAAAGAAGCAACTGCAGCCTCAAGCTGCATTGACATCCTAGTTACTAGGAAGTGAGTCCCAGGCTGCAGGGACTCACCAGGTACCCACTCAAGGCAGGAGACATGCTCATTTCTCAACACCACCTGCTCATGAACAAACTGAAATGAGTTTGTCATTTTGTGCCTGCAAACAAGATGGTAACCTCCCAATGACACAACGAATTAACAAGTGGCCAAAGGAAGGGGATCAAGACAGGGAGCATCTAGAAACTGAAAATGTCTGGAGGACATGAGGTTGGAGAAGACTTAGGGAGAGCTATGGTGAACAGATCAGATGAGAGAAACAGCTTGCCATGTGCTATTCCAAAAGGCACAACTGGGCTCACAGAAGCTTCAGCAGAATAACTAGTTCACGTTAAAGGCCACCAAGATGCAACAATTTGAGACTCATGGCTGGGTCTTCAGTGATCCAAGGACAGTCATGTCAGGATATTCAGGTGCTTGCTGGCCTGGAAGAGGCCTGGACCCCCTTATGGGCCTTGAGAAGACTTCTCTGTACTTCAAGGGCACAAGGCTAGTGAAGATGGCTCATCTTTTGTGGCCAGAATTGCCTTCAGTTCAGTTTTCAGTTCATGGAAGCCCAGAGCAGGTATGTGGGATAAGACAGAGGATTAGGAGGAGGGAATGACAACATATATATTAAAAAGTCACTACCTGCATCAAATGTATGAGTATAGCTGGGAGACAACTACCTGGTATGGATTGAAAGGCATCAAAGAGGCCCAGAGTCCTGTATTAACAGAATACACCCCAAGGCCAAAAATTCCTCCTTAGATGACAGCAGTATTACCCCAAGTGAAGGACATTTGCCATCTGGGGAGGGTACCATGATGATTTATTGGGTCAACATGTGGACATCCAGCAGAGAAGCCTGGAGGGGCTGAGACATAGGGTAGAGAAGGCATCCTGCAGCCCAGGGTTAAGCAAACTCTGCCAACTTTACAAAATGCTCTCACCCAAGGAGTGCCAGAGGGTGAAGCTGGGGAGGGTCCTCATCCACTTCCTCCATCCTACCCCATACTTCCTGTGGCCACTCCTTACTTCCCTAATCCTATTAGTAGGAGCTCTTCTCCTTACCTTCCCAAATCCAATCTATTGCATTCTGTTAATTCTTTCTGAACATCTTTGGAATCTGTTCCATCCACTCTACCCCTCAGTAACCCCTCAAAGTCATGGTCTTGGCGGAGGCACTATCATCTCTACCAACCTGAATACACTCCAAACAGACCTCTTTGTTGATCTCTTTTACCGCAATCTATTCAGCCCAAGCAGTCAGATTAATATCTCCAAAGCACAGCATCAGCCATGTCCCTCCCTTGCTCCAAAACATTTAGTGGACCCTAAATATGCAGCAGATCAAGTCCACCTTCTTTCTGTGGCCATTCAAGGACACAGCTTTGCCCTCCAGCCTGTCTCTGACCACCCACTTTCCTACCCACTACCCTGCTCCTCAATGTGCCAAACTGAACTGTCTACCATCCTCTTACCCCATTCCCTGCCTTTGTCTCTCAGGCAGGCCACTTTGCCTGGGATGCTGTCACTCCCATGCTTCAGGGACCACCTGAAGAGCCGTCTCTTCCATGAAGATGGAGGGAGACTTTGCTGAAATCCTCTTTTCCCCTTCCTGAGCGCCTTTAGATGCATGCCTGTCCCACGCACCAGAAGTTTGTTACCTGCTTCTGATGCCATCTCTTCTGCTGCTAAGTTATGACTTAACGCCTGAATAATGTGCTGGTTTTCACCAGTGTATGTTCTATTTTCCTACCAAGACTATAAATTCGAATCCCAGAGAGTGGAGTGGGGATGGTATCTCCTCCATCCTAGGGTGAAGCATAGCAACACTTGGTAAGGCACACTGACTGGAGAGACCTGGGTTTTAGTTCTCTGCTGCCATTAACTGGTCATGTGACTTTGGGTTTCCTTCCCTGCAAAATGATGAAGCAGTGGATACATATCGCTTCCAGCTCTGGTATTCTCTGAGTCTATTTGACTGTGGGCTGACCCACCCAGCTCTAGGCCTGGCTAGGGAAGGAGCAAGGGAGGCTATGGACAAGCCCAGGGAGAGGGAGAGGGAGAGGGAGATGGGGAGCTAATAGCTCTGGAGGAAGGAAGGACATGCTGGGCTAATGGGATAATTGGATAATCCTCAGAGCTAGGGGCTGCCAGGCTGGGGCCAGCTGTTAGAAGCAGACACAAATAGCACAAGCAAAACAAGGGCGCTGATGCAGGAAGCAGCTTGCTGAGAGATATGGAGGAAGGTGGGTGGTGGCCAGAGGGTGGGGGAGGGGACAAAGAGAAACTGGAGCCCCTTTCTGTTGAAATTTTGAGGGCAGGATCTTAAGGTCTTGTACTCTGACCCCATTTAGAAAGACTGCATTTAAGGATCCTGGCCTTCTATATACCAAAGAACATTCTTAAGAGACCAGTGGTTTATCTTGGCCTCCACAGTGTCCTGGCCACCAAGGACCTTTAAGGACCATAAAGCCCTCATCCTTGCCCTTTGAGGGTTATCTGCAAATGGGGCATCCATTTGACATGCCTGTGAAAATATTGCTGGACTCTTACAAAATATTAATTTTGGATACATGACTCAGTGGGTCCCTTCATTTCAGGCAGATAAGTGGTTCTGTCAGTGGGGTTGGGCACAGAACAAAAGAAATTTTGGAGGGGTCTAGGACCCAACTCTGCTAGGTCACATAAGTCATGACCTCAGTGACTGGACCTCAGTTAACCCATCTATAAAATGGGGACAATAAGCATTACCCTCCCTGCAAGGCTGTTGTGGAGATAAAATGAGATCATGAATGGGAAAGTAATTTGAAATGCAAGTGCTTTGCCAAGCACTTTAGTCCCAACTCTGTTTCTAATTTTGTATGATTTTAGAAAGGCTATTTCCTTTCTCTGAGTTCCAGTGTCTTCCACTATAAGATGATGAGATCAGACTAGATGCTCCTTAAATTCCCTTCTAATTCTAATGACTCTAATTCTTATAAAAAATAGTATATTTACATTTGTATACCCTATAAGGACAGTATGAGAAAAGAAAATTAGAGGCCAATTTTATTAATGAACATAGATATAAAATACTAAAGATTAGCAAGCCATATCTAGCAATGTACAAAAATATATATAAATCATTATCCAGTAGGGTTTATCCCAGGAATGCAAGGATGGTTTCACATCAGATAATCATTCAATATCATTCATATTAATAAGTTAAAGAACACTAAAGGAGAATCTCAACAGATGCAGAAAATGCATTTGATTTAAAAAAGTCAACACCCAATCATAGAAAAAACTGTTAGCAAACTAGAAATATAAAAACATTTTCTTAACTCAATAAAGTATATTTTTCAACATCTCACTGAACACACCATAGTCAATGGTGAAATAGAAGCCTTCTCTTTCGGTCAGGCATGGTGGCTCATGTCTGTAATCCCAGCACATTGGGAGGCTGAGGTGGGCAGATCACGAGGTCAGGAGTTCAAGACCAGCCTGGCCAACATGGTGAAACCCCATCTCCACTAAAAAATACAAAAATTAGCTGGTTGTGGTGGCACATACCTGTAATCCCAGCTACATGGGAGCCTGAGGCAGGAGAATCGCTTGAAGCCGGAAGGCAGAGATTGCACTGAACTGAGATCACGCCACTGCACTGCAGCCTGGACTACAGAGGGAGACTCTATCTCAAAAAAAAAATTAAAAAAATAAGAAGCCTTCTCTTTCTAGTCAAGACCAAACCCACTATTCTATCCAATATAGTACTAAAGTTCCTAGAGATCACAATAATACATGAAAAAGAAAAGAAACAAAATAACATTATCTGCAGCTGAATTAACTGTCTATATAGAAAAATTCAAAACATTTCTTTGGAGTATTATTGGAACTAATGAGAGTTTATCAAGGCTGTCGGATATAAAATCAACATAAAAAACCAACAGCATTCCTATAGGGCAGCAAAAACTATTATAAGTCATTTAAAATATATCATTTATAATAGTAGCAAAAACCAGAAGGTACCTAGAATAAATCCAACAAATGCACAAAAAGAAGACTCAGATGAGGAGATGTGCCATGTTCATGGATGGGAAGAATCAATACTATAAAACTGGCAATTATCCCCAGTCCATCCGGAAATCAAGTGTAATCCTTTAAAATTTCCAATAGATTTTCTTTCATAAATTATACATTTTGGATCCTAAAAATCATTTGAAAAGAAAAAAGGCCAAGAAGAGCCACAATAATCTTCTTCCTTTTAAAGAAGGTGAAGAATTGTCCTAACATACAATAGTGTGGTACAGGAACAGGCAAACAGATGAAGTGAATGAGACACAAAGGTTAGAAGCAAACCTGTCTTTGTATGGGAATGTGGTATGTGGTAGAGGTCACATTACAAACCACAGAAAAAGCATGGAAGGTTCATTAAGTGGTTCTGAAACATGGAAAGGTAAAATTGAAGACAAAGGTGAAAGAAACAAAGATCTTTAACACTTTAAAAAGCAAATATATGAAAATGTCTTTATGACCTCTGGCCAAAGATTTCTTAAAACACAAAAGCAAAGCCATAAAAGAATATGCTGCTAAATTAACTAATGAAACTTTAAAAAAAATTTTTTCATGAAGAAACAACGTAAAGTACAAAGACAAGCCACAGACTGGAAGAAGGTATCTGCAATGCATATAATCAATAAAGGATTAGTGTCTGTAATATATAACTCCTATGAAAATAAACAAAGATATTATCAGACACCTTAGAAGAAAAAACCTAAATGATCAACAAACACATGAAAATAAATTCGATCTCACTAGTAATTAGGAAAATGAAAATTAAAATATATTTTACCACCATTCACAGTCAGCCAACTAGCAACAATTTAAAAGTCTTGGTGGGGAACAGAAATACATAATACCTAGTAGAGTTGAAGATGTGAATAGCCTATAACCTAGCATTTTCCATTTCTAAGCCTCAATCTTCAATCAAGTCACACATATATTTTTAAAAACCATGCACTTGGATGTTCATTGTGTCACTGTAATACTAAAAATGTCAAAGCAACATGTTTAGTATTTCTTCGTATTAGTATCTTTTAGAGTTAGAATGGATATATGAACTGTGGTTTACTACTTCAATGAACTATCATACAGCAGGCAAAATAAATGAACTCATTATATCAACACCTGTTCTATATTCCAAGTTAAATTTCTCTAGCTATTTCCAGACCAGACCTTGAATTTCCACCTTTGTGCCAGTGCTCATGGTTATTGTCTTTCCTCTCACTTTTAGCCCAAAAAATTTTAATGATATAATGTAAATGCCCCTTCCTCCTAAAACATCCCAGGATCCTTTAAATTCTGATATTAGAAATTAGAAAACCAAGACCAAAAAAAGTCGAGTCATGCTAAGTTCACATGGCAGATGACTGGCAGAATTGGAACCAGAACCCTGGTCTTTATATCCGTCTTTATACCCATGCAAGGCCACAGATAATCTCAAAAGATGATAAAATACAGAACAAATCCCAACTCCTAGCCTAGGCCACTTTATCCCACAAACATCCCTGGAACAGCTGTGGTCCCAGCTTCTACAACCCCTTCTAGCCTGTGAAGTGTTAAGATCTGGCTTCACTACTATGTGACTATGAGTCTATGTGACTTTGAGTAAGTCAAACTCTCTTGTGCCTCAGTTTCCTTATCTGTTAGCTGCCAATAATTCCTGCCTGGCTACTGCATAAGCTCATTAATAGAATCAAACGAAATAAACGATAATAAACTAGAATTGTATTAAATACATAGAAATATTTACCTTTTTATTATTTTCAAGATATAGAAATGCCTGCCCTCTTGCTAAAAGAATCATGGGATGTCTGATTTGTAAATAAATTTAATTTTGAGAGTTTGCCATTGCTTGGTGATGGAGGGGAGATGTTGTCCTTATACAAGCAGCAGGACTCTGAAAGCTCTACTCCCTTTTCCTGCCCTCTTCTGCTTGGAGGTTTTGTGCCACTGAGTTCCTTGGCACAGGAGGACCAGCAGGCAGACTGGGGTCCCCGGAGGCGGGAGCAGCCAGCCCTGACAAAATACTGAAGTTGGTCAAGATTGTCTTTAAAATCTCTTCCCTGTGCTCTTTCCCCCGGTTTAGCCTTCGCTACATCTTTCCTGGGTTACTGAGGAAGGGGTTCTATACAACCTCCTCCCTCTCCACCAACCACTATGCAGTTTCCCACCATTCAAGATCTACAAGGGGCCAGGCGCGGTGGCTCACGCCTGTAATCCCAGCACTTTGGGAGGCCGAGCTGGGCGAATCACTTGAGGCCAGAAGTTTGAGACCAGCCTGGCCAACATGGAGAAACCCCATCTCTACTAAAAATACAAAAATTAGCCAGGTACGTGGCACACATCTGTAATCCTGGCTACTCGGGAGGCTGAAGCAGGAGAATTGCTTGAACCCGGGAGGCAAAGGCTGCAGTGAACTGAGATCACACCACTGCACTCCAGCCTGGGTGATAAGAGTGAGACTCCATCTCTAAAAAAAAAAAAAAAAAAAAAACCCACAAGGACCAAAGACTGCGAGGTTGGGAAATGATGTGCCTGGCCCCATTTTGGCCGAGTCAGTATTCAACAAATGCTGAACTGAGCCAAAAGGACTGCCTGTGTGTCTTCCCCATTAACCAGCAGCTTTCTCCTAAGCAGGTCCTCCTGTTCACAAGGAAAACGTCTGATGGTTCCCTTCCCACAGACTACTGGGGACCACTGCATTTGCCCTCCCCTCCTAGGCTCTATGCATTTTCAAACAGGCCCCTGGAGAGGAATGGTAAACCTGGGGGCGGTCACATAGGGCAGTTAGGGCAGTGGAGGGAGGAACAACGGTTGAGAGTGTAGGGGCTTGAGGACTCTACTCCCTTCCCTTTCTTGCCCTGACTCCTCTGCTGCAGCCCAGAGGTGTCACACCACCATGTTCCCTGACATCAGCAGGCAGGTGGCCTGAGGTGTCTACAGTCAGAGCTACGGCTGAGAAAGGCTTTGAAGTTACACAGGTTATGTTACCTCTCTTTTCTCATTTTTAAAATAAAGAAATATTTTCCATTCTCCTACTTTACAAAGCTGTTAAGAAGATTAAATGTAAAAATGAGTAAAAAGAGAAGTAGGACAGTCAAGTCTGCCAGGCCCTCCTGCCTGTGACCCTTGGGTCGCTGCCAGCTTGGACCTCAGTCCAGCTTCCCAGGGCTCCCTCCGATGGTCCTCCTCTCACCCAGACCAAGGACACTAGGACTAAACATGGGAGGCCCTGCCCTCCTGAGTGACTCTTTATCTATACAGGATTGTATTCTCTGCCAAATAGACCAAAAGGAAGGAAGGCCGGCAAGACATTAGCTCTTTTCTTAGCTCTCAAATAGCTGACATTTCAGGAAACTGAAATTCTGAATGGGACCAGAGGTGATTTCAATTCATTGTGCCTGTCTGCAGAGTCAGTCTATATGAGGACTCCATTATATAGGACGTACTTCTAGAAGTTCAGCGAAACCCTTGTCAATAAATCTCTTTCAAACTTATCTACTCATGCTTGGAAATCCATCATTAGAGCTTTACTTCTTTGGCACAAGCCAAATGTGGGTTTTTGTCTTTTATAAAAGACATATCAGTCATATCAGTCATCTCAGTGTGAATGGAGTATACTGGTCCTTTCCTGGGAGCAGGCTCATACGAAGAGAAGACTAGAACACTGAAGACTTGTAGCCTCTGAAACTAGAAGAGGGAAGATGGGCAGTGTGTGGAAGAGAAAGGATGTAGAGGGAGGTGGAGCTGGTGAAGGCTTTCCACCTGAACAGTCAGGTATGATCTCCAAAGTACCCAACAAAGCTACATGTAGGCCAGGTACAGTGGCTCATACCTATAATCCCAGCCCTTTAGGAGGCTGAGGCAGGAGGATCCTTTGAGACCAGGAGTTCAAGTCCAGCCTCAGCAACATAGCAAGACACGATCTCTACAAAGAATTTTTAAAAATTAGCCGGGCATGGTGGCCATGACTGTGGTCCTAGCTACTTGGGAGGCTGAGGCAGGAAGATTACTTGAGCCCAAGAGTTCAAGGTTACAGTAAGCCATAATCGTGCCACTGCACTCCAGCCTGGGTGCAGAGTGAGACCCTCTCTAAAAACAAACAAACATAACAAAAAAACTACATGTAACAAAGCCAGACAGAAAGAGAGATTATTCTGCATGATTCCATTTATATCTAACAAATGAAAACTAATCTATAGTGACAGAAGGTAATCAATCAGTGGTTGCCTAGGCCAGGTTGGGAGGAGGCAGGAGGGTGGAACTACAAAGGGGCATGAGGGAACTTTAGGGGCGATAGTTATCTTGATTATGATGATGGCTGCAGGACTGTATATATATGTCAAAACTTATCAAGTCATACACTGTAAATAAGTGCAGTTTATTGTATGTCAGTTATACCTCAATAACACTTTTTTTTTTAAAGACAGAGTCTCCCTCTGTTGCCCAGGCTGCAGTGCAATGACCAGATCTCAGCTCACTGCAACCTCTGCCTCCTGGGTTCAAGTGATTCTCCTTCCTCAGCCTCCCAAGCAGCTGGGACTACAGGTACATACCACCATGCCTGGCTACTTTTTGTATCTTTAGTAGAGATGGGGTTTCACCATGTTGGCCAGATGGTCTCAAACTCCTGATCTCAAGTGATCCACCTGCCTCCACCTCCCGAAGTGTTATGGGAGCCACTATGCCTGGCCTATAACACTTTTTTTTTTTTTTTTTTTAAGAGTCTCGCTTTGTCATCCAGGCTGGTGTGCAGTAGTGCAATCTCGGCTCACTGCAAGCTCTGCCTCCCAGGTTCACGCCATTCTCCTGCCTCAGCCTCCTGAGTAGCTGGGACTACAGGCGCCTGCCACCAGGCCCAGCTAATTTTGTTTGTTTGTTTTGAGACAGAGTCTTGCTCTATCACCCAGGCTGGAGTGCAGTGGTGCGATCTCCGCTCACTGCAAGCTCCACCTCCTGGGTTCACGCCATTCTCCTGCCTCAGCCTCCCGAGTAGCTGGGACTATAGGCACCTGCCACCACATCCGGCTAATTTTTTTTGTATTTTTTTTAGTAGAGACAGGGTTTCACCATGTTAGCCAGGATGGTCTCGATCTCCTGACCTCATGATACACCCGCCTCGGCCTCCCAAAGTGCTGGCATTACAGGCATTAGCCACTGTGCCCGGCCGCTAATTTTGTTTTTGTATTTTTAGTAGAGACGGGGTTTCACTGTGTCAGCCAGGATGGTCTCGATCTCCTGACCTTATGATCTGCCCACTTCAGCCTCCTAAAGTGCTAGGATTATAAGCATGAGCCACCACACCTGGCCAACACTTTTTTGTATAAAAAAAAAAAAAAAAAAAAAAAGGGTCTCACTGTGTTGCCCAGGCTGAAGTACAGTGACCATTCACAGTGCACTACAGCCTTGAACTCCTAGGCTCCAGCAATCCTCCTGCCTCACTTTTCCAAGAAGCTGGGACTACAGGATCACGTAACCACATCTGGCAATAACAATTTTTTTAAAAGAGTGAAAACACAAACCTACAGTATTTTGTGCCTGCCAAATAATGTCTCACATGCCTCTGCTAAGTTCTGGCAGAAACAAGTGTTTTCCAGCATGATAATTCACCTTTCTGGGAATTGGATTTTCTCTCTGTGAGTTGATAGGGCTGAACTTGATGATCCCAAAGTCTGATCCATATATAATAGTCTAAGTAGTGAGAATCAAATATGTTAACTGATAGAAATCGACTATGAAAGCTTAAAGGGTTTAATACAAATATAAGATACGAATCATTAAATAACTAGTATATACAGAGATACTAAATAAAAATAGTGGATTAGGCCAGGCGCAGTGGCTCATGCCTGTAATCTCAGCATTTTGGGAGGCCAAGGTGGGCACATGACTTGAGGTCAGGAGTCTGAGACCAGCCTGACCAACATGGTGAAACCCCATCTCAACTACAAATACGAAAATTAGCCAGGCGTGGCAGTGGGCACCTGTAATTCCAGCTACTCCTGCTGAGGCAGGAGATTCGTTTGAACCTGGGAGGCGGAGGTTGCAGCAAGCCAAGATTCTGCCACTGCACTCCAGCCTGGGTGACAAGAGTGAGACTCTGTCTCAAAAAAAAAAAAAAAAAAAAAAAAAAGTGAATTAAACACATGCATCTAATTTTGCTATATCTAAAACTTCATCAAAAAAATGCTTTTTGGCCAGGTGCGGTGGCTCATGCCTGTAATCCCAACACTTCGGGAGGCCGAGGCAAGTGGATCACTTGAGGTCAGGAGTTTGAGACCACCTGGCCAACATGGTGAAACCCCATCTCTACTAAAAATACAAAAAATAGCTGGACGTGGTGGTGCATGCCTGTAATCCTAGCCTCTTGGGAGGCTGAGGTAGGAGAATCGCTTGAATCCAGGAGGTAGGGATTGCAGTGAGCCAAGATTACGCCACTGCACTCCACCCTGGGCAATAGAGCAAGACTCCTCCGTCTCAAAAAAAAAATTTTTTTTTCAAGGGTGAAGCCTACAATAGGAGCTCTTGGAAAGAAAAAATATGACATCAGAAACAAAATGCTTAGTGGAAGGATTAGAAAACATTGAGGAAATTTTCCAGGAAGTAGAATAAAAAGACAAAATAGAAACTAGGAAGGAACAGATGAGAAATTCATCCCGATATGTGAATAATAAGTTTTAGAAATACAACAAAGGAAATGAAATAATTCAACAAAACACTCCAGAATCGAAAGGACATGACTTTTCAGATTGAAAGGGTCACGAATGGCCAGGACAATAGGTGTGTCATTGTAAAATTTCTTAATGCTAGGGACAAAGAAATCCCGCAAGGTCGCACACACAGAGTGAGGAATCAGAATGGCTTTGGCCTTCTCAACAGCAGCACTGGAAGCTAGAAGACGACAGGGCTGAGGAATCTAAGTTCTGAGGCAAAACGATTTCTTACCTAGAATTCCACACTCAATTAACCAAGTGTTAGACATTTTCAGACACACAAGATTTTGAAAAAAAATTATCTCTTGTGTACTCCCAGGAAACTCCTGGAGGACATATGTTATCAAAACGAGGGAAGAAAGCATAAAACGAGAAGACATGGGATCCAGAAAACAGGCAATCTAACACAAGAAAGAGGCAAGGGAATCCCCCGGACAGTGGTAAACAGAGGTTCCAGAATAGCAGTGTGTAGCAGGCCCCCAGTGCAGGAGAGAAGGCTCCAAGAGACTTTCCTGAGAAAAATGTATTGAGAGAAGATCTAGGTAATTGGCAGACTTTAAGTGGTAAGAGTGACTAGTGGTAAGGCCTTAGAAACCTAGGTGGATGAAAAAAGATAAGCAAAACAAAGTGATGTGTTAGATAGGAAAAGCAATCATGGCTGACTACATGGCTTAGCTGCAAGTGGCATTTACACTGTCATAACAAACACTATTATCTACAAAACTTACACTATACTGGGAGCAAGGGGGCACAGAGAGGGATGCATATGTATAGAGGGGGCAAATGAAGAAGGAGCTAAATCCTCATCTTCCATAGTGGGAAGTCAACAGATAAGGCCTAAAGGAAAAAACAGGAAGTAGTATTATAAAACATGTTATTTGGAGATAAGTAAATTCCAAAAGAATTAAACAAGTTGAAATTGGTCCCTCTAAGGAAAAGGAAATGGGGTTGGGGTGGGTACAGGGAGGTTGAGGACTGCTCTTTGTCTTAACAAATCTTATAGAACTAGTTCCCTTTTTAATCAATGTTCCTGTATAACTTTGATAAAATTTAAAATTAAAAAATTACCATGGTGAAGGGTGATGAAATGAACGCTTACTGAATGCAGTCAGTGTGGACAGGTGCTCCCCATATAGGTGCCACCCTGCTGGTGTCCAAGCTTTCTGAGCTGTTACAGATCACGCCCAAGGTATGCAGGAAGGTGCCTCCATTTGGGAAACAGCATGGGGGCTGGTCCCACACGGTGCTGACTGCTGCCTCAGTAAGTCACTTAGCCTAAGTCTCAGCTGTCCCACTTTGCAGAATCAGATTCAAGGAGTGGTGAAGGTTTCATGGGCAAGTGCCTGTAGAATACCTGGATGGGCAGCCACCTACTTCAGGTCCTGATCTGGAGAAAAGAAAGCAGTAGGAAAGCAGTGAGCAGAACAGAAAAATATGCAGTCTGATAGTGGAAATAGACTCCGGCCCCTGGTGGCATGAAAAAGAGGAGCCCCTGCAGAGCAGAGCTACTTGTGAGCTGGCTCACACCCTGCATGTCAGATTCTGATCGTACTCCTGTGTGCTGGAGAGTTTCTGTTTCAGAATGTTGAAATGGTGGTTTCTGAGAGTGAGCTCTGTTGTCAGATACTCCAGCAGCAGCACAGTGTGAAGCATATCTCGGGATAAACACCTATCAGAGGCCACAGTCTAGTTAGCGAGCTGAGATAAACCATGTTCTAGGAGAACTCACAATACAAGGTGTGGCGAGGAAGAAAAATGCCCCAAAGGAGGAATGAAAACATCCAGCTTCCTGGATGCCTTCTCTGACACTTCTTGCTTTGTGACTTTGAATAAGTCACTCGCCATCATCACTCACTTTTCTCTTCTGTAAAAGGACTGGACTAGATGCTTTCAAGGGTCCTTTCCTGGCATGTAAGAAAGTAAACTCACAGCTGGGCACGGCGGTTCACGCCTGTAATCCCAGCACTTTGGGAAGCCAAGGCAGGCGGATCACCTGAGGTCAGGAGTTTGAGACCAGTCTGGCCAACATGGTGAAACCCTGTTTCTACTAAAAAAATACAAAATTAGCTGGTTGTGGTGGTGCATGCCTGTAATCCCAGCTACTTGGGAGGCTGAGGCAGCAGAATGGCCTGAACCTGGGAGGCGGAGGTTGCAGTGAGCCGAGATTGTGCCACTGCACACCAGCCTGGGTGGCAAAGCAAGACTGTGTCTCAAAAAAAAAGAAAAGTAAACTCCCTGAGGGCAGAGACCTTGTCTGACTTGTTCATTGCTCTGTCCTCAGTACCCAGCAGAGTGCTTGATACAACCAGGTGCTTGATGAATACTTGTTGAATGAATGAAATGGAAGATAAAAGCAATCAGTTTTTTAGAGTCTTAAAACTGAAAAATGACCCCAGTCAATGCTTTAATTTCACAGGTGAAAAAACAAAAGCCCAGTGAGGAGGGAAAAAATGTGCTTGTGATCACCATAGCTAAGCAGGAATGGAGCTGAGATTCAAGTCCCAGCACTGTGGGAACTCAATTGAGGGTAGGTTAGGGTAGACTAGACGGGTGAGGGAAGGCCACATCTTTAACTATTCAGAGGTGAACTTCAGGGTAACAGTCTTCCGAACTAACTAATAAAGTTTGGCCGTGGGGCAAGACGTAGTGAAAAGTATATGCAGTTCTCTGGGTTCAAGTTCCACCTCTGCTACTTACCTGTGTGATCCTGGCCTAGCTACCTAATCTCTGAATCTGTTTTTTTGGAAAAAGAGATAATAATAATATCTACTTTACATAATTTCTGTCAGAATATAAGTAAGTTGGATATGGTATGTGAAAAAAAATTTTTCAAGATGTCAAATCTCATAGGTTGTTAATGTGTTTAGCCTAGCTCCCTCCTAGTAATATCTAATTCACTAACAAATCAACATAGTTTATTAATAATGGTTTATTCAGCCAGTTAGTTGTCACTTTGAAAATCAAATGGAAGAACTTTGAAGGGTAGGTAAGTTTTGATGGAGTAGAGCAGGAGGAAGAAAAACTGGGGAGTTAGAATCTAGGTGGGGAGGGCCAGGTTTGGTGGCTCATGCCTGTAATCCCAGTACTTTGGGAGGATCGCTCAAGCCCAGGAGTTTGAGCCAGCCTGGGCAACGTGGCAAGACCTCGTCGGTACTAAAAGTTAAAAAAAAAAAAAAAATGTTAGCTAGGTGTGGTAGTGTGCACTACTTGGGATGCCAAGGTGGGAGAATTGCTTAAGCCCCGGAGGTCAAGGCTGCAGTGAACCAGGATTATGCCACTGCACTCCAGCCTGGGCAACAGAGTGAGATCCTACCTCAAAAACAGAAAAAAGAAAGAATCTAGGTGGGGGCATTGCAGGGGCCAGTCCTGAGGAGCCAAGGGCAAGCACAGAGAGGCCCAGGAGTCGGAAACCAGATTCCATACTCTGTGACTGGGAGAACCTGTTAACCCTCTTGGTCTGTTTCTTCATCTGAAGTGGAAGGATAATGACAGTACCTCTGCTAACTTGGAGGCTGCTGTAATATCACGAGACCATGGATGTGAAGAATTTTTAGGGATCATCAACTGCCATCTCCACAGATGGGAGACTATCATTCCTTTATAAGAGTATGGATGAGAGGGTAAGAGACATACTTGAAATAAACCTTGCCTATCAAATTGTCTCCCCTAAATTTATATTTTGAAGTCCTAATCCCCAGGGTGACTGTATTTGGAGATAAGGCCTTTAAAGAGGTAATTAAGGTTATATAAGGTCATAAGAGCAGGGCTCTAATCCAATAGGACTGGTGTCCTTCCAAGAAGAGGAAGAGACACCAGGGATGTATGTGCAGAGAGAAAAGGCCATGGGAGAACACAGCGTTAAGACAGCCATTGGCATGCCCAGGAGAGACACCTCACAAGAAACCAACCCTGCCAACATCTTGATCTTGGACTTCCAGCCTTCATAACTATGAAAAATAAATTTCCTGTTTAAGCCACCCAGTCTGTGGTATTTTGTTATGGCAGCCGTAGCAGAACTAATACATCCACCTTACGGTTTTGCTTCCCTTACTCCTTCCCCCAGAACAAGTTCTCTCTTCATACGTAATGGCATTGCACAAAAATAGCTTCTGGTCAGCCAGTAAGGCAGGAGGCAGCGTGACTAATGGGCAGGACCAGGTGTTGGGACCTTGACCAGTCTATTGGCAGGTTGTACTCCTGAACTGCTAAGTGGGTGGAACCAGTTTTGTCTGTTCTTAGACACCAAGTTTGTCTTCCAAGATTCTGAGGCTCGACAGAATGATGAACTGTTTAAAGAGCTTTTAGTCACAGGGAAGGATTTAGGCCCATGATTAAAGCTCAACTTCCCCCTTTGTTATGTCCTGGGTAATTTGAATAATGTTGCCTTAAAAATAGGGGACAAGTAGGCCGGGTGCGGTGGCTCACACCTGTAATCCCAGCACTTTGGGAGGCCGAGGCAGGTGGATCACCTGAGGTCAGGAGTTCAAGACCAGCCTGGACAACATGGCAAAACCCCGCCTCTACTAAAAATACAAAAAAATAGCTGGGCGTGGTAGCACATGCCTGTAGTCCCAGCTACTGAGGAGGCTAAGGCAGGAGAATCGCTTGAACCTGGGAGGCAGAGGTTGCAGTGAGCCGAGATCACGCCATTGCACTCCAGCCTGGGCAACAGGGCAAGACTCTGTCTCAAAAAAAAAAAAGAAAAGAAAAGAAATAGGGGACAACATTTATATCCTGATTAGAAGCTCCTAAAGTAAATACATAAGCTTCCTTGGGATTAGATTGTCAGAAATTTCAAAAAAACAAATCTGGTAACTCTGCATTATTCAGTCAACAAATTTTCATGGTCACCTACTATATGCCAACCTCTACTGTAAATTATACAGATACAATAGGAATAAAATAGACTTAGTTCCTTTTTTTTTTTTTTTTTTTTTTTTTTTTGAGATGGAGTCTTGCTCTGTCACCCAGGCTGGAGTACAGTGGCGCGATCTTGGCTGACTGCAACCTCCGCCTCTCGGGTTCAAGAGATTCTCCTGCCTCAGTCTCCTGAGTAGCTGGAACTATAGGTGCGTGCCACCATGCCCGGCTTATTTTTTATGTTTTTAGTAGAGACGGGGTTTCACCGTGTTAGCCAGGATGGTCTCGATCTCCTGACCTCGTGATCCACCCGCCTCGGCCTCCCAAAGTGCGGGGATTACAGGCATGAGCCATCATGCCCGGCCAAAAATTTTTTAGACAGTACACCTGCAGAGGGCACATACCATGAATGGAACTTGCAGGACTGGAGGTTGCTCTGGGTGTGTCAGTGAGTGAGTGGTGAATGAATGTGAAGGCCCACGGCATTACTGTGCACTACTGTAGACTTTATAAACACTGTATACTTGGGCTACACTAAATGTATTTTTAAAATTTTCTTTCTTCAATAAATTAAGCTTAGCTTATAGTAACTTTTTGACATTATAAACCTTCTAATTTTTAACCTTTTGACTCTTTTGTAATAACCCTTAGCTTAAAATACCAAAACATTGTACAGCTGTACAAAAATAGCTTATTTATATCCTTATTCTATAAGTTTATTTCCATTTTTAAAATTTTATTTTTGTTTTACTTTTTAAACAGTTTTGTTTGAAACTAAGACAGACACATACACATTAACCTAGGTCAGGGCTTTCCAGAGACCCTCCCTACCCAGGGTCAGGATCATCAATATCACTGTCTCCCATCTCCACATCCTGTCCCACTGGAAGCTCCATGCAATAATATGCACGGAGCTATACTCTATGATAATAATACTTTCTTCTCAAATATTTCCTGAAGGACCTACCTGAGGCTGTTTTACAGTTAACTTTTTTTTCCTATAAGTAGAAAGAGTACACTCTAAAATAACGATTAATAGTATAGTAAATATATAAACTAGTAACATCATCATTTATTTTGAAGTATTATGCACTGTATGTAATCGTATGTGCTATATTTTTATATGACTGGCAGTGCAATAGGTGTGTTTACACCAACATCACCAAAAGCACATAAGTAATGCACTGCAATAGGATGGTATAATGGCCATGACATCACCAGGCAATGGGAATTTTTCAGCTCCATTATAATCTCACGGGCCCACCATTAGATATGTTATGTGGCACATCACTGTAAAACTCTTTGGCCTGGCATTGAAAACCCAGTTCAATCTGGGCCTCCTACCCTCCTATTTAGATGTCTTGTTCCAACCAAGGGTCATCCCCAGTCAAATCTTTCAAAACTCCAGTTCACTAACTAGAATGCTTACTATGCCTTACTTAAATCCTATCCATCTGGCAAGGTATGGCAGGCAGCCTCTAAGATGGCTCCCATGATCTCTGCCTCGTGGTATTCACATCCTTGTATGTGGGCTGAACTTGGTGACTCACTGCTGATAACAAGAATACAACAAAAGTGATGGGATATCGCTTCTGAGATTAGGTTGCAAAAGGAATGTGGCTTCCATCTTGGTCACGCTTCCTCTCTTAAACCTCTCACCCTGGTGAAGCCGGCACCAAGTCTTGAAGCAGCCCTATAGAGAGGCTTATGTCTGGAGGGACTGAGGCCTACCAACGACCACTTCAGTGAGCTTGAAACTGGATTCTTCTCTACCCTCTGATGAGCCTTTAGGCTGAGAGCTTGACTAAAACCTCATGAAAGACTGAGCCAGAGGCACCTGGCTGAGCTACACCTGGATTCTTGACCCATAGAAACTGTTGGATAATAAATGTTTATTGTTTTAGGCCACTAAGTTTTAAGGTAATTTGTCATGGAAGAATAGACACTAGGCTATGCGTGGCAGCTCACACCTGTAATCCTACCACTTTGGGAGGCTGACGCAGGAGGATCCTTTGAGCTCAGGAATTCAAGACCAGCCTGGGCAACACAGTAAGACCCTGTCTCTATAAAAAAAAAAAAAAATAGACAACTAAAACACAAAGTGGAGCAATATGTTACACAGCAATAGATAACTGATAGACAAGACCAGTTCAAGTTGCTCCCCTGAATTTTCCTTGACCTAGCTTAGCCCAGAGCAACCTCTGCCTAATGTGAACTTGATGTAGAGCTGTTCTTCTCATTGGTCATTTTGCACAAGGGCAACATTAGTTATCTTCTATCCTCTGTGTCTCTTGTCTTTTCCAAGTAACCTGAGGTCAGTAGCTGCTTAAATTTCTTGTATGTCTCTGGAGAAAGTGTTTGTGCAAGTAGAGAAAGCAGTAGGCTTTGAGAGGCTAGAACTGTGTCTGAAGGGTCTTTTCATTCATGTTTGGTGACTGACTGAAAAATGACTTGTTGGTGGGAAATTGAAGTGTATGTTAGAAGAGGGACCACAGCTTAGGAAGAGCTGATTTTTGATCTTCATCAAAATGAGGCTTCAGTGGCGAATACTAACAGCCAATCCTCCTTGTAAATTCTGTTGATTTCCTTCTTATTGTGTAAGGAGTTTAGCCTTCTGTTGGCAGTTGTGTTGTGACAAGCAGCAGAGAGGGGGTGGCTCTGGGACACTGGGGTCACTTCAGAGGAAGGGAAGTTGATTGTTTTCTCAGGGCCCCTTCTCTCACATTTATTCTTTCCAGGGCCTCTGCAGCAGGACTGTGCTGAAGCCCATTTCCTACACGTAGCACCATTTATTTAAAACACACACTACATATACACAACAGACCAAATGCAAAGGAAAAAAGGGGAAAAAGGCTGCTGAAGACCAGAGTCACTAAAAGTTCAGGCTAAGAATAGACAAGGAACTCTGAGAGCTGCTCAGCTATGTGACCTCCTGCAGGGGCTTGGCAAGAAGCCCAATTCAGCTTTGTTTTTTCTGTGCTTTTACAAAGAAAGAGCACTAGCTTGGGAGTCAGGAGACCTAGGTACCAGACTTTGCTTTGCCAGTGCCTCTTTCTGTGGCCTTGGGTAAGTTTTTCCCCTCTCTGGGCCTCAGTTTCCCATTTGCAAAATAAAAGTGTTTAAGACTAGTTTCCAAGATTTTCCAATTCTAATGCTGAGAGGATACAGAGGAAAACAGAAAGAATGCTGGCTGAGGAACCAGGAGACTTGCCTTCTTGTCCCAGCTCTGCCACTGACCTGACCTCTTTGGGCCTCTGCTTCCTCATCTATAAAATAAGGTGCTATATTCATTCATCCAGTCCTTCAACGAATATTTCTTGAGCACCTACTATGTGCCAGGCTTGGTGCTGGAGATACGATGATAAGTCAAGCCAGACAGTCTATGTTCTCATGGAATTTCTAGTCTATTGGGGGTGGAAGGGAGGAGGAGAAGATGAACTGTAATCAAACAATCACATAAATGAAGGTGTAATTAATGCCAGGGTAAGAAAAACAGGGAAGGGTCACACTTGGTTCTCAGCAACTGAGGGATAGCCACAATGTCCACCAATTCCAATGTTCTGTGACCTAGTATGTAGCTCTGCGGGGAGGTGCAGAGAAGCCTTTGGAATAACTCATATCTAAAATCATAGGGTTTTTTTGTTTGTTTGTTCGTTTGTTTTCAGAACGGCACAGCTCAATTAATCCAAGCAACCAACAACCATCTATTGGGGACCTTCTAGCAGGAATCAGTCACCTACCTCTGGCCTCTCTGGTGCTTTACACTAGTGGGCAGAATGGACTCATAAATGGACACAGCTATAAAATGCCTCACATCATTCTCTGATGGCTAATTATATGTTTCAAATACTAATGTGTCTAAGAATTAGGTGAGAATTGGATGTGGTAGGACAATCAGAGAAATTTTCTCACAAGTAGAAATTGAGATAGGCTCTGAAGGCTTGCTGCATAGTTTCAGATAAACAGAAACAATAATATCAGGGCGCAGTGGGCCCATTCCCTCCTACTAGACAGTACAGGTGCATGGGACATACGAGAGATATCTGGCCGGGTGTGGTGGCTCACACCTGTAATCCCAGCACTTTGGGAGGCCGAGGCAGGTGGATCACGAGGTCAGGAGATCAAGACCATCCTGGCTAACACGGTGAAACCCCGTCTCTACTAAAAATACAAAAAATTAGCCAGGCATGGTGGCAGGCACCTATAGTCCCAGCTACTTGGGAGGCTGAGGCAGGAGAATGGTGTGAACCCAGGAGGCAGAGCTTGCAGTGAGCCGAGATAGCGCCACTGCACTCCAGCCTGGGCTACAGAGCGAGACTCCGTCTCAAAAAAAAAAAAAAAAAAAAGAGATGTCTCAAGTAAGAGACTCCTAAATTTCATTTTGGGGCAGGAGAGATTCAAACCCTACTTGTTTTGTCAAAGAGCAAAAGACCTCTTCTGTGACCTACTGTAAATCCCGTCCCTTGGATTAGGAGGCCTGCTACTGACGGGATTCCTAACTTGGGGTAGCCATCTCACCTCAATGAATCTGTTATCCTGTAAAATGAAGGGGTTAGATGATACCCAAAATCCCTTATAACACCCAGAAAGATGGCTAAAACTTCATTCTTTGTAAGAATTTTTATTACTTTATAATAAAACTGATGGTTGCTACTATGGAGTATGAGCTGTGCGATCTTAGGCAAATTACTAAGTTTTCAAAACCTGTTATACTTTCTTTTTAAAATTCATTTTAATTTTTAAATATTTTATTTTCTTTTATATTTTTGAAACAGGGTCTTGCTCTATTGCCCAGGCTGGAGTGCAATGGCACAATCACAGCTCACTGCAGCCTTAAACTCCTGGGCTCAAGCAATCCCCTCACCTCGGCCTCCCAAGTAGCTGGGACTACAGGCATGTGCCACCAAGCCTGGATAATATAAAAAATTTTTTTTGCAGCAATGAGGTCTTGTTATGTTGCCTAGGCTTGCTATGTTGCTAGGGTTAAAATGGCCAATTTTATGTTATATATATATTTAAACCATAATCTTTAAAAGTAATATACCAAAAGTAATTCACTCATATAAAGTGAATTATACACTTTAAATTAGTGAATTATATGGTTTGTGAATTACACCTCAGTAAGAGGATATTCTCCATCCCAACCTAAACTTCTGTCCCCTCCTCAGAGGCAACTATTTGTTTCTTAGCTTTCTTTCTAGAAAGATTCTAGGCATAAACAAGTACATCTTAAAATCTATCATACTTTTTCTTTTCATACAAATGAAAGGAAGTGATATATCATTTTATACTCTGCTTTTTTTTACTTAATATCTCTTAGGTTTTTGTGTATCAGCACATGCAGATTTACTGCATTCTTTTTTTTTTTTTTTTTTTTTTTTGAGACGGAGTTTCGCTCTGTCACCCAGGCTGGAGTGCAGTGGCACGATATCGACTCACTGCAAGCTCCGCCTCCCGGGTTCACGCCATTCTCCTGCCTCAGCCTCCCGAGTAGCTGGGACTACAGGCACCCACCACCACGCTCGGCTAATTTTTTGTATTTTTAGTAGAGACGGGCTTCACCATGTTAGCCAGGATGGTCTCGATCTCCTGACCTCGTGATCCGTCCGCCTCAGCCTCCCAAAGTGCTGGGATTACAGGCGTGAGCCACCGCGCCCAGCCTCGATTTACTGCATTCTTTTCCGCTTCTACATAGAAGCCCACTGGAGGGACCTATCACACTTTATTTAATGAGTTATCTTATTGATGAATATCTTGTTTCTAGTCTTTTTTTTTTTTTTTTTTTTTTTTGAGAAAGGGTCTCGCTGTATCACCCAGGCTGGACTGCAGTGGCATGATAATGGTTCACTGCAGCCTCCAACTCCCAGGGCTCAAGCAATCCTTTTGCCTCAGCCCCTAAAGTAGCTTGAACCACAGACAGGTGCCACTATGTTTGGTTATTTATATATTTGGTAGAGATGGACTCTCACTATGTTGCCCAGGCTGGTCTTGAGCTCCTGAGCTCAAGTGATCCTCCTGCCTTGGCGTCCCAAAGTGCTGGGATTATAGGCACGAGCCACCATGCCTGGTACCCATGGTTTTAGGCAGACACATGAATACATCATCTATAGGATAAATTCCTAGTTCTGGTGTTGCAGGGTCCAAAGGTTAGCACATGTTAAGTATTACTATTGCCAAAATGACTTCCTTAGAATCTATACCAATTTACACTCCTACCAAGAATTCATTCACTCACTTTTTTCATTCAACCAATATTGAGTACCTATCATGAACCATGCACAATTCTAGGTCCTGGGGACACAGCAAATGAACAATAACAACAGGAATAAAAAGATTAAAATCCATTCCCTAATGGAGCTTACACTCTCACAGAAGGAGAGGGCAAACCAAAAAGTAAAATATGTAACATCTTAGGTGGTAATAAATGCTATGGTTGGCCGGGCGCAGTGGCTCACGCCTGTAATCCCAGCACTTTGGGAGGCTGAAATGGGCGGATCACGAGGTCAGGAGATCGGGACCATCCTGGCTAACACGGTGAAGCCCCGTCTCTACTAAAAATACAAAAAAATTAGCCAGCTGTGGTGGTGGGTGCCTGTAGTCCCAGCTACTCAGGAGGCTGAGGCAGGAGAATGGCATGAACCCAGGAGGCAGAGCTTGCAGTGAGCTTGCGTTGGGCGACAGAGCGAGACTCCGTCTCAAAAAAAAAAAAAAATGCTATGGCTAAAATAAGGCAGAGAAAGGAGTGCTGGCCATGGGTAAGGGCTGGTAATTTAAACGGGATGGTTAGGGTATAAAAATTCTAAGCCTCAGCTTCCTTATCTGTGAAGCAGGACAATAATAGTACCTATGCTGGCCAGGGGCTGTGGCTCATGCCTGTAATCACCGCACTTTGGGAGACTGAGGCAAGCGGATCGTTTGAGGCCAGGAGTTCAAGACCAGCCTGGCCAACATGGTGAAACCCCATCTCCACTAAAAATACAAAAATTAGCCGGGCATGGTGGTGCATGCCTGTAATCCCAGCTACTTGGGAGGCTGAGGCAGGGAAATTGCTTGAACCCAGAGGCAGAGGATGCAGTGAGCCAAGACAGCACTACTGCACTCCAGCCTGGGTGACAGAGCAAGATTCCATAAAAAAAAAAGTACCTATGCCATAGGATTGTTGAAGGAATTCAATGATACTATATCTGGTATACAGTAAAAATTTCCTAAATGAAAGCTATTCTTATTATAAACAACTTTACAGCTAAGGAAAGTGTGGCCCAGGGATGAACAATTTGCCTGTGGTCTCAGGGAAAATTAGTGGTTGGGTAAGAGCTAAAACCAGGCCTCCTGACCCTCCATGCAGTACACTTCCAAATATATCAAGGGACCAAAAGCATTAAGATGCCATCCTACTGGGGCTGCTAACGGGCAACGTGGTTTTAGCTTCAAGAGTGCTCTGAGAATGTGATTTTCAACATGCAAAAGAGGGGAAGGGAGATGAGAGAGTACACAAGGTTCATTAAGGAGAAGCAGGCCAACTTCACTCAGGCCTAAGGCTGAGCCTGCTGGGGTTTGCTCACAAGACATTCAGATCCAGGATAGTGTTCTCAGCCAAAGGCAACAAGCGTTCTGGCTGCTGCTGGCCCATCTGCTCTGATGAGACTCTCCCAAACCCTGGACTCCCATTGGTTTCATTCCAAGGAATCTCCTGGAGGAAAAATAAGCAGCAGTTAAGTCACAGCTGTAGAAATAATAAGATCTGGAGGGGCACTTATATCTGTTTGGCCGAGTTAGATTTTCAAGCAGGCCAAGTATGTGGTGATGGTGGTCTCTCAACTCTCTCTGTGCCTTTTCCTCACCCCATGGCACCTCCTCTCCCTGTCCACAGCCAGATACTATTTCCCTAGGCCTTCTGCCTACCCAGAGCCCTTTCCTTGTGTGGGTTCTATCCTTCCTTTTGCCCTATCCTTTCTTCAGTGAGCGTTTCATTCCCTCCATTCCTCCTAATCCCTACTTCGGAAATACATATTTTTTAAAAGGTGACACTTACTGGCTTAACAGTGTCACTATGGAACAGGATTCAGGGAAGTCAGTGTTCTGGGCTTGACCTCTGTTAATGTGTAGGTCCCTATATGACCTTGGGAAAACCAATTACCTTTTCTGGGCTTCAATTTCTTCATCTAAAAAATGTATTTCGGCTGGGCGCAGTGGCTCATGCCTGTAATCCCAGCACTTTGGGAGGCCAAGGTGGGTGGATCACCTGAGGTCAGGAGTTCAAGACCTGGCCAACATGGTGAAACCCCATCTCTACTAAAAATACAAAAACTAGCCAGGCGTGGTGGCTCACATCTGTAGTCCCAGCTACTCGGGAGGCTGAGGCAAGAGAATCGCTTGAACTTGGGAGGCGGAGGTTGCAGTGAGCCAAGATCGCGCCATTGTACTCAAGCCTGGGCAACACAATGAGACTCGGTCTCAAAAAAAAAAAAAAAAAAAAAAAAGTATATCATGGCTGGGCATGGTGGCTCACGGCTGTAATCCCAGCTGTTTCGGAAGCCAAGGTGGAAGGATCCCTTGAGGCCAAGAGTTCAAGACCACCCTGGTCAACATAGCAAGACCCTGTCTCTACAAAAAAGAAAAAAAATTAGGCATGGTGGTTGTGCGTTTGTAGTCCCACCTACTCAAGAGGCTGAGGTGAGAAACTTGCTTGAGCCTAGGAGTTTAAGGTTTCAATGAGCTATGATTGTGCCCACGGCACTCTAACCTGGGCAACAGAGGGAGACCCTGTCTCAAAAAAAAATTTTTTTTAAGACATATATCATGGCATTTCAAGTACCACAGTGTAGATTTTTCTGCAAAGGGCAGATCCCAATGATCCACCTGAAGACAAAAAGGTATACAGAGAAGTAGGAGGGCCAAAGGGAGAAACATTCAGAGTGGAGGTGCCAAGGCCACTAAAATGCTATTAAAAGGGGTATAATAAAAACCAGTATTTGTTGAATGGCATCCAGTATCCAGTCCTGGGGCAGCCATAAGGAAATTCATACCTGGGCGAGAGATTTAGGTTTAAAATCAATTCTTGTATTGGGTAGACCTCAATGCAGGGGAAATTCCAGACCAGCTTTGGACTATGGCAACTCTACTCTTAAGAAGAGGAACATAAGAAAGAAAAGGTACTTTGTCCCAGATCACTAGCCCCTCAGTTACTTGAACATCATGGTGTAGATCTGGCTGTGAGATTTCTCTGCAAGGCTAGAAAGAGGAAGATTGAGAAACATTCAAACAGATTGATAAAAAGGGTTCTTGAACTCAAATTTGAGGAAGTGACCTAAGATTTCAAAAGATGTTAGAATTATAAGCAAATTATGTGGCTGTTTCCACTTCTGTTTAATCTGTGGACAATTACATTAACAGATGGAGCTTCTGCTGGGGCAATCTGAGAAAACTTAAAAAAAAATCTCAGTGACTATCACTAATGTATACTATCTTTCAAGCTGGCATCCATGATCTTATTTTTTATTTTATTTTTTGAGATGGAATTTCGCTCTTGTTGCCCAGGCTGGAGTGCAATGGCGCAATCTCGGCTCACTGCAACATCCGCCTCCCGGGTTCAGTGATTCTCCTGCCTCAGCCTCCTGAGTAGCTGGGATTACAGGCATGCGCCACCATGCCCGGCTAATTTTGTATTCTCAATAGAGACGGCGTTTCTGCCATGTTGGCCAGGCTGGTCTCGAACTCCCAACCACATGTGATCCACCCATCTCGGCCTCCCAAACTGCTGGGATTACAGACATGAGCCAGCACGCCCGGCCATCATCCATAATCTTAATTTCATCCACAGAGAAAGGTAGAGAGCAGCAAGGGGAATTGAGACATGAGATTCTGAACTCTGAAATAATCTATGATAGTCACTACATCATTGTTCCTGCCTGGAAAAACAATCCAGACCCCAAACTTTTCTTCTTTGATGCCCTGCAGTGGGGTTGACAATAAACTCTCACAGACTTGAGCCTTGTGGCATCATCAGTACAGCAGAAACAGTTGCAGACATTTTGGGTGAAAAATCAACCAAGCCTGCTTAAATCCCTCTGCCTGCTGGGACAAAAATATGGTCAGACTTCCAGAGTCAGCAGTGCATCCTAGCAGAGAAACACTGAAGGAGAGATGGCACTGTTTTCACGGAGTCTTCAGTGACTTTCCACTGAGCTGTGGGAAAATCTGACAGTTGACTGTAGTTGAGTCATAACCCAGAGGTCCTGACCACTCAGATATTTGAAGATTCCTTTCATTCCTTTCCCAAACGGGGAACCTGGCAAACTCCAATTGGTTAATTCCATTTACCTCCTGTTCCTTGCAACTATATGTAGGTATAGAGTAGTGTGCTCTCAGCGGTAGCAAAAGGGTATCAGAATAACAGCATATACACTTTGTAATTATAATAGCTTATATTTATCTCCTACTTACTGTGTGTTGGGCACTTTCTATAGATTTTTTTTCATTGAATCTTTAAAACTGTTCGCAGTATATTTACTATTATTATCCCCAGTCTACAGATGAAGAAACTGAGGCTCAGAGAGGCTAATAACTTGCCCACAGTCACATACCTTTGGTGTGAGTTGCTGAGGTTTAACCTAAACATTCTAACTCCAGAGTTTGTGCTCTAGCCACTATGTTATACTGTAGCCAAACACCAGCATGGATATCCCAAGCTCAAAGGCACTTCAAATACCACAAATCAATCAATTTTCCAGCTGAGAAAACAGGCCTAGGGAGATTATAGGAATTACCTAGTGATAGAGTCAGGGTTCCAGGCAGATCTCTTCACTCCAGAGTTCTACACTCTCTCCACTGCATCAGAATACTTCAGGTTCGTAGACAAGCATGTGGTGCACACTTGTAGTCCCCGCTATGATCGCGCCACTGCACTCCCGCCTGGGTGACAGAGTGAAATCCTATCTCTAAAAAAAATAATAAAATAGAAAAAGAATGCTTTGGGTGCTCTCCATCATCTTGAGAATCTAGAGCTTTTCTATATCTTATCCCTTATTCTTTAGGGAATGGAACTTAATTTTATGTAAACATAAAATATTTTCACATAGTTTTTCTACAATATACTGATTTCCCAATCCTTCCCCCCTCAACTTTTTTACATAGACTTTTTTTTGAAATGGCATCTTACTCTGTCATCCAGGCTGAAGTGCATGGCTCAATTTCAGCTCACTGCAACCTCCACCTCCAGGGCTCAGGTGATCCTCCACTACAGCCTTCTGAGTAGCTGGGGCTATAGGCACACACCACCATGCCCAGCTAATTTTGTGTTTTTCTGTAGGATGGAGTTTCACCATGTGGTCCAGGGTGGTCTCAAACTCCTAGGCTCAAGCATTCCACCTGCCTCGGCCTCCCAAAGTGCTGGAATTACAAGCATGAACCACTGTGTCCGGCCTATGTAGACTTTTAAAGGGCATTCTAAGTTCACAGCAAAAGTGAGTGGAACACATAGAGCTATCCCACAGACCCCCTGCCTCCACACACAGCCTCCCCTGCTACCAACATCCAGCACCAGAGTGGTGCATTTGTTACAACTAGTGAACCAACACTGACACGTCATTATCACCCGAAGTCCATATGTTTGGATTAGGGTTCACTCTTGGTGTTGTATATTCTATGGGTTTTAGCAAATGTATAATGACATGTATCTATCATTATGGTATCATATAGTTTCGCTGCCCTAAAAATCCCATCTGGTCTATTTATTCATCTTTTCCTCCTAAAGCCCCTGACACCCAGTGATCATTTTACTATCTCCATAGTTTTGTCTTTTCCAGAATTACATATAGTTGGGATCATATAATATACAGCCTTTCAAATTATTTCATTTAATAATAAGCATTTAAGGTTCTTCCATGTCTTTTCATGGATTGATAGCTTGTTCCTTTTCAGCACTGAATAATATTGCATTATATGGATGTACCATACAGTTTATTTACTCATTTATCTACAGAAGGACATATTGGTTGCTTCCAAGTTTTAGCAACTGTGAATAATGCTGCCATAAACACTCATGTGCAGGTTTCTGTGTAGACATAAGTTTTCAACTCCTCTGACTAAATACAAAAGGACAATTGCTAGACCATATGGCAAGAGTAGGTTTAATTTTATACAAAACTGTCAAACTCTCCCAAAGTAGCTGTACTGTTTTGACTCCCACCAGCAATGAATGGGAGTTCCTGTTGCTCCACATCCTCATCACCATTCGGTGTTGTCAATGTTTTAGATTCTAATAGGTGTACGGTAGGATCTCGTTGTTTTAATTTGTAATTCCCTAATGATGCATGATTTTAAGCATTTTTTCCTATGCTTATTTGCCATCTTCTCTGGTGGGTGTCCATTCAAATTTTTTGCCCATTTTTTTTTAAGAGATGGGGTCTCACTATGCTGCCCAGGCTAGTCTCAAACTCCCAGCCTCAAGTGATCCTCCCACCTCAGCTCCCCCAAGTGCTGGAATTACAAGTGTGAGCACAAGACTGGTCACCCTTTTTTTTTTTTTTTTTTTTTTTTTGAGACGGAGTCTTGCTCTGTCGCCCAGGCTGGAGTGCAGTGGCGTATCTCAGCTCACTGCAACCTCCACCTCTAGGGTTCAAGTGATTCTCCTGCCTCAGCCTCCCAAGTAGCTGGGATTACAGGTGTGTGCCACCACACCCAGCTAATATTTTTGCATTTTTAGTATAGATGGGGTTTCACTATGTTGGCCAGCTGGTCTCAAACTCCTGGACTCAAGCAATCCACCTGCCTCAGCCTCCCAAAGTGCTGGGATTACAGGCGTGAGACACCATACCCAGCCTTCAGCCCTTCAGCTATGATTTCTTTTTCTTTTTTTTTGAGACAGAGTCTCACTCTGTCGCCCAGGCTAGAGTGCAGTGGTGCGATCTCAGCTCACTGCAACCTCCGCCTCCCATGTTCAAGCGATTCTTCTGCCCCAGCCTCCTGAGTAGCTGGGATTACAGACAAGTGCCACCATGCCCAGCTAATTTTTTGTATCTTTAGTAGAGACGGGGTTTCACCATGTTGGCCAGGCTGGTCTCGAACTCCTGACCTCGTGATCCACTTGCCTTGGCCTCGCAAAGTGCTGGGATTACAGGTGTGAGCCACTGTGCCTGGCCCCAGCTATGATTTCTAGTAGTCAATTATTGAGTGTTTCCTGATCTCTGCATAATGCCCTCCTCTACCCCTCCCTCTTAGGAAATGACCAGCTAAGGCTCCAGTATGCTTCCTCAGTTCTCACTTCTAGGGAGGCTTTCCATCTCTACGTCTTACCTGTGTAGTTTATTCTTTATATCCTGCCTCCTGTCATGGGGACAGTGTCCCTATTCCTCTCATGCAGTTTGTCCACAGTGACCTTGGCCCCACTAACCTTTCCAGCCTCTTCTGTATCCAGACCAACTTCACTTTCTTTAGTGAAGGATTAGAGATGGATAAGAGCCTGGAAATGGCCACGTGTAGTGGAAAGGGTTTAGTCTTAGTCAAACAATTCTTGACTCCTCTGGGCAAGTTAGTTAACCATGCTGAGTCTCATGCCCAATGGATAGGACACCCCTGCTTATAAGGTGATAATGAAGATTAAACACAAAATCATGTAAAGGGGTTAGCCCATATCCTAGAACGCTACAGATACTGATTTCTCTCTCTCTTCTGGCCTTTTTCCCACTTCTCACAAGAAATCTTCAAGAAAGCTTCATTTTTAAAAAGCCCAGGCCAGGCGCAGTGGCTCACACCTGTAATCCCAGCACTTTGCGAGACCAAGGCAAGTGGATCACGAGGTTAGGAGTTCGAGACCAGCCTGGCCAACATGGTGAAACCCCGTCTCTACTAAAGATACAAAAAATTAGCTGGGCATGGTGGCACTTGTCTGTAATCCCAGCTACTCAGGAGGCTGGGGCAGAAGAATCGCCTGAACCTGGGAGGCGGAGGTTGCAGTGAGCTGAGATCGCACCACTGCACTCTAGCCTGGGCGACAGAGTGAGACTCTGTCTCAAAAAAAAAGAAAAAGAAATCATAGCTGAAGGGCTGAAGGCTGGGTATGGTGTCTCACGCCTGTAATCCCAGCACTTTGGGAGGCTGAGGCAGGTGGATTGCTTGAGTCCAGGAGTTTGAGACCAGCTGGCCAACATAGTGAAACCCCATCTATACTAAAAATGCAAAAATATTAGCTGGGTGTGGTGGCACACACCTGTAATCCCAGCTACTTGGGAGGCTGAGGCAGGAGAATCACTTGAACCCTAGAGGTGGAGGTTGCAGTGAGCTGAGATACGCCACTGCACTCCAGCCTGGGTGACAGAGCAAGACACCGTCTCAAAAAAAAAAAAAAAAGGCCCTATTTCATCTTCAAAGACCCTTTCTTGCCCCCTATTCAATTCATTCTGATCACTATTTATTGAGCCAGGGACCACCTTTTCAATACTCTCTCAAACGCTGAATTCAACACATAATGGCAAATTGGTCTCACTGCAGCATTAATATTGCTGGACACTGACACTGGGGGCCTGCTGATTCCTGCATCTCCTCTAACTTCTCTGAACATTTCTGTCTCAGGTACTTTATACTTCTCATCTTTCCACATCCTGATCTCTTCTATTCCCATGGCTTCAACAACCACTATTTGCTAAAATTTCCAGTTTTTTCTCTCTCTAGTCCAAATTCCAATCCTTAGGCCCCAGACCTGAATTTCCAGCCATTCACAGGGATCTCCTTCTGGAGGTCCCAGGGGCATCTTAATCTCCAAACTGGCTTTTTCTCCTCATGGCTCTTATTTCCTAAATGGCTTATATTATTAAACCAATACTCAGACAAGAGGCCAGAATCATCCTGAACATCCTTGTCTTCTACACCTCATATTCTATGTTGGAGCCATCACAATCCCTTTGATTTTCATTTCCACAGTGCCTCTTGAATCCATCCTCACTCTATTTCTAGGGCTTTAGTTCAGTCCTTTATCATGTCTCACCTCAGATATTGCTGCAGACTGGGAGCCCTTATTGCCAGGCACTCACCCTGCTCATACTCTGCTTAGAGCCCAGATTTATGTAATTAATAGATCTGAGAATATTAATCATCTGCTATAAAGTCTTCCATAGCACTAAGTGAAATACTAAATACTAGTATCTTTAGCTCGCATTAGGATGGAGGTGCCTCAACACTATTAAAGACCTTGTCTTATTAATTATTATATCCCATGGCATAATATTGTACATTAAATATTCATTAAGAAATGCTTATTAAATTAATGAATAAAAGCCCAGAACTATGCCATGTATAGTAGGGCATATGAAAGAAATATAGGATGGTCCCTGTCCTCTAGGAGCTTACACTGTTACTGGAGAGACAAGATAAAAACAAGAAACTGGGCCAGGCACAGTGGCTCATGCCTGTAATCCCAGCACTTTGGGAGGCTGAGGTGGGCAGATCACTTGAGTCCAGGAGCTCGAGACTAGCCTGGGCAACATAGCGAAACCTGTCTCTACTAGAAATACAAAAATTAGCCAGGCGTGGTGGCACACGCCTGTAGTCCCAGCTACTTGGGAGGTTGAGGAGGAAAAATGGCTTGAGCCCAGGAGACAGAGGTTGCAGGGAGCCGAGACAGCATCACTGCACTCCAGCTTAGACGACAGAATGAGACCCTATCTCCAAAAAAAAAATAAGGAAAAAAGGAGTTTGCCTAAAATAAGAAAGCATTTTTTTTTTTTTTTTTTTTTTTTTTTTGAGACAGAGTCTAGCTCTGTCACCCAGGCTGGAGTGCAGTGGCATGATCTTGGCTCACTGCAAGCTCCGCCTCCCGGGTTCACGCTATTCTCCTGCCTCAGCCTCCTGAGTAGCTGGGACTACAGGCACCTGCCACCATGCCCTGCTAATTTTTTGTATTTTTAGTAGAGATGGGGTTTCACCATGTTAGCCAGGATAGTCTCGATCTCCTGACCTCATGATCCACCCACCTCGGCCTCCCAAAGTGCTGGGATTTCAGGCATGAGCCACTGCGCCCAGCCAGAAAGCAGTAACTTTTTTTGAGTGCTATAATAACACCAAAGTGGCCAGGTGCGGTGGCTCATGCTTGTAATCCCAGCATTTTGGGAGGCCTAGGCAGGCGATCACTTGAGGTCAGGAATTCAAGACCAGCCTGGCCAACATGGTGAAACACCATCTCTACTAAAAATACAAAAAATTAGCTGGGCCTGGTGGCACACGCCTGTAATCCCAGCTACTCAGGAGGCTGAGGTAGGAGAATTGCTTGAACCTGGGGGGCAGAGGTTGCAGTGAGCTGAGATGATGCCATTGCACTCCAGCTTGGGCAACAGAGCAAGACTTTGTCTCAAAAAAAAAAAAAAAAAAAGTGAACATATACAAAAGCTATAATAGAAAAACTACCTTTTGATACACATATATACATACTCTTTTAATGAAGCAATCCTTTGAGAAAGATATTATTATCCCCACTTCACAGACAAAGAAACTTTGGCACAGAGCCATTAAAGAACTTGTTTGAAGTGACACAGCTACATGCAAGACCCTGTACTAAGCACTACTGACACAGATTAATAAAATAGTTCATGCTTTCAAATATCTCAAAATCGAATCAAAAATTCTGAAACTAAATGATTCTCTCATAAACAATTACCTATACATCAATGTTGGGTATTGTAATAAATATACACATAAGATGGGAGTGTTATTTTAGGAATATTAAGCTTAAACTATTACGCTGAAAAGGCTCTACTAGAAGACAAACACACTGAAATAGGAGAAATTAGCTTCCTAGCTAATACAGCTTCTTTGCTAATACAATGACGCAGGCAAGATCCAGGCAGGCAGGTGATGATGGTGGATGCAGTAAGACTGGAGAAGGGGCAGGATGCAAGACAGTTCACAAACAGGAATGACAGTAAAAGTTTAATGTAAGAACAAAGAATCAGGCTTAAGTTTTTAAGTCTTGGAAACTCAAGGATATTAGCAAAGACAAAGATACATTTATTTTAAGGTATGGTATACTGAGCTGAAGACTGCTTTGCTCTGAGAGAATATAATATAATATAGATTCAGAAATGAGACTTTACAAATCATTAGCAACCAGGCTTGAGTTGTATCTAAAGAAAGAATTTAAAAATATTTCAATTAGGCTCTGTGTCAGTGGGATGGCCTCTACATGTTTTCTTTGGTTTTATTTTCTCCTCACTCTCCACTGGTCTCTATTATCAATTCTGTTTGCAGCACCTTTTCCACGGAAATGAAGTGTGATTATAAAGTAACAATGCTGAAGTTTAAGCATACAAGAATTTATCCAAAACTGATTCCAAAAATGTTGTTTTTGCTTTAACACTTTTCTGGAACTTCTGTGTTGGAGTTGCTTTCAGAGTCCATCTACAATCCCAACAAGGAAGCCAATTATTTCACAGTCATACTTTATTTGTGAACACCTCTAACCTGATCATCCATTAACTTAGCTCAGAGTTAATTTCTGTTTTTTCAAAAGTAAAATCTACCCTCGAAAAAAAAAAAAAAAACAGATTTCTTGAGTAACCAACACTAAGGTTATTCCAGGGGTTGTGCTCCTTAGGCAACTTCATGAGAGGCTTTCCTGTAGGGGAGACATGGAGAATTAACATGTCTGAGCCCTTACTGAGAGCTGGGCATTGGACTGCTAATTATTTCCCAGACCTGCTTTTCATGTAACCCTTGAAGCAACCATTCAAGCAAGTACTGTCATCTCATGATAAAGAATAAAAGAAAGTTCAAAAAAGTAACTTATATAACTAATACATAGCAGAGTTAGAACTTTAAAAACACAATTTTGCTACTGTACCATGCTGCTTCTAATAAAATAAGAACACCGCTTCCCAATGAACAGAAAAATGATCAGTTAAACAGTATCATTACTATATAATCCTATATTATATGCCTATAGCTTTAATACTCTTTTAACATCATTTGGTTCCCTGCCACTTTCTGTACTGATTAACTCAGGAAAATACTGAGAGAAATATGAGCAACCAGCCATGAGAGTCTGTCAGAGATTTTGAGTTAAGTCTATCTGATAGAAACAGAATGTAAGAAACAGAAATGTCTTTGGAGCATCAGGCTTGACTCTCTCTGATTATACTAGAATAATATGGGTTAAGTACATTATAATCCAGGTCAACAAGCAAATAGTATTTCCTTTCCCTTATACACCTTCAAATGGAGGCTACTGTATATTTACCACCAGGGCTTTATTCATGCACTCTTAGTTGAACACAGATAATACGTTTTACTTATTCCTCCTTTGAATTCTACTCATTTACCACTGGAACACTATCCACATTTATATATAGCAGACTCAAACTATCTTAAACTGAATTGGAAGACTGCAGGCTTGAATTATTTAAAAGAAAAACATTTCCACTTGTCCTGCCAAGTACTTGATCAATGCTCACTTAAGTGATGTAATCATCTCCTCTCATTTTGTAAGCTCTATTCTCTCTCTTCAGGTGACTAAGCAGTCTGCAATCTTCCTTCCTTTAATTGAATAATTTTCAGGCTTGTGTCTTATCCTTCCGGTTTTTACAAATTCATGCAATCATTTTCTCCTGTGACTACAGTAAAGGGTTTTATGGCTACGGTCCTTTCGTTAGCACACATGTCTCTAGAACTCTCTAGATCTGCTATACATACACTGTCTCAACACAGACTTTCATCTACTCTTATGTTCCAGATAGACTAGCTACTCTGCAATGGCTATCTTTTTCTGCTTGTGGTCTTGCTTTTCCTTCTTTTTGATTGACCTTCCTATGCCTTCCACACATCCCTCTGGCTCAGGTATTTTTTTTCTCCTAACTCAGATATTTTTATTCTCCATACCTCTCAGATATTTTTTTTCTCCTACCTCTCTGGACCTGCACGGTACTTTTGGTAATGTTATCACCTACTATTGTAAACACAGCTACTGTTTATCCCACCTCTGGACCTCCACGGTACTTTTGGTAATGTTATCACTTACTATTGTAAACATAGCTACTCTTTATCCCACCTCTGGACTTGCATGGTACTTTTGGTAATGTTATCACCTAATATTGTAAACATAGCTACTGTTTATTAAGCACTAGCCATGTGCTGTGTTTGGAGCCTTATGTATGTAACACAAACTATCCAGCTTTTCCTCCTACCCCTCACAATGCACTTTCCAGCCCCTATAAAGTCTGTCACTTACAGGCCTGGCACAGTGCCCAGCACATAGCAGGTGCTCAAGAAATGGAAGGTATTATTATCATAATTATGAGAAGAAGCACCATATGACTTATTCATGTTTGACCCCAATGTCTGGTTCGTTTAATATTTGTTTACAAAACTAGGCAACGGGCTGGGCACGGTGGCTTACGCACTTTGGGAGACCAAGGCGGGCAAATCATTTGAGATCAGGAGCTCAAGACCAGCCTGGCAAACATAGTGAAACCCTGTCTCTACTAAAAATACGGAAATTATCTGGGTGTGGTGGCACATGCCTGTAATCCCAGCTACTTGGGAGGCTGAGGCAGGAGAATTGCTGGAACCTGGGAGGCGGGGGTTGCAGTGAGCCGAGATCGCGCCACTGCACTCCAGCCTAGGCGACAAGAGTGAGACTCCGTCTCAAAACAAAAACAAAAACAAAACAAAACACATCTAAGCAATTAAGAGAATAAATGTTGAATGGTTGTGAGCCATCTGTAAGACAAACTGTGCAGCTTGCCATGGACTACTGAAACTAACTCTTTCCAGAGTCTGGACAGGACAAGTACATAGTGGGGCTGCGCTGCCCAGATGCATGGCCTGGAAGTCTGGCAAGAAGCTCTTTTTGGCTAGTGACTGCAGAGGCTGAGTATAGAAAAGGGCCTTCAGTGTGTTGCTCCAACACAGGCCAGTATCAGTTTGGCTCCCTAGGTGCAGAATGTGTGGTCAGACCAACTCACTGGGATCAGAGAGAAACATGAAACTGTAAGAGAGGATTCGGATGATGAAGGAATTCCTGATTCTTAGAACTGAAGGCTGTAACTGTTGCACTCACACAGGCACAAAGGTGGGGCTCTGGGGCTCTGGGATTTGGCAATGGCAGTCTAGGAAATAGTCTATGTTAGTCTGGCAAGATGTAGCAGGATATGCCAGTCACAGTGGTATGCTCCTGTAGTCCCAGCTACTCGGGAGGCTGAGGTGGGAGAACAGCTAGAGTCCCAGCGTTTGAGACCAGCCTGGGTAACATAGCAAGAACCCATTTCAAAACAAACAAACCAAAAAACAACTCACAGAAAAGAGGTAGCAGGACACAAAATTCAGATTCCAGATTCAAGTCTTTGGCAATGCTAAGTTTAAAAGGGGGCTGTGCACTGAGATATCAGAAAGAGACTTGAGTTTAAGGAAACAAGAGATTCAAGATTAGAGCACAAAAGGGTTTTTTTTGTTTTGTTTTGTTTTTTTGAGACAGGTTCTCACTCTGTCACCCAGGCTGGAGTGCAGTGGCACAATCATGGCTCACTGCAGCCTCTACCTCCCGAGCTCAAGTTATCCTCCCACCTTAGCCCCCCAGGTAGCTGGGACTATAGGCACATGTCATGATGTCCAGCTGATTTTTTTTTTTTAAAGATGGGGTCTCATTATGTTGCCCAGGCTGGTCTCAAACTCCTGGGCTCAAGAGATCCTCCCACTTTGGCCTCCCAAAGTGCTGGAATTACAGGTGTGAATCACCACGCCCAGCCACCAAAAGGTTTAATGCCCTAAACTAGTTATTAGATTTGGGACATTAATTCGGGCAGGGCTAGCAGCAAGCAAGGTTGAGATCTGAAGTAGGACTCAGATTCTAGGAGTGAGGGCAGAACTAGTCTAGTGTTTAAGGTGGGGCTGAACTTGCCAGTGGTTGAGTTTGTTGCTGGGGCAGAGAACCTGGTAAGTTATTACAATACTGTAAGCCCTCCACAATGAATCATTAGTATACCTTATAGCTTCTCAGAGTACACAATCTACCTAGCTTCAGTATAAAGTATTTTAAGATGCCAATTATCTGCAGATGGTGAAGTACAGAACATAAGTCTGTTTGGCCTAACTTAACAAATACATAATTCTTTCTATACACTTGTTTCGCCCCGGGCTGTGTACCTACTTGACCTCTTAACCCCCATCGATTTTTGTCCCCTTACGATTCTCCAGATACAACCACTTGCAATTTGAAATTGCTCTTTGCAACCATGAGGTAGTTGTTTCATCCCCAGATTCTGGGACTAGAACTCTTTTCACCATTAGGTTCCAGAAACTAGGGTCCAAATACTCTTGCAATAAAGTGTTTCCTTTAAACCAAATCCAACCAAACATACTTTTAAAAAAGTTAATAATAAAATCTTCCCATCATCTGGCTCTTCAGTAAACTCACAGTTACTGACTTTTACTTCATCAAATACCAGGCTGTCTTTATCGTTCTTTGGCTTATTTATGCTTCTTTGGATTTGACATCCCTAAGGTTTTCTTGGTTCATGTTACAGCAATATACAGAAATCACAGACTGTAATTCAACTATCCATCTGATGATTGACTATCTTCTACAACACTCCCACCAAGTGGTCATCTGGACCGTACCTGAACACCCTGAATGAGAACTCATCACTTGCAGAGACTGCCTATTTCATTTTTTTTTTATATCACCTAATGAAAATAACTGTATTGGCCTGAAATATCCTCCCTAAGTTTCTTGAGACAGAGTCTTGCTCTGTAGCCCAGGCTGGAGCGCAGTGGCACGATCTCAGCCCACTGCTACTCACTGCTACCTGTGCCTCCCGGGTCCTGGCTCAAGCAATTCTCCCGCCTCAGCCTCCCAAGTAGCTGGGATTACAGGCACATGACAACATGCCCAGCTAATTTTTGTATTTTTAGTAGTGACGGGGTTTCACTATGTTGGCCAGGTTGGTCTTGAACTCCTGACCTCATGATCTACCCGCCTCGGCCTCCCAAAGTGCTGGGATTACAGGCGTGAGCTACCACGCCTGGCCTCCTCCCTTAGTTTCTATCCATTGACTCCAGCTCCTCTCCTTAGGGACATGTGGAACAAATAAAAACCTCTTATATGTGGCCCCTTCAGAAATCTGAATGAAGTGACAATATTCTTCCTGAGTTTGTTTGCCTTGTTTTGCTAAATATATGTTCCAAGTGCCTTTAACATTTTGTTGTTGTTGTTGCTGTTAGAGCTCTCTTTTCTGCATATTCAAGATGATCTATATGTCGTGTAGCTATCCCAGAGCGAGATTAATTTCAGGTGTGCTCTGGTCAGCACAGAACAGAATGAGATAGTCATCTTCCTTGTGTTCTGCACACTATACTTCTCATAATGCAATCTAAGATTATATCAGCTTTTTTTGGCAGCCACACACTGTTGACTCATATTGAGCTTCTAGTCAACTCAATACCCCTAATTCAGCCACACATACTGCTGCTAGGCCCAATGCATACTTCTGCAATTGTTTTAGCGGAGAGGAGGTGGTAAAGAGAAAGGTTTATTTATCACATTGATACTTCATGAAATTTGGGGCCCAAAAATTCAACCTGGGATTTTGCATTCCTGTCATACATAAGCCTATGCTTAGTTTGCTATCCTAAATGATTAGACAAACTAGTGATGAGTCATGGACTGGAGTTCAGCTTAGGCTAGTCAGCTTTGCTTTGTTTCATGGTCTCATGCAGCCTTCTCAAAATTACCGATCTTTCAAATGTATGCTATTTATCCCGAGAAGAACTGGTGGAAAGACTATAAATGATTCAATGCAAAGCCATTATCACCACTGAAAAAAACAACGCAAAGATAAGTATCCAGTACATTAAAGATGGTATATTTATAATTTGCCATGGAAGAATTACATCTAAACACCTTCTCCTTGATTAAAAATAGCATCTATAGAGATAATGCTGTATAGATTTTCAAAGATATTTCAACTTAGCTTATTCCATTCCTTCAAGAAAGTGGGGAAGGTATCATTATCCTCATTTCTAGTTCAGTTCAGTCCTTATTGTACCCATGGTATTCCAACACAAGTGAGACCCAGCCCACGTGATTAAGGCACTCATATCCAGGGTGTTCTCATTTCTAGTCCAGTTCAGTCCTTATGGGACCCATGGTATTTCCACACAAGTGAGACCCAGTCCGTGTGATTAAGGCACTCATATCCAGGGCATTCTCCTGTAAGTGTCAGGCAACATCTGCTCTGCTTGCCCTTGCCATCTGGATTTTAAAAAGGATCTCATACTCCATTAATCATAAAATCATAGAATCTATGAGAATTAGTCTAATATCTTTGAAGATTAGGAAGAGGTATCAAATAATGCACCTAAAGCTGCAGTTACCTAATAGTAAAACCAGGATTAGAACATATTTATATTCTAACCAGTATTCAGACCAATCTTCTTTCTCTTACACTACCATTTCTCAAGATACAAGTAGGTAACTGTCTGTTATCTACAGCAAGGACATTTCTGAAAATGGGATCTGAGACACACATTCTCTGCAACTCAAGAATGTTATGGCTAAGGATCCCACCAAACTCCTAATCCAAGGGAATATGGGCCAGGAAGCTAATCAGAGAGGGATGAACCATGAGATGCTGAACCAGCGACTTCCCAGTAAACAGATTTGTGCTATATGAAGCAGCTCCCCCAATATCTACCATTGTTAGAGCCACTCGAGGATTTAGACTACTTGTGTTCTAGATAACCAGGCTGCAGAGACAGCTAGAAGTCATGTTGAAAGGAAATAATTATAAATCTGCTACAGCCAAAGGTGGTCTTTTTCAAAAGCAGGCTAAATAAGCCGCTGAGTTAATATAGCTAAAGTAACCCGGTAAGTGACTATGATTGCATCAGTGCACTCCAGCCTGGGCAACAAATTGAGACCTTGTCTCTAAATATTTATCAATACTGATATGGTGTTCAATTTGATTCAACAATCATTTATTGAGTGCCAGTTATATGCAAATCACTGTAGACTCAAAGACATGCCATTCCTTTATCCTTAAGAAACAACAGATTCAGGTTGGACATGGTAGCTCATGCCTATAATGCCTATAATCCCAGCACTTTGGGAGGCCAAGGCAGGAGGACTGCTTGAGCCTTGGAGTTCAAGACGAGCCTGAGCAACATAATGAGACCCTGTCTCCAAAAAAAAAAAAAAAAAAAAGGGCATGGTGGCTCGTGCCCGTGGTCTACTTGGGAGGCTGAGCTGCAAGGACCGCATGAACCCAGGAGGTTGAGGCTACAGTGAGCCATGATTGTGCCAATGCATTCCAGCTTGGGCGACAGAGTGAGAGACCCCACCTCTAAAAATAAATAATAATAATGACAATAATGTTTATTTCAAAATAGCCACAAAGAAGTGATAAATATTTGAGGTGATGGATATGCTAATTGGCCTGATTTGATCATTCTGCAATGTATACATGTATCAAAACATCACATTGTGCCCCATAAATATATACAATTATTATTTGTCAATTAAAAATAAAATTTTAAAAACACTTTAGAGGTTTAATATGAATAAAGAAGGTTTACTATGAGTAAAGCAGAGCTGGTCATGAGAGGAGAAGAAACCCACAACAAAAACAAGGGACAAAAAGGAGGCTGCTAAAATGGGGGCCATAAAACCTTATTTGTCACAATTTTGGCTGGGTTGGCCTTGCTCTGCTGCAAAATCCATTTTTGGTAAGTTTGGGTGGGCTACTCCAAGACTTTTTCATGTGAGACACTTAAGTCTACATAAGGATAAAAACAATAAAAAATGCTAGTGAAAAAAGAATTGTGACTTCTGGGCTAAGGAATGCAATGTAGGGACAAATTAACCCAGAAATTGGGTTTTAGAATGTTGCTTAGAAATTGGATCACCTCAGATCTTTTTTCCCTTGACTATAAGTAAAATACTGGCTCTTACAGTTTCTTTCCAGTAAATACCATGTTTAACTTGGAAATCTGACAAATACTAAAAACCCTATCCCCCTTACCTCACAGTATTATTGGATGATCAAATGTGACAAGATGATGCAAAAGCCTTTTGTGTGTTGTAAAGTGCTAAATGAGGGCATAAACAGCCCCTCTGGGTCATAGGAGAAGACTGGTGGGATCTCCATGTCATGGCCCTTATTAGAATTGTTCACCATTGATCATCATAACATTTTAGTCCTTCAAATGTAAATGAGTAAAAATAGTACCTTACTATATGATCCAGCAATTCCACTGCTGGGTATATACACAAAAGAAAGGAAATCAGTGTATCTAAGGGATATCTGCACTCACATCCCATGTTTGTTGCAGCACTGTTCACAATTGCCAAGATTTGGAAGCAACCTAAATGTCCATCAACAGATGAATGGATAAAGAAAATGTGGTACACATACACAATGGAGTACTATTCAGCCATAAAAAGGAATGAGATCCTGTCATTTGCAACGACATGGATGGAGCTGGAGGTCATTAAGTGAAATAAGCCAGGCACAGAAAGACAAACCACATGTTCTCACTTATTTGTGGGAGCTAAAAATTAAAACAACTGAACTCATGCAGATGGAGAGTAGAAGGATGGTTGCCAGAGGCTGGGAAGGGTAGTTGAGGATGGGGGGAAAAGTGCAGATGGTTAATAGGTACAAAAAGTAGTTAGAAAGAATGAGTAAGATCTAGTGTTTGATAGCAGAACAGGGTGACTATAGTCAATAATTTAATTGTACATTTAAAAATAACTATGAGTATAATTGGATTGTTTGTAACACAAAGAATAAATGCTTGAGGGGATGGATACCCCACTTACCATGATGTGATTATTACACACTGCATGTCTGTATCAAAGCATCTCATGCACCCCACAAATATATATACCTATGTCCTCACAAAAATTAAAAATAAAAAAATTTAATTACCTATACACATTACTTTTAAAAAAGTACTTTAAATACCTTCCCTAAGGATTGAAATAAACACACATTGTGAATTTAAAAGTAATACCTAAAAACAGACACTAATACTTTTTTTTGAGAGGGAGTCTCGCCCAGGCTAGAGTGCAGTGGTGCAATATCAGCTCACTGCAAGCTCCATCTCCTGGGTTCATGCCATTCTCCTGTCTCAGCCTCCTGAGTAGCTGGGACTACAGGCACCCGCCACCACGCCCAGCTAATTTTTTGTATTTTTTAGTAGAGACGGGGTTTCACTGTACTAGCGAGGATGGTCTCGATCTCCTGACCTCGTGATCCACCCGCCTCGGCCTCCCAAAGTGCTGGGATTACAGGCATGAGCCACCGCTCCCAGCCCCACTAATACATTTTTAAAAATAAGCTCCTTCTGCAGAACCAGCTTCTATAATGAAACTGTTTTCTCACAAATAAGCATATAGAGGAATTTATACATGGCTAGATTGTTAGAATCATATTTTATTAGAATTAGGACAAGACTTACCTCATCTCTATAGACTGTTTCACCAGTTCCCTCCCCTCCCCAGTCTTTTTGTTTTGTTTTGTTTTGTTTGAGACGGAGTCTTGCTCTGTTGCCCAGGCTGGACTGCAGTGGCACGATCTCAGCTAACTGCAACGTCTACCTCCCAGGCTCAAGTGATCCTCCTGCCTGAGCCTCCCAGTAGCTGGAATTACAGGCACGCACCACCATCCCCAGCTAATTTTTGTATTTTTAGTAGAAAATGGGGTTTTGCCATGTTGGCCAGGCTGGTCTCCAACTCCTGACCTCAAGTGATCCACTCACCTCGGCCTCCCAAAGTGCTGGGATTACAGGCCTGAGCCACCGTGCCTGGCCCCTATCTTTTTTATAACAGGAAAACTGAGGTTAAAGTAGAACCCAGACTAAACTGCAGGTTTTCTGACTCCTGTTCTAAGTCTCTTTTCTTCTATAATTTTTTAAAAAAATATTTCAAACATAAAGAAAAGTATTGGTAATAATAAGCACCCAGATTTTTTAAATGTTAATATTGTCATATGTCTCAGATCTCTTAAAAAGAATTAAAACATTATCTATCAACAGATAATTCCCATTCTTCTATTTCATTCCCCTATCTCCCTCTCCAGAGGTATCCATCATGTTGAAGTTGTGTGTATTCTGTCCTTCCTGCCCATGTTTGTATACACTTACCAAATTATGGGTTATATATCCTTAAACCACACCATGTTGCCAGAGAAAGAGTTGTTCTTCAAAACAAGGAAGAATCCCTCACTCTAGTATGCTTCATGCAGTTATAACCTTTTGGGTTGGTGGGATATTTCAGAAAGAAACTAGGGCAAAGCCTTAAGTCTTTTTAAATGATTTCCACAGAGCCGGGCGCAGTGGCTCACGCTTGTAATCCCCACACTTTGGGAGGCTGAGGTGGGCAGATCACCTAAGCTCAGGAGTTTCAGACCAGCCTGGACAACATGGTAAAACCCCATCTCTACTAAAAATACAAAAATTAGGCAGGCGTGGTGGCGTGTGCCTGTAATCCCAGCTACTCTGGAGGCTGAGGCACAAGAATCACTTGAACCCAGAAGGTGGAGGTTTCAGTGAGCTGAGATTGCTCCACTGCACTCCAGCCTGGGTGACAGAGGGAGACTCCAACTCAAAAAAAAAAAGCAAAAAACAAAATGATTACCACAGAAAGAGCTAGTGAAGTGTCTTGCTATCATTCAGAGTAAAAAGTAAATTGGGCAAATATAAACATTTTTAATACAACTTTTTAAATCCTAAGTTTTATTTATGAAACACTGGTTTACAATGAACAAGTACGAATGACCTGTCACTGAACAATAGGGAAAGATGAACTAAACAATTTAACTAGTAATAATAGCTTCTACTACTGCTTCGAGGTCCAGCTCAGTGTTATCACCTTAATAAATTTGTCCATGATCCCAGAGTTGATTCCTTCAATAATCATTTATTGAGTGCTAAAGTCCTCTGGGTACAAAAGTAGATCCGGTCCATTTTCTGAGGACAGCACAGAAATAACTACACAATACTGTTTAATAAATGTAACAAGAGAACTATCTATGAAGGCCTGGGGGAGCCTAACTTTTTCTGGGACAATTGGAGAAGTCTTTACAGAAGTGATGTTTCAACTGCATGGTGGAGGATGAGAAGGCGGTCACAAAATGAAGGATGAAAGGTGATTCCAGGTAGGGATACACTGAATGAGAGGGTACAAAGGATGGTAAGATACTAGTTTTAGAAAGACAACTAAGGATAGACATTGGAGGTGGAGAGACAAGTTAGAAGACTGGCAACAATTCAAGCAAAAGATGACAGGAGGCAGACATGAGGAGGGAGGAGGAAGGATATGAACAAAATCCAGGAGATAAATTTAGCAGAACTTGATGCCTGATTGTATTGAGGAAAGAAAGAACATGGAGGAGTTGCAGATGACTCTCAAAAACTTGGCAAATCAGTGGGTGGTGAGGCCATTACTGAAATCGGGAATACAGTGCAGAAGATAAGAGGCTGGGCGCGGTGGCTCATGCCTGTAATCCCAGCACTTCAGGAGGCTGAGGCAGGCGGATCACCTGAGGTCAGGAGTTCAAGACCAGACTGACCAACATGGTGAAACCCCATCTCTACTAAAAATACAAAAAATTGGCTGGGTGTGGTGACACACGCCTGTAATCCCAGCTACTCGGGAGGCTGAGGCAGGAGAATCGCTTGAACCTGGGAGGCGGAGGTTGCAGTGAGCCAAAATCGCACCATTGCACTGCAGCCTGGGCAACAAAAGCGAAACTCTGTAAAAACAACAACAACAAAAGAAGAAGATAAGAGCCTGCTTGAGAAAGGAGGTGAAAGTTCATTCAGTTTGAAGCATTTTGAGTTGGCTTTGAAGCCTCTTCCATGAGACCTCCAACAATTTCTCTAAGCCAGAAATCACCTCTTTGCACTCCATAGTATCTTTTTCATCTCAAATTATTTCAATCTGCTGTATTTACAAGTTTGTCTTTCCTTTTTTTTTTTTTTTTTTTGAGACGGACTTTTGCTCTTGTTGCCCAGGCTGGAGTACAATGGCACGATCTCAGCTCGCTGCAACCTCCGCCTCCCCTCCTGGGTTCAAGCGATTCTCCTGCCTCAGCCTCCCGAGTAGCTGGGATTACAGGCATGCGCCACCATGCCCGGCAAATTTTTGTATTTTTAGTAGAGACGGGGTTTCACCATGTTGGTCAGGCTGGTCTCGAACTCCTGACTACAGGTGATCTGCCCGCCTCGGCCTCCCAAAGTGCTGGGATTACAGGTGTGAGCCAACGTGCCCAGCCATCTTTACTTTAAATCACAAAGAAAAGGTACTAGGTCTTATCTGTCTTTATATGGCTCTCTTAGCAGTGCCTTACACATAGAAAGTCCTCAGAGTTTGCACTCTTGAGAAGGCAGCTCCATCAGATACTAGAAACTGTCAGCTAACATTTATCAAAACAAGGAACAAAGCTTGTGAATTAGCAGCTGAAACAAAATACCTGAAGTATAATATTTTTAATGTTAGTAGCTGATTCTAGATATAAATTAGCTCCCTTTGTGCTCATTTTACTTGCCTCTTTTTTTTTTTTTTTTTTTTCTTTGAGATTGCGTCTCACTCTGTTGCCCAGGCTGAAGTGCAGTGTTAAGATCATAGCTAGGGAGCCTCGAACTCCTGGGCTCAAGCGATCCTCTCACCTCTGCCTCCCAAGAAGCAGGTGCGCACCACCATGATAGGCTAATTTGTAAAACATTATTTTGTAGATACAGGGTCTTGCTGTGTTACCCAGGCTGGTCTGGAGTTCCTGGCCTCAAACAATACCCCTTTCTAGGCCTCCCAAAGTGCTGGGTTTACAGGCATGAGCCACCGTGCTGGCCTTTTCTGACTTTTAAACAACCCCGCAGCGTAATCTTTGCATTCCTATTTTACAGATAAAGCAATAGAAGCCTCCAGCGACTAAGTTAAACTTTCCTGGGGTCACAAGGTTTACAAGTGGCTGAATAGGATTTCTGCAGACTGGTTCCTTCACCCGGCTGCCCGCCGAAGTAAGCGGGCCTTACTGCCCTAATTCTCAATAGGACCCCAAAGAGGACGCTTCTTTGCTCCTGAAGGGATGGCACCCTCTGGATTCGCGGTAACGGCAAATGGGGCTCTCACTCCTACCATCTCAGTGACAGTTTAAAGCGCACCCTACCCCATATTTGCACACACGCGGCAGAGGGCAGGGCTGAAAAGGGGCCCTAGGGTGCAGGGGGCGCGCCCTCACCCGGGGACCCCGCATTTTACAATATTAGCTCCACCGAGGCGCACGGAACTGCAGGCGAGCAACTGACCTTCGGCTCCAGCGGCCCCAAAGCCGGGGGTGGGAACGCGCGACCCAGGTAGCGGCATGGACTCCGAGCCTGGCCCCTCGGGGGTTAAAACTCCCCAGACATAAAGGCTCCGGACGACAGAGGTGCAGCCGCCGCGTGCCCATGGGACACTGAAACTCTTCCCTTACCTTCCTCGGTAGTCCTGTGAGGGAGGCTGGCCCGGCCGGCCGCCCTACGGTGCGGACAGGAGGTCGCGGTCGGGAGGGGCCCTGCCCGGCGGTTGCTGCTGGAACCAGCCCCCGCAAGGGCCCGCAGCGGGCGGGCCATTTACCTCAGACCCGCGCCGCAGCCTCCCGGAGCCCGCGCCCAGGACTCCCTCACGACCTCTCCAGGGTCCCGGCCCGACACCAAGGGGCAGGTGAGGGGTGGAACCTGGAGGCACCCGCGCCAGGGCCCCTGAGGGAGGCGGGAGGGGGACAGCCTCAGTCCTGACTGGCAGCCGAGGCGCGACGACTCCGCGCAGTCCCGCCTGTGGAGGGGCGTGCCTCATCGCTTGCTAACCCAGAGGCGAAGGGCAAGGGGCGAAGGGCAAGCGCCGGATCCTTTCGCCCCCTCCCCACGTGAGGCCCTGGAGGCTGATTGGCCGTGTGCTGCGGAGGCGGCAAGAGGAACGTGTCCTGGCACGTGCCGAAGGAGCGCTAAAGGCCAGGGGCGGTCCCACTCGCGAAGCCCTGGGAGGCAGATTGGCTGCGCGAGGAAGTGGCGTGTCCTCACTTGAGCTGTCCGGGAGCGAGAGTAAGAGATAAAGGCAAGGGCGCCTGAGCACCTCCTCCCACTGCGGGCAAAGGGCAGGCAGTTCGTGCGCGGACACAAGCACTGGCGGACCGTGGCCATGGCGGGCGCTGAGTGGAAGTCGCTGGAGGAATGCTTGGAGAAGCACCTGCCGCTCCCCGACTTGCAGGAAGTGAAGCGCGTTCTCTATGGCAAGGAACTCAGGTCCGCAGCCAAGAGGCTAAGCTAATGGGGTCTTGGGGCCACAGAGTTGTGGGTCTGGGGGAGCAGGCAGGGAGGGCCTCAGGGTCTGAAGGGCTCAGGGGAGGCGGTGAGAAGTCCTGAGTTGGCGGGCAGAGACCATAGTAGGTCTTGATGGGACGGCCCCGGGGTCCTTGGGGGTTGCAGAATCCTGGCGTGACCTTTACAAATCTCTTCTCCCCCACGTTGCCCAGAACCGGAAGGAAAAGGACGGGATTTTACTCTCCAGGGCTTTCTCTGTGGCCATCCCAACCCTCCTCCCCGGAGCCGGGCTTGTCTTCTGGATGTCTGGCTGGATCACTGTCTCCAGCCAGAGCACCCAGCAGGTGTACTGATTGTCCGGCCCCAGACCATCCTTCCTGCGGTGACCCGACCTCTGGCTGACCCTTGGAAATAGAGGCTGTCTGCATTTAGTTGGCGAGGGAACCTTTCCCACTGGCAAGCCATGGGCGCTGGTTTTTCCACTCCCTGCAAGCTTGTGCATCACCAGGACTTTCTGAGGGCTGTGTACTGCTGGACACTGTGTCCACAAAGCTGAAAAAGACACTTCCCGGCCGGGCTCACACCTGTAATCTCAGCACTTTGGGAGGCCAGGGCTGGAAGATTGCTTGAACTCAGGAGTTCGAGACCGGCCTGGGCAACATAGTGAGACACCCATCTCTATAAAGCATTTAAAAAAATAGCCAGGCATGGTAGCATGCATCTGTAGTCCTAGCTACATGGCAGGCTGAGGCGGGAGGATCACTTGAGCTTGGGAGGTCGAGGCTGCAGTGAGCCAAAATCTCTCCTCTGCACTCCAGCCTGGGAGTCAGAGTGAGGCCCTGTCTCAAACACACACACACACACACACACACACGTGTCTTTGGATTTGGAGCTTACTTGGATAATCCCGGATGATCTTATCTTGAGATCCTGACCTTAATTACGTCTGTGAAGACCCTTTTTCCAAATAAAATCACAATGACAGGTTCCAGGTGTCAGGATGGAGACACAGCTAAACCTGCTACAGTAGCTTCAGGGTCTGCAGGTGGAAATAACTCAGGGGCTATTTGCTATGTGGAGGTGGGCCTCAGGTGGGCGAGGCTGGGCTTGTTGAGCTGCCCCGGAGATGGTCATTCCAGGTGAAGGAGGAGCAGGTACAAAAGAGGGCGCTGGAGAGAATGCTGGAAAACCCGGATATTCAAGGGGTCAGAGAAAGAGACTTTGTGGGAGATTCTGGAGGTGAGGACTCTGGGGCAGGACAGGGAAAGAAGCATCAGATGGCTCAGAAATGTCTAGCGGGTGAGGACAGCAGGAAGTCTGCTGGATTTAGCCATGATAAGGCTGTTGGCAGTTCCTGAGATGGGGCCAGGAGGTAAGGCCTGAGCTGAGGGGAAGCATGTGTGAAAGCTCCCTAGGCAGCAGGGAGAGACAGCAAGTGAGTAAACACATGGACATGTGTGGAACACTGTCCCTCTTTCTCTTTCTTCCTCACCTTCTCTCCCCTCCAGCTCCCTTCTGTTTTTCAACGGGAGAGACTCTTTAACAGCTTCAGTGATGGATGTGGAGGTCTGTAGGTACTAGTGGAGAAAGATGTCCAAGCTATGTGTATTAAGTGAAAAAGGCAAGTTGAAGAACAGAAAATACAGAATGATGCCATTGTATTTGTAATGCATACACATAGGAAAATAGGAAAGAGACATAAAACATTGTTAAGAGGGGTTGCCTCTGAGTTTTGGGACTAGGGGTGGGGTAGAAAGGGGAATGTATGTTTCATTTTATACCCTTTCCCACTATTTGATTCACCCCCGCCATGAGCACGTGTCTCTTTGTAACAGAGCTCTAGTTTAATGATTTAAAGTGCTGGTGGTAAAGAGCCATCAGACATGGAAAGATGAAGTTCCAGAAGTGAGAGGTTGCTGAGGAGGCAGGAACTTGGTGTGCTCTGGCAAGGTCTGCCTGACCCTGGGTGGGAGAGGTGGGGGCCCTGAAGGGCGTGGTGGGGCTAGGATGGGAAGTGAAGGGCTTTACTCCTTGAAGTTTGAAGGGAAGCCCTGAGTGGGGAGGCCTCAGTAGCAGGGTGAGGGGTAGAGGGTCTGAAAGCCAACTACAGGGACCAGGGCAGGCAGTGGCAGCATGAGGCCGTCTGTGAGGTTATGGCTCATTTGCTGGTCTTGTCCTCCTGGGCAGTGGCTGATTGATGTTTTAGTACTTTTGGGCTACTATAACAAAATACCAGACTTCCCTGTACTTGTGGGCAATCACAGGGAGAAAAAGGAGAAGGGTCTGTGTGTCTGTTTCCCCAAAGGTCTGTGGGCCTGGTAGCTGGACAGCCCTTTGGGAACGTCCTAGTGAACACTGTCCTCAGCCTGTGGTCTCACACCAGGAAGAAGTCAGGTGGCAGAGCTCTTGTCTGAGTGTGCAACCCTGGCTGTAACCAACATCTGGCTGCGGTCTCTTTCCCCATCTTAAACCACATGAATTTATTCCTCACAGTTCTGGATGCTATGAAGTCCAAGATCAAGGTGCCACAGCAGATCTGGTGTCTGTTGAGGGCCCACTTTCTGGTTTTTGATGGTGCCTTCTCACTGTGTTCTTACATGGTGCAGGAAGCAAGCATGCCCTCTTGGGGGTCTTTTAAAAGGACTCTACCCTCATGACCTAATCACCTCCGAAAGAGCCCTATCACATTGGAGATTAGGATTTCAACATATGAAGTTGGGGCAGACATAAGCATTCAGTCTGTCTCAGTGGTCCACTGCATCTCCTGTACCAGGCCTTTCGGTGGGCACAGCACATGGTCATTGACTGCGTCTGCACAGGGTATGGCTTGAGGATTGGTTAGGTTCTCCAAGATGAAGCTGTGTAGGATGTGGTAATGCACCGCCTTTGATAATGGGAGGGCAGAGAGGCCTTACAGGTACTGCCCAGATAGTAGACAGGAGTGGCTGGGAGGAGATAGAGCCCCAAAGGTGGCTGTCCTGGAGAGTGGAGCGGCCTCTCCTGTATTACCTTGGCTTAGAATGAGCTCGCAGGGAGCTGGGGATAAGGAGGTGGGCAGCCTCAGGGCTGGCTAGGCGGAGGCATCACTTCGGGGAAGAAGGGTAGGTAATGGAGGTTGTGCATGGTGGGAAGATGTGGAGAGAGACTTCAGCCAGGTGGTGGTTACAGCCATGTTTCCACACCCAAGAGGAGCTCTTCACCTGACATTTTCCTGGTGTGAGACCACAGGCTGAGAGGCCAGGCAGGGTTCACCAGGACACTCTGAAAGAGCTGTCTGGCTCCCAGGCCCACAGGCCTTCGAGGGAATAGACACATAAGCCTTGCTCCTTTTTCTCCTGGTGTCTGCCCACACGCATATCCTGGAAAGCTGCGTGATTTATGTCCACCAGAGGGGATTTGCTCTGAGGCTGTGGCCTGCAGGAGCGCCCTTCCGCTGGAGGGTGGGAGGACTGTCTAAGGCAGTCACAGCAAGGAGAGGCACGGTGTGGGCACTGCTGCTATTTCTAACCTGCTGGAGTGAAGGGAACCTTGACTACTTGAAAAGCAGGCTGATTGTCAGGGGCGGAACCGAACTCAGAGCTGTCAGGGCCGTCACATGGAAAGTGCCTGGCAGGGGGCGGCGACAGGGGGCTTGGGCTGACAGGGCTGTGATTTTGAAAGAAACGTCTCCAAGAAAGTGATTTAAAGTAGGAGAGAAATATTATTATTAGATAATGGCTGTCAGGTTATTTTTTGATGTGTTTTCTGAGTATTTCATAATCATCTTGCCCTTAGATGGTAAGCCCTTCCTGGCTAGGGGCCGTGTCCCATCCCATGCCTCTGTGGCTTTCACCTTCGGGTGTGCAACAGGTATCAGGAGGTATTTGCTGTTTGGCTAATGGTCACTTCAGTGGAAGGTTTTATAACTAATTCTCTAGCCTTGGTTAATAAACTACAAATGTGGATGAGCACTTAGGGCTTCCATCTGAACACCTGGGCCCCTCCAAGCCCACCCAACACCAGATGTAGAACTGGCCTCCCCCAGCAGGAGCAGCAGGACAGAGTGGCCAGGGTCTTTATTCACCATAAGGCCATCCATGTGATCCCAGATCATGGCCTCTCCATCCAACCTGTCTCCTGAGCCCCATTTTCCAAGCCCCTCGGCTCCCACAGCCTGCCTCACACCCTAGGCTCAGCATAGCCCTGATTCTGGTTCAGAAACACTTTTGAGAATCTGTTCCCTCCTTTCTGTGCTGACTGCCAGGACTTTAATTCCTACCGTGATTTCAGCAACTCTAAAACACCAACCTCTTAACTGGCCTCCCCATTGCCAGGCCTAACCGTGCTGACTCTGCTGAGGTCTCCCTGCCAACTGCAGGTAAAGTCCAGGTTCAGTGTAGTGTTCTGTCATGGCTGGACCCCACTGCTCGCCAGCTCCCTTGGGCCCTGGCACTGAGCGCCTTCTAGCCAGGACATCCTCACCTCTTTGGCTGATAAATAACTACAAGAAATGGGAGAGGGATTTTAAGTGGAGCAGACTGCATCAAAATCCCCTTCCCTCTTTTTTCCTGCCCATCTAGGAAGCTTGATCTGCCCAGGGAAGCTTTCGAAGCTGCCTCCAGAGAAGACTTTGAACTGCAGGGATATGCCTTTGAAGCAGCGGAGGAGCAGCTGAGACGACCCCGCATTGTGCACGTGGGGCTGGTTCAGAACAGAATCCCCCTCCCCGCAAATGCCCCTGTGGCAGAACAGGTGCAGACTCTTTTGACCATAATAAATACACAAACAGGGTTGTGGCCTGCCCTTGGAGCACACCTGCAGGCCCTGGCTGGCCGCATACTCCAGGTCTGCAGGCTTGGGCGCCTCAAGCAGTAGCAGAGACGCTTCTGCCCTGGCCTCCCCACATCCCTCCAGCCTGCATCTCTGGCTCTTCTGTCTTCCTGTTCTTATTCTGTCTCTCCCTCCTCCTCACTGATCTTTCCACTTCTCTCCAGCTATTGATCTGAAGCTCCATTTACCAACCGGGAGGGCGCCCTTTTGGCCTGCTCGTGCTCTCCACGGGACGCTGCCTCTCAGCTGCCTGCCAGGAGGCGGCCAGCCAGCACACGCTGGTTGGGACCGTCTGTCCGTGTGTTCTTCTGCCTTAATCCTCAGGGCGGGGACTCGCTATACCCAGAAGTCTGTCAGCTGTGGTGCCTACAGGATTACGGGAATAGATAGGCATTCGCTTATGACCTCAGAGTTAGTAAATAAAGGTGACAGCATCTTGTATCTCCCTAAAGAAACATGTTGTCACAGGTGCAGGTGGTTTGCTTTATACACTTCTCCACAGCATTCCTGCAGCTGCTCAAACTTTCAGGGATTTTCCTGCACAGGTTTCCTCAGGATACGGCATGTTTGAGGATTCTTAGGGATTCTGGAGAAACCTAAGGCCTCTTGGATTCCAGGTTTGGTTCTGCCTCATCATTCACGTTGGTCCTTCCTTTGCTTTTGTTGGATTCACAGATGTCTGGTTCTCAGTTCTCTCGCTTTTTGTATCAGGATTCGTTTTTTGTGGATATGTCCCCTCTATCATCCCAGACTGTCAAGTCATAGGACCAGCTATGTTTTTTTCATGCGCACAGGGCCTAGAAGTATGCTTTGCGTTTTGCTAACACCAAGCAAATGCGTGTTTGTGGGGCTGATGCTGTCAGCAAATATCCACAAAGCCATGGGGTGCACAGCCTCTCAAAGGAGGAGACTATAGGCCTTGTGGAGAGTTTGTGCGCTCTGGGTTTTCAGCCTGGTTCCTTTGGTCTGTCTTTGAACAAACACTTTTGAATGTCTCCTGGGAGCCAGGCATTGTGCCAAGGACAAGCAGACAATGAGGATGCTTTCTTCCTATCCCCAAGGAGCCTGTGGGGTCCTGGGAGTGACAGACAGCAGAGGAAGAGTGGCACACAAAGCAGTGGCACACAATGGCTCCCGAAGGCCAGGGGATGCTGAGTTACCTTGACACTTGGCCCATAGCTGTGAGAGCCTGCAGAGGCCCGCAGAGGGGTGACATGTGACATAGATAACACCTCCAGGAAGATTAGGTGGGAGGAGGGAAGTACATTCCTGGCCCAGGGCACAGCACACACCAAAGCACGGGGATTTAAAAGAGCCAGAGAGGCGAGGCATTCCATGATAAGATGCACACAGGATAAGTAGGATAAGTGTGGAACCAGGCTTGCCTCTGAAGGCAGGAGAGTGGGGAGCGGGGTCCCGGGCCAAGGGGGTGGCTGACCCGGGAGATGGGTGTGAACGTGGGCCCTGGACCGGAAGCAGCACCATCCTCATCCCTGCCTCTCAGCAACCCCACAGGTCAGGTGGCAGCCTCCCCATTACCAGGTGAGGAAACTGAGGCAGTGTCCAAGTGTCTGACCCCAGAGCCTCTGCACCTGCAGCTTTTCATGCAGATTTTGGACATCAGGAGTTAACCAAATATAGAACCTCCCCACCCTACTCCTCATACCTGCCCAGGTGGGCATTGATTTTTCCATATGCATTAGGATGAGATCCTAAAAATTGCCTTACCAATAGAACTAAATGGATTCTAATCCTTTTTAAATTCTCAGGTCTCTGCCCTTCATAGACGCATAAAGGCTATCGTAGAGGTGGCTGCAATGTGTGGAGTCAACATCATCTGTTTCCAGGAAGCATGGAGTGAGTCTTTTTTATGGTGCCTTCTCTGCTGCCTTCAAACAATTGTGTATTCTCTCCATGTTGCCAAGAGTGTCTGCTGCCTGACTTTTAAAGAATCTCCTTTGTTTCCTCATCCATGGAAAGTTCTCTGTCCACATCACCAGGAACCCCGGTCTCCCTGCTGTTACGCACCGAGCTGTTGTCTGATTCCTTCGGTTTTCCCACATCGTTCTGAATCCATTCGCTCCTCTCCATCTCTCTACCACCACCTGGTCCAAGCCCCTGGCAGCTCACCCCTGGCTTTTGTAATTCCCTCCAGCTGGTCTCCTGTGCCCTCCTGACCAGGACTTCTTTACCTTCAGATCTCAGCCCAGAGCCAGCCCCCCCATCTAAACATTCCTGGTACTATGTACCTTTGTGGTTTTTATTTTTATCAGAGTTTTACATGCTCATGGTTTAGAGTCAGATAGGTGTACAAGGTCTGTTACCAAAAAATAGCTATTATCCCCAGCATCAACACTGAGCTAGTTCCTTTGGAATTTACCTTTGTTAGTGTTGCTACTTCCTAATTTTTTAGTTTTGCATCGCCTATTGACTTCCCCCTATGGAAGATGTCAGTGTTAGCCCTTTCTTGCCTCCTCCTGGCCCTTCGACATACATGTGTCCTTGTTCTTCTATCCCCCCAGCCCATTTTGTCAACTTTGATTCCTTTTCTTTTTTTTTTTTAAGACAAGGACTTACTCTGTCACCCAGGCTTGGAGTACAATCACAGCTCACTGCAGCCTTGATCCTAGGCCCAAGCAATCCTCCCACCTCAGCCTCCCAAGTAGCTGGGACCACAGGTGCACACCATCACGCCCAGCTAATTGAAAAAAAAACGTTTGTAGGGATGGAGATCTCACTATATTGCTAGGCTGAACTTTGATTTCTTTTCCTGAATTATTTTCTGTTTTCCCTAGAGTTTGCTTTGTTTTCTACTCGCCACGCATTCAACCCCAAACTTTCTATCAATTCCTAAATCTCCCTTAATGTGTTTTAGACACATCAAACAGTCTATCAGTTTCATCTCCTCCAAGGAATCTGCCCCAGAGCCTTGTGACTGCTGTGGTCTGAATCAGGTGCCCCCTCTGCTGGCCACACAGTTATTGTCCTGGGATCCCCCCTCATCATCACCCTGGGGAATCCCTTTGCCTTGCTCTTGTGTTTCTCTGTTCCCACAGCTTCCTCTTTCTTGGTTTATACCCTTATGTTAGTGGAGTGGTGTAGTGGATCCTTATAGATTTATGTTGCCTCGGCATCCGTGTTGAATACAAGTTTAACTCTCTCATACCAGCGGCAGGGCTCGGTCATGCTGGACACAGTTTCCAGATCTACACCACACCGAGATGGCTCAAGCCAAGTGGCCAGAGGTAAGAACTTAAGAGGCCTCTCTCCCGCCAGCAGACTGGGCTGCCCACTTTCCTGCTGCTTCCTTTAAATGGACCATCCAGGCATTTGGCCATTAACTTAAGGTGACCACATCTTAGTCATTATGTGTACTGCTAGTTGCCCCATACTCTCTCTGACTCTTCATTTCTCCCTCATCTGACCTGGGGACAGAGGACTGCCCTCCTGACTCATGGCACTCTCCTTGCCCAGGATCTGTAAGTAAAAAAATCTTTAAACTTGTTCCCTATTGCGATTGTGTGTTGAATTTGCACCTTCCATGAGAAGAACCAGGGGCTGCCCCAGGCTGGGTTTTCCCTGGGATACCGGTGGAAACACAAAGTTGGGCTCCTAGGGCCAGAGTGGTAGTCAGGCAGGGACAGGTCAGGCAAGAGCTGCCACACAGCATGTGCCAGTATAAACAAGTTTCACGTATGAGGGACCCCCTGGTCACGGGTTGGACAGACAGGCATTAGGCTGTCCACCATGTACAAGATGTATCCTGTGAAAGGCACACTGTAGAGACCACATCCAGCTCCCTTCATTTCCTGTTAGTGCTGGGTTGCCAACCGCTCTGGTACTGGAGCCCTCATTTAGCTAGGCACTCTCAGAACAAGTAGTTCCCTGAGGAAGAACACATCAGAGGTAAACTTTTTGAGGCCTTGCCCATCTGAAAATATGTTCCTTCTACAATTTTCTTGATAGTTTGGTTGAGCATCAAATTTTAGGTTAGAAATCATTTTCCTTCAGAAGTTTGAACACATTGTTCCATTGTCTTCTAGTTTTTTGGGCATTGTTGAGTAGTCCACAGCCATTTTAATTTGTGACCCATTGTCTATGACTTGTTTTTCTCTGGAAGACTGTAGGAGTTTCTCTTTTTCACCAGTACTCTACAATTTCATAATGATATTCCATTGTGTATATCTATTTTAATCCACTCTAGGCACTCAGTGGGTTCTTTTAGTCTAGAAACTTGGGTTCTGAAGCTCTAGGAAATGTTCTTGCATTATTTCATTCATTATTTTCTCCTCTTTTTTTCTCTTTCTAGACAGTCCTACTATTAGGATGTTGGAACCCTGGACTAGTTCCCTAATTTTGTTATGTATTTCCTCCTTTTTTTTTTTTTTTTTTTTTTTTTTTGGATACATGGTCTTACTCTGTCACTGAGGCTGTAGTGCAGTGGCACAATCACAGTTCACTGCAGCCTTGACCTCCCAGGATCAAGCAATCCTCCCGCCCCAGCCTCCTGAGTAGCTGGGACCATAGATGCATACCACCACACCTGGCTAATTTTCTTGAATTTTTTTTTTTTTTTTTTTTGTAAAGATGAGATCTGTGTTGCCCAGGCAGGTCTCAAATTCCTGGGCCCAAGCAATTCTCCCACCTTGGACTCCCAAAATGCTGCAACTATAGGCGTGAGCCACAGGGCCCAGTCACCACTCTGTCTTTTTGCTCAATTTTCTGGTGGATTTGATCTGATTTGTCAGTCAGCCCTCCTATTCAACCTTTCATTTCTGCTGTCAAATTTTGAATTTACTAGTGTTCTTTTGGTCTGAAAGTCCCTGTTGTATTACATCCTGTTCTTGCATCATGGTTGCGATATCTTCTCTTATCTCTAAGGATACTAATATTAAGTAAATTTTTTCTCTCTTATTCCAAGGGTCCTTATTCCAAGTTGGACTCTTTGTTTGATTGCTCATATTTTAAGAATTGGGGATTAAAAATCTGTGAGCTCTGAGTTTGTAGTAGGGGCTCACCCACTGAGCTTCATTATAGGGTGATCTGATTTAGTGGTAATTCCCAGGTAATCCCAGTGTTAGTATCTCTGGGTCATTCTTTTCAGGCTGGTCAGAGTCCCCAGAGATTTTTCTGCCCTTGTGCCAAGAAGGGAAGGAGAACAAAGGTTCAGCATGCTGATGTTTACTCAATCCCTCTGTTTTGACACTTCACTTGCTTTCATCTGCCCTGCTCCAAAGCCAGAGAGCCTCTGCTGAACCATCTCTGGAGGATGAGCCTCTGGCCTTCTTCTGGGGTAGATGGGGCAGGTCCCAGCCTCTTGGTGTGGAGAAAGGACCTGGACTTCTAACTGCTTTTTTTTTTTTTTTTTTTTTTTATTTTTTTGAGATGGAGTCTTGGTCTGTCACCCAGGCTGGAGGGCAGTGGCGCGATCTCAGCTCACTGCAACCTCTGCCTCCTGGATTCAAGCGATTTTTCTGCCTCAGCCTCCTGAGTAGCTGGGACTACAGGCCCGTGCCACCATGCCTGGCTGATTTCTGTATTTTTAGTAGAGATGGGGTTTTGCCATGTTGGCCAGGCTGGTCTCGAACTCCTGACCTCAGGTGATCCACCTCAGCCTCCCAAAGTTCTGGGATTACAGGCGTGAGCCACTGTGCCTGGCCCTAACTGCATTTTTTTTTTTTTTCAGACGGAATCTTGTTCTGTCACCCAGGCTGCCATGCAGTGGCGCATTCTCAGCTCACTGCAACCTCCGCCTCCTGGGTTCAAAAAATTCTCCTGCCTCAGCCTCCTGAGTAGCTGGAATTACAGGCCTGTACCACCACACCCAGCTAATTTTTGTATTTTTAGTAGAGACCAGGCTTCACCATGTTGGCCAGGCTGGTCTCGAATTCCTGACCTCAGGTGATCCGCCCACCTCGGCCTCCCAAAGTGCTGGGATTACAGGCATGAGCCACTGCGCCCGGCCCCTAACTGCTTCTTAAATAGACCTTTGACCAGTCCTTGTTTATCATACTTCCCTGCTTCCCCACCTTCAGAGGTACCTGGTGCCCCTGGGTCCTGAGCTTTGGATAAGCAGGAGATCTTCTCTACTGCTAGCGGGACTCAGTTTTCTCTGATCTGCTGAGAGATTTGCCTGCATCTTTCCGCCTTCCAGCTTCCCGTGTTTCCGTGCCTCAGTGCTCCATCCTTGTGGGTATATGCCTTTGCATGAACATTGCTTTCCTGTCATGTTAATGGGGTTTCAGGAAAGAACACGTGTCTGTGTCCCAGAAGTTCATGTCGTTTTCCTATTTTTGTTACCTTTGTACTCTCACTCTTCATTAGACTATGAGCTCCATGAGGATAGTATCTGTGTTTGTTTTTCCCAACTCTTCACCCACCCCTGTTTCATCTTTAGTGGCAAGAATAATCCCTAGTGCATGACAGGCACTACAAATTAGTATTGGCTGGATAGTTGAACTAACATCTCCCCTTTCTTGGATCTGGAACTCCCCCTCATTTATCAAAGTCTAGCACAGGTACCCCTCCTTTGTGGGGCCCTGGGGACTCCCCCAGGACTCCCCCTGACCACTCTGTATTGCCAGGTTTGTGTGGCCGCACCAGGTTCTAATTCATCTCCTTCCCTCTAGGCTGGCAGTTCCTGAGGGCCAGGTGTTAGGTCAGTGCATGTGGAACCTCGTCCCCTCTAGTTGAAGAACTGTAGTTGGGACTTTGCAGCCAGCCTCACCCAACCCCACTTCCACATCCTTCTTTTGAAAGTGTGTTTACATTAGAGTGGTTGTGTAAACAGGAAAAGAAGCCGCTTATTCTCTGGGGGCACTTGACTCACTCCTAATGCTCTGAAAGCTGAGAATTAATGGTCATTAAGGAGCATTTGTGTTTTCAACAGCTTTTCTGTTGGCTTCCTTAAAATAATTCATCTCTCTTCACAGAAGGCGAGCCTGGGGAGCCTTGAGCCTGGTACCAAGGCCCCCAGGACTGTTGCTGGCAGTGCCTGCCGCCTGCTTGGCAAGATGGTGGTGGTGCCATTGGCGGGATATTTACTGTGGTACTCTCTTAGGACCAGGCTTCCTGGGACCGGAAGGAATTGAGAGGCTGAGGCTTCTCTTCCTTCTCTGTGAAATAAAGGGGGTGACACCTGCTTAGGGATGTTGGAGACGATCTGCCTATTACGAAGATAGGAGTTATAAAGAAATAATTTTTAGGCAACTAGAAAGGAGTAAAAGGAATAAAGGAGTAAAGGTTCTCAGTGGAAGTTTTCCTGTAATAAGAAGCAACTCCTGAACCATTTCTTTTCTAACCGAAAAGGCGGCTTAAAGAGCCAGGCCAGCAAGCTTTGATATGCAAATGTAGGCAATTAGAAACTAGGTCCACCCAGCATGGCGATTCCTGCCCTCTTCTCCTTGTCACCACCTGTGCCAAGTGTCATGACCGCCTCCAGATAACTCATACATGTTCAGGACATCATGGCAGCTCACGTTTGCATATTAAAGGGCTAAGGTGGGAGGGCTAGATTTTTTGCGGGCTACTTGAATGTCACACCTGGTCAAACCAATCCCCTGGGCCCTATGCAAATCAGACCCCACCTCCTCCAGCCCCCCAATATAACCAACCACTTTTCTGCTGCACACCGGATTTCTCTTGGTTCAGACTCCCCTGGCCCCCTCCGCCGTATGGGGGAGCTGTTTTCTTCTTTCTACCAGGCACCATGCTTCACATATGCCTGGCATTTAGGAGATACTGTCTACAATTGTTACTTCTAAAGGGGTCTTAAGGCCCTCGCAGAGGCCAGTTAAACACTGTCCCATCACATCACACAGCTTCCTGCACACCCCCCTCAAGTTAGTTCAAAGTAGCTGGAACAATAGCAGACAACTGGAAACTTCTGTTAGGCTAATCCCTCTAAAAGAAATGGACTTGGGGCCAGATGTGGTGGCTCACGCCTGTAATCCCAGCACTTTCTGAGCCTGAGGTGGGCGAATCACCTGAGGTCAGGAGTTCGAAACCAGCCTGGCCAACATGGTGAAACCCCGTCTCTACTAAATATACAAAAATTAGCTGGATGTGGTGGCGGGCACCTGTAATCCCAGCTACTTGGGAGGCTGAGGCAGGAGAATCGCTTGAACCCAGGAGGTGGAGGTTGCAATGAGCCAAGATCGCGCCACTGCACTCCAGCCTGGGCAACGAGAGCGAGACTCCGTCTCAAAAAAGAAAGAAAGAAAGAAATGGACTTGGGCTGGGTGTGGTAGCTCATGCCTGTAATCCCAGCACTTTGGGAGGCCGAGGCAGCTGGATCACCTGAGGTCAGGAGTTCGAAACCAGCCTGGCCAACTTGATGAAAACCCATCTCTACTAAAAATACAAAAAAAATTAGATGGGCATGGTGGTGGGCGCCTGTAATTTCAGCTACTTGGGAGGCTGAGGCAGAAGAATCGCTTGAACCCAGGAGGTGGAGGTTTCAGTGAGCCAAGATCGTGTCATTGCACTCCAGCCTGGGCAACAAGAACAAGACTCCATCTCAAAAGAAAAGGAAAAAAGAAAGAAATGCACTTGGGTTATTGTGAGGTGGGAGATCTACAAAGTATATACTGAATTAGTCCAGACAAGGAATTGAGTTCTCCACATTGAGAAAGAAAAAGACGAATAGCCCAGTAGGAAATAGGCAAAGGGTATGAACAAAAAAATGTAGGGGAGGAATCCAGACTGGCCAGTGAATGTGTGGTGAGGGGTTCAGCCTCACCGGGGATATGGGAAACATTTACTCACAGTGAGGCACCGTTCACACCAGCAGACTGGCAGGTACTAAAGGTAACTCCATGCACTGCAGATATTCACGTGTGGCTGGGCTGTAGAGCAGCATTAGGCACATAGCCAAAGGTCCCAAGGGCCCACCCCAGCAGAATCCCCTCCATCCCCTGCGTAGGAGACTGCTCTGAACTTGGTGTGCATGGAGATGACCAGCATCTTTGAACTGTTAATCTGTGTGTATGTACCTACTGTTTGGAAAAAAAAAAAAAAAAAAAGCAAAAACCAATGAGTCGAATGAAATTTCCTACTGAATTAGCTCCCAGGTGGGGCCTGGCCAGAGATCATGAGAATAAGAGCATTAATCCTTGCAGATGTTCATCCTGTCCAGTGGTTCCCAAACTTTTTGTGGGATCATTAATGAGTAGTTTTTCTTATTTCTGAAGAAGACTCCTTGTCACTAGGAGGAGGGGGGGTCCCAGTGCCATCCCCAGCAGCCTTCTGATACTTTCCCCAAGGAGTCAATGGAGCTCCTGCCACCCTGCAGATTGGCCAACAGCATGAGATCTGCTGGTTGGGAACTTTGGCAATTTAAAACTTTGTGTGTGTGGCATATAGATATACATAACAATATTTACCATTTTAACGTGTACAGTCTGTGGCATTAAATACATTCATGTTGTGCAACCATCATCACCATGATCTCCAGAACTTTTCTCATCATTCACAATTGGACACCTCTACCCATTAAACAGTAACTTCCCATTATCCCCTCTTCTGGCCTCTGACAGCTATTCCACTTTCTGTCATTAAGAATTTGACTACTCTAGGCTGGGCGTGGTGACTCACACCTGTAATCCCAGCACTTTGGGAGGCTGAGGTGGGCGGATCACCTGAGGTCGGGAGTTCAAGACCAGCCTGACCAACATGGAGAAACCCCGTCTCTACTAAAAATACAAAATTAGCCAGGCATGGTGGTGCATACCTGTAATCCCATCTACTCGGGAAGGCTGAGGCAGGAGAATTGCTTGAACCTGGGAGGGGGAGGTTGAGGTGAGCCAAGATAGTGCCATTGTACTCTGGCCTGGGCAACAAGAGCAAAACTCCATCTCAAAAAAAAAAAAAAAAAAAAAAAAAAAATTTGACTACTCTAAATACCTCCTATGAGTAGACGCCTACAGTATTTGTTTTGTGTCTTAGTATATTCTAAAAGGTTCATCCATGTAAGCATGCATCAGAATTTCTTCCCTTTTTAAAAGAGGGTTGACTAATATTCCATTGTGTATATATATATATACCACATTTTACCTATCAGTTCATCTGTTGATAAGACACTTGGGTTGTTTCCATCTTTTGGCTATTGTGAATAATGTTCCTGTAAACATGAGCGTGCAAATATCTGTTCAAGTCCCTGCTGCAATTGTTTTTAAGACTTTGGGAAAGACATTTGGCCCAGCCCCTTGTTTTGCCGTGAAGCCCAGAGGTAAGGGCTGCCCACAGCCAGGAACAGGACCCAGAAGCCAGGCCATGGCACTCCTGAGACTATATTCTCTTGCAGTGACTTCCCGCTGCTGGGCTGAGGAGCCCCCCTCAGAGGCTGTGCATGTTGGATATAATTCTGCCCTTTCTCCTATTTATAGCTATGCCCTTTGCCTTCTGTACGAGAGAGAAGCTTCCTTGGACAGAATTTGCTGAGTCAGCAGAGGATGGGCCCACCACCAGATTCTGTCAGAAGGTAGGACATTAACGGTGCCTCTGGCAGCAGCTGCCAAATATGTGCAAGTCACAGAGCATGACCACAGCTGCCGGGTTTGGCCTTTCACCATGGAAAATGCACCCATTTGGTGCTTGTTTTGCCAGATAAGATTAGATAAGACTATTTGCCACTTTTTTTTTTTAGCGTACTCTTAAAATTGAAGAGTGTAAGGCTCCAGAAGGGCCATTAGCTTTTTCAGGCAAGGGAGCTGCAGCCCAGGGAGGGTGGTCGGAGGTGACTTTTGTAGCAAGTCCCACAGCTGGCAAGTGGCAGAGCTGGCATTCAGGGACCAGAGAAGCCAGTTTCTCATCCAGAGCTCTGCATGCTCCACTGCAGTTTGCTTGAGTCACAGAAGCTTCGATGCATGGCCTGTGTCTCATCAGCATAGAAATTGGTTTTGATTTTTCTTCATTAAAACCTTATAATACATATTGTATGATCCCATTTATATAAACTGTCCAGAATAGGCAAATCCATAGAGACAGAAAGTAGATAAGTGGTGGCTAAGGGCTGGGGGTGAGGGAGGAAGGGAGTGACTGCTAATGGATACAAAGTTTCCGTTTAGGGTGATGAAAATGTTCTAAAATTAGATAGTGGTGAAGGTTGCACAACTCTGTGAATATCCTGAATACTACTGAATTGCACACTTCAAAAGAGTGACTCCTTGTTCTGCTGTTTCCCACCTCTCGCTACTGTACTTGACCAATCTTAAAGTGAATCTTATGCTGTGTGAATTATATATATATATATATATATTTTTTTTTTTTTTTTTTTTTTTTGAGATGGAGTCTCACTCTGTTGCCCAGGCTGGAGTGCAGTGGCACGATCTCGGTTCACTGCAAGCTCTGCCTCCTGGGTTCACGCCATTCTCCTGCCTCAGCCTCCGGAGTAGCTGGGACTACAAGCGCCCGCCACCATGCCTGGCTAATTTTTTTTGTATTTTTAGTAGAGACGGGGTTTCACCGTGTTAGCCAGGATGGTCTTGATCTCCTGACCTCGTGATCCGCCACCTCGGCCTCCCAAAGTGCTGGGATTATAGGCGTGAGCCACCGCACCTGGCCTGAATTATATCTTAATAAAACTGTTATCAGAAAACCCATGAGGTGACGAATGGTCATTTATCCTTATTTTCACCTCTAACACAATAACTCTTTTCATTTCTTTGTATTCTCTTTCAGGTTTTATACATATACTTAGGGGCTTTTGGGGCAGAGCTATAATCATGGTGACTTTATCAATACTCAGTTGTGATTCCAAACATCGGTGTTCTCAGGCTGTAGGGGAAAAAAAAAAAATCATTCACCAGGTTGTTGATTTCTTCTTATGGAAAAAAGAGGAAGGAGACTGGTTAGGGGACTTTTGCAGATGATAAGTCTGAGCCAGGGCTGGAGGAAGAGTGTGAAAGAGAGCTGGTGCCAGAGACACTCCGCCTCCACAGGGACCTGAGGCTGCCCTTAGCATGGCTCCTAGTGTTGCCTTCTGAGCATGCCTCTCCCCTATCCTGTTGGTAAGGCCAGAGATCATGACGGCTAATTAGAGTAGAGGACAAATGACCCACTGGGCTGCTCATCCTGTGGTCACCAGGGACTGATGTTCTTACTTGAGACAAAAGGAATTTGATACCAAAGAAATTTATTTTTGGCATAGATAAGACGTTTGATTATTATTTTTATTCTTTTTTCAAGTGGTAAAATATACATATAAAATGTACCATTTTAACCATTTTTAAGTGCACAGTTCAGTAGTGTAAAGTATATTCACACTGTGCGGATCTCCAGAATTTTTGCATCTTGCAAATCTGACTCTGTCCCATTAAACAATAGCTCCCCATTCCCCCAGCCCCTGGCAACCACCATTCTATTAATATTATACTTTCCATTTCTGTGAGTTTGACTACTCTAGATACCTTACACAAGTGGAATCATACAGTATTTGTCTTTTTGGGACTGGCTTATTTCATTTAGCATAGTATCATCAAGGTTCATCCATGTGTAGCATAGAACCATGGCATCTAAGGCTGGATGATACTCCATTGTATGGATGTGCCGTGTTTCATTTATCCATTCACCCATTGATGGGCACTTGGTTGGCTCCCACCTCTTTGCTATTGTGAATAATGCTGCAATGAATATGCGTTTGCAAATCTCTTCTGCTTTCAATACTTTTGGATATATACCCAGGATTAGGATTGCCAGATCAAATGGTAATTCTTGTTTAATTTTTTGAGGAACTCCCATATGGTTTTCTAGAGCAGCTGCACCATTTTACTCTACCACCAACTGTGTACAGGACAATGTGATTCTTACTTAGCAAAGCATGGACATCAGGGTATTTAGTGTTCCAAACAACAAATGCAAGTGGTTGCTCTGACCCAAGCCTATTGATTTAGCAGGATCATTCTTCTTTGATAAAAAACTACAACAATTGGTTTATAAGTGGGACTCTGCCATATTTATCATTTTGCCAGCTGGCGAAGAACCATGACATGGTGGTGGTGTCTCCCATCCTGGAACGAGACAGCGAGCATGGGGACGTTTTGTGGAATACAGCCGTGGTGATCTCCAATTCCGGAGCAGTCCTGGGAAAGACCAGGAAAAACCACATCCCCAGAGTGGGTGATTTCAACGAGGTGAGCCACCCATGAGATAGATAACCAGCCCTGCTCACTTGCCCCTCTGTATGTTGTAGATCTCTGTGGGACTTTCTGTGGGGAAGTTCTGTGCAGGATCATACTCCATGTCACGTACACTCGACGGGAGCACAGTGTGGCTGCAGTGCTCAGAGGGTTACCTGACATTGCCCTATATCACACAGGCAGACAGGATTCAGGCGGGACTCTCAGAGGAGTCCCAAACACCTTTAGCACAATGGGGCATATATTTTTTTAATACAACCTGATTTGGCCTCCTGAATTCTTTGAAGTAAGTGGTATATAAATTAAAACCAAAACTAAATATTGCACAAACATGAAATGATTCCTGTGGCCCCTTTCAGGCTCAGAGCCTAGCACGCCACAGCCCTGTCCTTGTTTGGACTGTGGCATTCCTTGTTTGGAGCATGGCATTCCTTGTCTGTGGATCATGGGGGGGTCTGAGGTGGCCCATGTTTGTGTGTCAGGTGGCAGTGGGCAAACATGCATGTCTGTATACTGTGCATTATGTGAAGTTTCATGTGCCCATGATCAGGGCATAAGTTGGGGGGGCCATTTTGGTTGGTTAATGCCAACCCCTGGGTGGGTAAGATGGGAGCGGTGGATGTTTGAAGGAGGGAAATGACCTCTGCCTAATGCCTAAGATGTTAAATCTGAACTTGATTTGCCGTTAATGCAGTTGTTCAGGATGTGATGTCCCCAGTTCTCACTCCATGAATGTGGGGGTCCTGGCCGTTCTCAGGCTGGTCAGGCAGATAAGAAATGGCCTGCAGAGCTAGAGGAGGTTTCCCAGGGAGAAAGAAGAACCCAGCGTTTCTCAGTAACAGCTGGAGGTGGGGGTGGGAAGACGCGCCCCTCACCTGTTTACCCTGGGATTAATCTTTAGCTCCCTGCAGATAGCACAGGGCTTGTCTCAGCACAGCAGGATCTGCTCCGGTGTTCACCACGTGCACACATCCTGGTTGCTGCCTGACCCTGGCCAATTTTGATGGCCAGGATCAGGAGGAGGTGGAAGGCTCCTGGAGCAGATCTGTTTGGGACCCTGATTTGCCCTGTAGCTTCCCTCAGTGCTGTCCAGGACAGTGTCCCTGCCCTGGCACCCTTAGGAGCAGACAGAGAAGCAGGGATGGGAGGATGGGGTCTGGTCCGCCTGCCCCACAGGGACCTCCTTAACCCTAGGCAGGATGGAGAACGTGCACTTTCAGGGTGTGGGTTCCACTAGAAGCTTTGGCCTTAATCATTTGGGCGAGCTATGCCCCCTCAGGAAGCAGCTTTCTCCTCTGACCAGGGAGAGAGTTGCTTGGATGTGCTCCAGGTCTCCGGGCTCCACCGTTCTATATAATGACATGTGATTGCTGAGGGCATTGACCAACTCGTGTTAACGCCAACCAAACCCGAGCCTTGAGTTGGACCATAATTGAAACCTCACCAGAGTTTGAAATAGTGTGGAACGTCATTGTGGGGATTTTTGTGACATGTCAGAAAGGAGACTGGGCAAATGCTTAAGCCACTGTGATTTCCCCCGGGGGCTGGCTTATTTGGTGTCAGGGTTTTTTTGTGTGTGTTTTGTTTTTATCATATTGAAATTCTGGAACTTAGAGTCACACTCAGGAGTGTAACCACCTCTGGACTATTGGTGATATTTCAGTTTTTCTGCTGAGTCTAAGGAAAGGGAAATCTTGAAGGTCAGAGGCATCAGTATATGGCCCTTTGCTTTTCAGTCAACTTACTACATGGAGGGAAACCTGGGCCACCCCGTGTTCCAGACGCAGTTTGGAAGGATCGCGGTGAACATTTGCTACGGGCGGCACCACCCCCTCAACTGGCTTATGTACAGCATCAACGGGGCTGAGATCATCTTCAACCCCTCGGCCACGATAGGAGCACTCAGGTCACTCAGTTGGTGGGGTCTGGGGGGCTTCCTGGGGCCCAGCCAGCTGAAGCCCAAGGCTGGGCTGTGGAGCTCCAAGGTGGCAGCAGGCAGGCGCAGCCACCAGGATGTTAACAGAGCTGAGCCCCCAGGATTGCATGTTGTACATGTGACCAGCTTTTCAGTGAAAAGAATCCTCAAGATGGCAATGAGCAATCCCCCACCCGCAGCAAGAGCTGCTCTACAGTAAAACACCAACCTCTGCTGTGATTCTGAACACTGAGATGAAAATAATTCCCCCCTTTCCCTGTAGTCAGCAGGGGGCTTCAAAAAGCCCCACATTGGGCTGAGCTCGGTGGCTCATACCTGTAATCCCAGCACTTTGGGAGGCCGAGGCAGGTGGATCACTTGAGGTCAGGAGTTTGAGACCAGCCTAGCCAACGTGGTGAAACCCTGTCTCTACTAAAAATACAAAAATCAGCCAGGCGTGGTGGTGTGTGCCTGTAGTCCCAGCTACTCGGGAGGCTGAGGCAGGAGAATCACTTGAACTTGGGAGGCGGAGGTTGCAGTGAGCCAAGATGGCACCACTGCACTCCAGCCTGGTGATAGAGCGAGACTCCATCTCAAAAAATAAAACAAAACAAAACGAAAAAACAAAAAAGAACCCCCACATCTAAGTCCTTGGAGCATGGTAGGTGCCTAGCCAGCATTGGCTCTTGGATGGGGAACTGTGGATTCCTAGTCCTCACATCTGCAGCATCCTGCACAGGTAGGACAGACATCTGGACAAGAGAAGCTACAAATGAGGGAGTTGGAGATCAGTCGAGGAAACTTGTCTTTAACCAGAGAAGGGTTTTATTTTTATAACACATAACAAGTGTTTCGGTGTTAGCCTCACCCCTAAACAGATAGAACTTCCCTTGTCAAGGCAGGGCTGGGGGATGAGGGGAGGGTGGCCCCGGAAGCCCGAGAACTGGGCAGTACCCCACCCCTGGGGCCCCTCATTTAGGAGGGGCATCCAGCGAGCTGATCTGACTGCATGACTCTGCTGCTGCTGCCTCTCTCTTCCACAAAGGCTGAGCATTTGGGTGGTTTCCAGTTTTGCATCACTACAAGTAACAGAACTCTAGGAATTTATGTGCAAATACTTTTCTCCCCAACTCACTTCTTTCCAAGCAGGATTCCTGCAGCAGGAGGTGCTGGCTTTCACTTTCTGTGGTCTTGGCTGCCAGTGTCCCCAGCAGGACAGGGGTGTGCCCTGTCCTGCCATGGGTGGGGAGCAGGGGGAGTTCTGGTGGGTGCGCAGCTTTGAGTCTCTGTCGGCCTGCACTTGTCTCTCTTGTCCTCATTCTTGACTAAATTTCAGTTGAATTTCTTCTTTTTTTTTTTTTTCTTTGAGACGGAGTCTTGCTCTGTCACCCAGGCTGGAGTGCAGTGGCGCAATCTTGGCTCACTGCAAGCTCCGCCTCCTAGGTTCACGCCATTCTCCTGCCTCAGCCTCCCAAGTACGGGGACTGCAGGCGCCCGCCACCATACCTGGCTAATTTTTTGTATTTTTCGTAGAGATGGGGTTTCACCGTCTTAGCCAGGATGGTCTCGATCTCCTGACCTTGTGATCCACCCACCTTGGCCTCCCAAAGTGCTGGGATTACAGGCGTGAGCCACTGCCCCCGGCCAAATTTCAGTTGAATTTCTTCTAAACGTCAGGGTGTGACATTTACCTTTTCTTTTCATACAGTGCCCCTTTCTCAAGAGTAATATCCCCTCCCCATTCAACATTTATTTACATAGCAGGTTCCTTCTGGAGCCAGAATGCAACCCCTCCTCTGTTACCTCAGGTCTACCACCCTGCCCATGTACCTGGAGGTCTGGTCCATGTCCAGGAGGGGTACTGTTGGGTAGAAGGGGAATATCAGGCCTCCATCTCCCCTCAGAGAACATACTGGAGTCTCATGGTGGTCAGATCACCAGTGATAGCATTCATTGGTGGTTGTCAGTAGGGTTTTTACTGGTCATCCAGCTACCAGGCCTGGGCAGAACTTTGGGGCCACCCCCTAAAGCAGCCCCCTCTGCTGGCTCTGGGTAAGACACTTGGCAAGCTCCATCTCCCCACTGGGGTCCCTAGAGGAACCCGAAGCACTAGGGCATCTGGCTTCTGGGCCAGGGCAGACAAAGTTGTGGCTGTGGACTCAGATGGCTCCTCGCCTTGTGTGTGCAGAGGCCCTCCCTGACCCTCCTATTTTATTGGCTCCAGTTAGGCAAACAGAAGCACCCCAGTGTAATATGCATATAATTGCTGTGTCCTCAGCAGCCTATTAGGCTTATTAAAAATGATTGATTTTTCTTTCCTCAGCCAAGAATCATCCAACCCTTGGCTTTCCAGGGTGTGGTGAGGCTGGCAGTAAAAACTAACAGGTCTTTTGGAAAGCAGTATGTTTCATGAGCTCCTAAAATGCTCATGCCCTTTGGCCTGATAATGATGCTCCTAGAACTGTAGCCTGAAGAAACAATCTAAAAGAGGAGGGAAGTCCAGGCACAGTAGCTCACATTTGTAATCCCAGCCCTTTGGGAGGCCAAGGCTGGCGGATCACTTGAGGTCAGGAGTTTGAGACCATCCTGGCCAACATGGGGAAACCTCATCTCTACTAAAAATACAAAAATTAGCCGGGCATGGTGGCAGGCACCTGTAGTCCCAGCTACTTGGGAGGCTGAGGCAGGAGAACCGCTTGAACCTAGCAGGCGGAGTTTGCAGTGAGCTGATATTGCACCACTGCGCTCCAGCCTGGGTGACAGAACAAGACAGAAAAAAAAAAAAACAGGGAAAGGCAATGCATGTGAAGGTGCTCACAACAGCTTACTTACAATAAGGGAAAAGCTGACAGCGGGGGAAGTGTCTGAGCTAAGCACATTGCAGCCCACCTCTTCCACAGGTTATTGTACAGCCACTATAAAGAGTCATGATGAAGGTAATGCAAAGTGATGAAAGCCTGTGAGCAAGAAAAAGACGTGTTCAGGCTGTGGTCAGAACTCTTGGAAAAAAAAGGAAAAAAAAGTTTGCCTATGGATGAGGATAGTCATGGAGTGTGGATAAAAGGCAACAGGTGGTTTATTAAGATGGTAGGATCCTGGCCTGTTTTCTTAAAATGATGAATGATGGAATTGATAGTGTTTTTCAGCATAATGCTGGGCAAATCCCCACCAGCATTGGATCACAGCATCCAGAACCATCCATCCCCTTTTCTGGCACCTTCTGCCACCTGTATCAGAGACAGACATACACATGTGCATGCACACACATGGGTCAGCAGGGTGTCCTCATTCATTTTTGAGTCCCACAGTTCTAAGTACATAGTAGTGTCTGAATGCTTTTGATTAGGTTATCCTCATAATCCAAGGATGTGTCCCTTACAGCTTGGGTGACCAAAGATTTCTACCACCTGTGTACATTCATTGGCAAGTCACCATCCTATCCTCTTGCTGCATCTTGCCTTTCCACTGCGATTATTTTTAGGGGGGTGTGTGCACCGCGCTGGGAATATGGCAAACGTCCCCACTCCCCATCAGACGTCATGATTCCTGCACACACTGGGCTCTCACTAACCCCAGCTTCCTTTCCCCTGGTGGTTTTGAGAGCATAAATTTTATTTCCAGCTGTGGGTTTGGGTCCTATGCAGAACACCTCCCTGGAGAATTGCAACTAAGATGTTTATGGCAATCGCCCTGCAAGTGTCTATTTAATTCCTGAAAATGTCATTTACTGGTGTGTTTCTGTAAAAATCATTTCTGAAAAGTTTTGTCAGCTTGGCTTAGCAGCTGGGGGAAAAAAGCAGCAAAATGAGTCCCCTCAATCAAGCCTGTGATTTTTTATTTTTTCAGACTCGTGAATCCTCCTGAGAATTAGGCTTATGACAAGCACCCACCCCCTCCACCTACTCCCTGGTTTAAACCAGGTGCCTGCTGACACGAAGGAAGATTCCAGGGCATTTTGATCCTAGTCACACAGTGTTTCTAAGTGGGCATTACTCCTGTCAATCCACAGTCTTAAAGATGTTCCTCAGACAAAAGATAATTAGTGACAAGAAGGCCCACTAGATTCCATGTCACATCTTAGTTGGCGGGCCAGAGAAGGACAGGGTCTCTGGTTGGGGCCGTGTCTCCCATCGCATTCTCCCTTTGCAGGTGCTGAAGTGAGGAAGGCCCACAGCTCAGCCAAGCACATGGGGTGCCTCCCTCCTGGGCCACTAGCCCACTGGCCAGTAAGAGAACCAGGGAGCCTTTACTTAGAGACTCAAGGTTCAGAAGAGGGAAATGGGAAGTCACTGGGAAATGGCCCAGCTTGGAGGAGGTGACCCTGCTGCCGAATCTGACCCCTTATCCTATTACCTAAGTTCCTTTCTTGTTTACTGGCCCTGAAATCACCCGCTTTGGAGATTGCCTTGCAAGGCAGCATAGCAGAGTAGGAGAGTTAGGGTAGGGCAGGTACAGCCTGCGCTCAGCCCTCACAGGCCCTGCACAAGCCCACCAGGCCCCCGGCTCCCTTCTGGCATTCACCAGGAGAGGTTCTGCCCAGCCCAGCAGGTGGGTTCCAGGAGAAGGGATGGAGGTGGGAAGTGGTGGTTATAGAACTCCTACCACTTGGATCTTCACCTGCATGGTCATTCAGTCTTCATAGTCTTCTTTTGAGGACATTTCAGAAAAGGAAACTGAGGCTCAGGATGAGGATTTGATCCAGGGCTGCCAATTCTTCTGACAGAGCACAGCCACGTGGCTTATGCCTGCAGCAGGCCCTTCCCAAAGGCTGTTCAGGCCAGGGCAAGGTGCTGAGGACAGGCTGGCCTGGTTGCAGGTTTGGGGTGTGACCGGTGAGTCTCCTGGTTGTCCCCACCACTGGCCCAGGAAAGCCTGCAGCCAGGCCAGGCTCAGGGCTGAGCATCCACTGAGTCTGGCTGGAAAGTCGGCAACCTGGTTCCTCTTGGTCCTCTCTTACAGCGAGTCCCTGTGGCCCATCGAGGCCAGAAACGCAGCCATTGCCAATCACTGCTTCACCTGCGCCATCAATCGAGTGGGCACCGTAAGTCCTGAGGTCTGGCTGGGGAGAGGAGCCATCACCTGGTGGCTCTGGTGGGGACACCCCCTTCCCTCTGCACACATGCCACAAATCCTAGGGTCCGGAAAGGGGTAAAACTGGCTTGGTCTATTACTTTTCAAGATATCTCTGTCCTCCTGTTTTTTCTGTTTTTGTATTTGGCTGAAGCCATTTTGAAAAGATCTTTGACATGGCAGTTCTCACCCTATCACCTCCAAGTATCCAGTTTATTTTCCCCATTGACCCCATACACTTAACAGTTTTGACTGCCAAACAGAATGCACTTATTATATCTCTTCCTCATCCTTATTAATCAGATAGCAAACTCTAATCAGAAGATCTTTTCAGTCTGAGATAACCAAGGTTTCTACACTAAGTCTATCTGACTTCTAGCAGCATAAAGAAACCTAATGTTTTGGCTGGGTTTGGTGGCTCATGCTTGTAATCCTAACACTTTGGGAATCCGAGGCTGGCAGATCACCTGAGGTCAGAAGTTTGAGACCAGCCTGGCCAGTGTGGCAAAACCCTGTCTCTACTAAAAATATAAAAATTAGCAGGGCAGGCTGGCATGTGCCTGTAATTCCAGATACTCAGGAGGCTGGGGCATGAGAATAGCTTGAACAAGGAGGCAGAGGTTGCAGTAAGCCAGGATCGCGCCACTGCACTCCAGCTTGGGTGACAGAGTGTGACTCTGTCAAAAAAAAAAAAAAAAAAGGCCAGGTGCGGAGGCTCATGCCTGTAATCCCAGCACTTTGGGAGACCGAGGCGGGTAGATCACCTGAAGTCAGGAGTTCCAGACCAGCCTGGCCAACATGGAGAAACCCTGTCTCTACTGAAAATACAAAAAATCAGCCGGGCGCGGTGGTAGGCGCCTGTAATCCCAGCTACTAGGGAGGCTGAGGCAGGAGAATTGCTTGAACCCAGGAGGTGGAAGTTGCAGTGAGCCGAGGTCGCATCATTGCACTCCAGCCTGGGCAACAAAAATGAAACTCCGTCTCCAAAATAAATAAATAAATAAATAAATAAATAAATAAATAAATAAATAGAAAAGAAACCTGATGTTTTAGTTAGCCTATGTAACCCCATCACAGGTTGATGTACAGTTTCCATTAGGTTCTGGAGGAAATACTGAAAGCAGTGTGTGTACCTGCCCACTGCCTTCACACACCCCGGCCTGGGGTTTTAATTACTTCAAGCAGGCCAGCCTCAGGTGCCCACAGCCCTGGGAACCAGTTTGTGCCCAGTGTCTTTCTCTTCTCTCAGATTATGAACTCCCCAAAGGCACCATCCAGGTTTTTACCCCGCTTGTCAAATTCCCCTCTGGCCTAGGGCTGGCTGCTCAGCAGGAGTGTTTAATAAGCACTTAATTGCCCGGTGAGTACAGACCATTCCAGCTCACCTTAACTGTTTCCTGGCTGAGTCGCCTCTCGGCCTGATTGCCCTGCTCATCTGGCTGAGTGAGCTGGAATGAGTGTAGTGGTAGTGCCACCTATAGGTTCCTCTTACCTTGGTCTTATTTCACAGGAGCACTTCCCGAACGAGTTTACCTCGGGAGATGGAAAGAAAGGTATGTCCCGTGAACCATGGTGGCTGCAGTTGAGGAGTGGGCCTTCCTCTCCCCTTCTCTGTCTGCTTCCTCCAGTCAGGATCTGCCACACAGATCACATCTGCATGCCTGGCACCTAGGAGGAGGCGCCAATTCCTCTCTGCTTTATTGCCTGCAGTGTGGGAATCGGGCTGTGGCTGGGGTGTGGATAGGCAGTCCTGAGCTTGAGGAGTGGGTTGGACTCCATCCATTCCCCGGGACTGGTGTGAAGATGAACCAAGAGGATGTGGGGGATCCTCTGTGAGCTCTCTGAAAGGGAGAGGTGCTCTCATCCAGCCCATAGATCTCCCTTTCCACTTTCCTTTGTCCTTGTCCCCGCTCCCCTTGCCCAAACCAGCTGTACTGATGCCACAGGGCATTGGCATGGATGGCCCTGGGTTTCTAGAGTCCATGGCTTGTTTTGATCCAAGGGCACATACCACCTCACCTCTGCTAAGAACCCTAAAGACTCCTTTCCCATGTCTCTGGCCAAGAATGAGGGAGGTAGGGACTGCCCCCCTCACCAAGGAGGTATCTGAACCTTGGTGAGGTAGCTTGGACACTTGGAGGTAGCTCAGAGTGTCCTCTAGAAAGCCAGGAGGGGGCCAGGCATGGTGTCTCATGCCTGTAATCCCAGTACTTTGGGAGGCTGAGGCGGGCGGATCACCTGAGGTTGGGAGTTTGAGGCCAGCCTGACCAACATGGTGAAACCCCATCTCTACTAAAAATACAAAAACAAAATTAGCCGGGCATGGTGGCCCATACCTATAATCCCAGCTACTCAGGAGGCTGAGGCAGGAGAATTGCTTGAACCCAGGAGGTGGAGGTTGTGGTGAGCTGACATCGCACCATTGCACTCCAGCCTGGGCAACAAGAGGGAAACGCCACCTAAAAAAAAAAAAAAAAATGCCAGAAGGGGCTGAGCGAGTCTGTTTTCCAGGAAAACACTTCCTGAAAGGGTCCCAGATGCCGCCATTTCAGGTGCCCCGACTTCTAGAGTCCCTGATCCTAGTTAACTTACTGCAAATAGAGATGCAGAAAGGGCAGGGGAATGAGCGTCCACTGGGTGCCTGCTGCATCTGGGCCATGCTAGGCCCTGCCCAGCCCCACCTGCTCCTTACACATGTGTGGGGTGGCTGCTAGTCCTCCCTGACTGGTGAAGGGACCAAGGCCTGGAGGGAGGATAAGGGTGACGCAGCTGGCAAGGCAGATGAAGGCAGAGCCTCCAGCTCACTGTGAGGGCCCCCATAGGAAGCCCCCAGAGTGTGACTTTCTGTTTTCCTTAGGCTGTGGGTAGAAGCGACACCTCTCAGAAGGGTGACATTTAGACATTTCCCCAGGGGCAAAGGGAAGCAGCATAAGGGGGCCATTTGCAGCAATTTGCTGGGCCTTCAGGCCTGAGATGAGAGACAGGCCTTTTGGGCCTCAGCATTTGGCAGACACTGGGGAGGATGGCATGGACTCCGTGTCCTGGGCCTGCCTCAAGGTGCCTGACCCTCTGTGGAGCCCACAGTGCATCTACACAAGCTCACAGATGTGTTTCTTTGTTCCTTTAAAGCTCACCAGGACTTTGGCTACTTTTATGGCTCAAGCTATGTGGCAGCCCCTGACAGCAGCCGGACTCCTGGGCTGTCCCGTAGCCGGGATGGACTGCTAGTTGCTAAGCTCGACCTAAACCTCTGCCAGCAGGTGAATGATGTCTGGAACTTCAAGGTAGGTCCCCAGGACCCCTGTTGTTGCCTGCTCCTCTGCGGGGTTGCCCATGGCAGCATGAGGTACCAGCTCCCAACTGAGGGCTCTGTGTAAGCTGAGGGCTGAATCTCTGCCTCCTTGCTGGCTCCCGGGAGGAACAGTTGGGTCAAACAATGTACAAGCAGCAGGCTGCAATAAATCCTCCTCTCATCTGATTTAGATTCTGGGTGCCTTCAGACAAATTAATCTCAATTTCATTTGTCCAGAGAATAGAATGGATTGGCTCCTCTAATCCTTTTTCCTTTCCAGGCATTTGCACTTATCACAAGATAAATGTGCATGTCTGGTTCTGCTTGTGGCCAGTCCCTGCAGTCTAGGCCTTGACGATAGCAGGAAATGGGTCATGCAGAGAAATGGAATCTAGGCCTGGCTCTGCCACAGCCTTCCTTCCTTGGTCACCTTAATTAAGCCCCTTGTGCTCCCAAGCCTTAGTACTCCCAGTTGTAAAATACGGGGCTTAACTCGAAGGTCCCATGCTGGCTTTGACACCTAATGCCCTGTGATGTCAGGAGTCAGAGGAATGGAGATGTCTGCCCTCCTGGGATGGGACTCTACCCTAGAAAGGCTCACAGCTTCAGAGTTTGCTGTATTAGTGTCCGAAAGTATTTCCACCAACTCAGCACCCCTTTTTCTTTTTTGGTGGAGTAGGGGGCATGGAGACAAGGTCTTGGCTCTGTCATCTAGGCTGGACCAATGGCACAGCCATAGATCATGGCAGCCTTGACCTCCTGGGCTGAAGCCATCCTCCCACCTCAGCCTCCCGAGTAACTGGGACTATAGGCGTGCACCACCACCACACTCAGCTAATTTTTAAAATTTTTTATAGAGACTGAGTCTCACTATGTTGCCCAGGCTGGTCTTGAACTCCTGGCTTCAAGCAATCCTCGCACCTCGGGCTCCCAAAATACCAGGATTATAGACATAAGCCACTGTGCCCTGCCTCAGCAACCTTTTATAAGCAAATTGTATATGCAAATGTCCATTGTTATAACTGACTTTGCCCGGTGTGACTAAAAGACCACCAGGGCCTCTAATCCACCCAGACATGGGCTTTTGGCCTTGATCCTGTTTTCTGAGCATGGGTTCCTCAGTCTCGGATCCTTGTCAGACAAACAAGGTATTGGGCATGAGAGAGTCTCCTGACCTCTCTCTCCTCTTCCTGGGCAACTAGGATGAATGTAGGATTCCACCCAAATCAGAAGGGAGCCAAGAATGCTGGCCAACTCTTTTTAATAAGTATCCCAGGAGCAGTAAACCAAATGTTTTCTCATTAGACACTTCTTAGAAGCAGAAGCCTTCCCAACTTTGGTAATGGGCATGAGCTCCTGTCAAGGCTTTTGGGAGTAATCCACCTTGGGAAAGGAGGGAGGGAGGGAGGGTGTGCTGGGTGTGAGCACCGTGGGTGGGCTTTCCAACTCCACCAGCCTCTGTATCCACGATGAGATGCCACATGGAGTAGACAGAACTCCAGGCCCATCCAGGAGCCCCTGGTTCAAATCCCAGCCTTTTCTACAACTGGCTAGTGACCTGGAGCAGGTCACTCCTCTCTGGGCTGTAGGCTGCTCTTCCGGGGAGCAACAGGACCACGGGACTCCCCTTCTCCATCCTGCCTCAGCAGACCACACTTTCTGGATAGACAGGTCGAAGAGGTCACAGCAGCCAATGCTGGGCTGTATGAGTCATTGTGGCATCTGTGAACTTTGCCACAGTACTAGAATCAGTGCCAAGAGGTCACTGTCAACGAGCCTTCCTGATGCGTTCCTGTCCCATGACTGCCCTCCAGTGGCAAGAGGTGGTGGCGTGTAAGTGATGGGGATTTATAAAACCAGAACCTCTAAAGTACATCTGTGTTTTGCTTTCAGATGACGGGCAGGTATGAGATGTACGCACGGGAGCTCGCCGAAGCTGTCAAGTCCAACTACAGCCCCACCATCGTGAAAGAGTAGCCGGCTTCAGTGCCTGCCTTGGGGTGAGGAAGACACCTCTGCCCCAGTGGATTAGCAAGCGTGGCAGGCTTAACATGTCCAGGTTCTCCCCAATAACATTGTCCAGGTTGGTTTTAAAATTCCCAGGCAGGGGGAGAGTGGCATGGGGAGTGACTTCTTAATGGGTAAGGGGCTGCTTACTTCTGGGGTATTGGAAATGTTTGGGGACTAGGTAGAGGTGAATGTACTAAATGCCACTGAATTTGTATACTTCAGAATGTTTGTTATGTGAATTTTACCTCAACTAAAAAAAAAAAATGCCCAGATACTGCTTGTGCAGGTGGATTTGAGGTTAGGCAGATGATGCTGTCCATCCTGTACACCAGTGGGAAGAGGGTGAGGGCTGATCCAGAGACCCTGAGCCTACAGCAAGGCTGTGGTGGGTCGGATGGTCTTTGGATGTGTCAGCTTAGCTAGGCCACAGTCACCAGTAATTCAATCAGACACTAATCTAGGTATTTCTGTGAAGGTATTTTGTAGATGTGACAGAAGTCCATTCCCAATTGACTAAGTAAGTGAGATTATCTCAGATAATCTGGGTCAGCCTGACCTGATCAGTCAGAAGACCTAAAGAACAGAGCTAAGGGTTTCCCTGAGGAAGAAATTCTACCTGAGGACAGCAGCCCAGTGCTTGGCGAGAGTTCCTGACAGTCTGCCCTTCCTGATAGCCTGCCTCACAGAGTTTAGACATGACTAGCCAGCTCCTACAATCACTGAAGTCAATTCCTTGCAATAAATCTCAATATATCCCCTACTGGTTCTGCTTCTCTAGTTGAATCTGACTGATACAGATTTTGGTGCCAAAAGTGGTTCTAGAAAAATAGAATCTTAAAGATGAGTTTTCTGCATTGGTTCTGGATTTTTTAGAATTCTTCCCTAGTTTGATTGAACTTAAAGGCATCAATGACTCTATTTCCATAGAGTCAGGGTAAAGAGGGTAGTTGGTAGTCCATGGCATGGTGCAGCAATAGTTATTTATGTGCGAGGCTAGCCATCAGCCATCAGTTTGTGCCCAGAGTTCCAGCCTGCCCTTTCTGATGGCTTGTCCTGTGGATATCAGACTTGCCTGACCAGATTCCATCATCATAGAAGGTAATTTGTTGCACTAAATCCTTTTATATCTCTATCCATCACCTACTAATTCTGCTAGTTCTGCTAATGTGGTTGAGCTCCATTTTACACATCAGATTACTCACTTCTCTACACCTTGGTTTTTACATCTGTAAAATGGGACTGGGCCAGGTGTGGTGGGGTGGCTTATGCCTGTGATCCCAGCACTTTGGGAAGCCAAGGCAGGTGGATCACTTGAGGTCAGGAGTTCAAGACCAGCCTGGCCAACATGGCGAAACCCCGTCTCTACTAAAAATACAAAAATTAGCTGGGCATGGTGGCGCATGCCTATAATCCCAGCTACTCAGCAGGCTGAGGTATGAGAATTGCTTGAATCTGGGAGGCAAAGGCTGCAGTGAGCTGAGATCACGCCACTGTGCTCCAGCCTGGACAACAGAGTGAGAGCCTATCTCCAAAAAAAAAAGGGGGTGGGGACCATATTCCTGCTTTATGTCAAGACACTGGTAAGAGACAGACTAGATGGGCCAGGGAGCCCCTTGGCAGTTATCAGTGCAGCGCCTATTTAGCCCTGTCCCTGAACAACACGGCAAGAGCCCAACCTGCCAAGACTCAAATAGCAGTTAACCAGAGTATCGGGTTGGAGGTGGGGTTGAGATTCTGTAATTCCCCGCTTATTGTTCCCAATCAGAGAAGGCAGCCAGAGAAGGCAGCTTCATCCCTTCACTGGCCCAGCAGCTGAATTATATGGAAACCTCCATGTCAGGGCTAGGGTACTCCTGGACAGCCACCAGGGATGAGAAACCCTGATGGAACTGCCTGGCCACAGCTCTGCGGTAACTTCCTTGAACTCTCTGTGCTGCAGGTTTTCTAATGGCCCTCCTTGCACCTTTAAAAAAAAAAAAATCCAGTCCTACAGACACAGTGAGCTTTTTTGCCTGGTCCTTTAGCTTTCAAAATTTAGTGTCAGCCAAGGCGGGCAGATCACAAGGTCAAGAGATGGAAACCATCCTGGCCAACATGGTGAAACCCCATCTCTACTAAACATACAAAAATTAGCTGGGTATGGTGGCGCACGCCTGTAGTCCCAGGTACTCAGCAGGCTGAGGGAGGAGAATCACTTGAACCCGGGAGGCGGAGGTTGCAGTGAGCCAAGATCACACCACTGCACTCCAGCTTGGCGACAGAGTGAGACTCCATCTCAAAAAACAAAACAAAACAAAACACCTTAGTGTCTTTGGTTTCTAGAGGGTGTAATGAACCTAATACAGAAGCCAGCTTAGGTGACAAATTGGTACATTTGTGAAACAGGCATGAATAAATGGACCACAACTCTTTGATTATCTGCAACTCTCATTGCCTGGAAACAGAACAGTCAGGCCCATCTTAGAGTATGCAGGCCCTGCACAGCCAAGGTCATTTCAAGGTTTAACTCATCCCTGGAACATGCAGATGCTCAGTAAACATTTGAATGAATCTGTGGTGGAGGTTTTTGCTTCCTGGTGATCATTGCTGATGCTACAGGGCAGTCTCTCAGACAAGAAATTGCAGTGGTTCAGTGTACATGGCCTGCAGGCCTGTGGGCCCCTGTGCAATCTTGGATGAAGCCTTCTGACCCCTCAGTTTTCTCACCGGTGAGATAACAGGTGGCTGGGCTCAAGAATTTCTCCTTAGAAATTCTCAGTTCTGGAAGGCCACCTTCCTGCCAGGCTATAGCTTTATTGCCAGAATCTGGGGTGGAGTAGCTGAACTTCAGTGTGCCCAAAAGAAAAAAAGGAGGCTGTGCACAGTGGCTCACATCTGTAATCCCAGCACTTTGGGAGGCTGAGGCAGGGGGATCACTTGAGCTCAGGAGTTGAAGACCAGCCTGGACAACATAGACCTTGTCTCTATAAAATTAAAAAAAAATTAATAGGGAAAAAAAAGGGCTAAGGCATTATTAAATATAAACCAGACCACATATTAGACCACAAAAAAGTCTCAGTAAACTTAAAGATTAAAATCATAAAAGTGTATTTTCCCATCACAATGGAACAAAACTAGAAATCAGTAGTTGAAAGTTTTAAAAATTAAACAATGGCCGGGTGCGGTGGCTCACGCCTCTAATCCCAGCACTTTGGGAGGCCGAGGCAGGTGGATCCCAAGGTCAGGAGATTGAGACCATCCTGACTCACACAGTGAAACTCCGTCTCTACTAAAAATACAAAAAATTAGCCAGGTTTGGTGGCAGGTGCCCGTAGTCCCAGCTACTCGGGAGGCTGAGGCAGGAGAATGTGAACCTGGAAGATGGAGCTTTCAGTGAGCCAAGATTGCCCCACTGCACTCCAGCCTGGGCGACAGAGCAAGACTCCGTCTCAAAAAAAAAAAAAAAAAAAAAATTAACACACTTTTTGTTTTCTGAGACAGTCTTGTTCTGACACAACTGTGGCTCACTGCAATCTCCGCCTCCCAGGTTCAAGTGATTCTCGTACCTCAGCCTGCCAAATAGCTGGGACTACAGGCACATGCCACCATGCCTGGCTAATTTTTGTATTTTTAGTAGAGACAGGGTTTTGCCGTGTTGGCCAGGCTGGTTTTGAACTCCTGGTCTCAAGTGATCCGCCCGCCTCAACCTCCCAAAGTGCTGAGATTACAGGCATCAGCCACCCTTCCTGACCAACAACACACTTTTAAACAACCAATGGATCAAAAAAGAAATCATAAGGGAAGTTAGATATCTTGAGACACATGAAACAAAAACACACCAAAACCTGTGGGATACAGCAAAAGCAGTACTGAAAGAAATTTATAGCTATAAATGCTTACATTTAAAAAGAAGAGTCTGGGCATGGTGGTTCCCACCCATAATTCCAGCACTTTAGGAGGCTGAGGTGGGAGAATTGCCTGGCCCCTCTACAAAAAATTTAAAAATTAGCCAGGGATGGTGGTGCACACCTATAGTCCCAGCTATTCCAGAGGCTGAGGTGAGAGGATTGCTTGAGCCCAGGAGTTTGAGGCTGCAGTGAGCTAAGTGAGCTATGATGGCACCACTGCACTCTAGCTTGAGCAACAGAGCAAGATCCTGTCTCTAAAAAAAAAAACAAAAACAACTCAACTGTACACATTATTTACACATTAAGGCACAAAAAAAGAGCAAATGAAAGAGCTAACAGAAGGAAGCCAATAAGAACAGAGCTAGAAGGAAGATAACAGAGCTAGAGAATAGAAAAAGAAAAAAAAGAGAAAGTCAACAAAATCAAAAGTTGCTTCGTCAAAAAGATCAACAAAATTGACAACCTTTAGCTAGATTGAGTAAGAAAAAGAGTCAAATTACTAAAAGGAGAAATGAAAATCGGGACACTACTACCAATTCTACAGAAGTAAAAAGGGTTATAAAGTACTACAGACAGTTGTATGGAAACAAACTGGATAGCCTAGATTAAATGGGCAAATTCCAGCTGGGCATGGTGGCTCAAATCTGTAATCCCAGCACTTTGGGAGGCCGAGGCCGGTGGATCACTTGAGGTCAGGAGTTCAAGACCAACCTGGCCAACATGGTGAAACCCTGTCTCACTAAAAATACAAAAATTAGCTGGGTGTGGTGGCGTGCGCCTGTACTCCCAGCTACTTGGGAGGCTGAGGCACGAGAATCACTTGAACCCGAGAAACAGACGTTGCAGTGAGCCAAGATTGTGCCACTGCACTCCAGCTTGGGTGACACAGAGTGAGATTCTGTCTCGAAAATAAATAAATGAATGAGTGAATGAATGAATAGGCAAAGTCCTAAAAACAAAACCTACCAAGATTGAGTCATGAAGAAATATTAAAAAGCACAAACATCAGATCAAAAACTGAATAGTCAGAGATTTTACTCTATTTGCAAGCTAGGTTAGCCTACTGCAGTAGTTTCACAGATGCTCATAGAAGATGTACTTTTTTTTTTTTGAGATGGAGCCTCGCTCTGTTGCCCAGGCTGAAGTGCAGTGGTGCAATCTCAGCTCACTGCAACCTCTGCCTCCTGGGTTCAAACGATTCTCCTGCTTCAGCCTCCTGAGTAGCTGGAATTACAGGCTCCTGCCACCACACCCGGCTAATTTTTGTATTTTTAGTAGAGACGGGATTTCACCATGTTGGCCAAGCTGGTCTCAAACTCCTGTCCTCAGGTGATCCACCCACCTTGGCCTCCCAAAGTGCTGGGATTACAGGCATGAGTCACTGCACCCAACCAGACAAGACACTCTTGGGTCAGACACAAAGGACAGTTTATTACAGCAATAGCAGTAGCCAGAGTACCAGCATTTTCTTACAGCCATTTCCCAAGCCCAGTTCCCTTAGGGCAACACAAAGAGGACCAAGTGAATCCTGCACATGCAGTGGGTTTTATTGAGGAAAGGAGAAGGGAAGAGAGCTAACAGAATTTGCGTCTTTTATATTGGATGGTTGGTATGCCTTCCCTTTGCACTAACAGGAGGCATTATCTCCACCAAGGTCACAAGAACACCTGTCGTTTGCTCTGTAGATGCAAAGCACCTGTGTCTATCTTCCAAGGCTATACCAGCTTCTTTGAAAAGATAGTCTAGAACAAAGGCCTTCATAGTTTTAGCTGACAAGACACATACAGAAATGTGAGAGACCTGTGGACAATTATCTCCCAATAATATCCACCCCTCATTTCCACATTGTCTTGGCTTCTGGCAATTTTCTTATGGGTATGCCATTTTATCAGTCACTGATTAATCTGACAATAGGCATAAAGCAAATCAGTTCAGCTTGTCTCACAGAATTTAATTTAATGAACAGCATTTCAACAGAATGAGTCCAACCTGCAATATCAACCCCAATCCTGACCCCAGGGTTTTCTTTTTTTCCTTTATTTCTTTTTTTGAGACGGAGTCTCACTCTGTCGCCCAGGCTGGAGTGCAGTGGTGCGATTTCAGCTCACTGCAAGCTCCGCCTCCCGGGTTCATACCATTCTCCTGCCTCAGCCTCCTGAGTAGCTGGGACTACAGATACCCACCACCACACCCGGCTAATTTTGTTTTTGTATTTTTAGTAGAGATGGGGTTTCACCATGTTAGCCAGGATGGTCTCGATCTCCTGACCTCGTGATCCACCCACCTCGGCCTCCCAAAGTGCTGGGATTACAGGCATGAGCCACTGTGCCCGGCTGACCCCAGGGTTTTCAACTCAACAGGTTGAACAAATCCTATAAACCATCAAGGTCTACCTAAGAAAGCCAGGTGACTTTCTCAAATATTGACCTTTCCACTCAGCCCAAGTCATTAATCCAGGTACAGCAGGATATATTAGATATTGCATAATCTCCACTGGTGGTTCACAGGGAGGAAGCCTAGAGCAACTCTGTCATCCATACAACCTCCACCCTGGCCAATGAGTTGCCGCTGACCTGAATGCCTTCCAGGGGCAAGGTGGTACCACTGATCACCCAACTAAAGTTAGAGACAAATGTTGCATCACCTTTCCTAATCAGAGGACTACCATCATAGGGATAATAAGTGCACATAAGGAATGAGTCAATTATCAGTCCAAGAAGTTCCCCTGAGTAACCAAGGGCAGCCTCACTTTAGAAAGATCTTCACAGTTGTCAGCTGGGTGCGATGGCTCACGCCTGCAATCCTAGCACTTTGGGAGGCCAAGGCAGGTGGATCACCTGAGGTCAGGAGTTCAAGACCAGCCTGGCCAACATGGTGAAACCCTGTCTCTACCAAAAGTACAAAAAAATTAGCTGGGCGTAGTGGCGGGCGCCTGTAATCCCAGCTCCTTGGGAGGCTGAGGCAGGAGAATCGCTTGAACCTGGGAAGCAGAGGTTGCAGTAAGCCGAGATCACACCACTGCACTCCAGCCTGCATGACAGAGCAAGACTCCATCTCAAAAAAAAAATCTCCACAGTTGTCTGTGGGCTACATAATCTATTGGTGGTATTTGCTTAAACACTTGAAGGTCTCTTGACCACCCTGAAGGGGCAAGACACTATTTTGGGGAGGATGATGAGTTAATGTTTGGCCTCCACACAAGTACAGTCACAAGGGCACATATCGTTACCCCTAGAAAATATTTATAATTGTTGGAGGTCCCCCAAGTGGGACCTATATTTGTTGGGGCACAGGTCCTGGCCACCTGGTAGGGCTTCAGGTTCCCAGTTTACTTTCTTTTTTTTTTTTTTTTTTTGAGCTGAAGTTTCGCTCTTGTCACCCAGGCTGGAATGCAGTGGCGCGATCTCAGCTCACTGCACTCTCCCTGCTAGGTTCAAGTGATTCTCCTGCCTCAGCCTCCCAAGTAGCTTCCCAGTTTGAATAATTTAGTCTAGTCCTTGTATTTGGAAGGACAGCCTGAGGGCAGTTAGTCCAATCTATCCCATTTGTCCATACCACTAGCAAGGTGGCACTCGTTCTCTCCACAGAATGGCTGAGTGGAGTCTATGGGAATAGGGATGGGAACGACAACTGATGGTATCACAGGTGATTTTCATGGAAGGTGCAGGAGCCAGGGACATCCCCTGCTCTTTCCAGTGGACTTCTGGTAAGGTTAATGGGAATGGCGAGCAAACCAAATGGTGGCCAAAGCCATCTGTTGTTGGGGCAAGGCAGAACCCACAGTCGTTAAATTTGTTTTATTTGAGACAGGTTCTCAGTCTTGCCCAGGCTGGAGTGCGGTGGTGCCATCGCAGCTCACTGCAGCCTTGAATTCCTTGCCTCAAGCGATCCTCCCCTGCAACTTCCCAAGTAGCTGGGATTACAGGCAGGAGCCGCTATGCCCAGCTTTGCAGTCAGTTAAATTTAAGGTGCTTGCAAAAGCTTGGGAGAGCTGCACAGATCTTTTTTATGTTCATAAGGAAGTCTTCAGGGGCAATTATGAAGGACAAAGATCATAAATGCCTCCCCCTCTTTATCTCCTGGAATCCAAAGTATTTTCTATCTAGGTGCCAGAATTGCTGCTCCCCCTCCCAAATCGGTGTCTCATTTCAATACCTATAGTCACTTCTTTAAGGAAAAAGAGGTGACTGGACTGACCAGTACCAGCCACCTCCTTTTCCAGTTATCCCCTTTGTGCACCTAGACTTTTTGATTCGAAGAGTCAGGTCCAAGAGGAACAAGGGCATGTTTACAAAATGCATGGAGACCCATTATGTTCCCCACTTTGTCCTGTATGTGCCACTCTAAGGGGTCTCAGCAAGCAGCGTACTTGCCCTAGTGGTCATTATTCTTATGCTCTAAGACCATGTCAGTCCAACAAGAGAATCCAGGTGGCTGAAACACAATCAGGTTTGAGCCCCTAGACCCCCTTACAGTTGGACTGCCATCTAGAAGGTGTGCCCACCAGGCTGGCCTGGGGTTGCTGCTAGGGGAAAGCAAGCAAGCAACATGCCCAGGAAGAGTCTGATCAGAATCCCAAATTTTAAAAATATTTCTTTATAACCTTCCTACACCTCTTCATTCAGACACACCTTGCTAGGAAGTAGCCTTTTTAAAGACAGCTGCATTTGGTGACCAAAATGTTTTAATAGGGCCAGGCGCATTGGCTCATACCTGAAATCCCAGCACTTTGGGAGGCTGAGATGGGAGGACTGCTTGAGGCCAGGAGTTCGAGACCAACTTGGTCAACATGGCAAGACCCCATCTCTACTTAGAAAAAGAAAAAGCGGGGTGCAGTAGCTCACATCTTTAATCCCAGCACTTTGGGAGGCTGAGGCGGGTGGCTCTCTTGAGGTCTGGAGTTCAAGACTAGCATGGCCAACATGGGGAAACCCTGTCTCTACTAAAAATACAAAAATTAGCTGGACATGGTGGCGTGTGCCTGTAATCCCAAGCTACTTGGGAGGCTGAGGCAGGAGAATGGCTTGAACTCGAGAGGCAGAGCCAAGATCGCACCACTGCACTCCAGCCTGGGCGACAGAGTGAGACTCCGTCTTGAAAAACAAAAACAAAACAAAATGCTTTATGAAAGTGTGTGGACCAGGAAGGAGGGAGAAAAGTAGAGTCAGAGACCTTGAGTTGATTTTTTTTTTCTTTTTTTTTTGAGACGGACTCTTGCTCTGTCACCCAGGCTGGAGTGCAGTGGCATGATCTCGGGTCACTGCAACCTCCGCCTCCCATGTTCAAGCGATTCTCCTGCCTCAGCCTTCAGAGTAGCTGGGATTACAGGCACCCGCCACCATGCCCGGCTAATGTTTGTATTTTTAGTAGAGATGGGGTTTCTCCACGTTGCTCAGGCTGGTCTCGAACTCCCAACCTCAGGTGATCTGCCTGCCTCGGCCTCCCAAAGTGCTGAGATTACAGGCATGAGCCACCGCACCCGGCCCAGTTTTTGAGGAAGCCATTCCAATACTCAACAATGCCAGAATCTCATGATGGCAGGAGTGTGGAAGATCTCTTGAATACCACTATTGTTGAGTGGCTTTTGTGATAAAAGGTGCACCATTGTCACACTGCAGATGGTCCAGAGAGCCAAAACATGACACAGATTAGTTTCAGGGGTTGCAGTGGTATGCCCAGAGCTGGTTGATAGGACTGCAACAATCCAATAACCTGAAAAAGTGTCAACAGTGGTAAGGCACCACCAATAGCCCCAAGAGGTCAAAGGTCTAATGAAGTTGATCTGCCATGAGTAGGCTGAGGCCACGCCCTGTGCAAGATGACCTCCTCCTATGCAAGAGAAATGGGCCAACCTTTGGTAGGAATCACAGCCTGGTATGTGGTGGTAGCGTCTGCATCAGAAATAGTCCTTTCCAGCTGGGTGCGGTGGCTCACGCCTGTAATCCCAGCATTTTGGAAAGCCAAGGTGGGTGGATCACTTGAGGTCAGGAGTTCGAGACCAGCCTGGCCAACATGGTGAAACGCTGTCTCTACTAAAAATACAAAAATTAACTAGGCATGGTTGTGCGTGCCTGTAATCCCAGCTACTTGGGAGGCTGAGGCAGGAGAATCATTTGAACCTGGGAGGCAGAGGTTGTGGTGAGCCAAGATGGTGCCACTGCACTCCAGCCTGGGTGACAGACTGAAACTCCATCTCAAAAAAACAAGCAACCCCCCCCCACACACACATACACAAATAGTATTTTCCATTGTGCCCAGTCTATGGTGGTGGATGTGTTGCCATGTCCGGCATAATGATGGATCCCAGTAGCAATATGGCTAGTGCAGGCTCCCTCAACAGCCTTATTTCAGTTGGTCTTATCAGAGAACAGGCTTCAACCATGGACATCTACATGTGTGACCCAGACAGAGCAATCACAGCCAAAACTTATTTCCATAGTTCATGACCCCAAAGATGGGTGTCTTTAATCTGCCAGTTGAGGTTTTCTAAGTGTCAGACCAAACACCTAGGCCATTGGCAACACCCCAAGAGTCAGTAAAAATATAACAAGGGTTACCAAGAGGAGGATTGGCTCAGGGCCTACTGAGCAGAGTTACTCATCAATTTTCTGTTCTGCGCAGCTGTTTCTGAGGGTGAACAGCCACAGCAGCCCTGTGGACACCATGAGGCTTCCACTTCATCAGACCATCAGTGAACCAGGCCCTGGCATTTAGGAGAACCTCTGTGAACTGAGGTTCCTGTTGACCCAGTGACTTTGCTTTGGTGGAGTGGGGGATATAAGTGTCCCCCAAAGGGTTAGCTGCCAGTTTTTTCATGTAAAACTGAGATGTCAGCAGGGCTAGACTAGCTGTGTTCTTAAATATACCATTTCCATCTTAAGTACACGTACATTCCATAAAAGCCAGCCTTTTGTGGGTCAGGTATTCTGTTGTAAGAAGCCAGATAGTAAGCTTTTCAAAAGAGAAGTACCTGGCCACTGTGTCAGGGAGACAGGCAGTAAGTCCAAAACAGGGGCACCTCTGGGTACAGTCTGCTTCCCTTTGCCAAATGTTCCAATTAGCAAAATTAGTCACAGAGACTTATATAGCTCAAAGGGATCATTGGGTTGTGAGGACCCACAGGTAGAGTGGGCTTGCTGGACAGCTTCCAATACAGCTTTCTGGCCTGGGCCCTGCTCTAAAGGGTGCTGGTTGGCAAGTTAGCAGATGTAAAGGACCAAGTAGGATGCCCAAAGTGAGGTATATGCTGTCTGCAATACCCAAGGAGTCTGAGAAGGTGCAGGGCCTTCTTTTTTTGGTGGTGGTGGAAGGACTACCAGCAGCTTTTCCTTGACTCCTGGAAGGATTAAACATTGTGAATTGGCCGAGTGCAGTGGCTCACACATGTAATCCCAGCACTTTGGGAGGCCAAGGCTGGCGGATCGCTTGAGGCCAGGAGTTCAAGACCCGCCTGGCCAACATGGTAAAACTCCGTCTCTACTCAAAATACAAAAGTTAGCTGGGTATGGTGGCGTGTGCCTGTAATCCCAACTACTTGGGAGGCTGAGGCAGAAGAATCACTTGACCCTGGGAGGCAGAGGTTGCAGTGAGCTGAGATTGCACCACTGCACTCCAGCCTAGGCGACAGAGTGAGACTGCATCTCAAAAACAAAAAAACAAAAAAAACTTTGTGAATCAGCAGTTGTATTCCAAGAAATGGAATTTTATCAGGGATTGTCAGTCCCTGCTGCTGGAGGAGATGTGGTAACACTATGATCAGGATCTCCAACACTGGGACTGTTGACTTGCCATCCAAGAGGACATCATCTGTATGGTGAAAGTTTTGGACATCAGAGGGCAGAGGGACTGAGTTAAACCCTGACTCACCCATGGCGGGTAAATGGCAGGGGAGCTTATCCCACTGGCATTGACTGAGAGAACCCCCTTTGGCACTTCAGGGCTGGAAGGAGAAGCACCAGTTCCTACCACAAATTCAGGTATAGATGCAACAAAACCAAGACTTCGAATTGTCCCAAAGGGCCCTACAGCACTTGGCTTTTTCTCTCTGCACTATGAAACTTGTCCAAACCCTGTCAGTTGAATTTGGACACTCCCTTTCCCCCATGAGACCAGGTAGGATGGTGGCTTATGCACCCATATCCAAGAGACAAGTTTCAAGGCACTTTTGTCTCCAGTGTACCTTACCATACTCGGGTGCTCACGGCCTTTGGTCCCCCTTGAGGACAGGGAGACCTCATCCCTGTCCCTCATCATTTCTCCTTAAAGCAGCTGAGGTTGAGGTAGAGAATAAGTGAGGGACCAGGGATTGTGGGCAAGAGCCTTGCAGGCAAGAGACTGGTTCTGTGCCATTAAATGAGGGCACTTCTTACTTCTAGGTTCAAAGAGTGTGGCAGCAATTTGCGGCTCAAACAAATGAGTTTCCAATATTTTCAGCCCACCCACAGCCCTCTATCAAGTGGCAAGGCCACCATTACTGACTCTGTTTATTTCAGCTTTGGGGATCCCTTGACTGCATAGCCACATTGCTTTCTGGTTGAGGCCCCAGGGATTTTGTTCTTCGCTGACTCAGACTAGACGTAAAGCCAGAGTGCCAGCATTTTCTTGCACTGATTCTCCATCCAGGGGGATTGGAGGCCAGGGGACACCTGCACTTGCAGAAACCTGTCATGAGGGGAATCCTAAGTTTAAATAACATGAAGCCTTTTTTTAAAAAAAGTGTTTTTCTTTTTCTTTTTTTTTTTTTTTTTTTTTTAAGTGAGAAGGTCTCACTCTGTTACCTAGGCTGGAGTGCAGTCGTTTAATCATGGCTCACTGCAGCCTCGACCTCGCGGGCTCAAGCATCTTCACACCTCAGCTTCCCGAGTAGCTGGGACCACAGGTGTGCACCACCATGCCTGGCTGATTTTTTGTATTTTTGGTGGAGATGAGCTTTCACCATGTTGCCCAGACTAGGCTCAAACTTCTGAGCTCAAGTGATCTGCCTACCTTGGCCTTCCAAAGTTGGGATTACAGGTGTTAGTCACCATGCCTGGCCATTTTTTGTTTGTTTGAGACAGGGTCTTGTCCTGTTGCCCAGGCTGGAGTACAGTGGCACAATCACAGCTCACTGCAGCCTTGACCTCCTGGGCTCAGGAGGTCCTGTCACCTCAGCTTCCTGAACAGCTGGGACCACAGGCACGTGCCACCACGCCCGGCTAATTTTTTGTAGAGGCAAGATTTTGCCATGCTGCCCAGGCTAGTCTCAAACTCCTGGGCTCAAATGATCCACCTACCTCAGCCTCTCAAAGTGCTAGGATTACAGGCATGAGCCACTGTGCCCGGCCCCACACAAGTCTTGAACTTCTAGCCTCAAGTGATCCTCCAGCCTTTGCTTCCCAAAGTGCTAGGATTACCGGCATGAACCACTACACCTGGTCACTTGAAGCTTTTCTAATGGGCAGTACATCTTGCTCCTTCCACCATTCCTTGTAGGAGAGTGTCTCCTGAATCCTGGGTGACATCAAAGGATTCAAATTCTGCCTCCCCTTTATTATTATTATTAATTTTTTGAGACAGTTATGCTCTTGTTGCCCAGGCTGGAGTGCAATGATGTGATCTCAGCTCACCACAACCTCCACCTCCCGGGTTCAAGCAATTCTCCTGCCTCAGCCTCCTGAGTAGCTGGGATTACAGGCATGTGCCACCATGCCCAGCTAATTTTGTATTTTTAGTAGAGATAGGGTTTCTCCATGTTGGTCAGGCTGGTCGCGAACTCCCAACCTCAGGTGATCTGCCCGCCTCGGCCTCCCAAAGTGCTGGGATTACAGGCATGAGCCACCGTGCCCGGCCTTCTGCCTCCCCTTTAATGATTACTTTTAGTTCTGAAAAGTACAGGAAAGCTGCTGAAACAGGTATTGTTTTAGCCTAGTATCCATTCACTCACATTTACTGAACATCTACTAGGTGTCAGATACTGGGGCTATAGCAGTGGAGACAGACAAGATGATGTGTTTGAGGGAGGATGGGAAGGAACAGAAGTGCTTCTTTAAAAGTGATGACATTGGCCAGGCACAGTGGCTCATGCCTGTAACCCCAGCACTTTGGGAGACTGAGGCAGGCAGATCACTTGAGGCTGGGAGTTCGAGAGCAGCCTGGGCAACATCATGGTAAAACCTGTGTCTACTAAGAATACAAAAATTAGCCGGGCGTGGTCGTGTGTGCCTGTAATCCCAGCTACTCAGGAGACTGAGGCAGGAGAATTGCTTCAACCCAGGAGGTGGAGGTTGGAGTGAGCCGAGATCGCACTACTGCACTCTCGGTCTGTCTACCTCAACCCCAACTCTGCATGCTCTGAGCAGCCAGCTCCACCCAGCACTCACCATCCCACCCACTTTCGTCTCTCCTGCTTCAACATCTCCCTCATTCTGTTGTGTCTCCTGTAGTTGCATTTGTTGCAGTTCACTTGAGCTGAGCCCCGAGGCCCTTCTACCTCTAGTACTGCCTGTCCAGGACAGGCACAAGCATCCAGGCCTGAACGGGATGGATATGGCCCTAGAAAACAGAAAACAGGATTCCAGTCCCAGCTAAACTGGGTATGGCAAGACAAGGACCTGGGTTCCCATGTGCTCATGCTGAGAACTTGAGAAGGGACAAGAATTCTGCAGATCAACACAGCTTCATAAAGGCCAGCCAGGGGCAACCACCATTTTGCAGTGAGAATAATGTTTATTGAGAATGGCTCATTACAAACAAAAAATATATAAAATCTCTGCAATGCAAAAGATCCCTTTCATCCCCGTGGCTAGAATGAACAAAGCCCACTGTCCCACATGGCTTCAGGTGCTGTGCTGGTCCCCAGCATGTGAACAGGCTGGGCAGCTGTTGGTGTCATGTGCTGTAGGCAAAAGTCCCTGATGTCCAGGCTCTCTGGCCCCATTTTCATGACTTGTGCAAGAATGCAACACAGTGTGTCTTACATCCTGCCTCTGTGACCCTCCCTAGGCAGATGAGTCTTGAGAATGGGCAGCTTTCTCATTCATCTTTCAGGAAGGTGACCTTTAACTTGTGGCATGCCCTGAGAAGCCATCCTCTGGGACCAGAGACTGAGTGTTTCTAAACATTTTGGCTGGACTGAGGTGCTGTTACCACCCTCCATGAAGGCCACTCCCTAGTGACAGCCCTAACAGCATGTGCACTGTCTAAATCACATCCCACCATCCTGAAAACTTCATTTCCTCCCACTGGTTTCCTTCATACAGCTATTCTAACAATTTTACCAGAATACCACCTGAAGATGCCCACACCCCACAGCTGCTGTGCATGGGTACTCCTGGGCCACCTGGCATTAAGGCAATGGAGATGAGACCAGTCTAGAGCCAACACCGGTCTCTGAAACCCAGAAGGGCTGCCCAACTAACAGCACCTCCCTCTTGGCCAAAGGCTTTGTCTAGGGTTGAGAAGCAATTTGGCTGGGTGGTCTCACTGCCCTCCTAAACAGAGCCCACCTCTGCCCCCAGAGTCATCTGTGCTCCAAAGCAATGGGCGGGGGCACAGCTGCCACCATGCCATGCCTTGGGCATTGGAAGAGCAGGACCCAGGAGTGCAGGGATGGTATCACTGTTGCCCCTTTGAAAATGACCCATTTCCCACTTTGGGAGGCCGAGGCAGGTGGATCACCTGAGCTCAGGGGTTCGAGACCAGCCTGGCCAACATGGCGAAACCTGGTCTCTACTAAAAATACAAAAAAATTAGCCGGGCATGGTGGCATGTGCCTGTAGTCCCAGCTACTGGGGGGCTGAGGCAGGAGGATCGCTTGAACCCAGGAGGCAGAGGTTGTAGTAAGCCAAGATCGTGCCACTGCACTCCAGCCTGGGCAACAGAGTGAGTCTCCGTCTCAAAAAAAAAAAAAAAGATCCATTTCCTTTAGTTTTTTAGGTGCAGACCGGGGTTCAAGACCCAGCTCCACCACTGTCCTGAGCAGACTCCCAAGACTGGGCCAGCTGCCTCGTCAGCTGCCTCGTCTGAGAGGTGAAGGGGCAGGTACTTAAACCACTGGCCAAGTCCCTTTCTCTGAAAAAGAACTTGAACTGGCTAACTGCCCTGTGCAGAGGTGTTAGTGGTTCCAAAGTACCTTCACTCTTGCTATTACTGTTTTACTTGAAGGTGATTACCCCTCAAAAATGAAAACTTAAATCTCAAAGAAACAACCCCTGACCCCAACCTCCCCAAAAAAGAGGAAGGAAAGAGCTCTATGCTACTTGCTGTGTTGTAAGATCCTGGGCAGGAACCCCTCTTCTCCATCAAGATAGACAAGACCCAGTATCCTGTGCAATCTGGTGTGAAGACCAGCCCGTTGCTTTGGAGCACAGGCCTTAGCAGCCAACCTTAAAGGACTAGGGGCTCCCCACACTCAGAGGGCAGACCCTGCTGTCAGGATTTAGGCTGGTGTCAGGAGGCCTCCTGGGTGCAGGGATCCCTCTGGGGCTAGGGCAGCTGTTTATTCCCAGAGCACTGCTGCCAGCCACGAGGCCTACCAGTGGGATCTAGGCCCGAGAGCCCTCCATCTGACAGAGCTGGAGGACCTGGAGGGCTGTGGGGGGTTTAAGAGTCTCCAGCGGCCAGGGCTCTGCATGGCAGGGCAGCTGTGAGGTGTGTCTATGCTGGGTGGCAGGGGTCAGATGCCCTGTAATGAGCCACAGAAACTTGGGCCCATGGGTAGGCAGGAGGTGGTGGTGTCATCAACCACTGGGCACAGGGGCATATGCAGCACTTCCAGGAGAGAGGGGCCTGGAGGGGTCCTCAGCCCTGGGGGATTGGGGTCAGCTATGCTGTCTCCAGACACTCACATACTGTCCTGACAAGTGGCATCCGTCAAGCGACTTCTCTCTCCAGGCTCAGTCCTGCGGTCTGTGGGGAGACCATTGCCATGGATCTGGCTCAAAGGCAACAAGGGCACTGTCGGGACTGGACTTCCTGTGGGCGCAGCTGGAATCAAGGCTTGGGGTCTTGGGGTATGCTTCCAGCAGCCAGCAGGTGCTTGGGGTGAGTGACATGACAACACACGGCACTGGCAGACAAAGCAGCTGTGCCAGTCTCCCAGAGTTCCTGGGGCTCTGCCAGATGGGCTGAGGCTGCAGTTCCACATTCCAACCCCAGCAGCCCCAAGCCTGGGCCAGGGCATCCTGAGTGGGCCCGGCTGGGGTGGGGATGGGGTCCGAGGGCCTAGGCGCACCAGGCTCCTGCTGTCAGCTGTCCAAGTAGACAAAGAGGATGTCCTCATCTGTGCCATAGCTGGTTCTGGCCTCCTCAAAGTTACTGATGCTGGTGCTGCACATTCCTGCTGGGGGTGGGGAAGGCAGAACGGGGTCAGTGGGTTGTGAGAGAGCACCCACACCACCGACACAGTGCCCAGGGGAGCTGAGTGAGGTCTGTTTCCCATCCACATGGCCATTCCTCTCAACTCAAGTCCTCCACCCCCAGGAAGCCCTCCTTGCCCATCCTGGTCTTCATGAGGTTTCTCTGACTCCTCCCCAGTAAAGCAGTTGGAGAAAGGCCCAGAGAGGGGAAGAAACGTGCTCCAGGCCACATAGACGGGGTAAGTCTATGTGGTCAGGGCGTCCAGGGGCTGTCTATGTGAATCCAGTCTATGAGAGTCGGGGCAGCCCTTCCCTGTGCCCGGAGGGCAGTAGGCAGGCCAGGATGGGTCTAGAGCAGGGGCTGGGTCTGGCCGGGCTTTTCTTTCTGAGGAACGTGCTGGCCATCCTGGTGGTTGGGGGAGGGGTGCAGCCTGGGCAGCATGAAAGGGTAAGGCAGGGACCTGGGCAGTGGCGTGGGGCCTGTGGTGTGAGAGGGAGGGGTGGCCAGGGTGTAGAGGAGGCTGGCACAGTTTGCGGCAGGTTTGCCTGCATGGCCTGAGGGGTGGCCACAGTGACAAGAGCCCAGGAGGAGCAGGGGCTTTGGGGAAAAGGTAGGGAGGGAGGCCCTGGCCACACTAGATTGAATGGGTGGGAATTGTGGGCACTGGGCATACAGAACAGTGAATGTGGACCACTCTGCCTCACCCACCCCACCCAGCACTCACGGTCGGCATAGGCTGGGTTGTTGTAGAAGATGCAGCCAGTGGCCCGGTTGTAGCCACGCAGCACGATGAAGTGGCCCTGGTAGTCAGGAGTGCGGCAGAAGCAGCGGTGGCCACTGGGGGTGAAGCAGCAGTACTTGACAGGGCTGGAGCACAGGTCACAGTGCAGCACCCCTGAGTTCACCAGCACGATGGCCACATGGCCCTGAGCCAGGTGCGCCTGGATGTCCTTCACACTCACTGTGCTGTGGGCGGGAGGGGGGTCAGCTGGTGCTGCTGGGCCCCCATTCCCCATCCCTCAAATGGATCCCTGCTTGTGCCTGTTTCTCTGTTACAAAGCTTGGGGATCGGCTCCTTTTCCCTTTGCCCTGAACTCCCTGCTCTGTCACTGTGGCCCAGGCTCAGCCTAGAGCCAAGCAGGAGACCGGTGAGGGGGGTGTGTGTGTGTGTCTGAATGTGCACAAAGATGAGCTGGCTCTGTCAGGCCCTTCACGGGGAGAGCAATTCAGCTCCAGGTGGGTCCAGTCAAGGGCCACTAGAGCAGCACACAGAAACCATCCTCCTACTGCACCCCAGCCTGGTTAGTGAATTCTTTTTGCCCAGCCCTGTCTCTCCTCTACCCTAAATCATGTGTGGTTTACATTGAAAACTGCCAGCCAAGCATGGCTCAGACACTTTCAAAACCAAATGCTTCTCTGAAAGAGCTATTTTACTTTTTTTCTAAGGCTCTTGGTGGCAGAAGGGGCTGCCCAGGAAGGGCTGGGCCACACTGCTTCCAGGGGAGCTCCAGTTCAGCAATGACATCTACCTGGAGCCTCCCTCACTGGCAGAAGGCACTGCCCCATCCTGTGCCTTCCACTAGGCAGCAAATCCAAATGAAAACCTAGAGCAGGGCTGGGCACAGTGGCTCACGCCTGTAATCCCAGTGCTTTGGGAGGCCAAAGCGGAAGGATCGCTTGAGACTAGGAATTAGAGACCAGCCTGGGCAACATAGCAGTACCCTGTCTTTACAAAAACATTTAAAAATTTACCAGGCGTGGGGCGTGGTGGTATGAGATTGTGGTTCCAGCTACTTGGGAGACTGAGGCAAGAAGATCACTTAAGCCTGGGGCTGTAGCAGTGAGCTGTACTGCAATGTTGCACCACAGCACTACAGCCTGTATGACACAGTAAGACCCTGTCTCTTAAAAAAAAAAAAAAGAAAGAAAGAAAAGAAAACACCCAGAGGGACAGAGGGCAGATGGGGCTGTGGGCAGGGGGAGCTCTAGGCCAGGGGCTCCTGCATCTTTGCTGGAGGGGCTGCTCACCCACTTGGGGCCTTCCTTAGGAGTGGCAGCATCAGTACCACGTGGCCTGACCCAGCTTCAGCCACAGCTGAGTCACGTGGCAGTTTGGATTGCTGCCTTGGCCGAGGAAACATGCCATTTTTCCATTTGGTCTTTGAAACAAAATAGCTGGCTGAGTTCCCAGTGGCAGTGCACAGGAGTGGGATTTCAGCTATAGGGAAAAAGCAGGGGCTTGGCTGGAAGGAAAAACTACAGGCTTCAAGGAATAACAAGCATGGGTTCAGATCATGGCATGGCCAAGATGCTGGGGGTGACCTTGGGTGTCTCTCTCATCCTCAGTTTCCTCCCCCGAGAAACAGAGATAGCAACAGCTTTCCCACTCAAGGAGACAGCACCTGTTGAGGGCTGCTAAATAAACATTTGCTGCCTTTCCTTCCAACATGTGCCCATGTGGTCATAGTATGAATGGAGATCCCACCCCCCCATATTCTTTTTTTTTTTTTTTTTTTTTTAGACAGAGTCTGTCTCTGTCGCCCAGGCTGTAGTGCAGTGGCGCGATGTCGGCTCACTGCAAGCTCCGCCTCCTGGGTTCATGCCATTCTCCTGCCTCAGCCTCCCGAGTAGCTGGGACTACAGGCACCCGCCACTGCGCCCAGCTAATTTTTTGTATTTTTAGTTGAGACGGGGTTTCACCATGATCTCGATCTCCTAACCTCGTGATCCGCCCACCTCGGCCTCCCAAAGTGCTGGGATTACAAGCGTGAGCCACCGTGCCCGGCCTGTTTTGTTGATTTTTAAAGCCCGGGGCAGTAGTCTTGGAAAATGTCCCACATCCTGGATTTGCCTGTTTCCTTGAGGGCAGATTCAGACAGAGTCTCGCTCTGTCCCCCAGGCTGGAGTGCAGTGGCACTATCTCGGCTCACTGCAAGCTCTGCCGCCTGGGTTCAGGCCATTCTCCTGCCTCAGCCTCCCGAGTAGCTGGGACTACAGGCGCCCGCCACCACGCCCGACTAATTTTTTGTATTTTTAGTAGAGACAAGGGTTCACCGTGTTAGCCAGGATGGTCTCGATCTCCTGACCTCGTGATCCGCCCACCTCAGCCTCCCAAAGTGCTGGGATTACAGGCGTGAGCCACCGCGCCCGGCCCCCAAACCCCCATTTTCTAAATCACCTATCATGTGATTATACTACGTCAATAATGAAAATATAAATCCGCAAAGAAAGGGAAAATCTGAGAAGAGCCTGTACAGGACCTAGAGGCAGCAGGTCTGAGCCCCACTCCCACGTAGCCCAGAAAAGAATGTGACCCACATCTGGGCAAACTGCACCCAGGGTCTTCCTGAATCCAGCCCCAATGCATACAGATGAGAAGAGGAGGCCCTTGTAAGGTCACAGCAGCCATTACACACTGGGTCCTCCCTGTTCCCCATCCCTTGTCAATCACTGCACCAGCACATTCCTCTTAGGCCATCGCCCTTTCATTAGGGGTCTTGTGTTCTGTCCCATGCTGTCTTTCTGCAAGTAGCCCAAGGGCTGGGTGCAATCTCTCTCACCCACCTATCCCTCCAGCACCTGCTCAGGATCCACCCCTGGTCAGAGCCTGGGTCATGTAGCCCCAGTGAGCTCCATAAACCAAGGCTCAAGGGGGCAAGTCAGTGCCCACAGCCACCCGGGTAGCCAGTTCTGCCTGGCTCCAGAGTCCTAGCCTTTCCTGAACACCATCCCGAGGCCTCCCCACTGCAGATCTGTGGGTGAGCAGGCATGAGAGGAAGGGCAGGTAGGAAAGTTGGGGGGCTCACCATTTCTCCACCAGCACCTTGCAGGCCTTTGCTTGTGCAAACAGCTGATTCACCCGGGTCTCTTCTGTGTCAAAGTGCTTCCTGTAGAAGGACTGAACAGAGAAGAGGGGGATGGAGTGGCCACCACCCAGGCTGCCTTCACTCCATTTAGATGAAGGAAATAAAGAGCGTGTTACAGAGGCAGAGACAGCAGGAGGGCAGAGGAGCCCCACCTGCCAGGGCAGACGGTACATGCAGCAAGCCAGATCAGAAAGCTGTCTGTCCTAAGCAGGAGCAGGGAAGCAGGACCACACAGAGGCATGAGGATGATGCTTGAGAGAGGGGTGGGCAGCTGGGCTCAGGTCAGCTCTCTGGGGAGGATCGATCACCCTTGGGCTTGTACACTCTGGCAGGCATGAGCAGGAGCCCGTAGCGAATAAGCAAGGGGGATGAGGCTGAACCACCTGGGACAGCTCAGCTACAGCTTGGCTTAGCTAGGTGTCGTCCACGGAACACACTTTGCTGGCATGGCTATGTTGGCATTATTTTTCAAAAGGCAAAAAAAAGAAAAGATGGTATTTTGGTTTTCTTCTAGACTACCAATTATATAGCTTAAAAGCTGGCTCTCCTGATGAAAAGTAAAAAAATGTGCAAATGATGGCCGGATGAGGTCAATGATGTTCTCAGAGGCCCTGGGCCTGCCTTGTGCTGAGGACAGTAGGAAAGAACGTAGGAAGTGGCCTCTGCACATTCTGAGGGCTGTAGAAGGCAGGTGGACAGGAGCCAGGACTCAGTACTCAGATCCTCTGGGCAGGCCAGACTGCAAGGGCACCTGCTCTGACTGGCTCCCAAATCCTGCCTATAGCCTCTCTGCTGCTGCTCCCTGGTCTCTGCACACCTGGGTATCTACCTGGGTGTCTAGCCCTTGACTGTTCCCTCTTCCAACTACTGGAACCAGGTGGTCTTATACCTCTGTGTGGCCCCACATGGGAAGGCCTGGTGGCTGGTCGCTCACCTGGTTCTTGTAGCCCTTGTCGACGCCCAGGGTCTGGGTACAGAAGCGGTGCCTCACGCCAAAGTGGTGCATCAGGTAGGCCAGGTCAATGGTCCAGATGCTCCTGGTCAGCTGCAGCTTCTGCAGGGCTCTCTCAAACTCACTGTCGTCCAGCTGGCCCAGGTACCTGCAGGCAGATGAGCTGGGGAGCTCAGCTTGGTCTTGAGGGTCAACTGGTCTGAGTCACCCTCCACCCGCTGGCCCAGGTACCTGCAGGCAGATGAGCTGGGGAGCTCAGCTTGGTCTTGAGGGTCAACTGGTCTGAGTCACCCTCCACCCGCTGGCCCAAGAGCCCCGTCACAGGTCCCATTCCCCAGAAGTCTCCCTCCTTCATCATGAGACCCTAGGTCCTGCACACACTGCCCAGGCTGCTTGGGGCACCATCCTGGCTCCAGAGTTGCAGGCCTGGACTCTGCTTCTCAAATCTATTGTGTTTTGTGGGCTGTGACCTTGGGCAAGTCATTGTCTTCTCTGGCCTCTTTAGCTTCATCTCTAAGATGAGGTCCCTGATCACATTAGTGGTTTTCAAAGTTTTAGGCACAGAACGCTTTTGTTGAATTTTCTCTTGCTGAGATTTCCAGGATGTAAAACAGATGAAGATGCAGCTGCCCTGTGGTTCCAGGAAGCCAAATGAAAAACTCTTGTACAAGGTGACGGCTACAGTCCCTCTTGGCTCTCACTGTCCAGGTTTCTGTGATATTCACACAGCCTCAGCTTAACGGTCAGCACCCCATTCTCCCAGGAGCCAGAAACTGGGGAGTGGAGGGCCTCCTATCCCAGTCACAGAACTGCCTTGTAGGACAGGCCTGGGCACCTGGGACTTCCTGGCCACCCCAAGCCCCCAGACATTACTATCATGGAGAGCTGGAAGGCCTGGTCCACCCCTTGCTCACTTTTGCAGATGGGACTAGGACCAGGTAGAAGCTTGGCCTCCTGCAAGCCCCAACCAAAGATAGCTACATGGACCATGGACCCCACCCAGGTCTCTCCCAAGCCAGAGCAGAAGATGTAGATGGGAAGTACCTGGGCCCCCAGCCCTGGCCCCACTCACCGCAGCACCATCCTGGAGCAGGCCAGGCCACAGTCCCAGTGGTAGAGCTGCTGGATGACGGGCACAGGCAGTTGCACAAAGTCCCCTGTACAGAAACAGAGGGAGGTCACAGACCCTCAGCGCAGAGACCACCACTCCCACCCTCATGGGAGCCAGTGTCACTGCCTCCTGCCTAGACCCTGCAGGGGCTGCTCAGGGACCTTCCCACAATCCTTCAGGAATCCCCTCAAATCCAGGCTCCTATAGTAGCAGTGATCTCCCCAAAACACCGGCCAGAGCAGGTCAGCCCAACTGAAAATCCTCCAGTGAGCTGGGTCCCACATTCCTTAAGACAATACCTCCATGGCTGCTGCCCTAGCACCCTCTGCACCCTTGCCTTTGCTTGTCATAATCCCTCACACCCTGGGGGTCTTTGCACACCTGGTTCCTCTGCCTGGACATACCTGGCTTCCCAGGTGCCTGAGCTAACTCCTGCCCTTGGATGTCACTTCTCCAGTATTGCCCCTCTCAGGCCCAGTGACCCACATGTGCACTCACTGCCCACCATGCCTACTCAAAGCCCTTCTTTTGGTGGGAGCTCTGAGGAGGAGGGACAGAGTCTTTTTCTTTTTTTTCAACAGGGTCTTGCTCTGTCACACAGGCTGGAGTGCAATGGCATGATCTCGGCTCACTGCAACCTGCGATTCCCGGGTGGCAAGTAATTCTCCTGCCTCAGCCACCCAAGCAGCCTGTAGTCCACAGGCGTGCGCCACCATGCCCAGCTAATTATTGTAATTTTAGTAGAGATGGGGTTTCACCATGTTGTCCATGGTTCCATGGCTGGTCTCGAACTCCTGACCTCAGGTGATCCACCTCAGTCTCCCAAAGTGCTGGGATTACAGGCGTGAGCCATTCCGCCTGGCCAGCAGGGGCTGTTTTGTTTCCTGCTTTCATTCCAGGGCTGGCACATGGGAGGCACTCAGCAGATAATGTATCTGAGTTCATGAGGCCCCTGGAGGTTTGCTTGACTCCAAAGACCCCAGGACCACCAGGGTGTGAGACCATGGCCAGGAGAAGGGAACTGTCACGTAAGCTATGAAGCATATGGAATATTCTTGTGAGCTCCATCCCCCACCAACCCTGGGCGACCTCTCGGTCTGTCTTTGCCAGGCTGTGAGGTGGAGCAGAAAGGGCCTGACCTAGCGTTCCAGTCTCAACTGTGCCACTGCTGGCTGGCTGTGGGCTGGGCAGCTGACTTCCTCTTGCTGGAATGAGTCTGGCCATCCCTAAACAGGGGGACTTTGGTCTGATTCAGTCATTCAGTCAACAAATATTTCCCAAATGCCTAGTAAGTGCCTGGTGTGTGTACTGGAGATACAGCAGTGAATGACACAAAGTCACTCTCCTGGGGGATAGCAAAAATAAGCAAACATAGCAAAATAGAGGCCTAGGCTGGGGAAAACAGTGGGGGTGTGTCTTAGAGGGGATGGGGGAACAGCATGTGCTAAGGCCCTGAGGTGGGGCAAATGGGCATGTGGCATGCAGGACCCTCCTCCGTAGCCGCCTCATGAACCTGGACAAAGTTCAGAGTCTAAAGAGGAAGAGACTTATCTCTGCTGTTACTCCCTCATGACACTCATTCAGCACGTGAAAACCTTGCCCACATTGTTTCCCCATCTGGCAGGCCTCTCCTGGACTGTGTGACCAGCTCTGTGTAGAGCCACCCCAGGAGCCCTCCTGCTGTGCCAGCCCCAGTTCCCCTCACTTCCCTGCGTGCGCCAGCTAAGACGGCCACTCACTAGTCCTGGGATCTGTCCTGGCCTTTCCAACCTACCAGGCTTTGAATCCCAAGTTCCTCCCTTCCTATGTCTGACCTTCCCCAGCCTTCAAGGCCTGGCTCAGAGGCCACCATTTCCAGGGCCTTCCCTGATCAGACTGGCTACACCCTTTCACTCATCTGTACTTCTCTGGGCTTGAGTTCACGCTTTGCCTCCTAGGATGCGGCCCTTGCATTGAGCTTGTCTGTGCCCTCCTGTGTTGTTTATACGTTCCCAAGAGGCAGGGACCTATCACTGCTCCTGGTGTCTTTCTACTCCATGTGCAGCAGGGCCCATGGAAGGCACAATGGCATGAGCAAAGCAGGCCACCTGCTAGCTAAGTTGCCTGGCCTCTCTGTGCCTGCTTCTTCCTCTGTGAAATGGACTACCAGACGCCAGCCTGCAGGGTGATGTGAACCCTAAGGACGAGAACGTCTATAAAGCCCTTTGCAGGTGCTAATAATGTGAACCTGCCCCCAGCTGGGGCCTGGTATGCTAAGCCCAGGCTGGACTGAGGCCTCATTCTCTTCCTTCCTCTTAACCCAGATGCCTCCAAAAGATACCCAGGCCGTTCACTCAAGGTGCTCACATGTTCCCCTGCTATCACTGCCAAGGATTCAGTGGCACTGACCCCTGCCTGTCCCTGCCCCAAATTCCACTCCCAGCACCTCTCCCACCTCTACATACAGCAGCCGTAGGGATTCCCATTCAGTTTCCCACTGCTCTTGGAATAAGGTTCTCACCCCTTACCGGGGCCCTGCCTAACCTGGCCCGCCAGCCTCATCTTGGCTGCCCTCACCTGTGGTCTAGTTAACCTGTGAACTCATCAAGGCTTCATTCTACCCCAAGGCGTCTGCACGTGAGGATCCCTCTGTCTGAAACTCTCTCCCGGCTGCTGTTCTCAAGGTTGTGTCCCTTCTAGTCATTCAGGTCCCAGCTCAAAATCTCTTCTTAGAGGTTTTTCTGACTAAGCCTTTGAGAAACGAGGGAACTCTCCTTCACAGCATCCTATTCGTTTCCTTCACAGTGCTTGGCAAAAGTAACAATAGCATCAAGCCACTCTCTCTCTAGACGGCAAGCTTCCTGAAGGCAGGTGCTATGGTATCCTCTCCAAAATTTATGTTGAAACTTAATCTCCATTGTGGTGGTATGAAGAAATGGGTGCAGAAGATATCCACAACCAAAAATATAAATAAATAAGAAGTGTGGCCTTTTGTGAAGTCAGGAGGGCTCTGCCCTCATCAGTGAACTAGTGCCTTATAAAAGGGCTGGAGGAAACTAGCATAGGCCATTTTTTTTGCCCTTCTGTTCTTCTGTCATGTAAAAGAGGTGTTCATGCCCTTTCTGTTCCTTCCACCATGTGAGGACACGTAGGTGGCACCATCTACAAGGAACAGGCCTTTACCAGACACAGAACCTGCCAGCGCCTTGATCTTGGACCTCAGAGTCTCCAGAACTGTGAAGAATTAAATTTCTAGAGCTGGGCACAGTGGCACACACCTGTAACCCCAACTACTCACGAGGCCAAGGCAAGAGGAGCCAAGGAGTTTCAGACCAGTTCGAGCAAAATAGTGAGACCTCCATCTCCAAAAAAGAAAAAAAGAAATTAAATTTCTATTGTTTCTAAATTACCCAGTCCCAGGTATTTTGTTATAGAAGCACAAATGAACTGAGACAGCAGGAAACTTGCTGATCTTGTTCACTGTTATTCTCAGTTGCTGGTGTTGAATGTTTAATAGTAACTCAATAAATATTTGCTGGAAGAAATAAACTTTTTTAGGCCGTGCACAGTGGCTCACGCCTGTAATCCAAGCACTTTGGGAGGCCAAGGCAGGCGGATCACTTGAGGTCAGAAGTTTGAGACCAGCCTGGCCAACATGGTGAAACCCTGTCTCTACTAAAAATACAAACATTAGCCGGGCAGGGGCCAGAGCCTCTTATCCCAGCTACTCGGGAGGCTGAGGCAGGAGAATCGCTTGAACCTGGGAGGCGGAGGTTGCAGTGAGCCAAAATTACGCCACTGCACTCCAGCCTGGGCGACAGAGTGAGACTCCATCTCAAAAAAAAAGGAAAAGAAAAAAAAGAACTTTTTGTTTTCTTTTGAAACAGGGTCTCACTCTGTCGCCCAGGCTGGAGTGCAGTGGTGTGACCAGAGCTCACTGCAGCCCTGAACTCCCAGGCTCAAGGGATCCTCTGACCTTAGCCTCCCGAGTAGCTGGAACTATGGGCACACGCTACCACACCCAGATAATTAAAAATAAAATAAGCCCTCACTGTTTGCTAGGCTCTGGGGACACAAAGGTAACTAAAGACCCACCCAAGCCCTGACCCCTAGGGACTCATAAAGAGCTGAGCAGTGGGAGAGCTCTATGCAAGATGTTGTGCTGTCACAGTGAATGCCTGCCTGTTCAAGAACCCCTCACAGCAGCCACACACTGCCTTTTTGTTTTTCTCTACTCATACTGTTTCCTCCCCAGCTTTTGCTCTTGCACATCCCTTAGTCTAGGAGTGTCCAATCTTTTGGCTTCCCTGGGCCACACTGGAAGAATTGTCTTGGGCCACACATAAACTACACTATCACTAATGATAGCTGATGAGCCTTAGTCTGAAATGTTAATGTTGTCTCCATGCTCTAATCCCTGTCACTCTCAGGGCCCCTCAATATGGAGTCCTTAAAGAGGCATCTGCTTTGCCCTATTGCACAGAATGAGAATTCTTCAGTGGCAGATGGGGATGAGGTTGCATTTGCCTCCTTCCAACCCTCAGCCCAGAGTAGGCACTTAGATATGCTTGGGGAATGGAAGGCGTTTTCCAAAAAGACCTCATACCTTGAGATGCCCAGGCCTACTTGTCACTTCCCTGCTCTGCACCCCTCCTCCCCCAGGCTTCCAGACTACAGCCCTCTGTGTGAGGCTCCCTCCTTACTCTGTGGCTTGGGCTGTGACACTGACTAGCTGGGCTATCTTCTGCCAGGCTATGACTGTCCATGCCTTTCCATGTCCAGCTATAAAATGTGGCACAAGACAGCAGCTCTCTCTGAGAGACTCAGCTGCCCCTCCTCCTCTTGCCCTGCGCTCTAGAACTCCTTGATCCTGAAGCCTGGCAGGCCCCACAGGGCCATCTCCAGCCTCGGCAAGGGCGGATCGGACCTAGAGATGCTCATGTTGGGGGTGATAAGGTTAGGCGAGGCCTTGGCATCTGTCCCCATAACAGCTTTAGCCTTCTGAACACAAAGCCACAGCCAGGTGTTGCTGCCTGGAGCCAAAGGGCTGCCTGGAAGGCCCTGGCCTGACCTCAGTTAGTGGCTGTCACTAAGGAAGGCAAGCAGTGCACTAGCCTTTAATACTTAACCCATCTCAGACTCAGTCTGCTCAGCTGCAAAAGTGCAAATCACAGTGGGCACCTACTTCACTGGTTCGTTATGAGGATTAATGAGGCACTGCATGTAAACAACTGCACGCAGCGCGCGCCTGCCTCATAGAACATTCCCTGTGAATGTAAGCCATTCCTCCTCTGAGGCTCAGGAAAGGCAAGTATCTTATCTCAGACCACAGGGCTAGACAACTGGAGGAGGAGGGTTGTAAATCCCCCACCAACTCCACACAGCAGACACAAAAGGGAACACTCCCTGGGAGTGACACCTGAAGGTCAGGGTCCCACATGCTGTTGACCTCTTCCACAGTTGGCACTTCACTTCAGTTTACTAGCTAGAACTCCGTTTGTCATCAACCCCGCGCCTTCAGCAGGACAGGAATCACGTCTTCCCCCTCCCCTACGTCTTGGGCAAGCAAACTAACGGCCAAGACATTGAATACCAGTCCGGGTCTCCGCCCCAAAGGGGCTCAGGCTACCGCGTGGCAGAGAGAACGAGGGTGAAGAACAAGAGCAAGACAAAACGCCGAGTCTCGGAGGCCAGGGCACTGGCCCTTCCACTGCTCGGTGCTCTCGGCCAGTTTCCTGCCCTTCCCAGCCTCAGTTCTCCACGGTTTCCCAAGGCACGGGAGCTCCCAAGGCGGCTCCAGCAGGACTTTTCGCTTCTGGGGAAGGTGGTGCCCCTGCTACCCGGACCTTCCCACCATGCTGACAAGGGTCGCAATCCTGCGAGTGTCAGGAAACCCCCACTGACTGGAACCAGGCGGGTGTGGGGGCGAGGCGGGAGTCGGCCCAAGGTCGCGCGACTGGACCCTGCCCCGCGCTAGGGCGGGGTCCCTTTCGTTCCTAGGGTGAAGACTGGGCCCACAGAGAGGCACTGACCGGGCTCGAGCGGCGGCCCCGCTGCCTCCGCCTCCGTCCTCATGACCCGGGCGGCGCGGGACGCCCATGGCCCCGGCCCAGAGCGGGCTACAGCTTCCGCTTCGGCTGGGGCGGGAGGGCGGTCGGTGCGTGTCGAGTTCCTTCTCCGCCACCGCCGCCGCTGCGGAGGGGAGAACGGGAGGCGGCGGCTGGGCCGCCCCAAGCGCCGCCCCAGCCCTTCCAGGTCTCGAATCTGGAGGCCCCGCCCCCTCCCTAGGCCCCGCCCCAAACTTTGATCCTAGCGGTCCCCAGCCTCCTGATTTAAGTCTGCTCCGGCCATTCGCCGCCTCAGCGTCGAGTGGCCCCGCCCTCTCGCCCAATCCTCGCGCAGACGCGCAGCCCACTAGGACGCGGGCCCCGGAAGCCCCGCCCCTTTCCTTGAGCCCCGCCCCAAAGCTCGTGCATTTCCTGAATAGAGGCTCGTCCCTTCGGCAAGCCCCGCCTCTGCCGGGTCCCGCTCTTTTGCCAGTCCTAGGTGTAAGCCCTGATCCCGCCCAGTGCATCCCCGAGGCCCCAAGCAACTCTCCTCCAACTGTCTTTTGGGATGACCCTGAGCGGGCAGCCGCTCTACTCTATACCTAACTTTATCCGTACCAGATACCTAGCCTCACTCAGGGCCCCCCTTACCTGGCGGTGCCGGGATCAACAAATGAAATTGTGACGGGAAGTCCTGGGCCTTGGCCCAACCTCCTGCTGTCCCCGGTCTGAGGGCCCAAGCCCCGCGTCTCCGCCTTGCCGTCCAGCCTGTCCTTGGTGTGGGGTGCTTGGAAGTGTGAGCACCCTCTCTGGCTCTTTGCCGGCCCCAAGGGTCGTTGCGGCGGCCCCCGGGCCCAGTCATCAGCCCTCTTTTCCGGTGCCGGAACTATCGTACTGGTGCCCTAGTTTCCCAGCCGGCAGGCGGAGTGAGGAGGAAGCGGAGGCGAGACCGCGCTCAACACTGGGGAAAGGAAGGAGGCGGGCCCTGCGCGCAGCATTTTGGGAAAGAGTGGAATTCTGGGAGCTAGGCCCGCCATTCGCTTGACTCACGCCTTCGCCGTAGCATCTTTCGCAGCGGACCGAAGAGAAGAAAAGTAGGCCAGAGCCGGTGAGGCTGGGGACGGGCGAGGGGAGGTCGAGGCGCCTGTGAGGGGCCAGGGGCTGGAGAAAGACTTGCTGCATGGAACTCTGCGGGGCTTGGGGAGGGAAGAAAGCGGGAAGCTTGGGCCACCCAAACATCAGCGTCGCCTCACTAGCTCCTGGAAGTAAGTTCATTAGCTTTCCCGTCGCCTCACTAGCTCCTGGAAGTAAGTTCATTAGCTTTCCCCTCAACTTGCATGCTTCTCACATTCTGTATCTCTCCAGGTGAGTGTTTTTCAAAGCTTCCAGGCAGTAATCTCGAAGTCATTTCTGATTGACTATCTCCTTCCCCCAAATCCTATAAGGTTTTTTTTTTTTTTTTTTTTTTTTTTAAGTAGAGACGGGGTTTCACCATGTTGCCCTGGCTGGTCTCGAACTCCTGGGCTCAAGGGATCCACCGGCCTCGGCCTTCCAAAGTGCTGGGATTACAGGCGTGAGCCACCGCGCCCAGCCGGTCATTTTTTAAAAAGTTCTTTGTATCTCTGCCCCAGTCCCCTTTCAGGCAATGGTCCCCTCATGCTTTCCACACTGTTGCAGCAGTTTTAACTGTTGCAGAAGTTTTAACAAGTTTCTCTGCTTCTAAACCTTACGTTCTATCCGTTTTGTAAATAAATGCTGCTATCTTTTCATTGCGTCATTCTTTACATATAATTCTGCAGTGGTTCTCCACTACCTTCAGCATAAAATCTAGACTCCTAAGGCTGAAAGCCAGGGATCCTCACCAAAGGAGCCTGTCCTTTCAACCTCATGTTCTCCTGTCTTAGGTACGCTTAAGTTGAAACTTTGAGTCGTTGCTCATCTCAATAAAAAGTTCACTGCTTGATGCTTTTGATTAGGTCAAGTCAGGTGCTTTCCCTGATTTTCCTCCATGACAAGCATTTCCTGCATATAGCACGTTGTCACTTTGATATTTTCTCAATATCCTTGATAGTAAAATAAGTGAAGGGTTAAAGGGCTGAATTAAAAGTACAGCCTGCTCTCCTAGATGTGCATGGTCCTTTGGTCTGTATCTGCACCTTCCATAGGGTAGCCACTAGCTACATGTGGCCGTTGAGGACTTGGAATATGGCCACTGGGATTGAGGGACTGGGTTTTTTTATTTTAATTCTATTGTGTTTTAGTTAAGTTTAATTTAAATAGCTACGTGTGGACATGAGCTGCTGTATTGGACAGCCCGGGCCTGTATTATTCTCAAAACGTAATCATCTACAATTAAAGGTTAACAAATAACAGTGCAACAAATTAACATTCCAATCCCCCTCCCCTGACACACAACAGTATTGGCTAATGGTCCTTTAGCTGAAGATTAAGGGACATAGGGTAGCGGGGACACATGACCCATGGGAGATGCTCTCTTTTCATTCCTAGTTTTACTTCTGTCCACCCCATCATTCCTCCTCACCCCACATCTTGCACATATTTGCCAGATAGTTTCCTCCAAACCAGGAGCTGAGCTTTTTTTTTTTTCCCTTGGTAGAAAATGCAGCTTTGGTGTTTTTGCTAAGTTTTATGGAGTGCCAGGCCTTGAAGGAAGCATGATGTGTGCCGCATGCCTTTTCAGACTCTGAAAGATGAACTGACTGTAGTCTCTCTCATTGTAGAACTCTCTTCCTGCCAAGATGTCTATTGGTGTGCCGATTAAAGTACTGCATGAGGCCGAGGGCCACATTGTGACATGTGAGACGAACACCGGTGAGGTATATCGGGGGAAGCTCATTGAAGCAGAGGACAACATGAACTGCCAGGTATTCTGCTTTGCATGTGAGGCTGTGTGGGAGGAATGGCCCTGTGTCTTGAAGGACAGAAAAGTGTGTGTTGAGGGTCTCTGGAAATTGTTCTCATTCAGCAGTGATTTCCGAAGTGCCTAATGCATACCAGTCAGGTGCTGTTATAGGCTCTGGGGATGTGGGCATGAACGAGACACATAATCTTGAGGCAGAAAAGCCATTTGGAGGTTTGGAATATTTTACTTTGTCCTTTTTGTTTTTTCCATCCCCAAATATGGGGGTCTATTTGGGAGAAGTGCTACTTCCTTCAGTAGAATCCTTCAGATTCAGGGCCATTATCCATTTGCCTCCACTTGCTTTGCGATTAGCAGAATCTTCTCACCTACTGTGTTTGTTTCCCTTTTCTCTTGGAGGAGGAGTCTCATTTGATTATTGCAACTACCTTGTGAGGTAAGCAGGTTTGGTGATAGTCTTGTCATCCATAAAATAGGGAGAATGAGATTAAAGGGCTCATCACTCTGATGATAAATAATGGAGTAGTTTCCTGATATGGTGTCCTTCTCATGGCACAACTTTGCCTTTTGCATAGTCATCTGAATTTTTATAGCATTGTTTTTCAGTTGTATCTTCACACTTTCTTTGTTCTTTAAACCACTGGTTAAGAACTTGGACTTGGGAGTCAGAGAGAGATGTGGGTTTGAATCCTAATTATATGACCTTAGATGTATTAACCACTCAGTTTTCTCATCTGTAAAATGGGGGTGGTATTATTTTGGGTTCTTTGATGTAGATGCCAAGACAGAATTTTGCAAGGTATTTATTGGGGGAAATGACAATAAAGGATAAAAGAGCAAGGAAGCAGTAGTAGGCAGGGAAATTTTCAGTCTATGGTGCTGGTCTGACTGGTGAAATGAGAGGGGAAAGGAAGGAGGATTGAGCAGGAAGAGCCTTAGGCTACAGCGTAGTTTTGAGGAAATCTCAGCAAGGCAGCGATTGCTCGTTAGAAGAGTCTAGCATGGGGCAGAAATGGGCGGACTAGCACCCCCGGTGTGTTCAGGCCATTGGCTGGCTACATGGGGAGAGAGTAGCCTCAAGTTGAATGCCATGGTGGACTGCAAAGATGGAGATTGTCGGCTGCCTGCACTCCTCATAGCCTGTTCTCTTTTGAAGGGAGATCTGAGCAGCACACCCTTAAGACTGCCACAGGGGTAATATCCACACCCCCAGGACTTTTACAAAGATCAGATGAGCTATATGTGTGCCATAGCTGCTCAGTGCCTCACATACTGTAAGTGTTCAACATATGATACCTATTGCTTTTTTCCAGATGAGAAGGTCAGAGAGGTAAAGCACCTTACACCGTGGTCAGGCATCCTGACCATCCATTGGTTTGCAGGGTTCATTTATTTGTGATTTTTCTGTAGCTTTGAGCGTCTGTCATCTTCCTGCGAGGTTGACAAGCTTGGTCAGTTCCCTGAATGCAGAGAAGTAGACCTCTGGTGACTCAGGTTTATTGCATTACTGTCAATAGATCAGTTTATCTATTGAGGGTAGATAAGTTTATCATCTCTCATATATCCAGTCCTCTGGCTTAAGGCATGCTCATCCACTTTAAGGTTCTTTAATTTGGTGAGGAGAATGCAAGACTTGGGTTAGTGAATCTTAATGGGTTTGTTCAACTAGCTGTATGTATTTGGACAACTTGCTGGGTTTCCAGGGCCTTTGTCATCCCATCCGTAACGTGAAGGTGTCTAACCAGATAACCTTGGTAGCCATTCAGAGATGCAGTCAACATGACACAAAGTGCACAGACCTTGGTGTCTGACAGACCTGGAATCAGCTTGTAGCCTGCCCCCTAGGGTGACTTGGGGTGAGCTTAGCTTTGGACCTCCTTCATCCTCTGGTCCCTCCTCTAAATCAGGGATAAAAATAGCACCTTGGCCTCAGAAGGAACCATGCCTGACCAATGGTGGGGGACAGCCACCTGCCTCCCTGCTTGTATTTGTATGCTAGTGCTACCATAACAAAGTTTCACAGACTGGGCAGCTTAGACAACACAAATTTATTTTCTCATAGTTCTGAAGGCTGGAAGTCTGAGATCAAGGTGTTGGCAAGGCTGGTTTCTTCTGAGGAATGTGAAGGAAGGATCTGTTTCAGGCCTCTCTCCTTGCTTATATATGGCTCTCTTCCTGTGTCTTCACTTGGTCTTCCCTCTGTAGTGTTTCTGTCCAGATCTCTTCTTATAAGGATACCATGCATGTAGGATTAGGGCCCACTCTAATGACTTCATCTTAACATAATTATGTTTATAAAGAATTTTTTTTTTTTTTTTTTTGAGATGGAGCCTTGCTCTGTCACCCAGGCTGCAGTCTTGCTCTGTCACCCAGGCTGGAGTGCAGTGGCGCGATCTTGGCTCACTGCAACCTCTGCCTTCCAGGTTCAAGCGATTCTCCTGCCTCAGCCTCCTGAGTAGCTGGGACTACAGGCATCTGCCACCATGCCCAGCTAATTTTTGTATTTTTATATTTTTAGTAGAGACAGGTTTCACCATATTGCCCAGGCTGGTCTCGAACTCCTGACCTTGTGATCTGCTCGCCTTGGCCTCCCAAAGTGCTGGGATTACAGATGTGAGCCACCATGCCCAGCTTGCTTGCTTTTTTTTTTTTTTTTTTTTTTTAAGAGTCTCACTCTGTCGCCCAGGCTGGAGTGCAGTGGCATGATCTTAGCTCACTGCAACCTCTGCCTCCTGGGTTCAAGCACTTCTCATGCCTCAGCCTCCTGAGTAGCTGGGACTATGCCCAGCTAGTTTTTCGTATTTTTAGTAGAGGTAGGGTTTCCCCATGTTGCCCAGGCTGGTCTCAAACTCCTGAGTTTGCCTCAGCCTCCCAAGTGCTAGGATTACAGGCGTGAGCCACTGCACCTGGCCCTTTTTTTTTTTTTTTTTTTTGAGACAGAATCTTGCTCTGTCGTCCAGGCTGGAGTACAGTGGCACAATCTCAGCTCACTGCAACCTCCGTCTTCCCGGGTTTAAGAACTCTCTTGCCTCAGCCTCCTGAGTAGCTGGGGTTATAGGCATGGGCCACCGTACCCCACTAATGTTAATATTTTTTGTATTTTTAATAGAGATGGAGGCTCATCATGTTGCCCAGGCTGGTCTCTAACTCCTGAGCTGAGGCAATCTGCCCACCTTGGCCTCCCAAAGTGCTAGGATTACAGGCATGAGCCACTGCACCCAGCCTTTTTTTTCTTTTCCTTTTTCTTTTCTTTTTTTTTTTGAGATTAAGCCTTGGTTTGTTGACCAGGCTGGGGTGCAGTGGTTTGATCATAGCTCATGGGCAGCCTTGGACTTCTGGGCTCAAGAGATCTTTTCACCTCAGTCTTCTAAGTATCCAGGACTACCAGTGTGCCCCACCATACCTGGCTAATTTTTAAATTTTTTTGTAGAGACGGAGTCTTGATATGTTTTTCAGGCCAGTTTCAAACTCCTGGCCACAAGTGATCCTGCTGCCTCAGTCTCTCAAACTCCTGGAATTACAGGCATGAGCCACCACATCTGGCCTGTAAAGATTTTTTGTCTCTAAATATGATCACATTCTGAGGTGCTGGGTATTAGGACTTCAACAATGAATTTTTTTGAGGGATACAATTTAGCCTGTAACAGGATGTAGAGGCCTCACTGGGTCTACCAAAACCTAGGCACATTGAATAAGAGCCAGCAGACTGTGGCGTAGCTAAAGCTGGTGGTGGGTGAACTCTGAGCACAGTTTAGTTTGTTCAGCACATCTCAGGCTGTGAGGCTTGCCTGTCCTTCCCAGATCCAGTCATTCTGCCTTTTGGGAATGAGAACATCCTCTTAGCACTTTTCCTTGCTTGTTCAATAACATTTTCTGTTATAAAAGTGGGGTGGGACAAAATGTGGTGGCTACTCCTATAATCCCAACACTTTGAGAGGCTGAGGCAGGAGGATCACTTGAGCCCAGGGGTTCAAGACCAACCTGGGCAACATGACAAGACTTTGTCTGTAAAAAAAATAAAATAGACGGATGTGGTGGCACATGCCTGTAGTCCCAGCCATTCAGGTGGAGGCTGAGTTGGGAGGATTACTTGAGCCCAGGAAGTCAAGGCTGCAGTGAGCTATGGAGTGCCACCGCACTCCAGCCTGGGCGACGGAGTGAGACCTAGTCTCACACACACACAAAAGCACACCACAACGATTCGGAAAAGATAAATAGAGGATCTCACTCTGTTGCCCAGGCTAGTCTTGCACTCCTGGACTTAAGCGATCCTCCCACCTTGGCCTCCCAAAGTATTGGAATTACAGGCCTAAGCCACACCTGCCCTGTTTTGGGGTTTTAGTATTTACTTTTTATTCTATCCTCTTTCAGAAATAGTTAGACCCTGTCTCTTCTGAAAAGCAAAAAAGTTTAAAAATTATCTGGATGTGGGTCCGGGCACTGTGGCTCACGCCTGTAATCCCAGCACTTTGGGAGGCCGAGGCGGGCAGATCACGAGGTCAGGAGATTGAGACCAGCCTGGCTAACACGGTGAAACCCTGTCTCTACTAAAAAAAAATACAAAAAATTAGCCAGGTGTGGTGGTGGGCGCCTGTAGTCCCAGCTACTCGGGAGGCTGAGGCAGGAGAATGGTGTGAACCCAGGAGGCAGAGCTTGCAATGAGCCAAGATCGCGCCACTGCACTCCAGCCTGGGCGACAGAGCAAGACTCCATCTCCAAAAATAAAAAATATATTATCTGGATGTGATGGCTTATGCCTGTAGTCCCAGCTGCTCCATAGGCTGAGGCAAAAAGGATCACTTGAGCCCACCCAGCAGTTCAGGCTGCGTTAAGCTCTGGTCGCACCACTGCACTCCAGCCTGGGTGACAGAGCAAGACCCTATCTCTAAAATTAAAAAAAATTCTATGGCAGGATAAAAGTAGATACATAGATCATGGTGCAGGTAAGCTGGGGTAGAATGTAAAATGAAGCCAAGCAGTCAGTATCCAGAAATGTAAACCTGAATCTCTCTGTACATTGAATAAAGGTATATTCCAGTGTAAGATTAAGCAGGGAAGATCATCAGTTCCAAAATGCATAGTGTTCTTAAGTTAAAATAGCAATTGTGTGGATTTCCCTGGCACTCAGATACAGGAGACACTATTAGATGATATCCTCGACAACATCCCCATACAAAATACCCTGTCTTTTATGGTCCCTCAAGTAGTTTTAAAGTATCCTGTTATCTTAGCATTGTTTTTGACATTTGAAAATGCAAAATATGGCCAGGCACATTGGCTCATGCCTGTAATCCCAGCACTTTGGGAGGCTGGGCCAGGGGGATCACTTGATCCCAAGAGTTTGGGACCACCCTGGGCAACATAGTGAGACCCTGTCTCATATATATATATGTGTGTGTGTGTGTGTGTGTGTGTGTGTGTGTGTATGTATGTATATATGTATGTATATGTATGTGTATATATGTATGTATATATGTGTATATATATGTATGTATATACGTGTGTGTGTATGTGTATATATATATATATATATTTTTTTTTTTTTTAAAGGAAGAAGAGGAAATATGTGTATGTGAAACTCAGGATGAGGTCCCTGAAATGGTGCTTATCGAGTCAGAGGGTGTGCATCTGAGGTTAAGCTGGGAAGGCAGGGAGCTTTTGTTCTCCTTCTCATTCCGACAGCTGCAAGCCAAGCACTGGTGGCCAGTGCTGCAGGATAGGGCATCAGCTGCAGGATATGGCATGTCGGTCAAAATGCTGTTGGCATAAGTGAGGAAAATAACAATACTCCAAAATATGTCCCCAGTTTTATAAAAATGGACCCAAATTATAAATGATACAAGCAAATACAGAGAGTAATGGTCAAACCCATTTCACTACATTGAAAATGACTTAATTCTTAGAAGTTTTGGTGAGAGAATGTGGTGTAGAGCTCTGCACAAGCAGACATTGTGCTTTTGGGGCTTCAACATGACCACCCAATCACTGATGGGACTGTTTGAAATCTGTTTTGTTGGCTTTGGCATATAATAGCCATCTTTGGAAAACTGGTCTCTGTATGGAATATGGTCTTGTGTCACTGTATAAAAATGAGAACCCAAAAGAAGCTCTCACATGATTGGGTCAGAAAATTGCCCATAACTATTGCTAGGAAAGTTTTTGAAATCTCTGAATTCAATGTAATTGAATTTCTTTAGACACCTAGCCCTCTAGGTTGAAGGAAAACCAGTTTTTTAAACTTATCGTATACTTTTTTTTTCCTGTACTGTGTGTGGATTGCATTCATCATGCTCCTCTACCCCATAATACTTTTGTATTTCCTAAGAACAAAGATAGGTAGATGGCCTTAGTTGGTATTCCTATTATAGCAGTGGCATCCAAGCGCCTCTGCCTTTGTGTATGTGTGAAATTGTCCTAAAGAATGTCCTAAAGAATGCATTTCTGGTGTATTGACAGGCCTGAGACACCCCAACACACCTTCACAGTCCTGGAGCTAGCTTTCTCCATCTTGGCCCCAGGTATCTAAGAAAGTCCCACCACTTTGTGCTCTCTCTCCCCCTCAGGATGTCATTTCAGTTGGGTACCTGGCTTATACCATATGTGTTTCATTGTGGCTGTTGAGGAAAGTTGATTAAACTGGGTGTTCCTGCCTGGAGTTGATTAAGATCTGGTTCACTCAAAAGTTGCTGCCTTGGGCTTGTGATACAAACACAGGTCAGGCTTATTAGCAAGCTCTAGCAGGCATGTGTGCAGTGAGACTGTGGGGTTTTGTCCACAGCAAGCTGTTCTTAGCCAGTGCTACAGGGAAAGCGAGAGCAGTAGTGAGCCTGGTTGTTAGGGTTAAAATAGGAGTCAGATGACACTGGACTCTCCTGCTTCAGCCAGGACATAGTTCATTTATGGAAATGCCTAGATTAAGTCTTGTCGGACTTATGCAACAGCTTCTGTCAGGAAAGGAGTGAGATGTGCCCCTGTGCTGAAGGGAGTGTGGCTTAGCAGTGGCACAGCTCCCAAAACACATTTTAGCTGTCAATCAGATTTAGCATGTACTGAGTCTCTATTATGTATTAGGCAATAGAGACAGCATTTAGACATACTTTGCCTTGTTCACTTTTTTTTTTTTTTTTTTGACAGGGTCTTACTCTGTTGCCCAGGCTGGAATGCAGTGTCATAATCATAGCTCACTGCAGCCTTGAACTCCTGGGCTCCAGCCATCCTCCCACCTCAGCCTCCCAAGTAGCTGGGACCACAGGCATGCACCACCACACCTGGCTAATTGTTAAAAATTTTTGTAGAGATAGGATCTTGTTACATTTCCCAGGCTGGTCTCAAACTCCTGACCTCAAGCAGTCCTCCCACCTTGGCCTCCCAAAGTGCTGGGATTACAGACATGAACCACTGTACCTGGCCTGATTTGCTTTTTAACAATTTCAGGAAATGTGATCAGATGCAGTGGTTAAGAGTGTGAGTTAGACAGAACTGGGTTCAAACTCCAGCCAGGCCATGTAAGCGTGGTGTGACCTCAAGCAGGAGAATAGAGGGAAAGGGCATGGGTTTCTGGGGACAGATCTGCCTCTGAATGGCTATGTCACTTCATCTCTTTACCTTGTAGGATTTTGTGGGGTAACATGAGCTGCCGTGGGGAAATCACCTGGGCCAGCACTTGATGTCTAATAAGTGCTCAGTAACTGTTGGCTTTGTTGTCTTGTATTTTCAAAACTCAGCTTTGTAGTTGAGGGGACGGAGGCTCAGGGAAGCCTGGAGATACACCTGGGGTTACACTTCTGACAAATGGCAGAGCTGGATCTCACCTATAGGTCTTTAGGCCCATTTTGTGTCTTCTACAGAGTCATGAGTGTGGCACAGTCCCCAAAACACGTTTTTTGTTTGTTTGGTTTGTTTTTTGTTTTTTGAGACGGCGTCTTGCTCTGTTGCCCAGGCTGGAATACAGTGGCGTGGTTTTGGCTCACTGCAACCTCTACCTCCCGGGTTCAAGTGATTCTCCTGCCTCAGCCTCCCAAGTAGGTGGGACTACAGGCACCTGCCACCACACCCGGCTAATTTTTGTATTTTTAGTAGAGCCAGGGTTTCACCGTGTTTGCCTGACTGGTCTCAGGTGATCCACCCACCTCGGCCTCCCAAAGTGCTGGGATTACAGGCATGAGCCACCGCGCCCAGCCCCAAAACACATTTTAATTGTCAGTCAGATTCAGGTGAGCCTGAGTTGTATCCAGTTTCTGTCTTGGGTAGTCTGACCATAAACCTGGCATTCATTTGTGGCACTAGAGGTTATGGTATTCTTCAGGGGAAGAAAAGGATTGGTAAGGACTTGGGGACTGGATGAAAATTTAATAACAGGCTGGGAGTGAGGAGCCTGGAGCAGAAGGTTTATGAGAAACTGGAGCCCTGTTGCCCCTGAAGGTAGAACAGGGATAGTGGGTAGAAGCTCTAGAAACCATTCCTCTAGAAACTGCTCATATACAACAGGGGCGGCCCCAGAGCATAGTTTTGTTTGTTTTCTTTTTGAGAGGATCTTGCTCTGTGGCCCAGGCTGGGGTGCAGTGGCTCCATCACAGCTCCCTGCAGCCTCGACCTCCCAGAACCAAGTGATCCTTTCACCTCAGCTTCCCGAGTAGCTGGACTACAGGCACGTGCCACCACACCCAGCTAATTTTTGTAGAGATGAGGTCTCACTGTGTTGCCCAGGCTGCTCTCAAACTCCTGGGCTCAAGTGATCCTCCCACCTTGACCTCCCAAAGTGTTGATATTACAGACATGAGCCACCACACCTGGTCCATAGTTGTTCTTTTCTGAGTGTTCAAGCAGAGGCTGGGTGGCCAGTTAGCACTTGAGGAAAAGAATGAATGAGTATAAGATGGCAACTAGCCAGACAGAAATCTGCAGAGACAGCACATCTTTCTACAATAAGGGCTGACCCATTCTAAATAAATTATAGTTCTCTCTCTTCAGAAGGTTCATACAATAAGCTGCTTTTTCTGTAAATGTGGTGCTTGTTGAGGTTGATGCTGGCAGATTGGTATCACCCTCCCATGCCAAGCTGGTCTCACCTTCAGGCTCCCCATTTGTCCATCCTGCAGTCTATCCTTGTTGCCACATTTATCTTTCCTGAGTGCTGCCTTAACCCTATTGATCTTTCCTCTGTCAACAAACTTGAGTGACTCCTTTATCTGAAGTAACAACCCCGTCCAGTGTCATTATTCGACTGCTCTGGTCCTCACATCCTGTAGGCTCCTGCCCAAGTGCCTGCTCTTTTCCTTGTGCAAGCTCTTGCCTCATAACCCTCCAGTAATTTCAGGCCCTTTTTACAGGCCTTGTGGTACCACCTCCATTTCTCAGTCCCTAGTCACTCAACCTAGAGGGTTGTGTCTCACCTTCTAGAGTATGTACTCTGGAGGGTCAGAACCACATCTGGTATATACTTGTGACCTTCATGGTGCCTTTGAAATCTGAGTGCCAGGCAGTGCAGGGGAAGACAGTTTGGACCAGCAGTTTGAAGCTGTTTTGGTTAGGGTTTAGCACCTTCAAGAGCTCTTCACATCTTTGCTCAGCAGGCAGTGCGGCACAGCCAGGGCTCTGAAGCTAGGCCAGCTGGTTCGAATCTGGAGTTCCCTGCATTCCAGCTGTTTGACCTGGGATAACTGCTTTGGTTTTTTTAACATGTAAAGATGGGAGCACTCGGCTGGGCGCAGTGGCTCACACCTGTAATCCCAACACTTTGGGAGGCTGAAGCGGGCAGATCACCTGAGGTCAGGAGTTCGAGACCAGCCTGTCCAACCTGGTGAAACCCCACCTCTACTAAAAATACAAAATTAGCCGGGCATGGTGGCGCATGCCTGTAATCCCAGCTACTCAGGAGGCTGAGGCAGGAGAATCGCTTGAACCCGGGAGGCAGAGGTCACGGTTAGCCGAGATTGCACCATTGCACTTCAGCCTGGGCAACAAGAGTGAAACTCCATCTCAAAAAAAAAGGGGGGGGAGCACTCATACCCAGGCTGAAGGTGTTGTGAGGACTGTTTAGGTAAAGTGCTCAGTGCAGTCCCTGGTGTACACAGTTAGTACCGATGATTGCTGGGTAATTCACCAGCTTTGTCACAATGTCAGTCTGCTTTTCTGGACTTCCCCCTCCCACCAGTCAAGGCCCTCCCCACCGCTGGTGCTGTTGACCGTTAACTTATTAGCTGGTGATTTCCTTCCAGATGTCCAACATCACAGTCACATACAGAGATGGCCGAGTGGCACAGCTGGAGCAGGTATACATCCGTGGCAGCAAAATCCGCTTTCTGATTTTGCCTGACATGCTGAAGAACGCACCCATGTTAAAGAGCATGAAAAATAAAAACCAAGGCTCAGGGGCTGGCCGAGGAAAAGCTGCTATTCTCAAGGCCCAAGGTAGGTGCTTTTCATGCACAGGTTTTAAAATATAGGTTTGTCTTGTGTCTTGTAGAAAGGGGCCCTATTACTGCCTGGAGACAGAGAGGGTTTGACCTCTGCTCTCTCCACACCCACCACCCACTGCCACCCCTTCCCCTTGCAGCATGGAGCGATCCTGTGAGGCCATTATTTTATTTTTTTGAGACAGAGTCTCGCTTTGTCACCCAGACTGGAGTGCGATGGTGTGATCTCAGCTCACTGCAACCTCTGCCTCCCAGGTTCAAGCAATTCTCCTGCCTCAGCCTTTCAAGTAGCTGAGATTACAGTGCGCACTGCCCTGCCTAGCTAATTTTTTTATTTTTAATTTATTTTTATTTTTATTTTATTTTTTATTTATTTTTATTTTTTTATTTTTTTGAGATGGAGTCTCGCTCTGTCGCCCAGTCTGGAGTGCAGTGGCGTGGTCTCGGCTCACTGCAACCTCCGCCTCCCGGGTTCAAGCAATTCTCTGCCTCAGACTCCTAAGTAGCTGGGATTACAGGCACCCACCACTGCGCCGGGCTACTTTTTGTATTTTTAGTAGAAACGGGGTTTCACCACCTTAGCTAGGCTGGTCTTGAACTCATGACCTTGTGATCCACCTGCCTCAGCCTCCCAAAGTGCTGGGATTACAGGCGGGAGCCACTGCACCCGGCTTATTTTTATTTTATTTATTTATTTTTGTATTTTTAGTAGAGATGGGATTTCACCATGTTGGTCAGGCTGGTCTTGAAGTCCTGACCTCACATGATCCACCTGCCTCGGCCCCCTGAAATGCTGGGATTACCAGTGTGAGCCACCGCACCTGGAGAGGCCCATCTTTTCTAGAAGTTCTGTGCGAGAGGTGTGGGATCGCTTGCCCTTGTCTAGTTTGCCGAGCAGACACAGCCCGGAGCAGATGAGCTGACTCGAGTGTGAGGGCAGCATTTCCTAGTGAGACTGGGTCTTATGGATGGACACCAGCATGTACTTAGGGAGGTCTGATAGTGGAGCTCCGTTTTCAGAAATAAAGCCACCTTTTAGTACATTCCAAAAGTGGGACTGTCCTTTTCGCAGTCCCCTAGTCTGGTCTTGCTTCTTGGTTAGCCTAATTTGGTTTTATATTTAGGTTCATGAAAGTTCTGTCATGTTGATTAGACAACAAAGTAATTGTGGCCTTTGGAAACTGTCTTAGTGTTGGTAAAAAAGGTTTGCAGCCAAGGAAGGCACTGGATTCTTCATTGGTATCTTTAGCTGCTATACATGTTTTATATGTGTGTGAGGAAAAAAGTCAAACTGTGTTTTTCCTCTGCTCTCACAACACAACAATCAACAAAGACTTCTGTGACCAAGCAAGCAGTCAGTTCTGCAGTAGACACCAGCTGGGTGTCCTTCAGTTCTGACACTATCTACCTGGAGATAGCCTGAAAAACCACAGGTTGAGGGCTCGGTCCCACAAGACTGCCCCTGCACCCCCCACTATTATTCATAAGCACAGGCCTCCAGAACATCTGAATGGCTTCAAGCCAGGGTTCTCACGTCTCCCTCCTTGGGTTCGATTAATTTGCTGGAGTAGCTCACACAACTCGGGAATCACATACTTAAATTTACTGGTTTATAACAGGATATTTTATAGGCTACAAATAAACAGCCACATGAAGAGATGCATAGGGTGAGATCTGGAAGGGTCGCAAGCACAAGAGCTTCTAGCCCCATGGAGTTTCCTCCCGGCACATGGATGAGTTCTTGTTCACCTTCCTGTCAGGCTCCGCATGATCAGCTGTCCCGAAGTTCCCCTAACCCTGCCCTCTTGGGCCTTTTATGGAGACTTTATTGGATAGTCATGATTAAAGGATGGACAACCATGTGGAAATGCCATTAGACAAAATGGGTGTGATCTAACACTAATAGACGGGGTTGGGAAACCCCGCGAGGCCTGTCCAGATTCTTTTTGGCCTCTCTCTGCAGCATTTGTTCCTCCAGGGTATAGGGCAGGACCTTTCTCTGGAGTGAGGTCTTATGACCCACAATCAGATTAGGGTCCTGCCTTGGGCAGGTGAAAGGAGGGCAGGAGAAGTTTCAAGAGAGAGATTCTGTCTCCTGAGTCCTGCTTCTGAGGCCTAAAGTGCCCCAATGTTATAACAAAAGACTATAACAAGGACTATAGGAGTTACGAGCTGGGAACCATGGATGAAAGCTCAAGTTTAAAGATGTAATAGTGTGAGGGGCTGGGCGCAGTGGCCCATGCCTGTAATCCTAGCACTTTGGGAGGCCGAGGTGGGCAGATCACGAGGTCAGGAGTTCGAGACCAGCCTGGCCAACACAGTGAAACCCCGTCTCTACTAAAAATACAAAAATTAGCTGGGCATGGTGGCAGGTCCCTGTAGTCCCAGCTACTCGGGAGGCTGAGGCAGGAGAATCGCTTGAACCCAGGAGGTGGAGGTTGCAGTGAGCCGAAATCGTGCCACTGCACTCCAGCCTAGGTGACAGAGCTAGACTCCATCTCAAAAAAAGAATATTTTATTTGTTCTTCAAAGCCTGTCTTCTCCTAGAACCCCTGGGTTACAGAGGAGAACAGCAGTCTTATCATGCTATTTATATGGAGAGTGTTTTCTTTTTGCTACTATGAAATAATTCTTTTTTTTTTTTTTTTTGGAGACTGAGTCTCCATCACCCAGGCTGCAGTGCGGTGGCTTGATCTCAGCTCACTGCGACCTCCTCCAACTCCCAGGTTCAAGTGATTCTCTTGCCTCAGCCTCCCAAGTAACTGGGATTACAGGCGCATACCACCACGTGCAGCTAATTTTTGTGTGTTCAGTAGAGAAGGGGTTTTGCCATGTTGGCCAGTCTGGTCTCAAACTTATGACCTCAAGTGATCTGCCTGCCTTGGACTTGCAAAGCCCTGGGGTTACAGACATGAGCCACTGCACCCAGCCTGAAATAATTATTTTCTCAGAAAAAAATACAAAAGATAATATAACCCTTCTCCCAGATCTAACACATGTTAACACTTAACTGTATTTGTTTCAGAATTGAAAAAATTAATTCAGTGCATCTATAATGTTTTTCAGCTCACCCAAGGCCAGCCCCAAGGATTTGTCTTTTCTGTAGCTCTCAGACCACCTTCTTTGCCCTCAGCATGCTGCCTCCCAGCCTCTTGTAGAGGGCAGTGTGGGACTGGAAGGCAAGAGTGTGCTGCTAGCTCCTGCTTTGATGCCAGTCCCCAGCCCCTGCCCCTCCGTCTCCATCCCCCCTGTTAAATGCAATGGCTGTCAGCTGGACGTGTTGGCTTATGCCTGTAATCCTGACACTTGGGGAGGCCGAGGTGGGTGGATCACCTGAGGTCAGGAGTTTAAGACCAGCCTGGCCAACATGGTGAAACCCTGTCTCTACTAAAAATACAGGAAATTAGCCGGGCGTTGTGGTTCACGGCTGTAGTCCCAGCTACTCAAGTAGGAGGCTGAGACATGAGAATCGCCTAATCCCAGGAGGTGGAGATTGCAGTGAGCCGAGATCATGCCACTGCACTCCAGCCTGGGCGACAGAGTGGGACTCCGTCTCAAAAAATAAAAAAAAAGGCGGGAGGTGGAAATGCAATGGCCAGGGTGGTGTTGGACTAGGTAACCCTTCAGAACCCTTCTAACTGGTGTCCTAGGGCCCTCGCTACTCTGTGCTATGAGCATTCACCGACCACACTGACCTGGCCTCATATTTTCTCTTCCCTTTCAGTGGCCGCAAGGGGAAGAGGACGTGGAATGGGACGTGGAAACATCTTTCAAAAGCGAAGATAATTTTCTAAGTGGAACAGAACTTTGTCCTTTTTTCTTTCAGGTTATCTGAGTTCATTGGAGTGGGTGCTTGTGCATATGTGCTAGGTATCTTTTGCCATCTTTCTCTTTAGATCAGGGGAAATGTTTAAGCTAAATAAATCTGGGGGGTTTTTTGTTCTGTTTTGTTTTGTTTTCTTTGAGAAAATAAGGACTTTGTGTTCATTTGAAGTTTGCTTTGGCTAAATTTTGACACCCTGGGGGATGTCCTGGGAGAATGCCAGTACTTTAAAATAGCACAGCTATTGATGAGATTTTAAGCTGCTGTTCCTGGCCAGTTGCAGGTTAAGCCCCAGAAAAGTTCACCTTGGAGAAGCTCCGAGAACACACAGATTGTGTCTCATTCATCTTCAGACACAGGCACATAGTGTGGCACTTTGTTCAGTTAACATTTGTGGAGCTGTCATCAGCTCAGCTTTAACAACACAGGTGACTCTTTCCCTTGATAAAGTCATAGGTAATTCAGGGGCTGGGTGCGGCGGCTCACGCATGTAATCCCAGCACTTTGGGAGGCCAAGGCGGGCGGATCACGAGGTCAGGAGTTCGAGACCAGCCTGGCCAATATGGTGAAACCCCGTGTGTACTAAAAATAAAAAAATTAGCCGGGTGAGGTGGCATGTACCTATAGTCCCAGCTACTCGGGAGGCTGAGGCAGAAGATTCGCTTGAACCCAGGAGGTGGACATTGCAGTGAGCAGAGATCATGCCACTGTACTCCAGCTTGGGTGACAGAGCGAGACTGCACCTCAAAAAAAAAAAAGTAATTCAGGGGATCCTAGTGGCCAGCTTCCTTGGCTCGTATACTGGCTACAACAAGCAGTTTTGTGGTGATTTGTGGAAACAGATTCTTGGGAGCATATCAGAGCATCTCAGCATTGATTGGCACATCCATAGTTGTTAGTGTAGGAAGGGTTACCAGCAGCTCAGCACAGTGGCTTGCTTCCAGCACTCTGGGAGGCTGAGGTAGAGGGTTGTTTGAGAGGAGTTCAAAACCAGCCCGCGAGACATAGTGAGACCCTGTCTCTACAAAAAATTTTAAAAATTAACTTGGCATGGTGGTGCACACCTGTAGTCCTCGCTACTAGGGAGGCTGAGGTGGGAGGATCACTTGAGCCTGGGAGTATGAGGCTGCAGTGAGCTATGACCTTGCCACTGTACTCCAGCCTGGGCAAAAGAGCAAGACTTTGTCTTTAAAGAAAAATAAGTAGTAGTAAAGAGTATAAGATACACAGGGTGAATAATTGTGACAAAAACACAGAAACTGGAAAAGCAGCCTGAAAAAATCAAATCACCAAAAAGAGGTCTTGCCAGGGATTCAGTATGGTATGAGCTACAGCATAAGCCATCAAGAGGAAAACTGATCAATTATTGGCTCTTAGAATATTGCTCATTGAACAGATTGTTCAAGTAATGAAAGAGGAGGGGGAAAAAATCCAGCACATTAGTTAACCTGGCATCAATTAATGAGTTTCTAATAAGCTTTGTCTTATGATACTACCTGGAGGTTACAGAGCTGGTATTCTGAGGAATAAGCATCAGTGAGTTGGTCAGATACAATAGACGTTTAAAATAGGGCTTCAGGCCAAACATGGTGCCCCATGCCTATAATGCCAGCACTTTGGGAGGTCGAGGCGGGAGGATCACTTGAACCTAGGAGTTTGAGACTAGCCTGGGCTGTTAAGCTTTGTTAACCAAGACCGCATCTCTACAAAAAATTGAAAAGTAGCTGGGCACAGCTGATGCCTGCAGTCCCAGCTATCCTGGAGGTTGAGGCAGGAAGACCACATGAGCCCAGGAGATTAAGGCTGCAGTGAGCTATAATTGCACCACTGCACTCCAGCCTGGATGACAGTGAGACCCTGTCTCTTAAAAAAAAAACAAATGAAAGCAGTGGTTTTCAACATCAACTAAGGATCTTATTAGAAATGAAGACTGCAAGCCCCACACCTGGAGTGGGGCCCAGGAATCTGCATTTTAAACAATTCCCTTGTCCCCAGATAAGTAATTCTTAAGTATTCTATCTTAAGTAGACCTAAAGCTGTATTTTGACCCTGTACTAGTATGTTATTTTAGTATAATCATTACTGAATTCATCATACTTTTACAGTAAACAGTACTTACTTTGAGTAATAACACATTACACTTAATAGTAGTGAACTGCATCCTCGATATCAAAAGCGACTTTTGATGTAGTTCACTCTGGACCCATACAGGAACACCAGCCTTGCAGATTCTCCACGCAGTGGAAACTGGCTATAACCCTACCTAGATCTGAAAAATGAAGGGGGATCAACCTAAAATATGTAGCTTTGTAAACAGTTTTATATCCTGCATCTTAGGGGGGAAAATCAGTTGACGCAGATTGAAAACAAGTTGTTCCGTAAGGTTTATTATGAAAAACAGTAGCCCTCCTACCCTGCCTTTACCCCACTTTCCTTGCCTCACAATAGTCTGTCCAACTCTTGGCTGATTTGTTTGTATTTACCTCCATGTCTCAATATGAACATGTTTTCATGACTATTCCTTGATGGTTTTTTGTTTGCTTGTTTTAAGACGGTCTCACTCTTCCCCAGGCGGGAGTGCAATGGCACAATCATGGCTCACTGCAGCCTCAACCTTCTCGGGCTAAGGTGATTCTCCCACCTCAGCCTCCTGAGTAGCTAGAAATACTGGTGCACACCACCATGCCTAGCTAATTTTTGTATTTTTTGTAGAGACAGGGTTTTGCCATGTTGCCCAAGCTGGTCTTGAACTCCGGGGCTCAAGTGATCTGCCCGCCTCGGCCTGCTGGGATTATAGGTGTGAGCCACTGCACCCGGCCACCATTATCTTTTGAATCCTCTCTTCCTCCTGCCCACCATGAATATACTTCCTCTCACCCATCTCCCTGATATTATAATTCTGGTTAGATCATATTCAGTGTCAAATTATTAAGATGTGATTAAACTTTTTAAAAATATGACAGTGTCATAGTGATCACAGCTGAGTCATACAATAGACTAGATTACTGTGGAACTTTTCCCTGAAAGTAATCCTCTTGCATTTTTATTTGCTTGGTTTTCTATTTGTCACTAATTCAACCCCAATCATATCTAAAGATCATGACACATCATTTATCAGTTATTATTCTTGACCCACCCCAATCTGGACTGGTTTCTTCCCGTGCTTGGTGTGTCGCTGTCACCCTGGGCACTCCCCACACTTCTCCTCTGTTGGATCTCTGTTTTCTCTGTAACCTCTTCTTTTATCACCTTATTTTGGGGGAGTATCTGCATGTCTAAAAATGTGCTCACACTTGATTTGATTGGGTATGAAATTCTATGTTGGAATTAGTGCCGGGCGCAGTGGCTCATTCCTGTAATCCCAGCACTTTGGGAGGCCGAGGTGGGTGGATCACACAGTCAGGAGATCGAGACCATCCTGGCTAACACGCTGAAACCCCGTCTCTACTAAAAATACAAAAAAATTAGCTGGGCGTGGTGGCGGGCGCCTGTGGTCCCAGCTACTTGGGAGGCTGAGGCAGGAGAATGGCATGAACCCGGGAGGTGGAGCTTGCAGTGAGCCGAGATTGCACCACTGCACTCCAGCCTGGGTGACAGAGCGAGACTCTGTCTCAAAAAAAAAAAAAAAAAAAAAAGGAATTAGTATCCTTCAGAATTTTGAAGGTATGGCTACTTTGTCATCTAGCATTGCTGTAGAGAAGTCTGAAGTGATTTTGAGTCCAGATCTTTTTTTTTTTTGAGACGGAGTCTCGCTCTGTCACCCAGGCTGGAGTGCAGTGGCGCGATCTCGGCTCACTGCAAGCTCCGCCTCACGGGTTCAAGCCATTCTCCTGCCTCAGCCTCCCGAGTAGCTGGGACTACAGGTGCCTGCCACCACAGCCGACTAATTGTTTTGTATTTTTTAGTAGAGATGGGGTTTCACTGTGTTAACCAGGATGGTCTCGATCTCCTGACCTTGTGATCTGCCCGCCTCGGCCTCCCAAAGTGCTGGGATTACAGGCGTGAGCCACCGCACCCGGCCAGAGTCCAGATCCTTTTTATATGACTTTTTTTTTTTTTCCCTTCTGTCATCAGTGTTCCAAAATTTCAGAATGACGTATTAATACCTGCCTTGGCGAAGGTCTGTTTCCATGCCAGGCCCCTTTCCGAGTGAACTCTTGTCCTTAATTTCTGGGAAACTTTCTTGAATTCATTCTCAGTGATTTTCTTCCTTAGGTTGTCTGTGGTTTTTCTTTTTCTTTTTTTTTTTTAAAGACTGAGTTTCACGCTTGTTGCCCAGGCTGGAGTGAAATGGTGCCATCTCGGCTCACTGCAACCTTTGCCTCCGGTGTTTAAGCAATTCTCCTGCCTCAGCCTCCCAAGTAACTGGGATTACAGGCACCTGCCCCAACACCCAGCTAATTTTTTGTATTTTTAGTAGAGGCAGATTTTCACCATGTTGGTCAGGCTGGTCTCAAACTCGTGACCTCAGGTGATCCACCTGCCTTGGCCTCCCAAAGTGCTGGGATTACAGGCGTGAGCCACCACACCCGGCTGTCTGTGGTTTTTCTTTCTGGAATTTCTGTTACTCAGATGGTGGACCCAGAATTACCTCTCCTCCCAGTGTGCCCCAACCCCAATTTTCTTTTCTTTTGATCATAATTTATGGAGGATTACTCCAAGTTGATTCTCTGATTGTTCCTTTATATATGTAGATATATAGGGACAGTACCTTGTTCCTTGTTGCAACATCTTTGAGGATATTAATATGCTCTGTAGAAGCTTTCATCTCCCTGCATATGTCTTTCCGCTTTCTGTTCTTCAATTTAATCTTTCATGTTACAGACTTTCTTTAGCTGCCTGGCAATCGTTGGTAATCTTGCTTATATTTAAGAGTGGAGTATTAAAAAGAATATGTGATTGTAAGGTGATCTCATTGAGCTTCTTTGGGGAATTCCCCAGTGTCCATACTTCTAGAACTTTGCTCCAGGCTGGACAGGTTCTCTTGGAGAAACTTTTGGTTTCACATCAGGAGGGTTTACTCTGAGCTGCTGGATTGAGAGCTCTGTTGGGGAAGAGGGTGAGAATTTCAGCATTCTAGTATGTCCACATTCAGTTCCTTCATCCAGGTCTCTGGGAGGGCTCCTAGTGCAGAAACCTTCTAACCCCCTCTGGAGAATAAGCTTCCAACTTTTTTGCCAAGATTGGGGAAGTCAGGTCATGTGGAAATATGAATGTTTCAGCATGCTTTTGCTTTTTTTCTTTGAAAATATATTACTTTAAAATGAAGAATAAGACTGGGGGTGGTGGCTCATGCCTGTAATCCCAGCACTTTGGGAGGCTGAGGTGGGCAGATCACCTGAAGTCAGGCATTCAAGACCAGCCTGGCCAACATGACAAAACCCTGTCTCTACTAAAAATACAAAAATTAGCTGGGTGTGGTGGCACATGCCTGTAATCTCAGTTACTGGGGAGGCTGAGGCAGGAGAATCGCTTGAACCCAGGAGGTGGAGGTTGCATTGAGCTGAGATCGCACCACTACACACCAGCCTGGGCAACAGAGCGGGACTCTGTCTCAAAAAGAAAAAAAAAAAAGAAAAACTCAGATTTAAAGAAGATATAGACTAAAGGATGATGTCATAAAGGTAATTAGACCAGTATTTAACATGAATTCTGAGCAGGACACGGTGGCTCACGCCTGTAATCCCAGCACTTTGGGAGGCCGAGGCAGGTGGATCACGAGGTCAGGAGTTCGAGACCAGCCTGGCCAAGATGGTGAAACCCCATCTCTACTAAAAATACAAAAATTAGCCAGGTGTTGGGGCAGGTGCCTGTAATCCCAGCTACTCAGGAGGCTGAGGCAGAGAATTGCTTTAACCCAGGAGGCGGAGCTTGCAGTGAGCCGAGATTGTGCCACTGCACTCCAGCCTGGGTGACAGAGCAAGACTCCATCTCAAAAAGAAAAACCAAAAACATGAATTCTGGTTCTGAGTGCCACCGTGACCACCTCTCCCAGCCTCTGGTTGGTTATCTGTACAAGGGTGGATGTGGACTCACTTGATTCACTGATACTATCCCAGCTTCTACACTGGTAGAACCATAACTTTAAAAAACAATCAAAGCATACAGGAGTTTTTCTGCCACTAGCCAAGATGAAAATAATTGATTTATCATTGTGTCTGAAAAAACACACACAAAATAATATGAAACAATGGTTTTCAAGACATCAGACATTGAAGGAGACTAATCCCTGAGAAACGATAAATAAATAAGGGGAGTTGTACAATTGCCCCAGCTCACTGCTTACAAGAGTCTCCAAGCTGTGGCACAGGGAAGGGGACTGAAGCTGACCTACCAGCCTGCCTGCATTGAGAAACGAGAGCTAAGAGTTCAGAGAAGCCACCAAGGCAGCTAGGACTATAGGACAGAATGTCAAGAGAAGAAAGCCACACAGAGAACCCAAGAGATCTGCAGCGGGTTGCTTTTGAACGTTCAGCAGAATACTGATGAGCACACCGATGTGAGGAAGTTAACAGGCTGGGGAAGACCCATAAAGAATTGGAACAGTGCTTGGCGTCATGCTAGGCTGAGACTAAACGTTTTCCTATCAGTCAGACAAGAAATTCACAGGATATGGAGTACAGTGTTGTTTTAAGATGTACCATATCTGATTTTGTTTTAATCAGGTATGGTAAGACCCAGAGACAGCTGCCTTGAAAGAATGTATTACAGTTCTCAAAGAAGGGGGCAAACCACATTACGTGGGCCATATGGGGAGACACCAGCCTGAGTCAGGAGGCAGAAGGAGCAATGGCAGAGCAAGACCCAGAGCCTTCATTGTAGTTTTCTCATGAAGGAATGAGTGAGGCAGAGTAGGCAAGTTTGAGCAAGTTTAGGATTGGATAGTCTGAATAATTTTCAACTGGGTTATAAGTGGTCTCTGTAAAGTACCTTGCCCTGAGGTGATTGAGGGTAAAGGAAATACTGGCTTAGTGTATGAGAGTTAGATAAAGGAGGCAGTTGTGGGTGTGGACTTTGGATTGTTTGGTTTGTACATGAAAGACACGCTGCCAGCAAGTTGTTTACTATCTCTAGGAATTAGCTAACCCTGGGAGGAGCATCCTTCAGGATTAGCAAGGCCCAAGATACCAAAGCATCATAAAACAGAAAACAAAAGGCATGATTAATACAAATATCCAGGAAGGCCTTGCCTGGTAAATGAGGAATAATTAGCCCAAGACTGAGCGCTGGACCTGAATAACAAGTCCATAAAAACAACACATTAAAACATGAAACTGTTTTTCTGGACCAATTAAATATATCCAAGAATAAGACTCAAAAAGATTTATAGGAATATAAAAATGTCCAGTACCCCACACAGTAAAATTCACTGTCTGGCTCCAGTCAGAGATTGCTAGGCATGCAAAGATGCAGGAAAGCACAGCACATAATGAGATTAAGAGATCCAAAACTACACAGATGTTAGAATTAGCAAAGAAGGACATTAAAAGTTAAAACTATATATTTCAAAAGCTGAGCAGATTTTAAAAGAAGACTCCCTGATTTCAAGAATTACTATAGAGCTGTACTCATCAAAACAGCATGGTATTTCATCAAGTTAAGCAAATAGATCAAAGGAACAGAGTCTGAAAACAAATCCACACATGTATACAAAATGAGTTTTTTCAAAGCCACAAAGGTAATGCACTGGAGAAAGGATAGCGTTTTCAACAAATGGTGCCAGAACAATTGGATATCTGTATGGAAAAATCCCTCAAAACTTGGGTCTATACCTCATGCCATACAAAAAAATTAATTCCAAATGGATCATCCACTTAAAACTATAAAACTTCTAGAAAAAATGTAACCCTAAACCTTGGGTTAAGCAAAAATTCAGATATAATACCAAAAGTACTATCCATGAAAGACCAAACTAATATATTAGACCACCAAAATAAAAAACTGCTTTCCAATGACACTGTTAAAAGACTAACCACGAAATTTTGGCAAAGCTAAGTCTAATAAAAAATGTGTATCCAGAATATATAAAGAATTTGTGGCCAGGCACCGTGGCTCACGCCTGTAATCCCAGCACTTTGGGAGGCCGAGGCCAGATCACCTGAGGTCAGGAGCTCGAGACCAGCAACATGGAGAAACCCCGTTTCTAGTAAAAATACAAAATTAGCCCAGTGTGGTGGCACATACCTGTAACCCCAGCTACTCAGGAAGGCTGAGGCAGGAGAATCGCTTGAACCCAGGAGGCGGAGGTTGCGGTGAGCCGAGATCGTGCCATTGCACTCCAGCCTGGGCAACAAGAGCGAAACTCTGTCTCAAAAAATAAAGAATTTGCAAAGCTCAATAATAAGACATGGGGAAAAATTTTGAACAGACTTGAGAAGATACAGATGGCAAACATGCACATTAAAACATGTTCAACATCATTAGTCATTAGGGAAATGCACAAGTTAAAGCCAGAGAGAGATTGCTACACACCCAGAAGAACGGCTAATGTTTAAAAAACTCACCATGCGGCTTCGGGCTCAGGGCTGGGGCTGGGGCGGGAGTGGGGGCTTGGACGCGGGGGACGGGGTGCGGGGTGCTGGGTGCGGCTGGGGTCGTGACCCTAGGGGCCGGTTTGCCCCGGGAGCCGGGGCACGGTTCCGGCCGTACTCACGGCGCCGCGCGGTGACTCCCCAGGCGCAGCCCAGCCTCGAAATGCAGAACGACGCCGGCGAGTTCGTGGACCTGTACGTGCCGCGGAAATGCTCCGCTAGCAATCGCATCATCGGTGCCAAGGACCACGCATCCATCCAGATGAACGTGGCCGAGGTTGACAAGGTCACAGGCAGGTTTAATGGCCAGTTTAAAACTTATGCTATCTGCGGGGCCATTCGTAGGATGGGTGAGTCAGATGATTCCATTCTCCGATTGGCCAAGGCCGATGGCATCGTCTCAAAGAACTTTTGACTGGAGACAATCACAGATGTGGAATATTTGTCATAAATAAATAATGAAAACCTAAAAAAAAAAAAAAAAAAAAAAACTCACCATGCTATGTGCTGTTGAATATGTAAAGCAACAAGAACTCCCAAACACTGCTGATGGGGATGTAAAACTGCACCACCACTTTGGAAAACAGTTTGACAGTTTCTTAAGACATTAAAAATACATCTACCTTATGATCCCCACATTCCATTCCTAGGTATTTACCCAAGAGAAAAGGAAATATATGTCCATGCAAAAACTTATACATGAATTTTCATAGCAGCTTTATTTGTAATAGCCAAAAACTGGAAACAACTCAAACATCCATCAACAGATGAATGGATAAATTGTGGCACACCGTCCAGTGCAATACTTGGCAATAAAAAGGAACTACTTGTACACGTGAGTGAGTCTCTAAATAATTGTGCTAAGTGAAAAGCCATATAGAAGAGAGTACATCCGGCTGGGTGTGGTGGCTCATGCCTGTAATCCCAGCACTTTGGGAGGCTGAGGCAGGCAGATCACTTGAGATCAGGAGTTCAAGACCAACCTGGCCAACATGGTGAAACCCCATCTCTACTAAAAATACAAAAATTAGCTGGGCATGGTGGCATGCTCCTGTAGTCCCAGATACCTGGGAGGCTGAGGCAGGATAACTGCTTGAATCTGGGAGGGGGAGGTTGCAGTGAGCTGAGACTGCACTCCAGTATGGGTGACAAAGTGAGACTTCACCTAAAAAAAAAAAAAAAAAAGTATATCCTATATGATTCCATATATCCCCAAATCTCACAAATGCAAACTGTAAAAAACAAAGCAAATCAATGGTTGCTTTTGGATGTCAGTGGGCATGGAGAGGCGGGAGGGAGGGATTACCAAGAGGCATGACAAAACTTTCGGGGTGACAGGTACATTTACTATCTTGATTGTGATAGTGGCTTCATAGATGTATACATGTGCAAAATGTATCATATTGCACATTTTAATCTTGTGTAATGCTCGGAATGTCTACTTTTTGTGTTTCAATTATACCTCAATGAAGGGTTATTTTAAAAAATAAAATATTTTTAAAAAACAAGCCGAGCGCAATAGCTCATGCCTGTAATCCCAGCACTTTGGGAAGCCAAGGCGGGCAGATCACAAGGTCAGGAGTTCAAGACCGGCCTGGCTAATATGGTGAAACCCTGTCTCTACTAAAAATACAAAAATTAGCCAGCCATGATAGCAGTCTCCTGTAGTCCCAGCTACTCGGGATCCTGAGGCAGGAGAATGCCTTGAACCTGGTGGGGCAGAGGTTGCAGTGAGCCAAGATCATGCCACTGCACTCCAGCCTGGGTGACAGAGTGAGACTCTGTCTCAAAAAAAAAAAAAAAAACAAAAAAAAAAAGTTGTGCATAGTTGGAAAAGAAAATACTAGATTTCATGGGTGATTGGCAACTAGCTCTAAGTGGAACAAGTGCATTTTCCTTTCCTTCCAGGTCCCAGAGAAAAACCTCCATGCTGGGTTGATAGCAGCAGCTAGGATCAGTTGCCCAAGACTCTGGATTCTCGAGATGAAGACCGTCAGCAGAGGCTGACCTCTCCTGCGGGCTCATGTCCTAAAGCACCTTATTTGGGCTCAAATATCCTCCCTTTTAGGACAGAAAAGAAGTTCCCGAGTCTTGGTCATGTTGGGCCTGTGGAGCACATCATCTTTTCTACATGTTTCCTTTTGATGTTCTCAGCATCCCTGCAAGGCAGGCTAAGGCATGAGGAGCTATAGGCCCAGGGAGCTGAAGGCAGATTCTAAGAGCTGGGTGTGGATGCTGCACCCCTGAGCCTGGGCCGCCTGGGTTTTGCTCAGTCTGGGAAGTACTTCCAAACCCACTCTTTGCTAGTCTTTTACAATCCTGCGGGAGGGCAAAGCCCAGATCATCATGGCTGCTTCCACCATGTAGCTGCAGATCAGGAAACCGAGGTCCAGGGAGGTCCTGACTGGCTTTGCTCCAGGGACAACGAGGCTTGAGGTCTGTTCCCCACAGGAGGACCATGATGGTTCTCCTGCTTCAAATGGCCCCTTTGGAAGGGGCTTGCTCATTTAGGTGAATCCTGGGGCCGAGCAGCCCCAGTGATAGTCCCTGGGATGGCTGTAGGAGAGGGAGCAGCATGCAGGCGTTAACGTCACAGACTGGCACCAGGCCACCCGGGCTTACACTCTGGCTCCTCCAGTTCCTGGCTCTTTGAACTTGGACAAGTAATCCCCTTTCTTCATTTTTTGTTTTTTTGAGACAGTCTCGCTCCGTCACCCAGGCTGGAGTGCAATGGCACAATCTCGGCTCACTGCAACCTCTGCCCACCAGGTTCAAGCAATTCTCCTGCCTCAGCCTCCCAAGTAGCTGGGATTACAGGCACCCACCACCACGCCTGACTAATTTTTTTTTTTTTTTTTTTTAGTAGAGATGGGATTTTGCCATGTTGGCCAGCCTGGTCTTGAACTTCTGACCTCCACCCGCCTTGGCCTCCCAAAGTGCTGGGACTACAGGCATGAGCCACGCCGCCTGGCCAACAAGTCCCCTTAACCTCTTTCTGCCTCAGTCGACTCACCTGGAAAACAGAGCACCTACCTCCTTCAAATGAGAAGTAAAGGAGTATAAGGCCATAAGGACAGTACCTGGCCCAAGGGAGGCTATGGAAGTGCTTGTTGAATAAAAAAATGGCTTCATCTCTGGCCTAGTCCCAAAGGTTTGAGTTCCTGCCATTGCCACCCAGACAGCCCTGGGTGGAGGCCCTGCTGACATTGAAGGGTGCCTGCCCTCCTCCCCTCAATGCGGTAGACACTTTCCAAAACTTACGTCATCCTCACTCTCACTCCAGTGGGATAATGGGAGGCTTGGTGTACCTCATTCCCAAGATGAGGGAACAGGCTCTGAGAGGACCACATCGCCAGCAAGTGACAGGCTGGGACCAAGGCCAGGCCTGTCTGCCTCCTAGACTAGGCCTGAGTGAGGACCGGCCTGAGTACGGCCCACTTGCTTCCTCCTCCGTTTAGAGCTTGGGCTGGAGCTGTCCTGGCCAGTGCTCTCTGCCTCACCAGGCTGCATGAGCCACAAGCTGCCACTTGTGGAGCTCGGTGGCCCTGCCCTCGACAGCCTTGCTGGTGGTCATGAAGGCTCTAAACACCTGCATGGCAGTGAGGCCAACCTTCTCCACTTGATCCGTTTCAGGCTCTGGCTCCGCTACTGCATCGTGTGCTTCTGTCCAAGAGGCAGAGAGACTGAAACTATCTGCTGCCGCCTGGATTCTCCCAGAGATTGCCTGGAACACCAGCTCGGGTCCTCACACACCATCCTGGTAGGAATCTCTCAGTGACAATTGAGAGTTTGTGGGCTGGCTTAGGGCCAGTGTTGGGCAGGGAGTCAGCAGGGCACAAGGGACTGGAGAGCTTGGCATTTCTCCAACAGGAGTTTCAGGGAGAGCTCAGAGGCCTGCTTATGTGACAGGTGTATCAGCTTGCCTGGCCCAGGGCCGGCTCTCATACAGTTTTGATTTAAATAATAGATTGCTCACAGAATAAATGTATGTTGGTTTAAGCTTTCATTTTCTCATAATCCTCTCTGCTGGCCCCTCCCACCATCTACCCCATTTTGCCTCACTCTGGGGAGCCTGAACACCCTGTTCCAGAGTAGGGGCATAGGGAAACACTTCTATGGCTTCTGAGCTGCTGGGCAGGGCCAGTCCCTAAACCAAGGAGAGCTGGGAGGGAGCTGGACCCCAGGATGGAGTGCTGAGAGCTGAAAGTCCTATTTAACAGAGGGGAGGGAGCAGAGATCCCAAAAAGGGAAAGGCCTGGCCAGGTCCCACAGCAAGTCAGGAGCAGAGCGGGCCTGAACTGTGAGATCTCCAATCTCTCCAAAGCCTTTGGGTAAGAAGTCCGCCTAAAGCAGTGAGATCAGTGGGGTCTCAGGAAAATCCTTTTCCTCACTGCCTCCATCCCAGTCCTGGGACCCAACACCATCCTGTCCTCACCCTCCTTGGCCATCTCCTTTTGCCCTGAGAAGCTGTTATGCATCCAGCCAGACTGGGAATGTGCTGGAATCCATGCACCACAGGGGATGGATGCGCCGCTTACAGTCCCTGTGGGCCATGGCTGTGAGGGAAAGTCAGAGCTGGTGGCTGGGGTGTGTAGGCCCAGGAGGACCCCTGCCTCCTCCTTAGCCTTGGAGCCCCCCTCTGCTGCTGAGTCTTTCCTCATCTAGCAGGGCCCCACTGCCCCCCAGACCTTACCGCCTGGCTTAGCACATGACTTCCCCACTCTGGGCCTCAGTATCCCCCCGGACATCTCTAAATTCCTTTCCCGCCTGCCCTGCCTGTCTTCTGGTTGGGCTGAACTGTAACTCCCCACACAGGGCTGAGGGTGACTGTGGCATTAGGCTTCTGGTTGGGAGCCCACCCTGATGGTGCTTGGGGAGGAAGGGAGACACTTCCCCCTGCCAAGGGCAGCCCTAGGACTACTCTGCCCCCAAGGCCCCCTGCTGCTGGTGATGCGCACCTCCACCCCCTGCATGCTTTCCCACACGGGGACCCCCAGGGCCTGGAGGGAACACACAAGCACTTTGTCTCTGGCTTGCTGTCTCCTAACCCCACAGAGCTGCCCCTCGCCAAGTACAAGAGGCCTGGGGCTGGGTCCTGGGGGTGGCAAGCAGCACTGTACCCTGTGGGAGGCAGGCACCAAGTCCTCTCACTTAGTCGGCTGTGGCCCCTGCCTCTGGTCTGTGCAGCCTTGTCCCCTGCCCAGAGGGCTGTGGTGGTGAGGCTGGCAGCCTGGGCTCAGACGTGAGCTTGCTGTGGGGCTCCATGTAGAGCTTTGCTCCTCCTGGGGCTCCCGACCCGCTCCTTCGCAGCTCCCCTTCTCAAGGAGCCCAAGCCCTGCCCAGATGTGAGGGCCCGCTCCCTGGAGGCCTCCTCTAACTCTCCAGCCCACAGGGATGAACCCAGGACCCCCACATCTTAGACTCTATGGGGGACTTGCCCAAAGAGCACTTGGGGGAAGGTCAGTGTGACCTTTGTCCCTCCCTTTTGGATAGCCACAGCCACCCTTTCTCCCCACCCCAGCAGCAGGGCTGTTGCTCAGTGACCCTGAGGTTGGTGATGCAGAAAAGCAGAGGCGGGTGTCACTCTTTATTGCAGGGTCCACACTGTGGGTGCTGGGGCCCCTCCCACTGAGGGAAGGCTGAGCCTCTAGCCAGGGCTGGCCACCTGGCCACCTATGAGTCCATTCTTCTGTCCCCTTAATCTCAGGCTGAGCATTTGCACTGGATTTCTGGGGGCCTGTGAGTCCTCCTTGACCTTCATCGCCCACTATCATGTGCTTGAGAGCATCACAAGTCAGTAGCAATGAGCCAGGTGGGTGGTGGGTCACCTGGCACAGCAGGCCTGGGGCTCGGGTCCCAGCCCAGCAGCTGTGGAGTCCCAGGTGGAGGCAGGGGTGGTGGCCTCGGCCGCACTGCCCTCAGGCTCAAGGTCCAGGCCCTCGTAGATGGTGGGGAGTGAGGTGCGCTGGCTCAGCCGCCGGCGCAGGCCGACCAGCAGGGGCTGGGGCAGGGAAGCCACATCCACGTTGTTGCCCAGGTCCACCCAAGCCAAAGCAGGGAACTTGGTGGTGTCCTTGATGGCATCAGTGAGCTTGCGGGCAGTGGCCCGCGTCAGTCGGTTGCCGTTGAGCAGGAGCTGGGTGAGGCGGGGCAGCACCCACAGGCTGGGCAGCAGGAGGTGCAGCAGCTCATCACTCAGCCCCGTGAAGCTCAGGTCCAGCACTGCCAGCACAGCACCATGGCTGCTCAGGTAGCGTGTGATGTGTTGCACGTCCTGTGTCGACAGCGGGATGCCCGAGAGGTCCACAGTCTCCCCTGCCAGCAGAGTCTTCTGGAGGCTGCTCTTGAGGCTATGGGAGAGTGGCAGGTGGGGACGGACTAGGCAACCAGGCAGTCCCCCCACCGACCACGGACAGTGACCTGTCGGGAACAGCCCAGGCCTACAGTCTGGCAAAGCCAGATTCAAACTGTGTCTTTCGTATTTTTTGAGACAAAGTTTCGCTCTTTTTGTCCAGGCTGGAGTGCAGTGGCACAATCTGGGCTTACAGCAACCTCTGCCTCCCGGATTCAAGCGATTCTCCTGCTTCAGCCTCCCAAGTAGCTGGGATTAAAGGCATGTGCCACCACGCCTGGCTAATTTTGTATTTTTAGTAGAGGCGGGGTTTCTCCATCTTTGTCAGGCTGGTCTCAAACTCCTGACCTCAGGTGATCTGACCGCCTCAGCCTCCCAAAGTGCTGGGATTACAGGCGTGAGCCACTGCGCCCGGGCCCAAACTGTCACTTTCTAAGTGGGTGGCCATGGGCAATGCTCAGAGCCTCAGTTTCCCCTTTGGTGAAAATGGGACGTGGTTGTTGTGAGGATTAAATGCACACACAGTAAGGCTCTATCTTCATGAACTATTATTTGAAATCTCACTGTGTGCCCAGCATCCCACACCTGTTTTATTGACATCTCACTTATTTTTCAGATAGGTGAAGTAACTCTTCCATGGCCACACACCACTAAGCGGGGAACCAGGTCCCCAAACTGAGATGCTCTGACTCTTGAGCCCACATGTTTTTTTCCCTGTGCCCCTTCTGATGTCGATTCTTTTAGGGTAGGGAGAAATTCTCCTACAAAGGGACGGCTATTAGGCTGTACAGGACACCGGGGATAGAGAGGGACAGGCCCACAGTAGTGAAAGGGGAGGTCCTGGGTGTGCAGGCTGGGGACCGGCCATGGGGGAGGGCTCCCTGTGTTTTCTCAGTTAGAAGGGAAGTTCAGAGACTGAGAAGGACCCCCGCCCCCACCAACCCTGTAGGTCTCTCCCCAGTTATCTGAACAGAGCCCACTAGGCAGACAGGCCTTTTGGGGGACTGACAGCAGTGAGCACACCCTCAGGACCCCCACCAGCCATGGCAGGGAACAACCTTGTGGGGTCCAAGCTCAGCGTGGCCTGTTAGGCCCAAGGTGGGACAGGGGTGGAGGGCAGACAGGGGAGGCCTGCTAGGGTAAGCTCCCGGCAGCAGTTCAGGCCTCTGGGCCTGGGTGCCTGTGGCCAGCTCTGGACTGAGCCTGTGTGTGAGGCTCCATGGATGGAGTCACTCCAGGATGGAGTGTCTGAGAGGGACCCATGGCAGAGGGAGCTATTGGGCAGCCACGGAAGCCTCAGTTGTAGGCAGCTTGGCAGTGGCAAAGAATTCCCAACAAGGTACAGGAAAATCAGGGTAGAGTGTGGCCTTAGGCAAGCCACTTCTCCGAACCTGTTTCCTTCCCTCTAAAATGAGAATCACGATCCAGAATCTGCCTCCCCCGCAACCTGTTGGGAAGTCTCAGCTGAAGATGCCTACTGAGGTCACCTTGGCTGTTGGGTGGAGGGGTGGGGTGTCCAGGCCGTGTAACGGACCAGGGATTGAGGGATGTGTGAATGGCAGGAGGCAGGACCGTCCTGTGGGAAATGCCAAACGGGTCACTCAGAGGGTGCAGCTTGGCTTGGGGAGCATCTGCTACCACGTGCCAGGCTGACTTCCAGGGTAGGGCCCTCATGCGGACCAGGTGAGGGCCTCACCAGGTGGGATTTCAGCACCAGCCTCTTGGTGAGAGTGCAGGTGTCAACCTGAGAAGGGACCTTGGAGCAGCAGTGAGGAGGGGCAGTGGCTGGGCTACCCTTACCAGCTCTGGGTCTTCCTCTGGCGCAGGCTGGACCCTTGCTGCTGCTTCGAGTGAGGGGTGAGGTGGTAGATGAGCTGTCGGCAGATCTTGTCCGAGGACTTCCAGAGCTCATAGTCCTGTGGGAGGGCAGTGTCACCATGGTGAATCTGAGCCCCTCCTGCCCACCTCAGGGCCTTGGGGAGAGGGGCCCAGGCAGCCAAGTGTGTGTGTGAGCACAGTCATGCACCATGCATCACCGAGTTGCCCACCAGGGCCTCCCCCTCCTACCCCCCAACCCGGCTGTGGCCTGGCACAGAGCCAGGGGAGGCTGCCCTCTGGGAGCTGGACAGGCTGGTCCAGTCCCGCAGTGCCCGGCGGGAGGAAGCCCAGACAATGAGCCCTTGTTCCCTGTCCTCAGGCCCAGGGCCAGCGTCTCGGGCTATCAGCCGGCTGCCTGCCCACCCTCAGCACCCTTCGGGGACTTGCCACAGGGGGAGGAGGCCAGACCAGGCCCCTCGAGGGAGCCGTGCTCCACTGACGCCAATCCCAGGGAGTAGGAACAAGCCAGGTCAGCATGTTCTTCTTCCTCTCACTCTCCAAGCGAGACTGCGCCTGCGGGGTCTGGGTCTGGGCTGACAGGGCTGGGGGATGTAATGTTTTACAGCACCACCACCTGGCTCTCTCTTAGTCCTAACTGGGCTCCGGCAGAGGCCCAGCTCAGGGTGGAATCCGAGGTGCGCGGCCCACAAAGCTGGCACTGAGCATGCTCCACTGCATCCTTTATCCAGTCCCTCTGTGAACAGCCCCAGGAGCAGGCAGCACACACAGCAGCTGCAAGCCCTGGCCATTCCTGTGATGGCTGTGGGCTAGGCGCAGAGTCCTAGGGGCCGACTGTGCACAGACCTGGGCATTCAGAGCTGGCAGGGCCCAGAGCGGATACCCTTGTTTTGGTTGGGGGCTCACTGTGACTAGGAGTCTGGGTCCGGTGGCTGGTCACAGCCACATATCCTGGGGCTGTGTCGGTGCTCATGGCAGGACATCTGCAGGTGCTGTCAGCATGGGGTTCTGGGCAGCTGTGGGGTGGAGGCTGCAGGTGGCAAACTCCACCCCAGCAATGAGGAGGGCCTTGCTTATGACCCCAGCTGTTGTAGGGGAAAGCAGTGAGCACCCGTCCGCAAGGGTGTCTGTACAGGATGGAGACCTGCGGACAGACGGGGGCTCTAGCCGAGAGCGGCTCTCTTCTGGCCCAGGAATTCAGAGGCTAGGAGTTTGTTTCCGTTGGTGGATTTCTCAGAACAGTCTGTGACCCGCAGGGTCCCCATATGACTTCTGCCCAGCTACAGTCTTCCTGGTCTGGGTCCCCAGGCCTGGTGCACAGTGCTGCCACACAGAAAATGGGTCTGCCCAGGACTCTGAGGGTCCTGCAAAGCACAGCTCACACTTGCTCTAGCTGGTGGCCAGCCTAATATACTGATGCTGGCAGCAGGTCTCAGACAGGGACAGTGACTTGCCTAAGGCCACACAGCAAGCTGCAGAAGGACCTAGCCTCCCAGTCCCCAGCCCTGGGCTCTGTTGGCCCCTGTCCACCACAGTGCCCAGCCCAGGGCCCGTGCCTGCCAGCCTCACCTTCTTGGGGCACTGCAGGTCCCGGGCCAGGTTCACAAGCAGGTCATGGGAGATGGGGTCGACCGTGTTGAGGAAGGCCACATCTCTGTAGAGGATATCAGGAAGGAGGGTCCTCTCAAGGCCCAGGTCCTGTGAGTGGTGAAGAGAGAGTTGAGTGAGCCCGTTGGGTCTCCCATCTCGAGGCCCCACCCCAGCCAGCCAGATGCTGCTTATGCCCGTTCCTGTCTCTCCATCTCCTCCCTAAGGCTGGCTGGATTCTCCCCACAGGCGGCCATGGGCCAACAGTCCAGTGGCGGGTGGCCCCCTTCTTTTTTTGCTTATTTATTTTTTGAGACAGGGTCTCGCCCTGTCACCCAGGCTGGAGTGCAGTGGCATGATCTCGGTTCAGTGTAACATCTGCCTCCTCAAGGAATCCTCCCACTTCAGCCTCCTGAGGAGCTGGGGCTATAGACAGGCACCACTATGCTCAGCTAATTTAAAAAAAAATGTTTTGTAGAAATGGGGTCTCACTATGTTGCCCAGACTGGTCTCAAACTCCTGGGCTCGAGCGATCCTCCCAAAGTGCTGGGATTACAGGTGTGAGCCACTCAGCCTTGGAGGACCCTTTGGATAAGTAGAGGGGAGGGACATGGGAGCCCTCAGGGAAGTGGTAAGTGAATCCCGGAACCCTTAGACCAGTTCCCTCGAGGTAGTGTTGTGCTGTGACACTGCCTTCTCTGGGGTTAGGACTTGTCAGTGGGATTCTTTGGGGTCTTTCATCTTATGGTGGGGGGGTTTGCTCTTCTTATGACCCCTCAAATTCCCCTGTCCCCCAGTGTTCCCTTCAGACCCTCTGCCTTCCCACCTATCCCTTGGTTTTCCTAAGCTGCGGCCAGCATCTGTTTGCGGACAGGTATGGATCCTTCCCTTGGGGGCGGACCTCTCTCTCAGATGTCTCAAAGGCATGCCACCCTGAAGCCAGCCTCACCACCCATGCCCCAGCTCAGTATAGGGCACCTCCATGACCATCTTCCCAGGCATTGGGGCCAGAAGCTCTGGAACCCCCCAGCACTCTTCCGTCCTCCTCTCTCCCCCGGCTCACCTAGTCATCCCTTCACTCTCCCCACCACTCCTGCCAAGATTCAGGTCTCCAGCCTCCTCTCCTACCCATCCCTCACCCCACCGCCTGCACAGACCTGCCCTGGCCTTCCTGCCTCACTCCTCCACTTTCTCCTCCTGTCTACTCCCACAGGACTGGTGTGGGGCTGAATACTCTTTCAGAGGGTCTCTTTGTTTTGAGACGGAGTTTTGCTCTTGTTGCCCAGGCTGGGGCGCAATGGTGCGAGGTCAGCTCACCACAACCTCCGCCTCCCGGGTTCAAGCAATTCTCCTGCCTCAGCCTCCTGAGTAGCTGGGATTGCAGGCATGTGCCACCACGCCCAGCTAATTTTGTATTTTTAGCAGGGAAGGGGTTTCTCCATGTTGGTCAGGCTGGTCTCGAATTCCCGACTTCAGGTGATCTGCCTGCCTCGGCCTCCCAAAGTGCTGGGATTATAGGCGTGAGCCACTGCATCTGGCCCAGAGGGTCTCTTTAGAGGACATTTTGAGAGCTGATGGGGCAGCCACAGCCAGGAGGGGCCTCTAGACCCCATGTGGGCCTTCTCCAATCCATAGGTGATATGCTCTGTGCGTGGGTCCCAAGCACAGGAAGTTGGGCCAGGCAGGGGAGGCCGTGGGTCACAGCTGCAGGGTCCCTGCAGGTTATGGAGCAGGATAGGCCCCGGCTGGACCTCAAATCCCAACCTCTGAGACACAAAGAGGTGGTCTCTGAGGATCCTTCTTTCCCTCTAGTTTCCCAGCTAAAATGCCCAACTGGTGTCTTGGACTCCAGGCAGCATCCCAGACTGAGATCTGTGCCTCTGGTTGTCTGGCTGATTCAGTGCTGCTCTGCTGTTTGCCACAGATGCCAGCTAGGGAAGATCCAGGAGGAAGGCTGGCTGATGAGCCTGGCAGACCCAGACAGGGCCCCAGACCGCAACCTGCCAGCCTGCCTTCCATGGGTCTAGACAGCTCCTCTTAAAGGGACAGCTCCATTTTTCCAGCCTGCTGAATCCAGAGTGTGAGAAGGTGGAGAAGGGAAGGGAGGAAGAAGGGCTCTGGCCCTGGCTTGCCCCACATTTTCTCTGTGGGCCCTGGGATGACCACTTCGCTCCATGCCTCAGTTTCCCCATTTCTAATCTACCTTCTGCAGGCCGAACACCTGCATGGCTGACTTCCTGCTCACAGGATGGGGCAGGTAGTGGTGGTAGCTGCTGTAGGGGGTGGGGACGGGGTGGTGAGGGAAGTGGCATGCCCAGGTGATTGGGGGGACCAGCATCCTGGGACAACCCAGGGGTTGGGATCTGGGTTTAGTGTACCTGGTGTGTGTAGGAGCAGAGCCACCACCGGACCGAGTGTTGTGATGCACAGATGCTGGGGGTGTGTACTCTAAGGGCATGAGCCGCCTGTTGGAGAACTGGTGATGCATGGATGGCTCTCTGTGGGCTGCCATGGTGTCTTGGGGTGAGGCTGCATCCCTAGACCAGCCCTGGGTCCTCTCTCCAGGGTCCACTGTCTCCCGGATCCTGGAGGAGGGGGAAGCTACCCTCTTCCATTGTCTCTCAATACAAGATGATTTGACCTCACTTGCCACTCCTCCCGGGCCCCTCCCATCTTGCCAGGGCCTGAATTTGGGCTCTTAGGTCCAGGCTACCGGGCCACCCTCAACACACACAACCCCTCTCAAACCCCAAAGACCCGGACACACTCAGCAGCCCCCTCCTCCACACGGTCCACCGACCTCACCCAGCCCTCACTCCAGGCGGTCGCCCTCTCGCCCACGCAAGACCCCGCGTGCTGCAGCCTGTCGCGCCCTCGGAACCCGCCTGCACGCGCCAGAGACCAGCTCCGCCTCGCCTCCCGGCGGATACAGGCCCACAACCCATAGCCCCGCGCCTCCCAGACCCCCAGACCCTCCCTGGCCGCCAGCCCCGGGGCGGACGGCTCCTTCTCTCGCCTGGCGCAGGAGGCGCAGCAGCTGCCGGGCGCGCTCCGGCCGCCGCTCGCGGAGCGTGGACTGGATCTCGCGGAGCCACCGCACCCGGCGCTCGTAGGGCGCGGGCCCGCAGCCGGCCGCCGCCCCGGCCTCGGAGCCAGCCTCGGGCCCGGCCCGCCGGCCCAGCCGCGCCCCCATGGCCGTCGCGCGACGGTCGCCGAACCCACAGGAGGCCGGGCTGTCTGCGCCCCGCTCCCGGGGCCGCCTCTAGTCGCCCCGCCTCCAATCACCGCGGCCCTGCCCCGTCCGGGTCCGAAGGCTGAGCGCCCGCCCCACCCCGCGCCGGAGCGAGGCCAGTGGGTTCCTCGGTTTGGCCTGATCACACTGGAGGAGGCCCTGCTTGCGTCAGTCTTGGCGCTAGAACCCGAGGGCCTGGAGCCGCCAGGGGAGACGCGGAGCTCGGCCGAGACGAGGTGGCTTTTGGCACCTCTTTACCCTCTGGCCCCAGTGCTGACTGGGGAATAGTCGCTTTGACGGTGCAAAGAGCATTCTAGGCGGGGTGGGGGGGTTCTGCTGTGTGTGCCAGTGTTAGGTATTGCCCCCATTGCTTTTAGAAATCTGCCCTGCATGGTGAATCTCCGTCTCTACTAAAATATAAAAATTAGGCCGGGCACGGTGGCTCACGCCTGTAATCCCAGCACTTTGGGGGGCCGAGGCAGGCGGAATCTAAGGTCAGGAGTTCAAGACTAGCCTGGCTAACATGGTGAAACCACATTTTTATTGAAAATACAAAAAATTAGCCGGGCGTGGTGGCGGGCGCCTGTAATCCCAGCTATTCGGGAGGTTGAGGTAGGAGAATCAATTGAACCTGGGAGGCGGAGGTTACAGTGAGCCGAGATGGCGCCACCGCACTCTACCCTGGGTGACAGAGCAAAACTCTGTCTCAAAAAAAAAAAAAGAAAAGAAAAAAAAGAAATCTCTGCAGCTGGCAGTTGTGGTGTAGGACCTGCTCACGCTACATGGACACTCCTGCACTGGCAAATATTTACTGCCTCCTGCTTCTTGGTTTGGGGCAGGCCCCCACCTCTGACCCCAGCCTGGGAAATAAACCGGATGAAGAGTCAGGTTAACCGTTAAGCCCAGCTCTGGGCAAGCTGGCAGCAGGCGGGCTGTATCTGCCGCTGGCTTCAGTCTGCCTCCCTGACAAGGGGTGGGGGTGGCGGCAGGCAGAGTGAGATGGGGGCCCTGGCTCCTCTGAGGACCAGGGTGAGGTACGGACCCACCCAGCTCAAGGTGTATCCCACTTCCCAGGGCTCCCTCAGCAGAAGCCTAGGTCTCTGCTGCAGGCCTGCTGGGCCCCTGCAGCCCCAATCCCGGCTCTGGGACGCTCACATCTCCTGCGTGGGGGACGTTTGAGGCACTGTTCTGCAGTTCCCACTTCTCTAAGCAAGGAGCACGTGTTTAGCCTGTGAGGACCGGTACCTGTTGTGCAGGAAGGGCTGAGCACTGCCCGAGGGCATATAGTGAGGGACGACAGCCAAGCTCCTGTGTGTGTGTGTGTGTGTGTGTGTGTGTCTGTGTCTGCTAATTACCCTATGAAGATTCAAGGTTCCTTCCTTTGGGTTAAGCACTGCCTGCCCAGAGATGGCAGTGGGGAGAGGGCAGGGTGCTAGGCTCTGTCATCCTGTGGGGCTGGGCCCCTGAGACAAGGCAGAGGACAGCAGGATGTCTTAGCCCCTTGACCATCCACGGACCCCCAACCCCTGCTGGAGCAGTGCTTGCACCCCCTTCTCCCCTGGCACCTGCCAGCTGGACCCAACAGCCTCTCCTCCCGCTCCAGTGCAGCCAGCATTGTCCTGCGGCCACCTTGGCACCACAGGTTTCCTCCCTGGCAAACCTGCATGACGGCCTTGCATGCCCTCCCCCAGGGCCAAGGCGCTGTTGCTGAACTGAAGTGGCAACCTACCCAGTCAGAGCTTTAAGCTGCAGCTCTGATGCCCCAGGGACCTCTCAGACCCCCCTGCCCAGAGCAGGCAGCCCGGTAAGCCCTCCTCCTCTTCCCCTGCAGCCTCAGGGCTGGAGCCACAGCTGGGAGGGCTCCCAGATCCTGACCATATCCTCCCAGAGGCTGAGCCAGGCCTGGGCACTGTCCCCTCAAATGTGAGAATACTGGGCAGGGGGAGGGGAGGAAGGAGGGAATGGAGGGCTGAGCCTGGAGGCATGAAAGGGGCAACCTAGGCAGCGGTATGGGGGAGTGCTCAGAGCTTAGTGTCCTGTGGAAGGCAGAGAACTGCCCCAGCCCCCGCCTCTCATCCCCCACCCTCTGTGTCCCTGGCCGAGAGGTTCCTGGAGGACATTTTTACAGCAAAAGAGGGAGGGTGGCGTCTGGGCCTAGATCCTTGGATGGGCTTTTCTCTGCCTGCTTGTGGGGCGCCTAGGGCGAGTGGGCTTTTGGAGACAATTTCTGGCCTAACCTGACTTGGACAGCAGCCCCCAGAGGCACAGCTATCCCCTCAGGCATGGGGGCATGATTCCACCTCGCTAGCCCACATGTGTTCTTCACGGAAGGCTGCTGGCCCGTCTCCCTGGGGTTACCCTGAGCAGCAGAGCTGTGTTTGTTGAGACTCCATGGGGTGGAGGGATTGCGATGTTGTCCTCTCAGTTCCCGGGGCTGATGTGGAAGCTCAAGGGCTTGCCCTGGATTCTTTAGGGTAGCCCTGCCATCCCTAGTGAGTCAGTGAGTTGGGAGGTTGGGGGCTGGAGAATCAGGTAGGGAGGACACAGCTAGACCTCAGGCCCTGATGGGAACGTACTAGGCTCCAAGTGGGACCTGCCAGGAGACAAGAATTGATGACAGCCACACCTTTGGAGTCTCAAGCCCTCTGCCACCCATGCGGTGGCCTAGTTCAAATGACAGGAACACAAAGTCCAGCTGGCCCAATGGGCAGGTAGAGGGCTGCAGCCAGGGCTGGAACTGGCCTTGCACTGCCTCTGGGCCCTTCTCTACCCACCCAGTAGTATTGTTCAAGCCCAGGAGGGAAGAAGGCCAGCTCAGGGTTAATGTTACCTCAGCAAGTAGCTGGGTGGCACTGAGCCTCCTGGTAGCCACTGTAAAGAAGGACACAGAATGGTTTGGGGGCATTCGCTAGGAGGAAGGAAGCAGATGGATACTCTATGGAGACAGAATGTCCTCTGTGTTTGCTCTACAGGAACGGGTTGTCAACCTTCTGCAGGGCCAGGAATTGTCATGAGGCTATAGTAGGCAGCAGAGCTTGGCGGGGTGAGGTGAGATCACAGGTATAGGCTCAGGGCCTGGATTCAAATCCCCTGGGCTGCCACTTGTTGGATGTGTAACCATAGGCAGAGTAAGGACCTGCCATAGCAAATTACCACAAACTCAGTGGCTTAAAGCAACAGAATAGTTCTGGAGGCTAAAAGTCTGAAATCCAAGTATAGGCCAAGCCACACTCCCTTTGAGGACTCCAGGGGAAGATCCTTCCTTGCCTCTTCAGCTTCTGGTGGCTCCTGGCAATCCTTGGCCTTCCTTGGCTGCTGCTGCATCACTCCAGTCTCTGAAACCATCTACCCTATGTGTCTGTGTGGCCTTCACATGGCATTCCTTATTTTTGCAGTGGGGTCTCACTATGTTGCCCAGGCTGGTCTTGAACTCCTGGGTCCAAGCAGTCCTCCTGCCTCAGCCTCCCAAGTAGCTGGGATTATGAGTGAGTGCCACCATGCTCGGCTCACATGGCCTCCTTTTAATAACGCTAGTGCCTGGGTGCGGTGGCTCACGCCTGTAATCCCAGCACTTTTGGAGGCTGCGGTGGACGGACCATGAGGTCAGGAAATTGAGGCCATCCTGTCCAACATGGTGAAACCCTGTCTCTACTAAAATACAAAAAAAAAAAAAAAATAGCCTGGTGTGGTGACACATGCCTGTAGTCCCAGCTACTTGGGAGGCTGAGGCAGGGGAATCGCTTGAACCCAGGACGCAGAAGTTGCAGTGAGCTGAGATTGAGTGGTGACTTCACTCCAGCCTGGTGACAGAGCGAGACTCTGTCTCAAAAAAAAAAAAAAAAAAAAAAAAAGAACTGAAGCTACTGGATTTAGGGCTCATTCATTCTTTTTTTAATTTTAATTTTTTTTTTTTTTTTTTGAGACAGAGTCTCACTCTGTTAGCCCAGGCTGGAGTGCAATGGCACGATCTTGGCTCACTGCAACCTCCACCTCCCAGGTTCAAGCGATTCTCCTGCCTCAGCCTTCCAAGTAGCTGGGATTACAGGTGCCCGCCACCACGCCCAGCTCATTTTTGTATTTTTAGTAGAGACAGGGTTTCACCATATTGGTCAGGCTGGTCTTGAACTCCTGACCTCAGGCAATCCACCCCTGTCAGCCTCCCAGTGTTGGGATTACAGGCGTGAGCCACTGTGCCCAACAGGGCTCATTCATTCTAATCCCGTATGATCTCATCTTAACTAATTACTTATGTAGAGACTCTATTTCCAAATAAGGTCATGTGAGGAAAAACCAACTCAAACTGTGTTTTTTGGCCTGGCGTGGTGGCTCACACCTATAATTCCAGCACTTTGGGAGGCTAAGGTGGGCGGATCACTTGAGGCTAGGAGTTTGAGACCAGCCTGGCCAACATAGCAAAACCCCATCTTCACTAAAAAATACAAGACAAAAATTAGCTGGGTATGGTGGCGTGTGCCAGTAGTCCCAGCTACTCAGGAGGCTGAGGCAGGAGAATCGCTTGAACCTAGGAGGCGGAGGTTTCAGTGAGCCGAGATAGCACCACCGCATTCCAGCCTGGGTGACAGAGTGAGACTCCATCTCAAAACACACACACAAAACAACTGTGTTTCGCCTCTGTTCTCACAAGACAATAATCATCACAGAAGACTTCTTGTAACCAAATTTGTGGATTCTCCCACACACCCAGCAAGAATCAATTCTGCAGCAGACTCCAGCTGGTGTCTTCCAATTCAACTCAATTCTGGTGCCGTCTACCTGGAGATGGCCTCAGAAACCACAGGTTGAGGGCTTGGTCCCACAAGACCAACCCCCATCCCACCAGTCACAAGTCGGGGCATTGGGAACATCTGACTAACCGGCTTCTAGTTGGGGTTCCAAGGCCCCCTCTTTGGGTTCAATTAATTTGCTAGAGTAGCTCACACAACTCAGGGAGACCTGTTTATCGGTTTATTTCAAAGGATGTTTTATTTTATTTTCTCCTCAGACATACTGTATCATCCCTTAAAGTCAGTAGCTCAAAGGAAACTTTAAAAGCTATAAATAGGCCGGGCACGGTGGCTCACGCCTATAATCCCAGCACTTTGGGAGGTCGAGGCAGGTGGATCACTTGAGGTCAGGAGTTGGAGACCAGCCTGGCCAACATGGTGAAACTCCATCTCTACTAAAAGTACAAAATAAGCTCGGTGTGGTGGCAGGAGCCTGTAATCCCAGCTACTCGGGAGGCTGAGGCAGGAGAATCATCGGTTGAACCCGAGAGGCGCAAGTTGCAGTGAGCTGAGATCACACCTCTGCACTCCAGCATGGGCAACAGAGCGAGACTGACACTCCGTCTCAAAAAAAAAAAAAAAAGATAAAATAAAGGCTACAAATAAACAGTCAGATGAAGAGATACATAGGGTGAAGACTGGAAGACTCCTAAGTACAGAAGTTTCTGTCCTGGTAGAGTTGGACACATGGATGAGTTGGTTTTTTTTGTTGTTGCCCAGGCTAGAGTACAGTGGCACTATCTCAGCTCACTGCAGCCTCTGCCTCCCATGCTCAAGTGATCCTCCCCCCTCAGCCTCCCAAGTAGCTGGGACCACAGGCATGTGCCACTATGCCCAGCTAACTTTTTTATTTTTGTAGAGACGGGGTCTCTCTATTTTGCCCAGGCTGGTCAGGAACTCCTGGGCTCAAGCCATCCACCCACCTCGCCCTCCCAAAGCGCTGGGATTATAGGCATGAGCCACTGCGCCTGGCCATGGGTGAGTTCTTGTTCCCCTTCCTGTCAGCCTCCACATGAAACTCCCCAAACCCTGTCCTCTTGGGCCTTTTTTAAAAAAATTAATTAAAAAATTAAAGGCAGGGTCTCTCTATGTTGCCCAGGCTGGTCTTGAACTCCTGGTCTCAAGTGATCCACCCACCTCGTCCTCCCATTGTGCTGGGATTACAAGATTAGAGATGCCAGCTGTCAGGTGGCTAGGTAGATTCAGTGTAACGTCCTAGAAGACGCATTTTAGTAAAAACAGCTAGCCACCTGACAGCTGGCATCCATCCATTCAGTGAAGATTGTTGGGCACTGTGGATACTGTGGAGGAGGCAGCAGTCGCAGCCAGCCTGCAGAGTGAGGTGCAGTGCCAGAGGGCTTCAGGAGGAGGTGGCATTGTGATTGGTGTCTGAAGAGTGTCTCCATGATAATGGAGTCAGTGCAAAGTCCCAAAGATTGGGAAGGAGCAAGAGGAAAGGACAGTTCATATCCAGCTGCCCCACTCCAAAAAAAAAAAAAGAGGAAAGGACGGGCACCAGCAAGGTAGAACAAGGGGGGCCTCTGGAGTGTTTTCTTCCCAGCTGGGGAGGGGTGTGCTCAGATTTGCATGACAAGCGCCTGGGCTGCAGTAGGGAAACAGCAGAGGGGCTGGGACCTGTGATTGGGAGTCTCCAGGTGAAAGGGTTGGCCTATGGGGACTGGAGGTCAGGTGAGGCTAGGAGTGGGGTATAGAGGTGGGAGCAGCTGGACAGGCCCAGTGAGGATGCAGGGGCAGCTGCCTAGGGCTAGACTCTGGCTGCCCTGGTGGTAGGAGGTCTGGGGAGGCAGCTGCTTAGCTCAGGCTTGGGCACGTCCATCTGGTGTGTCTGAAACATAAGCCAGCAGGGCGCAGACTCGTCAGTGAGAGCATTCCTGAGCCCAGTATCCAAGAAGCAAGGGAGGTCGGGAAGGTGCTGCTGTGAGGCAGGGGGAGGTCCCCAAAAGTCCAGATGAGAGCATGGCGTGCGTGGAAAGTGCTGCGCAGTTTTGGCATCAGTGAAGTCACAGGGGGCTGTGGGTGAACAGGTGTGCTTGGGCATGTCACCAGGGAGGCCTTGAGACAGGAGCGGGTTGGCTTTCCTGGAGATCAGGCTGTGGCATGGTGTTGGGACTGGGGCATGGACAGTCTTCCTCCACCCCCATCCCCTCCTTGGAGCTTTCAGACACTGCAGATAATTACCAGGTGATGTGATAAATACTACCTGTGGAGGGTGCCTTGGGCAGGGAGGACAGGGCGGCCAGGAGGGGGGCCCTTTGGGCCCCTGCTCTGAGCTGCTCATCAGGAAAGGGGAGAAGCTCCTACAGGCCTGGTGTTGGAGCCTAGCCAGACCCTGTGAGGCCTTGAAAGTAGGAGGTGCATTGTCTGTGCGTTGTCATCTCAAGGAATCCACCCAGCAACTGTTGTAGTTATCCCTGCTCTCTAGGTAGGAGACTGAGGCCAGGAAGGGAAAGGCTGCTGTGATACCCACACTATCAGTGGCTGGGGTTGAGTTTGAACCCAGGGACTCTAGGGCCCATGCCTCTGCCATCCTGCCTCTGAGTTTTGGAGTTGGACTTGTTCCATCAAGTGCCAGGCCAGCCCTGCTGCTGGGTGCTCCCAGGCATTCACAAGCTGACAATTCTGAAGGGCCCACGCACTTGGCCATGCTTCAGTCTGTGTCCTGACATCACAGGTGGGTGCTGGAATAACAAATGCTGCAAATGGCACTGGGGGTGTTGGCCAGGCTCTGGGGGCACAGGAGCTCTGCCCATGCCCACAGCTGGCCTGTGCTGACCTCCCTCCATCACAGCTGAGTGGCACCAGCCCTTCCATTGAGCTGAAGTCTTCCTCCCATTCCTTCAGTGTGGTCTTTGTGGCTCAGAGAGGCTGTGGCCAGGTACAGGATCTGGAGTGGCCCCTGCTTCTCTGCTCTGTGACCTTAGACAGTGGGCAGGATCTGAGGCCAGGCCCACCTGCAGCAGGTGTTACAAAGAGGCAAATTGGGGCTTAATGTTGGGAAGAACTTGCCAGCCAACCAGAGTCCCACTATCTTTGGAGGTAGTGAGCTCCCCATTGGGGAAGGTATGTAAGCTGACCTTTCTGGGATGCTGGAAGATCAGAGAGCAAACACTTGAGATTCTGTGATCCTAATATTGACTCCAATGCTATGATGTTTGGATTTGAAGTCAGTTCTATTTAGCCAGTTTACCAAGTGTCTCCTTGGTGCAGGACACCAGGGGACACAAAATGTCCTGGATAATATTGGGTTTCTGGCTCCCAGGGGTCCCTGAGATGTTGTTCCAGCAGTTCTGGAGTATGGGCCAGGCACCGCTTGCATCTGGACCGATCCGCATTGTTCGATCATTGTGAGCCTCATGATGGCAGTTCGGGATGTCATGCCCCCATGCGCCCCCCAACCCCACCCCGCCATGGCCCTCACCATGGCCCACTCAGGGCATGAGGCTTTCTGGGTGATTCCTGGTACTCAGTGTTGTCAGCTTCCTGGACCTGTCAGTGGGGGTGGGGCTGCAATGAGACGCCAGTTGCAGGAAGTGGTTTGCACAGCCTTCCTGGTGTCATGGGTCACTCTCTTGCCGAGAGGCTTTGGGCAGGTCCCTTCCCCTCTCAGGCTGCAGGTTCCTATGCCAGGAGCTCCCTTCTTGCCCCACCAGGGTCTTGTTTTCCCAGATACAGAGGTGGGGCAGATCCCAGCCCGTTGAAACAGACTGGGCTTTGGAGGCCACAGTGGGCCCATTTCTCAGAGGGACTGTGTGGCTGGGTGCTGAGCCAGGCACTGGACTGGCCCTTTGAGCCTCCTGTCTGGCCAAGGCCCCTGAGGCACTGTGGGCTGCTGGTGCCAGCACACAAGGGTGATAAGGAGATGAAAGTCACTAGGATGATGGGGCGGCACCCGCCCCGGGCTGTGTTGGCAGCTGCCCCTGGCTGGAGGCCAGCTTGGCCCTGGAACCCTCCTCAAGGAACAAGGACACAAAAGAGCCAGCTCAGCCAGCCTCTACCTAGCACCCCAATCAGCACTCCCTTCTTCCCATGACCCCTACCCTCTGCCCGGCTCCTGTAACTGGCCAAGGAGCTAATGGACACCCACCAGGGTCTTAATGAGTGAGCCAGGGTTAATGGGTTACTGGGCCCGGTGACACATTCACCAGCCTCCCAGGGCTCTCAAAGTCCAGACTGGCCTGGCCTTGAAGGTCTTAGCTCGGCCACCTCCTTTTCCAGCTTTGACACCTCAGGGCTCAGGACGGGCCTAGGGTGGTCAAGAGGTCCCCTGCAGCCCTCACTTCCTGGAAAAGGCTCCATTTCCTGGCCTTCAGGCTCAGGTGGTTCCTTCCGCCTGGCAGGTCCTCCCCAAATCCAATCCCAGCTCGGGCTGGATTCCCAAGGCCCCTATTCTGGTGTCTGCCCCTTCCCTAGGGCTCTTCCCCCTGGGGTGACCATACTCTCATGCCCAGCCAGGTCAGGGCTCCTTGAGAGAAGAATCTGGAGGGGCCAGGATTTGATGGGAGAATGAATGATGGAATGAAAGAAGGAACGTAAGCATGAGCCTTGCTAAGAGTGACAATTCTGGCAGGCTGCAGACCATGTGTGGACCTTGATCTGAGGGCTTAGAGGCTTCGGCCTGCCAGCGCTGTGGGGGCACCCACCCCATCTCATCTCATTGAATGGGGCAGAGCAGGTGAGGGCATGAGATGGACAGATGGGCCTCATCCCCCTGCTTCCGTTGCCTGGGGTCCTCGGTCAGCCTGTCTGCTCAGACCCCTGAAATTGGGGGTTGAGGAAGGACCCTCCTGGATCATGTGACTCCCTTCAGTCCAGGTGACCAGGGTCCTTGGAGTAACAGCTCCTAGAGCCCTGCCTATAGCCCTGAAATTTGGGGAGAGGGCCTGTTAGGAGAAGCATCCCCTGCCCTGGGGTTGTAGAGGTGATCTAGGCTCCTCAGACCTTGTGGGGCCTCAGATGCTTACATCTCCAGCTTCTCCTGGCATGGGCATCTGGCTGCACCCCAGCTCTGTGGTCCCATCTCCCAGGGAACCTTTGGTCTAATCTGCCTCCCGCTGAAACCCAGCCTCATTCAGCCCCACTGAGGCTTTCAGAGTTCAGGTCTCTCATTCAGGGTTTGAGACCCCACCGGGCTCAGAGACACCTGCAGCCTGCAGCGGTCGCAGATCACAGCCCCAGGGATGGGACCAGGAGCCAGCCCACATCCCACCTGCAGCAGTTCCTGTGCCTTTAAAGCCTCCCCTCCCCCCCGCCCCGCCCCCAGGCCACTGGGGGAGGGAAGGAGGAGCTGGGTCACAGCAGGGAATCTTAGCTTGGTTTTGGTGTGCTGCTGGACGACCAGACCGGGCGTCGGGTGAGCCCAGAAGTGAGAGCAGTTGGCTGTGCCCCAGTGCTGTGTGACCCAGAGGCGCTGCTCACCCTCTCTGAGCTGGTGGACATCATAGGTGGGGAAGCTCAGGTCAGGGCACTCCCATGAGTGTCTGGAGGCCTGAGTCCCATTCTCAGCTCTGCCGTGTGCTTGCTGCGCTCTAGAGGAGTTCCTCTTCCTCTCCGAGCCTCGGTTTATGCACCTGTGCAGTGGGAATGAGTTGCACTTCGGGGTGAAGGGGGCAAGACTTGTGTGGGCGCATCCTGCAGAAGGATCCCACAGGTGGGCAGAGCCCTGGGTTCTTTATCCGACTGGGTCTGGGCTGGGGGCCTCTGTTTCTTGGCTGATGAGTTTATGTCAGTTTGAGTGAGGTATGCGGGTGGGTGAAGGAGGGCTGGGGGGAGTCACCTGACTTGTGCGAAGAAGCTCTTGAGAGAGCCGTGGCTTCTTGGAATTAAGAGGAAAGAGTGCAGCATGAACAGACAGGCCCTGGAGGATCTGGCAGCCCTGAGTGGGGGTGGGGGGTCAGCTCTGGAGTAGAGCCAGAGCTGTGATGGGGTTGGGGGACCCTGTGTCCTTGGGCCATGCTTGCCTCGCTCCTGGGTTCTGTTTGTGGCTGTGGATTGGGGTGGGGCAGGGCCGGTTGTGCGAGGGGTCATTGCCCAACTCCAGGGGGCGCCTGCCACCTCTCAGCTATATATATAGGGATATATATAGTTCTTTCGACAGGTTTCCAGCAGGTAGTGGTTATTAAATCTTACTGAAGGGGTGTTTTTTCTGATTCTCAGCTCTGTGCCACAAGGGTGGAAACTGAGAGAGACAGATTCCAACTCCACGTCTGGGTAGTAAGCATCCAGTCCAGGGGTGTAGGCAGTCCTGGGGAAGACGCCAGAGATCTGTGCATTCTCATATCCAGGGATAGCGACTCCAGGCTGGGGGCTGGCAGGGTAAGGGGTGGGTGGGTCCTGGGCTTACCCGCAGGTCTGCAGACTTCCTGGGGCCAGCTGACCTCGGTAAATCCCTTTTGTCTAAGCTTCAGTTTCCTGCCTGTGAATGGGGTTGGGGCTGTGCTCTGGTTTCACCCTTGTGGCTCTGGGGTTGTGGTGACAAAGCCATCAAGCTGGGTTGAAGGATTAACCAGGAAACTTCAGACTGGCTGCCGTGTCTACCTCTTCCTCATACTCCTCTCTCTGCTGCATCCTGGGAAGCTGCTCTGCTCAGCCTAGATGAGGCTCAGTTGTGTGTGTGCGCACGTGCTTGCACGTGTGTTGGAAGTGGGTGGTACTGACACCAGAGTCTGTGTCTCTGGGTGAGTGAGGCTTGCACATTTCTCAGGACAGGGAACTCACTACCTTATGTGCCCAGGACAAGAGCCGTGGGGTCTGGAGAAGACTTCTAGGCCAGCCCCTGCAGTCCTTCCTCAGGTGACATGGCTTCCCCAGACCCACTTCCCCCTAGGTGCCCTCTCTGCATTCAGGGGGTAGAGGGCTGACTGGGACAGAATGTGACACACTCAGCATGTGAGGAAAAGCCTCCTTCATTCTGTAGGCGCTACCTCTATTAACATGTCCTTTGATAAAGTGCCTCCCCTCCTGTCTCCCCTCTCTGGAATCCTCAGCTGCTGCCAGGCTTCAGCTGTGCCCCATTGAAGGCAGCTCTGTCTCCCTACTTTCCCCAGCCCGGGGTTTTCCTTTTGGGGTCAGCTGCAGGGATCTGGGCCATCCTTTGCCCACTCAGACTTTCTTTCTGCCCACCTGCTGCTGTGAATCCTGTATGTCATATATATATATATATAAAATATATACAATATGTAATATATATTATATGTAATATATATTATATATAAAATATATATGTAATATATATTATATATAAAATATATATGTAATATATATTATATATTATATGTAATATATTATATATTATATAATATGTATTATATATTATATAATATTATATAGTATTATATATTATATAATATTATATAATATGTATTATATATTATATAATATTATATAATATGTATTATATATTATATAATATTATATAATATGTATTATATATTATATAATATTATATAATATGTATTATATATTATATAATATTATATAATATGTATTATATATTATATAATATTATATAATATGTATTATATATTATATAATATTATATAATATGTATTATATATTATATAATATTATATAATATGTATTATATATTATATAATATTATATAATATGTATTATATATTATATAATATTATATAATATGTATTATATATTATATAATATTATATAATATGTATTATATATTATATAATATATATTATGTATTATATATTATATAATATTATATTATGTATTATATATTATATAATATTATATTATGTATTATATATTATATAATATTATATAATATTATATTATGTATTATATATTATATAATATTATATAATATTATATTATGTATTATATATTATATAATATTATATAATATTATATTATGTATTATATATTATATAATATTATATAATATGTATTATATATTATATAACATTATATAATATGTGTTATATATTATATAATATTATATAATATGTATTATATATTATATAATATTATATAACATGTATTATATATTATATAATATTATATAACATGTATTATATATTATTATATAATATGTATTATATATTATATATTATTTATTATATAATATGTATTATATATTATATAATATATAATATGTATTATATATTATATAATATTATATAACATGTATTATATATTATTATATAATATGTATTATATATTATATAATATTTATTATATAATATGTATTATATATTATATAATATTTATTATATAATATGTATTATATATTATATAATATTATATAATATGTATTATATATTATATAATATTATAGAATATGTATTATATATTATATAATATTATATAATATGTATTATATATTATATAATATTATATAATATGTATTATATATTATATAATATTATAGAATATGTATTATATATTCTATAATATTATAGAATATGTATTATATATTATATAATATTATAGAATATGTATTATATATTATATAATATTATAGAATATGTATTATATATTATATAATATTATAGAATATGTATTATATATTATATAATATATAATATGTATTATATATTATATAATATATAATATTATATAATATGTATTATATATTATATAATATTATATAATATGTATTATATAATATTATATAATATGTATTATATAATATTATATAATATGTATTATATAATATTATATAATATGTATTATATAATATTATATATGTATTATATATTATATATAATACATAATACATATTATATATTATATATTACATATATTATATAATATATATAATATATTATATATATTATATAATATATATAATATATTATATATTATATTTATATAATATATATAATATATTATATATTATATTTATATAATATATATAATATATTATATATTATATTTATATAATTTATATAATATATTATATATTATATTTATATAATTTATATAATATATTATATATTATATTTATATAATTTATATAATATATTATATATTATATTTATATAATATATAATATATTATATATTATATTTATATAATTTATATAATATATTATATATTATATTTATATAATTTATATAATATATTATATATTATATTTATATAATTTATATAATATATAAATATATTATATATAGTATTATATATATAAAATTATACTTTAAGTTCTAGGGTACATGTGCACAACGTACAGGTTTGTTACATATGTATACATGTGCCATGTTGGTGTGCTGCACCCATTAACTTGTCATTTACATTAGGTATATCTCCTAATGCTACCCCTCCCCGCTCCCCTCACCCCACAACAGGCCCCAGTGTGTGATGTTCCCCTTCCTGTGTCCAAGTGTTCTCATTGTTCAATTCCAACCTATGAGTGAGAACATGCATGTCTTATATGCTCTCAGGCAGAGAGGAAACTGCTGAGCAGGCCGGGGCAGGGGACAGAGCCCTGTGGCTCTCCACTTTAGACCCCTCCTGGCTGACTGCCATGGAATGCAGCCACTTAGCAGGGCCAAATCCCCTGATGTTCCTGTTGGCTGTCTAGCCTTCAGGGACAGGTCATGGGGCCTTGGTTCCTGCCCTGTCATCTTCCCAGTCACCCTGATCTTCAGGGGGAGGAATAGCCAGGGTAAGGGCTTGGTCACAGCACCTCCACCCTAGGGCTATTGAGGATCTCACAGTTGTGTGTCTGGTGGGTTCTGTCCAGAGCCCATTTGAGAGCAGTGGATGACAGGACAGGCCTATGTGACCCAGGCAGGCAGCAATATTGGGTCAGCCTTCATGTCCCCTTCTGTCAGCTGGAGCAGCCTGGAAGGATGATTGTGGGGTAGGTGTTATGGGCACGGAATAGACCTCAGGTGGAGGCTGCAGGGGCTCTCCGGCACCGTAGACACAGCAGGCCCAGGAGCAGGGGAGGGAGCCATGACTCAGGGAGCCTCTGGCCCATATCCTTGGCAGATGAGGGCCACAGGGGAATGGGCAGAAGTGTCCAAAGTTCCCTGGGCTGGGTCCGCAGCTGTTCCTGGCTCAGACTTCTTGGTGGGCTGGTCAGAAACATGCAGTAACTTGGGGCAGTTACCAGGTGGCCAAGCCTGCACTGCTGGGCTGTGCGAGCTTGGGCCAGCTCAGGCCCTCTCTGGGCCCTGCCTTTCTGGGCTGTTCGGGTGGTTCCTTGGGCCTGGGGTGCTAATGTTTCTGGATGGGCAGCAGAACCAGTCTGCACTCAGGGCCCCAGGCCATGTTCCCGGAACACACCTTAACATTGACAGCAGCGTGTGGTGAGGCCCCTTAGGCTGGGTTCTGGTCTAGTGCCAGGGGCGCCACTATCCACCGCCTCCAGAGCCATCTCTGCGACACTGGCTGTGCGTTCAGATGTTCTGAACAGGGACAGGGAGAGCCAGAGAGGGAACCAGCCTGGGGCTCACTGGAGGGGCTCGTGGGCAGACAGCGCCCTTTGGAGGGAACTGAGTCTGAAAGGAAGGAAACCCTTTCCCCGGCTCATAGCACCTGCCATCCAGGGCCCTCCCAGGGCTGCGTGAACTTTAGTCACATGGTGACAGGCCGAGTCACCATGCCAAGTCACTGTGCGCCTCCTTGCTGCTGTGACGTCAGCTTCCCCATCCTCCCAGCCAGGCCGGACCTCTGTGAGAGGCCTGCCTGTCCTGCACCCTGTGCAGATGCCTCCCACTGTCCGCCGGGGCTGCTGGGCACCCCCTGGCTGGTCTCTTGGACTAGGTAAGCTCATGGGTCCTCTGGCTGCTCCTGCTCCTTCCCTGCCTCTGCTCCTCCTCGGAGGTGGCCACCCCCAGATCCCAGTCCCAATTCGGAAGCCCCCTGAGGAGTGCTGCAGGGGGCCACAGGCGTGGCTCTGAGCCACTCTGGAGAGTGGGGGGGGCCCAGCCAGTTCTGTGGCTGGGACTTTCCCAGGCAGACAAGTCTGTCTCTTCCTCCCCAGCGGGTGCAGCCCAGAACTGTCTTCTGAGGAAGAGGTGCTCTCCTGGGCCCCTACTGTCCCCAGGCCTCAGGTAAGCCCATCAGGGTCCCAAGGAAGGGGGTCTGGGTTTGAGGCCAACCATGGCAGCTGACCTACTTTCTAGCCTCAGTTTCCCCTAGTGTGTGCAGCTCTCACGCTGTTTGGGTGAGAACCAGGCCTCTGGGCTTGGACATTCTTTCAGTGAGTTTTTAGGGTGGAGGGATGGGAAATGGAAGCCCAGGACCTCAGCAGGGTGTCTTCCTCCGAGCCGGGGACATCTGCCTGTGGGAGGCTGGGCCCACCCTCCCTTGCTGACCTGCCCTGGGAGGAAGGGACAGGGCGCAGCACTGCCTACTCCCCTCCCTGTTCTTCCCAGCAGTCTGAGCCTGGCTGGGTGCCACCTGCTCCTCCAGCAGCCTACTTGGGCCTTTGGGTAGACAGATTAACAGACAGGCGAGGCTGGGTCATGGTTGGACCACCCCAGGACCCTGACCGGGGGCTCAGCTCATGACCCTGAGCCTGGGAGAGATGAGGCCATGCCCTCCAGGGCACTCAGCATGACCCGGCCCAGTGGACGGGACTGGGTAGCTTCCTTGGTGCAGGGGGCTGTCATGCTAGGACGGGGTCACTGACCAGGCCAGGCCCCTCCCCCATGACTTGTGGTGGAAATGTCCTTTTGTTTTTGTTTTTTGCATTTTTTTTGAGACGGAGTTTCACTCTTGTTGCCCAGGCTGGAGTGCAGTGGTGCAATCTTGCCTCACTGCAACCTCCACCTCCCGGGTTCAAGCAATTCTCCTGCCTCAGCTCCTGAGTAGCTGGGATTACAGGCACCTGCCACCATGCCTGGCTAATTTTTTGTATTTTTAGTGGAGATGGGGGTTTCACCATGTTGGCCAGGCTGTTCTCAAACTCTTCACCTCAGGTGATCCACCTGCCTCTGCCTCCCAAAGTGCTGGGATTATAGGCGTGAGTCACTGCACCCGGCCATGTGATGGGAATGTTCTGTGTCCATAATAGATGCTGCATATTGCTGGCCCAGCTCCTGAGGCTCTTTGGACCTCCAGGAATCGGTGTCTCTATCAGGAACCCTTAACCCTGACCTGGACTCCCGGCTGGGACCCAGGGTGTTGGAGTGGCAAGAGCGCTGTCAGGCCTGGTGAAGGGTGTGAGCTGTCCAACGGGGCAGGGAGGAGGCAGGGCCTGTTCTGCGTTGGACAGACAGAGCCCTCTAGCTGCTTTCTGGAAGACTGAAGGGCAGGCGATGTTGGAGGGAGGGAGTGCAGGCAGGGGCTGTGAGGGAGTTCAGGTCAGAAACAGGTGGCGCCTGGATTCAGGCTGTGGTGGTCACGGTGGGGATGAGGGGCTGCTTTGGATTGTGCTGGGGATGTGGGGTGGTGCGCTGCTGCATGACTACTGCCAGGTCTCTCTGCTCTTGGTGTCTGCATCCAGGGCTGGGAGGGGGTCAAATGTATCACACTATCGGCTCCAGGCCCACCAAGCCTGGGGAGGTGGCCACCCTTCCACGATGGCATTTGGATGTTCCCTGTGTGTGGGGAGGGCACAGGGACTCCATTCGTAGACCACTTCTGGGACAGTGTGTCTGCCTCTGAGGTCAGACGCTCTGCACTGGGACAGGGTGGAGTGGAGGGAAATCCAGCTTGGGGCTCATTGGAAGGGCTTGCTGGCAGACACCGCCCTTTGTGGGAAACTGACTGTGGGAGAGGGGAACCCCAACCTCTGTCACCACATCCCTCTTCCCTGTTGTCACACCTGTCACCTGCTGCCATAGCCATGAGACTTCCCAAGGGTCACTGCTGCCACTCACTGCACAGCCTGGAAGGGAGTCCACAGGGGACATACAGTGAGCAAGAGACCTGTGCCACTCAGGGCTCCTGGGGGTGTCCCCAGTGCAGCCATGATGATAATCACAGCTACCATTCACCAAGCCCTGCCCACAGTCTAACCTACTCTATTCACAACACTCCCAGCAGCAAGGCAAGTGAGGTGCTGCCGTCATCCAGGCTGGACAGTTCAGTGATTTGCCTGAGGCCCCACAGCAGGTGAGTGGCAAGTCCAGCATCAGAGCAGGGCAGGCTGGCGGTGCCCCCTGAGCCCCCTTTGCCATGCTGACCACATGCACATCCTGGGCTTGTGCAGGAATGCCCTGTCCCCTACCTGCCCTGCTCCGTGCAAAACCCTCTTTGAGCTGTGCCTGGGAGACATGCTGAGAGAATTCATGGAAACAAATGTGTTACTGACAGCCTCTTTGCCTCCAGAGTTCAACTGGAGACAGAGAAACCAGCTAGAGGCAGAGGGAGGTAACACGGAGTCCCCCAGAAAGGTCTGGGCTGCGCGTGCTTCAGGTAACCTCCCTTGACCTTCAGGAGAACGAGAAGGCTGCCTGATCAGAGAGTCTCTGAAGAAGATTCTGTGGCTACAGGCTTCAGCAGAGTGTGAGGGAGACCCCGGTTATTTCCTCAGCTATTTCCACCAAATCCTCCTGTCTTTTGTGGCCAACACCCCAGGCAAGGCTTGGGGCCCCTGTCTGCTGCTGGACGGTAAGTCCTGGCCCCGTGGCAGTGAATCTGTGGGGCACTCTGATTGTGGGCACTATGGAAGCTAAACCCCATGCTCCAGGTGGGGTGGAGGGTCTTCAGAGGACTTCTGGACAGTGCCAGACTCTAGGCTGAGGTGGGGGACACAGGAGAAACCAGGCCAGGCCCATCCCTACTGGAGCTTCTCCCTAAGCAGTGGAGGCTCAGCCACTGTGAGGAGGTAGGCAAGGCCCTGCAGAAAGAGGGGTGTGGAAATCTGGGGGCTCCCAGGAAGGGCCGCTGCTGGAGATGGGGTTCTTACCAGGATGGGCTCTGAAGATAAGCAGGGAGGATTTGGGAGGGCAGAGATGAGGCCCAGAGCTTCTGGCAGAGGGCATGGCCTGCGCAAAGGTCTGGGGGCTGGACCGCCTGCACGTATTTTGGGAAGCGGGAAGGAGACACAGGCCTTGTGTTTCTGAGGCCTGACTTTAGACTGTGCCCTGTTGGGGAGGGGCCAGGGAATGTCTGAGGCTGGGCCTGACCCTGCTCCTTACCCCGTGGGTGCAGCAGAGCCATGAAGAAGAAGTTAGTGGTGCTGGGCCTGCTGGCCGTGGTCCTGGTGCTGGTCATTGTCGGCCTCTGTCTCTGGCTGCCCTCAGCCTCCAAGGAACCTGACAACCATGTGTACACCAGGGCTGCCGTGGCCGCGGATGCCAAGCAGTGCTCGGAGATTGGGAGGTGAGCAGGGCAGGGCATGGGACATGGGCCCTGAAAACTGGGCAAGTGGACCTGAGCAATACCTTCACCCCTCTGAGACTCAGTTTCCCCACATGTAAGCTTTGCTTGGACTCTCTCAGTAGCCTTTGGGAAGGGGACGGTGACTCCGAGAGCAGGGTGTGGGTCTCCTAGAGCCAAACAGGGCCCCTTTTCTCAGTTCTAAGAGTCTCTGTTTCTTTGGATAAACTCCACTGTTTTGTTGTTTGGTTGTTATTTTTACTTATTTCTTCCTATCTATCTATCTATCTATCTACTATCTATCTATCTATTTATTTAGAGATGGAGTTTTGCTCTGTTGCCAGGCTGGAGTGCAGTGGTGCAATCTCAGTTAACTGCAACCTCCACCTCCCAAGTTCAAGTGATTCTCATGCCTAAGCCTCCCAAGTAGCTGGGATTACAGGCGTGCGCCACCACGCCCAACAAATTTGTGTGTGTGTGTGTGTGTATGTGTGTGTTTCCGAGACAGAGTATCGCTCTGTTACCCAGGCTGGAGGGCAGTGGTGCAATCTTGGCTTACTGCAACCTCCACCTCCCAGGTTCAAGTGATTCTCCTGCCTCAGCCTCCACAGTAGCTGAGACTACAGGCATGTGCCACCATGCCCAGCTAATTTTTGTATTTTTAGTAGAGACAGGGTTTTGCTATGTTGGCCAGGCTGGTCTTGAACTCCTGACCTTGTGATCCTCCCACCTCTGCCTCTCAAAGTGCTGGGATTACAGGTGTGAGCCACTGCGCCTGGCCTAATTATGGTGTTTTTAGTAGAGATGGGGTTTCACCATGTTGGTCAGGCTGGTCTCAAACTCCTGACCTCAGGTAATCCACCCACCTGGGCCTCCCAAAGTGTTGGGATTACAGGTGTGAGCCACCACACCCGGCTTATTCTTTTTTTTTTTTTTGGTTAGGTGACAATTTCTTTCTTTCTTTTTTTTATTTTATTTTATTATTATTATACTTTAAGTTTTAGGGTACATGTGCACAATGTGCAGGTTTGTTACATATGTACACATGTGCCATGTTGGTGTGCTGCACCCACCAACTCGTCATTTAGCATTAGGTATATCTCCCAATGCCATCCCTCCCCCCTCCCCCCAAGGAACGCTGTTGCCCAAACAGGGACATGAAGGGCTTATTCTTTTTTTGTTGTTGTTTTGTTTTGTTTTGTTTTTTTTGAGACAGAGTCTCACGCTGTCGCCCAGGCTGGAGTGCAGTGGCGCAATCTCGGCTCACTGCAACCTCCGCCTCCTGGATTCAGGTGATTCTCCTGCCTCAGCCTCCTGAGTAGCTGAGATTACAGGCACCCACCACCACGCCCAGCTAATTTTTGTATTTTTAGTAGAGACAGGGTTTCACCATAATGGTCTGGCTGGTCTCAAACTCCTGACCTCAGGTGATCCGCCTGCCTTAGCCTCCCAAAGTGCTGGGATTACAGGCATGAGCCACCATGCCCGGCCAGGCTTATTCTTTTTTTAAGGTGGAGTCTTACTCTGTCACCCAGGCTGGAGTATAGGGGAGCGATCATAGCCCACTGCAGCCTCAAACTCTTGGGTTTAAGTGATCCTCCCGCCTCAGCTTCCTAAAGTGCTGGGATTACAGGTGTGAGCCATGGTGCCTGGCTTCTACTGTTTTATTCTATTTTAGACTCTTATCTCATGTTATATACAAAGATCAGTTCCCTCCTAAAGACTTAAACAGAAAAAATAATTATGTTTTTCATATTTTGAGACAGGGTCTTGTTCTGTCACCCAGGCTGGAGTGCAGTGGCATGATCATAGCTCACTGCAGCCTTGAACTCTTGGGCTTAAGCGATCCTCCCACCTCAGCCCCCTGAGTAGCTAGGACTACAGGCGTGCATCACACCTGACTAATTAAAAAAGACTGTTTTCTAGAGATGGTCTCACTCTATTGCCCAGGCTGGTCTTGAACTCCTGGCCTCAAGTGATCCTCCACCTTGGCCTCCCAAAGTGCTGAGATTACAGGACCTATAAGCCACCATCTCCAGCCAGGAAAAAAAAATGTTATTAATAAAGTATAGCAATTTCCCTTTTTGTCCCAATTATAAAAGTCATGTACATTTGTTTGCTTGATAAAGAGGAAACTGTCTGGGCAAGGTGGTCCACACCTGTAATCCCAGCACTTTGGGAGGTTGAGGCGGGCAGACCACCCGAGGTCAGGAGTTCGAGACCAGCCTGGCCAACATGGTGCACTCTGTCCCTACTAAAAATATAAAAAGTTAGCCGGGCATGGTGGTGTGCGCCTGTAATCCCAGCTACTCAGGAGGCTGAGGCAGGAGAATCGCTTGAACCCAGGAGGCAGAGGTTGCAGTGAGCTAAGATCATGCCACTGCACTCCAGCCTGGGCAACTTAGTGAAACTCCGTCTCAGAAAAAAAAAAAAAAAGAAAAGAAAAGAAAAAGAGGAAACTGTAATCCTAGCACTTTGGGAGGTTGAGGCGATAGGATTGCTTTAGACCATGAGTTCGAGACCAGCTTGGGCAACATAGAAAGACCCTATCTCTACAAAAAAGACAAAAAATTGCCAGGTGTGGTGGTTCTTACCTGTAGTCCCAGCTACTCAGCAGACTGAAGTGGGAGGATTGCTTGAGCCCAGGAGGTCAAAGCTGCATTGAGCCAAGACTGTGCCACTGCACTTCATCCTGGGTGACAAAGTGAGACCCTGTCTCATAAAACAAAGGCTGGGCACAGTGGCTCATGCCTGTAATACCAGCACTTTGGGAGGCCAAGGTGGGTGGATCACTTGAGCACAGGAGTTCTTGACTAGCCTGGGCAACATGATGAAACCCCATCTCTACAAAATACACAAACAAAATTGGCTGGGCATGGTGGCATGTGCCCAGTAGCTGTAGTCCCAGCTACTTGGGAGGCTGAGATGGGAGGGTCAATTGAGCCCAGGAGACTGAGGCTGCAGTGATCTGAGATCACACCACTGCACTCCAGCCTGAGCAACAAAGAGAGACTTTGTCTCAAAAAAAAAAAAAAAAAAAAAAAAAAAGACGCCAAGGCAGGCGGATCATGAGGTCAAGAGATAGAGACCAACCTGGCCAACATGGTGAAACCCCGTCTCTACTAAAAATACAAAAATTAGCTGGGCGTGGTGGCATGCACCTGTAGTCCCAGCTACTCAGGAGGCTGAGGCAGGAGAATGGCTTGAACCCGGGAGGCAGAGGTTGCAGTGAGCTGAGATCGTGCCACTGCACTCCAGCCTGGCAGTAGAGCAAGACTCCATCTCAAAAAAAAAAAAAGAAAAAGAAAGAAACTAAAAACAAAAACCCTAAAACTCTAATGGACTTCTCTTCCATCCTCCTTTGGGCAGGTGGGCAGCAGGGTGTGTATGCGGGGCCAGGGTGGAAGCCTGCAGGTTCTCATGCCTTTATGTGCCACATGGCAGGGACGCACTGCGGGACGGTGGCTCTGCGGTGGATGCAGCCATTGCAGCCCTGTTGTGTGTGGGGCTCATGAATGCCCACAGCATGGGCATCGGGGGTGGCCTCTTCCTCACCATCTACAACAGCACCACACGTGAGTGCCTCGGGAGAGGAGAGGGAGGGGGCAGGGGGTGTGGGTTGGACCGAGGCACAGCTGGGTGGCCCCCAGGCTCACGTGGCATAAAGGGTTTGGGTGGGTGGGCCTACCTACCTGCTTCTCCTTCTAGGAAAAGCTGAGGTCATCAACGCCCGCGAGGTGGCCCCCAGGCTGGCCTTTGCCAGCATGTTCAACAGCTCGGAGCAGTCCCAGAAGGGTAAGCCATGCTGCAGACTTGGGGCGTGGGTGCAGAGCTGGCTGAGCCACCGGGAAGGGGCCTTGCCCACAGGAGCCTGCTCCCGTCAGGGTTCAGGGGCAGTTCTAGCACCCCCCATCCCTTCCTGTCCCCATAGCACCCTCCCACAATGAGTGGTCAGGACCATCATCACCACGGTAAAGGGCCGGGAGCTTCTGTTATTTCTGCTAAGGCCTCCGGGGCCACCCTGTGCAGCACATGGAGAGAATAATTATTATGCTAGCAGACCTCATGGACCAGGGCTCACTGGGGCCCACGCTCTGCTCTGTGCTTTTCACCCACGAGCCTCTCACAACCCTCCCTGCTCCTTTGGGCTAGGGGATGCTGTGTGGATTCCCATTTTACAGGGTGGGGATGCTGAGGCTCAGACAGGTCATGCAAATCAGTTGAGGTCACACAGCTGGGAGGTGGTGAAGCTAAAATTGAACCCAGGCTGTCTATACTGTGCCTTTTCAACAGGCATCCCATTCACTCATTTGTTCATTTGTGGGGATGGTGCTCTAGAATGTGAGGTGGAGTCTCTCTTTTCTAATCTGGTCTTAAGTGGAGAGGAGGCCCCCAAATTCCCCAGGTACCTGAAGGGAAGCCACTGTCCATCCAGGAAGCCACTGTCTGTCCTCAAAGGAGGCATAATAGATTGTGAGATAAAAGTTGGAGGATGGGAGGGTCTCAACAACTCACACCTCTAATCCTAGCACTTTAGGAGGCCAAGTCAGGAGGAGCGCATGAGCCCAGGAGTTTGAGACCTGCCTGGGCAACATAGCAAGACTCTATCTCTACAAAAAATGGAAAAAAAAAATTAGCTAGGTGTGGCGGTGTGTGCTTATGGTCCCAGCTACTCGAGAGGCTAAGGTGGGAGGATCACTTGAGCCCAGGAGGTTGAGGCTGCAGTCAGCCATGATTATACCACTACACTCTAGCTTGGGCAACAAAGTGAGACCCTGCCAAAAAAAAAAAAAAAAGGCTGGGCCTTTTTTTCACAGGCTCACGCCTGTAATCCCAGCACTTTGGGAGGCTGAGGCAGATGGATCACCTAGGTCAGGAGTTCAAGACCAGCCTGGCCAACATAGTGAAACCCTTTCTCTACTAAAAGTACAATAATTAGTCAGGCGTGGTGGCACAGGCCTGTAATCCCAGCTACTCAGGAGGCTAAGGCAGGAGAATCGCTTGAACCCAGGAGGAGGAGATTGCAGTGAGCCGAGATCATGCCACTGCACTCCAGTCTGGGCAACAAGAATGAAGCTCCGTCTCAAAAAAAAAAAAAGTTGGAGGATGGAGGGGCAGGACACACTCACCATAGCAAGTCTTAGACTTCAGGTGGAGGTCCTGGGTGGTGCCCTTTGGAGTCTTCTGCAACATACTCAATCTTTGATTTTTTTTTTTTGTCGCCCAGACTGTCGCCCAGGCTGGAGTGCAGTGGCACGATCTCGGCTCACTGCAAGCTCTGCCTCCTGAGTTCACACCATTCTCCTGCCTCAGCCTCCCGAGTAGCTGGGACTACAGGCGCCTGCCACCACGCCCAGCTAATTTTTTGTATTTTTTAGTAGAGACGGGTTTTCACTATGTTGCCCAGGCTGGTCTCGATCTCCTGACCTCGTGATCCCCCTGCCTCGGCCTCCCAAAGTGCTGGAATTACAGGCGTGAGCCACTGTGCCCGATCAATCTTTCATTTTTTTTTAAATACTCATTGAGAAACTCAGCATCTGTAGACATGAAGTTGCTCAGGGTAAGAGAATGCGGGAATCATAGGCTTGGCACCTTGTGGACTCTTAGAATCATTTATTTAACTAGAATGTATTGAGCATTCTCTTAAAGAATCAGCTGTTGTTCCTGAAGCTGGGGTGAAAAACAAAGACGGCAGATGAAATCTGTGACACTCCAGGTGGGAGGAGAAACTAGGCAGGTGCGGGTGTGTTACGGGCTGTAGAAAAACAGACCTGGAGGGCCTCAAAATCTGGGACTCTATGGAGGGTGACCTAGTCAGGGAAGGGGACATCTGAGCAAAGACCCAGAGGCAGAGATGGGGTCAGGGGAGCTATCTCCTGGTCTGCTATCCAGGTGTGATGGCAGGGACAGAGCCCTGTGGGGAGCTGGGGAGGCTGCAGCAAGTGACCCAAGGGGAATGGCCCAGGTTGTGTGGGATCTCTTAGGTTGTGGTGAAGCCTCTGCTTCCTGTCTGAGGGAAGTGGGGGCTCGTGGAGTATGTGAGTGGAAGGGGATGGATCTGGCCTATGGACCCCTTGGATTGCTGTGTAAGGGGCAGGGAGCATGTGGGGGCCTGTCCGGAGGTCACTGCAGTAATTCGTGGAGAGGGTGCTGGGAAGTGGCTGACGCCGGACAGACACACTTGGAAGTGGAGCCTGCGGATTTGAGGATGGGTTGGGTGTGACGCTTGTGTAGGGAGTCCCCGGGGACCCCTGATCTTTTGTCTGTACCTGGAAGGATGGGGTGACCCTAATGGAGACAGGCAGGGTTCTCAGGAAGCAGGTTGAGCAGACACTCAGGAGCTCGGTTTTGGGCACGTTGAAGTTTGAGATGCTTTCTTCGAGCAGGCAGGTAGATCCTCAGGTCTGGTGATCAGAGGAGCAGTCCAGGCCAGCAGGTCAATTTGGGAGTTGTCAGTGCATAAATGGAGGCTGAAGCTCAGATGTCAAGCAGACCACCAGGAGAGAGAGCAAAGACAGAGGGGAGAGTAGGAGCTAGGATGGCAGGCGGGGGAGACTCGGGTGGAGCCAGGTGCTGGGATGCAGGGGCGGCTCTCAGGGAGAGTGATGAGCCCAGTAAAGCTGAGAGGGGGCACTGGGTCTGGCAGTGTGGGGGTCACCAGAGAACTTGGCAAGTGTGGTGGCATGAGAGCCTGATTGGGCTGAAGTCAGGAGGAGATTTTTTTCTGATATTGATACATGATATTTTCTATATTTATGGGTACATGTGAGTGCTTGTTCCATGCATAGAGTGTATAATGATCAAGGCAGGGTATTTGGAGTCTCCGTCACCTTGAATATTTTTCATTTCTGGGTGTTAGCACCATAGTCCTCTCTTCGTTACTTTGAAATATACAAAATACTGTTGCTAAGCATCGTCACCCTGGTCTGCTATCAAAGATTAGAACTTCTCCTGTCTTGGCTGGGCACGGTGGCTCACGCCTGTCATCCCAGCACCTTGGAAGGCTGAGGTGGGTGGATGACCTGAGGTCAGGAGTTTGAAACCAGCCTGGCCAACATGGCAAAACCCCATCTCTACTAAAAATACAAAAATTAGCTTGGCGTGCTGGCCTATGCCTGTAATCCCAGCTACTCGGGAGGCTGAGGCAGGAGAATCGCTTGAACCTGGGAGGCGGAGGTTGTAGTGAGCTGAGATCATGCCACTGCACTGCAGTCTGGGAGACAGAGCAAGACTCCATCTCAAAAACAAACAAAGAAAAAAACAAAACAAAACAAAAAATAACTTCTGTCTAACTACAAGGTGGAAGGAATCATGTGCTGGGTGTCAGACCTTCTGGGATGTATGTGCAGCTTCTAGGAATTGAAACCACCAGCTCTTGGAAACTTGTGCCAGGCTTCAGGGTGGGAGAGGCAGTTCTGGAGCCACAGCCGCCAAGCCAAGCCAAATGGCCCCATCATCTCTCGCAAGAGCAGGAGAGTACCTGGGGGCAGAGGCCATAGTTGTACCTTTCTGGGCAAAGGGTCAGTGTCTGTAGTGTCCATATGGGCAGTGGGGCTCAGGGGGGAAGCAGGCCCAGGGGTCTATTTCCAATGACCTCCTCAAAAGTCAGAACTGGAAGGCAAAACCCCTTATAGGCTGAGTGCACCTGTAATCCCAGCATGTTGGGAGGCTGAGGTGGGAGGATTGCTTGAGGCCAGAGTTTGAGACCAGTCTTGGCAACGTAGCAAGACCCCTGTCTCTACAAAAAATAAAAATAAAAAATTAGGCTGGGAGTGGTGGCTCACGCCTGTAATCCCAGAACTCTGAGAGGCTGAGGAGGATGGATCACCCGATGTTACGAGTTCAAGACCAGCCTGACCAACCTGGTGAAACCCCGTCTCTACTAAAAATACAAAAATTAGCAAGGCATGGTGGTGCATGCCTGTAATCCCAGCTACTTGGGAGGCTGAGGCAGGAGAATTGCTTGAACTCAGGAGGTGGAGGTTGGAGTGAGCCAAGATTGTGCCATTGCACTCCAGCCTGGGCAACAAGAGTGAAACTCCATCTCAAAAAAAAAAAAAAAAAAAAAGCCACGTGTAGTGGGGTGTGTCTGTAGTCTTAGGTACTTCAGAGGCTGAGGTAGGAGGATCGCTTGAGCCTGGGAAGCCAAGGCTGCAGTGAGCCATGATTGCACCACTGCATTCCAGCTGGGACAACAGAATGAGACCCTGTCTCAAAACAGACGAACAAACAAAAACCCTTATAGTTGGATGGAGAAACTGAGGCTGGGAGAGGGGACAGGACGGAGGTTAAGGCTCAGTCTTGCCTCTCTGGGGCCGTAGAAAAGAGGCAGGGAGCCCTTTCTTGGGGCTGGCTGTGTCTTGAAGGTGGCCTGTGTTTGACCTTGGTCAGGGTGGGATCTGCTCTTGTTTTGGCACATTCTGGTGGAGCCCATGAGTCTTACAGGATAAGGCCTTGTGGTCAGCGAGATGGGAGGGGGTCTGGCCTGGCACAGGATTTTAGACATGCAGGCACCTGCACAGACAGACACCTCATCCTGGGACAGCAAAACCCAGCCGCATGCTACTGCTTCCCCTCCTGTGCCCTCCTCAGACATCCCTGGTCCATGTACACTCCTACCTGCTGAGCCCCTCCTAAAAAAAAATTAAACATCCCCTCCTAAAAAAAAAAATTAAAATTAAAAAATAAATTAAAAAATTTAAAATCCCCTTCTGCTGGGTGTGGTGTTCACGCCTGTAATCTCAGCTACTCAGGAGGCTGAGGTGGGAGGATTGCTTGAATCCAGGCGTTCGAGATCAGGCTGGGCAAGATGGCAAGACCCCAACTCAAAAAAGAAAAAAAAAATATCTTTCCTCCTAACCCTCATTGCCCCATCTGTAAAATGAGTCAGGGACTGTGCCTGGGATGCTGCCTGCGAGAGATCCCGATGTCCCCCACTCAGGGTCACTAACTGTGGCTCTCTCTCCCCAGGGGGGCTGTCAGTGGCAGTGCCTGGGGAGATCCGAGGCTATGAGCTGGCACATCAGCGGCATGGGCGGCTGCCCTGGGCTCGCCTCTTCCAGCCCAGCATCCAGCTGGCCCGCCAGGGCTTCCCTGTGGGCAAGGGCTTGGCGGCAGCCCTGGAAAACAAGCGGACCGTCATCGAGCAGCAGCCTGTCTTGTGGTATGTCTGTGGGTGCGGCCCCCTGACACAGGCAGGGCAGGCACAGCCCAAGGACCTTGCAGGCTGTAGCAGCAGTGGAGCGGCCCTCTGCCTTCAGGACCCTGTGCTGATAATGGGATGAGGAGATACAGACCCTTCCCACCACGTGTGGGGACACATTCTGAGCGTGGGGTCCCAGTGGCCACTGTGGCTGGCCACGTGTCCTGAGTGGCAAGGGACACTAGGAGGTTCCCGGAAGGGACACTAGGAGGACGAGCGCTGAGTGACAGGGCCACCCACCTGTGACAGGCGCTGCCCCTGCTTTGTGCTGGTCTCCTGTGTGGACGGGTGTGGGGGGTGGTCTAGCTGAGTCCACCCCACATGCTGCCTCACAAGAGCCCCCTCTGCCCCAGTGAGGTGTTCTGCCGGGATAGAAAGGTGCTTCGGGAGGGGGAGAGACTGACCCTGCCGCGGCTGGCTGACACCTACGAGACGCTGGCCATCGAGGGTGCCCAGGCCTTCTACAACGGCAGCCTCACGGCCCAGATTGTGAAGGACATCCAGGCGGCCGGTGAGTGGGTAACCTCAGGGGCCTGGGTGAGGAACTCTGCAGTGGAAACCCTGAGCTGTAGCCCAGAGCTATGGGGTCCTCCTGTCTTGCCTGAGCCTGCAGGAAGTTCCTGGTGGAGGAGGGTCAGTGACTGGCCATGTGGGTCCACAGCTCCTGCTTATATCAAAACCAAGAGAGGCCACACAGTCCAGGAGAGCAAGTCCCTGTTGGGGTAAATGCAGGTGTAGGCAAGAGCCAGGGCTAGGGAAGCACTAGAATACAGCCTGAAGATCCAGGAGGACTTCTTGGAGGAGGTGGCGGCTGGGCTGCAGATAACTTTGTTAGGCAGAGAGAGGAAGGGATTCCTAGCAGAGGAACAGCTGGGCTAAGGCCCAGTAGAGGGCGCTTTGATTCACCAAGAGGGTTACAAGGGATGAGGGTCACCTTGAGAGAGGCATGGGGAAGGGGATTTGTGGGGCAGGGGCCTGGAGCTTGGCTGTGGCTTTCTTCAGGTAATTTTTGTCACTGTATCATGGAGGAGGGTGATTAGCGTGTTGACCTTTACCACTGAGGCTGGAAATTGGCATGCCAATACCCTGTCTGTCTGGAGCTGACTCCAGGAGAATTAAGAGCCTCCCTCCTCTATTCATTCATCATGAGGAGAAGAGGCCAAGCGGCAGGGACACTGGCAGGAATTCTCCAGTTAGAAAAGGCCCTCTGAGCCAGGCGCGGTGGCTCACGTCTGTAATCCCAGCACTTTGGGAGGCCGAGGCGGGTGGATCACCTGAGGTCAGGAGTTCAAGACCAGCCTGGCCAACATGGCGAAACCCTGTCTCTACTAAAAATGCAAAATTAGTCAGGCATGGTAGGTTGTGCCTGTAACCCCAGCTACTTGGGAGGCTGTGGCACGAGAATCACTAGAACCTGGGGGGCTGAGGTTGCAGTGAGCTGAGATTGTACCACTGCACTCCACAGAGTGAGACTCCATCTCAAAAAAAAAAGAAAGAAAAGGCCCTCTGAGGCCAAGCTCGGTGTCTCATGCCTGTAATCCCAACACTTTGGGAGGCTGAGGTAGAAGTTGAGGCCAGGAGGTCCAAGACAAGCCTGGGCAACATAGTGAGTCTACAAAAAAAATATTGAGAATCTACATAAATATAGTGGGGGTGGGGGTGGGGAACAAGAAAACAAAAAATTCAAAGCATAGTGAAAAGAAATATAGCAAAACCCGGCCGGGCATGGTGGCTCACGCCTGTAATCCCAGCACTTTGAGAGGCGGAGGTGTGTGGATCACGGGGTCAGGAGATCGAGACCATCCTGGCTAACACAGTGAAACCTGTCTCTACTAAAAATACAGAAAAATTAGCCACGTGTGGTGGCGGGTGCCTGCAGTCCCAGCTACGTGGGAGGCTGAGGCAGGAGAATGGCGTGAACCTGGGAGGCGGAGCTTGCAGTGAGCCGATATCGCGCCACTGCACTCCAGCCTGGGCGATAGAGCGAGACTCCGTCTCAAAAAAAAAAAAAAATAGCAAAACACAACAAAAAAATTAAAATTAAGCCACTGCACTCCAGCCTGGGTAACAGAGCAAGATCGTATCTCTAAAAAAAAAAAAAAAGAAAGAAAGAAAACACTCTCTGGCCACAGATGAGAGAAGGCAGACAGGAAGCCAGTAAGCCAAGCAGGCAGAGGGCAGGTGGCCCCAGCCCGGCTGTCGGGTGGTGAGCAGTGTCAGGGAGACAGGAGTGCCGGAGCTGGTGAGGTTCCCAAGGAGGTGAGGTTGCCTGTGGCCCCCTCCCAGGGCACAGTCCCACCCCTCCAGTAGTGCACTCTGTCCTCCCTGGTAGGTACAGGCTTTTCCCCACCACCATGGTGCAGCCATGCCTGCCCCCAACACCACTGGTGCAGCTCCATCCTCCACGCAGTGGTGCAGCCCCATCCCAGCGCCCATTCGAGCTGCTGTCCCATTGCAGGGGGCATTGTGACAGCTGAGGACCTGAACAACTACCGTGCTGAGCTGATCGAGCACCCGCTGAACATCAGCCTGGGAGACGCAGTGCTGTACATGCCCAGTGCGCCGCTCAGCGGGCCCGTGCTGGCCCTCATCCTCAACATCCTCAAAGGTGGGTGGTCGCACCACAGCCGTGTGGTAGGACCCATGACACTGCCTCTCTCTCTCCCCACGCCCCACCCCTGCTGCATCTCTGCTCGCCCCCCATGCCACGTCTTTCCATCACTGAGCTCCCGAGGCGTGTCCCTGCGTCACAGCTCACCATGTCCTGAAGGAGGCAGTGCAGAGCGACAGGGCTGAAGCGGGCAATGCTCAAGGGTTGGAGGAGGAACAGGAGTCATCAGGAGGGAGAGAGGTGCAGGAGCTCAGGGCTGCAGGGCCTGGTCCAGAGGGTACCCCGGTCCAGTGGGTGACCCTGCCACTTGGCCACTGAATGGCCAGAGCTGATGCGTGACGTGAGGTCCAGGCTCGAGAGCCCTCACCTTACTTCACTCTCACCACAGCCTTCTGAAGCAGCTGCTGCTATTGGTTATTAAACGCTCCTTGAGGTGGGCAAAGTGGCTCAGGCAGGTGTTAACCCTCTGAGCCCCTCAGAGCCTCTGGGGCTCAGCAACATGCACCTGGCTCTGATCAACCAGGGTACAACTTCTCCCGGGAGAGCGTGGAGACCCCCGAGCAGAAGGGCCTGACGTACCACCACATTGTAGAGGCTTTCCGGTTTGCCTACGCCAAGAGGACCCTGCTTGGGGACCCCAAGTTTGTGGATGTGACTGAGGTAAGGGGCAGGGGCTGGCCCACTGTGGGTGTGGGGCCTGCTGTAGAGGCCTCAGGTGGGCTCCCCAGGGTGGCTACAGCCTCACATATGCTTTATGAATCCATTCCTGCCACAGACTTTGATTGCGGGCCTACTGTGTGCTCGGATGGACTCATGGGTGACCCCCAGTCTTGGCTTCTGCCGCACAGAACTGACAGTGTGGGGAATTAGTGGCCACCCTCCTACCTCAGGGCCTTTGCACATGCTGTGGTTCTCGAGTGCTCAGTGCTGAGATGAGGAATGCATGGGGGCATTGCAGCCCTCGGGCATGGTGAGATGGATGGGTGAAAGGGAGAGGGCCAGGTGAACAGAGACCTCGGCCACCCACTCCCTGTCACTCCAAACTAACGCTTCCCAGATGCCACCCTCAGCCATGCACCACCTGACCCACTCACTCAGTAGTTGCCCCAGCTCCACGCTGGGTCCCTATAAGACCCTGTCATATCCCTTCCCGCTGAGGATCCTCACATCCCTCCTTACCTACTTGGGTCCTTGGCATTTCTGGGCAGATCTGCAGACTCCCCCACACTGACCAGTGACCTCCCAGGAGGGGCGTCAGCTGCCCGGGTGGTGTCTTCTCTTTCCCTGTGAGCATTCTGCACCTCTGACTCCCGCTGCAGCCAGTGACCTGGTGTCTTGTCTCTCTGAGGGGACAGAGCCACTGCAGCGTGTCCCTCTGCCCTCCTTTTTGGCTAAGGCCAGCTCCTTCATCTACTCGCTGGCTCGGGGTGCTGTTCCTACAATGCTCCTTTCTGCCTCTGATGATTTATTTCTTTATCACGGATTATTCCCGAAAGAAAGGCAGCTGTTGTTGCTCTAGAAACTTCTATCTGCTGCCTCCTTCTGTCCTTTGCTCCTCTTAGAGCAAACATGGCTGGGCTATGTCCTCTCTCCCTTCAGGGTATCCCCTCCCCTGCTCTATCCCCATGCCACCAGATCACCATGTCCAGCCTCAGTTTCCCCATCAGGCCCCACTCAGCAGCATCTCACACAGCTCACCACACTCTCCTCGAGTTTTCATTTTGCAAATTTTCACACCTACAAAAATGTAAAAAAACCCCAAAACTGCCCAAGCATCAATGTTCCCTTTTCCTGGAGTCTGCAGTGTGGACGTTTCTGCCGGATTTCCTAACTCTCTCCGTCTCCACCCACGTCTATTGGGATTCGTGTTTTTCTGAGGGATTCCACAGTAGGTTACTGATGTCGCACCTCAGGGTGTGTCTCAAAAGTGAGACTTGAACATAGCACAGCAGGATGTCGGGGTGACACAACCTGCTGTTGTCCCTTCTCTTTACCTACAGTAGGCTCTCTTGGCTGTTTTGTTTTTGTTGTGTTTTTGTTTGGACACAGAGTCTCTGTCATCCAGGTTGGAGTGCAGTGGTGTGATCTTGGCTCACTGCAGCCTCAACCTCCAGGGCTCAAGCAATCCTCCCACTTCAGCCCCCTGAGCAGCTGGGACCAGAGGCACGTGCCACCAAACCTGGATAATTTTTATATTTTTTTTAGAGACAGGGTCTTGCCCAGACTGGTCTCAAACTCCTGGGATCAAACTATCTTCCCACCTCAGCCTCCCAAAGCGCTGGGATTACAGGTGTGTCTTTTCTTTGAGGCGGAGTCTCGCTCTGTTGCCCAGGCTGGAGTGCAGTGGTGCTATCTCGGCTCACTGCAAGCTCCGCCTCCTGGGTTCACGCCATTCTCCTGCCTCAGCCTCCCGAGTAGCTGGGACTACAGGCGCCCGCCACTGCGCCCAGCTAATTTTTTGTATTTTTAGTAGAGACGGGTTTCACCGTGATCGCGATCTCCTGACCTCGTGATCCGCCTGCCTCGGCCTCCCAAAGTGCTGGGATTACAGGCATGAGCCACCATGCCTGGCCTGTTTTGTTGATTTTTAAAGCCCAGGGCAATAGTCTTGGAAAATGTCCCACATCGTGGATTTGCCTTTCTGTTTCCTTGAGGGCAGATTCAGACAGAACACCTTTCCCTGGGATTGGTCAACTAATCCGTGGGGTGTTGCTGAAACTTTATTTTATTTTATTTTATTTTATTTTATTTTATTTTATTTTTGAGACGGAGTCTCGCTCTGTCCCCCAGGCTGTCCCCCAGGCTGGAGTGCAGTGGCGGGATCTCGGCTTACTGCAAGCTCCACCTCCCAGGTTCACGCCATTCTCCTGCCTCAGCCCCCCAAGTAGCTGGGACTACAGGTGCCCACCACCGCGCCCAGCTAATTTTTTGTATTTTTAGTAGAGACGGGGTTTCACTGTGTTGGCCAGGATGGTCTCGATCTCCTGACGTCATGATCTGCCCTCCCAAAGTGCTGGGATTACAGGCCTCGGCCTCCCAAAATGCTGGGATTACAGGCGTGAGCCACCGCGCCCGGTGTTGAAACTCTCTTGAGGCATTTTCTTCGGCCTTCGGGTCCATCCTCTGTCTCCTCCTTGACCTCCTCATCTCCTCCTCGCCACTGCCTTGGGGACCTTGGCCAGGCTCATGGCATCCAGCAGCCACTCAATGTCAATACCTCCATGTTCATCTCTCAGCCCGCCCTTGCCCGTGAACCCACGCTTTTTTTTTTTTTTTTTTTATACGTGCACCCATGCTCTTCGGGTCTGATGAAGTATCCAAAATCAAGCTCCTGACCATCCCCAAACCTGCCCCTTCTGCAGGGTTTACCTCGCTAGTCGGCGCCATCCTTGATTCTTCTCTTTCTCCCACCCAGGCCATCATCTCTTGCCTGGTTGATACCCACAGCCTCCCCTTTGGGCTTTATCCTTATCCCCGTCATAGCTGCCAGAGGGACCCTGTGAAAACACTCCCCAGCCTGCTCATTCCTCTGCCCTAAGCCTGCATGGCACAGAGCAAAAGCCAGTTGTTATGGGACCTAGGAAGTCCTGTGGGATGGGCCCCAGCCTGCATCTTCATCCTCTTCTCCCCACCCCACTCCATTCATTCTCTGCCTATCGCTCACCAGCCTATACCACCTGCCTCAGGGCCCTTGCACTGACCATTTAGGCCACATTCCAGGCTCTTTTCACACGTTGCCTCCTCTGAGAAGCCCTCCCTGACCACTCTGCCCATACCTCATGCCTCTTGATTCCCCTTACCTGGCTTGTGGTTTCAGCACTTTCCGTGTGTGTGTTTGTTTTTCTTGGCATGAGGGCAGGACCTAAGTGTCTGTTCCCTGTTGATTCCCCAGTGCCAGGCATGCAGTGCAAACTCTAGAAATATTTTTTGCATGAAGGAATGAGTGATTGAATGCAGCAAGGGTCTGGAGGCTGAGGACCAGGCAGACAGACATTCAGAGTTGCTGGAACGCGACAGAGACAGGGAGTCAGACTGGTCATGCAAGGTCCTGGGCCTGCCCTTGGGTCCTGGGGAGCCACGGAAGGTTGTGGGTGCCAGAGGGTTGTGGTCAGAGCCACAGTCAGGGGCCTTCTGAGACCTGTGCCCCCTCCCCACCCTCCCTCCCCACCTCCTCAGGCCAGCTCTGGGGTCTCGGCAGGTGGTCCGCAACATGACCTCCGAGTTCTTCGCTGCCCAGCTCCGGGCCCAGATCTCTGACGACACCACTCACCCGATCTCCTACTACAAGCCCGAGTTCTACACGCCGGATGACGGGGGCACTGCTCACCTGTCTGTCGTCGCAGAGGACGGCAGTGCTGTGTCTGCCACCAGCACCATCAACCTCTAGTAGGGGTTGCTGGGCCGCCTGGGTGGGAAGGGGCCGGGGCGGGTGGCCCAGGGACTGCCCACTTATCCAGTAAGGTGGCTCCATCACGTCTTTTCCTGGTGGGAAACTGAGGCCCAACCTTGGTAGCTTATCCTGGGCCTCTCAGTGAGTATGTTTGAGCCTCAGTGGGTGGATAGGGACCAGGCTGGGCCAGGCAAGGTCGGGCACTGTCTGACCTGGCTGGGCGGTAGCTTTGGCTCCAAGGTCCGCTCCCCGGTCAGCGGGATCCTGTTCAATAATGAAATGGACGACTTCAGCTCTCCCAGCATCACCAACGAGTTTGGGGTACCCCCCTCACCTGCCAATTTCATCCAGCCAGGTATGGGGTGGAGGTCCGGGGGTGGGGGACTGGGGTGGAGAGGGGCGGATGTCCTGGGCAGGCAGCTGACGGGCATCCCTGTCTTCTCCCATCGGCCGCAGGGAAGCAGCCGCTCTCGTCCATGTGCCCGACGATCATGGTGGGCCAGGATGGCCAGGTCCGGATGGTGGTGGGAGCTGCTGGGGGCACGCAGATCACCACGGCCACTGCACTGGTATGTGTCACACCTTTTCTCCCTGGCCGTGCCCACCCTGCACAGCCCCCAAGCCATGCTGATCACACTCCCATGCCCCAGGCCATCATCTACAACCTCTGGTTCGGCTACGACGTGAAGCGGGCCGTGGAGGAGCCCCGGCTGCACAACCAGCTTCTGCCCAACGTCACGACAGTGGAGAGAAACATTGACCAGGTGGGCTGGGGGTTGGAGAAACTGAGTCACGGTGTGGGGCCCCAGGGCATCCTGGGCTGGAGGCCTGGATCATCACAGAGTGGACAATGGTTGGTGTCCTCTCTCTAGTGCCTGGGCCATCTGGAGCCCCTGTGACATGAGGGCCAAGCCCCCTGCTCCAGTGAGACCCAGCAGGCCCCAACCTGCTCTTCCTGATGACCTGGCCCGAAATGGCACCACCTGGGCTGAGGCCTGTGACCACACAGATGTGGTTCAGGTGGCATCTGGAGCCCTGCTCAGGCTTCCCCTCTCCTCCCACCCCCAGGCAGTGACTGCAGCCCTGGAGACCCGGCATCATCACACCCAGATCGCGTCCACCTTCATCGCTGTGGTGCAAGCCATCGTCCGCACGGCTGGTGGCTGGGCAGCTGCCTCGGACTCCAGGAAAGGCGGGGAACCTGCTGGCTACTGATTGCTCCAGGCGGACAAGGCTGACAAGCAATCCAGGGACAAAATACTCACCAGGACCAGGAAGAGGACTTTGGGGGACGGGCTTCTCCTGTGAGCAGCAGAGCAGCACAATAAATGAGGCCACTGTGCCAGGCTCCAGGTGGCCTCCCTGGCCTGTCTCCCCACTCTCTGGGCCTCAGTGTATTCTGTGTGAAATGGAGCCATCTGGCTGGGGAGGAACAGAGAGGTGGGATTCGGAGATCTTCACAATGTGGGCACTGGAACTAGCCTCAACATCTTCAGCATGGGGAGAGCCAGGCACATGGCTGGGGGCCAGGGGAAGGTTCACACCAAGCTCTGCCCCTTCCCACCCTGATCCCTCGGACTTTGGGGCCAGGCCCTCCCTTACTGGGGCTGGGCAGTGACACTACCTAGGATCAGCCACCGGGGGGTGCCACGACCCTGGCACTTTCTTAGGCAGAGGGTGGCCAGCTGATGCTGGGAACCCGGGCGCCTTCTCAGACCCGTAGGCGTCCAGCTCACCCTGCCGATGACACTGGAGGTGAAGCTGAGGTCCGAGGAATGGGGACTGGGCAACAGGCTGGAGGAAAACATCTCGGTCAGAGCCACGCCCCTGGGGGGTTTCCAAGTTTAAGCCCAGAGTGAAACCCAAGCTTGTGATCCTCTCCAGAGGGAGGCCTGGTTCTCAGGGAACAGCAAACGGGAAGATGTCCCCAGATCCCAGGGATCAGGGCTTGGACCAGCCGGGGACGCAGCCCAGAGGGAGTGGGTCCGGAAGGAAACAGCTCGACACAGCAGCCTTCACCATCGGCAGCCCCTCCAGGCCTCCCTCGGGGCCTGCTCCCTCCTCTGTGCACAGTTCCAACACCTGGGGCAGGGTTCTGGGAAGGGCTGGTGGAGGTGGGCTGGTGGGAGGCGGTGATCACAGCCCAGCACCTGGATATCACCAGGGGCACTGGGGCCAGGGGCCAGGTGAGGCCAGGTCGGGGCTATCCTTCAGGAGCCCCGAAAACCTGGTGATTCCAAAGGGCCCATAGACAAACAGGGTTTTCTGCCTGTGGAGTCAAGTCCCACTGGGTCTGAGCTCTGGAGGGCTGTGTCTCTGGGGCTCTGCAAGGGTGAGATGGAGGTGGGCTCAAATGGTGTACAAGTCACTCCTCAATCCTTATTTTATTTATTTAATTTTTTTAAAAAAATTTAAACCAATAGAGATGGGGTCTCACTATGTTGACCAGGCTGGTCTTAACTCCTGACTTCAAGCAGTCCCCCCATGTCAGTCTCCCAAAGTGCTAGGATTACAGGGGTGAGCCACTGCACCCGGCCTCAATCCTTATTTTGGCCTGAGAGGAAAGGCCGTGGCCCCATTTGCAGGGGAGAAGACTGAAGCTGGAGGGGCAGGCCTTGCTCTGGGTTGCACAGCAGCAAGAGAAGTGGGAGCTGGCCACGAGGCTTCCTCGACTCGACACACTGGTGGGGTACACCCTGGTTCTCCAGGTCCCATGGGGCTCAGCCCAGGACTACCTCGGGGGGTGAGGGACTTAAATCCTCTCCTTCATTCTCATCGCCCCTTCCCCCATCATTTCCTGAGGAAGGACATTCAGGGACCTGAAGGAGCGGCCTGCCCCTCCACATCTGTGGGTGTTTCTCATCAGGTGGGACAAGAGACTGAGAAAAGAAAGAGACACAGAGACAAAGTATAGAGAAAGAAAAGTGGGCCCAGGGGACCTGCGCTCAGCATACAGAGGCCCCACGCTGGCACCAGTCTCTGAGTTCCCTAGTATTTATTGATCATTATCTCTACCATCTCAGAGAGGGGGATGTGGCAGGACAACATGGTAATAGTGGGGCGAGGGTCAGCAGGAAAACACGTGAACAAATGTCTCTGTGTCATAAACAAGGTTAAGAAAAAGGTGCTGTGCTTTGATGTGCATATACATAAACATCTCAATGCATTAAAGAGCAGTATTGCCACCAGCATGTCCCACCTCCAGCCCTAAGGCAGTTTTCTCCTATCTCAGTAGATGGAATATACAATTGGGTTTTACACCGAGACATTCCTTTGCCCAGGGACGATCAGGAGACAGATGCCTTCCTCTTGTCTCAACTGCAAAGAGGCCTTCCTTCCTCTTATACTAATCCTCCTCAGCACAGACCCTTTACGGGTGTCGGGCTGGGGGACGGTCAGGTCTTTCCCTTCCCACGAGGCCATATTTCAGACTGTCACATGGGGAGAAACCTTGGACAATACCTGGCTTTCCTAGGCAGAGGTCCCTGCGGCCTTCTGCAGTGTTTTGTGTCCCTGCTTACTTGAGATTAGGGAGTGGTGATGACTTTTAACAAGCATGTTGCCTTAAAGCATTTGTTTAACAAAGCACATCCTGCATAGCCCTAAATCCATTAAACCTTGAGTCGACACAGTACATGTTTCTGTGAGCACAGGGTTGGGGATAGGGTTACAGATTAACAGCATCTCAAGGCAAAAGAATTTTTCTTACTACAGAACAAAATGGAGCCTCTTACGTCTACTTCTTTCTACATAGACACAGTAACAGTCTGATATCTCTTTCTTTTCCCCACAGGGACCTTCCTGGCTGTGCCTAGGATCAGGACCAGAATGACACCCATTCATTTCCCTGGGCCTTTGCTCGGGCGGTCCCTGCACCCTGGCCTCTGCCTGACCAGGATGGTGGGGAGAGGAGGGGGGATGTCCCCCACGCTGCTGTCTCCACTGTTCCTGCTGCCCAGGCCTCTGAGCTTCCAGGACTGCAGCGGGTGGGTGGGTGGCCTGGCCTAAGCCCAGGAATGCACTTCAGCTCCTGGTAGAGCAATGTCACTGAGGCTTGTGAGTCGGGTGGGGACGGGAGGAGGCGTCCGCAGGCCCCCCTACCGTGAGAGGCAGCCGTGGGAACAGCCTACCTCTAAACAATCACTGTAGCCCAGGCTGACCAGGGGCTCTGGCCGGACAGAGGGGCCTGGCAGGCTGTGTGGCCTGTAAGGACACAGTCTGTCTCTGTGCCTCAGTTTCTCTGCTGCCCAGATGGAGAGGCCCAGACTCCAGGTGTAGACATCTGGAGCAGGCAGTGTTCAGCTGGGGAGGGAGCGGTGAGGACTATGGGGGCCACGTGGGAAGAAGTCCAGCCCACATCACCTGCACCCCTGCTGAGCCTGGTCAACAGAGGCCCTCAGTGGGTCCTCACTCTCCTGGCTGCCTCCCATTTAGGCACCCTGAGGCCTGGGGAGAACAGAGCCAGGCCAGTGTCCCCAGAGAGGCTGCGCTGCCAGCACAGTAGTAGCAGATTTGGATTCAGGGAAGTAGACCTGCAGCCAGGGTGGGAAAGAGCTGCAGGCGGGGTGGAGCCCCCACATGGCACAGCCCCCCTCCCTGGAGGTCTGTGCTGCATTTCCAGGACAGCAAGTCCCAGGGATGGATGGTGCCAGGTGCCAAGGGCTAGAGGCATGGTCTGTCTGCATTCCCCACAGGGGCGTCTTATAGTCACCAGCATTTGATGCTGTCAAGTCCCCCTGTCCTCTGTGCAGACTGGGAAGCCCTTGGTCACCCTGGGGGGGTTGGGGGACCCAGGCCAGGCTGCAGAAACATAAGGACTTGAACCCGGGTCCTGAGTGACACCACCTTGGGTCCTCCTCCCTCTGCCTCTGTTCAGCTCCACCTTGATGCTGACTAGGCTGGGCCATGCGGAGAGGGTTAGGGGATAGAGATGGGAGCTGGGGAGCAGGGCTCCACTCTGGGAGGGGGGCAGCCTTGCCGGATCCAGGGCAGAGTTAAGCGGCCCCAGCTCTGCTTTCCTAGAGCTGCTGAGAACCCAGGAAATGGTGTGGAGTTTCCGGGGAACCCTGCCCCTACCTGGCAACCGCAGTGCAGCAGGCACCAAGTTCTCCTGCACATTGCGACAGTGTGACCCTGGGCTCTGGCGGGCGGTAGGTGGGGCCTTTGGACCTACCAGCAGTGAGGGAGTTAACACAGCAGCTGACTCCTCTAGGCAAGGAAAACTCCCCTCAGATGCTTTGCTGCCTGGCCTCCTGCCAGCAACAAGCAGGAGCTGAAAACTAGAAGTTGAGGCGTGAGTTTGGCCACTCCGTAGTGTGCACTTGGTGAGGGCAGCAGCTCGCCACAGCTGCCAGCCGTCTGTCCATTCACCCATCTGTCCATCTGGCAGCCCGCTGTTCAGACCCGTCTGTCTGTCCGCCCATCTGTAAGCCCATCTCTGTCCCATTGTCTATCTGACCATCTTTCTCTTACTGTCCTCTTTATCTAGCTATCTGGCCTATCCGTCGATCCATCTTCGTGTCTGTCTTCAGCCCCCACCTGTTTGTCCATCTGTCCAATTACCTGTGAGTCTATCTATGCATCTTCTTGTCCATTCATCTGCCCACCCATCTGTCCCTCCGTCTGCCCACCGGCCTCCCCTCTCCTTCTGGGCCGCAGAGCCATGGCCCAGGACTGCAGAGCCATGGTTGGCCTGGTCCTGCTGGGGCTGGGGCTGGCGCTGGCTGTCATTGTGCTGGCTGTGGTCCTCTCTCGACACCAGGCCCCATTTGACCCCCGGCCTTTGCCCACGCCGCTGTTGCTGCTGACTCCAAGGTCTGCTCAAATATTGTACGGTGAGTGAGACGTGGGAGGAAGCTGGGTGGCCCTTGGCAGCCAGCCCCTCCTGGAGAAGGCGTGTATGTGAGAGTGTGTGTGTGAGCATGTGTGTGTGTGAGAGATTATGTGTCAGTGTGTGTGGGTATATGTGTGAGTGTGAGTGTTTGTGGGGTGTGGGTGTGTGTGAATGTGTGTGATCGTGTTTGGGTGTGTGTATGTGTGAGTGTGGGTGTGTGAATGTGTGTGATTGTGTTTGTGTGTATGTGTGAGTGTGTGGGTGTGTGTGGGTATGTGAGTGTGAGTGTGTGGGTGGGTGTGAACGTGTGTGATTGTGTTTTGCTGTGTGAGGGTGTGTGTGACTATGAGTGTGTGAGTGTGGGTGTGTGTAAATGTGTGTGATTGTGTGAGTGTATGTGTGGGTGTGAGTGTGTGAGTGTGAGTATGGGGGTGGGTGGGTGTGAATGTGTGTGATTGTGTGTGTGTGTGTGAGTGTGTGTGTGCGCGTGTGTGTGCACGTGCACTGGCCCAGGAAGCAGGAGCCATGTGTGTGGGCTTCAGCACCTGCAGGGCTTGAGAGCAAGGAGACAGCCTCAGGGCCCTTGCACAGAACAGGTGGCAGGGTGTGCCCGTGGGGCAGATGGGGACTTGAGGACAATGGTGGTGTGTGAGTCCATACCTGGCTCCAGGATTCAGGAGGCCCATTTGCACATCCCAGGTGGGAACCTGTCTGGCCCCGCCTGACCCTGCTGGCCGTGCAGGCCCCTTCAGTGAGGCCAATTCTCCAAGGCTGGGGTCTTCTCCCAGGGTCATGGGCGAAGGGGTTTGGAGGCTCCCTGCGTGGGTACTGGCCTGCTGGGGTACACACAATGCTGCCATAGCCAGTCTGCCCCAACACCCAGCCCGGGGCCACATCTCAGGTCTCTCAGTCCTGAGGAGCCCGGTGCCCCACCCCTCACATCCTCTCTCCCTGAGTCAGGGCCTGGGTCTCGTGAGCCGAGTGACTGATACTTGGTGTCCTGGATGAGGGCGTGATGGAGAGGGGCCACAGTGGGTGTTTCCTGACCCTCTTCCAGGAAGGTGCTGCTGCCGCTGCAGGGAGGACACATACAGGATGCCCCTTCCTGCGCCCTGCCTCCCATTGGGCCCACAAAAGCCAGGGCAAGCCTCCCCTCCTTGCCAGCCACCTGGTCTGCTTCCCAGAAATTCTGTCTTGCAGGCTGTTGGGAGGATCCCAGTACTTTGTAAACTAAAGCAAGGGAGGAGTGGCCGTTCTCTCTCTTTGTTCATTCATTCAACTTTTCATTCATTCCTTCTTCCCTCCATTCCCCCATCTGTCCATCCTTCCCTGCCCTGATTGCTCTTGCCACCGCCCCCCCCAGCCCCTCCTGACCTGGTCCTTTGGTTTCTCTTCAGGGCTTTCTGTCTCCTCCCACAGGGCTGAGAATGGCAGCTCAGGGACAAGTAGGGGCTGGGGACTGCTTAGTCTCCCCAGTGGCTCTCAGGGGATTTGAGGGTTTGACGCCAGCTGCCACCCCAGGTTGTGCCCCTCCTCTGCTCAGGAGGACATACAGGATGCGACACTCACTTAAACACAAAGTTGCAAAGATGCAAATGAGACTGGGGTCTCAGGCACCAGAGACCACCCGTGGGCACGTGGCTTTTGGGAGTGGAGACCTGCTGCCACAGATCTCTGAAGAGTCTGGACCTGCTGGGTCTCCCCGAGTGACTGTCTGGGGGTCTCCATAGCATGCCCTGCTGTGTGCGTGACGGTCACTGGTTGGGTAGGGGCCTCTACTCTAAAGCTCCCTCTGCCGGCATCCCCTCGAACTCTCCCTTGGTGAAGAGAGAGGATGTGGTTTGCCCCAGTGTTTTATCAAACAACTCTCTCCACTTCCTGTTTTAAGAAGCTGGGAGTGGAAGAGAGCCTGGGGCTGGCCCCAGCTGCTGCTGCAAAACAGGGGTCACTGGATGCTGGGTCCCTGGCCGGGCTGGCTGGAGGCCTCAGGAAGAGGCCTGCTGCAGCGTCATCCTGGCCAAGATTCCTCCCTGCAGAGGACCCTGGCCACACTGCCACAGGGTCTGCTGGGGCCACCAGAAGCCCATGCTCCTGCCTCCATCTCTCCCCTCTGTGCTCACCTCTCACCAGGAGACCCTCCCAGAGTTCAGTGTCCTGCTTTTTTTTTTTTTTTTTTTTTTAGATGGTGTCTCGCTCTGTCACCAGGCTGGAGTGCAGTGGCGCGATCTCAGCTCACTGCAACCTCTGCTTCCTTGGTTCAAATGATTCTCCTGCCTCAGCCTCCTGAGTAGCTGGGACTACAGGTGCCAGCCACCACACCCAGCTAATTTTTGTATTTTCAGTAGAGACAGGGTTTCACCATGTTGGCCAGGATGGTCTCTATCTCTTGATTCACCCGCCTTGGCCACCCAAAGTGCTGGCATTACAGGAGTGAGTCATGGCACCCGGCCTCATCTCCTACTCTTTCAGCACCAGGTTTTATTCTTGGGATTCTGCTACAGCCGGAGCCCCTGGGTGCGAGCTCCTAAGCTTTCTGTGAGTGTGGACCCAGCACTGTGCCTAGTAGACATACAAAAGGAGCATGGTGACAGTGAGGTCTGTCATCTCCAGCGTAATGACTGTTTTGATCCTTGTGAAAAAGGTGATTTTTGGCTGGGTGTGGTGGCTCACACCTGTAATCCCAGCACTTTGGGAGGCCGAGGAGGGTGGCTCACTTGAGGTCAGGAGTTGGAGACCAGCCTGGGCAACATGGTGAATCCATGTCTCTACTAAAAATACAAAAATTAGCTGGGCATGGTAGCAGGTGCCTGTAATCCCAGCTACTTGGGAGTCTGAGACAGGAGAATCACTTGAACCCAGGAGGCAAAGGTTGCAGTAAGCCAAGATTGCACCACTGCACTCCAGCCTGGGTGACAGAGCAAGACTTGGTCTCAAAAAAAAAAAAAAAAAAGAAAAGTTTATATTTTTGTTCTAATGGTTATCTTAATATCTTCATTCTATAATTATATGTTTTATATAATTAGCTATATAAGATATAATACCCCTAGTATGTTGTTTTTTGGATATTCTACTCGCTCCTGATGGTTAATTTATGTGTCAACTTGGCTAAGCTATGGTGCCCCGTTGTTTGGTCAAATACTTGTCAATATCTTGCTGGGAGGTTATTTCATAGATGTGATTAACACTGACAGTCAGTTGACTTTAAGTAAAACAGATTACCCACCATAATATGGGTGGGCCACCTCCAATCACTTGAAGGCCTTAAGAACAAAAACTGAGGTTTCCCAGAGAAGCAGGAATTCTGCTTCAAGACTGTAACACACAAACCCTGCCTGAGTTTCTGGCTTGCTGACTGCTCTACAGATTTTAGGTTCCAGACTTCGAGATCAACTCTTACCTGAATTTATAGCCTGCTGGCTTGCCCTACAGATTTTAAACTTGCTAGTCCCCACAATCATGTGAGCCAATTCCTCAATAAATCTCTCTCTATGTATAATCTATTGGTTTAGTTTCTCTGAAAAACTTTCACATCCAGTTTCCTGGATGTTAAGAATTACCGAAACTAGCTAGTAACTTCTTTTTTTTGAGACAGAGTTTTGCTCTTGTTGCCCAGGCTGGAATGCAATGGCACAATCTCAGCTCACCGCAACCTCCACTTCCTGGGTCCAAGCAATTCTCCTCCCTCAGCCTCCTGAGTAGCTGGGATTACAGGCATGTGCCACCATGCTTGGCTAATTTTTGTATTTTTAGTAGAGACAGGGCTTCTCCATGTTGGTCAGGCTGGTCTTGAACTCCCAACCTCAGGTGATCCGCCGCCTTGGCCTCACAAAGTGCTGGAATTACAGGCACGAGCCACTGTGCCTGGCTCCTAGTAAATTCTTCTTTTCCGTGATGTGTCTCTTACCTCTAATAATACTTTTCTTCTTAAAGTCTACTTCATTAAAAATAGTTATGCTGGGCATGGTGGCTCATGGCTGTAATCTTGGCACTTTGTTGGAGGTCGAGGTGGGTGGATCACTGAAGCCCAGGAGTTCAAGACCAACCTGGGCGACATGGTGAGACCCTGCCTCTACAAAAAATACAAAAATTAGCTGGGTGTGGCTAATATAATTCTAAGTTGGCACACTTGTAGTCCCAGCTACTTGGGATGCTGAGGTGGGAGAATCGCTTGAGCCTAGAAGGGAGAGATTGCTGTAACCCAAGATCACATCATTGCACTCCAGCCTGGGAGACAGTGAGGCTCTATCTCCAAAAAAAAAAAAAAAAAAAAAAAGTTATACAGCTTTCTTGGTTAGTGCATGCATGACATATTTTTCATTATCTTCCACCTCTCTGTATTCTTATATAAAAGGCATTAGTTGGGTTTTACTTTATTTTCAATTATTTTAACTTTTATTGTCCTTTTAAATGTAACTAATGATTTATTTGGGTTGAAACCCACCACCAATTTGTTTTCCATGCCTATTCTATTTCTTCTTATCTCCTCTCACATCTTGTTTTGGATTTATTATTTTTATTATTTTTATTATTTAATTTCCTCCTTCTCTATTAGTTTCATAACTGTGCAGTCTTAGAGTTATTTTAAAAGATGACTGGATTATTTTAGAGCTTACAACATGCATCCTTCACTTATCAAAGTCTAACATGAGCTAGTACTTTTTGTTGTTGTTGAGATAGAGAGAGTCTTCCTCTGCTGCCCAGGCTGGAGTGCAGTGGAGCAATCTTGGTTCACTGCAACCTTCACTTCTTGGGTTCAAGCAATTCTCCTGCCTCAGTCACCTGAGTAGCTGCGACCACAGGTGTGCACCACTATGCCCGGCCAATTTTTGTATTCTTTTTTAGTAGAGACAGGGGGTTCACCATGTTGGCCAGGCTGGTCTTGAACTCCTGACCTTAAGAGATCTGCTTACCTCGGCGTCCTAAAGTGTTGGGATTACAGGCGTGAGCCACCACGCCCAGCCTATGAGTTAGTACTTCTATCCTCTTCCTAGTCAGTACAAGAACCTTGGAACAGGAACTAAATTTACCCCCAGTGACTTATATGCTAATATTTTTGTGTATTTTAAATATATGTGTGTGCATAGATGTATCTGTGTGTTTTTTGTGTTTTTATTCTTATTTATGTTGAGAGTGTAGAGCTATGTAAGAGTAAAAAGAATTGTGTAATGAAGCCCCGAGTATCCATTCAATTTCAACAACAATCTTATGGCCAAGCTAATTTCATGTATACTCTTTCCTGCTTCCCTCTACCCCACATTATTTCAGTGCAAATCCCAGATATATAACTGTACCCATACATATTTCAGTATGTTTTATTTATTTTAAACCCCACAAGATATCATTTTCTATACTACTGTAATTTTATACCAATAACATTCATTTAGATTTACCCACACGTTTACCCTACCCTCCGGGTCCTGTTTGAAAATCAAACCCATGCTCACAGGCCAATTTTTTTTTCTTTTAGAGACAGGGTCTCACTTTGTCACCCAAGCTGGAGTGCAGTGGTGCGATTATAGCTCAATGCAGCCTCCAATTCCTGGACTGAAGGGACCCTCCTGCCTCAGCCTGCCAAGTAGCTTGGACTATAGCTGTATGTTTTATTATTATTTTGTAGACATGGGGTCTGGCTATGTTGTCCAGGCTATTCTCAAAATTCCTGGCCTCGAGCAATCCTCCTGCCTCGGCCTCTCAAAGGTTGGGATTACAGGTGTGAGGCAAGGCACCCAGCTCAGCCACAGAGCCCTGTTGCATCTCTCTTACTAGGAGCAAGAGCTGACTGCCCCCTCATCCCCATTCCAGAGTGTTGGAGCTGTGTTCAGCCAAGGCCGGGCCACTGGCATGGCCCAGGGAGTGGGATCATTCACTGCTGCCCCAAAGCTGAGATCATTCCACCTTGACAAGACTTCCTCATCCAATCCCTTTACTTGACAGCTGGGGAAACCAATGCGCACAGAGCACCCCCAGCTCACTCAGGGTCTCAGAGCTGATCCATGAGCAGAGGCCGAGATCCTGGGATCTTGTCCCCCAGCCGCCCCGCAAGCTTACTCCCTTTCTGCTGGAAGAGATGGGGCCGGACCTCGACCAGCAGCCCTGGCCTGGACATGACTGTGCTCACGCAGGTATTGAGGCCGTGATGCCCCGGCATCATATTTTTTTCTCTTTTTCTTTTTCTTTTTTTTTTTGAGACGGTGTCTCACTCTGTCACCCAAGCTGGAGTGCAGTGGAATGATATTGGCTCACTGCAACCTCTGCCTCCCGGTTAAAGTGATTCTCCTGCCTCAGTCTTCCAAGTAGCTGGGCCTACAGGCTTGTACCACCACGCCTGACTAATTTTTGTATTTTTACTAGAGACGGGGTTTCCCCATGTTGGCCAGGCTCGTGTCAAACTTCTGACCTCAGCTGATCCACCTGCCTTGGCCTCCCAAAGTGCGAGGATTACAGGCATGAGCCATGGCGTCACTTAAATGTAGTGAGAGGCCGGGCAAGGGGCTCATGCCTGTAATCCCAGTACTTAGAGAGGACGAGGCTGTCAGATCACCTAAGGTCAGGAGTTCGAGACCAGCCTGGCCAACATGGTGAAACTGTGTCTCTACAAAAAAAAGAAAAAAAAAATCCCTGCGTGGTGGCGAGTATCTGTAGTCCTAGTTACTCAGGAGGCTGAGGCATGAGAATCGCTTAAACCTCGGAGGCGGAGGCTGCAGTGAGCTGAGATGGCACCACTGCACTCCAGCCTGGGTGACAGAGCAAGACTTTGTCTCTAAATAATTAAATAAATAAATATGGCCGAGCATGGTGCCTTAGGCCTGTAATCCCAACACTTTGGGAGGCTGAGGCAGGTGGTTCATGAGGTCAGGAGCCCGAGACCAGCCTGGCCAAGATGGTGAAACACTGTCTCTACTAAAAATACAAAAATTAACCAGCTGTGGTGGCAGGCACCTGTAATCCCAGCTACTTGGGACACTGAGGCAGGAGAATCGCTTGAACCTGGAAGGCAGAGGTTGCAATGAGCTGAGATTGCACCACTGCACTCTAGCCTGGGCAATGGAGCAAGACTCCGTCTCAAATAAATAAATTAATAAATACAGAGCAATATTCCATCTCAAATAAATAAATAAATGTACACCTGTAATCCTAGCACTTTGGGAGGCTAAGACAGGTCGATCACCTGAGGTCAGGAGTTCGAGACCAGCCTGACCAATATGGCAAAACTCCATCTCTACTAAAAATACAAAAATTAGCCGGGCGTTTTGACGTGTGCCTGTAGTCCCAGCTACTTGGGAGGCTGAGACAAGAGAATTGCTTGAACCCAGGAGGTGGAGGTTGCAGTGAGCCGAGATCTCGGCTGCACTTCAGCCTGGGTGACAGAGTGAGACTCTGTCTCAAAAGGAATAAATAAAATACAAAGTAAAAAAAAATGTAGTAAGATTGCAGAGTCGTGCCGCGGAAGCGTGCTGGTCCTATCCATGTAGTGAAGGCTGATTTCATACACAAATGTCACAAGAACTTTTCTTTTCTTTTTCTTTTTTTTTTTTTTTTGAGACGGAGTCTCGTTGTGTCACCCAGGCTGGAGTGCAGTGGTGCGATCTTGGCTCACTGCAAGCTCTGCCTCCCGGGTTTATGCCATTCTCCTGCCTCAGCCTCCTGAGTAGCTGGGACTACAGGCGCCTGCCACCTAGCCCAACTAATTTTTTTGTACTTTTAGAGGAGATGGGGTTTCACCGCGTTAGCCAGGATAGTCTCGATCTCCTGACCTCGTGATCCGCCCGTCTCGGCCTCCCAAAGTGCTGAGATTACAGGCATGAGCCACCACACCTGGCCTTCTTATATGCTTTTATTGCATTTGAGCGTACCTCTTTTACAGCGAAGATCTTTTTTGAAATTTTATTTTATTTTTAGAGATGGAGTCTTGCTTTGTTGCCCAGGCTGGAGCACTGTGGTGTGATCATAGCTCACTGCAGCCTTGAACTCCCAGGCACAGGTGATCCTCCCACCTCAGCCTCCTGAATAGCTGGGACTACAGGCATGCACCACCATGCCTGGCATATTTTAAAAATGTTTGTAGAGATGAGGTCTCGCTATGTTGCCAGGCTTGTCTCAAACTACTGGGCTCAAGCCATCGATCCATTTCAGCCTCCCAAAGTGCTTGGATTATAGGCATGAGCACCGCGCCTGGCCATCACACTGTTTTTTTGTTTGTTTGTTTGTTTGTTTGTTTGTTTTGAGATGGAGTCTTGCTCTGTCGCCCAGGCTGGAGTGCAGTAGTGGGATCTCACCTCATTGCAAGCTCCGCCTTGTGGGTTCACGCCATTCTCCTGCCTCAGCCTCCCGAGTAGCTGGGATTACAGGCGCCCGCCACCACGCCTGGCTAATTTTTTGTATTTTTAGTAGAGACGGGATTTCACCGTGTTAGCCAGGATGGTCTCGATCTCCTGACCTCGTGATCTGCCCGCCTTGGCCTCTCAAAGTGCTGGGATTACAGGCATGAGCCAATAACTATTTTTATAATCATTAACTACCGAGGAGAAGCTGGAGAGAAAAAAGGTGGATGAAGTTAAGGCAGAGAGACTTTGTAAGTTTCTTAGCTCAGCTTTTGGAGACTGTATATCAGAGATCCTATTTGAGGTGATTTTCAGCTACAGAGATAGGCCTGGTCATTTGAAAAATAACGGATTAGGTGAAGCTTGCGTTTGAAATCCTCCTTCTACTTTTCATCTTTCTCTCTTGTTTATTCTGAGCATCCATCTTAGACACCCAATCTTTGTCACTTTGTGGTTGTCATTGATTTCCCTGTTATTGAGATTAGAGGTTGGCAGACTTTCTCTGTAAAGGGCTGGAGAGAAAGTACTCCAGACTTTGTGGTCTGTGCAGTGTCTGTTGCAACCACTTAACTCTGCCCTATAGAGCAAAAGCAGCCGTAGACAGTACATGGACAGATGAGCATGGCTGGGGTCCAATTACATTTACTTGCAAAAAGAGGGTTGGAGACTGGGTGTGATCTCACACCTTTAATCCCAGCACTTTGGGAGGCCGAGGCAGGAGGATCACTTTAAGTCAGGAGTTCAAGACCAGCCTGGGCAACAAAGCAAGACTCCATCTCTACAAAAAAATAAAAATTATTATAGCTAGGCATGGTGGTACACACCCGTAGTCCTAGCTACTCAGGAAGCTAAAACTGAGGCAGGAGGGTCAGTTGAGCCCAGGAGCACGAGGCTGTGGTGAGCTATTACTGTGCCAGTGCACTCCAGCCTGGTGACAGAGCAAGAACGGTCTCGTCAAAAAATAAACAAAAGGCTGGGCACGGTGGCTCACGCCTGTAATCCCTGCACTTTGGGAGACTGAGGTGGGCAGATCATGAGGTCAGGAGATTGAGACCATCCTGGCTAACACGGTGAAACCCTGTCTCTACTAAAAATACAAAAAGTTAGCTGGGCGTGGTGGCGGGCACCTGTAGTCCCAGCTACTCGGGAGGCTGAGGAGGGAGAATTGTTTGAACTTGGGAGGCGGAGGTTGCAGTGAGCCAAGATTGTGCCACTGCACTCTAGCCTGGGCTACAGGGCAAGACTCCATTAAAAAAAAAAAAAAACCAGCAAAAACCAAACAAAACATAATGCATGTTCTCTCTTATAAATGGGAGCTAAACATGGGGACTCATTGACTTAAAGATGGCAACAACTGGGAACTGCTGGATGGGGAGGGAGGGGAGGGGTGAAAGGCCAACTGTTGGGGAGTATGCTCATATCCATGTGACAAACCTGCACATGTGCCCGCTGAATCTAAAATAAAAGTTGAAAGTAGATTTTAAAAACCCCAAGAGGGCTGGGTTTGGCTTGTGTGTCCATAGCTTGTTAACCTCCACTTTAGATATTAATTAATAGAAACATAGTGCTTATCTTCCCAGGCCACCTATTTTGTTCCTCTCCAAGGTGATGGATAGATGAAGGCTTAATCCAGCGGCCTGGAAGTTTGCTGACGCTTGTCCTGTCAGGGATTAATGAAGCATTGTTTTCTGATGAAGGTTTCATGCCGCTGTGCTGATGTGTCTTCTCTTCTCTCTAGGCAGGAAACTGCATATCTTCTGGTTTACATGAAGATGGAGTGCTAATGGAAATGCCCAAAACCTTCAGAGATTGACACGCTGTCATTTTCCATTTCCGTTCCTGGATCTACGGAGTCTTCTAAGAGATTTTGCAATGAGGAGAAGCATTGTTTTCAAACTATATAACTGAGCCTTATTTATAATTAGGGATATTATCAAAATATGTAACCATGAGGCCCCTCAGGTCCTGATCAGTCAGAATGGATGCTTTCACCAGCAGACCCGGCCATGTGGCTGCTCGGTCCTGGGTGCTCGCTGCTGTGCAAGACATTAGCCCTTTAGTTATGAGCCTGTGGGAACTTCAGGGGTTCCCAGTGGGGAGAGCAGTGGCAGTGGGAGGCATCTGGGGGCCAAAGGTCAGTGGCAGGGGGTATTTCAGTATTATACAACTGCTGTGACCAGACTTGTATACTGGCTGAATATCAGTGCTGTTTGTAATTTTTCACTTTGAGAACCAACATTAATTCCATATGAATCAAGTGTTTTGTAACTGCTGTTCATTTATTCAGCAAATATTTATTGATCATCTCTTCTCCATAAGATAGTGTGATAAACACAGTCATGAATAAAGTTATTTTCCACAAAAGGACTTTGCAGTTTTAACGGGGGGCAGTAGGGATTGTGCTATAGAAATTCAAAGGCAAGGGAAGTCACTTCTGTTGTGAGGCCCTGGGAGGAGCCTCCAGGCTGGAAAGGGTTAAGGTGGAGGTCTCCGATAGGGGCAGCGTCCACAGTGGACTGGCTGCAAAAGGCCATGCTCAGCATTCAGACAGCATCACACACTCTGCTTTTCTCTACCAGGGAGGCAGGTGGGGAAGGATAGCGATGGGAAGGCAGGCGGAGCTCAGAATGTGGAAGGGGATCCAGTAAGGCTTGGAAGTTTGCACCTGATCTGGTGGGTGGTGAGGAGCCCTTGAAGGGACAAGGAGGCGAGGAGCACTCAGCTGTGTTCTTACACTGATCTGCCACTGGGGTTAGAGACAAACGTGGTGGGAATGGAAAGCCACGCACAGTCACTAGCGCCTCTGGGGGGAGAATGGATGTGGCTGGTGAGAGAACAGGGGGGCCCAGGGAGAGTCCGGCACCAACCTGGGGGGGGAGCCCAGTGGGTGTGCGCACCCCCACTTTAGAGATGAAGTGATGGAGACATTCAGATGTTTAACCCCTTGTTCAAGATTCCATACTTGATAAATGGCAGATCAAACTCCCAACATAAAATGTGGGTCATTTCTTTATTATTTTATTTGTATTGGTTAACAATGATCAGCCATGCAAGAATAAATGATTATTGTAAAATCTGCAAACAATGTAGATATGTAGAGAATCCCTTCCTTGGAGCTTGACCTTGTCAGACAGGTATAGATGAGTGTTCGGGGGCAGCCGTAAAAACTGCCAGAGACTGGGCTGCTTATAACAAACGCGTGGTCTCCCAGAAGCCCACATTCAAGGTGTCCAAAGGCCTGGCTCCTGGAGGCTCTGGAGGAGAGCCTGTTCCCTGTCTCTCAGCTTCTGCCGGTTGCCAGCAAGTGTTGCCGTTCATTCACTCCAGCCACTGCCTCCATCTGCACACAGCAAAACAGCATATCCTGAAGTGCTCAACCTTATAGCCATTATTTTAAAATATCCGGAAGACACAGGACCGTGGGAGTGGCTGTTGGAGAAATTTTCATGAAGGAAGAAAGATTACAACTAAGTTTTAAAATGCTAGTTTTGTTTGTTTTGTCTTGGAGAGGAGGTAAAAGTGGGAGTAAAAATAGGGAGTTTGGTGTAAGGTGGGAAAAGCAAAGGATCCCCGCATGGATGGGCTGAAGGGTGTGATGGGAGAACAGTGAGAAGTACGTTTGGGGAAGCAATTGGAAATAGCAGCTAAGCTTAATCACAATCTATCAAAAGGGACTTGTTGAAGAATTAATGTGTGACTAGAAACAGGGAGGTTATGGGCTTGTCAGCTCGACAGTGGGCACTCAGTTCCACTAACAAATGATGCCCGTGTGGGCAGACAGAATGATGGACAGACAGAATGATGGGCAGGCAGATGAATGCATGGGCTTTACGTGAAACAGGTCCACTTGGTTGCTGACAAGATACTGTTTTAAAGTTCCATTTTGCCATACTTCGAACAGCTTGTCATTAGCTCAATTTAGCCACATGTAAAATCACTAAGGCAGACTTCCAGAGTTCCCACATGAAAATCAAATGTAAACCAGCAGTGACCTGCTTCAACACCATCATCGGAAGTCAGAAGTTGAACTCTTTTTTGATGTTTAAAGCCTGCATAATATTCGCTGTATTATTATTCAGCATATTACTATTTCCTTCGTGATGGAAATTTGGTTTATCCCAATTTTCTATTATATCAAAACACCGCTACATAGAAAATCCCCATGCACATATTTCTCCTAATTGTGGAAATATTTTACATAGAAGACTCTAGACATGGGATGAAATTCCCAGGTTATTGGAATTTTAAAATAGATAGGTACTTCCAAATTGACCTCTTACAAATTATATGAATTCGTAAGCTTCCAACTGTTATGGAGTTACCCATTTTGAGAAATCTGTGCTAAAAGGACCCAAACAATGCTGATGACAATGATCAGGATAATAAGTACGCTGGGAAGACAACAAAATGATTTAGATCTTAGACAAGTCATTCTAGGTGTCTCCACTGTTTCAGTTCTTGCGTTCGTTCATTCTTGTGCTTTTTCGTTTTACCAAATAAAATAGCTCCTTGATGTCATACGAATCCATGCTATGCTTAATGAGTATTGGTTAGTAAAATGCCTATAACTAGTAATCTTCATCTATGCAATTAAATATTAATTCATAAAACACTTCAAATGTAAACAATAATTAGTAAATGAAAAGTACATAATACCTCAATTAGAAAAAAATCACTCCATTAAAAAGACATTATTTGTGTGATAAAAGAGATTGCCATTTTTGTATTTTTCTACAAGGTTAAAGAAAACTAAGTCAACTTATACAAGTGAATTTTAAAAGACTTTAGGGCGGGCATGGTGGCTCACGCCTGTAATCCCAGCACTTTAAGAGGCCGAGGAGGGCAGATCACCTGAGGTCAGGAGTTCGAAACCAGCCTGACCAACATGGTGAAATCTCATTTCTACTAAAAATACAAAAAAATTAGCCCAGTGTGGTGGCACGTGCCTATAATCTCAGCTACTTGGGAGGCTGAGACAGGAGAATAGTTTGAACCTGGGAGGCGGAGGTTGCAGTGAACCAGGATCGCACCATTGCACTCCAGCTTGGGCAACAAGAGCGAAACTCCATCTCAAAAATAAATAAATAAATAAATAAATAAATAAATAAATAAAAGCCTTTAACCCAGAATGCTGAGTAAATTGGCCAAAAATGCTAACCTATGCATTTCAATACTATAGGAGTTGCATGGGTAGAAATAACTAGATGAAATACTTCTGGTATTTCACCTTCCCAACCCACACGAGCCAGTGTTTTTCTGTGAATAACAAAAACAGCAGAATTTACTTGCCTCTCCATAAGAGGTTACCACTTCTGTGTGTTCCCCTGAAACAGGTGGTGGCTGGGTGAGAAGGTGGACGGCACTAGGGCAGGAGATGGGGGCTCCAGTATCGTGGGTGAGCTTCCTAAACCTCTGCAACTTTCAGCCCCTAAATGGGATGAGCCATCAGAATTTTTAGCACAATGCCCAGAACAAAGTAAGGATTTGACAAATGACGCCTCTCTCCACATTGTTCTGTCATCAGCCACCGCATCCTGTACCTCCAAGCCCACTGGGCTCCGGCTGTTTCCATCACATGGAGAATGACTCAGAGCCTGGCCTCCAGCCACCCTCCTGGCCTTTCTGCTTCTCACTCTGCCACTGGCTCCTCATGGACCACCAGCCTGGGTGTCCTCAGACATACCACACACTTCACTGTGGGAGTCACGCAGCCCTCACTGCTCCTTCGCCAGGGAGCCACAGGGCTTTCCTCCTCAGGAGGACTCTGCAAGCAGCTGGATGAAGGGCCCTCCCGTCTCTCATTCTTCCTTAATTTTTGTCACAGTTCTCCTTCCTTCCACTCAGTGCAGCGCACACTGATTGATCCTCCATCTTCCCCAAAAGACAGGAACAGCATGAGCAGTAGAGAGTAGATTCCAATGATAGAAAAAATAGTCAGTGATTTCTCATTTCCATTGATCATCAATGAAGAAAATGTATCCTGAAGGTCACGTACCTCCTATGGGACTGCTGCATCCTCAGCCTCCTGAATTTCAGCCCAGCACCTTCCTCCCCAGCACAGCAACAGGTCAGCCCTTACCAGCATCCCTCTCTTATTGCCTTTGTGCAGAGCCAGCACCAGGGCCAGGGGAGGCCTTGGGATTGTCCCTCCCCAACAATCTGTGAAACAATCCTTTATGTCACCAACAAAGCACAGCCTTATGCACTGGTGGTCAGTCCCTCCCAACACCTCTGTCACTGTAAAGCTGGCAGGCAACCCTCCAAGGTTGGCCTTCCCAAGCACTGCACCTCTAGGTGACAGAGCACGTCCTTACCTTGAAGCCTGGGCGCCCAGTCTATCCTGTCCAATGAGCGAGCTGTGGAGAAGGGGGGATTCCGGGTTAAGGGGAGACTAGCAGGGCTCCTGCTTTTATGTTGCCCTGTTGGGAAGGCTATTAAAGAAACACAAAGTGCTAAGCAGTGAGGATAGAACATGTTTTCATTATTTAAACCAATACATTCCACAGATGGAATAATAAGAAATGCTACAACCAAGCTAACTGAATCCAACAGCATATAAAAAAGATAATCCACAATGATTCAAGTGGGTTTCATACTAGGGATGCAGGGACGGTTTAACATACGCAAGTCAATAAATGTGATACATCACATAAATAAAACTAAAAACAAAAATCACATGATAATCTGAATAGATGCAGAAAAAGCCTTTGACAAAATCCAGCATTTCTTTATGATTAAAACCGTTCATCAAAATCAGCATAGAACGGACATACCTTAAGGTAATAAAAGCTATCTATGACAAACCCACAGCCAACATTTTCCTGAATGGGGGAGAGTTGAAAGCATTCCCCCTGAGGAAGGGAACAAGACAAAGATGCCCACGTTCACCACTTCTCAACACAGTGCTGTTCACTACAGCATTGGTTATAAGAGCAAGACTGGAAACAGAACAAATGGATACCCATAGCGGGGTGCTTAAGTAATTTTGGGAATAGTCATGGGGTGCAGTACTTTATAGCTCTGAAACAATACAATGGATTTACATTTGAAATGTGGAATGATAACTAAGGTGCATTGCCCAGTGATATATGCAGAGGTGCAGAGGACTTTGTGTAAACACGATCACACATCAGCCTGCATTCCAGGTGCATGCTTCTATTTGCACATGGATTGCAGGGATGATATGCAAACAAAAATGTTGACTTGGTGTTTGGAAGTTCAGAGTGGAAGGGAAACTTCCTTGCTAACCTTTTATGATATTTAGAGTTTCTAAATGTGAATACATAATACATTTAGAAATCTTAGTTAATAAGAAAAGCCTCTGTTCCTGGCCTCTTGCTGGCACATGTCAGGTGGAAATGGGGCTGTCATGCTAATGTGTGCAAACTGAGAAAAATCCAAGAATGGGAGTCTGCTTTTTTCATCATACAAATAATTGTTAATAGAAACAGTATGATAATTGCTCATTGATATACCATGCATATTCTATTAGATAATAATAAATTTTTGAAATTTGAACTATACTTACACATGGAAATTGAAATATATGGATGAAACATTGTGGCTTCTATAGGCAATTGTTTTATTGGCATTTTACAAACTGATCATCATTCCTCATGGCACGGGTCTATGTGATATTAAGTAGCTTGTTATGCTTGGGAAAGGCAGTGATGACCACAAGAATGACTTCAACTACTAAAGTACAATGGAGATTTCAACAATGTTTTGTTTAATATTTAAATATTTCACTGTGCTCCCAGGCTTTTTCTCACCCTAATAGCTCTCATCCATATCATGTGGGTCCCATTAATACAGATACCTCCGAATGCACCACTCTTCCATTATATCCAGTCAATTGCTGGTTACCTTGGGCCTACAACTGGGGGAGGGCAGGGGCTGCTGGCCACCTCCTCATCTACAGTAAGAGTCAATGAGCAGTTAAATGGATACTGAAAACCATTTATCCTGCTGGAGTGAGAAATAAATGGTTTCTTTCAATAGCGTAGTAAAATGCATCTTTTCCAAACTATTTATATGACTCAAGGCCCATCTCAATTTCAGATGTGGTTAGCCTCAATTCCTGATTCTCACCAAGGTGTGTAATGTCATCCACAGCCCAGTGCAGAGGAACACGTGCTGCCGTCAGACTGCCAGGGTCCGATCCCGCCTCCTCACTCACCCTGGGAGATCCCTTTAAGCCAGGAGTCAACAGTGAGGATGGAAACATGAGTGCTTTTTAAAGTCCTGAAAGTTCAGAGGCAGACTGTCAATTTCTCCTGCACCCCTGGGCACACACCAGGAGAACTTTGTCTCCAGGATCAAGTAAGTGCCTGTGAGAGAGTTGTGTCCCTCAGATTCTGTTCACCACAGGTGACACTCGATGCAACCCCAAACCTCTTCTGCACAATCCCAAGGGGTGCTGACTAATCCAACCCAAAGGCTGTGATGTTTGGCAGAGGCAGAAAAGAAAAGGCCAGGTGTTCCGGGAAAGATCACCTTCAAATAACACAGCACTCTCATAGCCCAGAGAGACAGTTCTAACTATTATGCCAATAAACCCGGAAAAGACCAAATCCAATTTGACACATATTTCCTTTTTCGTTTTGATTTCATGCCCCCTCCCTCAACCTCCCAAGCAGCATGGATAATCCCCGAAGGCCCCTGGGAACTCTCTCCAATTGGATCTTACGTGGAAAGTAGTTACCCACCTACAAATCCCCATCATCAGATATGCTCTCCACAATCAAATCTTTAGAAACACAAACACCAGGATAAGTCATTAGAGAGAGGCCCACCCACTCCTCCCACCCTAGCTGAAGCCACGGTGCTTCGCACAGGATCCCCTGGTGTTTCCTCTGGGCTCACAGATATCCCTACAGCCTCTCTGGACATTGTTTTATACTTGCAAAATCATTTGCTCTCACCAGACCCCAAATCCTCCTTCCCAAAAGGAGCCCAGAATCAGGTTTCTGTACCCTGGAGATGGCGCTTTTTCCTCAGGAAGTGAGTTATTTCAGGGTACGTATCATTCTCCAGTGTCAATGGCTCCTGCAATTATAGAAAAGAAAACATTAGGAGGGTGAAATGATGCCATACACGTCACACAGATCTGATAGTCTCTCGACAACTTGAGAGAGAAAATAAGAAGGGGTATAGTGATTGAGTCAAAGGTCGAAGTCCCCCAAAACTGGCACGGAAGACACCTGTGGAAAAGACAAGACCTTTTCCCACAGAATTTATCTTTAAAGTGTATCTAGATTGGCAGTTTCACAACTCTTAATCCATGGGGGAAAACTGCTGTGGAGGGAAACACCTCTGCATTGCAGTGGATCGTGGATGCTGCCATCTACCACACCCCAGTGTGCCTGGCATGGGTTGGTGAGAGGCTGCCAATCAATAGCACCACACCAAGGGAATTGCAGATGTCATAAATAGTCCACATTGGCAGATGTTCATGTCTACATTTGATTAAACTGCAGATGACATTGATAATGCACACTGGCAGATGTTCATGTCTACATCTGATTGGAAAGAAGCCAGGAAAGTAACATTTCTGTTCAAGACAAAGAAAAGTGTCTTACATTGGCAGCGTCTTCTTTTTTACAGATGTCTTGTACAGTGTCCTCATTAGCAATGTCATATACAGCGTCCTTATTAGCGAATTCGTATACAGCATCCTCATTAGCGATGCCATATACAGCGTCCTCGTTAGTGATGTCGTATAGAGCGTCCTCATTAGCGATGTCATATACAATGTCCTCATTAGCGATGTCATATACAGCAACCTCATTAGCTATGTCTTGTAAAGCATCCTTATTAGCGATGTCATATACAACGTCCTCATTAGCGATGTCGTATACAGCGTCCTCGTTAGCGATGTCTTGTACGGTGTCCTTATAAGCAATGTCGTCTACAGCGTCCTCGTTAGCATGCCTTGTGGGTGTCATTAGCGATGTCATATACAGCATCCTCATTGGTGATGTCTTATATGGTGTCCTCATTAGCGATGTTGTGTACAGCGTCCTCGTTAGCAATGCCTTGTACAGTGTCCTCGTTAGCGATGTCATATACAGTGTCCTCATTAGCGATGGCTTGTACACTGTCCTCATTAGTGATGTCGTGTACAGCATCCTCGTTAGCGTGCCTTTTACGGTGTCATTAGCGATGTCGTATACAGCGTCATAATTAGCGATGTCTTATACGGTGTCATCATTAGCGATGTTGTGTACAGCGTCATCGTTAGCAATGCCTTGTATGGTGTCCTCATTAGTGATGTCGTATACAATGTCCTCATCAGCGATGTCATATATAGCGTCCTCATTAGTGATGTCGTATACAGCGTGCTCACTAGCGATGTCTTTTTTTTTTATATATACTTTAAGTTTTAGGGTACATGTGCACATTGTGCAGGTTAGTTACATATGTATACATGTGCCATGCTGGTGCGCTGCACCCACTAACTCATCATCTAGCATTAGGTATATCTCCCGATGCTATCCCTCCACCCCCCCACCACAACAGTCCCCAGAGTGTGATATTCCCCTTCCTGTGTCCATGTGATCTTATTGTTCAATTCCCACCTATGAGTGAGAATATGCGGTGTTTGGTTTTTTGTTCTTGCGATAGTTACTAGCGATGTCTTATATGGTGTCCTCATTAGCAATGTCGTGTACAGCGTCCACGTTAGCATGCCTTGTCGGTGCCATTAGCAATGTCGTATAAAGCGTCCTCATTGGTGATGTCTTGTACAGTGCCCTCATTAGCGATGTTGTGTACAGTGTACTTGTTAGCGATGGCTTGTACGATGTCCTCGTTAACATGCCTTGTACGGTGTCATTAGCGATGTCATATATGGCATCCTCATTAGCGATGGCGATGCCCTGGGCGGCGTCCTCGTTGGCGATGCCCTGGGCGGCGTCCTCGTTGGTGATGCCGTGGACGGCGTCCTCCTTGGCGATACCCTGGGCGGCATCCTCGTTGGCGATGCCCTGGGCGGCGTCCTCCTTGGCGATGCCATGGACGGCGTCCACGTTGGCGATGCCCTGGGCGGCGTCCTCCTTGGCGATGCCATGGACGGCGTCCACGTTGGCGATGCCCTGGACGGCGACCACGTTGGCGATGCCCTGGGCGGCGTCCTCGTTGGCGATGCCCTGGACGGCGACCACGTTGGCGATGCCCTGGGCGGCATCCTCGTTGGCGATGCCCTGGATGGCGACCACGTTGGCGATGCCCTGGGCGGCGTCCTCGTTGGCGATGCCCTGGACGGCGACCACGTTGGCGATGCCCTGGGCGGCGTCCTCCTTGGCGATGCCCTGGGCGGCATCCTCGTTGGCGATTCCGTGGGCGGCGTCCTCGCTGGTGATTCCGTGGGCGGCGTCCTCGCTGGCGATGCCGTGGGCGGCGTCCTCGTTGGCGATGCCCTGGGCGGCGTCCTCGTTGTCGATGCCCTTGTCGGCGGCCTCGTTAGCGATGTCGTGTACAGTGTCCTTGTTAGCGATGTCGTGTGTGGCGTCCTCGTTAGTGATGTCGTGTACGGTGTCCTCATGGGGAGCTAGAAGAACACAGAGTTAAGGTCAGTGCCCTGGTGGTGGAGACTGAATCACCCAGGGGCTTGCTTGGTGTGGTGCATGGAGGTGGCTGATCACAGCATGGGCCAAGCTGATGCTGGGACATCCTCCCAGGTGGACCTGCACTAGTGAAGCTAAGGGATGTGGCTCAGAACACTTTCTGCAGTGGGAATCAGTTTCCAGGTTCAGGTATGCATTATCCGGTGAAGTGGGGAAATATAAAAAATAAAAATTGACAAATTCATGAAAAGCCTTCCATGAGTGCAAGTGTGAGTTTTTTATCCACTTTACATTCAGTATGCATTCACACATACAAAATATTTTTACAAGAAATCAGAAATTTTAATTTTTGTCAGTTATGTTAAATCTAACTTAGCTGCCAACATAAAGATTCTATCTCATTTACTTGGTCTCGAGAAAATCTAGCACATAGTAAGTAGACCAAAATGTTTATTAAATGAAAACACAGAGCAGAGATAGGGGGGCTGCTAGGCAGACTGGGTTGCACTTGATTACCTGGATGATAATAAACTGCACAAAACCTCGGTCAAATTAATATTGAAACTGCCTTTTGCTTGGGCTCGTTTCCCTTGCGGAAGAAGGATGACCAAGAAGATGAACAGGAAAGAAATGAGAAACAGAGGCCTTTGCTTAGTAGCTAAAGGCCACCTTCTATAACATGAAATAGTCTGCAAGTGGCCTTGAACTCTGCCGTGATTTAGTGACAGAGTTCCCTCATGTCTTCTACCCAGGTTGAAGTCCAGCAAAATTGCGACTGTCCTCTTTACAACTTGCGAGACCACACTGCTTCTGCATTTGCCTGTTGTATGTATGAGATTTACACTTGTTTTAAAGCAACATTTTGTTTCAGTTGGGCTGGTGGCCATACCCGGCACTAGCCAGTCAATAGTGAGATGGCTCCTCATGGAGGAGGCTTGGCTTGAGGCTGAAGGTCTTTAACCCACATATACAAGAGAGTTGCCACTAAGGGATGGAAGCCAGGCTAATAACCAAGTGCCACACAGAGTTCCTATCTGTCCCTCCTCACCATTTTTGGCTGGCAGGATTTGAGCATTTTAGGGCTTGGGAAGATAGTATTACTAAATCTACTAAAATACATCACCCATCCTTATAGACTTTGGCCAGTTGCTGAGCAAATTAACTTCACAACTGAAGTGGGCCACACTGGCCTTTGTGGTCCCCCACTCCTCTTAGAATTTGTGAGCATGGGGCCTACTGGAGGAGGGTGGGAGGTGGGAGGAGGGGGTGGATCAGGAAAAATAACTGATATTAGCCTCAATATATGGGTGATGCAAGAATCTGTACAACAAACTCTCATAACACACATTTATATATGTAGCAAACCTGCACATCCTGCACATGTACCCCTGAACTTAAAAGTTAAAAAAAAAAAAAGGGATCTGTGAGCTGAGCCAAACACCTGGGGATCTTTGTGCTTTTGACACACTGATGACTATGCCGGTCCGTGGGGAGATGAGCCTATAACTGCCCTGGGTTGTGTGACCATGGAGGCCACTTTATGATGATGGGCAGTGTCTGGGGCCTTTTGGGCTCGTTGCTTTAGGGCTTATACATGAATGCTGGACTCCCTGTGTGGTGGTGAACACCCCATGACTAAGTGCATGTCAGCGTCAGCACTGGCCCACACTCCTGGCTTCGTGTTTTCACTTTTTCATTCAGGAACTCGGGAGCTGGGGCCACTCCCTTGGCCCTTCAGGTTCTCCACCTGAGCAGTGGGGATAATAAGGCAGACCCGGGGATGGCTCTGGTGAGGGTGGAGGAGTCACTGTACAGAGAGAGTAGAGCGGGGGTGGATTTTATTGTTAGAAGTGGACACTGGTTATTGGGTTGTATAAGTGGGAAATCTCTCCTGAGAAAACACACAGCCTCACCTGTACAGAAACACACACATTCACACCACACGATGCAGCCTCACACAAGACACCACCAATCCTCAAGCACCCAACTCAGCACCACCCAAAAGGGAGCACAATTGCTTCCTCAAAATTTGGCCATAATTTTTCCCTGGGGAATTCAGGTTTTAAAAAAACACTTCCCCTATACTTATTCCTATCACAATCCCAGGATCAGGGAGGCTCTTCACATTGAAACCAGGCAAGGATGCCACACCTTTCTTGGCATCCAGATTGTTTTCTTGGCAAGTGATTCCAGAATACTTACTAGATTCACACCTCAGAGGGGCCACCTGCACCACCTGCAATACAGAAACAAAGCTTTTTGAGGGGTATGTCATGTTGTGGATTGTTTGCACAAGGCTCTGTTTCTCTCAATGAATACTGAAAACTTGATCAGAAAGTGTAGTCAACTTCAAGGCCTCCAAAACAAGGGTAGGATACACACTGGAAAAGACATCAGCTTCTGGATGGTGGATCTCTCAGGTCCACGTAGGTTGGCAAGTGCAAAATACTGAATCCAAGGAGAAGACATTGCTTCCAAGGACAAGGACCCCAAGGATACAGTCTACAACCTGAAGCCATCACAGCTAAATGCCATTTTGGATTACATATCAGTTGCTAAGAGTCACTTCTTCCTCCCCCTCAGAAAACTGCATTTAATACCTGTCATGGACATTGTCATTTTTTCACATGTAAAGTCAGTTGAAAAAGAAAGACACCAAGAAAGGAACATTTCTATTTCAGAGAAAGCAAGGCAACCTTACCCTCGCGTTGACTGGCCTCTCTCCATCTCCTCTGTCCTTGTGAACTAGAGACTCCTCAGAGGCTAGGAGGACACAGAGCAAGAGTTAGTCATAGATGCTTTTGTTCATGAGTTATTCAGGGAGCTCTGCTTAATGTGGACAACAGGACAGTGTGTGTGGATGTGTTTCATTAAAAGCATAGCTTGAGCTCCTGCTAGAAAATCTTCCCTCGTGGAAAGACAGGCAAGAACGAGGAGCTAAGGAGCAAGAAATAGAGTCCCTGGCATTTTGCCGATGGCAACTTAAGAAAATGGGAATGAGTCAGTCTACAAATGGTACTGAAGCACATGCTATAGTTTGATGAGAGTCCCACTGCTCACACTGTGAGGTTTGAAACCCAGCTAAATGGTTTTCTAAACCTGTAAAAACAATATTAGCTTGCAGGATTTATGTCCCAAGACTACTTTTACCTCTGAGGATCCACAGTGGCTGTCACTGCAGTTATGTGTTTTAGCATTTTGCACTTGAATAAAAGCAAAGTTTAATAGATAGATTGGATTCAATTCTAGGCAAAACAGTCTATGGTATTTATTCACTAATCCTTTGTTATAAGTGCTGATGGGAGAATTAGAAATACTGAAATTATATCCTTTAAAATTAATTAAAGCATAATTATTAATCACACAATATTTTTTCATCCAGGCCTCCTTTTCTTTGTCATGCATGCATATTAATTGAGGATGGAGAATATCTACGCTTGTTCAGGCCAGCCAACATACGACAGTTTACTTCAAGAGAGGAGACATGGGTTGAATGCTGGTGTGTTTTAACTCTGCAGCGCAAACAGTTGCAACAAGTGTGGTGAACTAATCACCAGATGGCCCTTTGCTGCCTTATTTGTCATTGTGCCTTACATGTAGCTTGCAGGTTTTGATTACGCTTATGTTTTGTGGTGATCATACTTTCAACTATTCCTAAAATACTGCTTCAGTCTTATCTGTTTGGGGTCAACTGCTGAGGATTTCATACAAATTAATGAAGTTTGTGAATCTAAAGTTCTACACAAAGGTGGAAATATTTGCAAATCATTTATCTTGTAAGAGACTAAAATTTAGAATCTATTTTAAATATATTTAAGATATATTCAAAAATCTACAACAAACTGACTAAATAAAAATCAGACAACTCTTTAAAAATGGGCAAAAGACTTCAACATATATTTCCCTAAAGAAGATACAGCCACAGATAGTAGCACAGGAAAAGCTGCTCAGGATCATTAGTCATTAGGGAAATGCAAATGAAAAACACAAGCAGCCACCAATATACACCTACTAGGATGATTTAAAGGAAAATAAGTGTGAAGAAGGACATAAAGAAATTGTAACCCTGATACATTGATGGTAGAAATGGATAAAGTTGCAGCCACTGTGAAAAACAGTCTGCAGTGGCTCAGAAGGTTAAATATAGAACCCCTGTTGGACCCAGGAACTCTACTCTTAGGCACCCCAAAGAATAGAGAACAGAAATCAAACAGATGTTTGTATACTAATGTTTATAGCATCACTTTTCACAGGAGCCAAAAGGTGGAAATAATCCAACCATCAGTGAACAAATGAATGTAATAAAAGCAAGGTGGTCTGCATGCAATGCTACATCATCCATCTGTAAAAAATGAACATAATTTTGATAGATGATACAACATGGGTGGACATTGAGAACACTATGCTTAGTGAAATAAGCCAGACACAAAAGGAATATATTGTATAACTGTAATTACATGAAGTGCCTAGAATAGTCAAATTCATACAAGAGAAAGTGGGATAGGAATCACCATGGGCTGGAAATAGGGGGAAGGTGCTATATTGCTTATTGTGGACAAGGTTTTGTAAGAAATCATCAAAATTGTGGGTGTAGATAGTGGTGTTGGTTATGCAACCCTGTGAATATATTGAATGCCATGGAGTGCACACTTTGGTTAAAAGGTTCAAATGATAAATATTGTGTTATATATATTTCCCCACGATAGAAAACACGCACAGCCAAGCCCAGATGCCAGTCTTGTTAGCTGCCTTCCTTTACCTTCAAGAGTGGGCTGAAGCTTGTCCAATCTTTCAAGGTTGCTGAAGACTGTATGATGGAAGTCATCTGCATTGGGAAAGAAATTAATGGAGAGAGGAGAAAACTTGAGAATCCACACTACTCACCCTGCAGGGCCAAGAACTCTGTCTCCCATGCATTGCTGTCCTGTCTCAGTATTTCCTGTGACCACCTCCTTTTTCAACTGAAGACTTTGTACCTGAAGGGGTTCCCAGGTTTTTCACCTCGGCCCTTGTCAGGACTGATCCTCTCAACTACTGACCATTTCACCTCCATTCATGTCCATGCCACATCAGGCTGTGTTGTCTAGATGGAATGAATCCACCCCAAATGTCCCTTTCTGGAGGAAGCCACCATTATGCTGTACCTCCAAGCATAATGGTACGTCCACACACACCAAGGCACCTCGCTCATGCAAGGTGTGTGTCCTCTAACAAAGTTTCACGCTCTAAACCCAGATAACTTTTCAAACCCAAGTTCTGTTGATTCCCCTACTTTGGGTGCTCCATAGATGCTCATTTGTCTACTAAACACTGCCCCAGGCAATTAAATATTCCAAAGTGACTAGCAGAATTTTTATGTTAATTCTGACATTGCGTTGTTAGTACAAGTGTTTTTCCCCCTTCAAATTTATGTCTTTGTTACTGATAGATGTAACTGATAATGCGTTTTTCAGCTATGTTGCCAAGCATATTTATATAAAAATATACTCAGATTGTTTTCAGAATTTGACAAAGATGATAGCAACAATGATAATCTTATTTGTTTTATACTAATCTTTATGTGTTACTTTCATCATTTCTTACATATTGGGGCCTACCATACATTGTACGGTGAAATTAGTGCTATGCACCATGGTAGAAATATAAATTGGCAAAAGTAATTTAGAAAATAGTTCCCTTGTTTCTTAAATTAGGCTGGGTGTGGTGGCTCATGCCTATAATCCCAGCACTTTGGGAGGCAGAGATGGGTGGATCACCTGAGGCTAGGAGTTTGAGACTAGCCTGACCAACACAGCAAAATCCTGTCTCTACTGAAAATACAAAAATTATCCAGGCATGGTGGCGTGTGCCAGTTGTCCCAGCTACTCGGGAGGTTGAGGCACGAGAATTGCTTAAACCTGGGAGGTGGAGGTTCCAGTGAGCTGAGATTGTGCCACTGCACTCCAGCCTGGGTCTCAGAAAAAAAAAATTTTTTTTGACCAAAATGTCATTATGCATTATGTGACTGTATATGAATGCTAAAAGCTACATTACTCATCAAAGAAAATAACAAAGCAATTAAATGTCCATTAACTGATAAATGAATAAACACTATCTGTATGAGTAAACACAGCAGACTATGAAGGAAAACACATGACCAGCACATGCTAACACATCAATTAACTTCAAACATAGTATGCTAAATGAAGGAAGTCAGATTCCAAATACATATATATGTCCATTTCTATTAAGCAAGTGGGAAATTTATGGAGATGGAATGTCACAGCAGTATTGCTTAGGGCTGGAGATGGGGGTGGGGATTAACTGCCAGTGTGCAAGAGAGAATTTGGGTGAGGGAAACATATTTAAATTAGATCGTGGTGATGGGTGCACACAGTATCAATTTAATAAAGCATCAAATTGTAGACCTTTTCAGTGGGCAAACTTTATGGTAGGTTCACACCCAATATAGGTGTTAAAAATAAATTAATGTTACGGAAATTCTTGTCGGGTTTTTAACAAGCCAAGAGATATGCTGTGAAAGCAGCATTAATTCAAATGGTTGTCACAGGTCACTTAAAGTTAATCGGATAGTTGTCCTACAAATATAGGGTGAATGTTATTCATGAATTTCCTGAATCTATTGCAATAATCACATTTTTTTCCATTAAACTCTTGAGGTAGCTAATTTTATTTATTGCATTTTCAATGTTAATCTACTATTTCATATATTGAGATTAACTCACATTAGTCAGAATTTACAGTATTTTAAAATATCACAGAATTTAATTTACCTTATCTGGTTTTGGTTTCAAGACTATACTAGCCATTTCATTTAATTGTACATGTAGGGTATTCTAATTTATGGAAAACTATTACATTTTCCTTGATTTTTTTTTTTTTTAGAAATTACTTCTAGGGATCTATATGGTAGAGTCCATGGAGAATTGTTTTAATTCTTCATTCATGTCTTCAGTGGGTATAGGATTGGTCATATTGGTCATAGTTTTCTGCTCGGATTTCAATAAGAAACTTGTGGAAGAACCTGAAGGGTGGGATCTTTGAGGGAGCCTAAGACAGAGCAAGACAAGCTAAGAAGGAGGGCAGTGCCACAGCAGAACTGCCATTGATGCCCCCTCGCCTAGATTGCGGAAGAGACATCCAGCTGTAGACACTGAGGTGCAGGAAAACAATGGAGCACCATCAGAGAAAGCAGTGCCCAGGAACAAGGAGGCACTGATGGTGGCAAGGGGCAAAGACAGCTGCCACGAGGCTGTTCACATGAGGGTCTCAGGCTGCATAGACACCCACACCAGCTGAGGGGTCCTGGTTTTCATAAAGTGTGTGGCTCAGCCAGGCCACCAACAAGCAGTTCACAAACAGTAGTAATACGACACTTTCCAAAGACCTTACTTGAGTAACACGGTGATCCTCACAAATTTCCAATCAGGATGGTCGCACAGTTCCTCCTGCTTTAGGACTCAGAGCCTGCCCGTGGTCACAGTGGGTAGGTGCAGACTCTGAAGATGCACTTTGGTCAGAGACCCCGCTGAACTCTGTCTAATGAGGACCTCTGTCCTGTCTGCTGACCACCGGTCAGAGGTGCAGGCTGCAGTGGGGAGTAAGAATGCCACCTTCTCAATGTTTGGAAAACTCCCTGCCAGAACTGAGAATGGCCCTTTCTAAGCAGAAGGGAAGCTCAGACTAAAGAAGGAGGCCGAACACATCAGGTTGGCAGATTGCCAAAGATTCACTCAGGGAGAGCCCACATCCTGGGCCATCTTGGGTGGTGGCAAGATGAGGTAGACGACTGCTTTTGCAACACATACCTGACAACAAAAAATCAACAACTGTAAAAGAGCCACAAAATCCCCAAATATTTGCAAATTAGCAATGCACTTTTAAATAACTCATGGGTTAAAGAAGAAGTCTCAATAGAAAATTAAAAATACTTTTAACTACATTAAAAGAAAATGTGACTTGGCAAGATTTCTGGATGTAGCAAAAGCAGTCCTTAGAGGGAAATCTATAGCATTGGATGCAATATACTAAAAATCACAAGACCTAAAATCAGTAATATCATGTTTCAATTAGGGAACTATAGAAAATAGAGGAATGCAATGGAAAGCAAGTAAAAGTAATAAACAACATCACAGAAATCAATAAAATTAAAACACTGAAATCATCAGAAAATCAATAAAACCAAAAGCTGGTTCTTTGATATGCTCATTACAATGAATGAATTGATATGCAGGCTAACCAAGAAAAAGAAGATAACACAAATGACCAATTTCAGAAATAAAAGAGGAGCCATCTCTACTGAACTGTTAGGCATTAAAAGGAATATCATGAACAGTTCTATGACCGCAGTTTGATAACCTCAGTGAAATGTATCAATTCCTTGAAAGGCAATCTTCCCAAGGTCATGCTAGGATCCTAATTTGAATAAACTTATGTCTATTAAATAAGTTGAATTCACATTAAGAGCATTCCGAAAAAGAAAGCACCAGGCCCAGATGGTTTCTCTCATGAAATCTACCGAATTCTTCAACAGGTGAATAAAAAGACAAAAATTCATTTAATGCAATATTATTTGGTGATTTAATGTGCCATTTTTTGCCATTAAGGCATAAAAAAGACATGAAAGCAGCTAAAGCGTACATCAATTTAGTGCAATAAATTCATCTGAAAAAACTACATAATATATGATTCCAACTATATGACATTCTGGAAAAGGCAAAGCTGAAGCGATAGTAAAAATATTAATAGTTGCCAAGGTTTCTGGAGAAAGAGGACAGAGATTAATGAGAAGAGAGGATTTTTAGGGAAGTGAACATTTTCTTTATGAGACCATAAGGGTGAACATAATGTTTTAAATATTTCAAAATTCATATATATGTATAACAGAAAGAATGAACATTATGCAAATGTAGACTTCAGATAATAATGTGTCAATATTTTCTCATTATTCTAGCAAATGTACCACAGTAATGTAAGATGTTACTAATAGGTGAAATTAGGAAGTGAGGGTGAGGAGACAGAATAATATGGGAACTTCGTGTATTATATACTCAATTTTTATTTATTTATTTATTTATTTATTTATTTATTTTGAGATGGAGTTTCACTCTTGTCACCCAGGCTGGAGTGCAATGGCATGATCTTGGCTCACTGCAACCTCTGCCTCCTGGGTTCAAGCGATTCTCCTGCCTCAGCCTCCTGAGTAGCTGGGATTACAGGCACCTGCCACCACACCCGGCTAATTTTTTTGTATTTTTAGTAGAGATGGGGTTTCACCATGTTGGCCAGGCTGGTCTCCAACTCCTGACCTCAGATGATCCGCCTGCCTTGGCCTCCTAAAGTGCTGGGATTATAAGTGTGAGCCACCACGCCCGGCCATATGCTCAGTTTTTATGTCAATTTAAAACTCTCTAAAGAAATATATTAATTGAAAAATAAAAATATAGCACCACTCTTTCAGGGAGATCTATGCTTATGTTTAACAACCAGGTAAGTTCTAGACATTAGCTTGAAACATTGTCTATCATTCAACATGAACCAAAATTGACTTTTAAGTAGATATTTACTTTTGTGGTGGTAGCAATATTTACTGACCAGGCAAATTAGAATCCTGACACATTAAAAAATATGGCTTAGTCTCTTCGTAGTTTCCTCTTACATATGGGACACTGAATACTCCCCGCAATTGCAATTCTTGAATCAACTTAATTAATGAACTTCCACAGTACCTTCTTGTGGGTACCTCTTCTTCTTTACCCGGGAGCCATGAGGTCTCCGACACTGGTTGGTGTGCACAGCATATCTTCTTGTATTCTCTATCAGAGAAGATGCTGGTTAATGCATTTACAATAGATAGGGCTGTTGACATCTTGCTGACAGAAGACCAGAGGGAAAATAGTGATAATCTGTTCTAAGTTTAAACTTATGATCCTTTTCTTTACAGGCTTCCAAGCAGAGCCCACTGAATCAAAGTTGGGTTTCAGGAAGATCACGGAGTTCAGTGAGCACTCAACACCTCTATCAGACAGACTGCGTGGGCAGTGCCTTCCTGGAGAGGAGAATACAGCAGGATGACTGTGAGTGCAGGGCTGGTGCAGAGTGGGGGCCCGGATTCAAATTCCACTAAGCCATGTGGACCTGGCAAGCTCATGTCCTCCCTCTGCCCTCAGTTCTCTGCACTGTCATAATGTAATTTTAGCAATACTTTTTAGGCCCTATTTAGGCCCTACTTCTTAGTATCACAGTACAGGGCTAAAAAATCACTAAATACAGGAAAACCTTAGAGAGGACTGGTACTTCAGTAATGTTCTCTAAGTGTTTACTACATGCCAGGAGGAATAAGCTGGACACTTAGCAGTGGCGGAATATGGAGGGGGAATTTGGATGGCTCCGGGGCAGTGGAGCATGCTTTCCTGTTCGGCTTTTCCGTGGGCATGATGCCTTATGGTTTATGGAGGACATCAGCCCTGCAGGGGGTGCAGAGGAGGGGCTGTGGCTGAGATTTTACACTTGAGGGTGCTGACATTCAGAGATGATAAGTGACGAGCAGAACCTCAACCCCGCTGAGTGAAGGACCTGAGATGGGAAATGTATTTGGTTCCCTAGAGAGAGAGATTCCTGAAAAACTGCCACCTCTTCATCACGCCCTGTGCCAGAGACCCAAGAGACCCCTCACTGTCTTTCTCCAGTCCTCCTAGCCCAAGGTGTGTGGGTGGACAAAGGTGATGCTCTGGAGGAAATGCCTGAGATAAGGACAGGTCCTTAATGATAAAGAATTCTCCTTTCTCTTTCAGATCCTTGACCTCCCAGTATGACAGCTTAAAGGCTGTCATCTCTGTGGCCTGCCTCCCCTTTCCCTTCACCCTGCCAGCTGCCTCTCAGTGACTGTCTCCTCCAGTGACTACACTGAGGGACCAGGGACTGCTTGCCTCCCGAGGCTGCTCAGACCTTCCGACACTGCAAAATGATTGTCAAAAGATGGGTCTGCAAAGAGTAACTTCCCTTCCATTGATCAAACCTGAATATGCAAGCTACTGTGAATTAACTGGAAAAGTGGCCATGTGGGCTGGTGCTTTGGTGATTTAATGAATTAAGTCTGCAACCCCCACTGCCTCCTTGACTATTGATCAGAGCTGCCTGCAATAAGGTCTGGCTAAGAATGGGCAGTGGCTGCATCAGCTCTGGGTAAAATTTGACCTAAAATGACCAATCTCATTCACTAACCTCACCATAGTCTTATGGGTTCAATGGACCCGTCCAATCCTTTGCTCTGTTCTCTCCATCACCTTCCTGTGTAATTTTCCTCCACCATGCACATAATAGAAACATGGCACAGGGGAGCTAATCACCTCTTTTATCCCCCACTTCAGGCTCACACATAAGTTTATAGTAAAAGCCTTTTCAAATGACTGCTTTAACTGCTGCTATAGCATGTGTCATCAGTTGAATGGAATCTGTCATGTGACTTTAAGCAACCCTTTGTTGAGAGACAAGATTCAATACTAGGGACAGTATTCTAGTGTACTACATCATTGATTTTATGTTATGAAGATCATCATTTATTGAAAATGTATAAATAATGAAGCCCAGCCTTACTCTTCAATGCTGTGTGTGTAAATCCACTGAGTGTGCTGACCCCCATGCTTGTACCCACCTGCTAACACAGAAAGAGTCCATTCAGAAGGGAGGCACAGCTCCAGCACTGAGGCTGTCCATACCAGCTTCACAAGAGAGTTGCCACAAGGACGACGGATACCCAGATAACAACCAAATGGTAATTTGAGTACTTAATGGTCATGATCCCTAAAGTGTGTAGCTCAGAGGGCTTGTGGTGATAACTCCATCAAGACTCTAAAGCATCTCTCCAATTCTTATTGGACTTGATCCATGTCTTGAGGAGACCCAGCTATGACACGCAGGCACCACATTGTCCTACTTAGTGCCTCCCTTAGTGTTTCAGAACCTGTGATTTGATCAGAAACATGGGCTTTCTATGTTGGTTTCACACTAAGGACTATGTGACACCTGCAGGAAGATGTCTACATAGCTACCTGGATTATGAGATCATGAGGCTCTCTTATGTGAGGGATGGCGTTTGGGATCTCTGCAGGCGTGGGTAATTCCAGGCATAGAGGGTGCTGGAACTCCCTTGCATGGTGAATAGTGATCTCTTCACTGGCTGATAAATAGAGGTTGTAGTTCAGGCCTTCAACATTAGCACCGTATGAGTAAACATTTTGACTCTTCACTATGCAGCAAGTGAACCAGGGCACATTTATTTATGTGGCTTAGTTTCTCCATCTGGCATGTGGGCTCAATAAACAAGCTCACAACATATGGGCATGATGATGATGAGGTGTGAACTAATGTAAGTAAAGTATGTGGTCTGATTTGTTAAATTAAGAAAAATGGCACTGAGAGTTGTGCTGGGTAAACACAACATTTTTTTCCTGGGGGAAACACACATAGACACACATTCACAAGCAAATCATGCAGACGTGCACACAGACCACCTCACCCCACCCCCGCCCTAATACACACATACCCACACACAACCTAATGTGAACACGTTCCCAGAAACTATACATAGATAAAAAGAGTATGTCACCTGGAAAACCAGTTTCTTTTACTATACCCTACATCCTCATTCCCACCAGATGTCTTGGATCATGGAGGCTCTCCAGACAAAAGCCAGCAGTTAAGCTCCAGATTTCCTATAGAATCCTTTTCTAACAACCAGTGAGTGATTCCAGAATACGTACCATTGAATGTGCTCCCTGAAGTCACCTGTAATTAGAGAAGGAAAACACTCTGAGAATCAGGCTATGCTATGGATGGCTCACACAGGTCTTTTGTTCACTTGGAAACTCTGGGTAACCAAGATTGGAAATAAGGTTCAAGTCAAAAGCCCCAACTCTAGAGTAGAGTTCCCTTAGGAAAGCACAGGAGCTTTTCTTGAAGAATGTTTCTGTCTAGGTAATTTTGGAGTAGCAATTGCAGAATTCTTATCTAAAGTGGAAAGCTTGTTCCTGAAGAAAACATCCCTTAACACGCAGTGTACTATCTGACACTGCCAATTTTGCACGTCCTCTGGAATCAGGTGTCAGTTGGTAAAATACACCTCCTCCATCCCCAAGGAAATATTATCTAACATCTATAATGTAGTGGATAATTTTCCCATAGCTGATATCAACTGAAAAATAAAGGATCCAAGAAAACAACATTTACATCTTAGGCAAAGACAGGCTACTTTACCTTGGTAGTAGAGGAGGGCTCCCTTTTCACACGCCTTTTGGAAGGCTTCTTCGGGTCACCTAGGGGATGTGGAGGGACACAGCATGGCTGTCAGTTCATTGGCAGTGCTACTCATGAATGACTCAGGGACTGGAACTTAGGGGTGTGCCTGGTTAACAAGCATGGAATGAGCTTCTCCTGGACCATCTTCTTCATGGACCAAGGAAGGCAAAGAAAGAGCAGCAAGGAAATGAGAGTAGAGCCCTTGGCTTTCCAGGTAATGGCAAATGAAAGCAACGTGAAATAATCAAACTCCAAATGAACAAATGCTAAAATACATGCTAGGATTCAACCACAGCATCCTGTCACTTCTTCAGACCCTTTAAAAGCCCAGCAGGACTGCCACTACCTTCTTGACATCTACCAAGTCCCTTTCAACCTCCACAGACCCACATACACTGCTACTGCATTTATCATGGAGGGTATAGGGTTCTGCCTGGTTTATGTGTGAATTTTTTAAAAACTAGATTTAATACCATGCACCAGCATTAATTATATTTATTTCTTTTCTTGGTTATGAAAATAATCAGCCAGGCATAGTGGCTCACACCTGTAATCCCAGCAGTTTGGAAGGTGGAGGTGGGCGGATCATTTGAGGTCAGGAGTTCGAGACCAGCCTGACCAACATGGTAAAACCCCATCTCAACTAAAAAAAAAAAAAAAAAAAAAAAAAAACCCAGCTACTCAGGAGGCTGAGGCAGGACAATCCCTTGAACCTGGAGGCAGAGATTGCAGTGAGCTGAGATTGCACCACTGCACTCCAGCCTGAGTGACAGAGACTTCATCTCAAAAAATAAAAAAGTAAAAAATCAGGCCAGGTGTGGTGGCTCACGCCTGTAATCCCAGCACTTTGGGAGGCCGAGGCGGGTGGATCATGAGGTGAGAAGATTGAGACCATCCTGGCTAACAGAGTGAAACCCCGTCTCTACTAAAAACACAAAAACTTTGCCAGGCGTGGTGGCACGTGCCTGTAGTCCCAGCTACTCGGGAGGCTGAGGCAGGAGAATCGCTTGAACACAGGAGGCAGAGGTTGCAGTGAGCTGAGATCATGCCACTGCACTCCAGCCTGGGCAACAGCGCAAGACTGTCTCAAAAAAAAAAAAAAAAAAAAAAACCTCCCCTAAAAAATAATCAATTATTAAAGATTAGAAAATACTGAAATACTTATATTTTAAAATAACCACTATAACCATACATTTTCCGTTCAGTCTTCCTTTGCCCTGTGTTTGCAGTCATCATGTGAGGGGCTGCCTATGTTCAGCCCAGGCAACCCACAGCGAGAGAGGGCAGAGCGGGGAGATGGCCCCTGGTGAGCACTGAGGCTCTTCAAACCAGTTGCCGAGGGAGTTGCAAGCAGGGTGACACATGAGGCTCATTATTTAGTGGTATTTTGTGTTCTTACTTGTCTTGTCCCCAGGCTGTGAAGCTCACAGACTTTTTTTTTTTTAACATTTCTATAGGGGTCATTTGAAGTTCATAACACCATCAAACATCAGTACAGGGTCTTCCCATTATTTACCGGCTTTGGGATATGTGCTGAGGAGTGGCCACGCACTGAAGGAATGTGACCAGTTGTCCCAAGTGTTGTCCTTCAACTCAAAATCCGCAACCAGTTCAAAAGCATTTGGGCTTTTATGTGCCTTTCACATAAAGACTATGACACAGCTAAGCTATTCATGTACTAATACCTGCCCTGAGCTGTGTGACCACAGACACCACCCTATAATGTGGCCAGTGTGTAGGAACTCTACAGGCTCAGATCATTCCAGACATACATGCAGATGTTGGAACTCCCTTGCACAGTGACTCATGATCCCAAGGCTGAGTGCTGAGGGCAGGTCAGTAGTTCAGAGCCTCAGCATTGGGGCTGTATGCTTGGGTTCCCATCTTGGCTCTTTTGCTGAGGGGCTCATAAGCTTGGGCACATTCATCACTGTCTTTTTCTACCCAGCGAAAGGTGATAGTAAATCAATCATGCCATTTGTTTGTGGTGATGGCCGAATGATTTGATGTAGGTAAAGTGTACAGTATAAGTGCTCATGAGGCTTAATTATCAGTGAAATGTCTTGCTTTAGATTTCACAGCTTAATAAGGCTCAGAGGCTTATTCACGCCCAGGATTCTGAACTCCCAAGTCATTGTTCTATGACATACACCTGCTTGGCCTAAAACCGACCACTTTATCATAATGCAGACCCAGTTTTGAAAGAAGCAGATAAAATTGTCAAAAGTACTGTGTTTGCCTCAGCGCACACTCAGTGCGCTCCACACAAAGGGCATCACCATCTGCCACAATGGCCCAGTGGCCTGGTTGGCACAGACAGTGGCAGAGCAAAGGGCAAGAGATCCCTAATCCCATCACCATGGTCGATAGGGCATCATAGACATTCCAGGGTGAAGGCACAATCCACATTGTGAGGTCCAACTGCTGCCATGTAGACAGGTGTGTTTTTACATGTACAGGAAGATCATTGAAGATAAGTGTTTTATATCCATGGTTAACGATGAGATGACCATGAAATGAACACCAGTGTACTGGGTGGAGCAGCTTCTCTATTCAGTCTTCTGCACTAAAGCCTGTGAAACAATATCATCTTGCCTTATTTACTAACAAATACAAGTGCCTCTAAACTTAGACAGTTTCCAAGTCATGGAACTGATGAGCACTTAGCTCCTGCAGAGAGCTCTGGATGCTGGGTCGGGAGAACAAAGACACACAATACATCAAAACAGCATTAACAAGTAAACAGGTTTTCAAAGCTCTCCACATGCAAATTTACACAATTATCCTTTTAATTTTTATCTTCATATATATATACATAATCTACTTGCTTCTGAGTATAAATAAAACTGTATGTTCTTAGTTAATAGTCTCTACCAATTCATTCCATTTATCTCTCTGAGTTGAAATACTGCATCTCATTGGATAACAAAAAAAAAATTTGACTAAGATTACAATGGAAAGGTGAGTAGGTTGGGTGATTGACTGTGATTGACAATTCCATGATTCTGGATAACTTCCAAAGCATAAAAATAAATGTGAGTTTTATTTCACACGTAGACAATACACATACTTATTACTTTAAAAAATTAATATGTGAATGGAACTGACTTACTACAAATTTATTAAAGTAAATACATATTTCACAAAAGAAAGAAGAGAGGAAGGGAAAAACATGTTAAAAACAAAGGGAGGTACATTTTATTGTGTGAAAAGCCTCCAACCCATCCCTACTACTGTGGCTTTGTTCCAAATATTTGGAAAGTAATGATTTCATAAGTTATTAATTAGGTTAAAAACTGCATTACAATAGACTTTGCCATATTCTCCCCTGGAGAATAACTTAATCTGTGGGGTGGGGGATGGAACGTTGAAGGATGCAGGATGTAAAAGGAAATTATATATATATATTATATATATTACATATTATATATAATATATTACATATTATATACATTATATATAATATATTATATATTATATATAATGTATGTAATATACACATTATATATTAAATATATAAATAATATATATTATAAATTATAATATATAATATATATGATATATAATATATGCAGTATATATGATATATATTATATTGTATATATTATTATATATAATATAATATATAATATATAATGTATAATATATAATATATATTATATGTACAGTATATATAATATATAATATATACAGTATATATAATATATAATATATATACAGTATATATAATATATATTATATATAATATATAATCCATAATATATATATTATATATTACATATACAGTATATATAATATATATTACATATACAGTATATATAATATATATTATATATACAGTATATATAATATATATTATATATACTGTATATATAATATATATTATAGATATAATATCTATAATTTGGGAATTTGGGAATAAACTGAATCCCAATTCACACTGGGACTATACCAGCTGCCACCATGCCTGGCTAATTTTTTGTATTTTTCATAGAGACAGAGTTTCACTGTATTGGCCAGGATGGTCTTGATCTCCTCACCTTGTGATTCTCTTGCATTGGCCTCCCAAAGTGCTGGGATTACAGGCCTGAGCCAAGATACATATTTTTTAAATGAAGAAAAATTTCAAAGGTACTCTGCTTGGTACAATAATCAAATACATAAATTGAGGAATGAAACATAACCATGAAACATATTTATAACTGCATATGGAAAATACAGATGATAATTTTTTAAATAACATATTTTGAAAGCATTAACTAGTAATTTGAAAAGATCACATTTGACAGGGCAGTATGAACATACCTTGAATGCAGCCACACAGGTTCCCCATAAGAAAAATCAAAATCAGGGAAAATGAAAGCACAGAGGTTCAATCTGCTCTGATCTTTGAAAAACTCAGCACAGATAGTGGCACTTAGGACTAAGGGCAGGAGATCCCTAATCCCATCACCATGGCGATAGGGCATAAACATTCCAGGGTGAAGGCACAATCCACACTGTGAGGTCCAATTGCTGCCATGCAGGCAGGTGTGCTTTTACATGTACAGGGAGGTCATTGAAGGCTTAGTGTTTTGTTTCAAAAACTGAATCCCAAGCCCACACATTATTATGCTGTGCTTCTTAAAACAAGTTATGAGATGGGAAATAAGGCACCCCCAAATATATATATATATAATTATACATAATATAATATATATAATTATATATAATATAATATATATAATATATATAATTTCTTTTTACATCCTGCATCCTTATATCACATATAATATATCATATATAATATAATAATATATAATTATTATATATAATATAATCATTCTTAATTATTATATATAATACAATAATATATAATTATTATATATAATATAATAATATATAATTATTATATATAATACAATAATATATAATTATTATATATAATATAAGAATATATAATTATTATATATAATATATAATTATTATATATAATATAAGAATATATAATATATATAATTATTATATATAATATATAATTATATGTATAATATTATATATCATATAATGATATATAATGTATATTATATATAATATATTATATAATACATAATATATATATTACATCTAATATTATGTATAATGTATCATGTATATTATGTATAATATATCATAACATAATATATATTATAATATAATATAATATATACTATATTATATTTATATAATATCATATATAATATATAATATATTATATTTGTATAATATCATATATAATATATAATATATTATATTTATATAATATCATATATAATATATAATATATTATATTTATATAATATCATGTATAATATATTATATTTATATAATATCATATATAATGTATTATATTTATATAATATCATATATAATATATTATATTTATATAATATCATATATAATATATTTATATATCATATATAAATATCATATATAATATTTATATAATATATAATATTATATTACATAATAATATCATATAATATATAATATATTATGATATATAATATAATATAATATAATTATATATAATATGATGTATAATATATATCTTATATGATATATAATATATATCTTATATGATATATAATATATATCATATATGATATATAATATATAATATATTATATATTATGTATCATAAATATATTATACATCATAGATTATATATAAAATATATCATAGATTACATATAATATATCATAGATTACATATAATATATATCATAGATTATATATAATATATATCATAGATTATATATATTATATATCATAGATTGTATATATTATAAATGATTTATATTATATATAATCTATGATATATAATATATAATCTATGAAATATATTAGATCATATATAATATAATATTTTATATATTATATCATATGTATTATATTATATATTATATATTATGTATTATTATATAATACATAATATATAATTGTATAATATATATTATATATTATATACTACATTATATGTCATATAATATAATATATAATAAGTCATATTATATATTATATATAATATATATTATAAGTCATATTATATATTGTATATAATATATATTATAAGTCATATTATATATTATATACATAATATAAATATATATAATTTATTTTTAGACAGAGTCTTGTTCTGTTGCACAGGCTGGGGTGCAATGGCACCATCTTGGCTCACTGCAACCTCTGCCTCACGGGTTCAAGCAATTGTCCTGCCTCAGCCTCCCAGGTAGCTGGGACTACAGCACACTGGGACTACACCAGCTGCCACCATGCCTGGCTAATTTTTTGTATTTTTGGTAGAGACAGGGTTTCACTGTATTGGGCAGGATGTTCTTGATCTCCTCACCTTGTGATCCTCTTGCCTTGGCCTCCCAAAGTGCTGGGATTACAGGCCTGAGCCAAGATACATATTTTTTAAATGAAGAAAAATTTCAAAGGTACTCTGCTTGGTACAGTAATCAAATATATAAATTGAGGAATAAAACATAACCATGAAACATATTTATAACTACATATGGAAAATACGGAGGATAATTTTTTAAATAACATATTTTGAAAGCATTAACTAGTAATTTGAAAAGATCACATTTGACAGGGCAGTATGAACATACCTTGAATGCAGCCACACAGGTTCCCCATGAGAATAATCAAAATCAGGGAAAATGAAACCACAAAGGTTCAATCTGCTCTGACCTTTGAAAAACTCAGCACAGATAGTGGCACTTAGGACCAAAGGCAGGAGATCCCTAATCCCATCACCATGGCGATAGGGCATAAACATTCCAGGGTGAAGGCACAATCCACACTGTGAGGTCCAACTGCTGCCATGCAGACAGGTGTGCTTTTACATGTACAGGAAGGTCATTGAAGGCTCAGTGTTTTGTTTCAAAAACTGAATCCTAAGCCCACACATTATTATGCTGTGCTTCTTAAAATAAGTTATGAGATGGGAAATAGGGCACCCCCAAATATATATATGTAAAAATATATACAACATATAATATATATAACATATATATAATTTCCTTTTACATCCTGCATCCTTATATTATATATAATTATTATATATAATTATGTATAATAATTATATATAATACATATGATATATATTATATAATATATGGTATATATTATATAATATATAATATATATATGATATATATTATATATGATATATATTATATTATATAATATATATTATATAATATATAATATAATATATATTCTATATGATGCATATTATATAATATATGATATATGTTATATGTAATATATGGTATATATTGTATGTAATATATGATATATATTATATGTAATATATGATATATATTATATAATGTATATATGATGTATAACATATATTATATATAATATCCTATAATATATAATATGTAAGATATATTACATATGTCATATAATATATATTTTATGTCATATAAGATATATTATGTACCTAATATATTTATTATATATTATATATGTTTTATATTATGTATATAATATATAATATATATAATGTGACATATAATATATGATATATAATTGTATATCATATATTATATATTATATATTGTATAATATATTATATAATATATAATATACATTATATATATATAATTTTTTTTTTTTGACAGAGTCTTGTTCTGTTGCACAGGCTGGAGTGCAATGGCGCCATCTTGGCTCACTGCAACCTCTGTCTCACGGGTTCAAGCGATTGTCCTGCCTCAGCCTCCCAGGTACCTAGGACTACACCACACTGGGACTACACCAGCTGCCACCATGCCAGGCTAATTTTCTGTATTTTTGGTAGAGACAGGATTTTACTGTATTGGGCAGGATGGTCTTGATCTCCTCACCTTGTGATCCTCTTGCCTTGGCCTCCCAAAGTGCTGGGATTACAGGCCTGAGCCAAGATACATGTTTTTTAAATGAAGAAAAATTTCAAAGGTACTCTGCTTGGTACAATAATCAAATATATAAATTGAGGAATAAAACATAACCATGAAACATATTTATAACTGCATATGGAAAATACGGAGGATAATTTTTTAAATAACATATTTTGAAAGCATTAACTAGTAATTTGAAAAGATCGCATTTGACAGGCCAGTATGAACATACCTTGAATGCAGCCACACAGGTTCCCCATAAGAAAAATCAAAATCAGGGAAAATGAAACCACAGAGGTTCAATCTGCTCTGACCTTTGAAAAACTCAGCACAGACAGTGGCACTTAGGACCAAAGGCAGGAGATCCCTAATCCCATCACCATGGCGATAGGGCATAAACATTCCAGGGTGAAGGCACAATCCACACTGTGAGGTCCAACTGCTGCCATGCAGACAGGTGTGCTTTTACATGTACAGGAAGGTCATTGAAGGCTCAGTGTTTTGTTTCAAAAACTGAATCCCAAGCCCACATATTATTATGCTTTGCTTCTTAAAATAAGTTATGAGATGGGAAATTAGGGCACCCCCAAATATATATATATAATACATAATATAATATATAATATATATAACATATATAATTTCCTTTTACATCCTGCATCCTTATATTATATATAATATTATATATAATTATATATAATATTATATATAATTATATATAATATTATATATAATATAATATATAATTATATATAATGATTATATATAATATAATATATATAATTATATAATATAATATATAATTATATATATTATATAATTATGTATATTATTATATGTGTAATATAGTAATATATAATTATATATGTAATATATAATATATAATATATTTATATTATTATATATAATGTATTATATAATATATATGATATAATATATTATATATAATATATTATATCATATATATTATATATAATATAATATTATATATGTATATTATATAATATATATTATACATAATATATCATAATATATTACATATCATAATATAATATATAAGATATATTATATATAATATATAAAATTATATAATATATGATATATTATATATAATATAATATAATTATATATAATATAATATAATGATATATAATATAATATAATTATATATAATATAATATACATAATATATATCATATATTATATAATATATATCATTTATTATATATAATATATATCATTTATTATATTATATATCATATATAATATATATCATTTATTATATTATATATCATATGTAATATATATCATATATAGTATATATCATATATATCATATATATAATCGTATATCATATATATTATATATACTACATGTCATATATTAAGTTTGGGGATAGCCCAGAATTATATATGGATTTTCAACTGCACAGGAGCTGGTCCCCTAACCCTTGCACTGTTCAAGGATCAACAGTATTTAAAATACTATACATTTTATTCATATTTTAGAGTGTAATACTTCTTCTCATTAAAAAAAATTAACTATAAAACAGCCTCAGGAAGGTCTTTCAGGAGTTCTTCCAGAAGAAAGCCTTGTTATCATAGAAAATGACAGCTGCATGTATGTTATTGCCTCTGAAGACCCTGAAGACCTTTCACTGGGACAAGATTTGGAGATGGAAGACAGTGATATTGATTATCCTGACCCTTACGAGGCTAAGCTAGTGTGTGTGTTTCTATCTTAGTTTTTAACAAAAATTTTAAAACATAAAAAATAAAAATAAATAAAGCTTATCAAATAAGGATATAAAGTATTTCTGTACAGCTGTTCAATGTGTTTTTGTTTTAAGATGTGTTATTATGAAAGAATCAAAAAATTAAAAAAATTAAAAGTTTATAAAGTTATGATAAGCTAAGATGAACTTGTTAAAGAAAGAAAAAAATTAAATACATTTAGTGTAGCCTAAGTGTACAGTGCATATAAAGTCTATAGTTATGTACAGTAATATCCTAGGCCTTTTCATTCACTCACCAAGTACTCACTGACTCATCAGAGCAACTGCCAGTCCTGCAACCTCTGTTCATGCTAAGTGTCCTATACTGGTGTACCACTCTCTTAACTTTTGTAATATATATATATATTTTTTTCTTTCTTTTTTTGGAGAAGGAGTTTTATTTTGTTGCCCAGGCTGGAGTGCAATGGCACGATCTTGGCTCACTGCAACCTCTGCCTCCGGGGTTCAAGTGATTCTCCTGCCTCAGCCTCACGAGTAGCTGGGATTACAGGCCCACGCCAGCACTCCCAGCTAATTTTGTATTTTTAGTACAGACGGAGTTTCTCCATGTTGGTCAGGCTGGTCTCGAACTTCTGACCTCAGGTGATCCGCCCGCCTCGGTCTCCCAATGTACTATGTTTTTACTGTATCTTTTCCATGTTTAGATATTACTATTGTGATATAACTGCCTACAGCAGCGGTCCCCAAAGTTTTGACACCAGGGACTGGTTTTGTGAAAGATAATTTTTCCACAGATTGGGGATGGCTTTGGGCTGAAACTGTTCCACCTCAGATCATCAGGCATTAGTTAGATTCTTTTTTTTCTTTTTTTTTAGACTGAGTCTCCCACTGTTGCCAGGCTGGAGTGCAGTGGCACAATCTCGGCTCACTGCAACCTCTGCCTCCCGGGTTCAAGTGATTCTCCTGTCTCAGTCCCCCGAGTAGCTGGGACTACAGGCATGCGCCACCACACCCAGCTAATTTTTGTATTTTTAGTAGAGACGGGGTTTCCATGTTGGCCAGGATTGTCTTGACCTTGTGATCCACCTGCCTCGGCCTCCCAGAGTGTTGGGATTACAGGCGTGAGCCACAGCACCCAGCCTAGTTAGATTCTCATAAGGAGCACATAACCTAGATCCCTTGTATGTGCAGTTCACAATAGGATTTGCACTCCTGTGAAGATCTAATGCTGCTGCTGATCTGACAGGAGGCGGAGCTCAGGCAGTAATGCTCGGCTGGCCAGCCACTCATCTCCTGCTTTGTGCCCAGTTCCTAAAAGGACACGAACCGGTGCTGGTCCATGGCTTGGGTGTTGGGGACCACTGGCCTACTGTATTCAGCACAGTGACATGCTGCACAGGTGTGTAGTCCAGGAGCAATAGGCTGTACGATATAGCCTAGGTATGTAGTAGGCTACACTGTGTAGATTTGTATAAAGTACACTCTTTGGTGTCTGCACAGCCACAAAATCACCTAATGATGCATTTCTTGGAATATATTACCATTAAATGAGATTTACCTGTATTAGTGTCATCTCAGGTTTATTGTCTAGTAATTTTGAAAGTATTTGTATATTCTTTCCCAGACACATCATCATACTCTGGTGCATATCTCTATTTTATTCCCTAGACCCACTCTTAATTTTTCTGCATTCTGCTTTGTTCCTTAGGAGGCTCACCTGAATTGGATACTTCAGAGATCTCCCTTACCCTCATGCTTTTATTGGGGTTCAGCTAATGGAGGGGGTGGCAGAAGATAGGTGAGAGAAGAGTGTGTTTATCCCTCACCTCTGCCCCTGCAGGGTCAGCACAGTCAGACTGTGTCCCTTTGCTGAAGATCACAGCTTCTGTCTGGTGCCTTCTTGGCAAGCTGGCACTGTCTCTAGTCAGGTGACTGCTTGGCCCCTTACTACTTACACTCTTCTGTCTGGTTTCTTTGTGTCTTTCCTGCTGTGCTGTAAGTAGTCCCTTTATTAGAATCCATCCACATTACCCAGTTATATAAAGACAAATAGTTGGTCACTGATCTAGTTCACTCCCTGAGAATCAGCCTTCATCAAAGATCCCTAACAGTCAGATATTCTGTTGGCCGCTCCATTCCTGCTCCCCATTATTCTAGTTGTGTCTTCCTTGTCTCTAGTGCAGTCACAAAGCATAAGCGCCTCCACTGTCACTTGTTCTTTGCAACTCTAGGATCACATCATTCCCCTTGAAATCAGAGAACCTGCAATCTCCCCAAGCCCACAAAATTCAGCCGTCACAGTACTTTTCAAGCATGCCAGCAGCCCTCCCCAACAAACGAATCCTTAATTTCTTGGAGAAACATCTTCTGGGGCTTCCTGTGGGACACAGTGGGGGTCGGCTTGGCATGTGGATCACACCTGATATTTTTACCCCCACCTCCTACTATTCCTATTCCTTTGTATGCACCTCTCTTTATTATGCTAGGAAAGCTCTGGCAACACAACCTCAAAATAAGCAGGCCAGTGTGGATTCACAGTTTCTGTCAGACAAACAAACTTGAGCACCCCTTCTAACTTCTTGGGCTAAGACTTTAACTTCAGAATCTCTATGTATCTATGTTGATAAACTTAGCCTATGTCAAGATTATATTCTGCATGCCTTAGTCAAACACCATGTAAATCTATGCCTCATATATTCTCTAGGCTTTAGCTGATAGGGATTAGCAAAGTAGTGTGGTTGTTTTGGTCTTTAAACAATGTCCATTTTCTACCAGCTTTCCATTGCACTCTTTTTTTTTTTTTTTTTTTTGAGATGGAGTCTTGCTCTGTCGCCCAGGCTGGAGTGCAGTGGCCCGATCTCGGCTCACTGCAAGCTCTGCCTCCCGGGTTCACGCCATTCTCCTGCCTCAGCCTCCCGAGTAGCTGGGACTACAGGCGTGTGCCACCACACACGGCTAATTTTTTGTATTTTTAGTAGAGATGGGGTCTCACTGTGTTAGCCAGGATGGTCTCGATCTCCTGACCTCGTGATCGGCCCACCTTGGCCTCCCAAAGTATTGGGATTACAGGCGTGAGCCACCGCACCGGGCCGACTCCATTGCACTCTTACAGACCATGTTGACAAAATTATAACTGCAACAGTCAACTACAATAGCAATTTTACCTCTCATGTACCACTTTAAAAAACACATCATTCCCAATAACCACATTTGATGATTTAAGTAATCATGATACCACCGTACACTACAGATGATCAGGTTTCTGTCTCCTCCCGACAAGAAGGTCAGGAATTCATTCAGACTGAAACAGGTCAGCAAACCACTTCCAGATTCTCATCTATAAAGATCTATTTCTAGAACCATTTCTAGTACCTATACAATATTAGAATCAAGTCAGGAAGCAGAAAACATTCTAGATATTTTAAACAGAAAACAATTCATGGAGAGATCAATTACAAGAGTATGTGTAGCAAAAGATGAAAGGGTCAGGTTGCTTAAGTAACTTGATAAATCTCTGCTTCTTTTGTGTTGGGTGATAAAAATGTTGAGCAGAGATCAGTGGCAGATGATCCAAGGCGTCAGCTGTCCAAGCTCAGCATCTGGAGCCGGTGCTGAGGAAATGTGCATTTCTAGGTCTGGGCGCCATTGGACCATCACTACTGTCCTTGAAGCTGCCACCGTGAGAACTCACATCTCAGCTGCTATAGCCACAGCTGATATTGTCATTGCTTCCAGAATTATTTCCCTTGCTCCATCGTGGGGATCCCGCAATACTGCTGCTGCTGAAATCACTGTTGTTGCTCCTTCCAGAACTGTCGGCACTGCAGCATTATTATCACTGCAGCTACCACTGGAGATGGCTACAGACACCAGAAACAGAAGAGCACCTCTCCCCTCCTCCGGCAGTGTGACTTTCAGTCGGCTCCTCTCGTAGCCAGATGGTATAGAAATGACACACCAATGTCCTTCAGAACATACATGCAAAATATTTTAAATATATTAGAAATTCTATTCCCCTTAGAAAACTAAGTTCACCTACATATTTTTCAAAAATCCATCAGCAATACAGAATAAAGGCATTGGTTCTATACAGCGTTGCAAGAATATTTTAACAATAGAAGGTATTTTAATGTCATTCACCACATTAGGAGATTGAAAAAGGGAAAACACAGGATTACCTTAGCAGATGTAGGAAAAAAATAAGATGGTAAAATACAACATTCATTTATATTAAAATCTTTATACCAAACTAGGAAAAGCAGACAAATTTCTTAACCTGATAAGCTTATCTATAACAAAACCATCGACACCACCATATGTAATGTTGAAGCATAATCGTTATTTTTTATAAAAGCTAGGAAAGGGAATGAGATGGCTGTTGACACTGCTCGTATTTATCATTGTCCTGGGGTTTCTGGCCAGTTCAGTTAAGATAGGACAAAGAAATATTACAGAAAGAGGAAGAAAAAAAGAAAACACATACGTTGTCATTGTGTGGAGTTTCTGTTTGTTTGTTTATGTGTTTTTGTGAGATGGTGTCTCACTCTGTCGCCCAGGCTGGAGTACAGTGGTGTGATCTTGGCTCACTGCAACCTCATTGTGTGGAGATTTGTAATTACCCATAGAAAATCCAAGAAAATTTGTGGATGCACTAATCAAATCAGCAAGGTTTTCAGATATGAAGGCAAAGTAAACAGAAAATGAAATTCTTATAAACAGTAGCAACCAATTAAAAATATTATATTATAATAGCACATTCATGGTAACATAAAACATTAATGTATCTAAGAATTAATTCAGAAAACAAATACATGATCTTTCATTTAATTTTATTAAAGTTATTTCAATAAATATACCACCAGTATTTTTTTAGAACTTGATTGGAAAAGTCATATTAAAGTAATCAATGGAAAGGAAGAACCAAAGTGATTTTGAACAATAATAGCCTATCAATATTTGAATGTGTTTTAATTATAATAATTAAAATGGTTTGCTTTGGCTCAGTGATACACCGTTAAACAATGGGAAAAAATGGAAGCACCAAGAAATAGATCCATAGGTATGCTGAATACATTGGACTTGTAATAAAAGATATGATACTAAAAGTCAGTAGAAAAATTATACTATGCAATAAATGATGTCGAAAAAACATATAAATTTTTATCCATATATAAATAAAAATCTGTATATTACAGCATATCACAAAATCCTGTATCTATTTAGGTTAAAGACTCAAATCTTAAACTACTTGTGAAATTACTTATGAATATTACATGTTTAAGATATTTAAAAGTATATACAGAGAACTAATGACGTTGGGCAACAAATGGCTTATTAATCAAATGCCAGAATGCATGAAGAAGAAAAGAAAAGAAAAATAAATTAGACTGTATTAAAATGAAAAATCCTAGGCATCCTAAATAAAGGTTAAATGCAAGCCAGAAAATTGGGTAAAATATTTACAAAATATATAATTGAAAAGTATAATATCCATTATATAAAGAGGATTTCTACAAATTAATGATATAAAATAAATAGTTTAGTAGAAAAAATGATTAAGAACTACTCCACAATATTCACAACAGATGATAAATAGTGAATTATTGTGAAAAGACAATTGAAAAGAGCAAGGTACAATTCAACAGCAATAAGACTTTATGCCCTTGTCTATAAAAACACAAAACTATGCCAAGGGCTTTAGGAACCGTGAATTTATATACGGCGAAGGGGAGTTTAAATCTGCCACTTTGAAGAGTTTTTTGGAAATATATAGTAAAGTTGAAAATATATACATATGTGTATATATATATACCCACACACATACACATACACACTAGAAATTCCACAAGGTAAACCTTCTCCAAGAGAATACACACACATTTGCAGAAGAGATGTCCAAAGGTGTTTGTTGAAACATTATTGGTAATAGCTAAAAATTGGAAATAATCTTAAAGCTCATTACTAGGAAAATGGAAAAGTGAATCGTGGTATGTGCATATAATGTAAAACTATACATCAGTTAAAATTAATTGTCTGAATTTATATGGATCAATTTTTATATATTGAAACATCGTTGCATTCCAGGAATAAATCCCACTTGGTCATGGTGTATAATCCTTTTAATATGATGCTGAATTCAGTATGGTAGTTTTTTTTTTTAGACAAAGTTTTGCTCTTGTTGCCTAGGCTGAAGTGCAATGGTATGATCTTGGCTCACCACAACCTCCACCTCCCGGGTTCAAGCGATTCTCTTGTCTCAGCCTCCCGAGTAGCTGAGGTTACAGGCATGCACCACCACACATGGCTAATTTTGTATTTTTAGTAGAGACAGAGTTTCTCCATGTTGGTCAGGCTGGTCTTGAACTCCTGACCTCAGGTGATCCACCCACCTCAGCCTCCCAAAGTGCTGGAATTACAGGCATGAGCCACCATGCCCCACCCAGTATGCTAGTATTTTTAGAGTTTTTGCATCAATGATCAGAGGCATATTGATCTGTTGTTTTATTTTCTTATAGTGTTTTTGGCTTTGGTATCAGGGTAATGCTGGCCTCATAGAAAGAGTTAAGAGGTATTCACTCCTCTTCCACTCTTTGGAAATGTTTGAAAAGAATCAGTGTTAGTTCTTCTTTAAATGTTTGGCAGAACTCACCAGTAAAGCTATCAGGTCCAGGACTTTTCTTTGTCATGAGATTGTCTTATTACTGACTCAATTCCCTTACTAGGTTAGGTCTATTCTGACTTTCTGTTTCTTTATAATTGAGTCTTGGTAGGTTTTGTGTGTCTAGGAATTCATCTATTTCATCTGGGTTATCCAATTTATGAGCACACAATTATTTATAGTAATCTTTTATAATCCTTTCTAGGCTGGGAATGGTGGGTCATGCCTGTAATTCCAATAATTTGGGAGGCGGAGGTGGGAAAATTCCTTGAGGCCAGGAGTTCAAGATCAGCCTGGATAACATGGCAAGATCCTGTCTCTTAAAAAAAAAAAAAAAAGAGCTGGCATAGTGGCGAGCCCAGGAATTCAAGGCTGCAGTGAGCCGATTGTGCCACTGATTGTGGTTGCATCTGATTGTTGCCAGGGCAATGGAGCTAGACCTTGTCTCTAAAGTATAGACAGACACTTGTCTCTAAAACATAGACAGGCAGATAGACAGACAGACAGACAGACAGAAATATATAAAGATATTCTCAAATACATTTCTGTTTTAAGTAATTTAGATTGTTTCCCTTTTCCTTAGTCTTGTCAGTTTTATTAATCTTTTTGAAGAACCAACTTTTGGTTTTGTTTTTTATTGTTTTTCTATTCTCTTTTCCATTTATCTCTGCCCTGATCTCTATTGTTTCCTTCCTTCTGCTAACTTTGGGTTTAGTTTTATTCTTCTTTTTCTAGTTTCTTAATGTGTAAACTTATGTTGTTGAATTGAGGTGTTTCTTTTTTTAATGTGTTTATAGCTATAAATTTCCTCCTTAGCACTCTTTTCACCACAACTCATAAGTTGTGTTTCTTTGTTGTTTCTTTGTTTTTTGAGACAGAGTTTCATTCTGTCACCCAGGCTGGAGTGCAGTTGTGTTAGCTCAGTGGTGCAACCTCTGCCTCCTGGGTTCAAGAAATTCTCATGCCTCAGCCTCCTGGGTAGCTGGGACTACAGGCACGTACCACCACTCCCAGCTAATTTTTGTGTTTTTAGTAGAGACGGGGTTTCACCATGTTGGCCTGGCTGATCTTGAACTCCTGACCTCTAGCTATCCATCTCCCTCAGTCTCCCAAAGTGCTGGGATTACAGGTGTGAGCCACCACAACTGGCCACAACCCATAAGTTTGGATATAGTGTGCTTTCATTTTCATTTGTCTTTAAGAATTTTATAATTTCTTTGTGATTTCTTTGATCCATTGGTTGTTTGAGAGTGTGTTGTTTAAATTCTACTAATTTGTGAACTTTTTAAAATCTTCTGTTATTGATTTCTAACTTTATCCTGTTGTGGTCAGAGAAGACACTTTGTATGATGTCTATCGTTTTGAATCTACTGAGCTTTTTTCCTTTTTTGGGACAGGGTCTCGTTCTGTCAGTGGTACAATGGAACATTTTCTTTGTCATGAAGTACAGGCTGGAGTACAGTGGTACAATCTCTGCTCACTGCAGCTTCAACCTCCTGGGCTCCTAAGCAATTCTCACGCTTCAGCCTCCCAAGAAGCTGGGATCACAGGCACGCACCACCACGCCCAGCTAATTTTTGTATTTTTAGTAGAGATGGGGTTTCACCATGTTGGCCAGGCTGATGTCAAGCTCCTGGCTTCAAGCAATCCACCCGCCTCAGCCTCCCAAATTACTCTGGGATTACAGATGTGAGCCACTGCACCCAGCCCCTATTGAGAATTAATTTGTGATGTGTTATATGGTCTATCCTGAAAATGTCCCATGTATACTTGAGAAGTATGTGTATTATGTTGTTGGGTAGAATATCCTGTGTATGTCTGTTAGGTCTAGTTGTTTTTTCAGGTGTTGTTCAAGTGCTGTATTTCCTTACTTATGTCTGGTCTGGTTGTTTTATTTATTTGTGAAATGAAGACAAGGGACAAAATCCTAAGACATCCCCCTTAAAAGGGAAGGACCACCCACAGAAAAGGACTGAGAGACCCCCAGAATCTATAGCTTAGCTAATTGATGGTCTTTCTCTCCTGAAGTTAGTAAAGAGTGGAAAAGATGACTCCTTCTTCAAACATGAAGAAAGCAATCTAAGTCTTCAAAGAACAGGAAGCATGAGAAAATATGACACCACCAAAGAAACAAAATGAAACTCCAGTGGCTGACTCCAAAGACATGAAGATCTACAAATTGCCTGACAAAGAATTCAAATAATCATCTTAGGGTGACATCAGCAAGATGGAAGAACAGGAGGCCCTCCACTCACCTCTCCCCACACAAACAATGATCTGGCAGCCATTCATGGACAAAACTGCCTTTGCAAGAGTTTTAATATCCAGGCAGGAGGTGACAAAACTCTAGCAAAGCCCAAAACCAAGGAGAGCTGCTTTGAGAAGGCAGGTCCACACACCAGTGACAGGTTCCCAGTTGCAGACTGAAAGCAGCTTTGTCCTCCTATGGACTTGGGTCCAGCTCCACTAGATCATGGTCTTGCAACTAGCCCCATCCACTAAGCACCTAGGAGGAACCATGACCATTTATGCCCCCAGTAACAGGCCTTCTAACCATGGTCCTGACTGCAGAAACTAAAGCAGCCCTGACCCGGCTTCAGCCCCACTCTACTACAGTCAGTCTTGCCTGCCCAGGAATTCAGTGATGCCTTTACATGCCCTTGGTAACAGGCCTGCTGATCTCAGTCTCAGCTATGGACACTAAAGTAGCCCTGTGACTCCATTCCAGTCTTGCTTTGCCACAGTCTGGGCACAGTCCAGCCCATCCTGGGACCTGGTGAAAGACATACCATCCATTCTCCTAATAAGAGGACCACCAATCTTGAACCCAAATGTGGTCACCAAAGCTGTCCTGTGACTTGGCTCTAGCCCTGCTCTACTGTGGTCTGGAGGCAGTCCTGTCTTCCCATGGACCTACCTAGTAAACCAGCAGGAGCTCAATCTGGGACCCACAGGGAGCTATACCAGTCCATGCCCTTGGTAATAGGCCTGATATCTGAAGACTTGACTGTAGAACTAGAAGTAGCCCCATGACCTGGCTCCAGTCCTGTTCGATCAGGGTATCAGAGGCAGTCCAGTTCTCCTGAGGATCCAGCAGAAACTGCATCACCAACCTATGCCTTGATAGCAGGCCTGCCAATCAGAGATTCAGCTGCAGACCAGGCAGCAGCCATGTGATATGGCTCCAGGCCCACTTGACTGTGATCCAGTCAAGGGATCCAGCAGGAAAAGGTTTGCACCTGCTGAAACCAATCTATAAAGACAGAAAGAGATTGGGCATGGTGGCTCACACCTGTAATCCCAGCACTTTGGGAGGCCAAGGCGGGCAGACCACTTGAGGCCAGGAGTTTGAGACCAGCCTGGACAACACGGTGAAACTCTGTCTCTACAAAAAATACAAAAAAATTAGCCAGGCATGGTGGCACATGCCTGTGATCCCAGCTGCTTGGGAGGCTGAGGCAGGAGAATCATTTGAACCTGGGAGGTGGAGGTTACAGTGAGCTGAGATCACGCCACTGCACTCCAGCTGGGTGACAGAGCAAGACTCTGTCCCAAAAAACAAAAAAAAAAAAAAAAAGAAGAGGTATTTGCTTCTTCATAGACATTAATGAAAGTCTGTAGATCATGAAGAATCAGCAAATATGACACTACCAAAATAAACTCATAAATCTCCAGTAATCAACCCCCCAAAAATAGAGATCTACAAATTGCCTGACAATTCAAAATAATTAATTTAAGATAGCTCAGTGAAATTTACTAGAATGTATATATCAACTCAATAATATCAAGAAAATAGTAGATGAACAAAACTAAAAGTTCAATAAAGATACAGAAATAATAAGAACCAAACAGAAATTCTAGAACTGAAGAATACAATGAATAAAATGAAAATGCAAGCTGGGTGCCGTGGCGGACGCGTGTAATCCCAGCACTTTGGGAGGCCGAGGCAGGCGGATCACTTGAGGTCAAGAGTTCAAGACCAGCCTGGCCAACATGCCAAAACCCCATCTGTATTAAAAATACAAAAATTAGCCAGGCATGGTGGCATATGCCTGTAATCCTAGCTACTAGGGAGGCTGAGGCAGGAGAATCGCTTGAACCGGGAGGTGGAAGTTGGAGTGAGCCAAGATGGCACCACTGCATTCAAGCCTGGGTGACACAGACTCTGTCTCAAAAATATATAAAAATAAATAAATGAATGAAATGAAAATGCAATAGAGAATTTCAATTGCAGACTTGATCAAACAGAAGAAAGAATCTGTGAAATTAAAGACAGGACATTTGAAATATCCTGTCAGAAGACCAGAAAGAAAAAAAAGTTTATAAAGTAAAAACCTTGGGGATTTATAGGACACCACCATGAAGTGGGTCAAACATATTATGGATTTCCTAGAAGTAAAAAAGATAGAAAAGGCCTGAAAGTATATTTGAAGAAATAATGGGTAAAAACTTTCCAAATTCTTAGAGCCAAGTGGGCTTCCAGACACATGAAGTTCAGAGGCCCCAAAAAAGGCCAGCCCAAAGACCATAATACCAACATGTATTATAATTAAAATATCAAAAGTCAAAGACAGAGACTTTCAAAAGCAGCAAGAAGAAAGGAATTCATCACATACAAGGAAACTTCAATAAGGCTATCAGTGGATTTCTCAGCAGAAACCTTATAAGCCAGGAGAGAATAGGATGCTATATTCAATGTATTGGAAGAAAAAAACTGCCAATCAGGAAGACCACAACTTGTAAAGCTGTCCTTCAGAAATGAAAAAGAGATGATAAGGTCTTTCCCAGACTCCCACCAAAAAAATTCTAAGGGAGTTCATCACCACTGCACCTGCCTTATAAGGCAGTTTTTCAAGTTGAAATAAAAGGATTCTGATTAGCAACATTAAAACATTAAGATATTAAGTTCACAGGTAGGCCGGGCGCGGTGGCTCACGCCTGTAATCCCAGCACTTTGGGAGGCCGAGGCGGGTGGATCACAAGGTCAGGAGAGGGAGATCATGCTGGCTAACACGGTGAAACCCCGTCTCTACTAAAAATACAAAAAATTAGCCAGGCGTGGTGGCGGGCGCCTGTAGTCCCAGTTACTCGGGCGGCCGAGGCAGGAGAATGACTTGAACCCGGGAGGCAGAGCTTGCAGTGAGCCGAGATCATGGACACTGCCCTCCAGCCTGGGCGACAGAGCGAGACTCTGTCTCAAAAAAAAAAAAGTTCACAGGGAAAGGTAAGTATATAGTCACATTCATAACACTGTAATATTGCAGTGGTGGTGTATAAATCACTTTTCACTGTAGTATAAAAGTTAAAATGTAAAAGTATTAGGCGGCCCGGGCGCGGGGCAGCGGCTGTGGGGAGGCGGGGAGGCGGGGAGGCGGGGGGCCTGGCCGGACACCCCTGCGCCCCCTCCCCGCACCCGGGCGGAGGGCGGCCTCTTCCCCCTCCCCCTCCCCCGCCACCCCCGGCAGCCGCCTCCCCCAGGACACAGGAGGCGGGCGGAGGCCGGGTCCGCGCAGCGGGCGACTTACAGCGTGGGCCGGGTCGAGGTCGGGGGGGGCGGTTTCGGGGGCTGGGAAGCTGGGGGGCCGGGGACAGGAGGGTGGGGGGGCCGGGGAAAGGAGGGCTGGGGGGCCGGGGACAGGAGGGCCATGCAGGCAGTGGCAAGTGGGCGGCGAGGGCTCCGTGGGGCAGGTGGACGGGGATCAGCGCCTGGGGCTGCTCCGTTCCCCAGGCGGGTGTCGTGGCTCTGGCCTCCATGCAACTCCAGGTCTGCGCGCCCCGCGCTGCTGGAGCCCCAGTCAAAAGTCTATTTAAAAAGCAGAGAGAGGATGCTTCCGTCTGAGTGGAGTGATGAAGACCTGATCCCTGGGCCATTTGGGAACACTAGCTGCCTTTCATCACAGTCAACCTGGACTCAGAGAATGTCAAGAGCTTGTTGGTTGGGTCAAGAATGAATCTAGGCATGACGTCATAGTTTATAGTCATCCTTTTAAACCTGCAAAGAAGCATGTGCAGGTTTAAAGTTATTTCACGGGTACTGCTTGCCAATCTTTGGAGGATGTGAAGCCTGCAGAGAAATAAAGTGTCGCCCCTCTGCGCGTCGCTCCCCATCTGCTAGAATGTTTCTCATGAATGCTCCTCCAGTGGTTGCTCTCCAGCCCAAATGGGAGGCCTCTGTCCCGCCAGGGAGCTTTAGATTCCCCCGGTGCTTCTCGGAGGCTGACAAGGGCGTGGAGAGCATGTCGGTGAGCACCCGGGTGCAGATGCTCATCAGCACGCTGCAGAGCGACAGGGCTGCTAGGGGCACCAGCGATGAGCGCGCTGCGCAGAGGGGGCAGAGGGATGCCACGACGCCAGGCCTGCTGCCAAGTCCACCGTGCACAAGGAGCTGCCTGCGTTGGCTGCCTGTGGTCTTGTTGCTGACTTTGACCCCATGGGGGAGGAGGAAACTGCAGACTTTGGCCCATTGGTGCTAGATTCAGACAGTGACGATTCCGTGGACCGGGACATTGAGGAGGCCATCCAGGAGTACCTGAAGGTAAAGAGTGGAGCCGCACAGCCCGGGGCCAGCGGGGCCCAGCCATGCGCAGCCTTCCAGGGCTGCAGGCGGAGGCAGTAGATGTAAGCCGGAACTGGCTCACAGCAGTGCCCAACTGCCCTGTGTTCCCCAAAACTTGTACCTGGCTCAGATGGTGTGGCCCTGGCAGCCAGGTGGGATCCAGCAAGGACCAGGGCTCTGCCTCCCCAGTCAGCATGAGCAGAGATGACTCCTTTGAGCAGAGCATCAGGGCAGAAATAGAACAGTTTCTGAATGAGAAAAGACAGCATGAGACCCAAAAATGTGATGGGTCAGTGGAGAAGAAACCAGACACACATGAAAATTCGGCCAAGTCACTCTCGAAATCCCACCAAGAGCCGGCTACAAAGGTGGTGCACCGGCAGGGCCTGATGGGCGTCCAGGAGTTCGCCTTCTGCAGACCTCCCCCGGTTAGCAAAGACAAACGTGCAGCCCAGAACCCTCAGGTCCAAGGTCATGACCACGCAGGAGAACTAGGGCAGCACAAAGCCAGCAACCCCCGCCGCCCTTCAGAAGCAGTACAGAATAAAAGTGGGATTAAAAGGAGCGCCAGCACCGCAAGGAGGGGAAAGCGAGTCACGAGCGCCATACAGGCGCCCGAGGCGTCCGACTCCAGCAGCGACGACGGCATTGAGGAGGCCATCCAGCTGTACCAGGTGCAGAAAACACGCAAGGAGGCCGACGGGGACCCGCCCCAGAGGGCCCAGCTCCAAGAGGAAAGAGCACCTGCCCCTCCCGCACACAGCACAAGTAGCGCCACAAAAAGTGCCTTGCCAGAGACCCACAGGAAAACACCCAGCAAGAAGAAGCCAGTGCCCACCAAGACCACGGACCCTGGTCCAGGGGATCTGGACGCTGACCATTCCCCCAAGATCCCAAAGGAAACCAAAGCTCCACCTCCAACGAGCCCGGCTTCCAGGAGCAAGTTTGTGGAATGGTCCTCTTGCCAGGCAGACACCTCCGCTGAGCTGATGTGTGTAGAAGCAGTCCTGGACATTTTCAAGACGGTCCTGCCGGCCCTATGGAGGGCAGCGATGGGTCCCTGTCCGCAAGCCCACTCTTCTACTCCCCCAACGTGCCTTCCCGCTCTGACGGTGACAGTAGCTCCGTGGACAGCGACGACAGCATTGAGCAGAAAATCTGGACGTTTTTGGCCTTCAAGGTGCAGTCTGGAAGTCTGCTGGCCAGAGGTGAGAGCTGCCCGCAGGCTGCCCAGGGCCCATTTTCACCACCTGGCCTCAGCAGCCAGACCGGCAGCCCCAAGGCCCCTCTCTCTAAAACACTGGACCCACTCCTGGCTGCAAAAGGAAGCATAGAGGCGGCGGCCAAGTGAGGCCATCCACTCCCAAGAACATTCGGGAGGTGGGGAAAGAGGGTGGCCAGGATGCGGACCACAGCCAGGGGAGAGCCGGGCCCGGCCATGAGGGGCGGGACCTTCCCATCCAGGGCACAGCCAGCGAGGCCTCGGGATGGGAGGGCGCCGCTAGGGTGGGACCTTTCCATCCAGGGCACAGCCAGCGAGGCCCCGGGAGGAGAGGGCGCCGCTAGGGTGCCTGGTGACACTCGCATGTCACAGGGCCAGGGTAAGACAGACGAGGCAAGGCACCTAGACAAGAAGAAGAGCTCCGAAGACAAAAGCAGTTCCCTGGACAGTGACAAGGACCTGGACACAGCCATCAAGGACTTGTTAAGGTCCAAGTGAAAGCTCAAGAAGAGGTCCAAGGAGCCCAGGGCTGTGTGCAGGAAGAAGGTCAGGTTCAGCACCTCCCAGACGCACTTCCAGGAGCAGATGGGCAGGCTCCTGAGAGAGTGGAAAAACAGGCACCTGCAGGTGCTGAAGAGCTGCCTAAGTCCAAGAGAGACAGCTGCGAGGGCTCCAGGAAGAAACCCCCCAGTGTCTTTGGCAGCAGGGCAGAGAGGACGAGCCCCAGCCTTCCTGGTGAGGAGACCCGCTTCTGCCTCCGCCTCCGAAGAGAATCTATTCCCCAGAGAGTCCCAGGGCCCAGCTCCCAGCCCTGGCTCCTTGTCTGACAACAGCAGTTCAGTGGACAGCGACGATAGCATCGAACTGGAGATTAGGAAGTTTTTGGTGGAAAAGGCCAAGGAGTCGGTGAGCAGTTCAGAAGTTCAGGCAGAGGGCCCCACCGCTCTCGGGACAGGGGGCCCAGCCAGGCCAGAGGTACCTTGCAGGAAGGAGCCGGCCCCACTGCCTGGCATGTGCACACGGAGCCAGAGGGCCGGGGGGGGGTCCCACATTTGGCTGAAGGGCATCGAGGCGCAGGGAGCGCAGGAGCACAGGGCGCAGCGTGCCTGCTCAGCCAGGGTGGGAAGGGGCTCCCCACTGATCCGGCGGAGGGGATCATGCGCCACCCAGGAGGACCAGCGGCAGTGTCTCCACCAAGGTCTCTCAGTGAGCAGGAGAAATGTTTACGTTTACAAAGACCAGAGCCCACGAGGGGCTGAGCCTGCTGCCAAAAGTGCTTTTGGTCAGCGGCCCAGCTGTGCCACAGCGGGCACCGAGGCAGGAGGCGCCAGGAGGACCTTTCACGTGGGCTGCAGGAACCGGAGCTTCCTGACCCCCAGCCCGGGAGCTGAGAGGGACGCTGGAGCCCAGGCCAACCGCGCCCCGCCCTGGAGTGACTTTGCCCACCACAGTCGGCTGCCCAGCCCATGGGCACTTCGCTCCAAAGGTAGAGATGCGGCATGGAGGGGGCGGCATTGGGAGAGAGAGACAAGGGGTCCGAGGGCCCCGCCCGGGGCCTGCCCAGCCTGCCCCTTGCGGGCTTCTCCCCGCTGCTGTCCACCCAGCTCTTCCACTTTGGAAAGGGTGTCTCCTGGGGGGGCAGGGAGACCGGCCTCTTCAGCCCCTACCCAGGACTGCCTCTGCAGGGCCTGTCCTTCTCGGCCTTCAGGGAGTCCCAGGCCGGGCCCAGCCCTGTCTTTGGAAGCCCACACTTGCTGGCGAAGAAGGACTGCGGTCACCGGCCAAGCAGGAAGGTACAGACAGGGCTGAGTTTGCACAACAGGAAGAGCTCTGGCTCGGAGGAAAGGATTTTAGACCTGAGGTATCCACGAAGGGTCAATCAGTAGAGATGACCAGGACCAGGACACCTTGGGCAGTGACGCCAGTGACTTCAGCAACACCTCCGCAGAGGTGTTGCTGGTGCAGTGGTGGCAGCTCAGTAGTGAAGGTATAAGACCTCGAGCTGTGGGTTCGCGTCCTGGGTTCCATGCATTCGTGGAAAGCGGCGTAGCCGACGTGTATCTGTGCCTGTGGGTGATGGTTCTGTGGTTGCAGGGAGGGGAAACAGTCTGTTATACATAGCCTTGTATATATGTATACCAACATGAAACAATGCTTTTATTTAACAGATGTGTCCTGGTAAATATGATTTTTGTAGCTTTTTGTACATTATTTAAAGTGATGTAAAAATGTTTTTGGAAAATACTGTTGGTCAATTTTGTAGGGTGTTCCTTAACTGCAGTTTTCTGTGTTCTGCATACAAGTCTTAGATTAGAAAACATTTGGTTTTTATCATCACAACCAGGTTTACAGGGACTCTGATGTTTTTTGGTTGATTGCTGGTGAGAATGGCCGGCGCTGGCTGCAGTGGTAGCTTTAGGAAGGCCGAGGTGCCCTCCCCAGGAATCGCTCACATGCCCCAAAGTGTCCGTCAGGAAGTTCCTGGGACAGCACTTTTTATACAGAGGACACCCCCCCACCACCGCCTGGCTTCATGGTCCTTGGAGGCCAGAGCACATCTGAAAACTACAGGAACGGAAAACCAAACTCCGCATGTTCTCACTTATAAGTGGGAGTTGAACAATGAGAACACTTGGACACAGGGCAGGGAATATCACACACTGAGGCCTGTTGGGGGATGGGGGCAAGGGGAGAGATAGTATTAGGAGAAGTACCTAATGTAAATGATGGGTTGATGGGTGCAGCAAACCACCATGGCACATGTATACCTAAGTAATAAACCTGCACTTTCTGCACGGCTACCCCAGAACTTAAAGTATAATTTAAAAAAAAAAAAAAAAACAGAAAAAATAAGTAGAGATTAAACCAGTAATGAAAAATCTCCCAACAAAGAAAATCCCAGGACCAAATGGTTTTACTGGTCAATTTCAACAAACATTTAAAGAATTAATAACAATCCTTCTCAAACTCTTCCAAAAAAATTGAAGAAAAGGGAACACGTTGAAACTCATTCTAAGAGGCCAGCATTATCCTGATATCAACGCCAGATAAGAACTCTACAAAATAAGAAAACTATAGGTCAATATCCCTGGTTAACATAGATGCAAAACTCCTCAATGAAATACTAGTAAACCAAATTCAACAGTGCATTAAAAGAATTATTCACCATGAATCCAGTCTCTACCAAAAATCAAAAAAAAAAAAAAAAATTAGCTGAGCGTGCTGGCGGGTGCCTGTGGTCCCAGCTACTAGGGAGGCTGAGGCAGGAGAATGGCGTGAACTTGGGAGGCGGAGCTTGTAGTGAGCCGAGATCGCGCCACTGCACTCAGTCCTGGATGACAGAGCGAGACTCCATCTCAAAAAAATAAATAAATAATAAATAAATAAATAACAAAAAAAGAATTATTCACCAGGATCAAGTGGGATTTATCTCTGGCATGCAAGGATGCTTTAACATACAAGAGTCACTAAATGTGATACACCACATCAACACAATAAAGGATAAAAATCCTTTATTTTTATTATTAAAAAGCACTTGATAAAATTCAACATCCTTTCATGATTAAAAAAAACAACAAACTGAACAAATTAGGTACAGAAAGACTGTACCTCAGCATAATGAAGACCACATGTAACACGACCACAGCTAACATCATACTCAACAGTGAAAGACTGAATGTTTTTCCTCGAAGATGAAGAACAAGACAAGAATTCCTACTCTCACCATTTCTCCTCAAAATAGGACTGGAAGTCCTAGCCAGAACAATTAAGCAAGTAAAGAAATAAGAATGGAAGTAAGATGGTCTCCATAGATGACATATTTTTATGTATAGAAAACTGTAAAGACTTCACTCAAAGACTGTTAGAAGTAATAAATTCAATAAAGTAGCAAGATACAGAGTCAACATCCAAAAATCAGTTGCATTTCTATGCATAGATGGACTGGAGGGCATTATGTTAAGTAAAATAAGCCAGACACAGAAAGTGAAATATTGTACAATCTCACTTATGTGTGGAACCTAAAGACGTCAAACTCAGAAGAAGAGAACAGAATGGTTGTTGCTGGGAGCTGGGGAAGAGAAGGAAATGGGAAGTTGATGGTTAAAGTGTACAAATTTCAGTTATGCAAGATAAGTAAGTTCTGGAGAGCTATACAGCATAGTACCCACAGAAAATAATACTATATTCTTAAATTGTTTAATTGAAAACTTTTATTATTTTTTTTTTTTTTTAGACAGAGTTTCACTCTTGTTGCTCAGGCTGGAGTGCAATGGTGCTGTCTCGGCTCACTGCAACCTCCGCCTCCCAGGTTCAAGTGATTCTCCTGCCTCAGCCTCCCAAGTAGCTAGGATTATTGGCCGCCCGCCACAATGCCTGGCTAATTTTTTTGTATTTTTAGTACAGACAGGGTTTCACCATGTTGGCCAGGATGCTCTCTAACTCCTGACCTCAGGTGATCTGCCTGCCTTGGCCTCCCAAAGTGTTGGGATTACAGGCGTGAGCCACTGCACCTGGCCTTCATCTCTATTATTTTATTTTATTTTATTTTATTTTTTTATTTTATTTTTTGAAACAGGGTCTTGCTCTGTCTCCCAGGCTGGAGTGCAGTGGCGCTATCTTGGCTCACTGCAGTCTCCGCCTCCCGGGTTCAAGCGATTCTCTTGCTTCAGCCTCTCGAGTAGCTGGAACTAGAGGCATGCGTCACCATGCCCAGCTCAGGTTTGTATTTTTAGTAGAGGCAGGGTTTCACCATGTTGCCCAGACTGGTCTCGAACTCCTGACCTCAAGTGATCCACCCACCTTGGCCTCCCAAAGTGCTGAGATTACAGGTGTGAGCCACCACACCCGGCCTCATCTCTATTGTTTTAAAAAACATATTTTTTGGCCGGGTGCAGCGGCTCACACCTATAGTTCCAGCACTTTGGGAGGCCGAGGTGGGTGGATCACAAGGTTAGGAGTTCCAGACCAGCTTGGCCAATATGGTGAAACCCCGTCTCTACTAAAAATACAAAAATTAGCTGGGCGTGGTGGCGCGTGCCTGTAGTCCCAGCTACTTGGGAGGCTGAGGCAGAAGAATCACTTGAACCCAGGAGGCAGAGGTTGCAGTGAGCTGAGATCATGCCACTGCACTCCAGCCTGGGCGACAGAGTGAGACTCTGTCTCAAAAAAACCCCATATTTTTTAATTGTTTAAAATTATTATTAATATTTATTTTATTTATTTATTTATTTATTTTGATGGAGTCTTGCACTGTCACCTGGGCTGGAGTGCAATGGCGTAATCTCGGCTCACTGCAACCTCTGCCTCATGGGTTCAAGTGATTCTCCTGCCTCAGCCTCCCAAGTAGCTGGGATTACAGGTGTCCGCCACCACGCCCGGCTAATTTTTTTCTATTTTTAGTAGCGACGAGGTCTCACTATGTTGGCCAGGCTGGTCTTGAACTCCTGACATCATGATCGGCCCACCTCAGCCTCTCAAAGTGCTGGGATTACAGGCGTGAGCCACTGCACCCGACCTATTTCTTTTTTATTTTTATTTTTATTTTTTTGAGATAGAGTTTCACTCTTGTTGCCTGGGCTGGAGTGCAACGGCACAATTTCAGCTTACTGCAACCTCACCTTCCGGGTTCAAGCGATTCTCCTGCCTTAGCCTCCCGAGTAGCTGGGATTACAGGCACACACCACCGCGCCCAGCTAATTTTGTATTTTTAGTAGAGATGGGGTTTCCCCATGTTGGCCAGACTGGTATCGAACTCCCAACCTCAGGTGATCCGCCCGCCTTGGCCTCCCAAAGTGCTGGGATTATAGGCGTGAGCCATCGCGCCTAGCCAATTATTATTTTTTAAGAGACTGGGGTCTCACTATATCTACCAGGATGGTCTCAAACTCCTGGCCTCAAGAGATCCTTCCGCCTCAGCCTCCCAAAGCGCTGGGATTACAGGCATGAGCCATTACGCCAGGTCTTTATCTAGGTTTTTCTATTGTCTGTATTTCATCATCCAACCATCCCCTACCAGAGTGTGCCTGGCCAATTTTCTTCCCTTCTTCCACCACACGTTTCTTTCTTTTTTTTTTTTTTTTTTTTTTTTTTTTTTTTTTTTTTTTTTGAGACAGTGTCTCACTCTGTCACCCGGGCTGGAGTGCAGTGGCATGATCTTGGCTCACTGCAACCTCCACCTCCTAGGTTCAAGCGATTCTCATGCCTTGGCCTCCAGAGTAGCTTGGATTATAGGCATGTGCCACCACACCTGGCTAACTTTTGTATTTTCAGTAGAGAGGGGGTTTCCCCATGCTGTCTGTACTGGTTTCCAACTCCTGGCTTCAAGTGATTCGCCTGCCTCAGTCTCCCAAAGTGCTGGGATTATAGGTGTGAGCCACCACACCTCGCCTCCTTCCTTTTTAAGGCTGAATAATAGTCCATTGTGTGTATGTAATGCATTTTGTTTATCCATTCATCTGTCAATGGATACTTTGGTCGTTTCTACCTTTTAGCTATTGTGAATAATACTGCTGCTCTCCTTTACACTTTTTCAAAGCACTAGATCCCTGATGAGCCCACGGCCTAGAAATGGAGTCTGAGCACAGTAAGCCACAAGACAGCTGCTTCTGCCGAGAGGACAGCCTGGGACCTTTTGGGTCAGGGGCAAGAGACTTGGAGGTTGGCAGGCTGCTCTCTGACTGAGAAGTGGGGACAAGTATGGTTCCCACACACTAGGGAAGCAATGACAGACTAGCAAGAGAATAGAAACTTTAATTCATGCACTCTCAGGCCAGGCATGGTGGTGCAGACCTGTAATCCCAGCACTTTGGAAGGCCAAAGTGAGCCACTGTGCCCTGTTGTGTTTTGATTTTTGAGACAGAATCTGGCTGTCACCCAGGCTGGAATGCAGTAGCACGATCATAGCCTCAACTTCCTGGGCTCAAGTGATCCTCTCACCTCAGCCTCCTGAGTAACTGGGACTACAGGTGCATGTCACCACACCTAGCTAATTTTTCTTTTTTTTGAAACATAGTCTTGCTCTGTCAGACAGGCTGGAGTGCAGTAGCACGATCTAGGCTCACTGCAACCTCTGTCTCCCAGGCTCAAGCAATTCTCTTGCTTCAGCCTCCCGAGTAGCTGGGATTACAGGCATGCGCCACCACGCCCAGCTCATTTTTGTATTTTTAGTAGAGACGAGGTTTCACCATGTTGGCCAGGGTGGTCTCAAACTCCTGACCTCAGGTAATCTGCCCACCTTGGCCTCCCTAAGTGTTAGGATTACAGGCGTGAGCCACCATGCCTGGCAATTTTTTTGTACAGATGGAATTTTGCCATGTTGCCCAAGCTGGTCTCAAATTCCTGGGCTCAAGCAATTCACCTACCTTGGCCTCCCTACAGGCATGAGCCATGAGCCACTGAGCCTAGCCTCCAGCTAATTTTTACATTTTTTGTAAAGACAGGGTCTTGCTATGTTGTCCAGGCTGATCTCAAACACCTGGCCTCAAGAGATCCTCCTGCTTGGCCTTTCAAAGCACTTGGATTATTGGTGTGAGCCACCACTTCCCACATAGCCTGTTCCATCACTTTTTACTTAATTTCACAACTTTCCCTGACCATTGCCTCAAATCAGCTTTTTTTCTGACAGCTGCATTGTAGTCTTTGTCAGAGTTATGCACAGTCTCCTGCATCTACGGGGCCTAGAAGCCTGGGATCTGGGGGAGCCACCCCTGAGGGCGAGTGTCTCCCCTGGTGCTGTATCTGCCGTCTTTTCACACTGGGTGTGACCCGAAGAGACAGCCTGAGGTCCGTCCTCACTCACTGTGTTTGAGGAACTGAGGGTCAGCTGGCAGTGGGATGAGGCTGGCCCCTCTTCCGCTTTCGTTCCGGGAGGCCTCCCGTAGAGCTGTAGGGGCTCGAGATGGCCTTTCATTTGGGGCACGAGCTGGTCCCGGAGGTCTGGGATCTCTGGTTCTGACCTCTGGGCACCTGCTGCAGCTGTGGCTGAGGCCCAGAAATGTGAAGGCCCTCCATCCACTCCAGTAGTGACCCCAACGTGGGGTTCAGTGTGGAGGGGGGAGGGGCTGCTGCGGCAGCTGCAGGAGCAGAAGTGCCACGCCTTGTTCTTCTCATGCCCGCATCCATGCTTGCAGCTGGGAAGGGGGCAGGAATCAGCGAGGTGACCTGGGCTGAGTCCTGGGAATGGGAAGAGGTGGCAGGAAGGGGATCTGAGGAGGAGAACAGGGGGCCTGGTGGTCTGTGCTTCTTCCCAGACATGGGAGCTGTAGAGGGGACCTCTGCAGCAGATGCTAAGGGGGCCAGTAGGCCCAGGCAGTCTTGGGACTTGTGTGTCTCCTGCTGTGCATCCATACTGGGTGCTTTAGAAACGGCAGGCAGACCAGAAGCCCCTGTTGCAAGTGAGGACAAAGTGTGGGAAGGCCGTGAGGGTCTGCAGTCCGAGATGGCCTTGTCCTCAACCTGCAGTGCACTGTTGATGCGCTGGAAGGCCGCCTCCTTCTCCCGGTCCAGGTCTTCAACAGTGACCCGGTACCCCAGCTCTAAGGGAGGTGGCAGCATCAAAGGCTCCCCTCGCCTGCGTGGCAGCAGGGGAAACTTGTGTGTACTGGGCCTAGAGGCCTCGGATGTGGAGGAGTCATTCCTGAGGGCGAGTGTCTGCCCTGGTGCTATATCTGCTGCCTTTTCACACTGGGTGTGACCTGAAGAGACAGCCTGAGGCCTGTCCTCACTCACTGTCTTTGAGGAACTGAGGGTCAGCTGGCAGTGGGATGAGGCTGGCCCCCTCCTCCACTTTAGCCCCGGCAAGCCTCCCGTGGAGCTGTAGGAGCTGGAGATGGCATTTCGGTTGGTGCAGGAGCTCGTCCAGGAGGTCTGGGATGTCTGGTTATATCTGATTTCTGACCTCTGGGCATGGAGGTCTGTCTGCAGAGGCCCAGGCCTGGGCACAAAGGGAGAGAGGCCTCCATTGTCCCGCAGGGGCCGAAATGCAGACTGTGCACCCTCGGTGACCTCAGGGACCCTTCTCTGATCACCAGGATTCTCTTGGACTCTAGGGTCCTTGTCCTGCTCAGGCATCCCTGCCCCACTCTCCTTGAGGGCCCTCAACACTATCTTCCCTGGACACAAGTCTGGGGACAGCCGGGTGTTGTGGACCCCAAAGGGGTGACTCCCGGCTCCTGGGCCCCACAGAGAGTCCATGTTCTCAGTGCAGTGGCTGAGCTGGAGGACGCCCTGGAACTCGGAGCACACAGCACTGGCTTGCTGTGGTACCTGTGCAATCAAATTGAAGGCAGGATCCCAGGAAGGAACGCAGGGCTTGCAGGATCACGGAAAACCTTCTTAGCGTTGTCTTGACACCACTGATGTCAAGTGTCCGGGTGCTTGTAGGATGACCTGCCACTCAGTCCACGGGCAGGAGCAACGGGGAGATCCCACAAGCAAAGTGAACTGGGGGATGGGCTGAACGGGCTCCAGGCAACTGAGCCCTACTGGCAGGTCCTCGGCCTGGGCCCGAACAGGAAGGAGGGGCACAGAGTGCCCAGGTAACCGCTCCTGGGAGCAGTGGGGAACCGTCGGTTGCTTGAACTCTCGAGAGCTGGGCTCTGAGCGTCCTCGTCCAGCCGCCAACTCGGCCAACGGCTAAGCCAGCAGTTTCTTCTGTTGCCGGGCAACGCGCCTTTTAAACCTGAGGGAGCGGGCGCGTGAGCACATCATGGCGCCCGTGACAGAGCGAGCTTAACGGATTAATAAGCGCAGCCAGGTACCCGCGCGAGGCACTTGCTGGCAATGGCGGGAGGCGGACGTGGGGGGTCATGCAATAGGTACTGGAAGGAGAGAGGCGGGCACAAAGGTCGCGGGAGGAACAGGTGCCCACAATGCGGCAGATCTGCCCGTGGATCACTGAAGATTCCTGCTCTCCTGCTGAGGTGGAGATTGCAGTGAGCTGAGATCGCACCATTGCACTCCAGCCTGGGCCACAAGTGCAAAACTCAGTCTCCAGATTAAAAAAAGAAAAAGAAAAAAAAGAGGCCGGGCGTGGCGGCTTATGCCTATAATCCTAGCACTTTGGGAGGTCGGGGCAGACGGATCACGAGATCAGGAGTTGGAGACCAGCCTGGCCAACATAGTGAAACCCCGTCTCTAGTAAAAATACAAATTTAGTCAGACATGGTGGCACGCGCCTGTAGTCCCAGCTACTCCGGCGGCTGAGACTGGAGAATCACTTGAACCCGGGGGCGGGCGGGGAAGGGATTGTGATGCGCCGAGATCGCGCCACTGCACTCCAGCCTGGGCAACAGAGTCAGACTCTTTTTTTTTTTTTTTTTTTTTTTTGAGACGCAGTCTCCCTCTGTCGCCCAGGCTGGATTCCAGTGGCCTGATCTCGGCTCACCGCAAACTCCGCCTACCGGGTTCACGCCATTCTCCTGCCTCAGCCTCTGGAGTAGCTCGGACTACAGGCGCCCGCCACCACACCCGGCTAATTTTTTGGATTTTTAGTAGAGACGGGGTTTCACCATGTTAGCCAGGATGGTCTCGATCTCCTGACCTCGTGATCAGCCTGCTTCGGCCTACCAAAGTGCTGTGATTAAAGGCGTCAGCCACCGCGCCCGGTGTTGAAACTCTCTTGAGGCATTTTCTTCGGCCTTCGGGTCCATCCTCTGTCTCCTCCTTGACCTCCTCATCTCCTCCTCGCCACTGCCTTGGGGACCTTGGCCAGGCTCATGGCATCCAGCAGCCACTCAATGTCAATACCTCCATGTTCATCTCTCAGCTCGCCCTTGCCCATGAACCCATGCTTATTTATTTATTTTTTTTATATGTGCACCCATGCTCTTCGGGTCTGATGAAGTATCCAAAATCAAGCTCCTGACCATCCCCAAACCTGCCCCTTCTGCAGGGTTTACCTCGCTAGTCAGCGCCATCCTTGATTCTTCTCTTTCTCCCACCCAGGCCATCATCTCTTGCCTGGTTGATACCCACAGCCTCCCCTTTGGGCTTTATCCTTATCCCTGTCATAGCTGCCAGAGGGACCCTGTGAAAACACTCCCCAGCCTGCTCATTCCTCTGCCCTAAGCCTGCATGGCACAGAGCAAAAGCCAGTTGTTATGGGACCTAGGAGGTCCTGTGGGATGGGCCCCAGCCTGCATCTTCATCCTCTTCTCCCCACCCCCCTCCATTCACTCTCTGCCTATCGCTCACCAGCCTATACCACCTGCCTCAGGGCCTTTGCACTGACCATTTAGGCCACATTCCAGGCTCTTTTCACATGTTGCCTCCTCTGAGAAGCCCTCCCTGACCACTCTGCCCATACCTCATGCCTCTTGATTCCCCTTACCTGGCTTGTGGTTTCAGCACTTTCCCTGCGTGTGTTTGTTTTTCTTGGCATGAGGGCAGGACCTAAGTGTCTGTTCCCTGTTGATTCCCCAGTGCCAGGCATGCAGTGCAAACTCTAGAAATATTTTTTGCATGAAGGAATGAGTGATTGAATGCAGCAAGGGTCTGGAGGCTGAGGACCAGGCAGACAGACATTCAGAGTTGCTGGAACGCGACAGAGACAGGGAGTCAGACTGGTCATGCAAGATCCTGGGCCTGCCCTTGGGTCCTGGGGAGCCATGGAAGGTTGTGGGTGCCAGAGGGTTGTGGTCAGAGCCACAGTCAGGGGCCTTCTGAGACCTGTGCCCCCTCCCCACCCTCCCTCCCCACCTCCTCAGGCCAGCTCTGGGGTCTCGGCAGGTGGTCCGCAGCATGACCTCTGAGTTCTTCGCTGCCCAGCTCCAGGCCCAGATCTCTGACGACACCACTCACCCGATCTCCTGCTACAAGCCCGAGTTCTACACGCCGGTTGATGGGGGCACTGCTCACCTGTCTGTCGTCGCAGAGGACGGCAGTGCTGTGTCCGCCACCAGCACCATGAACCTCTAGTAGGGGCTGCTGGGCCGCCTGGGTGGGAAAGGGCCAGGGGCGGGTGGCCCAGGGACTGCCCACTTATCCAGTAAGGTGGCTCCGTCACCTCTTTTCCTGGTGGGAAACTGAGGCCCAACCTTGGTAGCTTATCCTGGGCCTCTCAGTGAGTATGTTTGAGCCTCAGTGGGTGGATAGGGACCAGGCTGGGCCAGGCAAGGTCGGGCACTGTCTGACCTGGCTGGGCGGTAGCTTTGGCTCCAAGGTCCGCTCCCCGGTCAGCGGGATCCTGTTCAATGATGAAATGGACGACTTCAGCTCTCCCAACATCACCAACGAGTTTGGGGTGCCCCCCTCACCTGCCAATTTCATCCAGCCAGGTATGGGGTGGAGGTCCGGGGGTGGGGGACTGGGGTGGAGAGGGGCGGGTGTCCTGGGCAGGCAGCTGACGGGCATCCCTGTCTTCTCCCATCGGCCGCAGGGAAGCAGCCGCTCTCGTCCATGTGCCCGACAATCATGGTGGGCCAGGACGGCCAGGTCCGGATGGTTGTGGGAGCTGCTGGGGGCACGCAGATCACCACGGCCACTGCACTGGTATGTGTCACACCTTTTCTCCCTGGCCGTGCCCACCCTGCACAGCCCCCAAGCCATGCTGATCACACTCCCATGCCCCAGGCCATCATCTACAACCTCTGGTTCGGCTATGACGTGAAGAGGGCCGTGGAGGAGCCCCGGCTGCACAACCAGCTTCTGCCCAACGTCATGACAGTGGAGAGAAACATTGACCAGGTGGGCCGGGGGTTGGAGAAACTGAGTCACGGTGTGGGGCCCCAGGGCATCCTGGGCTGGAGGCCTGGATCATCACAGAGTGGACAATTGTTGGTGTCCTCTCTCTAGTGCCTGGGCCATCTGGAGCCCCTGTGACATGAGGGCCAAGCCCCCTGCTCCAGTGAGACCCAGTAGGCCCCAACCTGCCCTTCCTGATGACCTGGCCCGAAATGGCACCACCTGGGCTGAGGCCTGTGACCACACAGGTGTGGTTCAGGTGGCATCTGGAGCCTTGCTCAGGCTCCCCCTCTCCTCCCACCCCCAGGCAGTGACTGCAGCCCTGGAGACCCGGCACCACCGCACCCAGATCGCGTCCACCTTCATCGCTGTGGTGCAAGCCATCGTCCGCACGGCTGGTGGCTGGGCAGCTGCCTCGGACTCCAGGAAAGGCGGGGAGCCTGCCGGCTACTGAGTGCTCCAGGCGGACAAGGCTGACAAGCAATCCAGGGACAAGATACTCACCAGGACCAGGAAGGGGACTCTGGGGGACCGGCTTCCCCTGTGAGCAGCAGAGCAGCACAATAAATGAGGCACTGGAGAGGCGGGATTCGGAGATCTTCACGCTGCGGTCGCTGGAACTAGCCTCAGCATCTTCAGCATGGGGAAAGCCAGGCACGTGGCTGGGGGCCAGGGGAAGGTCCATGCCAAGCCCTGCCCCTTCCCACCCTGATCCCTCGGACTTTGGGGCCAGGCCCTCCCTTCCCTGGGCTGGGCAGCAACACCACCTAGGACCAGCCACCAGAGGGTGCAGCGACCCCGGCCCTTTCTTAGGCAGAGAGTGGCCAGCTGATGCCGGGAACCCGGGTGCCTTCTCAGACCCGTAGGCGTCCAGCTCACCCTGCCGAGGACACGGGAGGTGAAGCTGAGGTCTGAGGAGTGGGGATTGGGCAAGAGGCTGGAGGAAAACATCTCGGTCAGAGCCAAGCCCCTGGGGGGTTTCCAAGTTTAAGCCCAGAGTGAAACCCAAGCTTGTGATCCTCTCCAGAGGGAGGCCTGGTTCTCAGGGAACAGCAAACTGGAAGAGGTCCCCAGATCCCAGGGATCAGGGCTTGGACCAGCCGGGGACGCAGCCCAGAGGGAGTGGGTCTGGAAGGGAACAACTAGACACAGCAGTCTTCACCATCGGCAGCCCCTCCAGGCCTCCCTCGGGGCCTGCTCCCTCCTCCAGGCACAGTTCCAACACCTGGGGCAGGATTCTGGGAAAGGCTGGTGGAGGTAGGCTGGTGAGGGGTGGTGGTCACAGCCCAGCAGCAGGGGCACTCTGGATATCACCAGGGGCACTCTGGCCAGGTCCCAGGTGAGGCCAGGTCGGGGCTATCCTTCAGGAGTCCCGAAAACCTGGTGATACCAAAGGGCCCACGGACAAACAGGGTTTTGTGCCTGCAGAGTAGAGTACCACCGGGTCTGAGCCCTGGAGGGCTGTGTCTCTGGGGCTCCCAGTTGAGTGATGTACGAGTCACTCCTCAATCCTTATTTTATTTATTTAATTTAAAAAATTATGTAAACAAATAGAGATGGGGTCTCACTATGTTGACCACGCTGGACTTAAACTCCTGACTTCAAGCAGTCCCCCCATCTCAGTCTCCCAAAGTGCTAGGATTACAGAGGTGAGCCACTGCACCCAGCCTCAATCCTTATTTTGGCCTGAGAGGACAGGCCGTGGCCTCATTTTCAGGGGAGAAGACTGAGGCTGGAGGGGCAGGCCTTGCTCTGGGTTGCACAGCAGCAAGAGAAGTGAGAGCTGGCCACGAGGCTTCCTGGACCCGACACGCTGGTGGGGTACACCCTGGTTCTCCAGGTCCCATGGGGCTCAGCCCAGGACTACCTCGGGGGGTGAGGGACTTAAATCCTCTCCTTCATTCTCATCGCCCCTTCCCCCATCATTTCCTGAGGAAGGACATTCAGGGACCTTCCTGGCTGTGCCTCGGATCAAGACCAGAATGACACCCATTCCTTTCCCTGGGCCTTTGCTCAGGTGGTCCCTGCACCCTGGCCTCTGCCTGACCAGGATGGTGGGGAGAGGAGGGGGGACGTCCCCCACGCTGCTGTCTCCACTGTTCCTGCTGCCCAGGCCTCTGAGCTTCCAGGACTGCAGCGGGTGGGTGGGTGGGCTGGCCTAAGCCCAGGAATGCACTTCAGCTCCTGGTTGAGCAATGTCACTGAGGCTTGGGAGTCGGGTGGGGGCGGGAGGAGGCGTCCACAGGCCCCCCACCGCGAGAGGCAGCCGTGGGAACAGCCTGCCTCTAAACAATCACTCCAGTCCAGGCTGACCAGGGGCTCTGGCTGGACATAGGGGCCTGGCAGGCTGTGTGGCCTGTAAGGACACAGTCTGTCTCTGTGCCTCAGTTTCTCTGCTGCCCAGATTGGGGGGCCCGGATTCCAGGTGTAGACATCTGGAGCAGGCAGTGTTCAGCTGGGGAGGAAGCGGGGAGGACTGTGGGGGCCACGTGGGAAGGATTCCAGCCCACATCACCTGCACCCCTGCTGAGCCTGGTCAACGGAGCCCCTCAGTGGGTCCTCACTCCCCTGGCTGCCTCCCATTTAGGCACCCTGAGGCCTGGGGAGAACAGAGCCAGGCCAGTGTCCCTAGAGAGGCTGCGCTGCCGGCACAGTAATAGCGGATTTGGATTCAGGGAAGCAGACCCGCATCCAGGGTGGGAAAGAGCTGCAGGCAGGGCGTGGCCTCCACACAGCCTGCCTCCCTGGAGGTCCATGCTGCATTTCCAGGACAGCAAGTCCTGGACAAATGGTCCCGGATGCCAAAGGCTAGAGGCATGGTCTGTCTGCATTCCCCACATGGGCGTCTTGTAGTCACCAGCATTTGATGCTGTCAAGTCCCCCTGTCCTCTGTGCAGACTGGGAAGCCCTTGGCCACCCTGGGGAGTTGTGGGACCCAGGCCAGGCTGCAGAAGCATAAGGACTTGAACCCAAGTTTTAAGTGACACCACCTTGTGTCCCCCTCCCTCTGTCTCTGTTTAGAACCACCTTGATGCTGACTAGGCTGGGCCATGCGGAGAGGGTTAGGGGATAGAGATGAGAGCTGGGGAGCAGGGCTCCACTCTGGGAGGGGGGCAGCCTCGCCGGATCCAGGGGAGAGAGTTGAGCGGCCCCAGCTCTGCTTTCCCAGAGCTGCCGGGAACCCGGGGAATGGTGTGGAGGTTCCAGGGAGCCCTGCCCCTACCTGGCAACCACAGTGCAGCAGGCACCAAGTTCTCCTGCACATTGCGACAGTGTGACCCTGGGCTCTGGCGGGCAGTAGGTGGGGCCTTTGGACCTACCAGCAGTGAGGGAGTTAACACAGCAGCTGACTCCTCTAGGCAAGGAAAACTCCCCTCAGATGCTTTGCTGCCTGGCCTCCTGCCAGCAACAAGCAGGAGCTGAAAACTAGAAGTTGAGGCGTGAGTTTGGCCACTCCGTAGTGTGCACTTGGTGAGGGCAGCAGCTGCCAGCCGTCTGTCCATTCACCCATCTGTCCATCTGGCAGCCCGCTGTTCAGACCTGTCTGTCTGCCCATCTGTAAGCCCATCTCTGTCCCATTGTCTATCTGACCATCTTTCTCTTACTGTCCTCTTTGTCTAGCTATCTGGCCTGTCGATCCATCTTTGTGTCTGTCTTCAGCCCCCACCTGTTTGTCCATCTGTCCAATTACCTGTGAGTCTATCTATGCATCTTCTTGTCCATTCATCTGCCCACCCGTCTGTCCCTCCGTCTGCCCACCGGCCTCCCCTCTCCTTCTGGGCCGCAGAGCCATGGCCCAGGACTGCAGAGCCATGGTTGGCCTGGTCCTGCTGGGGCTGGGGCTGGCGCTGGCTGTCATTGTGCTGGCTGTGGTCCTCTCTCGACACCAGGCCCCATGTGGCTCCCAGGCCTTTGCTCACGCTGCTGCTGCTGCTGACTCCAAGGTCTGCTCAAATATTGTATGGTGAGTGAGACGTGGGAGGAAGCTGGGTGGCCCTTGGCAGCCAGCCCCTCCTGGAGAAGGCGTGTGTGTGTGAGCATGTGTGTGTGTGTGTGAGATTATGTGTGAGTGTGAGTGTGTGTGGGTATATGTGTGAGTGTGTTTGTGGAGTGTGGGGGTGTGTGAATGTGTGTGATCGTGTTTGGGTGTGTGTATGTGTGAGTGTGGGTGTGTGAATGTGTGTGATTGTGTTTGTGTATGTGTGAGTGTGTGGGTGTGTGTGGGTGTGTGAGCGTATATGTGAGTGTGAGTGTGTGGGGGTGTGGGTGGGTGTGAATGTGTGTGATTGTGTTACGCTGTGTGAGGTTGTGTGTGACTGAGTGTGTGAGTGTGAGTGTGTGGGTGTGTGTAAATGTGTGTGATTGTGTGAGTGTATGTGGGTGTGGGTGTGTGTGAGTGTGAGTGTGTGGGTGTGTGTAAATGTGTGTGATTGTGTGAGTGTATGTGGGTGTGGGTGTGTGTGAGTGTGTGAGTGTGAGTAGGGGGGGTGTGGGTGTGTGTGAATGTGTGTGATTGTGTGTGGGTATGTGTATGTGTGGGTGTGTGAGCGTGTGTGTGCGCGTGTGTGTGTGCACACGTGCACTGGCCCAGGAAGCAGGAGCCGTGTGTGTGGGCTTCAGCACCTGCAGGGCTTGAGCGCAAGGAGACAGCCTCAGGGCCCTTGCACAGAACAGGTGGCAGGGTGTGCCCGTGGGGCAGATGGGGACTTGGGGACAATGGTGGTGTGTGAGTCCATACCTGGCTCCAGGATTCAGGAGGCCCATTTGCATATCCCAGGTGGGAACCTGTCTGGCCCCAGCTGACCCTGCTGGCCGGTGCAGGTCCCTTCAGTGAGGCCAATTCTCCAAGGCTGGGGTCTTCTCCCAGGGTCATGGGCGAAGGGGTTTGGAGGCTCCCTGCGTGGGTACTGGCCTGCTGGGGTACACACAATGCTGCCATAGCCAGTCTGCCCCAACACCCAGCCCGGGGCCACATCTCAGGTCTCTCAGTCCTGAGGAGCCCGGTGCCCCACCCCTCACATCTTCTCTCCCTGAGTCAGGGCCTGGATCTCGTGAGCTGAGTGACTTGATACTTGGTGTCCTGGATGAGGGCGTGATGGAGAGGGGCCACAGTGGGTGTTTCCTGACCCTCTTCCAGGAAGGTGCTGCTGCCGCTGCAGGGAGGACACATACAGGATGCCCCTTCCTGCCCCCTGCCTCCCATTGGGCCCACAAAAGCCAGGGCAAGCCTCCCCTCCTTGCCAGCCACCTGGTCTGCTTCCCAGAAATTCTGTCTTGCAGGCTGTTGGGAGGATCCCAGTACTTTGTAAACTAAAGCAAGGGAGGAGTGGCCATTCTCTCTCTTTGTTCATTCATTCACCTTTTCATTCATTCCTTCTTCCCTCCATTCCCCCATCTGTCCATCCTTCCCTGCCCTGATTGCTCATGCCACCCCCCCAGCCCCTCCTGACCTGGTCCTTTGGTTTCTCTTCAGGGCTTTCTGTCTCCTCCCACAGGGCTGAGAATGGCAGCTCAGGGACAAGTGGGGGCTGGAGACTGCTTAGTCTCCCCAGTGGCTCTCAGGGGATTTGAGGGTTTGACGCCAGCCGCCACCCCAGGCTGTGCCCCTCCTCTGCTCAGGGGGACATACAGAGATGCGACACCCACTTAAACTCAAAGTTGCAAAGATGCAAATGAGACTGGGGTCTCAGGCACCAGAGACCACCCTTGGTCACGTGGCTTTTGGGAGTGGGGATCTGCTGCCACAGATCTCTGAAGAGTCTAGACCTGCTGGGTCTCCCCGAGTGACTGTCTGGGGGTCTCCATAGCATGCCCTGCTGTGTGCGTGACGGTCACTGGTTGGGTAGGGGTCTCTACTCTAAAGCTCCTTCTGCCGGCATCCCCTCGAACTCTCCCTTGGTGAAGAGAGAGGATGTGGTTTGCCCCAGTGTTTTAGCAAACAACTCTCTCCACTTCCTGTTTTAAGAAGCTGGGAGTGGAAGAGAGACTGGGGCTGGCCCCAGCTGCTGCTGTGAAACAGGGGTCACTGGACGCTGGGACCCTGGCCGGGCTGGCTGGAGGCCTCAGGAAGAGGCCTGCTACAGCGTCATCCTGGCCAAGATTCCTCCCTGCAGAGGACCCTGGCCACACTGCCACAGGGTCTGCTGGGGCCACCAGAAGCCCATGCTCCTGCCTCCATCTCTCCCCTCTGTGCTCACCTCTCACCAGGAGGCCCTCCCAGAGTTCAGTGTCCTGCTTTTTTTTTTTTTTTTTTTTTTTGAGACAGTGTCTCACTCTGTCACCAGGCTGGAGTACAGTGGCGCGATCTCAGCTCACTGCAACCTCTGCTTCCTTGGTTCAAATGATTCTCCTGCCTCAGCCTCCTGAGTAGCTGGGACTACAGGTGCCAGCCACCACACCCAGCTAATTTTTGTATTTTTAGTAGAGACGGGGTTTCACCATGTTGGCCAGGATGGTCTCTATCTCTTGATTCGCCCGCCTTGGCCTCCCAAAGTGCTGGCATTACAGGAGTGAGTCATGGCGCCCGGCCCCATCTCCTACTCTTTCAGCACCAGGTTTTATTCTTGGGATTCTGCTACAGCCGGAGCCCCTGGGTGCGAGCTCCTAAGCTTTCTGTGAGTGTGGACCCAGCATTGTGCCTAGTAGACATACAAAAGGAGCATGGTGACAGTGAGGTCTGTCATCTCCAGCATAATGACTGTTTTGATGCTTGTGAAAAAGGTGATTTTTGGCTGGGTGTGGTGGCTCACACCTGTAATCCCAGCACTTTGGGAGGCCGAGGGGGGTGGCTCACTTGAGGTCAGGAGTTGGAGACCAGCCTGGGCAACATGGTGAAACCACGTCTCTACTAAAAATACAAAAATTAGCTGGGCATGGTAGCGGGTGCCTATAATCCCAGCTACTTGGGAGGCTGAGACAGGAGAATCACTTGAACCCAGGAGGCAAAGGTTGCAGTAAGCCAAGATTGCGCCACTGCACTCCAGCCTGGGTGACAGAGCAAGACTTGGTCTCAAAAAAAAAAAAAAAAAAGAAAGAAAGAAAAGTTTATATTTTTGTTCTAATGGTTATCTTAATATCTTCATTCTATAATTATATGTTTTATATAATTATAATAGCTATATAAGATATAATACCCCTAGTATGTTGTTTTTTGGATATTCTACTCGCTCCTGATGGTTAATTTATGTGTCAACTTGGCTAAGCTATGGTGCCCCGTTGTTTGGTCAAATACTTGTCAATATCTTGCTGGGAGGTTATTTCATAGATGTGATTAACACTGACAGTCAGTTGACTTTAAGTAAAACAGATTACCCACCATAATATGGGTGGGCCACCTCCAATCAGTTGAAGGCCTTAAGAACAAAAACTGAGGTTTCCCAGAGAAGCAGGAATTCTGCTTCAAGACTGTAACACACAAACCCTGCCTGAGTTTCTGGCCTGCTGACTGCTCTACAGATTTTAGGTTCCAGACTTCGAGATCAACTCTTACCTGAATTTATAGCCTGCTGGCTTGCCCTACAGATTTTAAACTTGCTAGTCCCCACAATCATGTAAGCCAATTCCTAAATAAATCTCTCTCTATGTATAACCTATTGGTTTAGTTTCTCTGAAAAGCTTTCACATCCATTTTCCTGGATGTTAAGAATTATTGGAACTAGCTAGTAACTTCTTCTTTTTTTTTTTTTTTTTTTTTTTTTTGAGACAGAGTTTTGCTCTTGTTGCCCAGGCTGGAATGCAATGGCACAATCGCAGCTCACCGCAACCTCCACTTCCTGGGTCCAAACAATTCTCCTCCCTCAGCCTCCTGAGTAGCTGGGATTACAGGCATGTGCCACCATGCTTGGCTAATTTTTGTATTTTTAGTAGAGACAGGGCTTCTCCATGTTGGTCAGGCTGGTCTTGAACTCCCAACCTCAGGTGATCAGCCGCCTTGGCCTCACAAAGTGCTGGAATTACAGGCATGAGCCACTGCGCCTGGCTCCTAGTAAATTCTTCTTTTCCGTGATGTGTCTCTTACCTCTAATAATACTTTTCTTCTTAAAGTCTACTTCATTAAAAATAGTTATGCTGGGCATGGTGGCTCATGCCTGTAATCTCGGCACTTTGTTGGAGGTTGAGGTGGGTGGATCACTGAAGCCCAGGAGTTCAAGAGCAGCCTGGGCAACATGGCGAGACCCTGCCTCTACAAAAAATACAAAAATTAGCTGGGTGTGGCTAATATAATTCTAAGTTGGCACACTTGTAGTCCCAGCTACTTGGGATGCTGAGGTGGGAGAATCGCTTGAGCCTAGAAGGGAGAGATTGCTGTAACCCAAGATCACATCACTGCACTCCAGCCTGGGAGACAGAGTGAGGCTCTATCTCCAAAAAAAAAAAAAAAAAAAAAAAAAAAAAGCGATACAGCTTTCTTGGTTAGTGCATGCATGACATATTTTTCATTATTTTCCACCTCTCTGTATTCTTATATAAAAGGCATTAGTTGGGTTTTACTTTATTTTCAGTTATTTTAACTTTTATTGTCCTTTTAAATGTAACTAATGATTTATTTGGGTTGAAACCCACCACCAATTTGTTTTCCATGCCTATTCTATTTCTTCTTATCTCCTCTCACATCTTGTTTTGGATTTATTATTTTTATTATTTTTATTATTTAATTTCCTCCTTCTCTATTAGTTTCATAACTGTGCAGTCTTAGAGTTATTTTAAAAGATGACTGGATTATTTTAGAGCTTACAACATGCATCCTTCACTTATCAAAGTCTAACATGAGCTAGTACTTTTTGTTGTTGTTGAGATAGAGAGAGTCTTCCTCTGCTGCCCAGGCTGGAGTGCAGTGGAGCAATCTTGGTTCACTGCAACCTCCACTTCTTGGGTTCAAGCAATTCTCCTGCCTCAGTCACCTGAGTAGCTGGGACCACAGGTGTGCACCACTATGCCCGGCTAATTTTTGTATTCTTTTTTAGTAGAGACAGGGGTTCACCATGTTGGCCAGGCTGGTCTTGAACTCCTGACCTTAAGAGATCTGCTTACCTCGGCGTCCTAAAGTGTTGGGATTACAGGCGTGAGCCACCACGCCCAGCCTATGAGTTAGTACTTCTATCCTCTTCCTAGTCAGTACAAGAACCTTGGAACAGGAACTAAATTTACCCCCAGTGACTTATATGCTAATATTTTTGTGTATTTTAAATACACAAAATCTGTATGTTTTTTGTGTTTTTATTCTTATTTATGTTGAGAGTGTAGAGCTATGTAAGAGTAAAGAGAATTGTGTAATGAAGCCCCGAGTATCCATTCAATTTCAACAACAATCTTATGGCCAAGCTAATTTCATGTATACTCTTTCCTGCTTCCCTCTACCCCACATTATTTCAGTGCAAATCCCAGATATATAACTGTACCCATACATATTTCAGTATGTTTTATTTATTTTAAACCCCACAAGATATCATTTTCTATACTACTGTAATTTCATACCAATAACATTCATTTAGATTTACCCACACATCTACCTCTTCTGTTACCCTTTATTTTTATTTATAAAAATATCTTTGGGAAAAAATATCTTTCAGCACATGGTCAAGGATCTCCTGAGGGCTATGTCATGGGCAAAATATACATATATATTCCATATATATACACACATATACACACACACATATATACACATATACACACACACACATATATATATTCCACTTTCACTTTTTTGTTTGTTTGTTTTTTGAGACCGAGTCTTGCTCTGTGGCCCAGGCTGGAGTGCGGTGGTGGGATCTCAGCTCACTGCAACTTCTACCTCCTGGGTTCAGGTGATTCTCCTGTCTCAGCCTCCTGAGTAGCTGGGATTACAGGTGTTAGCCATCACGTCTGGCTAATTTTTTTTGTTTTTTTTTTTTGAGACGGAGTATCGCTCTGTTGCCCAGGCTGGAGTGCAGTGGCGTGATCTCGGCTCACTGCAACCTCCATCTCCCTGGTTCAAGCAATTCCCCTGCCTCAGCCTCCCAAGTAGCTGGGATTACAGGTGCACGCCACCATGCCCGGATAATTTTTTTGTATTTGTAGTAGAAACCGGGTTTCCCTATGATGGTCAGACTGGTCTTGAACTTCTGACTTCAGGCAATCCGCCCACCTCGGCCTCTCAAAGTGCTGGGATTATAGGCATGAGCCACCATGCCTGGCCTGTTTTTTTTTTTTTTTGAGATGGAGTTTTGCTCTGTCACCCAGGCTGGAGTGCAGTGGCAAGATCTTGTCTCACTGCAACCTCCACCTCTCGGGTTAAAGCAATTCTTGTGCCTCAGCCTCCTGAGTAGCTGGGATTACAGGCATCCACCACCACATCTGGCTAATTTGTGTATTTTTGGTAGAGATGGGGTTTCACCATGTTGGCCAGGCAGGTCTCGAACTTCTGACCTCAGGTGATCCACCTGCATCGGCCTTCCAAAGTGCTGGGATTACAGGCATGAGCCACCATGCCCAGCCATTTTCACTTTTGAAGGATATTGTTAGTGAGCATAGAATTCTAGGTTGGCAGATATTTTCTTTCCTCAGTTTGAAAACATGATTCCCTTGTATCTGATTTCTCCTGCTTTTATTGGGAAGCCAATTCTCAATCTAATTTTGCTCATTTGAAGGCAATGGCTTTTTATGTTGTTGTGTTTTCTGAGATGGAGTCTCACTCTGTCACCCAGGCTGGACTGCAGTGGTGCAATCTCAGCTCACTGCAACCTCTGCCTCCTGGGTTCAAGTGATTCTTCTGCCTCAGCCTCCCAAGTAGCTGGGATTACAGGTGTCCACCATCACAACTGGCTAATTGTTGTATTTTTAATAGAGATGAACTTTTGCCATGTTGGTCAGGCTGATCCCAAACTCCTCATTTCAGGTGATCCGCCCGCCTCAGCCTCCCAAATGCTGGGATTACAGGCATGAGCCAGCCCCCAACCCTGGCCTGCAGGCAGTATCTTTTTTCCTCTGGCTGCTTTGAAAAGTTTTGTCTTTGTTTTGAGCAGTTTACACTGATGCATTTAGGTGGCTCTTCATTCCATGACTTGACTCTTTTTTGTCCATTTTAGAAAACTGCCAGATTTATCTCTTCAAGTATTACGTCTTCCCCATCCTCTCTCTACTCTCCTTATGAGACTCCAATTTCACATGACTTATGCCTTGTTAAAGTATCCCCCATGTCTCTTAATCCATTTCCTGTATGTTCTATCTATTTTTCTCTTTGTACTTCAATTTGTATAGTTTGTATCAAACTATCTCCCAATTAGCTGGGCGTGGTGGTAGGTGCCTGTAATCCCAGCTACTTGGGAGGCTGAGGCAGGAGAATTGCTTGAACCCGAGAGGTGGAAGTTGTAGTGAGCTGAGATCATGCCACTGCACTCCAGCCTGGGCAACAGAGTGAGACCCTGTCTCAATAAATAAATAAATAAATACATAAATACCAGTTCACTATTTTTTTTTATGTTTGTGTCTAGTGTGCTGTTCAAATTGAGTTCCTAATTCCATTTTTTTTTTTTTGAGACTTTTTTTTTTGAGTCTCTATCTGTTGCCCAGGCTGGAGTTCAGTGGTGCAATCTCAGCTCACTGTAGCCTCCACCTCCCAGGTTCAAGCGATTCTCATGCCTCAGCCTCTCGAGTAACTGGGATTACCACCACGCCTAACTCATTTTTGTATTTTTGGTAGAGATGGGGTTCTGCCATGTTAGCCAGGCTGGTCTTGAACTCCTGGCCTTATGTAATTGGCCTACCTCTGTCTCCCAAAGTGCTGGGATTATAGGCCTAAGCCACTACTCCCAGCCTCCTTTTTTTTTTTTTTTTTTTTTGAGACGGAGTCTCTCTCTGTTGCCCAGGCTGGAGTAGAGTGGTGCGATCTCGGCTCACTGCAACCTCCCCCTCCCAGTTCAAGTGATTCTCCTGCCTCAGCCTCCCGAGTAGCTGGGACTATAGGAGCATGCCACCATGCCTGGCTAATTTTTGTAATTTTAGTAGAGATGGGGTTTCACCATATTGGTCAGGCTGGTCTTGAACTTCTGACCTCAGGTGATCCACCCACCTCAGCCTCCCAAAGTGCTGGGATTACAGGCGTAAGTCACCACGCCTAGTGCATCCATTTTTTGTAGTTGCCAGTTTTCTGATGAAATTCTTAATTATTTCTTTATATCCTTGATACACATGTAAAGAATTTATTTTAAAGTACATGGTCTGATGATTTTATATTCTGGAGATCCTATAGGCCTTTTTCAAAGTTGTCTGTGCTTTCTCTTGAGTTTTGTTCCTGCTGTCTTATTTCCTTGTTTGCTTGGTTGTTTTTAATTTGGCAATGAAAGTTGTGTATAAAAATTGTTACAAATAATTTTTTTTTTTTGAGATGTGGATTCTCGCTTTGTTGCCCAAGCTGGAGTGCAATGATGTGATCTCGGCTCACTGCAACCTCTGCATCCCAGGGTTCACTTCTCCTACCTCAGCCTCCCAAGTAGCTGGGATTGCAGGCAGGTGCCAGCACGCCTGGCTAATTTTTGTATTTTTAGTAGAGATGGGTTTTCACCATGTTGGTCAGGCTGGTCTCAGACTCCTGACCTCGTGATCTGCCCACCTCAGCCTCCCAAAGTGCTGGGATTACAGGCGTGAGCCACTGCACCCAGCCAGAAATAATTTTTAAAAATAATTTCAAGCCCAAGCATGATGGCTCATGCTTGTAATCCCATCACTTTGGGAGGCTGAGGCAGGCAGATTGCTTGAGCCTAGGAGTTCAAGATCAGCCTGCGCAACATGGTGAAACCCCATCTCTACAAAAAATAAAAAATTAGCTGGGTGTGGTTGTGGTGTGTGCCTGTAGTCCCAGCTGTTTGGGACGCTGAAGTGGGAGGCTCACTTGAGCCTGGGTGATCGAGGCTGCAGTGAGCCATGATCCTGAGACTGTACTCCAGCCTGGGCAACAGAGTGAGATGCTGTCTCAAATAAATAAATAAATAAAAATAAAATAATTTGAGGCCTAGGGGTCTGAAATTCTGAGATCTCCTTTATGCATTTGAGTGACTGAGATGATCTGAAGCTGGATCCAGTGCTCCTGAGGGCTGCTTTATTTCTGGTTGACTGTGACTCCTAGAGTAAGAAACCTGCACCCCACGTGTGGGGCATTATGGCATCCCCTCCTTCAGCCACATGAGTAAGTCAACAGCACTGCTCTAGACCAGGTGTGGTGGCTCACGCCTATAGTCCCAGCTACTCGGGAGACTGAGGCAGGAGGATTGCTTCAGGCCAGGAATTTGAGACCAGCCAGAGCAATATATTATTAGGTTGGTACAAAAGTAATTGCAGTTTTTGCCATTAAAAGTAATGGCAACCCTGTTTCAGCAAAATAAAAAGCAAAAAAAAAAAAAAAGAAAGGAAGAATGAAAAAAAGAATCAACCGGGCATGGTGGCTCACGCCTCTAATCCCAGCACTTTAGGAGGCCAAGGCGGGCAGATCATGAGATCAGGAGATCGAGACCATCCTGGCTAACACGGTGAAACCCCGTTTCTACTAAAAATACAAAAAATTAGCCGGGCGTGGTGGCAGGCGCCTGTAGTCCCAGCTACTCAGGAGGCGGAGGCAGGAGAATGGCATGAACCCAGGAGGTAGAGCTTGCAGTGAGCCGAGATCATGCCACTGCACTCCAGCCTGGGTGACAGAGTGAGACTCCGTCTCAAAAAAAAAAAAAAGAATCACTGCTCTGTCTCTCAGCCTCCTCTTCCAGGATTGGCCGTCGCCTTGAGGGGAATGCTGGCCTTGCCTGTCTCCAGCCCTGTACCTCTCTGCCTCCTATGCCTTTAAGCACATGTTTTCTATTTGCTGGGCTGTGAAATCTGCTCTTCATCTGATGGGGTTTGCTTTATAGGTGACTAGATTCTTTTCTCTTGGCGGTTTTAGAATTTGCATTTTCACATTGACCTTAAATAGTCTGATTATAGTTTGCCACGGCAAAGACCCTTTGCATTGCATTGTTTGGGGATATTTGAGCCTCCTCTATCTGGATGTCTAATCTCTTGTTAGATGTGAGTAGTTTTCATTATTATTTTATTAATGGGCTGGCATGTGGGCCGTGGTTCCAGGCGGGCTCAGAGGGGCAGCTGCCTGATGTCTGGACAGCTTCTCTTTCTGTCTTTTCTTACCTGGACTCTGGGTTGCTTGTTAGCTGCTTCTGCCAGTTCTGAGTTTCAAGGGGAGAGGGGCCCAGTGATGGCTGTTCTTTGAAGGAAAGGGAAGAATGTCTCCTGTTTAACATGTTTCTATGTTTCCAGTTACTTGGTTAGTTAGTTAGAGCCAGGGTCTCTCGCTCTGTTGCGTAGGCTGGAGTGCAATGGCATGATCGTGGCTCACAGCAGCCTCCACCTTCCAGGCTCGAGCAATGCTCCCACCTCAGCCTCTCAAGCAGCTGGGACTGCAGGTATGTGCCACCATGCTTGGCTGCCTTTTTAATTTTTTTTTTTTTTTAATACAGACAGGGTCTCACTATATTGCCCAGGCTGGTCTTAAACTCATGGGCTCAAGTGATCCTCCTGCCTTGGCCTTTCAAAGTGCTGATATCACAGGCAGGGTTTCCGTTTTTTAAAGCTCCCAGCAGTGGTATGAAACTCCTCCTTTCCAGAGAAAGCGCACTCTGTCCGCATCCCTCATGTTGTCCTCTCCTGCCTCTGCTTAGGGTTCACTCCGGGGGAAAGTGCCACTTGAGAGTTTCCTTTTTGTGTGTGGTTCTGACTGACCGCTCCCTGCTCACAGATGCTGCTTCTCAGGGTGGGGTCCCTGAGGCCTGGAGTGTGGCCTCTGACGACCTTCAGGGCCAGGTGCGGAATGAGAGCCTGTGGCCACATGGCCCCTGGTGGGAGACGTCCCGCCGCCCTTTGCTTCTCTGTGCCACTCTGGCTGCACAGTTCAGAGCCTTGGGAAATGTTAACCAGTAGGACCTAGAAGGGGAGGTGAGAAGGGGTCACCCCCCAGGTGTGCCTGTGGTGAGCCTTCGTGCTGAGCAGGTGCAGGGAGGGAGGCCCAGGTGCACACACCTGTGAAGTAGGGGCAGCTGGCTGGGCTCCTTGACCTGCTCCAGAGCTTCTTATTTTCTGGCCACTTCACCTGCAGAAGGCCCAGGTGGCTGTGGCCTCTAGGGTCCCTTGCCTGTCCTCAGCTCCCAACTGGGAGGGGCAGAGGGAGGAGGGGGTGGAGACCCCAGGCAGCAGGGCTCTGGGAGCAGTGGGGCCCTGGGTTCCAGGGGTGTCTGGCAGGCCCCTCCTTACTCTACGTCTCTCGGCCTCTGGATGGAGGTGCTGGCCGCAGTCAGGCTCTGCCTCTGACTAAGGGTTGGAGAAGTGTCGGATGTGGGCTGCTGCCCCGTGGGGCCTCTGAACAGACCCCAGGGCCTCTGCCAATCATGACTCCTTGCTTTCAGCTGGACCCGCAGGCCCTGCAGGACAGAGACTGGCAGCGCACCATCATCTCCATGAATGTGGTACATGTCCGTGGGACTCTCCTGGTGCCCACTTCCCCCAGAAGGATAGGGTGGCCTCTGTTCATTTCAAATCAGTCAGAGGTGGCTGAGCCTGAGGCGGCATCTGAGAGGGAGCCTGGTTGGAGAAGGGAGGGCCCCCAAGAGCAGAATCACCATGCACAGGAATCGTCATTCATTGGCTGGAATGCAGTTGCCAGCCAGGCCCTGAGCTTCCCTCCTGAAACAAAGGTCTCATGGCACCACCAGGACAGGTGGGGCCTCCACTCAGGGACCTGGGGGCTGCCCATAGAAATGGAGACCCCTGATTTGTCTTTAGGTACCCCAGAAAGGTTTAGACCTTAAAAGCAATGACACACCCAAAAAGGCCCGGGTATAAATGGTAAAATGTTAATATTTGAGATTCTTGGCTTTTTCTTACATTATTCTGTCTTTCCTACTTAATTTTTAATTGTTACTAAGAGAAAGCTGGTCACAGTACACTATAATCTCAGCTACTCTGGAGGCTGAGCCAGGAGAATCACTGGAGCCCAAGAGTTTGATTACAGCCTGGGCAACATTGCAAGATCCCATATCTTAAAAAAAAGTAAGCAAGCAAGAGAAGCAGTGGGGATTTTAGGAGATGGTTCTGCAGAAACCAGTCGTTTACATCATCTTCAACAATCCTGGCTCTTGCTGAAGTAGACTAGGGGCTTCCCCGAGGGGCGGCTCCACCTCATGCTGAGACCTCTGCATGCCTTGGGGGTGGAAATATTTGATGAGACTCCCAGGGGTCCTTGGGACCTTGGGCTATGAGGACCAGAAGGATTAGAGGACTGTGCCCCTTCTCCCCACTGTAGATCGAAGTAAAGCTCTCGGTCAAGTTCAACAGCAGGGAGTTCAGCTTGAAGAGGATGCCATCCCAGAAACAGACAGGGGTCTTCGGAGTCAAGATTGCTGTGGTCACCAAGTGAGTGGGGAGGGGCTTGGGCTCACGCACTGAGGGTGCCTATCCCTTCAGCTGTTTCTGCAGAAAAGAGCATGTGTGGGTCTCTCCTCTCTGTGCGTGGCCACTGCACGGTGAGGTCAGGCCCCAGGGAACACTGCGTGTTCAGCTACCTCCTGTGTTTCCTGCAAACCAGCTCAGGAATGTCCTTGCCACCTTGCTTGGAAGCGGTAGGCTGGCTCCAGGAACTGCCCAAGTGCAGGGTTTTCTGCCCTTGCTTGGAATTAGTCATGGTCCCAGATTCCTGTTGAATGTTTGTAACCCCTGCCCCTTTGTCATGAGTCAGTTGCCAAGAGAAGCCTGTTTCTTGGTTTGAGAGCAGTTCATGCAGACACAGACCACTTCCTCTGAGAATTTATTTGCTTCCCTAGGATGGAATCTGGCTGGGCCTCTGACCTTGCTGGTCACGTGGGCCGGGGCCTCCATTAGTCATACCCTGGACTCCTATCTGTGTCTAAACACCACGCCCCACCCCCAACTGCATGGCAGCCACTCGCATAGCACTCTGGGAGGGCTGTGGGCATGAGCAGCGAGGACTCCATCAGCAGCTCCCCCAGATAAGCCCTGCTAATGAGGGGGCTTGCGAAGCAGCTTTGATGTGCTGGTAAATCCAGGTGCAAAACAGAACTCAAGTTAGGGCCTCTGCACAGCACTGCGTTCTAACTGTGAAGGATTCTTACTCTAGTGTCCTGTGTGGAGGTATTGGAATTGTCCATTGCTAAGACTCAGAGGAGAAAAGCACTTAGCATCGCAGGACTTGGAGCACCGGTGCTGAGGCAACCCTTCATTCATTCGTCGGATGTGTGTTAAGGCCCAGGGCAGGGGTCAGGGATTCTCCTCTCACACAGCACGTGGGTGGCAGGACCAACACCGGGTCTGATCTCCCAGCCGGGGGCACAGGCTGCTAACCCCAGGCCTGGAATCTGTCAGATGCCCTTCCTGTGCTGACTTGACTTAGACAGGCCTCCTGACCTTCCCGCAAAGGTCATGTGTGATTCGCAGGGGTTCTGGCCGCTTGAAAGGTTCCTGAGAAAGTACATGCAATGAGGACAGAGCTTGCAGAGGGAGGACAGGCATGCAGAAGGCTCTGTGTGCAGCGCCAGACCTGGGTACCTTCGTCACCGTCCTCACCCCACCTCCGGGTGTGCAGATAGGGAGCAGGTCTCCTGTGTTATGGCCCAAGCAGGGCTGTTAGGACACTGAGAGCATTCCCTCCTCCCGCAGGAGAGAGAGGTCCAAGGTGCCCTACATCGTGCACCAGTGCGTGGAGGAGATCGAGCGCCGAGGCATGGAGGAGGTGGGCATCTACCGCGTGTCCGGCCAGTGTGGCCGCAGACATCCAGGCACTGAAGGCAGCCTTCGACGCCAGTGAGTGTCGGCCTGCGCAGGACGGGATGGAGGTGTGGGCAGTGGTGTCCGCAATGAGATCTCAGAGTGCTCCATGGCCCAGGCATGTCACATCCTTCTCTGTGTCTTTTCTTCATTTACTGTTTTATTATTTTAAAAAAAGAGAAAACAAGAGTTGTACAAACAGCTTCCATAGAAGCCAGTTTTTACACCATCGTACCCACTCATGCCACTTGGTGGAGTGGACCAGGGGCTTCTGTGGGGACTTGGCCTTCCTGCCTTGGGGGTGGACAGGAGGTGGAAGCCCAGGACTCAGTGCGGTCTGTCCACTGCCCTGTATGAGGATGTGGTGGGCAGAGGGCACTGATGAAATTCAGCGCAGGCTGGGGCTGCAGCATCTCCGCCTCCATCTCACCAACCCTCACAGGCTTTGAAGGACCCAGACCTGCCTCAAATGCCAGGGGAGGGCACTGAGACCCCAGAGGGTCCTTCCCAGCATCTTCAAAGCAACAGGATTTTGTGCCTGCAGACCCTTCTTTGGGGCACACACCACCCACCCTGACCAGGACCCCTAGAATGCCCAGCATCCCTGGGAGGGCCCTGTGGTAGTTTCAGCTCCCTCTGGGGGTCCAGAATGAACCTCGCCTGTGGTGAGGATGTAAGCACCAATGGCCAATTGGGTCCAAAGGAAGACACCGGTTCAAACACTGAAACCAATCAGATTCTCCCACGGCCTTCCTGCTATCAGAAGACACTGGTGCAGGGGTGGTTGCTATGTACAGGGCAGAGCCACCCAATCCCCATGCAGGCGCTGTGTCCTGCCATGCTGGCCTCCTCCTGGCCATCACATCAGGCCAAGCAGGGGAGAGGAATGGGAATGCCCACGCACCCCTATCAACTCTGCAGACACAGAACCATGCACAGCTCTTGGGAGGAGTCAGATGAGCTGCTCAAAGCCCAGGAGGGACCCACACAGTGGTCAGCATGGCAGGGACGGTGCTTTAGCCAAGGCAGGGATGGCGGGTGACTCACTCAGGATCTTCAAGGAGGCCGCTGCATTTCCCTGCTCTTTCCAGATAACAAGGACGTGTCGGTGATGATGAGTGAGACGGACATGAACGCCATCGCAGGCACGCTGAAGCTGTACTTCCGTGAGCTGCCCGAGCCCCTCTTCACTGACAAGTTCTACCCCAACTTCGCAGAGGGCATCGGTGAGCACTGGAGGCCTTGGCCTCATGGGAGACGTCTCCGCCACGTGCACTGCTGCCCTCAGAGGCTGTGAAAAGCGAGGTGTGGGAACCTGAGCTGTAACCCCTCTGCCATGGTCAGAATTTTAACCCAACCTCAAAAAGCAGGGGACCAGAACCGAGCCTGTCCTGGAAGGCCTTGCCCATCCCCAGAGGGCTTCCCATCCCTATTCCTCAAGGAGGCCAAGTGGGTGAAATGGTCAGCACTGCCGTGCTGTGGGGTCCTAAAGTCTGCTGTCCTCCTTCCTGCAGACCAGGGCTAAACACTGGTGCCCAGGTGCTCTTGCCATGGGTCCTGGTCCAGCCAAGCATGGTTTCAAACATGACCTGACCCTTAGTCAACCTGGAGGCTGATGTCTAGAGTGGGTGCTGGTGCGTGCAGCACCTGTGGCCTCTGCATCACCCTTAGGGCAGGTCTGCCTCCCGGGCCCATGCACAGAGGACCTGGTCTCCCAGCCTGCAGGTGTCCCTGTGATGTCCAGGACGACGAGGGGATCTCTGCGTACTTGGTGGGGCTGGGACTCTCCCACTTCCCACCTCCTTGTGTCCCTCACTCCCCTGTTTCATTCCATGCTGAGCCTCCCCTGCCTTGGGCTCCTCTGGGGAGGGGGTGGTGGCAGGAGTTGTCCAAGGGCAGCTCTGCCCACGAGCAGCTGCTCTAGCGGCTCCTCCTGCTGCTGTTCACCGGGTGCTGCTGACCCCTGCGAGGTAGAGAAAAGGCGTTCAGGTGGTTCACACCCCACACAGGTGCCCCTCACAGGGTCCTCACTGGTGGCCAGCGCTGTGGGTGTGACGATGATGACAAGCCTAAACTGCACAAGGACTCGTGTCCCGGGTGCTCCATGTGACCACCTCGGGAGAGGTCTCCGGCTTGTCGTAACCCAGGGGAGTAACACACTGCCTCCTGCAGCTCTTTCAGACCCAGTTGCAAAGAAGAGCTGCATGTTCAACCTGTTGTCCCTGCCGGAGGCCAACCTGCTCACCTTCCTTTTCCTTCTAGACCACCTGGAAAGGTAGCCCAGCTCTCTTGTGGCTGCCCAGGACTCCAGGTCTCCAGGCCGCTGGGGTGCCCCTCTGCTCCCACCAGACCCCCAGCACCAAGGACCTTTTCCCCCGACCCCTGTCTGCAGTAACTCACTGCTTCTAAGGACTAGCACCACTGCCACCCCCACCACTGCCTCTCCTCTTTGCCACCCTCCTCCCTCTGCACTGTGGCCTTAACAAAGAGCTCAGAGCTTTGGCCGTGGCCAGCAGTGCACTTGGACCCCCCTCTTCCCTCCCAAGCACATCATGAAGACCTCCCCATCAGCCCAGAGCTGGCCCCTTGTCCTGGGCCACTGAGACCCAGAAGTACCAAGGCTGGAGTCAGCTTGCAGCACAGCCAGGGTCGAGGTCACTCCCTCCCTGAGGACTCTAGCACGGCACAGCCCCTCTGCCTCTCTCCTGGTGGTGGCGTTGAAACAGCACCCTCTGCTTTGGTCCTCTACAGGGTGGCAGAGAAGGAGGTGGTCAATAAGATGTCCCTGCACAACCTCGCCACTGTCTTTGGCCCCACGCTGCTCCGGCCCTCCGAGAAGGAGAGCAAGCTCCCTGCCAACCCCAGCCAGCCCATCACCATGACTGACAGCAGGTCCTTGGAGGTCATGTCCCAGGTATGGGAAGACAGTCTCCAGCCCATGCAACCCCAGCCTGACAGAGGTGGCCTCTGCCTGCCCCACCCCCAGTCCTGCCCATCTTCCAACTTGCATTGTATGTGGTGGTGGCTGAGATTCAGAGACAGGGACTTGCCTAGGTTTGCATGGATGGGAGTGATAGGGGGTGCCCAGGCCACCTCCTGGTCCTGCTGATGCACCTTGCTGGGGGCTTAAAACCACCCCAAGTGTTCGGGCGTGGTGGCTCATGCCTGTAATCCCAGCACTTTGGGAGGCCGAAGCAGGACAACCGAACCCAGGTGTTTGAGACCAGTCTGGGCAATGTAGCAAACCCCATCTCCAGAAAAAATACAAAGAAAAATTAGGCAGGCATTGTGGCACACATCTGTAATCCTAGGTATCTGGGAGGCTGACACAGGAGGATTGCTTGAGCCCAGGAGTTAGAGGCTGCAGTGATCCATGATGGAGCCACTGTACTCCAGCCTGGGGGACAGAGCAAGGCCCTGTGCATCTCTAAAATAAATAACCACCCCCCACCCAACAAGTCATGCCTTGTCAGGACCCCACCCCACCCCCGTCTCACTGTAAGGGGTTGATGACACCAGCAGGGGTTTCTAGCACCTGAGGTGGACTTGGGGTCTTGGGCCCCAAAGACCTCCCCACCAGCAGCTGTGAGCCCCCCTCCGAGCCACTCTCCTCTTCCCCACTCTGCGAGGGCAGGTCGAGTTGCTGCTGTACTTCTTGTGGCTGGAGGCCATCCCTGCCCTGGACAGCAAGAGACAGAGCATCCTGTTCTCCACTGATGTCTAAAGGTCCCAGTCCATCTCCTGGAGGCGGACAGATGGCCTGGAAACCTCTGGCTAATCAGGCCATCTGTAGAGTGGGAATCAAGATTTTCTGCGGCATCCTTGGGCCACCCCCAGGTGTCAGGCCATCTGCCAAGAGACAGCGGCCCAAAGCAGAAGGACAGGTGGCCTGGGCAGATCCCACCCAGGTCTGAAAGCCCCAGGCTGGCCTCAGACTGTGGGCTTTTTATGTGGCCACCCGAGGGCGCCCCAAGCCAGTTCATCTCGGAGTCCAGGCCTGGCCCTGGGAGACAGGGTGAAAGCAGTGGTTTTTATGAACTTAACTTGTAGAGTCTAAAAGATTTCTACTGAATCACTTGTCAAGATGCTCCCTCTCTGGGGAGAAGGGAACGTGACCGGATTCCCTCACTGTTGTATCTTGAATAAACGCTGCTGCTTCATCCTGTGGGGGCCATGGCCCTGTCCCTGTGTGGGTGGGGCCTCTTCCATTTCCCTGACTTAGAAACCACACTCCACTTAGAACAGGGTTTGAGAGGCTTAGTCAGCACTGGGTAGCGTTTTGACTCCATTCTTGGCTTTCTTCTTTTTCTTTCCAGAAGGATTTTTGTGCAGAAATGGGTCTTTTGTTGCCGTGTTAGTCCTCCTTGGAAGGCAGCTCAGAAGGCCCGTGAAACGTCGGGGGACAGGACCCCCAGGGAGGGAATCCCAGGCCACGCACTTTAGGGTTCGTTCTCCAGGGAGAGCGACCTCGTCCCCCAATCCTGACCGCCCTTCCGGCCCACGCTCTCCTGTTTGGCTTCCACAGGCCTGGACTTCTCTGGCTTCTCTGCCCACACACTCCCTGCCCCCAGTGTCCCTGCCCCTGCCCCAGCACAGGTGACTTCATTTCTGTCCTCTCAGCTCAGTGGACTCGCTCAACTTTTGTATAAGTCTCCACTTGGTGGCAGCAGCTTGCTGATGACTTGTTTTAAAACTTTCATCCTAAATAACCTTTTGATGCTTGAATATTTTTAAGTTTTATACGTAGTTTCTAATTTTTTCCTCAACAGATCCAGATACCTAATAAGATGCTGGAATGTAATCCCTGGACAGTCCGTGTCCTGGCAGCATTTGGTCTTCCTCTAAGCGCCTGGCTCCGCTGTTCTCAGGAGTGGGTTCTGAAGTCTCTGGAGAACAGGATACGTGGAGGGTTAGGAAGGGGCCAGGCCTAGAGATGGGAGACTCCCTCCCGGAGCAGGTGGAGGCACAGGACCATTCGCTACCCCATCTGCCGACACCTGCGGGGGAGCCCAGGCATTCTTTGTAAGCCCTCCTGACCACCTGGCTCAAAGAAAACAGAAGCATGGAGGCCGCCAAGTATTTTCAAGAAATAATCCCATGAACATGGCATCACTTTTTTAGAAAGAGGGGCTTGGGGCAGGCAGAGGAGAGAAGAGAGAGCAAACTGAGAGCCAAGTTTCCAGACGGTCCTGCAGGAGGAGAGGATGCAGCTGCCCAGAGGGAAGCAGGATCACATTTAAGGAAGTGTGTGGGGTCCCTGGATGACACCAGCACCCAGTGCGGCTCTGTCTGGCAACCGCTCCCAAGGTGGGAGGAGTGGGTGTCCCCTGTGTGTCAGTGGGCAGCTCCTGCTGAACCCGCAGCTCACTGGGGAGCCTGACAGTGGGGCCATGTGCCTGACACTCCTCTCTGCTTGTGGACCTGGCAAGGCAGGGAGCAGAAAACAGAGCCACTTGAAGGCTTTCTGTCTGCGTCTGTGTGCAGTGTGGATTTAGTTGTGCTTTTTTCTTGCGGGGAGAGCACAGCCACCATTTACAAGCAGTGTCACCCTCGTGGGTGGCGAGGACAGAACAGGAGCCTCTGCTCTCTGTACCTATCTGGGCCCGGTGGGCTCCCCTGTCCTGGCTTCCATCTCTGTCTCAGCGACCATTCAGCCCTGCACAGGAACACATGTTGCTTAGAAAAGCCAAATCCAGCCCTTGTCTCTGCCTCCTCTGGTCTCATGATGTGCATCTATTACCTTGAAACTGGAAACCAGTCTATCAATGTCTGTGCCAATTTTTTATTCCCTCCCCAACCTCCTTCCCCATACGACTTTTTATTTATGTAGGATGTGTGCTGTCTAATGATGGGATGACCACACTTTTCCATGTTCTAAAAGTGCTCCTCTCCCGCAGGGTCCCAGGGCTGGTGGTTGCTTTGGGTCTACAGCTACGTCTTACCCGCCTCCTGCCTCAAAAGCCTGTGTGGTGGCAAAGCCGGTGTGGGGCTGGGGAACGCAGCCTTCTCCAGGAGGGGGACCTGGCTCTCCTTCTGCAATGCAGGCAAAGGCCTAGATGCCAGTGTGACCTCCCACAAGGCATGGCTTCCAGACTCCCCGACCAGAAGTGATGCTTTCTTGCCTCGGGCCCTGGGTTTGAAGCAGCCTGGCTTTCTCTTGGTAAGTGGCTGGTGTCTTAGCAGCTGCAATCTGAGCTCAGCCACCTACACACCACCGTGGCCGACACTTTCATTAAAAAGTTTCCTGAGACGACTTGTGTGCATGTTGATTTCATGATCAGCGCCGCTGGGAAGAACCCCAGAGCCGGTGGGGTGGGGCTGGAAGCAGCAGGTGCAGTGATGGGGCTGGGTGCCCAGGAGTCCTCAGTGCTCAATCAGGCCAAGGTGGCCAAGCCCAGGCTGCAGGGAAGGCTGGCCTGGGGGGTGTGGGTGAGCACAGGCAGGCACCAGCTGGGCAGTATTAGGATGCTGGAGCAGCATCCGTAACCCCACTGACTGGGGTAGTCTGGTTGGGGCAGGGACCGCTATTGCTTTGGCAGAGAGAGATGATCCCCACTGGGGAGAGGCTGTTCTGACTCTGCAGGTGGGACAGGGACAGATGGCCACCAGGGTGACCCGGCTGGTCTTCCTTTGCTACGCTAAGCCCTGGGACATGGAGGATTCCCGCCACACACAGCCCGGGCCCGGGTTCTTACCTGTGGCCACCGCTCTGGCACGAGCCCCTCAGTCTTGGGTGGTTTCTGCCTGGTCCGGGATTTGGTGTTCCTGCTGAGTCCAGCCTTTCTACCACCTCCTCATGGGCCGTGGGTGGTGTTGTCAGCTGCCTCCCACCTTGGCTTCAGTAGCTCACCCAGCTTACAGGGGAGCTGCCCTGGGCTGGAGATGGGCATGCACCCTGGGTCCTACTTGAATGAATGCAGCTTGAGGAGAGCCGGCCATATACACTGGGCCACAGGTTACCCTCGGCAATGCCCACATCAGCCGTCAGCCTGAGCCTCCCCAGGAGAGCAAGGCTCACACGACAAAGGCTGCCCGTGGCCAATGAGGTGGCTGAGCCCAGCCAGAACCTTTCTCGGACTCCCGGGATGTGGCTCTGCTCGTGAGCTGCCTGGTCAGCTCTCTCGGGGTGAGAGGGGCTTGTCACACGGGCCCCTGCCTGCAGTGTGACCCTTCTCAGCTTCTCTCAGCAGCCCTGCCTGCAGAGTGTCACCACCACCATGATCATTTCCCTGACACTGCGAGGGTGGGGGGATGTCCTGGGTAGAGACAGGGCCCGTGGCAGCAGCAGGCTCAGGGGCGCCCTACACTGGTGGGCTGGGGACCTGGTGGAGACCACACCAAGGGCTGGACAAGGGGACGAGCCTCCACCCTGGCCTCTCCGCAGGCCTCAGCAGCCCCTCCCACAGGCAGAAGGGTTGACACTGGGTTCTGCCCTCACTGCAAGAGCTGCAAGTGCCACGTGCTGTTCTGCCCAATCTGGTGTCTGCAGGTGAGGGAAGGGCTGCCGCTGGCCCGTTTCTGAGTGTTCAGCACCTAAGGGTGACAGCACTGTCTGTCCCTACCCTCCGGGTCCTGTTTGAAAATCAAACCCATGCTCACAGGCCAATTTTTTTTTCTTTTAGAGACAGGGTCTCACTTTGTCACCCAAGCTGGAGTGCAGTGGTGCGATTATAGCTCAATGCAGCCTCCAATTCCCGGACTCAAGGGACCTTCCTGCCTCAGCCTGCCAAGTAGCTTGGACTATAGCTGTGTGTTTTATTATTATTTTGTAGACATGGGGTCTGGCTATGTTGTCCAGGCTATTCTCAAAATTCCCGGCCTCAAGCAATCCTCCCACCTCGGCCTCTCAAAGGTTGGGATTACAGGTGTGAGGCAAGGCACCCAGCTCAGCCACAGAGCCCTATTGCATCTCTCTTACTAGGAGCAAGAGCTGACTGCCCCCTCATCCCCATTCCAGAGTGTTGGGGCTGTGTTCAGCCAAGGCCGGGCCACTGGCATGGCCCAGGGAGCGGGATCATTCACTGCTGCCCCAAATCTGAGATCATTCCACTTTGACAAGACTTCCTCATCCAATCCCTTTACTTGACAGCTGGGGAAACCAATGCGCACAGAGCACCCCCAGCTCACTCGGGGTCTCAGAGCTGATCCATAAGCGGAGGCTGAGATCCTGGGATCTTGTCCCCCAGCCTCCCTGCAAGCTTACTACCTTTCTGCTGAAAGAGATGGGGCCGGACCTCGACCAGCAGCCCTGGCCTGGACATGACTGTGCTCATGCAGGTATTGAGGCCGAGATGCCCCGGCATCATATGTTTTTCTATTTTCTTTTTTTTTTTTTTTTGAGACGGTGTCTCACTCTGTCACCCAAGCTGGAGTGCAGTGGCATGATATTGGCTCACTGCAACCTCTGCCTCCCAGTTAAAGTGATTCTCCTGCCTCAGCCTTCCAAGTATCTAGGCCTACAGGCTTGTACCACCACGCCTGACTAATTTGTGCATTTTTACTAGAGACGGGGTTTCCCCATGTTGGCCAGGCTCGTGTCGAACTCCTGACCTCAAGTGATCCACCTGCCTTGGCCTCCCAAAGTGCCAGGATTACAGGCATGAGCCATGGCGTCACTTAAATGTAGTGAGAGGCCGGGCACAGTGGCTCATGCCTGTAATCCCAGTACTTTGAGAGGACGAGGCTGTCAGATCACCTAAGGTCAGGAGTTCGAGACCAGCCTGGCCAACATGGTGAAACCGTGTCTCTAAAAAAAATAGAAAAAAATATCCCTGCATGGTGGTGAGTACCTGTAGTCCCAGTTACTCAGGAGGCTGAGGCATGAGAATCGCTTAAACCTCGGAGGCGGAGGCTCCAGTGAGCTGAGATGGCGCCACTGCACTCCAGCCTGGGTGACAGAGCAAGACTTTGTCTCTAAATAATTAAATAAATAAATATGGCCGAGCATGGTGCCTTAGGCCTGTAGTCCCAACACTTTGGGAGGCTGAGGCAGTGGTTCATGAGGTCAGGAACCCGAGACCAGCCTGGCCAAGATGGTGAAACACTGTCTCTACTAAAAATACAAAAATTAGCCAGCTGTGGTGGCAGGCACCTGTAATCCCAGCTACTTGGGACACTGAGGCAGGAGAATCACTTGAAACTGGAAGTCAGAGGTTGCAGGGAGCCGAGATTGCACCACTGCACTCTAGCCTGGGCGATGGAGCAAGACTCCATCTCAAATAAATAAATTAATAAATACAGAGCAAGATTCCATCTTAAATAAATAAATAAACATACACCTGTAATCCTAGCAGTTCGGGAGGCTAAGACAGGTCGATCACCTGAGGTCAGGAGTTCGAGACCAGCCTGACCAATATGGCAAAACTCCATCTCTACTAAAAATACAAAAATTAGCCAGGCGTTTTGACGTGTGCCTGTAGTCCCAGCTACTTGGGAGGCTGAGACAGGAGAATTGCTTGAACCCAAGAGGTGGAGGTTGCAGTGAGCCGAGATCTCGGCTGCACTTCAGCCTGGGTGACAGAGTGAGACTGTCTCAAAAGGAATAAAAAAAATACAAAATAAAAAAAATGTAGTAAGATTGCAGAGTCGTGCCGCGGAAGCGTGCTGGTCCTATCCATGTAGTGAAGGCTGATTTCATACACAAATGTCACAAGAACTTTTTTTCTTTTTCTTTGAGACGGAGTATGGCCCTGTCACCCAGGCTGGAGTGCAGTGGCGCGATCTCAGCTCACTGCAAGCTCTGCCTCCCGGGTTTATGCCGTTCTCCTGCCTCAGCCTCCCAAGTAGCTGGGACTACAGGCCTGTGCAGCAGATGCAGGGGGGCCACTAGGCCCAGGCAGTCTTGGGACTTGTGTGTCTCCTGCTGTGCATCCATACTGGGTGCTTTAGAAACGGCAGGCAGACCAGAAGCCCCTGTTGCAAGTGAGGACAAAGTGTGGGAAGGCCGTGAGGGTCTGCAGTCCGAGATGGCCTTGTCCTCAACCTGCAGTGCACTGTTGATGCGCTGGAAGGCCGCCTCCTTCTCCCGGTCCAGGTCTTCAGCAGTGACCCGGTACCCCATCTCTAAGGGAGGTGGCAGCATCAAAGGCTCCCCTCGCCTGCGTGGCAGCAGAGGAAACTTGCATCTACGGGGCCTAGAGGCCTGGGATCTGCGGGAGCCACCCCTGGGGGCGAGTGTCTGCCCTGGTGCTGTATCTGCCGTCTTTTCACACTGGGTGTGACCCGAAGAGACAGCCTGAGGTCCGCCGTCACTCAGTGTGTTTCAGGAACTGAGGGTCAGCTGGCAGTGGGATGAGGCTGGCCCCTCTTCCGCTTTAGTTCCGGGAGGCCTCCCGTAGAGCTGTAGGGGCTCGAGATGGCCTTTCGTTTGGGGCACGAGCTGGTCCAGGAGGTCTGGGATCTCTGGTTCTGACCTCTGGGCACCTGCTGCAGCTGTGGCTGAGGCCCAGAAATGTGAAGGCCCTCCATCCACTCCAGTAGTGACCCCAACGTGGGGTTCAGTGTGGAGGGGGGAGGGGCTGCTGCGGCAGCTGCAGGAGCAGAAGTGCCACGCCTTGTTCTTCTCATGCCCGCATCCATGCTTGCAGCTGGGAAGGGGGCAGGAATCAGCGAGGTGACCTGGGCTGAGTCCTGGGAATGGGAAGAGGTGGCAGGAAGGGGATCTGAGGAGGAGAACAGGGGGCCTGGTGGTCTGTGCTTCTTCCCAGACATGGGAGCTGTAGAGGGGACCTCTGCAGCAGATGCTAAGGGGGCCAGTAGGCCCAGGCAGTCTTGGGACTTGTGTGTCTCCTGCTGTGCATCCATACTGGGTGCTTTAGAAACGGCAGGCAGACCAGAAGCCCCTGTTGCAAGTGAGGACAAAGTGTGGGAAGGCCGTGAGGGTCTGCAGTCCGAGATGGCCTTGTCCTCAACCTGCAGTGCACTGTTGATGCGCTGGAAGGCCGCCTCCTTCTCCCGGTCCAGGTCTTCAACAGTGACCCGGTACCCCAGCTCTAAGGGAGGTGGCAGCATCAAAGGCTCCCCTCGCCTGCGTGGCAGCAGGGGAAACTTGTGTGTACTGGGCCTAGAGGCCTCAGATGTGGAGGAGTCATTCCTGAGGGCGAGTGTCTGCCCTGGTGCTATATCTGCTGCCTTTTCACACTGGGTGTGACCTGAAGAGACAGCCTGAGGCCTGTCCTCACTCACTGTCTTTGAGGAACTGAGGGTCAGCTGGCAGTGGGATGAGGCTGGCCCCCTCCTCCGCTTTAGCCCCGGCAAGCCTCCCGTGGAGCTGTAGGAGCTGGAGATGGCATTTCGGTTGGTGCAGGAGCTCGTCCAGGAGGTCTGGGATGTCTGCTTATATCTGATTTCTGACCTCTGGGCATGGAGGTCTGTCTGCAGAGGCCCGGGCCTGGGCACAAAGGGAGAGAGGCCTCCATTGTCCCGCAGGGGCTGAAATGTAGACCGTGCATCCCCGGTGACCTCGGGGACCCTTCTCTGATCACCAGGATTCTCTTGGACTCTAGGGTCCTTGTCCTGCTCAGGCATCCCTGCCCCACTCTCCTTGAGGGCCCTCAACACTATCTTCCCTGGACACAAGTCTGGGGACAGCCGGGTGTTGTGGACCCCAAAGGGGTGACTCCCGGCTCCTGGGCCCCACAGAGAGTCCATGTTCTCAGTGCAGTGGCTGAGCTGGAGGACGCCCTGGAACTCGGAGCACACAGCACTGGCTTGCTGTGGTACCTGTGCAATCAAATTGAAGGCAGGATCCCAGGAAGGAACGCAGGGCTTGCAGGATCACGGAAAACCTTCTTAGCGTTGTCTTGACACCACTGATGTCAAGTGTCCGGGTGCTTGTAGGATGGCCTGCCACTCAGTCCACGGGCAGGAGCAACGGGGAGATCCCACAAGCAAAGTGAACTGGGGGATGGGCTGAACGGGCTCCAGGCAACTGAGCCCTACTGGCAGGTCCTCGGCCTGGGCCCGAACAGGAAGGAGGGGCACAGAGTGCCCAGGTAGCCGCTCCTGGGAGCAGTGGGGAACCGTCGGTTGCTTGAACTCTCGAGAGCTGGGCTCTGAGCGTCCTCGTCCAGCCGCCAACTCGGCCAAAGGCTAAGCCAGCAGTTTCTTCTGTTGCCGGGCAACGCGCCTTTTAAACCTGAGGGAGCGGGCGCGTGAGCACATCATGGCGCCCGTGACAGAGCGAGCTTAACGGATTAATAAGCGCAGCCAGGTACCCGCGCGAGGCACTTGCTGGCAATGGCGGGAGGCGGACGTGGGGGGTCATGCAATAGGTACTGGAAGGAGAGAGGCGGGCACAAAGGTCGCGGGAGGAACAGGCGCCCACAGTGGCGGCAGATCTGCCCGTGGATCACTGAAGATTCCTGCTCTCCTGCTGAGGTGGAGATTGCAGTGAGCTGAGATCGCACCATTGCACTCCAGCCTGGGCCACAAGTGCAAAACTCAGTCTCCAGATTAAAAAAAGGAAAAGAAAAAAAAGAGGCCGGGCGTGGCGGCTTATGCCTATAATCCTAGCACTTTGGGAGGTCGGGGCAGACGGATCACGAGATCAGGAGTTGGAGACCAGCCTGGCCAACATAGTGAAACTCCGTCTCTAGTAAAAATACAAATTTAGTCAGACATGGTGGCACGCGCCTGTAGTCCCAGCTACTCCGGCGGCTGAGACAGGAGAATCACTTGAACCCGGGGGCGGGCGGGGAAGGGATTGTGATGCGCCAAGATCGCGCCACTGCACTCCAGCCTGGGCAACAGAGCCAGACTCTTTTTTTTTTTTTTTTTTTTTTTTTTTTTTTTTTTTGAGACGCAGTCTCCCTCTGTCGCCCAGGCTGGATTCCAGTAGCCTGATCTCGGCTCACCGCAAGCTCCGCCTACCGGGTTCACGCCATTCTCCTGCCTCAGCCTCTGGAGTAGCTGGGACTACAGGCGCCCGCCACCACACCCGGCTAATTTTTTGTATTTTTAGTAGAGACGGGGTTTCACCGTGTTAGCCAGGATGGTCTCGATCTCCTGACCTCGTGATCAGCCTGCTTCGGCCTACCAAAGTGCTGGGATTAAAGGCGTCAGCCACCGCGCCGGGCCGAGACTCTGTCTTAAAAAAAAAGGCCGGGTGCGGTGGCACTTTGGGAGGCGGAGGCGGGCGGATCACGATGTCAGGAGTTGGAGACCAGCCTGGCCAACATAGCGAAACCCCGTCTCTACTAAAACTACAAAAAATTAGCCGGGCGTCGTGGCGGGAGCTTGTAGTCCCAGCTACTCCGGAGGCTGAGGCAGGAGAACAGCGTGAACTCGGGAGGCGGAGCTTGCAGTGACCCGAGATCTCACCACAGCACTCCAGCATGGGTGACAGTGCGAACCTCCATCTCAAAAAAAAGAGAGAGAGAGAGAGAGAGAGAGAAAGGTTTATTGATTTAACGTACTTTTATGCCTGTGTTCTTCAATTTGCTTAGGAAAGACCCACACTTGAGAGCTGGGACTCTGGCCCTGATTGTGGACATGAAATATGTGGTTTCTTGCAAAAACTAGACACTGAATAATTACGATTTAGTTGAGCTAGAAATCCATTTGGTTTCTTCCATATGTTTCCAAAATTTTCATCCTTTTTTTTTTTTTTTTTTTTTTTTTGAGATGGAGTTTTGCTCTTGTCCCCCAGGCTGGAGTGCAATGGCGCGATCTCAGCACCTGCTGGCAATGGCGGGAGGCTGGGGGACGCTGGCGGGATAGGTACTGGAAGGAGAGGCGCGCCCACAAAAGACTTGGGAAGACCTGGCGCGCACAATGGCTGCAGATCCGCCAGTGGATCACTGAAGATTCCTGCTCTCCTGCTGAGGCGGGGATTGCAGTGAGCTGAGATCACACCATTGCACTCCAACCTGGGCAACAAGAGCGAAACTTCGTCACACACACACACACACACACACACACACGAAAGAAAAAGAAAAACTAGTGGCCAGGAGTGGAGGCTCACTCATCCCAGCACTTTGGGAGGTCGGGGCGGGCAGATCACGAGATCAGGAGTTGGAGACCAGCCTGGCCAACATAGTGAAACCCCGTCTCTAGTAAAAATACAAATTTAGTCAGACATGGTGGCACGTGCCTGTAGTCCCAGCTACTCCGGCGGCTGAGACAGGAGAATCACTTGAACCCGGGGGCGGGCGGGGAAGGGATTGTGATGCGCCGAGATCGCGCCACTGCACTCCAGCCTGGGCAACAGAGTCAGACTCTCTCTCTTTTTTTTTTTTTTTTTTTTTTTTTTGAGATGGAGTCTCCCTCCGTCGCCCAGGCTGGATTCCAGTGGCGCGATCTCGGCTCACCGCAAGCTCCGCCTACCGGGTTCACGCCATTCTCCTGCCTCAGCCTCTGGAGTAGTTGGGACTACAGGCTCCCGCCACCACACCCGGCTAATTTTTTGTATTTTTAGTAGAGACGGGGTTTCACCATCTTGGCCGGGCTGGTCTTGCACTCCTGACCTCATGATCCACCTGCCTCAGCCTCCCAAAGTGCTAGGATTATAGGCGTGAACCACTGTGCCCGGCTTTTGTTCTGATTTTTTAAAAAAATTTGACTTTGTTTACTTTTTATTTTATTTTTATTTAGAGACAGGTCTCACTATTTTGCACAGGCTGGTCTCGAATTCCCGGGCTCAAGTGATCCTCTTGCCTTGGCCTCCCAAATGCTGGGATTACAGGCATGAGCCACTGCACCTGGCCTTAACTTTGAAATGAAGTTAGAAATGTACATTTTATTATTATTATTATTATTATTTTAGAAACAGGTCTTGCTCTGTTGCCCAGGCTGGAGGGCAACAATGGTGCAATCACAGCTCACTGCAGCCTCCACCTCCTGGGCTCAAGTGATTTTCCTGCCTCAGCATCCTGAGTAGTTGGGACTACAGGTACTCATCACCACAGCTAATTTTTATTTTTGTAAAGACAGGGTCTCACTATGTTGCCCAAGCTGATCTCACACTCCTGGGCTTGAGTGATTCTCCTGCCTCGGTCTCCTAAAGTGCTAGGATTATATGTGTAAGCCACTGTGCCCAGCCTAGAAATGCACATTTTAGACACACATTTACTCAACTTTCCTATTGCCTGCCCAGGACTATCCAACTGTATTTTTGTGCCTCAGAGTCCTTTCACATGTTCTGCTTTTACTGGGAACTCATAGGCAGTAAGATCAAATGCTGACCTTTGAGGCATCTACGCATTTCCAAAACCTGCTTCCTCTCTCATTTGCCACTTTATTTATTTATTTTTTGAGATGGAGTCTCACTCTGTTGCCCAGGCTGGAGTTCAGTGGCACGATCTCGGCTCACTGCAGCCTCCGCCTCCTAGGTTCAAGTGATTCACCTGTCTCAGCCTCCTGAGTAGCTGGGATCACAGACAAGTGCCACCACACCCAGCTAATTTTTATATTTTTGGTAGAGATGGGGGTTTCACCATGTTGACCAGGCTGGTTTCGAACTCCTGACCTTGGCCTCCCAAAGTGCTGGGATTACAGGTGAGAGCCACCATGCCCATCCTCATTTGCCACTTTAAATTGGAGGAGATGAAAAAATTATGCATCCTCAAAAGCTCAGGGTTTCCTATTTGGGACTTCAATTACATAGATTCATTTTTTTGTTTCCAAGCTGGGTGCAGTGGCTCACACCTGTAATCCCAGCACTTTGGGAGGCCAAGGAGGGAGGATTGCTTGAGCCCAGGAGTTCAAGACCATCCCGGGCAACACAGTGAGACCTCATCTCTACTAAAAATAATTTTAAAAAAATTAGTCAGGCATGGTGGCACTCGCCTGTGATCCCAGCTACTCAGGAGACTGAGGTGGGAGGATCCCTTGAGTCTAGGAGATTGAGGCTGCAATGAGTTGTGACTGCACCACTGCACTCCAACTTGGGTGACAGAGTGAGACCCCATTTCAAAACAAACAAACAAACAAACAAACAAAAATATTTGTTTCCAAATGGCACGCAAGGAAGGTAGTAATCCCTGAGTGTTAATCCAGCAGATTTTGCCACTTCATTTTGTGTGCTAACTCAAGAAATCAGGACACCTGATGAGTTGAGGTGTTCAAGGTAAAGCTCTGCTATGCCCCCTCCTTCATAGGCTGTTCTGCTTGGGCCTCCCAGTGATGGAGGACTACCTCTTTGCTTGCTAGAGTCTCTATAGTTTTCTTTTCTTTTTTTTTTTAATTAATTTTTTTTTTTTTTTTTTTTTTTTTTTTTTTTTTTTGGAGACAGAGTCTCACCCTGTCGCCGAGGCTGTGGCACAATCTCGGCTCAGTGCAACCTCCGCCTCCTGGGTTCAAGTGATTTTCATGCCTCAGCCTTCCAAGTAGCTGAGATTACAGGCATGTGCCACCACGCCCGGCTAATTTTTTATATTTTTAGTAGAGACAGGGTTTCACCATGTTGGTCAGGCTGGTCTTGAACTTCTGACCTCAAGTTATCTCCCTGCCTCAGCTTCCCAAAGTGCTGGGATTATAGGCATGAGCCACCATGCACAGGTGAATGGAATAGTTTTTCATTCACCACAGTTTGTGATTGTCTCTACATTGTGAAGTGACAAGTTCTCTTCTATTTTCCTTCTGCCCCTCATCACCTTTTTCTTCCTCATTTCTTTTTTGAATTTTGCTGTCTTGAATTGGTGTCTAAAGGATGACATAGCAGACAAGGGGACTGACACATGAACTCTCATGAGTTACTGAGGAGTTTCTCAGTGCTCTATCTGCATCATCTGCTCGCTCTCTCCTTCCTAGGTGCTAGCCTGCCAACCTGCTTTGAGAAATTGGAAATGAATCGAGGGGTAATCAGCCTCCCCTTGTACATGTAGGGACCGCATCTCCAACGCCTTGCTTTACACAATAACGAATGGTGTTTTGCTTACCTACTTCCACACAAACTGCTGATATGGTTAGGATTTGGGAAAGGGGAAGAAGGGAATTTTGGGTTTTGAGGAGTAGCTGGGGCTTGAACAAAGAAGAGGTAGTAATGAACATTCCTGGGGTGAGGCAATTAGTTAGCTGAGGGAGAAGAAGGCATGTAATAAATTAGGGATTGACAGACTGTCTGTAAAGGGCCAGACAGTAAATGTTTTAGTCATTGAAGACCTTAAGGTCTCTGTTGAATCTAATCAACTCCATCATTGTAGTGCAAAAGTAACCACAGCCACTACAGATGTGAATGAATGTGACTATGTTTCAATAACTTTTTTTTTTTTTTTTTTTTTTGAGACAGTGTCACTCTGTTGCTCAGGCTGGAGGGCAGCAGCCTGATCACAGCTTATTGCAGCCCTGACTTCCCAGGCTCAAGTGATCCTCCCACCTCAGCCTTCCAAGTAGCTGGGACTACAGGCACAAGCCACCACGCCCCACTAATTTTTGTATTTTTTGTAGAGGCGGCGTTTCACCATGTTGGCCAGGCTGGTCTTGAACTCCTGAACTTCTGGGCTCACGCTATCCACCCTCCTTGGCCACCAAAAGTGTTGGGATTACAGGCATGAGCCAGTGTCCAGCCCAAAATAGTCTTTTGATTTCTTTTCCCCAACCATTTAAAAGTTCAAAACATTCTTAGTTTTTGGGGCGAAAAAAAACAAGTGATGGGTCAGATTTGGCCCTGGATTGTGGTTTGTTGACACCTGTCATAGAGGAACAGGAAGCAGAGAGGACTGGTTATAGGGCCTGGGAAACCAAGCCAGGGAGTTAGACTTAAGGTAGTATGAAAGAGGAAACCATTTTTGTAATGTAATGAAAAATTTAAAGGAAGGATATTTTGTATGTATATGTGTTCCTGGAAAATCTCATTTTATTCAAAACATATTTTCACTATGGAAAATTTCAAACATTTACAAAGTAGAGAGAATAATTTAATGAAATACCAAGTGATGTATTTATCACCTACCTTCAATAATTACCAGTCCTAGGTCCTTTGCATTTCTATTTTAGAATCAACTTGTCACATTCTACAAAAAAGCTGGCTGGAATTTCTGTCGGGATTGTTTTGAGTCTGCAGATAATTTCAGGGGAAGAATTGACTTCTTAATAAAATTGAATCTTCCAACCCATGACTATGGTATATTTCTCAATTTATTTAGTTTTTCTTTAATTTTTCTCAATAATATTTTGTAGTTTTCAGTATACAAATCTTTCCAGTTTTTTGAAGGGATGCGGTCAGATTTACTCCTATTTCATATATTTTGATACTGTGAATTTCAGCTTCCAGTTATTCATTGCTAATATATAAAAATACACTTGGTTTTTGTATATTAATCTTGTATCCTGAGACCTTAATGTAATTTGTTTTCAAAGCTTTTTTGTGGATTCCATTGGCTATTCTGTCAATGTTGTCTGTGAATAAAGACAGTTGTACTTTTTTCTTCCCACTCTGAATGCCTTTTATTTATTTTTGCTTCCTTTACTGCACTGGCTGGAACTTCTAAGTACATAATGAATAGAAGTGTAACTGCCCAATGGGTTCACCTTGCCCATTGCCTAGACAGAGCTGATTCACCAAGACGGGAATTGCAATAGAGAAAGAGTAATTCAGGCAGAGCCTGCTGGGTGGGAGACCGGAGTTTTATTATTGCTCAAATCAGTCTCCCTGAGCATTTGAGGAGCAGAGTTTTTAAGGACAGCTTGGTGGGTGGGGGGAAGCCAATGGGCCAGGAGTGCTGATTGGTCAGGGGTGAAATCAAAAGGAGTTGAAGCTTTCTTCTTGAGCTGAGTCAGTTCATGGGTGGGGGCCACAAGATCAGATGAGCCAGTTAATCTATCTGGATGGTGCCAGCTGATCCATCAAGTGCAGGGTCTGCAAAATTTCTCAAGCACTGATCTTAGGAAAAGTTTAGGGAGGGTCAGAATTTTGTAGCCTTCAGCTGCATGACTCCTAAACCATAATTTCTAATCTTGTGGCTAATGTGAGTCCTACGAAGGCAGTCTAGTGCCCAGGCAAGAAGGAGGTCTGCTTTGGGAAAGGGCTGTTACCGTCTTTGTTTTAAACTATAAACTAAGTTTCTCCCAAAGTTAGTTCAGTTTGTTTTAAACTATAAACTATAAACTAAGTTTCTCCCAAATTTAGTTCAGTCTACACCCAGGAATGAGCAAGGACAGCTTGGAGGTTAGAAGCAAGATGGAGTCAGTTAAGTTAGATCTCTCACTGTCTCAGTCATAATTTTGCAAAGGCAGTTTCAGTCGTGGTAGAAGTGGATTTCTTTGTCTCATTTTTGATCCTATGGGGAAAATGTTCAGTCTTATGTCATTAAGTATGATATTAGCTACAGATATTTCATATATGCCATTTATCAAGTTTAGTAGGTTCTCCTCTATGTGGAGTTTTGTATTTTTTTAATAAGGAATGAATGTTGGGTTTTGTTTAGTGTTTTTCTGTGTGTATTGAGATGATCATATGGCTTTCCTGTTTTAGTTTACAATGTTGGTGAGTTACATTGACTTTTGCTTTTTTTTTTTTTTTTTTTTTTTTTAAGACGGAGTCTCACTCTGTCACCCAGGCTGGAGTGCAGTGGTGCAATCCTGGCTCACTGCAACATTTGCCTCCTGGGTTCAAGCAATTGTGCTGCCTCAGCCTCCCAAGTAGCCAGGATTACAAGTGTGCACCACCACACCTGGCTAAATTTTGTATTTTTAGTAGAGGTGGGGTTTCGCCATGTTGGCCAGGCTGGTCTTGAACTCCTGACCTCAAGTGATGCACCCATCTCAGCCTCCCAAAGTGCTGGGATTACAGGCATGAGGCACTGTGCTCGGCTGATTTTTGAATGTTAAGCCAACCTTGTATTTGTGGGATAAACCCTACTTGGTTATGATGTATTATCCTTTTTTTCTAGATTGTTAGACTCAATTTGCTAAAATTTTGTTTGTAATTTTTACATTTATTTTCACAAGAGATATGGGTCTGTACTTTTCTTATCGTAGTGTCTTTGTCAGATTTTGGCATCAAAGTAAATGCTGGCTTCATAGAATGAGTTGGGAAATCTCTGTTTTCTGGAAGAGTTTGTAAAGAATTTGTTTTATTTCTTCTTTAGTGGAATTCCTGAGTGAATCCATCTACGCCTGGAGTTTTCTTTGTAGGAAGGTTTTTAACAACGAATCCAATTTCTTCAATAACTATAGAGCTATTCAAGTTACCACTTTTTGATGAGCTTCGGTAGTTTGTCCTTCAAGAAATTCATTTATTTTATCTAAGTTCTTGAATTTACTGGCATAAAGTGGTTCCTAATAGTCCCTTATTATCCTCTCATAGCTGTAGAATCGGTAGTGTTGTCACCCCTTCCATTCCAGGCCAGTGGGGTGACTCATGCAGAGTAGAGGGAGTTGATGAGAAGAGAAAGGGAGAGACACATAGTTGCCAGTATTTTTCAGCAGTAATTCATGCTATTCACATCATACCTTTGATTTTTGTCTGTTTTTCAAGTAACAGGCTGAGGCAGAAGAATCACTTGAACCCTGCAGGTGGAGGTTGCAATGAATTGAGATCACGCTATTGCACTCCAGCCTGGGCTACAGAGCAAGACTCCATCTCCAAAAAAATGAAAATTAAAAATAAGTAAATGTGAATTTCAGATAAATAGCGATGACTCTTTTGGTCTAAGTATACCCTAAATGTTGTCTGGATAAAAGACACTTAGGTGAGTGCTGTGGCCAGGAAGGCAAGAGGGATGGGGGACCAACCAACTAGAGACAAGGGAAGGTATCACTAAGGACAAGGCAGTGGAGCTGAGTCCTGAAGTGACGCACGAGCAGTTATTTCTCAGGGAAGAAAGTGGTAAGGGGTTTTCAGGGGTAGGAACAGTAGGAGCCAAAGTGTGGGTATGTGAAAGTGTGTGACTATGTGTGCACGTAAAATGGAAATGAGATGGAGGGATGGGTTGGAGCCTGGATTTGAAGAAGCAGGTATCGGCGCTGGGGTATTTGGCCTGGGACAGTGAGGCATTATTTTACAGAAGAGTGGCCTGGTGGGATGTGTGCTTTAGAGTGTGGACACACAGCTGTGGCACAGAAGGATTGCTGGCAGGGGAGGGCGACAGGAGGCTGCCAGAGTTGTCCAGCTGGACTTCTTCCCTGACACAGACAGGCTGGCATAGGATTGGTGTGGTAGTGGGGATGGGAAGGAGGGAATGCCGCGAGGTCAGGAACTTCTTCCAGTCGCCAAGAGGCGTCTTGACCGTTTAAAAATGTCTCTGAAGATTTAGCACACCAAGGCCCCCTATAGTCCCAGGGTATAGGCCACCCTTGAGATTAGAAAGAAACCCCTGGGAGCTGTGGTGGGGTGGATGTGGCTGTTGGAGGTGCCCCTATTCAGACTCCTGCTCTACCATTTGCTTTGGGATCACCTTTTACAGTGGATCTGATATTATAATACCCACTTCTTATGATGAAAAGGAACTGAATGAGTGTGGAATCCCTAGGACCCCGCTGGAATATAATGGGCCCTCGGGGTTTAGTTTCTTTCCTTCTTGCCGGTGAGGTTTGAGACGGACTGGAGAACAGTGGATTTCGACCATCCATTTGGGGTTGTCAGTCTGTGCCAGGCCAGCTGGAGACTACAAAACTGAGGTACAGGTAAGCAATGAGGCCCTGTGGTTCATTCTCAGATTTCATTCCGGGAGATCAGAGAGAGCCCTTTCTGGAACTGTATCCTTTCTTGGGAAATATGGGTGGAAATCCAAGGGCCCTGTGCATAGATTTTCCCTTCTCTTTCAGCTCTGCCAGCTGCCAGAACTGTGGCTTTCTCAGCAGATTGTCTGTACACATGAGAACTTATTTACGGAACGATTTACAGAAAGACAAACCCTTCCTTCCAAGTTTAACCAGTCCCCTTATACCACGGTTTCCCAGCCTTGGCTGTATTGATACTTCAGGCTGTATAATTCTTTGTCGTGGGGGGCTGTCCAGTGTGTTGTAGGGAGTTTACTAGGATTCCTGGCCTCTTACACACTCACTGTCTGTAGCACCTTGCCTCCCACCCAGTTGTGACAACCAAAAATGTCTACAGACAGTGCCAAATATCCCCTAGGGTACAAAATTATCCCCTACTCCTCATTAAGTACCACTGCTTTATACTCACTAGACACAAGGAAAAAGAACTTCTTTTATTTATTTATTTTTTTTTTGAGACGGAGTCTTGCTCTGTCATCCAGGCTACAGCGCAGTGGCGTGATCTCGGCTCACTGCAAGCCCCGCCTCCCAGGTTCATGGCATTCTCTGCCTCAGCCTCTCGAGTAGCTGGGACTACAGGCACCTGCCACCACGCCCGGCTAATTTTTTGTATTTTTAGTACAGACAGGATTTCACCGTGTTAGCCAAGATGGTCTCGATCTCCTGACCTCGTGATCCACCTGCCTCAGCCTCCCAAGGAAAAATAACTTCTTAGCATTTTTATTAATTTCTTTTTAACCTAACCAGTGAAATGCTTGTTGAAAAAAAGACTTCATTTTTACTAAACTGAATTTGAATTCCAATGTATTTTAACTTATTTAGTTTAGAAAGGCTTCCTTTGCACCATTGTCAAACTTTCAAATATAAAATTTTAAGTTGTTTTTTTTTTTTTTTTTGGACATAGTCTTGCTCTGTCGCCCAGGCTGGAGTGCAGTGGTGTCATCTTGGCTCACTGCAACTTCTGCCTCCTGGATTCAAGCGATTCTCCTGCCTCGGCTTCCTCAGTAGCTGGAATTACAGGTGTCTGCCACCACACCCAGCTAATTTTTGTATTTTTAGTAGAAACGGGTTTTCACTATATTGGTCAGGCTGGTCTCTAACTCCTGACCTTGTGATCTGCCCTCCTTGGCCTCCCAAAGTGCTGGGATTACAGGTGTGAGCCACCGCTCCTGGCCAATTATAAGCTTTTTAGAAAGGATTTTTTCTAAGGGTGGGGTTTCTGAACCACTGAAATAAGTTGCTGTCCCTAACCTTGGATTGTTATACCATTTTTCCTTTGACCTTTGATCTGTGATGAAGTAACTTCTGGAAGTGGGATATCAGGAGTTATGTTCTTGTTGGTTTACACATGTTATTTTTTACAAGAACTCTATAAACTAGATTTTATCAGTTCTTTTTTATAGGAGAAGAAACAGATTTGCAGATACATAAAGTGATTAAGTGATTTGTCCAGAGTCACACAACTTGGATGGCAGAACTGGAGCTTGAACCCAGGTCTCTTGACCTTTAAGTTCAGTTCTCTACTCACTGTATGGGAGACCCGGAAGGAGATTCTTTTGGTGTGTCACATAGCCTTACCATTGCTCTGTCCTATGTAACGTCATCAATTATGTGAATTATCTGACATTACAAGTGTCAGAAGGTGTCGTAGAGATGCCTTAGAGTCCAACTTCCTTTTTATTGTAGATGAGAATACTGGGTGGCCAAGTGACTTAGATTGAAGACAGCACTTGTTAGAAGGAAGACTAATGGGTTTCAAGTCAAAGTCAGAATTTAAAAGTATCCTAAGTGCTGGAAACTTGAGCTGATTTACCAAATAAAAATTTTAACAGATAAAGGTTTAGATTTTTTAGAATATAGATTACACAGCAATGAAGAGGAAACGCTGGGCATGGTGATGTGCTCCTGTAATCCCAGCAACTTGGGAGGCTGAGGCAGAGCTCGGGCTGTAGTGTGCTATGATAGAGAAAAAAAATTAAGAAGAAAAGGAAAGAAGTGGGATGTTGCTTACTGTACAGTTTTTTCAACATTTCTGCATGTTTGTAAAATTTCATAATAAAACATTAGGGGAGGCTGGGCACAGTGGCTCATGCCTGTAATCTCAGCACTTTGGGAGGCTGAGGCAGTGGGATCACAAGATCAGGAGATCGAGACTATCCTGGCCAACATAGTTAAACCCGTCTCTACCACAAGTACAAAAATTAACGGGGCGTGGTGGCACGTGCCTGTAGTCCCAGCTACTCGGGAGGCTGAGGCAGGAGAATTGCTTGAACCCGGGAGGCGGAGGTTGCAGTGAGCCGAGGTCGTGCCACTGTACTCCAGCCTGGCGACAGAGCGAGACTCCATCTCCAAAACAAAAAATAAAAGGGGGGGAAAAGAGAAAAGTAGCTAAGCAGCAGTTTGTGTGGTAAAAGACTTGAAAATATTAGATAACCATGAACTTATTATGAGCCTCTGGAAGCTCCTAGAAAAGCAGATTTTTTTTTTCTTAGATTAAGGTAGGAGCAGCTCAGTTTCTAGATCGAGGGAAATAATAGTCTTGCTGAGCTCTGTGCTTGCCAGACCAGATCTGTCTTGTATCTGTGCCCACTTCCGAGGTGCCTGTCATACTTTGATGCCAGTGGACACAGGGTACTGAAATCTGGAGGAGTGGATGGGGAATGTGTGGTGCTGACTTGGAAGGAGGGCCAATTTAGGGAATCGCCATGGTGGTCTTCAGATACTGGGGGAGTTGTGGAGTGAGAGTGGTACTTTTATTTTGAATATAAAGCTTAGATTAAGGGAGAGCAAAGACATTACAGGGAATTAGATGCCCATTCTGTTTTCCTCATCCCTGACTCTCCCATTCTGTATCTTCAGTACAGCAGCGCAGGTTAGTCTTTGGGAACTGCAAGTCAGGTTATAGGACTGCACGGCTTTTATTCACCGTCCTGTGTCACATGAAGTCCAGGGCTTGACTGGTCTTCTGGCTCTTGCCGACAAGTCCTCATTTTGACATTTCTGTATTCTAGCCATACTGTATTCTAGCCAAGTCATTAGAGTTCTTCAGTTGAACCTGTGTTTACTCTCATACCTTCGAGGTGTACCTCCTACTTTGTTGCCCAAAGTAAGGCAGAATTGGGGATCTCTCTGCTTCCATTGTATCCTGTACATATACTTGCCCTGTTTTTTGTTTTTTAAAGTAGGTTCATAAAGGATGGGGACCTATTTTGTTCATTTACATGTCCTGTTTATTCCTGTAGACTGTGAACTCCTTGAAAGTAGGTATTTTTGTCCTAGTCCTTTTTTTTTTTTGAGATGGAGTCTCACTTTGTCGCCCAGGCTGGAGTGCAGCGGCACGATATCGGCTCATTGCAACCTCTGCTTCCTGGGTTCAAGTGATTCTCCTGCCTCAGCCTCCCGATTAGCTGGGATTACAGGCACGCACCACCACACCCAGCTAATTTTTTATATTTTTGGTAGAGACAGGGTTTCACCATGTTGGCTAGGCTGGTCTCAAACTTCTGACCTCAAGTGATCCACCTGCCTCGGCCTCCCAAAGTGCTGGGATTAGAGGCATGAGCCACTGTGGCCGGCCTGTCCTAGTCTTTATATGCCCATATATTTGAGTCCTCCTTGACTAGGTTCCCAGAGAATTGGTGCTTGGCTTGCCTGGACACGGAATAAACATTTATTGATAAATAAATGTTGTGCCCACAGTGACTTGCCTCATAACTTTTTAGTAGTCAGGATCCTCCCACAGTAGACTCTTGTAACTACAAGAATATTTTTTTGTCGATGTTGCACGTAGAGTTTCCTGTAAAATGGCTTCCAAGATATTTTTCATTTCTAGTAAAGAGTCTATGAGTTGATTTTTAAATAGTATTATGTCTACCTTATATGGTAGGTAAGAGATAGCCCTTTGTTTTCCTCAGGAGGTTTTAATTATATGATCTCCTTGTAGAAGTAAAGGAAACTCTGGAGCTTCCTGTGTGGCTGTGAATGTGTAATTAGCTTTGGGCAGGGCTCCCAGAGCTGTGAACCCTGTCCTGAGGAGCATTGGGACATTCTAGTGAGCGTTCAGGCTGCCCAGATTGCAGCCTTGTAAATGAAGGGTTTATTTCTCTAATGAGAGTGGTTTGTGTCTTCACCCAAATAATATTTTAATATTAAATTATGGCAAATATTTTAAATTTAAAAGTAGATATATATAAATTAGTATGATTTTTAAAATAATTTCAATAATTGTTTTAAAAAGTAATTTTAATACACGTCAATAATTTATTTTAGACTCAAGGGGTACACGCACAGGTTTGTTGCATGGGTATGTTGCACGATGCTGAGGTTTGGGGTACGGATCCCGTCACCCAGGTAGTGAGCATAGTTTTTCAACTCATGCCCAACCCTCATTCCCTTCTTCCAATTAGTATGATTACAACTAAGAATTTTACTTTTACAGCTCTAATTTAATACATATTGATCTAGACCTGGCAATAAATATTCTGCTCCAAGAAAGGTTTTATGTTAAATAACATGGTAGTTAGTCCCTTCAAAATAAAAAATGTTGATTAAGAATACCAGCACGGTCCCGGCGCGGTGGCTCACGCTTGTAATCTCAGCACTTTGGGAGGCCGAGGGCGGATCATCTGAGGTCAGGAGTTCGAGACTAGCCTGGCCAACATGGTGAAACCTGTCTCTACTAAAAATACAAAAATTAGCCAGGCGTGGTGGCAGGCGCCCGTAATCCCACCTACTCGGGAGGCTGAGGGAGGAGAATCACTTGAACCCGGGAGGCAGAGGTTGCAGTGAGCTGAGATCGTGCCATCGCACTCCAGACTGGGGGAGAAGAGCAAGACTTCATCTCAAAAACAAAAACAAAAAGTATACCAGCACTGATGACAACATTGTACAAGTAGACAGATCCAGAAGGGGCAGGTTGAGCTGTGTAGTTTTAGTGTTGTCACGGTTTGTTTATATGTTGTGAAATATTCATTGAGATCAAAATCTGGCATTCCTAACTTGTGTTATGTGTATATTGGAGGCCATATGGAGTGGCAGAAGTGAAGTGGGGTTTGAATTCAGACCGTTGTTCCTCAAGAATGAATTGACCTGGAGAGAATTACTTGCAATCTCTGATCCTTAGTTCCTTCATCTAGACATACCCACCTGGGACCATGTGAGGATCCAGTGAACTGTACAAGGTACCACACAGGACATGGTGCTTGCTGCCTGGGAGAGGCTCAAGGCCTTCAGTGCCTTTCCCTGTTATTTTGGGAGCATTGCATCTATTTTGGTGTTTTTAAGAAACACTGTTTGACAAATACATGAGGCATACTTCATGGACTATTGTTTCAGATTATTCTTAGAACACAGAGGCAGGATCCACAATGTTTTTATGAGGAGAGCTACTTTTTATTCCCCCAAACCTTGACTTTCCTGGACTAGAGGTCTCAGTGATGTGTGCTGATGTGACACCCTTGAGCAAAGTTGGAGAAGAGAGAGTGGTAATTTCCACCACTTCCCCTTCTCCAAGACACTGGAAGTGCTGTGAACTGTGCTCCTTCGCTCCTCCGCTCTGTAATATCTGCCTGGAGGACTCTAGAGGGGCTCTAGGGAGGAGTGTCAGCCAGTGATTCCTCCCTCTTGACCAGGTAGGGACCCAGGATCTTCTGGTGAATTCTAATTTGTTTTTTTATGAGCCTGAGGGTCATTTAAGGAATTTGTGGAAGCATTTGTGATTGTCTCAGTGGTTGGTGGGTGCTATAGGCATTTATTTAATAGGTAGGGCCCATGGAATTCAAGGCTTAGTGTGGTGACAGTTCTGTAAAATAGAACTTTTCCTATGATCTGCACAGCTTTAGAATATCTTTTTTTTTTTTTTTTTTCTGAGACCAAATCTTACTCTGTCACCCAGGACAGAGTGTAGTGGTGTGATCCCAGCTCACTGCAACCCGGGTTCAAGCGATTGTCCTGCCTCAGCCTCCCAAGTAGCTGGAATTAAGAGATGTGCCACCACGCTCGGCTAATTTTTGTATTTTTAGTAGAGGCGGAGTTTCACCATGTTGACCAGGCTGTTCTCGAACTCCTGACCTCAGGGGATCCATCCACCTCGGCCTCCCAAAGTGCTGGGATTACAAGCGTGAGCCACTGCGCCTGGCCTAGAATATCTTGCTGAATAATTTATGTAGATAGAAGAAAACTGTTTAAGGCTGAACCTATAACTGAATTCCATTTTACATAAAGGATTTTTTAAAATGTAATTTTAGTAGAAATGGAAATTTCAGGAAATGGAATTAGTCTAGACTTTGAAGGGAAATTATCTCATTTTGTTCTTAGTTTTACTAAGTGTATTACTAGTCTTGGTTCTCTCAAGAAACAGAACTGATAGGAGATATATATATATATGTCTCCAGTGGGAAAGAGAGAGTGAGATATGTTTATATATATAGTATATTTAACTATATTTAACCAATATATATGATTGTATGACACGCATCCTATTGGTTCTGTTTCTCTGGAGAAAATATAAGTATTCACCAGTTGCCCTTTATCTATGGTTTTGCTTTCCATGCTTTGAGTACCTCATGGTCAACCAAGGTCTGAAAATATTGAATGGAAAAATTCCTGAAACAAACAGTTGGTAAGTTTTAAATTGTGGACTGTGCTGAATGACATGATGAAATCTCGTGCCGTCTCACTGTCACACCTGGAAATGAGTCCTCACTTTGTCCGATGTATCCATGCTGTGTGTGCTGCCTGCCCATTAGTCCCTTAGTCTTGGTTATCAGATTAACTGTCTGGTATCACAGTGCTTGTAACCCTTATTTCACTTAATAATGGACCCACAGTGCAGGAGTAGTGATGCTAGCATATTGTATTATTGCTTACTTTATTATTAGTTATTGTTGTTAATCTCCTATTGTGCCTAATTTATCAACTTAACTTTATCATAGGTGGTATGTATACATGGTCCCCAACTTACTGTGGTTCGACCTAAGATTTTTCAACTTTATGATGGCATGAAACTGTCACATTTTTAATGTAATGTATAATATTCAATAAATTACATGAGGTGTTCAATACTTTATTATAAAATAGGCTTCGTGTTAGATGATTTTTGTCCACCTATAGGTTAATGTAAGTGGTCTGAGCATGTTTAAGATAGGCTAGGCTAAGCTATGACGTTCAGTAGGTAAAGTGTATTAAATGAATTTTTGACTCTTGATATTTTCAACTTATGATATTTTTATTCCATCATAAGTTGAGGAGCATCTTTATGTATAGGCAAAAACATAGTATATATGGAGTTGGGCAATATCTGCATTTTTAGGCATCCGTAGGGGTTCTTGAAACATATCCCCCTCGGATAAAGGGGAAGCATTCTATATATAACAAGATCCTTATTAAAAGAATTGGCTCATGCAATTATGGAGGCTGAGAAGTCCCAAGGTCAGCAGTTGGCCAGCTAGAGATCCAGGAGAGCTGATGGTGTCATTCTGATCTGGCTCTGAAGGCCTCAAAACCTGGAGTGCCACCCATGTAAGTTTCTGTCTGAAATCCAGCAGGCTTTAGACCCAAGGAAAACCAATGTTTGTTTCAGTTTGAGTCAGACGGCAAGCAGAGATGTCCCAGCTCAGCAGTCAGGTGGGAGGGGCTCCCTCTTACTTAGCCTTTTTGTTCTATTCAGGTCTACAGTTGATGAGATGAGGTCCACCCACATTAGGGAAGTTAATCTGCTTTAGACAGTCCATTGAGTAAAACGTTAATTTCATCCAGAAACACCCTCACAGAGACACCCAGAGTAATATTTGACCAAAAGTCTGGGCACCCCATGATGCAGTCAGAAAACACATAAATTAACCATCACACTAAGAGTGATTCATCTTTTTAGGTAAATGAAGAATCAATCACATTATTGATAGCATTCATGATAGGTAGTGTGGTATCTGAGTTGCCAAAATGACATACCCAAATGAAGAGTATTTGTAGCTGTGAAATTCAGTGATTCAACTTAGAGATGTGGATTTCTGACCATTCTGCCTGAAAATTTACATATTGAAATTTATATTTATTTATTAAAAATGGTTTTTATATCATAGTTGCTGTGTTAAGTAGATATTTTTGGAAGATATATCTAATAAATAAGTTATTTCTGAATTTCATTTCAGGATAGTAAAGGTACATTTTCAATTGTTTGTAAAGAAAGGGGATGAGGCATGATGGTTCACACCTGTAATCCCAGCTACTCGGGAGGCTCATTGGGAGGATCCAATGAGCTTGGAAGGTCAAGGCTACAGTGAGCCATGATTGCACCACTGGACTTCAGCATGGGTAACAGAGTAAGACCCTGTTTCAAAAAAGGTGCGCAGGGGGTATTTGGGTCTGATATGGCCAAAAACCAGCGGTCTAAGTGATCTCAAGCTGCCAGCCTCCTTGAACAGTCTGCATCTCAGCATCTTTAAAGCTTTGACTGTGTTTCTTTTCTCCTCTTGGACCTCTGCAAAACCATAGTCTTTCTTCTTATCAGGTATTTCACAGTTTTGGGATATATTTTCCAGAAATCTTTGTTCGATGTTGTTCATTAGGTTGTTTTTTTTTGAATTTTAGCTTTATTGATATGTAATTTATATGTCATACAATGCACTTATTTAAAGTGTAAAACTTAGTGGTTTTCAATATATTCACAGGATTGTGCAACTATCACCGTGATCTAATGTTAGAACTTTGCATGTCTACAAAAAGAAACCCTGTATCCATTAGTAGCCAGCCTCTATACTCCCTACCCCAACCCCTGGCAATCACTCATATTCTTTTTATCTCTATGGATTTGTTTCTGCTAGATAATTTGTATAAATGGAATCATATAATACATGGTCCTTTGTGGCCTTCCTGGTTTTTTGTTCTTTATTTAAAAAAAAACAAAAAACAAAAAAAAACAGGATACATGTGCAGAACATGCAGGTTTGTTACATAGGTATACATGTGCCATGGTGGTTTGCTGCACCTATTGACCCATCCTCTAACTAACGAGGGGAGACTGTTCTCTCCCCTTGTTCCCCACCCCACAACAGGCCCTGGTGTGTGTTGTTCCTTTCTCTGTGTCCTTGTATTCTCATTTTTCAACTCCACTTATGAGTAAGAGCATGCAGTGTTTGGTTTTCTGTTCCTGTGTTTGCTGAGGATGATGGCTTCCAGCTTCATCCATGTCCCTCCAGAGGACATGATCTCATTCCTTTGTATGGCTGCATAGTATTCCATGGTGTATATGTACCACATTTTCTTCATCCAGTCTATCATTGACAGGCATTTGGGTTGGTTCCATGTCTTTGCTATTGTAAACAGTGCTGCAATAAACATACCGTGTGCATATACATATGTAACAAACCTGCATGTTGTGCACGTGTACCCTAGAACTTAAAGTATAATAAAAATATATGTATATAAAATAAACATACCATATGCATGTGTCTTTACAGTAGAATGATTTGTATTCCTTTGAGTATATACCCACTAATGGGATTGCTGGGGTATTTCTGGTTCTAGATCCTTGAGGAATCACCATACTCTCTTCCACAATGGTTGAAGTAATCTACATTTCCACCAACAGTGTAAAAACATTCCTATTTCTCCACAGCCTTGGCAGCATCTATTGTTTCTTGACTTTTTAATCATCGCAATTGTGAATGGCATGAGATGGTATCTCATTGTGGTTTTGATTTGCATTTCTGTGATGATCAGTGATGTTGATATATAGACCAATGGAACAGAACACAGACCTCAGAAATGACACCACACATCTACAACCATCTAATCTTTGACAAACCTGACAAAAACAAGCAATGGGGAAAGGATCTTCTATTCATTAAATGGTACTGGGAAAACTGGCTAGCCATATGCAGAAAACTGAAACTAGACCTCTTCTTTACACCTTATAAAAAAATTAACTCAAGCTGGATTAAAGACTTAAACATAAAACCCAAAACCATAAAAACCCTAGAAGAAAACCTAGGCAATACCATTCAGGACATAGGCACAGGCAAAGACTTCCATGACAAAAACACCAAAAGCAATTGCAACAAAAACCAGAATTGACAAATGGAGTGGAGCCTGGAGTGGCCTGACTGCCCACCTCAGCATGCTTTATATACTGAGGTTGGGCAATGGGGTTCCTGGACTGTGTGTTCTGATTGGATGAGAGAAAAGCCTCTAGGCCTACTCTGATTGGACTTTATTATCATGTTCTGACTGGATGAGAGCAAGTATTAGGACAACCAATCAGAGCATGAAAATAAAGTCCAATCAGAGTAGGCATAGAGGTTTTTCTCTCATCCAATCAGAACACGCAATCCAGGAACCCCATTGCCTAACATCAGCATAGTGGGCCGTCAGGCCATTCCAGGATTTTCTGCTTAGCAGTGACCTGCTGTTCCGTGCTAGCTTAGGAAGCCACCTACTGCACGCTGGAGGCTGGAGGCTGGAGACTGGAGCCTACGGGCACTGTGGCTCTCCTTGTGCCTTGCCTCGCTGTGGTAGGTGGTGGCTACTGAGACTGCAGTGCCCCGAGAGCGGTAAGAGGGCCACCAGCAGGGAAGGCTGCTCCTGTCGGGCTAGAGGACGAGGAGATGGGAGAGCTACTTGCCCCACGTTGGGAGCTGGGGCCTGTGACATCGCACCTCGCCTTGCTGCAGTTGGTGGCGGCCACAGAGACGGCAGCGCAGCTGAAGTGGTAGGAGGGGAGAAAATAGTTTTGGGGTAGATGGAGGGGTAAAGAGGGTGGTGAGTGCCAAAGGGAAAAAAGGATGGCGAGCAGGAGAAGGCGTTGCAGACAGAGGGTGGGGAAAAAGATGGTGGGAAAATAAGTTTTGGGGTAGATGGAGGGGGAGAAGTGGGTGGTGAGTGGCAGGAGTGGAGAGAAGGCTTTGAGAAAAGATGGGGGAAAATGTTTTTGGGTAAATGGAGGAGCAAAAGAGGGTGATGAGAGCGTGAGGGGGGAAAGAGGGTGGCCAGGGAGAGGAGGAAAAGATGGTGGGGAAAAGGGTGGTGAGCGGGAGAGTAGAGGGGGCTTTGCGAAAAGAAGGTGGGGAAAAATGGTGGGGAAAAAGTTTTGGGGTAGGTGGAGAAAGATAAAAGGGTGGCGAGAGGGATGGGGCTGAAGGCAGTCGGGAAAAGAAGGTGGGAAGGTAATGGTGGGGGGACAAAGGTTTTGGGTAGATCTTTTTCTGATTTTTAAATAAGATTATTTGTATTTTTGCTTCTGAGGAGTCTTTCTATATTTTGTGTATCAACGGCTTGCCCAATGCATAATTTGCTAATACTTTCTTCCGTTCTCTGGATTGTTTCTTCATTCTATTGATTGCTTCCTCTGCTTTGCAGAAGCTTTTAAGTTTAATGTAATTCCATTTGTCTATTTTTGCTTTTGTTGCTTGTACTTTTGATGTCTGTTTGAAAATTCCTTGTCCTAACCAATTTCATTAAGCATTTATCCTATGTTTTCTTCTCTAGTAGTTTCATAATTTCAGGTCCTACATTTAAATCTTTGAGTTGAATTTTGTGTATGATAAGATAACGGTCTAGATTTATTCTTCTACATGTGGGTGTCGGGTTTTCCTAGCACAGTTTGTTGAAGATATTGTTATTCCAGAGGGTGTGTTCTTGGTACCTAGGTTGAAAATGAGTTGACTGTAAATGCGTGAATTTATTTCTGAGTTCTCTATTCTGTTTCATTTGTTTATGTCTGTCTGTCTCTCCCCTGCCCCTTTTTTTGATAGTACCATGCCGTTTTGATATTATACTATGGATTTCCAGTTACTATGGATTTATAGTATATTTTGTAGTATATTTTGAAATTAGGTAGTGTGATGCTTCCAGCTTTTCTTTTTATTCAAGATTCTTTTGTCTCTCTGAGGTGTTTTGCATTTCCACATGAATTTTAGAATAGTTTTCTATTTCTGTGAAGAATGTCTTCGTAATTTAACGTGGTTTGCATTGATTCCGTAGATCACATTGTGTGATAGAGATATTTTAACAATATTCTTCTAGGGCATGGACGTGGGATATCTTTCCATTTTCTTGTGTCTGCTTTAATATCTTTGATCTATGTTTTATAGTTTTCATTGTAGGATCTTTCAGCTTTTTGGTTAAGTTTATCCCTAGGTATCATTATTTTGGAGGGTGGGGGTGGGTAGCTACTGTTCTGATTTGTTTCTTACGTGTTTCACTATTGGTGCATGTGTGTGCTACTCATTTTTGTATGTTGATATTGTATCTTGCAACTTTACTAAATTTATTATTTCTAGTAGTTTTTTTGTGGAATCTTTAGGGTGCTCTCTCTATGTATATATGATCATGTCACCCTGCAAACAGAAACAATTTGACTTTTTTCCCCCCAATTTGGGTGGGTTTTATTGCATTCTCCTGTTTAATTGCTCTAGCTAGGACTTCCAGTACCATGATGAATAAAAGTGGTAAAAGTAGCCACTTGTTCAAGATCTTACAGGAAGAGCCTTTAGCTTTTCCCCATTGATTACGATGTTAGTTGTGGGTTTGTCATATATGGCCTTTCTTGTGCTGTGTTCCTTCTGTACTCCTTTTGAGTTGTTATCATGAAGGAATGTTGAATTTTATTTTTTTCAGCATCTGCTGAAATGATTATACGGTTTTTATTCTTGATTCGCTGAATGTGATGTATGACATTTATTTATTTGTGTTGAATCATTCTCATATTCCTCTGATGAATCCCCAAGTATTTTGTTAGGATTTTTTGCATCTGTGTTCATCAGGGATATTTGCCTGTGGTTTTCTTTCTGTGTTGTGTCCTGTCTAGTTTTTGTAGCAGGCTAATGCTGACCTCATAGAACAAGTTTGGAAGTACTCCTTCCTCTTCATTTTTCGGGGAATATTTTGAATTAAATTAGTGTTACCTTTTTAAAAAATGTTTGGTAGAATTCAGCAGTAAAACCATAATTCTTCTGTTTTTCTTTGATGGGAGATTTTTATTACTGCCGTAATTACATTGCTCATTATTAGTCTGTTCAGGCTTTTTCTTATTCTGTCTTGTGAAATTGCTGTGTTCCCAGAAATTTATTCATTTCTCCTAGATTTTTCAATTTGTTTGTATATAGGTGTTTTTAGTAATCTCTTACGATCCTTTGTGTTTCTGTGTTATCAATTGTAATGTCTCCTTTTTCATCTATGATTTTACTGCAGTTTTTTCTTTCTTTTTTTCCTAGTCTCGTTATAGCCTGTCAATTTTTTTTTCAAAAACCGCAGCTTTGTTCCTTTGTGTTTTTGTAATTTTTTGTTGCTATTTTTAAAATTTCTTCTCTAATCTTCATGATTTATTTCTTTCTACTAATTTTAGCATTTGATTTTTCTTGCTTTTCTCATTACTTGAAGTGTACTGTCAGGTTGGCTATTTGATATCTTTCTACTTTTCTGATTAGGCATTTATAGCTATGCACTTCACCTCTTACAACTGCTTTTGCCGCATCCCACAGATTTTATGTTGTGTTTCTAATCTTATTTGTTTCAATGAATTTTTAATTTCCCTTATTCATTTCAATGAATTTTTTTTTTTTTTTTTTTTTTTTTTTTTTTTGAGGCAGAGTCTCACTCTGTGGCCCAGGCTGGAGTGCAGTGGCGCGACCTCCGCTCATTGCAAGCTCCGCCTCCCGGGTTCAAGCCATTCTCCTGTCTCAGCCTCCTGAGTAGCCGGGACTGCAGGTGCCCGCCACCACTCCCGGCTAATTTTTTGTATTTTTAGTAGAGACGGGGTTTCACCATGTTAGCCAGGATGGTCTCAATCTCCTGACCGTGTGATCCGCCTGCCTCGGCCTCATTTCAATGAATTTTTAATTTTTTCATTTATTGGTGGTTTGTGAGCATGTTTTAATTTTCATATATTTGTACAGTTTTTAAAGTTCCTGCTGTTACTGATTGCTAGCAGTATTCCACTGTGATCAGAAAAGATACTTGATATGATTTCAGTTTTTAAAAATGTGCCGTTACTTGCTTTTCGGCCTAACACATAGCCTATCCTGGAGGATAATCCATGTGCTACTGAGTAGAATGTGCATTGTGCAGTCGTGGAGTCGTGCAAAGCTGTGTACATTTCCGTTTGGTCCATTTGGTATAGAGTACAGCTTAACTGATGATTTTTTGTTGTCTGGATGATCTGCCCATTGACGATAGTGGCTTGTTGATTATAGTGGAGTGTGGAGGTACTCTATTATTATTACTAATTATTTTTTTAGATGGAATTTTTCTCTTGTTGCCCAGGCTGGAGTGCAGCGGCGCAATCTCAGCTCACTGTAACCTCCGCCTCCCAGGTTCAAGTGATTCTCGTGCCTCAGCCTCCCGAGTAACTGGGATTACAGGCATGTGCCACCTCGCCCTGCTAATTTTTTGTACTTTTAGTAGAGACTCGGTTTCTCCATGTTGGTCAGGCTGGTCTGGAACTCCCGACCTCAGGTGATCCACAGACCTCGACTTCCCAAAGTGCTAGGATTACAGGCGTGAGCCACCGCGCCCGGCAGGAATCTTAAAAAGTTTAATAAATGGAAGCAGGGTAGAATTGTGGTTACCAGGAACGACAGGGAGGTGGGAGAAAAGGGGACCTGTCGGCCCAAGAGTACAAAGTTGCAGTTATGTGATTATAGTTAATAATACTGTACACTGGAAATTTGTGAAGAGAGTGTATTTCAGGTGCCGTCATCTAACTATGTGAGAAGATGAGTTCATTAGTTTGACTGTAGTAATTATTTAACTATGTGTATATGTATGTGTATATATATAAATACATATAGATTTTTCATATATATGAATCAAAACAGGCTGTCCACTTAAATATATTCAATTTTATTTTAAACATTAAAATATGAAACAAAAAAAGCATGCATAGTCTCAAACTCGATTACCGACATATATAAGTGCACTGCTAATCAGAACAGTGAATTAAATGTCAGTTATATTTGTTTGTTTATATTGTAACCTTTCCTTTTATTTTCATTTATTTTCTATTTATAATTATGCAAATATTTAATGAGTTCACAATGCAACTATGTATTAAATATCCTCCACATATTTTAGAAGTGATGAATGTTGTTAGTTTTACGTCATAGTCACTGTAAGAATGTTCTCTTGGGAAGTGTTATCTTCTGTTGGTTTGTATTTTAATAACATTCACCACTACCAAGAGAGAGCCTGGGTTTTTCTAATCTTTACCCACCATAAATAATGTTATGATGAATGCCTCTGAGCATATATCACTATGGGCAATTAAGCATACTTCTGACAGCTTCTCAGATTTGGAATTGCCGATCCAAAAATCAATGAACATGTTAAAATATGACAATTACTTTTCACCCTCAGATATGCTGGTAAAAATCGCGTTTTCATTAATTTTATGTAATAGTACTCGTACCAATTTTCCCATACGTCACACTACAATTAAATACTATAAATTTTATTAATTCCTATCTATATTACAGGCAATAAAATCATCTCATTGCTCTTTCAACTTGAAGTTTCTGATTACTGTAATTCCAAATGTACCATGACATGTTTATTATACAGTTTTATATTTTGTGAACTCTATTTTCAGTCTCCTTTACTACAAAAGGGAGTATGTGTGGAAACAAAATTGGTGTTATACAAGAGTATCTTTTCCTTGTCTAAGATCTGTTTGAATTAGGCAAGAAAAAAAATGACATATTCATTCAAACAGTACAATATCTGTGTCCGTTTCACAGTAGCAATACAATGTGAATAGAATCACACTCATATTTCCCATGACAAAACTAATGCCTTATTTACAACATTCATTTTGCATTGAAAAATCATTTTTTATTTTTTCAGCTACGTATGGTCAATTTCTCTTTGTATGTTGCATAGCTTCCAATTGCATGTAGAAGTCTTTTATTTTTCAGTCGTTTTGGGATACAGGTGTTTTTTGCTTACACGAGTAAGTTCTGTAGTGGTGATTTCTGAGATTTTGGTGCACCCGTACCTGAGTGGTGTACATTGCACCCAATATGTACTCTTTTATTCCTCACCCCCTCCTACCTTTCTCTCCGAGTCCCCAAAGTCCATTATATCATTCTTAAATGCATTTGCATCCTCATAGCTTAGCTTCCACTTACAAGTGAGAACATATGATACCTGGTTTTCCACTCCTGAGTTACTTAGAATAATGGCCTCTGGCTGCCTCCAGGTTGCTGCAAAGGCCATTATTTCATCCCATTTTATGGCTGAGTAGTATACCACTGTGTATATATACCATATTTTCTTCATCTATTCGTTGGCTGATGGGCATTTAGTTGATGGGTATGGTTGATGGGCTTCCTATTTTTGCAATTGCGAATTGTGCTACTATAAAAACATGCATATGCATCTGTCTTCCATGTAATGACCTCTTTTCCTCTGGGTAGATACCCAGTAGTGTGATTATTGGATCGAATGGTAGTTCTACTTTGAATTCTTTGAGAAATCTAGGAGTCATTTTAATGTAGATAATTGAATTGCAGTTAATTCTCCATCCAGTTTTCCACATTGGTTACTGCCTACCACCGATTTGAGGCCATTTTTCATTTATATTACTCGATCATTTTATTCAGTCACATTTTTAACAGTATATGCTGTTTCCAAAGCATATCATGTGAACAGTTTAAAATTCTCAAAGTAGGAGGACTTTGCACCCAAGACTGTGTGGTAGATAGAACTCCCTCTCCCCTCTCCCCTCTCCCCTCTCCCCTCTCCCCTCTCCCCTCTCCCCTCTCCCCTCCCCCCTCCCCCCCTCCCCTCTCCCCTCCCCCCCTCCCCTCTCCCCTCTTTCCACGGTCTCCCTCTGATGCCGAGCCGAAGCTGGACGGTACTGCTGCCATCTCAGCTCACTGCAACCTCCCTGCCCGATTCTCCTGCCTCAGCCTGCCGAGTGCCTGCGATTGCAGGCGCGCGCCGCCACGCCTGACTGGTTTTCGTATTTTTTTGGTGGAGACGGGGTTTCGATGTGTCGGCTGGGCTGGTCTCCAGCTCCTAACCGCCAGTGATCCGCCAGCCTCAGCCTCCCGAGGTGCCGGGATTGCAGACGGAGTCTCGTTAACTCAGTGCTCAATGGCGCCCAGGCTGGAGTGCAGTGGCGTGATCTCGGCTCGCTACAACCACCTCCCAGCCGCCTGCCTTGGCCTCCCTAAGTGCCGAGATTGCAGCCTCTGCCTGGCAGCCACCCCGTCTGGGAAGTGAGGAGCGTCTCCGCCTGACCGCCCATCGTCTGGGATGTGAGGAGCCCCTCTGCCTGGCTGCCCAGTCTGGAAAGTGAGGAGCGTCTCTGCCCGGCCGCCATCCCATCTAGGAAGTGAGGAGCGCCTCTTCCCGGCCGCCATCACATCTGGGAAGTGAGGAGCGTCTCTGCCCGGCCGCCCATCGTCTGAGATGTGGGGAGCACCTCTGCCCTGCCGCCCCGTCCGGGATGTGAGGAGCGTCTCTGCCCGGCCGCCCTGTCTGAGAAGTGAGGAGACCCTCTGCCTGGCAACCGCCCCGTCTGAGAAGTGAGGAGCCCCTCCGCCACCCCGTCTGAGAAGTGAGGAGCGTCCTCCCTCCTCGTCCGGGAGGGAGGTGGGGGGGTCAGCCCCCCGCCCGGCCAGCCACCCCGTCTGGGAGGCGAGGGGTGCCTCTGCCCGGCCGCCCCTACTGGGAAGTGAGGAGCCCCTCTGCCCGGCCAGCCGCCCCGTCCGGGAGGGAGGTGGGGGGTCAGCCCCCCGCCCGGCCAGCCACCCCGTCCGGGAGGGAGGTGGGGGGGTCAGCCCCCCGCCCGGCCAGCCGCCCCGTCCGGGAGGGAGGTGGGGGGGTCAGCCCCCCGCCCGGCCAGCCGCCCCGTCCGGGAGGGAGGTGGGGGGATCAGCCCCCCACCTGGCCAGCCGCCCCATCCGGGAGGGAGGTGGGGGGATCAGCCCCCCGCCCGGCCAGCTGCCCTGTCCAGGAGGTGGGGGGCGCCTCTGCCCGGCCGCCCCTACTGGGAAGTGAGGAGCCCCTCTGCCCGGCCAGCCGCTCTGTCTGGGAGGGAGGTGGGGGGGTCAGCCCCCCGCCCGGCCAGCCCCCCGCCCGGCCAGCCGCCCCGTCCGGGAGGGAGGTGTGGGGGTCAGCCCCCCGCCCGGCCAGCCACCCCGTCCGGGAGGGAGGTGGGGGGGTCAGCCCCCCGCCCGGCCAGCCGCCCCATCCAGGAGGGAGGTGGGGGGGGGTCAGCCCCCCGCCCGGCCAGCCGCCCCGTCCGGGAGGTGAGGGGCGCTTCTGCCCGGCCGCCCCTACTGGGAAGTGAGGAGCGCCTCTGCCCGGCCATCACCCCATCTGGGAGGTGTACTCAACAGCTCATTGAGAAGGGGCCATGAAGACAATGGCGGTTTTGTGGAATAGAAAGGGGGGAAAGGTGGGGAAAAGATTGAGAAATCGGATGGTTGCCGTGTCTGTGTAGAAAGAGGTAGACATGGGAGACTTTTCATTTTGTTCTGTACTAAGAAAAATTCTTCTGCCTTGGGATCCTGTTGATCTGTGACCTTACCCCCAACCCTGTGCTCTCTGAAACGTGCTGTATCCACTCAGGGTTCAATGGATTAAGGGCGGTGCAAGATGTGCTTTGTTAAACAGATGCTTGAAGGCAGCATGTTCGTTAAGTCATCACCACTCCCTAATCTCAAGTACCCAGGGACACAAACACTGCGGAAGGCCGCAGGGTCCTCTGCCTAGGAAAACCAGAGAACTTTGTTCACTTGTTTATCTGCTGACCTTCCCTCCACTATTGTCCTGTGACCCTGCCAAATCCCCCTCTGCGAGAAACACCCAAGAATGATCAATAAAAAAGAAAAAAAAAAATTCTCGAAGTATAATTCTTTGTTGAAGCATTTGTAAGTTTTACACAAGCCCTTATATGATCTGTTTTGATTTTTAAATCATCATCTCTTCTATTTTACTTATATTTACTTTTCTTCTTGTGAGATGTAATCTCATACAAACTTTATAGATAGGAAGATGTTGGGAAACTATCACATGGTCTGTTGTGTTATTTTAATAGGCCAAATTATTTGATGAAAAGAGAAATCTTGATAGTTTTTTAATTATGTGGGACACGGCATTATTTTATCAGAAAACTGTATGTTGAAAATATTGCATTGTTGTGTATAGAGTGGCATGGATTCAATTTTGTATGCATAAATTAAATTTGTAATGTTTAAGCAGTGGATTAGAATTTTAACATGCTTTCACTTCATTTGGTCCTGTTAGGTAAGCAAGGGATCTTGTGTGTTGGAAAAAGAATTACTTTGGTGCAGCCGCCCAAGAGGAGCTTGGGGAGGGCGCTGGCCCGCGAGGCTCGTCGCAGACAAGGTGGCGGCGATGTCCGCGAGCCAGGCCAGTGCCGCGGCGGCAGCGTCGGGGCCTTTCGCGCGGCAGGGCGGCCTGGGCTTCGGCCTCCCGCCGGTTCCCTGGAAGCGGGCCCGCGGCTAGCGCGGGAGCAGCAGCAGAGATGGAGGCTCCAGCGCCTCTCTCTCTTCCCCATCAGCCTGAGCCAGGGGAGGCCAGGCGGCCCGGGTGTCTGGAGCCGGGGGTCTGCTGTCCGAGAATGAGAATTTTCTTCCCCAGAACGTGGAGACTGTTCGATCACCAGGAGCACAAAGTTATCATTGTTGGGCTGGATAATGCAGGGAAAACTACCATTCTTTACCAGTTTTCTATGAATGATGTTGTACATACATCTCCTATAATAGGAAGTAATGTAGAAGAGATAGTGATTAATAATACGCGTTTCCTAATGTGGGATATTGGTGGCCAAGAATCTTTTCGTTCTTCCTGGAACACTTACTGTACTAACACAGAGTTGATAATAGTTGTGGACAGTACAGACACATGATTTCTGTAACTAGAGAAGAACTCTATAAAACGTTAGCGCATGAGGACCTAAGGAAAGCTGGATTGCTCAGTTTTGTTAATAAACGAGACGTTAAAGAATGCATGACTGTAGCGGAAATCTCCCAGTTTTTGAAGCTACCTTCTATTAAAGATAACAGTTAGTGGCATATCCAGGCATGCTGTGCTCTTAACTGGCAAGGGATTGTGCCAAAGACTTGAATGGACGATGTCACGACTTTAGATTACATGATCTCTTCTAACCTCATAGACTTTGTATAAATGAAGTGCTGGACTTTACCTGAAAGCTGCAAAAATTAATGGTTTAGATATATTTATAATAAACTGATTTAAACTTTTTCTATAAGAAGAAAAATTAAGACCACTTATTTGAAAAGAAAGATGGAGAGGGAGGAGGAAGAAGAGAAAACGGCCGGGCGGCGGCGGCGGCGGCTGTAGGTTGTGCAGCGGTAGCGGCTCTCCCCCGCGGCGGACGATGGACAGCCAGGACAGGAAGGTGGTGGTGTGCGACAACAGCACCGGGCTTGTGAAGTGTGGATATATGCAGGCTCTAACTGCCAGAACACATCTTCCCAGCTTTGGTTGGAAGACCTATTATCAGATCAACCACCAAAGTGGGAAACATTGAACAAGGATCTTGTGGTTGGTGATGAGGCAGGTGAATTACGATCAATGTTGGAAGTTAATTACCCTATGGAAAATGGCATAGTAAGAAATTGGGATGACGTGAAACCCCTGTGGGACTACACGTTTGGACCAGAGAAACTTAATGTAGATACCAGAAATTGTAAAATCTTACTCACAGAACCTCCTATGAACCCAACCAAAAACACAGAGAAGACTGTAGAGGTAATGTTTGAAACTTAGCAGTTTTCCGGTGTATACGTGGCCATCCAGACGGTTCTGACTTTGTACGCTCAAGGTTTATTGACTGGTGTAGCGGTAGACTCTGGAGATAGTGTGAGTCATATTTGCCCAGTATGTGAAGGCTTTTCTCTCCCTCATCTTACCAGGAGACTGGATATTGCTGAGAGGGATATAACTAGATACCAGGTTGCTTCTATTGCGAGGATACGCCTTCAACCACCCTGCTGATTTTGAAATGGTTTGCATGATTAAAGAAAAACTGTTACGTGGGATATAATATTGAGCAAGAGCAGAAACTGGCCTTAGAAACCAAAGTATTAGTTGAATCTTATACATTCTCAGATGGACATATCATCAAAGTTGGAAGGGAGAGATTTGAAGCACCAGAAGTTTTATTTCAGCCTCACTTGATCAATGTTGAAGGAGTTGGTGTTGCTGAATTGCTTTTGAACACAATTCAGGCAGCTGACATTGATACCTGATCTGAATCCTACAAACACATTGTGCTTTCTGGAGGGTCTACTATGTATCCTGGCCTGTCATCACGGTTGGAACGAGAACTTAAACAGCTTTACTTAGAACGAGTTTTAAAGGGTGATGTGGAAAAACTTTTTAAATTCAAGATCCGCATTGAAGACCTACCCCACAGAAAGCACATGGGTGGTGCAGTTCTAGCAGATACCATGAAAGACAAAGACAACTTTTGGATGACCCGACAAGAGTACCAAGAAAAGGGTGTCCGTGTGCTAGAGAAACTTGGTGTGACTGTTCGATAAACTCCAAACCTTGTTCCCATCACACCCATAATGCTTTCTTTTTTCCTTTATTGCCAATCTTTTGAACTCATTCAACGCCAGGACATGGAAGAGGCCTCTGTGTGCCTTTTGACTGGAAAGGTCAAGTTTTATTCTGGTGTCTTGAGGAAGCTTTGTTAAATTTTTGTTAATGTGGGTAAATCTGAATTTAGTTCAACTGCTTCCCTACATAGACAAGCGGGCTAAGGGTCCTGTCTGCTGCTTTGTTTCTTCTAAGTAGGCATTTAGATCATTCCTGTAGGCTTCCTGTTTTCACTTTGCTGCTCTAATGCCGCTAGTTGTAGTCTCTAGAACGCTAGGTGGTATGCCTTTATTAGCATAATGAAAAGACTTTAACAGGAGCTTTTACATATTACTGGGATGGGGGGTGGTTTGGGATGGGTGGGCAGCTGCTGAACACTTTAGGGCATTTCCTCTGTAGTATGGCACTTTCAACTGTAGCTTTAAGTACCTTAAAGCTTCTCCTGTGAACATCTTAGGGAAATGTTAGGTTCAGAACTAAAGTGTTTTGGGTGGTTTTTGTTGGGGTGGGGGGGTAACAGTGGGTGGTCTTCTGATTTTTATTTTTGAGGTTTTCTCACTGGAGTACGTAGAGGAACTTTATTTACAGTACTTTGATTTGGCAGGTTTTCTTCTATTTGTGCTCTGCCTGGAGCTGTTTCCATATGATATAAAAAGCACAAGTGTAGTATTCCATTACTATGTGGCATAGGGATTTATTTGTTTTTTAAAATCAACTATGTTAGCTGGGACTAGACTCCCTACAATCTATCAATGGAAAAGTAACATTTAAAAACCCTTTTGGTAATTCAAATTACAGATTTAAAAGTGCTTAAGATCTGGTGTTTTGTTAATGCTTCTGTTTATTCCAGAAGCATTAAGGTAACCCATTGCCAAGTATCATTCTTGCATATTATTCTTTTATATAGCTGACCAGTGCTTAATAAAAACAAGCAGGTACTTACAAATAATTACTAGCAGTAGGTTATAATTGGTTTAAAAATAACATTGGAATACCGGACTTGTTGCTAGTTGGGTAATTGTCATTAGTTTTTTTGTTTGTTTGTTTGTTTGGATTTGAAAACTGGAAGTAGAGTAAAATTTGACTGTTTTAAAATGTTACCAAAAAAAAATCATTGTCACACCACCTGGGCCGCAGGTGACAGGCAAGTTCCCACTGAGGCTGCATGGCGTTGCTGTGTCCCAAGGTCTCAGGAAGCCTGGGGCTCCTTGTGGGTGGAGAAATCAAAACGATATGCCTGAGTTTTCAGAATCGCCCAGGGCTTGCCCCAAGTTCTCGAATAAAGGTAGTTACCCCGTTCCAAGACAGAGCTAATCAGGGCTGAGAGGAATGGAGGCGGGAAGGCACCAGCACGCAGAGGCCCCCAGATCCCCAGCAAGGCCCCCTTACTCAGGCCTCTGCCCCACAGCCAGGGTCTCCCAGCCACCTCCGATGTAAGCGCAGGCTCCTGACCCGGCGCAGGCTCCTGCCCTCGCCCTGCAGTCCCACCCCGTCCTCCAGGCCGCCCCTCCTGCACCATTCTTGCCCCTGACATTTCTTTTCCAAGCAACAACCAGAAATATTCCTTTAAAGTGAAAGCAAATCTTACCATCTCATCTTGTTTAACGCCACCCCACCCTGGGTTCCCATCATTTCCCAGTAATGCCCAAAGTCCTGGGCCCCTGGCTTGGGCACCTTGAGACCAGTGAGTGTAGGATGCTGGCTGCCCTCGGCTAGGCTGGCCATGCTCTGCTCAGCCAAGCCCCTGTC